>NC_083407.1:90227051-91477051 GCF_020745735.1 Hemiscyllium ocellatum | reverse complement strand
GAAGGATCAGGAACTGGGGGACACCTTCCTCTGCTCTGCCTCCAGCAGGCTGAGTAAAGACGTTATTTTTAACATAGTCCAAGGCTGCACCAATGTTGGCCTGACGCCCTCCTATTTGCCTGAGACCGTTTATCGCGTCCTTCAAATCTCGTTTTGTGTTGTAGCTGTTCAAGTAGAAGTTGAGTCTGGGATTATCGCTGTACTGCACCACACCAACCCGGACTTTGTCACTTCCAACATCAAGGTTATCCACCACGCTGGAAATGAATTTTTGAACTGAAGGGAAAGCAGCCCTGGCACTTTCTGATCCATCAATAAGGAACACAACATCTCTCTTGACAGTATCTGGAAGAAATGAAAAGTAGATTTCTCAGAGCTAGTGCTGATATGTAAAAATATCCTACATTGATATTCTTGTATGTCTGATCGGAGTAAAATTCTTGTTTCTTTCATTAAGTGGTAATAAAATGAAAGCTTTTAGTTGACCATGAAACTGCCATTAATAAGCTGGGAAAATCAAACAGAAATAGAGACTTAACTCATGACATCACTGAGGGTATGCCCATTCATTTTACTCAATCTTTTCTCATGACATTGTACCTCTAATATGATGAAACAATTAAGCATTTCATCAATAGCAAGTACTTGATTAAGCATAATTACTCACATAATTTATTGATACAGGTGGAAAAATAAATCACAGAGTCCATTAGACTGACTCATTAACTCTTCTCATACCACTTCCTCAATGGGGATACAGGGCAGAGCTGTTTTGCCACTCTGAATTGAAGTGTGCTTTTGGATGAGATTTTTGGTACACAGTTCACCATGGCTTGCAGTCACTTTTCACACGCAATCTTCTGCTCTTTCTCTCAGTGTTAGTGTATCTGGACTCTTCAGCACCCTTCTTGTGTAGTCACATGGTAAGAGTGGTGGAACTGCTCACCACTGCTGGGAATGCAACTGGACTGGCAGCCCATCTTCAAAGCAATTCGGCTGTGACAGGCCAGGAACTGCCCCTCTCATTGTGGTGCTCCCCACCACCTTCATTGAGGAAATAGTTGCGAAGCTCATTTTCCGCTTGGCAGATAGGCATTTGGAGTTCTATTGGAGGGGGATGGTACAGAGAAGGGCAGTAGAGCGGAGGGCAAAGATGCCACATGATGAGACAACAGCCAGCCCAGATTCATATAGTTGCTCAGGTCAATGTTAAAAGGATCCACCCAACAACACAGGAAGAAAGTCAATGATCTTCTGGCTTCTGCGATGGTAAATGCTACAAGGCATTCAGAGGCCACAGATATCTCATCCAGGAGCAAAGACTATAACTCCCATTGCTGCATGTAACATGTCTACTCAATGGCTCTCACCTTCCTCATCCTCTTCCTGCTACTAACACTTCCTGCCCTCTCTGTTTCCCAGTCACTCACTGGAGCACATCATCACCTCTCTGGCTCCTACATCACCACAAACTACTCTTCCATCCAGTTTCATCATAATCAATCCCACTCTGTCTTTCTTTGAAGGAAATAATGCTGCTGCCACCTTCCACACCCGGCCCCACCAAATGATATGTCCACAGTACTCTGTGCGATGAATCTGTAATCTTTGGTCAGGTTGCAGGACTAAATATAGTCAACCCTCAGATTATAATCAGTCAAACTCCTTGACTAACCCATAGTCCCCCTTGACCACTCCATCCCTGCCACACACTCCCTCCCAAAGATATGCTTGGACTTTCAGGCATGGCCTTGAGGTAGAAACACACACAGTGTGTTTGCTGCATAAGCTGTTGGCATATTCTGCAGATGTGTTGACGACAGAGCATGGTGCCTTACAGCAACATGTCCACGTCTATGACTGCTGTACACTAAAGCAAGACAAGCGGCCTCCTCTCAACTTTGCACTTAAAAACAATGCAAGCCACAGAAATTGGCATCCTGTACTTAAGCACTAAAGACTTAAACATTAAAAAAATGTAAAGATGACAATCTTCAGGTAAGTGCAAAGTGAGTGAGTGCAAAGAAATGAAACTGAGAACCATTAGACACAACCCGTTCAGAAACATAAGACTGATGTGTGTCCCTGGACACAGAGTAACCTGGCAGAAGATGCAATTCTTAGGTGTCCAAACATTCCAAAGTAAAATCCTGACTGACTGAAGTGAGCTGAGATTTGGACTGACAGTGAGCATAGGGACGCGATGAAGCTGTGGGGATGTTCATGCTGAGTAGCATGGATTAAAGCCGCAGGAGGATGTGTCCATTGAGCAGGCAAGCACATTATGGTGAAGATGCAGTTGGACAACAGCAAGGAGAAACAAGCAAGCAACAGCAACCCACACCCACTATGATTTACAAATCAGGAACTTGCACCATCTAGTTTCCTATGGAAGAACAGAAGAATTGGAAGTGGAAGCGAAATTTTGAGCTAATAGTGAGAAGCAGGGAAACAAGTTAGTTGCTACAGAAAAAGGAAATTCTAACATTCCTGTTTGAAGTTGAAGAAGAAAATTAGGATCATTCCTCAACGCCAACATTCTGATTTTTTTTTCACTCATGCCATGTTCCTCCACCATTTTTGTCATTGCCCATGCCACTCCATGGCAGAGAAAATTCCACACCTCGCCTTATGAATTATAACAATGGGCTAAAAAGGTATGCAAGAATTAAAAGTATTGCCAATGTTAAAATAATGTTCTCGTGTTTTTGAAACTCAACTTCCTCCCAACCTTCAGCAAACTTTTTGTAGATAGTTATTTTCTCTTGATTTAGTTGTCTTAAGGGTGATTTCAAATTTTTCTGTACAGTTTGAATATGCTGTAAATCATTTACCCTAAAAACAAAGTGGGGAGACACTGAAAGCTGTTGAAGTTCATCTTCATCAGCATCCTTGAATCTATTACTGAATAATGTTTCACCAATGCCTTTCAGTGCCATTACTGCTTATACAATGTCATCAATGGACTTGCCAGCAATGAGAAGGATCATGAAATGTGCCCCATTTTCATCCACCCTGCTTCCATCAACCTGTCAAACATGGTTTCTTTGACACTGTCTAGTGCTTCCACTGTAATGACTTGGTCTCTTCCTTTCAGGCCCAGAGCATTTATAGCTTGCATCACTTCTGCTTTAGATGTGTAGCTGTTTAAATAGAAGTTGGGGTTAGGATCATCACTGTACCACACTAGACAGATGCTGTCCCTTCCAATGTCAAGGCTGCTGACAATTCTGGAAATGAATTGATTTATCATAGAAAAAACAGATTTAACCTTGGCAGATAAAGAACACAACGTCTCTCCTTTCTTCAAGATAAGCATCGAAATACAAGTATTTTCTTACTTCATAAATTTAATGGACAGAATTGTAAACAGAATATTGGCTCACTGATAAACATAAAATACTTGATGTGGAGGTGCCGGGGTAGGACTTGGGTGGAAAGTTAAAAATTGCGCACCATACCAGGTTATAATGCAACACGTTTATTTGAAATTACAAGCTTTTGGAGTGCTGCCTGACGAGGGAGCAGCACTCTGAAAGTTTGTACAGCACTTCCAAATAAACCTGTTGTGTAATTTTTATTTAAAATATTTGATTCAACTATCAAGCCTTGATTACTATCACATAAAATATTTTAAGCTATGAAGAAATATTTGCAAATGAGTTCACTTCTGACCTTTGCCTGTCTTAGAGTCATAGAGTCATAGAGATGCACAGCATGGAAACAGACCCTTCGGTCCAACCCGGCCATGCCAACCAGATATCCCAACCCAATCTGCTCCCACCTGTCAGCACCCGGCCCTTATCCCTCCAAGCCCTTCCTATTCATACACCCATCCAAATGCCTCTTAAATGTTGAAATTGTACCAGCCTCCACCACTTCCTCTGGCAGCTCATTCCATACACGTACCACCCTCTGTATGAAAAATTGCCCCTTTTATATCTTTCCCCTCTCACCCTAAACCTATGCCATCTAGTTCTGGACTCCCCAACCCCAGGGAAAAGACTTTGCATATTTACGTTATCCATGCCCCTCATAAGTTTGTAAACCTCAGCCTCCAACGCTCCAGAGAAAACAGCCCCAGCCTGTTCAGCCTCGCCCTATAGCTCAAATCCTCCAACCCTGGCAACATTCTTGTAAATCTTTTCTGAACCCTTTCAAAAGTTTCACAACATGTTTCCAATAGGAAAGGGGCCAGAAATGCACACAATAGTTCATTAATAATGGAGGACTACTTTTGGTTTGAAGTCCAAACTACAGTCTCACTTTGTGTAAATAGAGCTAAACAAAAGGGGCTAAGAAGAAAAACGTGCTCATCATATACATTCTTTCGTGCTGTTTTTATTCAGTCCTGCCTTCTTCCTGCCTCTTGTTTGAATTACATTTTTAAGGGTCTACCTAACACATGTTTTGAAGCTGTTACACATATTGAAAGGCAGTACATTTGTTCATTTGACTAGTTGGCATGGCTGCACATTCACTAGCTCAAAATAAATCGATGCAAGGCCACAGTCTCCGAAGTTTCATGAGGTTGGAAAGAATAAAGCCAGAAGTCCCTTCTACATTAGCCAGAACCACTGCATTCTGGGATAATTCTCTTTATAGGCACATTCTTATTGTATTAAGTCCTTGCCTTTGTGAGTTAGTTTTCTCTTCTTTCGCTGTAATTTGGATGAATGGAAATGGTCTACTTTGATTACGTTTCCAAGAGGAGCCACAGTCTATGTGCTCTCCAAGAACCATCATTAGTTTTCACATTTCAGAAAATATTTCTGCGTATTCATTTTTTAATCTATCCTTGTCTTAAATAATGTTAATACCGTTCTTAATCAACTTTCTGATACACAAGAGACATTGCCAAAATGGTCCAAATAATCTCTCGTGCAATATTTTCACACATCGTTGCTCTCCATTATTAATAATGAGGTATTTATTGACATAAAATAACTGTAAAAAATTATGTCCTTGTTTTGTACTTTACAAAAGGTAAAATAAAAATTAAAAACAAAAACATTACTTTCTTTTCTAACTCTGTGTCCTAATCATTACAGAGTATTAGGCTGGAGAAAGTGAGGACTGCAGATGCTAGAGCTCAGAATTGAGAGGTTATTGCTGGAAAATAACAGCAGGTCAGGCAGCATCCAAGGAGCAGGAGAATCGACGTTTCAGGCATAAGCCCTTCACCAGGAATGAGGCTTGTGGGTCGGGGCTGAGAGTTTAATGGGAGGGGAATGGGGTTGCAGGGAAGGTAGCTGGAAAAGCAATAGGTGGATGAAGGGGAGGGCGAAGGTGACAGGTCAGAGGGGAGAGTGATAGACGGGTCTGGAGGGCAGTGCCAAGTTGGAGGTAATTTGGAGGAAGGGAAATGAGAAAGCAGTTGAGTTTGGATACATTCTAAAACTTAGTCATGGATAAAACATTATTTCAAACTGCCCTTCAATGGCCTATTTTGTCAACTTTATAATACTTAAAGTTAGTCTTAAATTTAGAAACATATCTGAAAAGCTAAGTTTCTTCGCTCAGAACCCACATATTAAAAGGGACACTTTAATCCCAATCCAATTTCTTAAGCAACGTAGTTGATCAAAACATAACAAAAACAGAAGTTGCTGGAAAAACTCAGCAGGCTGGCAGCATCTGTGGAGAGAAATCAGAGTTAACATTTTGGGTCAAGTGACCCTTCCTCAGAAAAAACAAACCTGTGAAAAATTGTTACCTTCAGGTACTGGCTGAATTATCACCGTTCTCATTTTGGACAACAGCTCCTGTTGAATGGTTGATAGATCTCGGAAGTCTCTCATTGTTAAAACAAATGTTGGATCATGTACAATCTTTTGCAGCTCTGACGTGTCTGCACTCTTGGCCCCGATGGCAATAGGCACAATGTGAGCCATTTTTGCTTCATCTGCATGAGGTTGAATATTATCTGAGGATTTCCCAGCGGTGATGAGCACCAGGATTTGAGTGGCCCCAGCTTCCTTTCTGCTCCCCGCAGATGCACTGAAGATATTCTTTGTAACAAACTCCAGTGCAGCACCAGTGTTACGGGGTCTTCCTGATTTCGGCTCGAGATTTTTTATGGCTTCCAGAACCTCGGCTTTGGTTAAATAAGTGTCCAGTCCAAACTCAATCCTTTGGCTAGAACCATACTGTACCACAGCAATTTTATCTTTGTCAGGCCCAATATCGAGCACCTCGATTACTCTACTTAGAAACTCACGGACTTGACTCAATGATTGTCCCATTCCAGGAGAGCCATCGATCAGGAAGACAATGTCTCTTTTCATGGCTACAACAGTTTTAAAAATTAACACCGATATTATGAAAAGTTACATGCAAAAGAAATGTGCAAAAAAAATTCAGTTAAAATATAGATTTACGAGAAAAATGGTTTACGAACAACCTGGAAATCCTGATCTATAGAAAGTCGAAAGGGTTTAGCACTTATTGTCCACAAGAACTTAATTAAGATTACCCAAATTCATCTCACCAACAGTTAGAGGAAAAATATATAAGACCCACTCTTTAACAGACTACACTTCCATTTCTCATACTTGTAGAAGGAAACTTCAGTTACCTTTATCCATTTGAAGATAAATTATAAGATATTCTAATTAACAATGTGGAAGTGGAACAGGAACAATAGTATTATGTGGATCCAGGAAGTGCACATGATATGTACAACTTTTTGTATATTAAAAGGTATTTGTTTAAACATTTTACCCTGGCAATCTTTCTGATAGATGTTATGTTACCTTCCCAACAACATCTTTATCATCATTGGTCAATGCATTGAGTATAGGAGTTGGAAGATCATGTTGCGGTTGTATAGGACATTGGTTAGGCCACTGTGTGCAATTCTGATCTCCCTCCCATAGGAAGAATATTGTGAAATTTGAAAGGGTTCAGGAAAGATTTACAAGGATGTTGCCAGGGTTTGAGGGTTTGAGCTATAGGGAGGGGCTGAATAAGCTGGGATTGTTTTCCCTGGAGCATCAGAGGCTGAGGGGTGATCTTATAGATGTTAATAAAATCATGAGGGGCAAGGATAGGGTAAATAGACACAAGGTCTTTTTGCTGGGGTGGGGGAGTCCAGAACTAGTGGATATAGGTTTAGGATGAGAGGGGAAAGATATAAAAGGGACCTAATTGTTTTTCACACGGGGGGCAATGCATGTATGGAATGCACTGCCAGAGGAAGCAATGGAGGCATAATACCACATTTAAAAGGCACCTGGATGCACATTTGAATAGGAAGGGTTCAGAAGGATATGGGACGAGTGTTGGCAAATGGGACTGGATTAACTTAAGATATCTGGTTGGCATGGATGAGTTGGACCGAAGGGCCTGTTTCCATGCTGTACACCTCTATGAATCTATGATGCAATATACAGCATGCAATCTGAAACAGAAAAAAAAATGAATTGTTTGAAAAAAAATTTGCAAAGTTAAGACTATGCATAATTTCTAATTTATCAAACAGTCATGTGTAAGAAAGCAGAATAAAATAGTTCTGCTCCTTGATTTCAAGAAAGTGGAATACCTACATTTCATGACTTCAGGTGACATATACTTAGGCTTTAGCATCATAAAAATGAAGTCATCAAAGTCCTGCTGGACTATAGGACTGCTCTCTTATTAGAGAGAAGGTGACTGGTGGTGATCTCAGAGTTACCACATCTCAGAGGAGGGAGGGTTAGAAGTAAAGTCCTTCAGACAAATACAGTCATATGGTGCTGCATGGTTTAATAAGCTGATCATTATAAAACAGCTTCTTCCCCACTCTAAGGTTAGCTGTGCCACAGATGGCAAACTGGGATATTTATGTCTTTATTTGCCTGGACCTCTGCAGAGTCACGGATACTCCACAGAGCTTCTGGTGTGCTGTGTGGAATCCAGACCCAGAAGTCTCATCGCCTTTTCTGACAGATCCTTTTTTTTCATCAAGGGGAGAAAAGTGGTGAAGATTGTTTCACAAGGAAAGGGAAAACTTTACTGAGAAGGTCCATTTAGACGCTGTGCTGAACTCAAAGTGATCCAGGTTTACTGTAGAACTGGCGTTAATCCACACAGTGTGGGACTTACAAATTTTCAGGGATATGAGGGTGGCACAGTGGTTAGTACAGGGACCCAGGTTCGATTCCAGCCTCAGGGAACTCTGTGGAGTTTGCACATTCCCCTCTGTGTCTTCATGGGTTTCCTCCAGTGCTCTGGTTTCCTCCCGCTGTCCAAAGATGTGCAGGTTAGGTGGATTCGCCATGCTTAATTGTCCATTGTGTCCAGGGATATGCAGTCTAAGTGGATTAGCCATGAGAATAACAGGGGTGCTTTTTGGAGGGTCAGTGTCGGCTTGGGCTGAAAGGCCTGCTTCCACACTGTAGGCATTCCGTGTGTGCTTGGCATGAGTCGACACTAAGTTGTTGTGTGTACTAAAGAGGCCATGGGCTGCTGAGAGGTGTGGGTTGACGTGACTTTGCCTGGAGTGAGGGAGATGAGAATCGAGGTCTAGACGATGTAATATTTAACAACATAACTGGGTTGAAGTTCCAGAGAACTGAACCATGCTTTGTAAACAAACCACAGAGGTCACTGGAATGAAGAACCCACCATTTAGGTGTGTTTCTCTCGAGGTGGATGTGGTGAGCTGGGAGATTTCCCAACTTCTGTTACTGGACGCAGGAGTGAAAACTCAGGCCTAGAATCTGATGCTTATTTTTTGGCTTTTATGCATTTGGTGTCAGAGCCAAATTTCATGTTCAACTTTCTGTTAAGCTTCAAAGAAAAGGCTAAAGTTAATAGAGGAATTCTCCTAAAGCACAAAATGCAAAGGCCAGGCTGGCTGCTGCAACTGTACAATAGGTGTACTCACTTATTATATCACTAATAGACCTGTAAATGAATTTAAGCCTTAAAAAGGAAAAATACATGCATTTATATTAATAAATTTATATTAATATACCACAATTTTGCTGGCCTTATAAAGCAATTTACCTTCTGACTTGCCATAAATTTTTAAATGACTTTTGCCTAGCAGTGTGCTTCCTTACTCACTCAGACACCACACTTTCTTACAAAGCAGTCTGAAGAAAAGAAAGCCAAGCCGTAAAATCCACAGACAACATTTAACCTTTCCTCAGAACTGGACCCGAAACGTTAACTCTGATTTTTCTCTGCGGATGCTGCCAGACCTGAACTTTTCCAGCACCTTCTGTTTTTTTGTTTCTGATTTACAGCCACCGGCAGTTCTTTCAGTTTTTAAACAAAGGTTAACATGTTTTCAAAATAAACCCAGGATTTTATTAACCAGGTACAGTGGTCTGTTATTTTCTTGTTAACACCAATTATTCCACAGGCAAAGTGAGGAATGCTATTAACTTCACATTCAACATCACAGCTGTACTCCAGGGAAGAACACCAACAGTTCATACCCTAAAGATACAAATGGGGAAAACAATTACATATTTTAGGAAAAATATAAGTACCTGTAGTTTCACTGATTCCTCCAAATATCAGGTGTTTAGCAGATGATGTCACTGCTTGTCGGATGGTATCCAAAGCGTTAAAGTCATTCACTCGATAAGCCAGATTTTCACTGAATGTAATGCGCTGCAGCTCTGCCGCTTCTGCCCTGTTGATTCCAACAGCAAGAGTGAGAATGCCTCCTCGTGCCAGAGCTTCTGCAGGTGTTCTCACATCATCCTGAGACTTTCCAGCTGTAGCAATCACCAGTATCTGGGGTACACCATCCTCTTTCCTACTTCCAGTAGATTTGCTGAACATGTTTCTATAAACATAGTCCAACGCTGCACCGGTGTTGAGAGTCCTGCCGCCTTTTAAACGGAGTCCGTTGACATGGGACAGAAGTTCGTCCTTTCTCGAGTAACTATTTAGGTAGAAAGCAGCTTGAGCATTATCACTGTACTGCACCACTGCTACTTGTACTTTGTCAGGTCCAATGTTAAGGGCTTCAATTATGTTGCCAATGAAGTCACGGAGAACAGGGAAATATGTACTTCCAACATTATCTGATCCATCAATAAGGAACACAATGTCTCTCTTGTTCACTACTTCTGTTACAACTGAAACGGAAACAGGTTAATTTACTTCAGACAAAATGTTAGAAACTGACTAAAACCCTGGGAGATCACAATTCTGACAGGAAGGCATCGATATTATCAATTGGCTATGAAAACAATTTCACTTTGTCCAAGACTTTAGGATTGTTTTTGCAAAACTGAACATACTATTATTTTCCATTAATTGAAATGAGCCAATTATGGCAACTAGTAACTAGTGGGGTGCCACAGGGGTGAATGCTTGGACCCTACTATTTACAAGATAGTAATGATTTAGATGAGGAAAGTAAATGTGATAGCTTCAAATTTGTAGCTGTCACAAAGGTGGGTGTGAAGTTGAAATGTGAGGAGAATGTAGCAATGTTTTAGTGTGATTTGAATGATTGGGCAAATGCAGTGAGAGATGAAGGATAAATTTGACATTATCCACTTTGGTAGCAAAAACAGGAAGGCGGATCTACATGCGTGGTGATAGATTGGGAAAGTGGGAGGCAGCACAAGACTTGGGAATCCTCATACACTAGTTGCTGAAAGTGGGCATGCAGGTGCAGCAGATATTACATAAGGCAAATGGAATGCTGACCTTCATAGTGAGAGGATTCAATTCCAGGAGACTGGATTAGTTAGGACTTTATTCACTGGAATTCAAATGAATGAAGGGGGATCTCACAGAAATCTATAAAATTCGATTAGAACTAGGCAAGTTAAGTGCAGGAAGGATGTTCCTGATAGGAGAGAATCCAGAGCCACGGTTCATAGTGTAAGGATACAGAGTAGGCCATTTAGGACTGAAAAGAAGAGAAGCTTCTATACCCAGAGAGTGGTGAGCCTGTGGAATTCTCTGCCACAGAAAAAAATTGAGGTCAAAATTGAAGTTAGGTATTGTTCTTAGGGATCAAAAAATAGGGGAGAAAGCGGGAACAAGGTACTGAAATGGATGGTCAGCCATGATAATACTGAATGGTGAATCAGGTTCTAAAGGTCTACTCCTGTCGCTATTTTCTAAGTTTGTGTTTTATCACTTTGCCATCTACGATTCAGAGATCCACTTTTCAACAAGTCAGACTGACCAGAAATCAAAATATGTACACCTTGCTATGATTTTGTTTCCATCTTTCTGAAAGGATGTTAACAACTTTTAATACCACTTACACTGATATTCGCAGCATTACATGCAGAAAATGATCAAGAAATAAAACAATATCCATAAGATTTCAGTACCTTCGATGACAGTTGGAGGTTCTGTAATCACTGTTGGAGGACCAAGTGAGGCTAATTTTGATTGTATCTCTTTGTGTTTTTTGACCAACTCTATAGCATTGGCCAATTCAAATACCAAAGTTGGGTGAAATGCAATTTCCTGCATCTCTGCTTGATTTGCATTCTGCACTCCAGCGGCAAAAGTCATTATAGCAGCTTGCTTCAAGTCTAATGCAGGGAGACGAATACTATCTGTAGATGGTCTAGAGGCGACAAGCACCAGAAATTGAGGGACACCTTCTTCTTTTCTACTTCCTGCAGATTCGATAAAATGATTTCTGTGGACAAAATTCAGAGCAGCCCCAATATTAAGGTTTGATCCACCTCTTGGTCGCAGTGCCTTTAATTTGGCTTGTAGATCAGCTTTGCTTGAGTAGGAATTCAAGTAAAACTCAGTGGTTGGATCATCGCTGTACTGCACCACGGCAATTCGTACATTATTTGGTCCAATTTGAAATTTGTTAGCTATTTTCATGATAAATTCACGGATTCGCAAAAAGTTTTGCTGTCCAACTGCTGTGCTGCCATCGATCAGAAATACTATGTCTCTCCTCCTGTCTTGAACTGTAAAACAATTGTAAGTTAGTTTGATTTTAAAGTCATTTTCATACCCTACAAACAGACAAAAACATACAGATACATTTTTAGGTTTCTTTGTCAAGCATCCTCAACCTTGAAATTTTCAGGAGTTTTCTTTCATAGATCTGCTATCTTTCTGCTGTCGATCACTTTTTTCTGGACTAAGCTCCATTGTAACAGAGTTATTTTAGTGAATTTATTCTTGTAAGATGTGTGCATATCAAGATAGGATATCAATGCCAGAGAATGGATCCTTCTAATTTGAGACTATGGTGTCAACATCAATGGAGTTTGCTCAGCACTGATGTAATCTCCCACTTCTACTTTCACCAGGGTAACAATTCTAATTGCACAACAGTGAATTGTCCACCCCAAAATTTAGTATCCACTTGTGCTGTGTTCAGGATACTTTTAAGTTTAAGATCTGGACTCAATCTGTACAGATATTCAAGAGAATCCTTATTACAATCTGCCTTCAATTCAACCTAGAGCTGAAAGTTTAGTGTTTGTTGCAACAGCCACAAAATCTTTCAATCCTATTCAGAAGAGCATTGCTTTGGAATCCATCAGCTCCAATGTGACCACTTAATGGGCTTAAAGTCAATAATATAGATGGAAGAGAGGGCCAAGATAAGACATCAGTGTTATCAAGCAATGCATGTTGTCATACTTTCAAGAACCTAATCTACGAATACATGTTCCCCTTTATGGGAAATGATGGCCTAGTGGTAGTAAAACTGACAATAATTGCTGTGACCCCAGTTCAAATCCTGCCATGGCAGATGGTGGAATTTGAATTCAACAAAAAAAATGAAATCTGGCATTAAATGTCTAATGTTGACTATGAATCCATTGCCAATTTTCAGAAAAACCCATCTGGTTCACTAATGGTCTTTATGGAAGGAAACTGCCGTCCTTACCTGATCTGGCCTATATGTGACACTTCACTGCTCTCTAGGCAATTAGGGATGGACAATAAGTGTTAGCCAGTAACACTCACATTTCATGAATAAAATTTTAAAAGTTGGTCCAGAACACTAAACTAGGCCTATTCAAAAACAAGAACCTAAGGGGCATTGCAGCATTCTACAGTAAAGCTGGGCACAGCTGCCAGACACCTCTCCCTCTCTTCCTGCTCTCCCCCATATATTGTAAGACTAATTGTTGCTCTGGTACCAGTGACTCCACTGGTCAAGCATTTACTTCTGAATGAGCAGCATGCTGCCTCATTTGGTGGGGGGGCCTTCATGACTCCAACATCACTTGTGTCATGTTAACAGAAAAGAGTCTACATTGCATAGTTATTTCATATTTCCAATCCTGTTTCCCTTCATATTGCTCATTCACTTTCTAAATTTAATGGCTTTTCATTGGGTCTTCCATGCAGCAATGGAATTTCCGTTGTGTTCTTACTGCATTATGAGAATTAGTCCTACTGTCGTCCTTTCTCAGGGCTTTGATATATCTTATGTACAGATTTGCAGCTCGCAGATTGTTGAGACCCTCTTCCATTTCAAGAATGCTTGAAGACCACCTCCCTCTGTGCCAATTAATACAGAATGTCAGTCATACAATTCAGGAGCAATTCTACTTCAACTGAGGTAGAGATCCATGTTTTTCACCCCAGTATTTCTTGAATCAATTTCATAAAGTTTCACTCTTTTGGCATTGTAATCGGTAAAAGATCACAGAATGGCAAAGTTTACATTCCAGTTGCTGGGGGCTTGTGACATAATGGCAGTTTCCCTACATTTGGGCCAGAAGGTTCAGGTTAAAGACTTCAGAACAGGTTGATTTAAAAATATTAATATTCTACTAGTGTGCCAGAAGTGCTGAACTGGAAAACTGGTGCAAAATCAATTGTTGAAACTAACTTTCTGCAACGAATATGTATGAAATTCCTCATGGCCAATTGGACTATCGCCCTCCTTCGACCAAATCCATATCCAATGAGAGCAAAGTGATGAGAAGCCATCAAAACATGGAGAAAACAAATGAATAGCTACACTTATTTTTATTTTTCCAATCACCTGAGGCCACCATTATGCTTGTAATGCTTGGAAAATATAAACAAAGATTATTTTAATTCTACAGAAGCAACAAAAACAGTGTTTAAATGCTTGAATGACTACAAATGGAAATATTACACATAATGTAACACAGGTAAGGGACCCAATTTCTTTATCAACCTTTGGCTGTCAGAGATGGAAGACAAAATTGCATTGCTCTTATACATGAGTACATGATTTAAAATATGTCTCACAGCAAAACATGTATCTTTGGGGGAATGTGAGCCATTGTCTACAACAAGGAAACTGGCACAGGACGACCACGAGATATATCCTGCTGAGAGAAGCGTGTTGGAAGAAAATAACCGTCATCATATTTTGTATTCTCATCCATACATGAGACTTTTTTTCCCTCTGGGTTAGGGAGTCATTTTAGAAGGTTTGTTGCCTGCTTATCTTTATTATTCTTGTACACCACTACAGAGCAGGGACGATCTAAGCTCTTTCAAGAGTTCTGAGTACACATCAATTATTTGGATGAGGAAGGACTTTGAGCTGACCTAATGGATATTGTAGCATGATACCTGAATAATTTTGCTTGCCCCCATCCTTGTTTTAAATAAATGTTTCTAAATGCTGCCATATATTGGACAGGCTCAATCTTGGTCAGCTCTGATGGACCATTGACAATGAGACAGTGTCCTTACCAATAGACAGCTGCACACAAACGGATAGAATTAATGGCTGTTTTCAGTTTCACACCCACGAACAATAAAACAAGAATGTAAGAAGTTTGAATATAATATGCTAAATGGTAACTCAAAGAGGACAACAGTTCCTATTTTAAATGTACACCCGGCCTCATACCTCCCATGGGAAATTTGCGCATTTGAGCAGTTGTCTCAGCTTCAGTTACAAATAAATTCTATAACTGCAACCAGCACAAATAACTGAGCTAACTGTACTGACTTGTGTCAACACTGACAAATCACTTGGTAAAAAATGACAACCAAATAAGGGGCATACATTTGCCATTTCAAACAGAAACTGTAAAGGGATACAGAAAATTAGATCATCATCTTCAAACAAAGAGGTTTGTCCTGTCTCTGGAAGGGTGTCGGGAATGTCTGAATGTTAAGCAGCAGAGATTTTTGTTTTAATAAACAGAATTTGACTTTGACTTTGGCAGATAGAAGATGATGTGTAAAGAAACACTTGAATCATCGTGAACAAGCAATCCCAGGGAATTATGGATAAATCAGGAGAAAGTGAGGATTGCAGATGCTGGAGTTCAAGGTCAAGAGTGGAAAAGCACAGCAGGTCAGGCAGCATCCAAGGAGCAGGAAAATAATTCCTGATGAAGGGCTTGTACAAAACATTGATTCTCCTGCTCCTCGGATGCTGCCTGACCTGCTGTGCTTTTCCAGCACCACACCCTCAATTATGGATAAATGTTCAGTTCTCAACTTCAGAAAGAAACAAAAAGTACAATAACTTCTAAAGCAAACCCCACCCCACTATCTTTCAGAAACCATACCAGCTCAGCAGGGGAATGGGAACCTGAGGTGTAGTTGCACAGGAGGATGAGAGTAAGGAGGATAGGGACAGGATTTCAGGGTCACAGGAATGTATTGGCAGACAGCAAACTGGTTTAAAGTGTGTCTACTTCAACGGTAGAAGTATCCAAATTAAGGAAGGTGAGGTTGCAGCATGGATAGGTACCTGAGACTTCGATGTTATGGCCATTTTTGAGACATAGATGGAGCAGGGTAAGGAATGGATGTTGCAGGTTCCAGGGTTTAGATCTTTCATTAAGAACAGGCAAGGTGGTAAAAGAGGGGGAGGTGTGGCCTTTGTTAGTCAAGGATAGCATGACGGTTGCTGAAAGAACTTTTGACAAGGACTCGCCTACTGAGGTAGTATGGGCTGAGGTTAGAAACAGGAGAGGAGAGGTCACACTGCTGGGTGTTTTTTTTTACAGGCCTCAAGAGAGTTCCAGGAAGGTCGAAGAGAGGATTGGCAAAATTATTTTCGGTAGGAGTGAAAGGAACAGGGTGGTCATTATGGGGGACTTTAACTTCCCCAATGATTGGAAATGTTATAGCTCTAGTACAATGGATGGATCAGTTTTGTTCAATGTGTACAGGAGGGTTTCCTGACACAGTATGTCGAAGAGCCGACAAGAGGAGAGGCCACACTGGATCTGGTACTTGGTAATGAACCAGGCCAGGTGTTTGATTTAGTTGTAGGTGAGCACTTTGGAGAGAGTGACCATAATTCAATTACATTTAGTCTAGCGATGGAAAAGGATAGATACATGCCACAGGTCAAGAGTTATCGATGGGGCAAGGGCAATTATAATGTGATTAGGGAAGAATTAGGATGCATAGAATGGGGTAGCAAAATGCAGGGGATGCAGACAATGGAAATGTGGAGCTGGTTTAAGGAACAGATATTGCATGTCCTTGGTAGGTATGTCCCAGTCAGGCAGGGAGAAAGGGATAAGGTAAGGGAACCGTGGTTTACTACAGAAATTGCATCTCTTGTTAAGCAGAAGAAGGATGCTTATGTGTTGATGAGGCAACATGGTTCAGATGAGGCGATGGAGAGTTACAGATCAGCTAGGAAGGATTTGAAGAGAGAGTTAAGAAGAACAAAGAGAGGACGCGAGCAGTCTTTAGCAAATAGAATAAAGGAGAACCCTAAAGTTTTATATAGGTATGTGAGGAATAAGAGGATGACTGGGTTAGGAATACGGCCAGTCAAAGACAGAAGTGGGAAGTTGAGTGTGGACCCTGTGGAGATTGGAGAGGTGCTAAACGAACATTTCTCATTGGTTTTCACTCAGGAAAAGGAAAATATTGTAGAGGAAAAGAATGAGGTACAAGATATTAGACTAGAAAGGATCGAGGTTAGTTATGAAGAGGTGTTATCAATTTTAGGAGTGAAAGTAGACAAGTCCCCTGGGCCGGATGGGATTTATCCGAGGATTCTCTGGAAAGCTAGGGAGGAGATAGCAGAGCCTTTGGCTATGATATTTGAGTCATTCATTGTCTACAGGTTGAGCGTCTGAGGACTGGAGGATTCCAAATGTTGTGCTCTTGTTCAAGGAGGGCAGTAGAGATGACACAAGTAATTATAGACCAGTGAGCTTTACATCTGTTATAGGAAAGGTTTTGGAAAGCATTATAAAAGGATTTATAATCATCTAGCAAGCAACAATTTCATTTCAGATAGTCAACATGGTTTTGTCAAGGGCAGGTCTTGTCGTACAAACCTCATTGAGTTTTTTTTTGAGAGAGTGGCCAAGTATGTAAATGAGGGTAGGGCACCTGATGTGGTATACTTGGACTTCAGTAAAGCCTTTGATAAGGTTCCACATGGTAGGCTATTGGAGAAAATGCAGAGGCATGGAATGGAGGGTGATTTAGCAGTTTCGATTAGAAAAGGCTTTCTGAAAGAAGGCAGTGAATGGTGTTTGATGGAAAATATTCAGCCTGGAGTCCAGTTACTAGTGGTGTGCCACAAGGATCTGTTTTGGGACCACTGCCTGTTTGTCATTTTTATAAATGACTTAGACGCAGCCATAGGTGGATGGATTAGTAAATTTGCAGAAGATACTAAAGTCAGTGGTGTAGTGGACAGTTTGGAAGAATGTTACAGGTTGCAGGGGGACTTGGATAAACTGCAGAATTGGGCTAGAGGTGGCAGTTGGAGTTCAATGCAGCTAAATGTGAGATGCACTTTGGGAAGAATAACAGGAAGGCAGAGTACTGGATCAATGGAAAGATTCTTGGTCGTGTGGATGTGCAGAGGGATCTTGGAGTCCATGTACATAGATCCCTGAAAGTTGCCACCCAGGTGGGTAGTGCTGTGAAGAAGGCATACGGTGTGTTAGGTTTCATTGGTAGAGGGATTGACTTCCGGAGCCACAATATCATCCTGCAACTATACAAAATGCTAGTGTGGCCACACTTAGAATATTGTGTACATTTCTGGTCACCATATTTCAGGAAGGATGTGGAAGCATTGGAAAAGGTGCAGAGGAGATTTACCACGAAGTTGCCTGGTCTGGAGGGAAGGTCTTATGAGGAAAGGCTGAGAGACTTGGGTCTGTTCTCATTGGAAAGAAAAGGGCTAAGATGGGATTTGATAGAGACATACAAGACGATCAGGATTAGATAGGGTAGACAGAGAAAGTTTTTTTCCTGAGATGATGATGTCAGCTTGTACTAGGAGGCATAACTACAAATTGACAGGTAATAGGTTTAACATAGATTTTAGAGGCAGGTTCTTTACTCAGAGAGTGGTAAGGGTGTGGAATGCCCTACCTGCCAACGTAGTCAACTCAGCCACATTAGGGAGATTTAAACAATCCTTGTATAAGTACATGGATGATTTAGGGATAGTGTAGGGGGATGAGTTGAGATCAGTTCACAGGTCGGCGCAACATCGAGGGCCGAAGGGCCTGTTTTGTGCTGTATTGTTCTATGTTCCCACAGGGGAAAGTCTAAAAAATGTACTGGTTCTGATGAAAGGTCACAGAGGCGAAACATTAACTCGGTTTCTTTCTCCACAGATGTCACCAGTCCTGCTGAGCATTTCCAACACCTTCTGTTTTTATTTCAGATTGCCAGCTATTAAAACAGAAAGGCACTTTCCAGCCAGAGAACTGTGCCAGTATTTATGAACTTCCCCACTGACTTCGAGGCCTAGTGTGATTATTTTGACGGCCCAATTATGCACACAGCAGCTGAAACATCTCACGGGGGGGGGGGGGGGGGGGGGGGGGGAAAGGAAAAAAAAACCTGTCCAAGCCCCACCATTTACCCACCTGCTCAAACATTCAAACAGAAGGCGATAATTAGTAATGGCAGTTCTTGTTCTTCCAGCTTTGGTCACAAAACTATTGGGTCATTT
Organism: Hemiscyllium ocellatum; assembly: GCF_020745735.1. NCBI lineage: Eukaryota > Metazoa > Chordata > Chondrichthyes > Orectolobiformes > Hemiscylliidae > Hemiscyllium > Hemiscyllium ocellatum. Next base: position 91,458,207 of record NC_083407.1, on the reverse strand, counting down.
GTCTAATCAATAATCTTCGAGATGACAATAAAGCTGTTAGGGTGAAAACAGTCAGGACCAAATTCAGAGTTATACATACCTTCGCTAATAACCAGAGGCTCGAGAATTATTTCCCTTCGAGCCACTCCTGAGACCAATGGTAAAAACTGCTGCTGCAAGTTAGCAATATTGCGGAAATCCGAGATCATGGAAGAAAAGGATGTGTCAGTTGCAAGCTGTACGAGTTCATTAGAGTCGGCATCCCGACCTCCAATAGAAAATGAGTATATACTACCTTGCTTTAGTGAGAGTTCTGCCTGATTTATATCATCACTGGACTCACTAGAAGTGATAATAATTACTGCCTGTGGGACCCCTTCTGATACCCTGCTGCCGGATGATGAAATAAAGTGATTGTCGATTAGAAATTGCACGGCTTCACCAGTATTTATTTCATCACCGCCTTTTGGTTGAAGTTGCTTCACAGCATCCAGGACCTCTGTTTTCGTGGTATATGTATTAAAATAAAACTCTGTGCTGGGCTCATCGCTGTATTGAACCACACCGATTTGGATTTTGTCAGGGCCGATCTCGAGATTGTCGATGAAATTTACGATAAAATCGCGTATATATTGAAAATTGCCGCTTCCAACGTTGACTGATCCATCAATTAAGAAAATGAGGTCAGCCGTTTCTTCCGCTTTAAAAGAGAAAGACAAATGCAAAAGGTGAACATGTTAAAAACAGTGACCTCCATGCAAGGATTAACAGCAGAGAGATTAAACTGTGTGTGGAACTCAGTGTCAAAATACATTTCCGTGAACATAAACATCAAGCAGTGTCTGCCAATCTGGGATTTTACACTCTATTCTGCATTCTTTGACTGTTTTAAATATTTGCAACATCGCTGCTGGGTTTGAGCACTTGAGCAACATAGTCTCATTTTGTTGTAGTCTGTTACAGGTAGAATACATGAAGCTTCAATTCAGAGTTTTACCCCAACTCTTTTAATCGATTTCGAAATTTACAGTCAACGCATTCAACTTGGATTTGAAAGATCATTAAATTTCATTCCCTCATTTCTGTTTCCAAATGGTTAAAAATATAACCCTCCAGTGGACAGGCTGCATTAAAAAAAATTAGAGGTGCCAGTTCAAAAACTGAAGGATGATCTTTAAACACAATCCGTTGTTTTCTCAAATAGTGCCAGACGTGTTGGGTTTTTCCAGCAATTTCTATTTGTGGTTCTGATTTCTAACACCTACAGTTCTATGTTTTCTTTTGTTTATGTTAGTTTTCCTTTCTGTTAGTTATCTTCCTTATTCCTACCTTTTAAGTCTTTCAACTGTGCAAAAGCAAGGCCCTAAATCAATGAGAGAGCTGAACTAACAGCAAAAATAACACACAGCGCTGCTCCAGATACCTGATGAGTCAGCATCTCTTATCGTTCACAATCAATGTTTGTTGCTGATGACATAATTGGCATCACTTCATGGTGGTCAGTCAGCGTATTCTATATAAGGACACTGAAAAGTCAATGTGGAGTATATCTAAGATTGTCTCAGGTTCATTGGTGTTTATTAGTTCTACTCCCTCATACTGCTGTGCTTAACCACTTCCCGCAATTATTCTGTCTGAATTCTGTTTAAAGAAGATAACACTCCCACAGCATGAAAAAAATGAGAATGTTGAAGTTGATAAATCTTACTTTATAACATTTTATTTAATCAGGAAGGCACTGTTCATAAACAGTCTTTCTGACTATTTTAACCTTACTTTTTCAGGAATCTACACTTACAATTCAGGCCAGACATCAACCGGCAGATGTTTTTCAAAGTATTTGCTGCTACAGTGTCAGTTATCTGTCTTAGTTTGACCTGTTTCTTAGAAATGCCAACCATACAGATTTGACCCATACCAACTTTACTTTTCAGTCAAGCCATGAACTGCATTCTATGTTGCTTGTTGTGTGATTAAGATTAGATTAGATTCCCTACAATATGGAAACAAGCTCTTTGGCCCAACAAGTCCACACCAATCCTCCAAAAGACTAATCCACCCAGACCCATTCCCCTACCCTATGTTTACCCCTGACTAATGCACCTGGCACTATGGTCAATTTAGCATGATCAATTCATCTAACCTGCACATCTTTGAATTGTGGGAGGAAACCCATGCAGACATGGGGAGAATGTGCAAACTCCACACAGACAGTCGCCCAAGGTGGGAATCAAAAACAGGTCCCTGGCGCTGTGAAGCAGCAGTGCTAACCATTGAGTCACAGTGCCAAGATGAAGCAAGAAAAATAAAACTACAATTTTATAAACCCTTTTATCTCTTAAGCACCCCTAGAAATGAATCACCCGCCAATGGATTAATATTGAAATGTAATTACTGTTAGGGAAGTAAAGATGGTGACCATTTTTCCATAATATCTGTGATCACACAATTTCCATTTTTGATAGTGGAATTAGGAATAGTTATGCTATAAATTAAGATATTACACAAAAATGGTTTCACTACAGTATTAAATTGTATTGATTTTGTGCATTTCTCCTATTGTGCATTGATAGCAAGAATGACAAGTATCCCTGCTGACAATGTCTGAAAATGGGAAAGTATAGACTATCGCTTCATTTAAATCAGTGACCTGTCATCACAGTTAGAGCTCCAAGGTATTTTCGTCTTTTCTTTCTTATTTTCCCATTATCTGGAGGTTCCAATGGTACGAGATGCCCAGGATGGGAGCGTTGTTGGGGGGTGTAAGCAGTGAAAACATCCATCTTACATGAGCTTGGGCAGTTAGTTATAACACTATGGTTGCTAATTGGACCTATCACAACCTAGCTTACCCTCATATTTACACATCGTCCAAAAACATGGGTTCTCCAGGATGGGTCACCTAAAATTAATCAGCTATGGAAACTGTTCCTTTTTTGTTTTTCTCCCTTAACCCATGGTAATTGAGACAGTGGGTAGTACACCAATTGCTAAGCTAACAGAGGTGAGCATGAGCCAGAACTGAAGCCATCTGACTCAGGTGTAATAATACTACACTAAACTACTGTACCAACTAATCCCTCAAAAAAATGTACCATTTCATAAGGGAGTTGAGCTGTCCTGGGATATGAACTCAATAGGAAAGAGCACTATTTCTATTTAGGAAAGAGCACCATTATTTTTAAGCAAAATAAAATGTAATTCTGCAAATACAAATTCACCCCACAAATGTGTATGTGTGTGCGCCGGGGGAGGGTGTTGTGGAGGGGGGAGGGGTTTGACTGTGTGAAAGAGTGTGTGTATATTTATGTGTGTGAATATAAAGGGATGTAAGTCTGTGAGAGGGTTCTTGTGTGAGTGTACGAGAGACAGCTTGTGTATAAAAGAGGGTGTGTGTGTGTGTGTGTGTGTGTGTGTGTGTGTGTGTGTGTGTGTTAGCCAAGTTCGGTACCCACGGGGATGGCCTCAACTGGGACCCTGGGTTCATGTCACACTACAGACAACCCCACTGCACTACATACACATAGACAGACAGACATACACTCCTGTGGACCCATATGCTCACACAGATCCTCTCTCATACACTCCCACACTCACATAAGCACAATCTCACAGACTTTTATCCCTTTACACTCACACATACACACACTCTCTCACAGACACTCAGACCCCCTGCGCACACACATCCACATATAAGCTTGTGGGATAAATTTGTACTTGCAGAATTGCATTTTATTTTGCTCAAAAACAGCTTAAACCCACATAAGATTCTGTAAATCCCTTTTTTAGATTAGAATCAGCTTGAATATTGGAGCACAGACAGCCTCACACAGGGCACCTTACACTTTCAATGCATTATCTGGGCCAACATGACACTGATTGTTAAAGTTCACTTGAGAATGTACATTTAATAAAGTTCTGGAATTTACATATGAAAGAACTGAAACCAATATGCCCATTCTGAAAGAAGAGAAACTGAACAAACAGCTCAGGTCTTTTTCAATATACAATTTCAGTTGCATCACACTGTAAACTTTTGCTATAAATTCTGTGTCCTGGGATCTTATACTCCACAGCCATCTGATGAAGGAGCAGCGCTCCAAAAGCTAGTGCTTCCAATTAAACCTGTTGGACTATAACCTGGTGTTGTATGATTTTTTTTAACTAAATAATTAGCTAATTCTTGACACTATAAATATTTTAGATATGGAGAACACACTGCAGTTTAAGGAAGATATTGAGTTCTTAAAAATCATCTACACACCAAAGTCATAGTTATTTTGTGACACATTGAATATTTTTCCTCTATTTTTGGAATGTATATTTATTTTTTCCTATATCTTCACTGCTGCCATCCCTGTCTGTCAGCAGCTACAGGTCCATGCTCTTCCCTTCAAATTTTCTATTTTTACTGTTTTGGAAAATGCCACAACTTTATTTTGGCATTCTTGCTTTCTGCAGCTGTGATTGGGAACAGAGTAAAACAAAAGTTGAACTCAAGTCCATTGGCCATGTTGTTTCACTGACTGTCAGTATAGCAACTTGCAGAATCCCATATGTCACCGTACAGGAGAAAGTGAGGACAGCAGATCTGGAGATCAGAGTCTAAAAGTGTGGTGCTGGAAAAGCACAGCCGGTCAGGCAGCATCTGAGGAGCAGGAGAGTTAACGTCTTGAATATGAGCTTTTCCTGATGAACAGCTCAAAACGTTGACTTTCCTGCTCGTCGGATACTGCCTAACTAGCTGTGCTTTTTCAGCACCACAGTTTTTGACACACATCACCATAGACCTATTTTGTTTTCAATCAAAGAATGCAGAATAAGTTAAAACCATTTTAGGATTAACATTGTGCATCGTGACACAGCCTTTCGTACAACACAAGCAGGTGTGTAAAAGTACATGGTGTGCACACAGCTGAATTTATAGTGGAAGCAAAGCTCTTGGATGTTAATAGCAACACAAGTGAACAGAGAGGTCAAGCACTGAGAAGACAGAGGTTTTCCTGACACTCTGGCTAATTCCAAAACTCCTGTGCTTCACCATTTCTCTTAAGATTGATTCTGGAATTACATGATCACCATTACCATGTTTTCAAATATCTAAACTCTGTTCTTGATAATTTTTGACAACATCTTCATAATTCTTTATCACTTTCATTTATCTTATTTTTGTTTCCTCACCACATTTCCCAAACATGCCTGAAAAGACCCTTCAATTAATCCATTTTAATACGAGCTTTGAATCACAATCACTTGGGAATATCCAAGTTTGGTACAGAGAAACACATTTGGTTCATTCGTCAGAGGGTAAAACTGATCTCTGTTTGGTGTTTCCTACAGAAAGATCAATGCAAATTACTTGATACATTTAAATTAAGTTTCAATGAAGGACTGCATGTGAGAGTTCCAATATATTGACCATTACAGCTATTCTGGCATCTTAAATTCAGGGTGCATTCAATATATCTTAATTTTGCAGAGTGACTCACGGATCCACACTCAAATACTTGGTCTAAGCACTTCAATTGCAATCAGATGTCACCAATGATTCTCCGGTTGTTGTGATAATTGCTATAGTGTATTGACTCAAATAATAGCCATCACGGATCTCAAAGGTTGTGAAGGTTTTTAAGGTGTAGCCAAGGAAGAGAAGGGACCTCAGCTGCCAATGTTCCTCATTCTCTCCCTGGTAGTACTTAGCCTCATGCAATTCTTCCATTCTATTGAAGTGAACTCTTGACATGTGGCAAATGAAAGCCAAAATATTATGAACATTATACAAATCAGGACTAGAACATTATTAATGTGGGCTCCTAGCTCCTTAGCATTTCGAGCTTCTAATCCAGTTCTATTGAAAACAACTCTATTTTATTCCATTCAAAACTCCTTCTGGGAGATCATTCCAAACATTTAGAGTTCCATAAACAAAGCTTTTCATAATATATCTGCTGAAACCATTCAACAGCTGATGTTTGTTCATTTGGTCTCATTTCTCAACTTGGTTTGAATAAGTCTTCTTCATACCACTCTGCACTGCCACTCTATCAAAACTCTGCTGGTCAAAAGCTTGTAAATCCAGAAAAGGCCTCTTTACCCATTGCCACATACCCTCCAAATGTGCTGCATAAAATAACAATTATATTTTGGATGCTTCGTCAAGCCACTTGCATAAATCATGCCAAGGCAACTGTGAAATTATTTTCCTTTCTCTGGACTCTGGCTGATGCCAGTGCATTTTAGTTGTGAATTGTTATTAATTTGTAGCAAGGCACTGATACAGATGCATTATGGGTGTTTAATTGAAATAGATACAATAATAATGAGGGCCAGTGATGTTAGTAGAACATAAATTCTAAAGTGGATCTGCTCTTTGCTCATTCATTTAACTTTAGAATCCAATTCACATGGAGACAGGGCTTTCAATCATTAAAAGCATAAAGAAGCCCAACTGCATTTTCTCTTCCCCTCCTTTCCTGATGGCGCTGACTCCATGCTGAGTGACCTTTCCACTGATGAAGAATGTTTCATGGACATTTACCAAAGTGGATGTCTTCATGGGCGAGTGCAGACGGCGAATGTTGGCAGCCCATCGATACATGGCGGGCACTGTGGCCGAATTCCCATTCTGTCCACACATGCTCTTTTCAGCAGGAGTTACTGTTTAGCCATCAGGAGCAGGAACCCTGGCTGATTTTACATCCCTCCCTAGCCCCGGATGCTCAGGCCAATTGCAGCACCCGTATTTGCCTCCCCTGGCTGGAGATCAGCTAACTCAGCACAGACCAAGGGGTTGAACCTGGGTCCTTCCTGGTCTGTATAGCTCAGCTGAACCATCAGGGGAGCTTTTGTTTCCATGATTTGAGAAGCCTCGGAAATTGAGCAGGGTAAGCAAAGTAGCAGTGTAATCATCTAGCTGTTTACCTGTGGTGTCTTTTATTATCCCATCAGATAATGGGTACGCTGCAGCCGTATGTACACTTGTCACTAAGTCGTTTACAATGCCTTTAAGTGCGGCAAAGTCATCGAGGTGATAAACAAACCTCTCATGAGGTTGACTCGCAATCTCCTTTAACTCCCATTCAACCGCTTGGTGAATTCCAATAGCAAAAATTATAACTTCAGCTGACTTAAGGGAAGCAGACGGAGGAATTACATCATCCTGAGATCGTCCGTCTGTTAACACTATAATAATCTGCGGCACTCCTTGTTCCGCTCTACTCCCGTTGGCTCTACTGAGCTGATCCTTCATTAGATATTCTAGCGCTAGTCCAGTTTTTGTGCCTCCCCCCTTATAGGACATGTTCCATATATGAAATAAGATGTCCTGCTTCGTAAAATGTGTGTTTAAATGGAACTCTGTTTGTGGCTTCTCGCTGTACTGTACCAGGCCAAAACGGAATCTGTTTTCTCCAATCTCAAAAGCCTTTATAACCCTGTATAGAAACTCTCGCACATATTGGAAATTTTCCTGGCCGATGCTCCAGGAGGTATCCACTAGAAAGACTATGTCAGCAGCAACTGTTCTGTCATCTTTAAGAAAGAAAAGCTGTTTAGGACTGTCTTAAATATAGAGGCATTTTCTTCTCTAAATACAGCCAATGCTTTTTGTTTCTTTTCTGCAGCGTTATAGAATGTCAGTAATATTAATTTCTTTGCATTGTAAGAATAAACATACTCTCTGGTCCCTCTTTGCTCAGCCCCCATGGTTTTCCCCTTATATCCTCTCCCACACGGCAACACATGCCCATTCACCTTATTGAAGTCCATTGCAAAATGGGAGGGACTGGGGAGAGGCGGGCAGTCTAGGTATTCCACAACTTCCTTAGCTGTTGTGAAAAATTCACTGAAATCCTCATTAATCAAAACCTTCAAAGCATTAGATGCAAATGTAAAAGGATTAAGTGAGATATTATAAAAGAGTGAAACTTCCTGACACCTTGTTCGAAACTCTGATCCAAAACTATGATGGGCATTAAGCAATTGTTTGGAGATGGATGGGAAGCTGAAATCCATTCACAATAATCTGCAAGCAGTCACTCAGAGATGCACAAGTGCAACTTAACCTAACTTCCCGTAACTGCCATTTCCTTCCCCCTCAATTGACAAGTATCCTGTCTCCACTCGGCACTTGCACATAAAAAGGGGGAGTTTGACCAAGAACTCACTGAAATAATGGGAGAGTAGGGCTGAGGGTATGTTTGGGGGACCATTTCTCCAACAAATTCATAGTGATCCTCACTCATACACCAACCTCGTTTCACCGACATATCAAGTTATATCATTTCAATATTAAAAAATACTTATTAATAAACACTTACATTTTTCCATTAACATCACCCAAATCTGCATTTAATATGTAACAAGAAATATAATATTCTTTACTTGTAGCTTGCTATGCAACATGTTCTGTGAGTGAGAACTCAGAAATAAGACTTACCTCAAAATTTCTAAAAGGAAATAATGATCAGTTACTTCCACTGACTGCCTAGCTTCGTGTTCACACAAGTCATTATCAAGAGAGATGACCAGCAACAAAAACAAAATACAGCGGAATCACTTCAGTTCTTACCATGTTGTGCTTGAGTGAAAGAAATTAGACTGAAGAGTGTGATCAATAGCAACCCATGCAGTTGAGCCATTTTTGCAACTAGGTGGTAGGTGCGTGACCTGAAATGAGAATTTCAGATAAGTTAGTCAGTAGGAAACGAAATATTGTCAAAATCTAATCATTTTTGGAAAATGAAATGGACACCGAAGAAATGCATCCATGGTCCCATTAATGTGGTAATCATATATGCATACGAATATCTGGGAGACTTTGTTAGCCTCAGTGACAAGTGAGTGTGGAACTGAGCTGGACAGATCAGGAAGATCACTAATACATTCATCTGCTGTAATGTATAGCGTTGATCAAACAAACAACCCACTGTTGATGTGTATTAAAAAGATTTTCAGCCAGTTTTCACTTCTCAACACTACTGGTGTAATTCCTGGGAAGTGGTCTGGGAAGGATAGATTACTCTGAGTTGTTGCTCTCCATCAGCAAGAATGCACCACCAGGAATATATTTCCCTCCCCACCCCTTTCCGCCTTCCGCAAAGACCGTTCCCTCCATGACCACCTGGTCAGGTGCGCATTCCCCCTACAACCAACCCTCCCATCCTGGCACTTTCCCCTGCCACCGCAGGAACTATAAAACCTGTGCCCACACCTCCTCCCTCACCTCTATCCAAGGCCCTAAAAGGAGCCTTCCACATCCATCAAAGTTTTACCTGCACATCCACTAATATCATTTATCGTATCCGTTGCTCCCGATGCGGTCTTCTCTACATTGGGGAGACTGGGCACCTCCTAGCAGAGCGCTTTAGGGAACATCTCCAGGATACCCGCACCAATCAACCACACCGCCCTGTGGCCCAACATTTCAACTCCCTCTCCCACTCTGCTGAGGACCTGGGCCTCCTTCACCGCTGCTCCCTCACCACCAGATGCCTGGAGGAAGAACGCCTCATCTTCTGCCTCGGACTTCAACCCCAGGGCATCAATGCGGACTTCAACAGTTTCCTCATTTCCCCTTCCCCCACCTCACCCTAGTTCCAAACTTCCAGCTCAGCACTGTCCCCATGACTTGTCCGGACTTGTCCTACCTGCCTATCTCCTTTTCCACCTATCCACTCCACCCTCTCCCCCCTGACCCAGTCACCCATTGTACTCTATGCTACTTTCTCCCCACCCCCCCCACCCCCTCCTCAAGCTTATCTCTCCACGCTTCTGGCTCACTGCCTTTATTCCTGATGAAGGGCTTTTGCCCGAAACATCGATTTCGCTGCTCCTTGGATGCTGCCTGAACTGCTGTGCTCTTCCAGCACCACTGATCCAGAATCTGGTTTTCAGCATCTGCAGTCATTGTTTTTACCAAGAATGCATAGCTTGTCAACACTAATGATTTAAACTTACATATAAGTAGGAAGTTGCCAACCCTCAAGCATTTTTCCAATATTTCTAAGAATTAATAACCACTGGAGATGCCGGTGTTGGAACTGGGGTGTACAAAGTCGAAAATCACACAACACCAGGTTATGCATAATGCATAACCATAATGCATAAGATGACAAATGATTTGCCAGATTTTCATTTCCTTGAACTTTTCTGTAATTCCTGATAAAGGGGTTTGGAGAATTATCCAATTAGTTGATGCAGTATCAGTTCATTTTGCAGTCACTGTGGGGAGGCAGTGCGGGAGAAGAATGAATGGTGTAGGCAATCGAATGTGGGGTCAAGGCAATTGCAAGAGGGGAGCCATGTGTTAATATCTCCAGGAATAAATCCAGACAGAGTTGGCAGGCCTTCAAATGAGGGCTGGCAAGCTACCCTTTCAGAGAGGCAACACATTCAAAGAACAAAATGGATAGAAATTGTGAAAATAAACATTCTCAATCTGGCTTTAGGATAAGGGTGAAACATAAGCAAGCCTGTAAATGAAGCCCAGCATATATAAATAAACACATGCTACAATGCATAATCTATAACACAATCTTCAATATGTAAAGTCGCATATCTAATCCCTAAACAATATGAAATAATTCATTGCTGTGAGATTGAGATCTATCGATATTTATACAAAAAGAAACTGCCACAGATATTATTGCACATAACCACCAAAGAAGACATATTGATAGAACTATTGCCTTTCAGCTACACCAGAATACACACAAACACCCCACACTAATTATTGCCATTTTTGGCCAGTTCTTTTTTCCTTCTTCTATTCATGAGATATGGCACCACTGGCTAAGCCAGTGTTAATGACCACTGGAAGAGTTAAAATTCAATTTTTAAAAAGATGTTCTGGCACTCTTGTCCATAGATTCCACCAACCAAAACATGGAGACTTTCAATTAAGTAATGGCATGGTATCAATATAGACAACATTCTAACACAGATTAACTACATCAAAATGTAAGTAACACAAAGCCATGCTCGATGGGGGGGCATCTTCAACTGATACTGAAATCAGAATTCCTCGAGTTGTCCAATTCCCAAGGGTTTTAACAATGACTCTTTTTAAAAATTGAATTGCTGTTACAGTCAACATTCAAATTTTACTTTCACATTGTCGTGTGGTTTATTCCAGTTTTAAATCAGTGATTTTAAAAAAAGCTTTCTGCTTGAGTTAGCCTCACATTTAGTTAATTAGGTAGCTAATTAGAACTGGTTCTGAACCAAGAGGATTTGATTCATGTCTATGAAACTCTACTTGTTATAAATAAGATAGTCTTTTTTCTAAGGCATAGAGGTCAGCTTTGAGAGAGCACTGAACTTGGTGAATGAGAGAACTTGGTATAACAGCGAGTGACTGAATGAGTGAGAGAGAGTAAAAGAGGAAAAGAGAGAAGGAGACAGTGAGAGAGTGAGTGATATAGAAGAATTTGATAAAGCATCATCAAAGAACTCTGCACAAACTAACAGTTCTCCCCATGGGAGACTGATTAGCAAGGTTAGATCTCATGGAATACAGTGAGGACTAGCCATTTGGATACAGAACTGGCTCAAAGGTAGAAGATAGAGGGTGGTGGTGGACGATTGTTTTTCAAACTGGAGGCCTGGGACCAGTGGAGTGCCACAAGGATCGGTGCTGGGCTCTCTACTTTTTGTCATTTACATAAATAATTTGGATGCGAGCATAAGAGGTATAGTTAATAAGTTTGCAGATGACACAAAAATTGGAGGTGTAATGGACAGTGAAGAGAGTTACCTCAGATTACAACAGGGTGTGGACAAGATGGGCTAATGGGCTGAGAAGTGGCAGATGGAGTTTAATTCAGATAAATGCGAGATGCTGCATTTTGTAAAAAGCAAATCTTAGCAGGACTTATACACTTAATGGTAAGGTCATGGGGGGTGTTGCTGAACAAAGAGACCTTGGAGTGCAGGTTCATAACTCCTTGAAAGTGGAGTCGCAGGATAGTGAAGAAGGCGTTTGGTATGCTTTCCTTTATTGGTCAGAGTATTGAGAACAGGAGTTGGGAGGTCATGTTGCGGTTGTACCATACATTGGTTAGGCCACTGTTGGAATATTGAGTGCAAATCTGGCCTCCTTCCTATGTTGTGAAACTTAAAAGGGTTCTGAAAAGATTTACAAGGATGTTGCCAGGATTGGAGGATTTGAGCTATAGGGAGAAGTTGAATAGGTTAGGGCTGTTTTCCCTGGAGCGTTGGAGGCTGAGGGGTGACCTTATAGAGGTTTACAAAATTATGAGGGGCATGGATAGGATAAATAGGCAAAGTATTTTCCCCAGGGTCGGAGAGTCCAGAACTAGAGGGCATATGTTTAGGGTGAGAGGGGAAAGATATAAAAGAGACCTAAGGGACAACGTTTTCACGCAGAGGGTAGTACATGTATGGAATGAGCTGCCAGAGGAAATGGTGGAGGCTTGTACAATTGCAACATTTAAGAGGCATTTGGTTGGGTATATGAATAGGAAGGGTTTGGGGGGATATGGCCAGGTGCTGGCAGGTGGGACTAGATTGGGTTCGGATATCTGGACCAAAGGGCCTGTTTCCATTCTGTACATCTCTATGACTCATTGTGTTGGCCTGATGTAATAACATGGATGGAGAATAAACTAAATAATAGGAAGTCATGAGTTATTTTCAAGTTGAAAACTATATAGTAAATTACCATTGCAATCAGAATTCAGTCCTCAACTGTTTTGAATCTAATTAATAACTTTGACAAAGGAATTCAGTGCATTGTGGCCAGATTTGCTGAAAATACCATAATAGGTGGGAAAACAAACTGTGAGTAGGACACAAAGAATCTACAAAGATATGCGTAGGTAATGTGAGGGGACTTGAGATGGAACATAATGTGGGAAGTTTTGAGGTTATCCATTCTGTTGGGAAAGTTAGAAAAACTGGATGTTATATAAATGAAAAGCGTCTAAAAATTGTTGTCACACAAAGGGATGGGTGTCTTTGCACCAGAAACAAGCACTTATTACATAGGAGAAAGTGAGGTCTGCAGATGTTTTAATCCGAGAGCGTAGGGAATGAAGGTGAGGCCTCTGCTGAGAGGCCTCTGCCTCTCCGGCCTATCACCCTCACCTTGACCTCCTTCCACCTATCGCATCTCCATCGCCCCTCCCCCAAGTCCCTCCTCCCTACCTTTTATCTTAGCCTGCTGGACACACTTTCCTCATTCCTGAAGAAGGGCTTATGCCCGAAACGTCAAATCTCCTGTTCCTTGGATGCTGCCTGACCTGCTGCGCTTTTCCAGCAACACATTTTCAGCACTTATTACATAGGTACAACAAATCACTGCTGGGTGAATGTTTCCCACTCAGCATGTGTTTCTGAATTCCATTTGATTGGGGTCCCAAAACCCAAGGGGAAAATCCTGCTCTATTGCTAAAGTGATTGGGAGAACATATATCTAATAGTGGAATGGTACTTTCAAATCACAAACAATTATCAAGGATGTCAAGAATTGTTTTGGATTTGCAAATGTTTCTTTTTCATTCCCATAATATGTTTAGAAACATGATTCTCAATACTCTGACAATCATCCCAAATGATATTTATGTAGAGTACACAAGATGAAATCTTTCAATAAGATTATAATATAACAACAGGCTGTTTCCATGTGACTGCCAGTGTCACTCCCTGTAAAGAGACTGATAGCAGACTGGTAATAATTACAAAATATCACCCATACAGCTGTTACAGACAGAGTTAGAGAATTCATAGACTGGATGTTTGCAGCACAAAATTATACCATTCAGCCCATTGAGACCATATTGGTGCGCAAACTACACTAATCCTACTTTCCAGCTTTTAGCTGATAGCCTTGGACACAATGGCAACACACACAACTACCTGTCTACTTCCTGAATGCTATCACAGTATCTGAAGCAAGCATCTTTGAAAGCAGTGAATTCCACATTCTGGGTTCTCCTCTTAGCTTTCTACCTTCAACATTAAATCCATACCCTAAGTTATTGACTCCTCTACTAATGGAAAGTGTGCCTTCTTATCCACTTTATCTATGCCCTTCTTAATGTTACACACCTGTATCATGTCTCCTCACAATCTTCCCTGCTCCGGTGAAATTAACCTTGGCCTATCCGATCTTACCTAATGTCTCAGATTCTCCAGTCCAGGCACCATCCTGGTAAATCTCCACTGCACTCTCTAGTTCAAATACATCCTTCCTATAATATGATTACCAGAACTGCATGTGGTACGCCAGTGTAGCCTAACTAGCATGTTATACAGTTCCACCATAATCTCCTCGCTCTTTCATTCGATGTCTCAGCTAAAATGGTGATACCCCTAGGCCTTTTTAACTAACTTATCTACCTGCCATGCTGGCTTCATGGATTTGTGAACACCAAGGTCCCTCTGATCTGCAATATTTTTAGGGTCCTACCATTTGTGGTGTAATATTATGCCTTTTTAATCTTCTCCAAGTCTATTATCTCACACCTTTTTAGATTGAATTCTACGTGCTACTGTACTGTCACCTGACCAGATTACTGATCAACTCCTGCAGTTTAAGCTTTCCTCCTCACTGTTTACCACCTACAAATTTTCTGGTTATCCCTGAACCTCTTGATCATACCCTCTGCGTTTAAATCCAAATCATGAAAGTATAAAGTCAAATAGGAAGGGCCACAGAACTCCACAAAGAACACAGAATTAATACTGAAATATTACTGTGAGAATACTACAGATCAACCATTACATGATGATACACTGTTAATCGATCATCCAGTGTTTTATTTATTTTGAACAGAGTCATTGATGAATCATTATTGATTGACCAATATTCAAGTAAAGAACGGTGGATTATTACCATGACATTATGCAGGAGCAGCAGTGTGTGCTATCTGCAAGATATACTGCAGAAATTCACCAGAAAATTCTGAAACACAATCTTCCAAACTAACGAGCACCTCCACCTAGAAGGATGAGGGCAGCTGATCCATGGGATCACCGTCGTCTGCAAGTTCCTCTCCAAACCATTTACCATCCTGACTTAGGAAAATATCATCATTCCTTCATTTTCGTTAGGTCAAAATCCCTGAATGCCTTCCTTGACGGCATTGTGTGTCTACCTACAGCACATGGACTGCAGCAGTTCACAGAGGCAGCTCACCACCACCTTCACAAGGGCATCTAGGGACGGGTATGAAATGCTGGCCCAGCCAGCGACACCCACATCCCAAGCATGATTTTGAAAAATTGCTATAGTCTTAAAATCCAGTCAACTTACTTTAGTAATATTGACCCATCAAACGTAGCTATTGTATTAATTTACAAAACTCAGTGATTGCTGTGAGTCCATTCTTACCATACCAAAAAAGCCTGAAGTTTTCCCTTCGTTAGCTACTTTACAAATGCTCAAAGATGATCACCAAAGGCACATCATAATTATCTGTTTCTTTCCAGCGGGCTGCATAAAACTGATCCATTTATAAACTGCAAACTGTACTTCATGCAAATGTGTCTTAAAAAATGATTTTCTCAAAAATGGTTTCAGCCAAAAAAAGTTGAGCCATAATTTTCTTAGTCTGAACCTCACGTCAGTTTAACAAAAAAACAGTTTGTCAACCTGTAGCCAATAAATCAGGAATAAAAAGAACTGACTCATTTCATTCAGAACTAAATACTGAACAGAGTGAGTTTTTGCCATCTGTTAATCTAGGTCGTACTGTCCTACCTTGGACTACAAGTTCACCAATGCAAAACCAAATGTGTAGAAATTGATAGCAGGAGATGCCTATTGGAATGTGAACAAACATTATCCACCAAGAACCTAAGGCTATTGGATTCATACAAAGTTAACTTAATCTACAGAACTGAATCATAAAAACACCAAGCTTTACTACCTATGCTGTTACTTCCTCAACTGAGATCATCTTCTGGATTTCATAATTCTTTATGGAGTATCCTCTGACTTTATTTGACTGCAAGTATGTGTAGCAGATGAAAGATACAGCCAAAATTTGCATTTCCTTTGAAGTTCTCCTCACAGCTGTTACATATCAAACAGTTTAATTTCTTCCAAATGCTTTTTGGTCCCAGAATGCCGTATTCTCTGGTGACATAGCCACAGAAAACACTTTCTCAAAGGCACATAAGTAAGAGCCAAGTAGCAGCATTTCCTCTATCAAAATGAGCAAAGGGCTCGGTTTTATTTTAAATAATGACAAAACAGTGCATTAATCATTGTTTAAATAATTTTTCTCCATCTTTTAGATTTTAATGTTCCTTTATATAACTTGACCCAGAATTTGGGATGTGTCCTCTTCCTATATTTAACAATGTTTACAGTCTTGGACTCCGTTTGAATTGTCAGGAAATGAAGGCCAAATCCATGTAATATTCTTTAAACAGGAGTCACCTTCTTCTGTTTCTGATGTTGGGCATTAAGGATTAAATCAATTGACTTTCATTTGCAGCAAAACAAATATCCAGTTTCGAGCATTGCTCGGAATACCTTGCAATTTGTTTTTCTGGACCATGATTGGCCCTGAGCTAACCGTTTGCACTGCTTTCTCATTTTGTCCTGAGAAGAATACCCTTTGACCTGGATTATCTTACATGCACATAAATGGGAACAGAGGTAGGAATCTGACATTTGCAACTTTGCAGATCACTGCTTTAGAATGAACAGGCAGTGTCTAAATGACGGACATAATTATCTAATACAAGGCAGATTTACTGAATGAAAATGAACATTAAATGTATTTGGTTAAGGTCACAGTTATAGTTGATATATTTATTACCTTGATGATCCAATCGCAACACAATATGTAGTAAGCTTAGATATTTAAGCTGCAATTTACACCTTTCAAAAAAAGTATGCAAATATTGACTACCCCTTACTCATAATCAGTCACTTGGGTTTCTTGGCTGGTGATCACAAAATCCGGATGACTTTTCACTTATTCCTGCTCAGCAGTCATTCAATGCCAACTTTTGACAGCATTGCAAATTGCTTTTTCATGTGAGGCAGGTCAGTGAATTTGATAAACTAGGGCGCGAATAAGTCACAATAGCTAAGTGCCAGATATTATGTTCAGTTCCTCATGAGGACACACCGTGGCTGAGTTTGAATTGATTCCTCCCATCTGAGGCGATGAGTCTGCTACCTGCCGTCAATCCCCATATAGAACTTTGGCAAAATTCTCAAGTTGCCGCCTCTGTTTTGCTGGCACACCTGCCGAGAGGTGACAGGGAATAAAGTTTGATAAAGCTCACACTTTTTCAAACCTGTGGCAATCACCACCGTCAATATCGGGAGATTGGAAGGAGTACCTCCGTCGCTTGCAAAATGATGATGACAATCCAACAGCAGAACTCTCAAAAGTTGAGCTTCGCAGCATTAAGTAAGAGAGATTGGCATTTTATAATCTCGTTAACTGTTCGGAAGTTTTCTGAATAAATTGCACAAAATTTCCAGGCCCCACACGTTGCTTTTCACACTGTTAGATTCAAATAAATGGTAGTAAGGGAAACTTGGAGAGTGCAAGTCTGTTGACAGACCATGCTATCAGCACACCCCCTAGAGGCTAACTCTGAAATGTCATGAGTGAACAATGAGACTGTCCTGCCTCCAAGTAAGATGACAATGTAGAGAAGATTTGGAATATAAATGTTCAAAAAGGTGGCATCAGAGGAGTATCACCACAAATGATGGGAGTGTTTATAAAGAAAGAAAACATCTGTGATATGAGAAGTGACTTTCCACGTTTATAGTGCTAGCAAGAGATTTTTTAACCATATAAGGGAAATCACTTACAAATTACTGGCATGTTGCCCTCAGAATGTAATTCATTGTGGACAGAAGACCTGTTTGGTGCATTTGTCACCCAGTCCCTGCACCAACTTTGGCGGGTACCCTAGATGACCTTACTTATCTTTTTTTTTACTAATTGTAGTTGTCATTTTCACATCTGCATATTCTTCCCAAGAAGATAATGTGAAGTAGTAAAAAAGATTTGCAATCTAGCTCCCATTTTTATGACAGCAACTGGATCTGGTTAGTCTATACAGCAGAAGTTTTTTTTAAAAAAACTGCTACACTCACATCGTGAGAGAATTGCTCACATCTGCCATATATCTCACTAGGAGTTTGACCCATAATTCAGGTCAAGAGTTCCAATTTTTGCTTGTAATGTCTATCTGAAGCAGTGCTTGAGCACTACACCCTCAGATCTAGAGGTAGAAATATTACGACAATGCTAATGGACCATCTTGCTCAAGGAAGCAAAAGAGAATGAATGAAATATGGCAGCCATCTAGGTGGCATGGTGGCTCAGTGGCTAACACTGTTACCTCACAGCTCCAGGGTCCCAGGTTTGATTCCAGCCTTGGGCAACTGTCTGTATGGAGTTTGCACATTCTGCCTGTGTGGGTTTCTACCCACAATCCAAAGATGCGCAGGCCAGGTGAATTGGCTGTGCTAAATTGCTCATAGTGTTAGGTGCATTAGTCAGAGGGAAATGAGTCTGGGTGGGTTACTCTTTGGAGGATCAGTGTGGAGTGGGTGACCCGAAGAGCCTGCTTCCACACTGTATGGAACCTGATCTTTTTAAAAAGGCACTGATCAAAAATCATTGGGGCTGCTGATTCCAGATCAGATCAAATACCTAGTATTGCTGAATTTAAACAATGGGAAAGTATTGTCTTCTCACCAGAAGTACTTGGTCTGTGTGTGTGTGTGTGTGTGTGTGTATGTATGTCTGTTTGTGTTGGGGAGCAGACAGGTAAAGTAACAGGCTCCTTCATGTCTTTTATTTCTGCTGTCTGAATTTGCGCTCTGGTACTCAAACTCTAGAGTATGAGTTTATACAGCAATGTATCCTATGTATTTCAGGTTGGATTTATACATATAATAGTCATTAATCCTGCATGACCTTGGGGGAGGCAGTGAATTACATATAAGTATTTAAAGGAAATATGTGTCAGCTTCATAAGGAATTAATAGCAGGCAATAGCCATTGATTCAGCAGTCATCTTGGTATCTTGGGGCTCTAATTAATGTGTAGCAGATGTTTGACCCCACTGAATTTATTTGTAGGCTTTCTTACATAGTAAAACTGTGCTACATAATGAACACATTCCACAACTGCTAGATATTCTCACTTGAAGATAAGCAACAGACAAATAGCATTTTGCTGCTAATTGCTATTACTTAATCACTATATACCTCAAATTTGTTTATTATTGACAAAGTTACATTGTAACATGTAGTATGGGAAGAATTATTGTTTTCCTGACAAGTTCACTCTTTACATGGCTCTAGTACCATCATTAACTTGGTTATTCTGTCACTAAAGTAGTGCAGAAAGGAATTTCTCAAGTGAGCATGTCTGCACTAGTATCTTACAGTATAATGTCAGGGCCCCTTTGCTTAAAAGAGAATGATGCATGATGTGTGTGGGGGAGGGGGAGAAGAGGGGAGGGAAACATATGAGAGGAAATGTTACAGGAATGTTAATGTCTGTGTAAGGTACCCCTTTTAAAACAGAGAAGTCTGGCTGAAAAGCCAAATCCCACAGTGCAAGATAATAACATCATTAAATATAATCGGAAAGGCAAAGCAGTTAACATCATGTTTCTTGTTCAAAAGCTATATGTTGTAGCTGTTAAATACATACTACTCTTTATTGTTGGGCATGAAAGTAAAGCTTGGTTTACCTCAAACTGCAGGGAACAAAATGTACACTTTACCCCACCATGAAATTTGACAGTAATGATTTTCAGGTAGCGTTTATTATTTGAGGTTAAGTACTAAAAGGGCGGAGGTATTTGGAAACAATAAGAGGAAAATCATGATTGGTAGGAAAATTAAAATATTACATAAGTAGTACATGGTTTGGGGTTGAGACTTTTCTACATTTATGGAAATAGTTGCAGACATGCACAATGTCTTTGGTTAGAGGAATTCTCATATCACATGGAAAAATAGATAATCATTTCCAGTAATAAGGAATACAAATTTTGGGAAGAAATATCTTAGTAAAAAGCAGTATTTTATAATGCATATTATATTCCTTTCTCACTCATAATATTCAAAAACAACAAGATATATTGACAGAATTAAGATGCAAATCTTCAGATCTTTAACTATGGAGGAGATTAATTTCTTTCAAAATAAAATTTAATAAGGGTTTGCTAATGCAAATAAGCCTTTGGACATTATTTCTTTCCAATATCCATTAACTTCTAGTGATATGTTACATCATAATGTGCAAGGGAGAAAATTGGAGGGGCAAAAAAAATTGGAGGAAACTTCTCATGGAGCTATGTGTAAAGGTGTATTCCAACAATGAGACAAATCAATACATTGTTATGGATTATTGGTCAAAATTAAATGATAGGTTGCGTTGTAATCTCTTGAATTTAGAATGCTAAAGGCTGATCACTTAGAGTGTTTAAAATAACAAAGGGATTTAATTAGTAAAGGTAGAAAACCTCAATCGGTGGGGTTAACTCGAACAAATCCAAGATTTCAATGAAATCCATTTAGGACTGAAAATCTGGTAGCTTGGTCCCCAAATAGCTATGAAACCTAGATCAATTGAAATTTTCAAAACGGAGATTGGTATTATTTTTGTTGAGACCAGCAAAGGACTTGGAACAAAAGCAGTCTCGGGAACTGATGCATAGATCAGTCATGATCTAATTGAAAGAACAGGCTTGAAGGATTGAATAAGCAACTCCTGTTCCTATCTCCAGCAACAATTTCATTTGTTAACTCCCATCAGAGTGTGTTAAAATTAAGGTCCATTTTCCTTATAGGACAGTTTGAAGTAATTACATATTATAGTAATACTTGAGAAGGTATCTGTCTCTATAACTGTGCTGTAACAGCTAGTAATGTACACCTACCTCACAATCACGATAAATGGAAAACTTCTGGCTGCTGATTATACTTTGCATTAGACTTGCTGCTTATATAGGGCATGTTACAGAGCTAAAAATTAACAAGTGTTAGTTAAATCCATTGAGTTTTTTTTTATTTTTGATAGCATCAAATAATACAAGTGATATTAACTATTTTATTTCTACTTTGGTCAGGTTTTCTATAAATGTTCCTGATTTATTCTTCCTCGACCTCAAATACACCAACATTGACATACTCTCTACCCCGAATTAAAATATTGAAATGATCATACTTCTCAAACTCTAACTCATATAGATAGGTTCAGAAAAGGAAACATTTTATGATAATTTTAATTGCCTATGATCTCATCGTCCATTATCCAGCTCTCAAATTGCTCTTTCATCCTGTTAATGGAGGCAGTCTAGTTACTGATTAGTGTTTACTTGAAATGCTTCCTGACTTCATTTTTTTAACCAATTTGTGCCTATAGTTTTGTTCTGCTGTTGTAGTTGAATTTGCAAGTGTGCGTTTTGATGGACTAAAGAGTCTTTCTACAAATGGTCGGAACCATTCCTTTCAACGAAAACAGAACCCGTGATCTTTCCTGATTTTGCAGTCCTCTTACTCCAGCTATCAGCCTCTTTCTGTGCCATGTCCTATCGATGATATTTCACTCACACCTCAGTAGTCAGACCTGAGAACAGGATTCAGAGTGTGGCAGAATCAAAGCAGGGCATAACTTCAGAATGATGACTTTAAGCTTACGGATAGATTGTTGTCTTGGCTGATGGCTTAAAATGGACAATATTTCATTGAGTACAAGTTATCTGCCCCACCCAATAGTTTTGTAGCAGTCAATAGTAGCCACTATCAGGGAGGCATATACTGTGTCAATAAGACCAAGCAATTGAGTTGCTCTGTTTCTCACTGCTCTGCAATAACACAAAATGTCAGGGTTGACGGATGGTGGCTCAGTGGTTAGCAAAGCTACCTCACAATTGTAGGGACCTTGGTTCAATTCCACCCTTGGGCAACTGTCTGAGTGGAGATTGTACATTCTCTCGGCATCTGTTTGGGTTTCCTCTGTGTGCACCGGTTTCCTCCCGTGGTCCAAAGCCGTACAGATTTCATAGACTGGACATGCCAAATTGCCCATTTTAGGTGGATTCCCTATGGGAAATGCAGAGTTATCTGGGTGGGATGATCTTTGGTGGGTTTGTGCAAATTTGATGGGCTGAATGGCCTGCTTCCTACGATGATAACTTGTAGCAGTTTTCCGAATGGATAGGTAAGCTGCTACCAGTGGCAGTGGAGTCTTACTATCCTGACACCATCTGGAATACGGCACAGTAAAAACCTGAATGGTCCTGATCTTCATCACTATCAAGCAGCAATAATTATCAAATACTTAAAAGGCATCCTCTTCGGGAGACCCCCTAAGCAATTTCTACTGACAATATCAAGGCAGCCACTTAGCAAAAGCCTGTCCTCAGCAAAGTGGGTGGCAGATGTGTAAATGAAGAACATTTAATGAGCAATACTGGAAATTGTTGCATTGTGAACATATAAGTGAGTTGTCCCAGAGCTTTATATATTGAAGAAGCAATTTTTCCTCCTGTTTTTTGAATCTTTGTGAATTTTTTTTTGTTTATTGAGCATGGTAACTCCTAACTGGCTGGTGGTGGAGGAGTAAAGTCAAGAGAATCTGTGAAGGATGAGTAGACTGCGAGAAACCATCAGTGAGAAAAAGGAAGGAGTGACTCAAGCTGAAAATTCAGCAACTCAGTATGGATAGAAGGGGGCACAAAGAACCTGCCAGAATATACCCCAAATCACTCCAGAGTACCATCACAGCAACCCAGACATTCATTTTAAGCAAGACTGCAACTTAACATTGCCGAGCTTGTGAATGGACCAGATTTTCCAGCCCAGTGATCCATTCCCCAAACTACCCCCCTCCCCAACCAAAACCCATTTGTAGCTCACCCAGGATTGAACATCACTATCCCCCCCCCCCCCCCCGCAGTAATCTCAGTCCCTCTCAACTCCTAAATCAGGGGTAGCTCCAAGTCGGAGGGAAATTCCCTTCAAAAGCACCATCAATCGGCAAGGAACTGGGATGAAAGATCTCCCCTCCAGAGCTGCAGTTTTGCCAAGTCCCACCGAAACACCGATTTATCCTCCAAACTAACTCCAGCCTCTTTTTTCCATTTTCATGGGTAACCCACCATCTCCCACCAATTTCTTTGGCTAAAGTTGAAATTGTCCCCCATTAGTGAACAGTCAACTATCATAATCTGATTCTTTGCAATCTTTCGCCCGACGAATACCCATTAAATTGATCTGTATGTTTTCTCTGTGCAAGAACTTAGAAGGACCTGTGTGAAATGCCAGCTGTCATACTGCTATCTGCTCTCTCCCTCCCTCTCTCTCTCACACACACTTGACAGGGTTCTTCCCAATTGATATTATCTCTGAAAATCTGAGCAACTTGCATTGACCTTCCTTGGCCTTATTCTTGATGAAGGACTTTTGCCTGAAACGTCGACTCTCCTGCTTTTCTGATGCTGCCTGACCTGCTGCGCTTTTCCAGCACCACACTCTCGACTTCTGAGTCCTAGTGGAAAATGTGTTGCTGGTTAAAGCACAGTAGGTTAGGCAGCATCCAAGGAATAGGAAATTCGACGTTTCGGGCATAAGCCCTTCATCAGGAATCATTCCTGATGAAGGGCTTATGCCCGAAACATCGAATTTCCTATTCCTTGGATGCTGCCTAACCTGCTGTGCTTTAACCAGCAACACATTTTCAACTGTGATCTCCAGCATCTGCAGACCTCATTTTTTACCTTCTGAGTCCTAGTGGTCCACATGTATCAGTGACAGTAAGGGACCAGTCCCTCACAGCACACACTCCCACCTCCATCCTAGCATCACACTATTTTATAACACTATCCGAAATTGCAGGTGGGGTTGTATCACTACGCTAACCCTGTGCTTATAATGTCCTACTCTTTGAAAGAGTTTTTTTTTAAAACGGTGTTGCTACTCTCTTCCAAAGGTTGGAAGAGAAGCCATCTTCTTTTTAAAAAAAAACAGACCTTGTTACTTTCCTAGTATTTCCTAAAATCTCAGGGCATAGCCTAACTCTGAGCCCTCCTGCTGTCTCCAAACTGGGATCTCGGTCCTTCCGCCCGATTCCTCACCCAAACAGAAGACAAACGGCATTTCTACGATCCTGGGGGCTAACAGTTCGGTGCACGTTTTGAACAAAGTGGACTGACAATTCAGCTAAAACATTACTTTTTGCTGAAGACAGTCAGGTTTTCAAATTTCCAGGTGAAAAGTTGTGTCTGTCATAAGACTGCCGATGAAGTCTGAGCTGTGATGTCACCCTTTTTAAAAAAAATAAAACCTTTAAGTTATCTCCAGAAAGTGACTTGAAAGAAGTTCTGAGATTTGCATATTAATGAACCCAAACCTGCAATCTAGTTTGTTCAATAATTCCACGACACTGTGATCTTTTGCTATAAATTCTGTGTCTTATGATCCTGCCCCATGAGTGGCCTAATGAAGGAGCAGCGCTGTGAAGGCTAGTGCAGTTGGACTATGACTTGGTTTGGTGTGATTCCTAATTTAAACATCTGACCGTACCGGTATCTCTCTCTCTCGCCAATTCTATTGCAAGTCGAGCACCTCCTAAATGAATAGGGAGTCATGCTTCCATTCATGGCCATTGTGTTGCCTTAATGCTCAGACTGCGCTCAGTTTGAGGTTGGATCTCAGTAAGAATGAATGAAAAGGTTGGGACTATATCACTGACGGCACTAACCCTTGTGCTGATAACGTCTCTATTCTTGGACAGAGTTTTCCAAGTTTCTGGAGATCTAAAGCTGGCAGTGTGAGTGCCCTCCACCCGCAGGGTGTGCTGCCGGAATTCACGGCGAAGAGGAGACTGTGGAGCAGTCCCTTTTTAAATAAATCGGCCTGATACTGTCATGTTGAGTGCGAAAAGGCGATCGCGTTTCTTACAAAGCGTTGTGGTTAGATCCTGATTTGGAGATGCCAGTGTTGGACTGGGGTGTACACAGTTAAAAATCACACAACACCAGGTTACGCTTCGAAAGCTAGTGTGCTTCCAATTAAACCTGTTGGACTATAACCTGGTGTTGTGTGATTTTTAACTCGTTAGATCCAGCAGAGATCCGACAAGCCGTTCTTTGAATGAAAGATCAAATCCCGTATGGGCAACCTGGTAGTTTACACCTGAAGAGCGGAATTTGTAGCTACAACGGAGGCAACTGGTTTATTTCGCCCACCAACAGCAAAAGACAGAGGACATGAACTGCACTGGCCTGGAGCGGTTCGCTTTGTCCCGAGGCTGCTGTGCCTGGGTCTCTGCAGGATGCCTGTCATTTTCACGTCCAAACTCGATACTGCCCACAAGCACTCCCCTCTAATTCCCCACGTCTCTCAACTTCTTACTGTCATAGCGATCATCATCGCCGCACTCTCTTTTTTCTCTCTCACACACACCAGCACCTTCCTTTCCTGACCAGCTCTCTCTATCCCCGCCCAGATGTTGCTGTTGAATTTGTTCTCTTTCTCAGCCTGGTCTCTCTCTCTCTCAGCGCCTTTGTCAAAAACTCTAACCCGAAACCGCTTTTTAAATTATTATTCCCTTCCTTTTCTGTCCCCTTCAACCCCTCCCCCCCCAAGCCCAAAGTCTGTCTGAGATAACTAAAAGGCCCCCGTTAGATTGCCCGCTTTGTTCCCTTTCCACACCGAGCCGTCACACTCGGGAACCCCATTCAGCAGCAGCATGTACACTCTAACCCGGCGCTAGATAAATACAGCGAGGTTGGGTATCACTCTCCCCAGCCCCCCACACGCCCCTTTGCAGTAATCTCAGTCCCCCTCAACTCCTAAATCACGGGTAGCCCCCAATTCGGAGGGAAATTCCCCTCAAAAACACTATCACTCGGCAAGGAACTGGGATGTAAGATCTCCCCTCCACAGCTATAGTTTTGCCAAGTCCCACTGAAACAGACTGCCTTGTCATTCCTGGCTGATACCCTGCTCACTGACAGATTGCTAAAACGCACACTTACTTTCAAGTTTCAGACAGAGAGAGAAAAAAAAGAGAAAAAAAAACTCCAGCTCTCGGTGACTTACCCCTCAGTTGCCTGGCGGGAGAGTCCGAGGTATTGTCTCAGTTTTCACTCTCTGGTCATTCCAGGGCCAGGGCTGGGGAGAGTTGTCGGTGCCCGCCGCTGACTTGCCCCACAGTGGGAGGTAGCGGGACTGTGGCCGGGGGCAGGGGGGGGTTGGTGGGGGTGCTGCTGCAATGGGAAGCTGTGGCAGTACCTGCAGAGTGAGCCCAGGCTGGGAGCTGACTCGATGGAGGACTCACACCGATCAGAACTGGTCACCCCCTTCCAGCTCCGAAGAGACACGCCCGCGACTCCACCAGATTTATAAATTAAAAGCAGACCCGGGAAGAGCCTGAAAATGTCAACCTGCTGAGCTCACTGGGCGCTTCTCCAAACCTCCTTTGCTTCCTCTCCCCTGACTCCGAAAACCTCAGCGTCCCTCGCTCGCCGGCGACTTTAGACTCTTCTGAGCAAAATGAGCTGGAAAAGTTCGCTCCATTGGAGACGCCCACTCTTCAATTGGCTAAATCTGTGCAGATTTGCAAAGATTTTTTTTTGAGAATGTGTTTCTAAGCGAGGCAGCGCAATAAAACCTGCAGGCCAGGTATGCCTGTGCTCAGGAGCTTGGTAAAGAGCGAATTTCTACGGAAAGTTGAAGCCCCACTGATGTGAAATCGGCCCAGCGTTGAGGGGAGAGTTTTTATTTCTTTTGCCGGGGTGTTCCTGCTCCTCGGATGCTGCCTGACCTACTGTGCTTTTCCAGCACCGCTCTAATCTAGACCCTAAAGCGTTTGGGAATCTGGCTTCAAATTCCACCATTGCAACTGTTGGAATTTCGACTCGGTTAACAAATTGAAATCTACTATCAGCAATGGACAGCTACCACTGTTATAAAATATTAGTGCATTCACTAACACCATTTAGGGTATAGGATACAATCTGCAGCCCTCATCTGGTCTGGCCTGTATGTGACTCCAGACCCAAAACAATGTGCTTGCTCTTAACCATTCTCTGAAATCTCAGCAAGCCACAAAGGCAGCTAGGGATGCGCACTGAATGCTAGTCAGGTCAGTTACACCATATCCCATAGAAAATTAAACAAACAGATAGGACAGGCTGACGTGGGTGCATTTTAATACAAAGAAATACTTTAGTGAATTAGGATTGAAAAGCAGAAAACAATGCGCAGATTTTATGTTCAATGCTGAAGGGGATGGGGGTCACTGGATATTTACTGTTTCAAACTGGCTAGAGATTTTTATTGGTGTAAACGTACTGTCACAGAGTGTGATAGAGACAGATTCATGAAACCCCTACAGTGTGGAAGTGAGCCATTCAACCCATCAAGTTCACACTGACCCTCATAGAATACTACAGCGCAGTACAGGTCCTTTGGCCCTCAATGTTACGTTGACCTGTGAAACCAATCTGAAGCCTATCTATCCTACAATATTCTATTTTCATCCATATGTTTATCCAATGACCATTTAAATGCCCTTAAAGTTGGCAATTCTACTACTAAAAACAGCATCCCACTCAGGCCAGCCCCCTACCCTATCCTTACATTTACCATGAACAGTCCACCTAACTGGCATATCTTTGAACTGTGGGGGTACCTGGAAGAAGCCATGCAGACACGAGGAGAAACTCCACAGACAGTCACCCAAGGCTGGAATCAAACCCAGGTCCCTGGTGCTGTGAGGCAGTAGTGATAACCACTGAGCCACCATGCCGCACATTTATTTGAAGTTTTTAGAATTGAATGAAATAACCATCATGAGGGAGAGAAAAAAATGTTTGCAGGGTCATGGAGAAAGGCAAGCAAGTGGAACTGGCTGAGTCATGCGTGCAGGGGGCCAGCATGGTTACAGAAGGCAGAGTGGCCTTCCTCTGTGCTTTTGCCATTCTATGATTCTATAATCTTATTTAATGGGGCACGCTCTCCAGGGGTGTGAACAGCAGCATTCCCCAGTGAGGATCCGCACAGATTTTCAACTGAGAATTTTGAATTAGAATATTTACAGTCAAACACATAGAGAAAGTAAAGTAAAATTGAAGGAAATCTTCTTTGGAAGTGATTGCAACTGTACAACAGAGAAAGGAGTGAGCTGTTTGCTGAGCCTCAAAAAAGTGGTTCAGTATTTTTTCTAAATTCTAATGTGGTACACAAATTGATGGTAATAATAAAATACATTACAAGCAGTACAAATAAGGGAATGTAATTAATTAATTAGAAATCATTAGGGATGGTAGGACAGATGATATGTCAAGGCTGCACCACCAATGTGATGTGAGGCAAATACAACTGCAGTATACTCAGGCAGCTTCAGAGGTTGTGAGCTGGAGGCAATGCATCAGGGAGGGGGGAAATGACCTTGATTCTTAGTGCCAGGAGGTAGTCACACTACTTAGGATTAGCTACTTTGATTTGGACAGATGCTCAGTACAGGAGATGTGATTGTGAGTAAGGCAGGTAAGAGGACCAAGAGCACAGGACAGCAATTTTGTCACCCTCTGCAATTGTCCAATAGTTTGGAGGTTGTCTGAATCTGTTTGGGAGAGAACGGGGGCTGACGGGTGAATGAACAAACTGACGGGTGAATGAACAAACTGACCAGGAACTGATCTGTGGTACAGAAAGCCATTCAAGTGAGGGAAGCAAAAAAGAAAGTGGTAGCAGTTGTAGTAGTAGTGGGTAACATAGTGAGGTGAATTGACATTGTTCTCTGCAGCAAAGTGCCATGATGTTGATTGCCTGATGCTATGGTTCAGGGATGGAAAGGAACTCGGGGAAAACAACAACTGAAGATACTGGCGATCAAAGTCAAAAGATGTGGTGCTGGAAAAGCACAGCAGTCAGGCAGTATCTAAGGAGCAGGAGAATCCAGAGATTGCAATCTTCAAAGGTCTGCCTTTTATTTTAGTGTCTATGCTTTCCAGGGATGAAAAGTGTGCTGCTGGAAAAGCACAGCAGGTCAGGTAGCATCCAACGAGTAGGAGAATCCACATTTCAGGCCTTCCTGATGAAAAGTGCCACAGTTTTAATCTCTGGAAAGGAACTAATTGTGGAAAGGGGAGGAACTAGTGGTCATGATCCATGTAGCTACCACTAATCTAGGTGGAATTAGGAAAGGGATTCTGTATGGAAAGCATAGACACTAAATTAAAAAGCAGAACTTCAAAGATTGCAGTCTCTGAATTATCATCCAAGCCACGTACAAATTAGCAAAATTATCCACTTTGCTGTGAATGCTACGTGCATTCAGGGACATAGCCTTTTAGCTTTTATTTTTGCTTCATTCATGAGATGTGGGTATCATTGGTATCTTGTTTATCCCTCATTGCCCTTTGAGAAGGCGATGGTGAGCTGCCTTCTTGAACTCCAGCAGTACATTTACTGTAGGTACATCCATAATAGCCTTAGGGAGGGAATTCCAGGATTTTGACCCAACAACAGGGAAGGAACAGCGATATTACAGAAATAAAGACGTGGATCAAAGACAGAGAGGGGAGAGGTGTGTTCTAGCTCATGAGCCATCCCAACAATATAGTTCACCACTACTGAGGAAAATGTGAGCTGTATTGTTGGGACAGCCCATACCAGAACCTTACTAGGGTCAGTCTTCTTATCAACCACATAACTAAGGAAGTAGAAAGGGTTTTAAACTAAACAGTGAGAACAAGAGATCTAATATGGAATGATGTGGTATGTCAATGAATAGAGATAAGGGAAGTCAGAAAAAGAGTAATAAAGAAAATGAAGATCAGAGAATGGCAGAGAGAGGCAGAAAGAACAAAAACCGAGGATTGCACTATTACGACATGTTACAAAGATAAAAATAACAATAACATTAGTAATAAACAACAACACTCACGAAGCTTGATATAATTGAAGTCAAAACAGCCAATTTAATTGCCACCACAGACATAAAGAATCAGACCCTCCACCACCAAGACTCAATAGCAGCACCCTTTACTGTCTACAAGATGCGCTGCAGGCAATCACCAAGGCTCCTTAGACAGCACTTTCCAAACCAATGACCACCACCATTTAGAAGAACATGGGCAGTAGATACATGAGAGCACCACCACCTGCAACTTTCCCACCAAGCCACTCACTATCCTGACTATATCGCCCTTCCTTCCCTGTTGTTGGGTCAAAACCCTGGAATTCCCCCTCTAAGGGCATTATGGATGTACCTACAGTAAATGTACTGCTGCAGTTCACGAAGGCAGCTTACCACCACCTTCTCAAGGCAACTAGGGGTAAACAAGATAGCCAATGATATGCACTTCTCATGAATGAAGCAAAAATAAAAGCTAAAAAGCTATGCCCCTGAATGTATGTAGCATTCACAGCAAAGTGGATAATTCAACAGTGCATACTGAAGTAAATAAGTATGATTGAATAGCCATTATGGAGTTGTAGATGCAGGATGAAAAGGATTGGGTACTGAATATTGAGAGGTGTATGACATATAAGATGAATAGGAAGTGAGATAAAGGTGAAAGAGGAGCAGTGATAATGTTAAATCAAGGACAACATTTATGAAATAGCTAGAGATAACCTTGGTTCTGGAGATTCTGATGTAGAATTGGCTTTGTTGGAGATGAAGAATAATAAGATAAGTCACTAATATTAGTGGTTTGCAGGCTTCACAATATCCACAAGATAAGGAGAGTGTATGGAAGAAAAAAGATGTCATAATCAACAATAATCAGTAAAAACAAAAATCACACAACACCAGATTATCGTCCAACAGATTTATTTGAAAGCACGAGCTTTCGGAGCACTGCTCCTTCAACAGATTGTAAGCCACAGAATTTATAGCAAAAATTCACAGTGTGATGTAACTGAAATTATATATTGTAAAAGACTGGGTTAATAGTAGATAATAAAGAGATTATGGATATATAAAACATTCCAGTAATAGAAGTAAATCAGAAGGTGGAAGAGAGGGAGAAATGTTGTGAAATTAGAACTCTGAAATTAATGGCACCAGGCAAACTGTGGGCCAACAGGTCTCCAAGCCTGATAGACTTAGAGTCTTAAATGAGGTACCAATTGGGTAGTAGATGCATTGTGTTTGTTTTCCAAAATTTGCTTGATTAAGTAAAAGTTCTGACAGACTGGATTTCAAGAAGGTATTTGATAAAGTGCCACACCAAAGAATAATGCAGAAAATAAAAATTCTGGTAAAGGAAGTAATGTATTAGCATGGATACAAGATTGGCTGCCGAGCAGAAATCAGACAGTATATATTAATAAGTCTTTGATTGGAAGAATGTGACAAGCAGAGTTCCACAGTGGTCTGTCCTTGGGCCTCAATTCTTTACAATTTACATCAATGCTTTAGATGAGGGGAGCAAATACATAGTAGCAAAATTCATAGATGACACCATGATAGGTGGGCAAATGTGTTGTGAAGAAGATATAATGAGGCTACTGATGGATATTGATATGTTGAGTAAACAGCTAAAAATTTGGCAGTTGGATAATAATGTGAAATTGTTCACTTTGGCAGGAAGAATGAGAAAGTTGAGTATTACTTAAATGATGATAGACTACGAAAATTTGAGATGCAGAGAGATTTAGGTATGCTAGTGCAAGAGTCACGGAAAGGTATAACGATTAAAAATAAGGATGTTAGTCTTCAATTAAACAGTGCATTTTTGGAAAGCCAATCTTAGCAGGACTTATACACTTAATGGTCAGGTCCAAGGGAGTATTGCTGAATAAAGAGACTTTGGAGTGCAGGTTCATAGTTCCTTGAAAGTGGAGTCGCAGATAGATAGGATAGTGAAGAAGGCGTTTAGTATGCTTTCCTTTATTGGTCAGAGTATTGAGAACAGGAGTTGGGAGGTCATGTTGTGGTTGTACAACATTAGATAGGCCACTGTTGGAATATTGCATGCAAATCTGGCCTTGTTCCTATCAGAAGGATGTTGTGAAACTTAAAAGCGTTCTGAAAGGATTTACAAGGTTGTTGCCAGGATTGGAGGATTTGAGCTATAGAGAGAGGTTGAATAGGCTAGGGCTGTTTTCCCTGGAGCATTGGAGGCTGAGGGGTGATCTCATATTTGTTTATAAAACCATGAGGGGTATGGATAGGGTAGACAAGGTCTTTTCCCTGGGGTGAGGGAGTCCAGAACTAGAGGGCATAGGTTTAGGATGAGAGGGGAAAAGAGACCTAAGGGGTAACTTTTTTCACGCAGAGGGTGGTGCGTGTATGGAATGGGCTGCCAGAGGGTGTGGTGGAGGCTGGTACAATTGCAATATTTAGAAGTCATCTGGGTGGGTGTATGAATAGGAACGATTTGGAGGGATATGAGCCGGGTGCTGGCAGGTGGGACTAGATTGGGGTGGGATATTTGGCCGACATGGACGGGTTGGACCGAAGGGTCTGTTTCCATGCTGTACATCTCTATGACTCTATGACTCTATATGTTGGGTGAATAGTCCTTTGCACTGAATCTTCTATGATTCTATCAATGATACACACTACAGTTTGTGAGCGCTCATGAATGGTTAGTAGTCTTTAGATCAAAGTGAAGTAACTGGTCACTTTTGTCTAAAATTTGAGTGCTGTAGATGCCAAGTTGGAAGTGCAATAAATCATAGTGCTTTTGTTTCCTAATGTAAATTACACCAGTGCTTCTTTTTCCAGAATGTATAAGTGAATTAGGAATACTTCAAATCTAATGTCCTGCAGTATCTGGAGGAAAGTTTCATAGTTTCATTTGCAGGATCCAACAAACATGGTGTGCCTTGTAGAGTTTGACACATAGACACATATATATATATATATATATATATATATATATACGTGTACATGGGTTGCCAATCTGTAGCTCATTCCAATTCAAATTCCATAATGTACATATTTCACTGCAGTTTTTGTTTCAATATAGGAAAATCTTTAACTCTATCATTTGGACCAACCACACAGCACACAAATATTTGCAGACAGTATGGTTTTATAGTGTAAAGTATCTGATGTTTCAGTGCACTAACCAAATGCGTTCCTGATGGGTAATTTTATTTTTGAGAAATTTCAATGTTCTTGGATATAATCCACTTACAAATCTTCACAATATGTGAGACTTGACACTGCCACAACTGAACAAATTGTTACTGAGCACTAGAAAAGGTGAATTGCACTGTATTACAATATTAACAACACCTTTCAGAATGTATAGGAAAAGAAAATGCAGAAGGGTCATGCAAGGGGTCAACTTTGACCATTTGACTCTACCGCCTTTATGTTCTTTGTGCTTCTCCAATTTTGGTTTTCTGCACTAACCAAATTGGCTTCTCCCCACTATTGGTCACTATGCCTCAGTCCTCTAAACATCAGAACTCCCTCTCTAAATCTGTGAGCTTTGTTATCACTCTCTCCTCCTTTAAGACACTCTGTAAAGTCTATTTCAAAATTGACACAGTGACAGGAAATGCAAATTTATGATTGATGGGTCGATTAGGTTCTTTTCAGAGGAGTTTCACAGTCCTTGCCATTATTAATACCTAGAGACCTATAAATCCCAGCCTTGAATTTACTTATGTCTGGTCTTCCACAGTATTTTGGGGAACAAATTCAAAGATTCATCTCTTCTGAGTGAAGAAGTTTCCTTTCGTCTCAGTCATAAATGGCTTGCCAATTGTTCTGAGAATTTGTGTCCTGGTTTTGACTCAACTGCCAGGGGAAACTTCCTTTCTGCATTTACTCTGTCAATCGCTTTAAGAATTTTCTAGGTTTTTAAGACACCTTCTCTCATTCTTCTAAATGCAGAAAATGCAGTTCCAATTTCCCCAATAGTTAATCCCACCATTCAGTATGGTGAACCTCTGTTGCATTTTCTCAGTATATCCATCCTTGAGCAAGAGAATCAGAATTACATGCAATATTCCATGTACTGTCCCATCAGTGTTCTATACAATAGAGGCAAGAGGTCTTTGCTCTTTACTTAAATGATCCTGCAATAATGGCTAACGTACTATTTATCTTTCGATTGCTTGTTGCACCTAAATACTAGTTTTCATTGACATGAACAAGGAAACTAAGGTGTCTTAGAACAGCAAAATATTTCAATCTCTCATCATTTAAAGAAATACTCTGTACCCCCATTCCTCTTATCAAAGTGGATAACTTCAAACTAATCCAATATTTGAGGCTTAAAATATAGCAAACATGATTATGAAATTTGCAGATGATTGGAAAACTGCCTCTGTGGCGAGCAATGAGTGACAAAGCTGTAAACTACAGGCTGACATCATTAGGCAGATCAGAGATTTGATTGGGAGGGATTCAAAATCATGATTTTAATAATGTATACATGGATAAATTCCTTCTAGTGAGACAGAGATCAGTAAACAGAGGACATAACTTGAAGTCAATTGGCTAAAAAAGAGGACATGTTTTATGTAACAAGTTGTTATGATTGTGAATGCTTTCCTGAAGGTTAATGGAAGCAGCTTCAATATGAATCATGAAAAAGAATTAGATAAATACTTGAAGGCAATAAATTGCATGGGTTTGGGGAAACAACAGCAATACGGGATGAATTGGCTACCTTTGAGAAAGAGAAAGCGCAGGTATGCTGGTGAATGACCCTTTGCGCTGTACCTTCCATGATTTTATAAATGATACACATTACTCCTGTGAAAGGTTTGCAGTCTTTAGATCGAAGTGAAGTAAATGGTCATCTTTTTATGAAATTAAAAATGAGGAAACCAAGGTATTTTACGAACAGCAACATTTTGCAATCTCTCATCATTTAAAAATACTCTGCATCTCCATTCCTCCTTCCAAAATGGATAACCTCACACAAATCCAATAATTTAGACTTAAAATGTAGGAGGCATGGTTAGGAAAACCGCATATGAGGCTGCTAAAAACCAATAAAACTGCAAACTGCAGGCAGACATCAGATGAATGAGAAAGTGGTAGATATGTTTTAATCCTGAGAAATGTAGGGTATTGGATTGGGCAGGTCAAAGAGGGAAAGAGAAGTTACAATAAACTCGGAACTCAATTGAAGGAGGATGAGAAGAGAAAAAAACTGGGGGGAGTACATTTAATTGACATCTATAAAACAGTGAAACATGAGGCAAAAGAGATTGAATGAATGGATCGAAGGAAATTGGAGGTGAGAGAGTTGACCTATGAGATATCACGGAGTTTCATTTATCCTTTCTGTGCAAGCAATTGGAGTGCTAGAAATCCACTTCTGGTGAGGAAACAATATTAATTTGGGGATTTGGTTATAGGACTTTATTATAAGAAAAAGATATAAGGGGAAGGTATTTTCACAAAATAAGCAATCCAATCTTTTGGAATGCAGCTTTCAAAAGAGTCATGTATAAATTTAAAGCTACAGTCAACCTAACAGGGACAGGCAATGGAGTTCTTGTCCTATTTTGATGTTACGGTTTTGGATGTAAGCAGTGGCAGATTGCTTCAATGTAGCAATTGTGACTGGCTATTTTTAAAATATTTCTGTTAGATAGTTTTATGGATTTTTCACCGTACGTTTGAGATTCAAATGCATTTGATTGTGGCTACCATTTTGGGAACTCCCAGCAAAGATCTACCTTCAAAAATCAAGAAAATTCACCCTCAGAAATTCCCATCAGATCCAAAAAAATTGTGATGATGACAAAGTCATGATTAAATCATTAACAGATCATTCAGAAGATGAACTCTAAAATGATTTAATCCCTTTATACCGATAGTAATATTTAGTCACAAGAATGTTAATGTTTTGGAGTAGAATGCTTCCTCTTTCAGATTGCAAAAGTTCGCTCAAATTGCTCCAAGTTCAGTGAAATTATGGCTGGATGTACAACCATCAGAGGATGTAGACCTGATGGAAAACAGTGCCAGAGACCCACAGCTACAGCTGCACTGTATCAGCAGGACTCAGAGAGAAAAAAATGGGCCTGTGGGAGTCAGACAGATCAGAGAGCTGTGAGAATAAACCAGCAAAAGAGAAAAAAAAATGAGGGAAGCCAAAGGACAGCAGTAGGTGAGAATTCAGTGGAACGTAAAACTGGAAAAGCCCTGGGAGCTAACAGCAGAGCAAAGTGAGTGTGAGGGTCAAGAAACAAGGCAATAAAAATCGAAAATCATCATCCTCTATAGAAGGCTAAACATAACAGTAAATGGATTAATAATAAAATGTATGAGCACACAGCAGATCTAGAGGCATTCATTCAAATTGATAGCTGAAGAAAGTGTAAACCTCATTCTGACAGAGTGAATAGAAATTTTGCTGAATCAGAGATACCTGTTGCTTGCAATTCCAGCACCATATGGAATTTCACTTGACTAGGATGTTCACATCTAAAGGGTTTCCAGTTGCTTCAGTTTGGTCTCTGAATCTCTGAGTTTGAAGGGTAGCTGGAATCACTGGACTATCAGTTCCCATCAATTCCCTCTCAGGCAGAGAGAATTCAGGTTGTTAGATAGGTGACCATCAGAAGGGGTGCAGGCATCCGCAGTATGTGCACTCAACTGATAGTCAGCATTGGAGACTGCAGGAGGTGACAGCACCTTGGAGGAGTTAAATCTAAACCCTGTAATGCAAATTGGTCTGAGATGGCTGAAAAGTCCAGTTTGGATCTGTCAATGCTGCAGTTGCTTGTGAGGTAGGTGGTGCTTAAAGGGTTGAGTAGATATGTTGCTTGATATGAGATTGGTGCAATCCCCCACTGCTTCAAATTTACTTTTGGGTATTGTGAAGCCTTCTCTATTTTTGTTGGTCACAAGCCAGGGATATCCATGTGGTGATGTTTTACTTTCTCATCCCTAAATGTCCTCCTGGAAATCTCCTGTTCCAACTGAATTTGGAGTGGAATAGTTGCTTTGCAAGTCTGGTGTCCGACATCTGAACATGATCTGTCCAGAAGAGCTTGGTTTGAGTGATTATGATTATAATGACATAATGATTGATGTGCTGCTGCTACAGCGTGTTGGAGCTGCTCGACACCACTGTGATCCAGAATGACCTCATTATGTAGTGAGCGTTCAAGGAAACAAAATGATCAGGAAAAAAATAAGGAAAAATTAAATGGATGTTGGGGTGGTAGGTCTGATTAGGGAAGACTCTCATGTCGAAACTTTGAATATTTTTCAGGAGACAAGGATAAAAAACATTTTATTTGAGCCGAGAAACAAGAAAAGCATGACCAATTAACTCAGGGTATTTTGTAGGCCTCTAACAGGTGAGATAGAGACAGTAAGATAGAGAGCATGAAATTTGCAAGAATCACAGATGTGTAAGAACAAAGTGGCGTGTAGTTGGAGGCAATTTAATTATCCAAGAATCAATTGGGATTACATTAGAGTAAAGAGAAGGGAAGAGAAAGAGACAATATTTTTAAATGTATTTAAGAGGACATCTTTGATCTCTATATTTTCAGTCCACCTAGGAAGTAGGCAATGCTGGGTCTAGAACTAGGGCCAGTGGGTAACAGTGATCATTTATCAATTAACTTACATTTGAAATGGAAAACAGCAACACCCAAACAAACAAATTAAAGTAGAACTTCTAAATTGGAAGAGCACGAATTTCAATGATACGAGAGGGGTTCGAGCCAGAATCAAGTAGAGCTAAATACTGTATTGATAAGAAAACCTTCAACTCGTGAACCAGTGTGACCTTAAAGGAGGAGATGTTTGAGGTGCAGACTGGGTACATTGGAATCAGAATAAAGGAGAGGGAAATCAAAGCCATCTGTTTTGATCACAAGGGAGAAGGAGAGCCTGATGAAACAAAAAGAGAACATATGACGGATGTGAAGTAAGTTCCAGCAAAATACAATAAATCAAGTGGGGAACTGAAGAAGAAATAAATAAAACTGTCAAAAAGGAAGTGTGAGGATAGAACGGCAGCAGACACTAAAAGAAACCCAATCATGACCCTTCTAGTGCAAATAGGAAACGGGAAATTAGATATAAGGTGGTTTCTATTCAAGGTATTTGCTTACTATTGAGTTCAGAGATGTTATTGAAGCGCTGTTTCTTTGTCTGATAGAATGAAGAGAAGCACACTTAGTCTCCATGGCTGTTCCATGTGTCTGAATGAAGAGTTTGTTGTCAAAGGTGAAGGTATTGTGGGTCAAGGATGAAGTGGATGAACACACAACAATATCAATAAGTTTCACCCCACCATCAGTTACCATGGAATATTCTTTAGTTTTATTCTTGGACACACTCACCTCCATCAAGGATGGACACCTCAGTACCTCACTTTGTAGCAAGCCCATGGATAATCTCATGGTGCTGCACTTCTCTAGCTTCCATCCTAAACATGTTAAAGAGTCCATCCCCTGTGGCCAAGCCCTGCACATATGCAGGATCTGCTCAGATGAGGAGGAATGCAATGGACACCTACAGAACTAGAAGACCCTCATGAGCACAGCTTATGATGCTTAACTCATCAAATGTCAATTCAGGCATGCCACAGTAAAAAACTGCAATGACCTCCTCAGAAGACAGACACAGAACTCAATAGAGTACTCTTCATTTTCCAGTACTTCCTTGGAGCGGAGAAACTTTATCGTGTTCACTGCAAATA
Source organism: Hemiscyllium ocellatum (assembly GCF_020745735.1). Taxonomy (NCBI): domain Eukaryota; kingdom Metazoa; phylum Chordata; class Chondrichthyes; order Orectolobiformes; family Hemiscylliidae; genus Hemiscyllium; species Hemiscyllium ocellatum. Next base: position 91,419,600 of record NC_083407.1, on the reverse strand, counting down.
TCAACATGCCATTGATGATGGTGAATCATCCCTACACCTCCACTTCTTCCCTTCAAACACTCACTTGACCTCAAACAGACATCTTTTGCAAACTACTCATCCTTCAGGACAACAGCGACCACAACACCACACAACCCTGTCACAGCAACCTCTGCAAAATATACTAGATCATCGACATAGACACTACCATCACACAAGGGAACACCACTCACCATGTACACAGCAGATTCTCATGTGACTTGGCCTATTTTGTGTACCTCATACGTTGCAGGGAAGGATGCCCGGAGGCATGGTATATCAGCAAGACCATGCAGATGCTACGGCAAAGGATGAATAGACACCACACAACAATCGCCAGGCAGCAACAATCCCTCCCAGTCGGGGAACACTTCAGCGGTCAAGGACATTCAACCTCTGATCTTCGGATAAGGGTCCTCCAAGGTGGCCTTCGAGATGCACAGTAACACAGAATTGCCGAGGCAAAACCAAGTTCTGTACCCATGAAGACGGCCTCAAACATGATCTTGGGTTCATGTTGTGCTACATGTGACCATGCCACACTGTTCTGTGTCTGTAAAATCTTTCTTACTGTCTTGTTTTGACACCATCACCCTGATAAATCATTATGATCTTTCAACCTTAATTAGTTTGTACAGTTTTGGACTTGTTACTCAGTTAGAACGTTGGAATGCGACTCTTATACCTATCATGTTATTCCAGCCATTTGGTTTGTCTCCAGCACCACCTTATTTTTGATTTTTTCTAGTTATCTCTCAGCCTCAACTAATCAGATTATAGATCATCACTTCATTTGCTATTCAGTTATTGATACTTTACTCACACCATCTGACACTTTTGATCACCTGCAGAAACCTCCTATTCAACCTGTCAACATCCCATTCACACCATTTGTACAATCTTTTGATCTCCCTGCCTATAAGTTAGGTGCCTGTGTGCTTTTCTCCACTACACCTGACAAATGAGCAGGGCTCCAAAAGCTTGTGATCTCAATTTAACCTATTGGACTATAACCTGGTGTCATGTGACTTCTGATCTTGTCCACTCCAGTCCAGGCATGTCCTGTTCACAGATGTTGTGACACAACTCTGGAGTAGGTGAGACTTGAACCCTATTCTATCCTGAGAGATGCTGGACAAGTCGAACACACTCAGTGCTAACCGATAAAGAGAATGCTGACAAAGTATCAGTTGAAACAGAGATGGTCAAGGGAATGAGTAGGAATAATAATGATGATAGGCAGGATATACAGGGAAATGCTTGCTATGCTTAAAGTGGGATAAGCCACCTAGGCCAAGTGGCTTAAATTCCAGGGGGGTGCCAAGACTTTTGGATGGAGATAGCAGAAAGCTTACAACAACTTTCTAAGGTGAAGGGTATGAGGGTATTTCTAATAAATAGAAGTGGTCAGTTTAGCATCAAGGCTAGGTAATTTTTAGAAACTAAAATCAGGTACAAATGAATAGGCGCTCAGAGAGGTTTGTGGTATTTAAGGAGAACCAGAAGAGATTTGTAATAAAGGTCATGCTTGGTTAATTGATTTATTTTGGCACAGTAACACACAACACTGGCAAAAGGAATGCAATGAATGTTATCTATACGAATAGCAAGGAAGTACGTTTAAAGTAAGCACCTAACAATACACCACATAAAATGGTGGTTAACAAATTCAAGTCCAAATTAGAGGATATTAGTGTCAGTTTGGACAAACTAAATGGTTTGAGGATAGAAGATAGCAAGTAAATTGTTGTTCTTCAGTTTGCAGGATGCTTGACAGTTCTAAATCCCAGTGTGGTTTTTGTTATATATAAGTAATATGGAATATTGCAATATGTAGTAAACTTGCAATATTTGCAGATGATACCAAACTTGGAGGGATGGGATCATACTGATTAACAACAACAGTATATCGGTAAACCAGCAGAATGGGTAGATTACTTTTAATACAGAGAGGTGTGTGTGTGTGCGGTGATGCAGTTTGACAGAAGACGTAAGGAGAGGCAACATAGACTTAAGAGCATACTTCTAAAGATTGCTGTGCATCAGAGACCTTTAAGTTCATCTTTTGTGTGATCTGATCTTATAATAACATTCTGAGAGACCCAATAGCAAAACCCAATAGCAAAACAAAGTAGAAAAGATAAGTTAAGACTTCATAAAGTTAATTGTTCGGCCACAGCTTCGAGGATTGCTCCGACTTCTTGTCAGCACAATTTTAAGGAGGATGTGAGGCTCCTTCAGAGGTTGCAGTGGATATTTACCAGAAGGGGTCCAGGGATGACGGATTTTTGTTCCAAGACTAAATAGCAGAGGTGAGAGTTGCTCTACTCAGATACAAAGGAGAGGTTGAGGGATACTTTGATAGGTGTGCAAATTATGTCAGGTTTAGCTAAGGTTAACAGAGGAAATCTGTTCCCAGTATGTAATTACAGGTCTAGATAACAGATGTTTAATGTTTTGAGCATGAGATGCAGCAGGAGGTTTTGTTTTTGCAGTGAGTGCTAATGACCCAGAGCTCAGTTCATACAAAAACAGTGGAATTGGGAAAAGATAATGACTTCAAGTGGAAATTGGATGAACACTTCAGGAAAATGCATTTAGAGGTCTTTGGAAATAGAGTGGAAAAAGGATGTTGCTCTCCAGAAAATCATATTGAATTTAATGTGTTGAGTGACCTCCTGCTGTACCGTAAAGTCTCTTCGACTGCATGATTCTGGTCAGTCGCTTTCCCTGATCTGACAGTTGTAGACTGGATCCGTTCCTTACCCAGTTGTGCTCCCTTCAAATAGTGAGGGTTGAACAGGCACGTGTGGCTTGACGTTCTGCACAGCAACCATACAATTGGTTTGGAAAGCTGGAAGCAGGCACTAATTCCACAGTAGAGTCACTGCAAAATGTGCTCAACAAACATTCAACTTCCCAACCTCCTGTCTTCCTTGTCCACTGCATAAGTGCAGAACAGTTGCAATTTTGCCCTTGGTTTTCAGAGTATACAAAGAGGAGGAAGAATTACTGAGGGTGCAATGTAGTGTCCCTACTTCAGCTAGGGAGCCCAGGTTCAAGCCCTGCCTACTCCAGTGGTATGTAATGATAGCTCTGAACAGGTTAAAGAGAAAATAACTGCAATGAGCATGTCTGCTTCCACCGGCTTTACAAAGTTACTCCAGGTGACTTTAGCCTCACTGTCCCTCATCAATGGGACCTAATCTGTGGGCTAGGAATCTGTCAGGTTCCAACTGGTGTGTTGCATCATGATATCTGCTTAGTGCCTGAGTCCATGATTTCTACTGTGTTGATGTGCATCACCTGTCTCCTTGAAAATGGTCTATTAAACCTGAATAGGCCCCCACCTCCTCACTTTTTAGCCAATGCCTCCCATTCCTGGTCAGCATACAGGATATCAATTTTGAAGGATTCATAGAATTCTAACGTGCCACAGGAGGCTGTTTAGCTCAATCTTCCTTTGTTGGTTCTGAAATCGGTATTCGATTTATTTGCTTTGCTGTCTTTCATTCCCCATGGACTTGTAGAACTTACTTTTTTTCTCAGTATCCATCCAATTCCCTTTTGAAAGTCACTTTTTAATCTGCTTCAACCAACCCTTCAAGTAACATATTTCAGTCATAACTTGCTGCATAAATAAATTTCTTCTCCTTGTCTCTTAAATCTGTGCTCCAAGTTAGATTAGATTACTTAGAGTGTGGAAACAGGCCCTTCGGCCCAACAAGTCCACACCGACCTGCCGAAGCGCAACCCACCCATACCCCTACATTTACCCGTGCCTAACACGACAGGCAATCCAGCATGGCCAATTCACCTGACCCGCACATCTTTGGACTGTGGGAGGAAACCGGAGCACCCGGAGTAAACCCACGCAGACACGGGGAGAACGTGCAAACTCCACACAGTCAGTCGTCTGAGGTGGGAATTGAACCCGGGTCTCTGCCCCTGTGAGGCAGCAGTGCTAACCACTGTGCCACCGTGCTGCCCACCAAGTATTCCTCCAGTGGCAACAGTTTATCCTTACTGTATCAAAACACCTCCCGATTTTGAACAGGGCTACTCTACCTCATCACAAACATCTCTGCTCTCAGGAGACCAGTCCAGGCTACTTGAGTCTCTCCTCACATACTGACATTTAAGAAGAGCTGTACAGACTAGAAAATTCAAATAGTTTCCAGCATGACGCAACATTGTCATCCCTCTAAGTTACTGCTTGATTTATGAAGAATGCTTACAGATATCAAGGTTACTGCAAGCTGTGTAGTTGTCAGACTGTGAGGTGTTTATTTATCATTGAATCGATACACTTAAGAACAAATTAATCTGAAAGGCTACAGAGTCATTTTAAATGCAGCACAATTTAGCATACACTTGATCATGCCTGCAGCTCATCAAAATGAATTTTCTGGGAACAGATATTTTGAAGCAACACACATGCTGCCCATAAATTTTCAATCACTCAGTTTAACAGATGGAAAATCGTGAACTGCGAATACAAAATTTCCAGATGTCTCTTCCTCACTGGAGTGGACAAACAGCAATCGTCTAGGACTGCAGTCAGAGTTACTGTAATAATACATGGCAGCTCATTGTGTGTAGTAAACACAACAAGGAGTTCTAGCATCCTTTTGTCTTCTATTTTTAAAGAAATCTTATTTCCAAGATTGCCGCCTCAGTTAGCTCAGTTGGTGAGGTGGTCAGAGTATGGTGCCTAATAAGCCAACAGCATGGGTTCGAGAGGTTCGCTTCCTCACCCTACTCCAAGCTTGTGGATGATTGTCCTCAATATATACATAACCAATTGTTTCTCATTAATAAAGAGAGATAACGATGGCACTCTGTGGACTATGGCTCCATAATGTTTCCTAATCTTACATGGTGGCACAGAAAACAATGCAGCAGCAGAACTAAAATGGTTAAAGGAGTCACCAACGGTATGAGACACCAGTAAGAAATAGTTGATTCCAGTTCTTGGGTATTTATGATACTTCCCAATTGGAAGCAGTTTATCCTCACTACTGATCAGTCAGCTATTACCCAGTTGGAAACAATCAGTTCCAGCCTGCTTTAGCCAGATGGTGAAAGTGTTGTCACCCTTTTTTCCCACTTATCCCCAAACAGCCCAATTTATAGAAAAGCAGATTATTGAACCCACCTTTGAGGAATTAAGGTCTTGAGGTCAGCATGACAATGTCTGCCATTGTGGATAACTAGTGGATAAAACCGAAAGGGAAGTTATGGGCAGCATGGTGGTTCAGTGGTTAGCACTGCTGCCTCACAGTGCCAGGGACCCAAATTTGATTCCAGCCTCAGGTGACTGTCTGTGTGGAGTTTGCACATTTGCCCCGTCCCTGTGTGAATTTCCTCCCAATGTCCAAAGATGTGCAGGTTAGGCAAATTGGCCATGCTAACTTGCTCATAGTGATCAGGGATGTGTCAATTAGGTACACAAGTCAGGGGAAATGTAAAGTAATAGGTTAAGAGAATGGGTCTGAGTACGATACTCTTTGGAGTGTCGGTGAGGACTTAATGGGCCAAATGGCCTCTTTCCACAATGTAGGAATTGTATTATTCTATGATACGACTGCTTCCATATCTGAGGATAATGCATTTGGTGTTTTTATGGTTAGAAAGTCAGGCTTGTAATGTACAAGGATCTGGGACAAATCAGTCATATGATTGATGACAATGTCAAGACAGTTATCATGCCTTCCCTTGTCGCAAACATTGCCTGAGAGTTCATTCACTCTGGTTAAATGGTTTTAGAAGTTCTCCATCTGGCTTACTATTCCCATGAGCTGTTGGAGTGCTGTAATATTGCTGGGTGGTGGAAGGCTCCAGATTGCTTCTGTCATTTGTGATTCAGTATCTGAACAATATATGACAAAAATGTAAACATTGGTTTTGAGAATTCATGCTTGTCATTAAGTGTCAAGCTTGCATCCTGGAAGTTTGTCAAGATTCTCCTTACTGCTGTCATACAGTGGAATCATGGATGGCCATATGGTAGGTTCTATGCCTTCTATTTGTTGGACATTGTCCACTAGGCAATCTCAGGAGCAGACCTGATGCTAAAGGCAGGCAATTTTAAAATAATAATAATAATTTTAAAAATCAAGTCATTAGTGTAATGAACATTGTCAGCTCTTTGGAATCCTCAAAGAGTTATAGAGTCATACAGCACAGAAACAGACCCTTCAGTCCATGCTGAACATAATCCCATAATGAACTAGTCCCAACCGCCTGATCCTGGTCTACATCCCTCCAAACATTTGCTATTCATTGACTTATCTAAGTGTCTTTTAAAAGTTGTAACTGTGCTTGCAGCCAACATTTTCTCTGGAAGTTCATTCCACACGTAAACCACCCTCTGTATAAAATATCTGCCCCTCATGTCTTTTTAAAATTTTGTCAGCAAACTTGTAAATGGAGTTGGGGCAGAATTTGGCCAGACAGTCATGAATTTCTCAGGAATATAGTAGAGGGTGAGTATGCAACCTTGCTGGGCACTGGATTATTGTGGAGGCCTTTGAATGTGAAGTTAGTTCTTCCTGGGTTTTATAGTTGGATGGATGAAAGTTGCAGGGTGAACTGTATCAGACATTTAAAGCTGTCAGGCAGAACTGTGACTGCAGCTCTTGTTCAATTTGATGTGTGTATGGTACCCACTGATGGCAATGTCCCTGCTCCTCTTGTTTATGAATCTGGAAAGTGAAAGGAGTCATTGCTTGAGTTTGCCTTTAAAGGTAGTTGTCAATATTTTCTGAATATGGACTTCTGTAAGGAAATGGGAGCGCTGTGACTCTAACCATGACTTTATGATGTATGGGTTGGTCTTCCTCCCCACCATCCTTCACAGGATGAAAGAGGCCGTGGCTTGGGTAACTTGTAAAATTATGATTGCTGCCAATTCCGTGCAGTTCCCCTGTTGCTGACATGACATGCTTTCATTTTATGCACCCTCCATGAGCTTTGCCCTTGTTCAGCTACTCTGGGACTCTCTGTCATCTGGAGAGATTATTTTGGTGAGTTATCATAGAAGTCCTTGCCCACTCGAGCCTACCTCAGTCAAAGTGAGACACAAGAACAGAAATTGCTGGAAAAGCTCAGTAGGTCTGGCAGCATATGTGGAGAGAAATCAGAGTTAACGTTTTGGCTCCGGTGACCCTTCCTCAGAACTTCCTCAGTCAAAGTGAGGATATCTTCTGGAACCACACAGTCAGAGATTCGAGTTCTCTGTGATTGTCGTCACTTTGACATTGCCTCTTTGGCACATTACCCATTCAATGCTCAGTAGCTATTCTTGAAGTAAAGTTTTCATTAACCCTTTGCTCCACATTGAGTCAATTCTCCCATTATTTACCCCAATCCTTCAGCTCGGTGTTGTGGGCCTGTTGTTCTAGCTTTATTTTGGGCCTCGTGCTCCTTCTCATTCTCCCCATTGCTGTTCACCTGTTTCTACACATAAGACCATAAGACATAGGAGTGGAAGTAAGGCCATTTGGCCCATCAAGTCCACTCTGCCATTCAATCATGGCTGATGGGCATTTCAACTCTACTTACCAGCATTCCCCCCGTAGCCCTGCTCCACATTTCAATGACTCTGGTCTGTAAGGTCAGGCAGCAGTGTAGATTGCTGGTTTCCCAGTGCTACTGCCTTTAACAAGCCTGCTTCAGAGCAGACATAAACTGACAGGACAGGAAGAAAAACCTACAGTATAAACACGTATGTCAGCACAGGCATCTTGTACCGAATGTGCACAAGTGCTAGGGTTCTCGGCATCCATGGCCTCAGCTGCATTCCTTCTCTCATGCATCTGTGAGTACAATTCAACATGTCAGGATTTCAATGTGTTTTCAGTGGTGCTGTCTGTGTAATTTTGTTTCATGCAAGAAGTAACAAAATGAAACAATGAACATGTCGGCACCTCAAATAGATTTTCATCTTGGAAAAGCTGTTTTACCTGCCCGTAGACTATATCTTTGGAATACTGCAAATTAAACACCTAGTGACATAAGAGTCAAGGCTTGTTCTGGAAACATTAATTGCTAGTCAATGCGAGTACCACAAACAAAGCAAAGCAGCCACACTTAGTTACAATTCCCAGAAGGGCAGTCGTGGGCCCTCATTAGGTTAGTCCTAGTTCACAGGGAAATTATCACCTGAAAATCACAACATTGGGACGTCATGTTGCGGCTGTACAGGACATTGGTTTGGCCACCTTTGGAATATCAGGAGGATGTTGTGAAACTTGAAAGGGTTCAGAAAAGGTTTAGAAGGATGTTTCCATGGTTGGAGGATTTGAGCTACAGGGAGATGCTGAATAGGCTGGGGATGTTTTCCTTGGAGCGTCAGAGATTGAGGAGTGACCTTATAGAGGTGTATAAAATCACAAGGGACATAGATAGGTTAAATAGACAAGGTCTTTTCCCTGTGGTAGGTGAGTCCTAAACTAGAAGGCATAGATTTAGGTTGAGAGGGGAAAGATTTAAAAGGGTCCTAAGGGGCAACTTTCTCACACAGAGGGTGGTGCATGTATGGAATGAGCTGCCAAAGGAAGTGTTGGAGGCTGGTACAATTACGACGTTTGAAATACATCTGGATGAGTAAATGAATAGGAAAGGTTTAGAGGGATATGGGCCAATGGTGACAAATGGGACTAAATTAGTTTAGGATATCTGATGACATGGACAAGTTGCTGAACATCTCTATAACTGTTTACATGAGAAGTCAGCTGTTGGAATTGGGAGCAAATTGATTTCTGGTTGTTCCCAGCACAAATTAGAAATCCTACTTAGAATTCAGTTAGCAATTTTCATCTGATCTTTCCTTCAGAGAAGTTGCAAGGTATTCTTAAATTGGAATACCGTTGGATTGTTTGCATTGGAAATGGAAAGGAATGCTTGTTGCTATGCAAACCTTATAATAGAACAAACAGCCATTTACTGCTATTGGGAGTCATGCTTGGTAGCAAGGCTAATTTATGAACAATCCAGTGTAGGAGGGATAAAAATGGAAAAGTACAACTGTAAGTATGGCCAAAACATTTCCATATCATAAAATATGTTTTGCCACTCATTTCACTGAGCCAAGTGCTTTCTTTGGCATTTAACATTGAATGGAAATAATTACTGAATATTTCCAAATTGTATTTTCCTTCCTATCATGCTAAGTGCTGTGGATGCATACTGATCCATTTGCAGCACACTGGAGAAAAGGGACAGTTTAGCCTGTTGGATTAATTCAAGTCCTTTCATTGTTTCAAGGTGAAAAAGCAGATTCTCTTCAGCGGATCAGTGTGGACTCGATGAGCCGAATGGCCTGCTTCCACACTGTAGGGATTTTGTGATTCTACATGATAATAACATTTGGCTTAATTTTTGGGTTACATTATTTGATAGGCATCATGAACCAGGATGTTAGATGCCTGATTGGAACAATCAAAATAACACCAAATTCATAGGCCATTAATAATTTCATGAAATGTGCAGCATTGGAATTTCTCAGAAACAGACAGACTCGATGGTACATTGGTTAGTGTCATAGCATTTCATTCCAGAACCACATTTAAGTCCAATTTGTCCAAGAAGTCTGTCTTACCTGATGATTCTACGTGAAGGAGTTTGGATATTTCAAGTCAGTTCATAATGGGGTTTAGGAAAAAGTGAGGTCTGCAGATGCTGGAGATCAGAGCTGAAAATGTGTTGCTGGTTAAAGCGCAGCAGGTCAGGCAGCATCCAAGGAACAGGAAATTCGACGTTTCGGGCATAAGCCCTTCATCAGAAATTGTCCTGATAATGGGGTTGAGGTTAGATCGAAGATTACTAAGACAGTGGATATCAGAATAAGATAGCAGCTACCCATAGATATCAGAATTAAAACATTGCTGGGGCAGAGTAGCAGGAGCTCATGCCTGGATCCAGAAGGTAATGTACTTGGCATGGGAATACTTTATGGGATTGCTCACCCACCTACATTGCACTCAGCAACATTAGCTCCATTATCCGCATAACTAGGGTTTTTGGTAGGGCTTTACAATAAATAATGGGGGGAGAGGTTCAGTTGCATGGAAAATTAGGGAAAAAGTTAAAGGGGGGAGGATTCAGCAGAGGATATTAAAGTTTCCAGAACTGTTAATAGCATAGAAAATACGGAAAGGGTACGGAGAGAATAGAATGTGCCAGGAATCTAACTTTTAGCACAGCAATAAGGGGACAATAAATGCAAGACTGAGTGTGCCGTACTTAAATGCATGAGTTTTCTTAGATATCTAAAAGGTAAGAGAGAGGCAAGAGCGGACATTAGACCACTGGAAAATGAGGCTGGAGAAGTAGCAATGGGGAACAAAGAAATGACAGAGGAACAAATTAGGTACTTTGCATCAGTTTTCATGGTGGAAGACACCAGCAGCATACCAGGATATCAAGTGAATCAAGGGACAGAGGTAAGTGTAGTGGCCATCTCTAAGGATAAGGAGCTGAGGAAGCTGAAAGGTCTGAAGATAGATAATCACTAGTAAGAGATGGACTACACCCCAGAGTTCTGAAGGAGACAGCTCAGGATATTGTAGACACATTGATGGTGATCTTCCAGGATCACTGCAGTCAGGGAGACTTCAGAGGATTGAAAATGGCTCATGTAACATCCCTGTTTAAGGAAGGAGGGGGACAGAAGACAGGAAATTACAGGCCAGTTAGACCGATCTTGGTCATTGGTAAGACTCCATTATTAAGGGTGAAGTTGCAGAGTGCTTGTAAAATAGGTGGAGCCAGCATGGCTTAATCAAGGGGAAGTCATGTCTGCCAGGTCTTTTAGAATCTTTGAGGAATAAGCAAGTTAGACTAAGGAGAGCCAGTGGAGGTGATCTATTTGGATTTCCGGAAGGCCTTTGACAAAGTGCGACATAGGAGACTGCTAAATAAAACAAAAGCCCATGGTGTTAGGGGTAAAGTATTGACATGGATAGAGGATTGTCTGACTGGCAGAAGGCGGAGAGTAGGGATAAAGAGATCTTTTTCAGAATGACAGACAGTGAGTGATGAAGTTCTGCAGGAGTCAGTGTCAGGACCTTAACTACAGTTTATACTCATGCATTGGTCAAATTTTGAAGATGGTTGTTTAAAGCTGAAATTAGGGCGTTTACTAATACACGAGGTATTGTTTTTGAGGGAATGAAATTCATGCTTGATATGAGTCAAAAAATGAACAAACAGGAGCCAGATCTCTATATAAAATAATAAACAGCAAAAAGAAAAAAAGAATTATGGTCATTATTAAATATTTATCAACAAAACAACTGTCTTGATTCTGCCTGCTATAGTAGTATGGTACTGTACTGTCATACTATTCCAGTAATTCTGAAAACCTGCAGTAGAGCATGACGGCTGGAGGACTGGAAGACCCAGAATTGAGTAGTACATCCAGCAGACTGGAAAGCCAGAGTGTAGCGCCATGGGCAGGTACATTGACTCATAAATGATGGTCTGTAACTGTGAAGAAAGAGGGTCGACCTATACATGAGATATATGGAACATACAACATTTGTTGGCCAAAAATAAGGAGTTAGCTTATTGTTGTGGTTCTGTACGCCGAGCTGGGAATTTGTGTTGCAGACATTTCGTCCCTTGTCTAGGAGACATCCTCAGTGCTTGGGAGCCTCCTGTGAAGTGCTTCTATGATCTTTCCTCTGCCATTTGTAGTGGTTTGAATCTGCCGCTTCCGGTTATCAGTTCCAGCTGTCCGTTGCAGTGGTCGGTGTATTGGGTCCAGGTCGATGTGCTTGTTGGTTGAATCTGTGGATGAGTGCCATGCCTCTCGCAATTCCCTGGCTGTTCTCTGTTTGGCTTGTCCTATAATAGTAGGACAAAAGGAATTCCTAGAGGCATGGCACTCATCCACAGATTCAATCAACAAGCAACTCGACCCAATGTACCGACCCAACATGTAGGGTCAATCGACAAGTAGGAGGTCAAATGCAATGTTAGCATTCATTTCCGAAGGCCAGAATACAAGAGTAGAATTGTACTGCTGAGGCTGTTTAAGTCTTTGGTCAGACTGCGTTTGGAATATTGTGAGAAGTTTTGGGACTTGTATCTCAGGAAAGATGTGCAGCCATTGGAGGGGATCCAGAGAATGATTCTGGGGATGAAGGGCTAGCCAAATGAGGAGCAGTTGGGGACTCTTGGTTTGTATCCAATGGAGTTTAGAAAGATATGGCGAGATTGCAGGAAACGTGTGGAATGCTGAAAGATTATAGAAAGAGTGGACTTGGAGAATATGTTCCTACCATTATTAGAGACAATAAGCTGAGGGCACAGCCTTAAGGAGAAGCAATGACCCTTTAGAACTGAGATGAAGAAGAATTTCTTCAGCTAGAGAGCAGTGAATCTGTGGAACTCATTGCTGCAGAAGGGTATGGAAGCCAAATCATTGAGTGTATATAAGACAGAGGTAGATAGGTTCTTGATTGGTAAGGGGATCAAAGGTTACAGGGAGAAAGCAGGAGAATGTGGTTGAGAAACTTGTTAGACATGACAGAATGATGGATGAGACTTGAGGTCTGAATAACCTAATTCTGCTTCTATATATTATCATCTTTTGGGCGCAGTGAAACAAAAATCCAGTAGGTTTTAGATATGGTGAGCAATTGGCTCCTCACAGTCACTATGCAAATGCTTCATTTGAAATCAATTCCCATTGATTGATAGACTGAGCAGTCCCCATAATAGAAAGGAGACTGGGAAACAGAGTAAATCCTTTGGATATTCTGACATTCTTGGAAAAGCAGATTAAAATAACATTGCCATCAAGGCTCTGTGTTGCAGAGCTGTTCAGTAAATGTCTACAATGTGCTCTATCTCATCGTCAAGAGAAACCGACAGGCCTGAGAAGAAATAAAATCACTTAATTCCCTCTTTTGAAAATTGCCTATCTGCTGCATAATACTCAACTTGACCCCCAGACTGCAGTGAGTCATCTGAAACCAATGCTCAATACCAACACTAGCAAGAGGGAAAGTCAACAGCTTTTGCTTCTGATTATTCCACAATGACTATATGGCGAGGCATTATTGAGTGGGTGGTCAGACCCAAAAGAACAGAAGTTTATCAAAAGTCGATGAGGATGAAAAAACCCATTGGTAGTCTTCCTTTCCCTTTGAGCTGTGTTGTGTATTCAGGAAAAAGACACAAATCTGACAATAAATAAAACAAACTAAAAATGAGTGTACTAATTACCATTTCTTACGAAGTTAAGAGCTGCCTGGTGGAGTTTTGCAGGAATTCTCTGCAATAAATTTACAGGATTTCAATCCACATGTCCGGAAATTCAAAATTACTTTAAATTGTTTGACTCTACTTCAAACAGAGGTTTCAGGAAGTGACCAACGGTTATCTTTCATTAGAGCTTTCAAGCGTGCAAATAAAACACGAACCTTTCCCGATATAATTGTAGTTTATATTTTAATGTATGATGCAGAAGAAGATGGCCACAAATCAGTTTGTGAAGTGTTCTCAATTCTTTTTATATAAATGTAAGCAGCTTCATATTGTGGGCTGAGTCTAATTAAGTCTCAGTCTCTAATCAACTGAAGTTAAAGTTGTCTGAAGATTTGGTCTGCTTAGCGTTCTAATGCAAAGCAGAATTTTTTTATTCTATACATCATGGGCCTTTCTTTCTGTAGTCTTAATAAAAGACAGATATTTCTAACTTTTACTTTAAAAACCAATTGCTCAATATTTTAAAAATTCCATTTATTGCTCTGTTTATGTGGACTTCAATTGATTTAAACTGTATTAAGCAATGATTAATAGAATTAACCTTGAGCCCTAATGTAAAACAGATGATATTTTTCATGCTTATTTTGCAATCAAATGCTTCATCCTCAATTAAACACAATAAAGGTGAATGCAATAGATCAATCAAGTAAGCAGTACTGAGTACTGTACCATTGCAAGGCCAGAACAAAACCAATGATATCTGAACTGGCTTGGTCATGTTCAACAGATGGATGAAGGTTGTATACTCAAACATTTCCTTTATGGTGAAAGGGCCACTGGTGATGACCTGCAAGACGTGCATGTCTCCACTACAAGATGACATATCATTTGATGAAGGTAACATCATTAGCGCTGACAACTGGGAAACAACAGCCAACAGCCATAATCTCTGGGGCCGTGCTGTTTGGGAGGGACATTGAAAGAGGCCAGCAAAAATGAATAGTCCTGCTGGCAGAGAGGAGGTTTTGAAGAAAACAGAGGCCAGCAAACCTTTCAACCTCTGAGTCAAGTGTCTTCCTCAGAGATAGTGATTGTCAGAATTAGACTCCTAATGCCAGGAGACACTTAGCACATAACCGAGGTACTGAGGAGCAACCCATCTGTTCACAAGACTGACAGCTGCTAAAGGAACTGCAAGGTCCGAACAGGGGGGTTAGAAACAAAACTTTTCTACCACACAGAAATTTACTATAGGCTGTCATTATTATACAATTACAAGCTTAAAATCCACTGCTATAGAAGCCCTTTAAAAGTAGCAGATTGCTGTAATTTGTCTCAACATTCCTGTTTTGGGTAATTGTTTGCGAGCATGAGTTCTGGGGTGGACAGTCAGTTTCCATGCAACACTCTTGCTTGTTCATTGTAGTTGTGAACAGTTGAACATTTCCCTTGATCTCTGCAGGCCTTTACATGAGTCATAAGTTCATTTCTTCTTCGTGGAGCCTTGAGCATTGTCCCAAATGGCAAAAATGTCACCTACTCATCTGATAGGCTCAGAAAAAGCAAAAAGTCCTTTTAGGTTGAATAATATAAGATATATTAGCATCGGTGGCAGTTCTAAAAAAGTTCACTGGGCTGATACCAGATATAGAGGAATGATGAGATATTGAGTAGTTTCAGCCTGTATGCATTGGAATTTAGAAGTCTGAGAGGCAACCTAGTTATACAGTCATAGAGTCATAGAGATGTACAGCACGGAAACAGACCCTTCGGTCCAACTCGTTCATGTCAAGCAGGTATCCTAAATTAATCTAGTCCCATTTGCCAGCACTTTGTCAATATCCCTCTAAAACTTTTCTATTCATGTACCCATCCAGATACCTTTTAAATGCTGCAATTGTACCAGCTTCCACTACTTTATGGGCGGCATGGTGGCAGAGTAGTTAGCACTGCTGCCTCACAGCACCAGAGACCCGGGTTCAATTCCCACCTCAGGTAACTGTCTGTGTGGAGTTTGCATATTCTCCCCGTGTCTGCATGGGTTTCCTTCGGGTGCTCCGGTTTCCTCCCACAATCCAAAAGAATGTGCAGGTTAGGTGAATTGGCCATGCTAAATTGCCCGTAGTGTTAGGTGAAGGGTACATGTGGGGGAATGAATCTGGGTGGGTTGCTCTTCGGAGGGTCGGTTTGGACTTGTTGGGCCAATATGAACTTCCTCTGGCAGCTTATTCTATACACGTACCACCCTCTGTGTGAAAAGGTTGCCCCTTAGGTCTCTTTTATATCTTTCCCCTCTCACCATAAACCTATGCCCTCTAGTTCTGGTCTCCCCCACCCAGGGAAATGACTTTGTCTATTTATTCTATCTATGCCCCTCATGATTTTATAAACCTCTGTAAGATCACCACTCAGCCTCTGACACTTGAGGGAAAACAGCTCCAGCCTGCTCAGCCTCTCCTTATAGCTCAAATTCACCAACCCTGGCAACATCCTTCTAAATCTTTTCTGAACCCTTTCAAGTTTTGCAACATTCTTCCGATAGGAAGAAGACTGGAATTGCATGCAGTATTCCAATAGTGGCCTAACCAATGTCCTGTACAGGCACAACGTGTCCTCCAAACTCCTGTACTCAATACTCTGACCAATAAAGGAAAGCATACCAAATGCCTTCTTCACTATCCTATCAACTGTGATTCTACTTTCAAGGAGCTATGAACCCGCACTCCAAAGTCTCTTTGTTCAGCAACACTCCCCAGGACCTTACCATTAAGTGTATAAGTCCTGCTAAGATTTGCTTTCCCAAAATGCAGCACCTCACATTTATCTGAATTAAACTCCATCTGCCACTTCTCAGCCCATCTGGTCAAGATCCTGTTGTAATCTGAGGTAACCCTCTTCGCTGTCCACTACACCTCCAATTTTGGTATCATCTGCAAATTTACTAACTATACCTCCTATGTTCACATCCAAATCATTTATATAAACAATGAAAAGTAGTGGACCTAGCACCGATCCTTGTGGAACTCCACTGGTCACAGGCCTCCAGTCTGAAAAACAACCCTCCTCCACCACCCTCTGTCTTCTACCTTTGACCCAGTTCTGTATCCAAATGGCTAGTTCTCCCTATTTCATGAGATCTAGTCTTGCTAATCTGTCTCCCATGACTGAAGTCCATATAGATCATGTTAACCACTCTGCCCTCATTATCCTCTTTGGTACTTCTTCAAAAAACCTAATCAAGTTTGTGAGACATGATTTCCCATGCACAAAGCCATGTTGACTATCCCAATCGGTCCTTGCCTTACCAAATACATGTACATCCTGTCCCTCAGGATTCCTTCCAACAACTTGCCCACCTTCAATGTCTTTGAAACATACTGCTTCTTAGGGTACTTGCCAGGGTAGATGCAGAAAGAATCTCAGGATAAGGGATCACCCATATGAGACATATGGGCAGGAACTACATCTTTCAGAGAGGAGTGAATCTGTGGAATTATCAACCACAGAAGGTCTTTAAAGGCTGTGTCATTAAATATATTCGATGCTGAGATAGACAAATTTAAATCAAAAATGGAATTAAATGCTTAGGGAAAATCAGGAAAGTAAATTTGAAGAGTATCCAATCAGATTTAACTCATTGAATGGTGGAGCAGTCTCGATGGGCTGAATGGTCTACTTCTGCTCTTATGTCATACAAACTTGTGGAGAAAAAAAATCCATTGTAGCACTTTTTTTAAAAAAAGGACACCTGCTATTGGAATGCATAGATTCACAGGCCTAGTGGTGTGTTTCCAATTTCAGTAGGCTACATTGTCTGAGAGCTGGAAAGGTTTACTTGATTGCTGACCCCTTCTGAATGCTTGGCTGGGTTTTAAAAGCTCAAGAACCACATCTCAAAAAGGATTATGTAAACAGTTTGACTATTTTAAAAAGTTATTAAATCATTAGCTACCTTTAAAGTTAGTGAAATAAATTTTTCTTCTTTCTTACAGTCAGATTACCAGTGAGGAGATTTAAATACTCTTAATTGGTTTTGAAGAAGACATGTCTTTGTTCAATGTGGCATATATGAATTATAGCACTTTTTTTTGAAGTTTTAATCTTTTGCAATTTCCATTCAGAAGATTACCTGAGGATTTCCCATACAATATACTAGGTGACTATCCATGGAGGATATATATAGTGGAGGGGTAGTTGGGTGGGGTTTGGAATCATATATGGGCATGTATGCGGCTTGACTGCCCCATATTGACACTCATATGCAAATGTGATGTAAATTGAGTATTAAATAGAGGTGGGTATTCCAGCCTTGCCATTTTCCTACTTCCACTGTCACTTTTGGCCAACCTCCAGAGGAATTCTCCAAATTTTTCTTTGCCCTGATTTTTTTTCTTTTGCATCTGTAGTTTTTTTTAAATAAATTCATTCACAGAATGTGTGC
The DNA here is from genome assembly GCF_020745735.1 of Hemiscyllium ocellatum. NCBI lineage: Eukaryota > Metazoa > Chordata > Chondrichthyes > Orectolobiformes > Hemiscylliidae > Hemiscyllium > Hemiscyllium ocellatum. The sequence continues at coordinate 91,401,920 of NC_083407.1, read as the reverse complement.
ATTGCTGGCTGGATCACCATTTGTTGGCCTTCTCTAATTGCCCAGCATCAACCATGTTACGTTGTGTCCTGAGTCCCAAGAAGGTCAGGCCAGATAAAGATGACAAATTTCCTTCCCTGAAGAACATTTGTGAGTCAAATAGGTTTTTCTCAGCAATTGGCAATGGTCACCATTAGGGCAGCTCTTTATTCCAGATTTTACTGAGTTTAAATCTACCATGGCAGATGTGAGATTCAAACCCATATCCCCAATAGTTCTGGATTGCTGGTCCAGTGACATAACGAATGTACCACTGCCTCCCCTTGAAAATGATGTGGAGATGCTGGAGTTGGACTGTGGAGGACAAGGTCAAATATCAAACAACACCAGGTTGTAGTCCAACAGGTTTATTTGAAATTGCAAGCTTTCAGAGCTCAGCTCCTTCCTCAGGTGTGGTATGATAGTTAGGTATAAGATACAGTGTTTAGAGTCATAGAGATGTCCAGGATGGAAACAGACCTTTCGGTCCAACTCACCCATGCTGACCAGATGTTCTAAATTATTCTAGCCCCATTTGCCAGCACTTGGCCCATATCCTTCGAAACCCTTCCTATTTATAGACCCAGATGCCTTTTAAATGTTGTTATTGTACCAGCCTCCACCATTTCCTCTGACCTCTCATTCCATTCATGCACTACTCTCTGTGTGAAAAAAAATGTCCCTTAGGTCCCTTTTATATCTTTCCCCTCTCACACTAAACCTACGCCCCAGTTCTGGACTCCCCCATCCCAGGGAAAATACCTTGTCTGTTTATCAAATCCATGCCCCTCATGATTTTACAAACCTCTATAACGTCACGCCTCAGCTTTGGGGCTCCAGGGAAAACAGCACCAGTCTATTCAACCTCTCCCTAGAGCTCAAATCCTCCAACCCTGGCAACATCCTTGCAAATCTTTTCTGAACCCTTTCAAATTTCACAGCATCCTTCCTATAGCAGGGAGACCAGAATTGCACACAGTATTCCAAACATGGCCTAACCAATGTCATATACAGCCTCAACATAACCTCCCAACTCCAAATTCAGTGTGCTGACCAATAAAGGAAAGCATACCAAATGCCTTCTTCATTATTCTATCTACTTTCCTGCGACTCTACTTTCCTGCTCTCCAAAGTCCCTTTGTTCAGCAACACTCCCCAGGACCTTACCATTCAGCATCTAAGTCCTGCTCTGAAGTTAACAACTTTAAAACTAGCTGCCATTGTTGAATCCTTTAATCAGTTAGGAGTTGGACTGCTGATTAAAATCACTCACACACATTCACACACCACATGCTGGTGGAGGGGAGGAGGGGGTATTATTAAAATCAAGATTCTTTTCTGTCAAAGAAATAAAACCTGACCTCAATTTAAAGCATAGACAGATTCAAAGCGAGACGTCACACCTAAAGTGCATTGTCTAAGCTGAGATGTCACCTCTTGTACCTTGATAAAACCTTTGATTATTGAGGGACAAGGAATTTGAAAGCAATCTGGATTTTGCATTTTAATCAGCAGTATGTCCCCTTACTGATTCAAAGATTAAACAAGGGCAGCTAGTTTGGAACTTGTTAACATTTTGCTTATAAATACTCTGTCTTCTACCTCCCTATCATACTACATCTGAGGAAGGAGCTGAGCTCCGAAAGCTTACAATTTCAAATATACTTGTTGGACTCTAACCTGGTGTTGTTTGATTTTTGACTTTGTCCCCTTGAAAACACAAGTGGAGAGCTTGATAGATCAATTGTTTGGTGTCCTTTTCACACATGCACGTTGTGGCCTCTCAAATGAAGGAAGCCAGTCTAGGAGATTGCATTGACCAGTGTACACTAACACTAATTTACTTATATTTGATGTTTCTGTTTCAGTTTGAACACGTTTGAATGACATAACTGGACTCAAGATTAATGAATAGTCAAAATGACTTGGATTCCAAAAATAATTTAGCCAAAATTGCAACAGCAGAGATTTTGACTTTGAAAGGGATAATATACCAATTATATCAGCTGCTCTCTGAAACCTGGCCATTAGAATGTTAGGATTCTGTTAGCACATTAATTAGCCAAAGGCAGCATCATTTCTTTCCTGAACTGAAGGTCACACATGCACATTGAAACATTTAAACAGAAGTTCTTACAGCTCCTGTAGAGGCTTTGAGGGGAACCCTACCTGAATTTTTCTTGCCTGCTTGCATGATCCCAACCATAATTCCAGCCAAAAACAATTGGCTCAGCATTATAGGAGCTGAATCTGGAAATGTCTTCATCTAAGGGTATAGGAGCACAGCTGGTACTGTCATTACCAACTGAGATGTCAGGCAGATAAGTACTGAGAGCTGCAATGAGTTTTGATGCAACAGATTCTCTTGTATCTAATCGTTTTTTTAAAGAAAAATGAACTTGTTCTAATTTAGATTAGCTGATTTTGCAAAGACCACAGACATTTTCTGGAAGGAAATAAAGAATACCATTCCTCTCAATGTACCTGAGTGAATAGCTGATGCAAAGCAAGATGTGTCACATGGTAGATCAGTTTAATCTTTATTAGACAATGACTGTTGAACAAGACTGCAGTAGGAGTCTGAGAAGTTTAACGCTGCAGATTCTGAAGTCTTGTTCATCATCCTCAAGTTGGAAAAGTAATCAGCAGGAAATAGAATGATGATCAGATTCATATGCAAACCAAACTGTTAACTTTTATTCTGATCTGACAATATGCTACCGGGTGAAATATGAAAGCACAGAGTTTATGTTAAAACCTTCACTGCATTATTAAAGTATTTTTTTGTGTGAAATGCTTTGATGCGATGAATGCAAATATTGTCAAAAGATCCATTTTCAAACATTAATTGCTGGAGTCACCCTGCTGTTCTACTTCATTAACACCACACTATACTTTGCAATGCTCAGTTTGGAGATCATAATGCTTTGTTTTTTACCTCCTCAATATCAGCAGCACAATAAGGTTTCCTGAGGTGTTGAAATGTGGAATTAATTCCTGCAACATCAGCTAATCTAAATTTCCTGTTCTTTGACTCACTCACTGTTGAAGATGGGGGTCAGTAGAGCACTGGGAACCTAGAATCCAGAATTTCCTTAGAAACTGGAATGTTTTGACTTTAATGTATATTTATGTGCATGCGAGAGCAACATCAGCTACAGGTTTCTCGGCTTGAAGTCCAATCATATAAGGAACATTCCAGAAGAGTTGCAAGACCAAATAGATTCATGTCCAGTGCTTGGTCTGTATGGGTAGAGTGAAGATTCAACCGAAGGGAATGTTCATGCTGAGGTGTGGTAGCACTAATCTCAGGTTAAAGTCAGAAGTCACACAACACCAAGTTATAGTCCAGCAGGTTTATTTGAATCACAAACTATTGGAGCACTACTCCTTTGTCAGGTGAGGTGAAGAGAAGCACACAGGCACAGAATTTATAGGCAAAGAGATCAAAAGATTGTACAAAAAGTGTGTGTGGAGTGTTGACAGGCTGACTAATAAGTTTTTGCAGGTGATCAAAAGTGTCAAATGGTGTGAGTAAAGCGTCAACAATTGAATATCTAGTGAAGGGATGGCCTACAATCTGATTAATTGAAGCAGAGAGATAATTGCATAAAAATCATAATAAGATGTTGCTTAAGACAAACCAAACAGCTAGAATAACATGCTCAGTGTATGACTCACATGCCGAGGGTCTAACCAAAGTAACAAGTAATCCAAAACTCTACAATCTGTTTAAGGTAGAGATATCATAACAAGCTATCAAAGCGATGGTGTCATCACTGAATAAGTGGAAATTAATGAAGATTTTACAGATACAGAGCAGTGCGATGGGGTTACATATAGCACAACATAAATCTAAAGTCATGGTTGAGACTGTCTTCTGAACCAATGGGGTTGGGGGACGTATCAGCTATTGATGGGCTGACTCTTGCCTGGGAGGATAGACAGAGGAGTAGGGATTCCAAATCTGAGGCGCCTAGATGCATTCTGGTGGGGTTTGGACTAGGAAATCAGAGACCTTAGTAAAGGAAGAAATCGAAAGCTTTATTGGGAAATGTTGAAAATCTTGAGGGTGGTGAATTGTGGATCTGGGCAATAGAGCAAGCTCTAAGATGTCAGATGGAAACCTATTGTTGGGGTAGGCAAAATGTCATCATAGCAATGTTGTAGGCTTTGTAGGAGAACTGTGGGGAGAGTTCAGAAGCCCATTTGAGAAGATTAGGAGTGTGTGTGTGTGTATGTGTGTGCGTGTGTGTTCAAACCTAGAGTGCCAATATAGAATGACTTGGCTGCATGGTCCACTCGCTGGCCAGGCTGACTAAAGTAAAAAAAAGGACCTAATGGTTAATGTGTTGAAAACTAATAGATAAAACCTTTTGGGTGGAATTTGGAGCAGCAAAATGAATAGTTTGCCATAATTTTAATTCAATCCAATCCAAATGCTTCTCATACAATTATCAATCACTCTTGCCTTAAAACATGAATCTACGAAGATCTGATTAAATTAAGGAAAATACAGATGACACTGATTCCATTATGTTGACAATCCTGCACTGGGATGCAATTAGTCTGAATTCCAACACCCACTTCTCAGAGTAATGAGTAACAGACACTTAAATAGGGCCAAGTTTTGACTTTTTTCCCCTCCTTTCGCTCTTAGTCATTCCAGTGCAATGCCAAACCATCACATTGCCAGACAAAGAAACCATTCACAGTCTTCACTGTGGAGCCAGAAAGTGAATGAGAGTCAGGAGATGCAGCAAGGGAAATGGAAAGTTTTGTGATAAAGGAAAAGCAGTGCTGGAGAGAAAGAAAGATATGATAGAAAGGAAAATGGGTGGGGGAATAGGAAGACTGAAAGAAGTCAAGGACCTCACTGAAAGTAGAATGAGTCAGAAGGCACAGACTGGCATACTAAATGTACAAAGGCCATTCACTGTGAAACAAGAGGCTGAGAGGGATGAAGAAGTATTTAAATATGAAATATCATTCGAGTTGTATAGCATATTCTAAAAATATCCAACCTCAACTTTTACATACTTGTCTGAGCCACATTCTGAGCACCATGTAGAACTGATAGACATGACATTCAAAGACAGTCTTGCACACTTCACATGCTATGGAAGTCCAGTTGATATGTGTCCATTGTTATAATTTGTACATAGTTCATAATCATGCATGGACAAAAGTCCATAAAGGAGGCCTTTTATAAATATGTCCAAGCCAATTATAGCGTGAAATAAAAGCTGATTGGATGAAATGGGTGGTGCTGGCAAGGCACGAATTGAGAAGGTGGTGGTGACCTGCCTTCCTGAACTGCTGTGGTCATTGTGTGGTAGGCACACTAACAGTATTGCAAGAGTACTGAGCTGAAAAATGTGTTGCTGGAAAAGTGCAGCAGGTCAGGCAGCATCCAAGGAGCAGGAGAATTGACGTTTCGGACATAAGGCCTTCTTCAGGAATGAGGAGGGTGTGCCAAGCAGGCTAAGATAAAAGGTATGGAGGAGGGACTTGGAGGAGGGGCGTTGGGAATGCGATAGGTGGAAGGAGATTAAGGTGGGTGATAGGCCAGAGAGGGGGTGGGGGCGGAGGCGGAGAGGTCAGGAAGAAGATTGCAGGTCAAGAAGGTGGTGCTGAGTCCGAAGATTGGGACTGAGATAAGGTGGGGGGAGGGGAAATGAGGAAGCTGGAGAAATCTGAGTTCATCCCTTGTGGTTGGAGGGTTCCTAGGCAGAAGATGAGGTGCTCTTCCTCCAGGCGTCGTGTTGCCATGGTCTGGCGATGGAGGTGGCCAAGGACCTGTACGTCCTTGGTGGAGTGGGAGGGGGAGTTGAAGTGTTGAGCCACGGGGTGGTTAGGTTGGTTGGTCCGGGTGTCCCAGAGGTGTTCTCTGAAACGTTCCGCAAGTAGGCGGCCTGTCTCCCCAATGTAGAGGAGGCAACATTAGGTGCAGCGGATGCAGTAAATGATGTGTGTGGAGGTACAGGTGAATTTGTGACAGATATGGAAGGATCCCTTGGGGCCTTGGAGGGAAGTGAGGGGGGCGGTGTGGGCGCAAGTTTTGCATTTCTTATGGTTGCAGGGGAAGGTGCCGGGAGTGAAGGTTGGGTTGGTGGGGATGTGAACCTGACAAGGGAGTCGCGGAGGGAATGGTCTTTCCGGAATGCTGATAGGGGAGGGGAGGGAAATATATCCTTGGTGGTGGGGTCTGTTTGGAGGTGGCGGAAATGACAAAGGATGATACAATGTATCTGGAGATTGGTGAGGTGGTAGGTGAGGACCAGTGGGGTTCTGTCCTGGTGGCGATTGGAGGGACGGGGTTCAAGGGCAGAGGAGCGGGAAGTGGAGGAGATGCGGTGGAGAGCATCATCAACCACATCTGAGGGTAAATTGTGGTCTTTGAAGAAGGAGGCCATCTGTGTTATTTGGTATTGGAACTGGTCCTCCTGGGATCAGATGCGGCAGAGGCGAAGGAATTGGGCATGTGGGATGACGTTTTTACAGGGGGCAGGGTGGGAGATGGTGTAATCTAGGTATCTGTGGGAGTTGGTCGGTTTATAGTAAATGCCCAAGATAGAAATGGAGAGGCCTAGGAAGGGGAGGGACGAATCTGAGATGGCCCAGGTAAATTTGAGGTTGGGGTGGAAGTTGTTAGTAAAGTGGATGAACTGTTCAACCTCCTCGTGGGAGCACGAGATAGCAGTGATACAGTCAGCGGTCCGGAAAGACCACTTCCTCCGCGACTCCTTCATCAGGTGTCGCCCCCCCCCCCCCACACCAACCCAGCCTCCACTCCTGGCACCTGAATTATGAGAATGAGAGGTGTACAAGAGGTTGCATAAAATATTAGTAGCCAGCCCACATGTCACACTCGCACTGCATCACAACATAAGATCAGAATTGAAGCATTTGATGATGATTACAAAATACCCAGTACCATTCACAACTTATCAGGTATTGAAGCAGTCCATGCCCATATGCAATAAAATGTGGAAAACATTCAGGTTTAATCTGAGAAATGACATGCCATGTTGCTGACCGCCCCGCAATACCACAAACTTGTCTAACTCCACAAAGTTGCGCGCTCAGTTGACTGTCATTTTAATTTTCCACCTTGCTCCTACTCCAATCTTTCCGTCCTTGACCTCATGCTGTGTTTGCTTAACATTCATTACAAGTACAAGGAACAGTCACTCGTCTTTCTACTGAATGTTTTGCAGCTTTTCTCAATCCATTGTTGAGCTGAATAATTTTAGATTGTGACGTCTGCTTTTATAATTTATATTTCTCTGCTGGTTTGATTTCTTTCTTACCACCTTTAATATTATGCCAACCCCACATCCTCTAAACACAACTTACTTATCATCTTTGGCCTTGTATAAGAACATAAGAACCAGAAGCAGGAGTAGGCAATTCAGCACTTTGAGGCTGCTCTGGCATTCAATATGATCATGGCTGATCTCATCTCGGCCTCAACTCCACTTTCCTGCCTACTCTCTGTAAGGACTCTCAGGATGGGCATTGTCACAAGGCATCAACCCCTCTACTCTTCCTACCAAAGTGCATGACCTCACACTTTGCTATGTTGTACTCCATCAGTCACTTCTTGGCCCACTCTCCTAACCCGTACAAACCCTTCTGCAGCCTCCCCACTTCCTCAATGCTACCTGTTTCTCTACCTATCATTGTATTACCTGCAAACATAACCAGAATGTCTTCAGTTCCCTCATTGTTATCGATAATGTATAAAGTGAAAAGTTGTGGTCCCAACACTGAGCCTTGTGGAACACAGCTTGTCACTAGTTGCCATCCTGAGAAGGACCCTTTATTCCCATTCTTTGCTTTCTGCCAGACAGCCAAGCTTCTATCCATGCTAGCACCTTGCCTCTAACGTCATGGGTCCTTACCTTACTCAGTAGTCTTCTGTGCAGCACCTTGTCAATGGGCTTCTTGATGCTCATGTAGATAACATCCATTGGCTCTCCTTGGTCTAACCTGCTTGTTACGTCCTCAAAGAATTCTAGCAGATTTGTCACGCATGAACTCCCCTTGATGAAACCATGCTGACTTTGCCCTTTTTTTCCCCAAAAACTTCCAAATATTCAGAAATCTCATCCTTCACAATGGATTCCAGGATCTTACCCACAACTGAGGTTAGGCTAATCAGTCTGTAATTTTCCATCTTTTGCCTTATTCCTTTTTAAATAGGGGTGTCATGTTAGCCATTTTCCAGTCCTCTGAGACCCGCCTTGATTCTGGCAATTCCTGAAAGATCACCAATAATGCCTCCACTATCTCCTCAGCTATCTCCTTTAGAACACTGGGGTGTAGTCCATCTGGTCCAAGTGATTTATCCACCTTCATGCCATTCAGATTTTCCCGCACCCTCACCTTGGTTATGGCCACCATGCTCAGCTCTGCCCCGTTACTCTCCTGAATTTTTGGCATATTACACATATTTTCCACCGTGAAGACTGAAGCAAAGTAATTATTTAGTTCCTCAGCCATTTCCTTGTTCCCCACTACTATCTCTCCAGCATCATTTTCCAGTGGCCAATTGTCCACTTTTGCCTCACTTTTGCCCTTTGTATATCTAAAGAAACTCTTCCAGTCTTCCTTTATATTACTGGCTAGCTTATCCTCATATTTAATCTCTCTTTTTTTGTTGCCTTCTGTATGTTTTTGTAAGCTTCCCAATCCCGTGTTTTCCCATTGCCCTTTGCCGCACTACGTGCTTTCTCTTTTGATTTTATGCTATCCCTGACTTCCCTAGTCAGCCATGATTGCCTCATCTTCCCTGTGCCATGCTTCGTCTTCCTTGGGATGAATCCTCTGCTGTGTCTCCTGAATTACTTCCAGATACTCCTGTCATTGCTGTTCCACTGTCATTCCTGCTAGGCTTCTTTCGTCAGGTCCACACCCCCCACCAACCCAACCTCCACTCCCGGCACCTTCCCCTGCAACCGCAGGAAATGAAAAACTTGCGCCCACACCGCCTCCCTCGCTTCCCTCCAAGGCCCCAAGGGATCCTTCCATATCCGCCACAAGTTCACCTGTACCTCCACACACATCATCTATTGCATCCGCTGCACCCGATGTGGCCTCCTCTACATTGGGGAGACGGGCCGCCTACTTGCGGAACGCTTCAGAGAACACCTCAGGGACGCCCGGACCAATCAACCCAACCACCCCGTGGCTCAACACTTTAACTCTCCCTCCCATTCCACCGAGGACATGCAGGTCCTTGGACTCCTCCACCGGCAAAACATAACAACACGACGGTTGGAGGAAGAGTGCCTCATCTTCCGCCTGGGAACCCTCCAACCACAAGGGATGAACTCAGATTTCTCCAGTTTCCTCATTTCCCCTCCCCCCACCTTGTCTCAGTCAGTTCCCTCAACTCAGCACCGCCCTCCTAACCTGCAATCCTCTTCCTGACCTCTCCGCCCCCACCCCACTCCGGCCTATCATCCTCACCTTGACCTCCTTCCACCTATCACATCTCCATCGCCCCTCCCCCAAGTCCCTCCTCCCTACCTTTTATCTTAACCTGCCTGGCACCCTCTCCTCATTCCTGATGAAGGGCTTATGCCCGAAACGTCGAATTTCCTATTCCTTGGATGCTGCCTGACCTGCTGTGCTTTAACCAGCAACACATTTTCAACTGTGATCTCCAGCATCTGCAGACCTCATTTTTTTACCCAAGGCTTCTTTTCCAGTCAATAGCTTCAAATCGTGTTGGTGTGTGGCTTGGTGAGGAATTTGCAGGTCATGGTGTTCCCACATATCAGCTGCCTTCATCCTTCTAGGTGGTGGAGGTTTTAGGCTTGAAAGGTGCTGTTGAGATATTTGATAAGGTGTTGTTGTCCATATGTAGGTAGTACTCAAGACAGTACTGTATGCCAGTGGTGAAGAGTGTGAACTTTGAAGGTGTGGTATGGATACCAATAAAGGGACTGCTTTATCCTGGATGAAACCAGGCTTCTTGCATGTTGTAGAAATTGGACTTGCCAGACAAGTGGGAAGTATTCCTTCCTGATTTGTGCCTTTGGATGCTGGACAGGACTTTGTGGTGAGCTACTCACCACAGAATTGATAAGCCTCTGACCTGCTCTTGTATTTATATGGCTAGTCCCATTCAGTTTCTTGTCTGTGGTAACCCCAGGATTTTGACACTGGGGTCGCAGTGATCGCAATGCCAGTGAACATCAAGAGGTGATGGTTAGACTCACTCTCTTATTGAAGATGGTCACTGTCTGACGCTTGTGTGCACAAACGTTGCTTGTAAATGAGCATATTTTATTTTTTACTTTTCACAGATTTCTTTCTGGCATATTAGTCGATTTTAACAAGACATTTTAGCATTCTGCCACTGTTAGAAATCATCTTCCTCAACCACAGTTTCAGTTGGCATTAACACTGGATAACAGTTATAAAGCAGTTACATCAATGGACAACGGAGTTTTTACTGTACAGTTGGCATTAATTCCGCACAAAATTGGCAAACTGAGTTTATGTCTCTAGAGTACAAGTTTGATTAGTATGACTACTAGTGTACCGCATCAAGTACAAGAAACCTCAGAGTTGCCAGGAAAACTGCAACCTAAAGAAGTTTCCAATTCACAGAAAATGGCAAGAGCAAAATAATAGATAAACAGATTTTCTCATGAAATATCCTGAGTATTCAAATGATTCAATTGCTCAAACTATAATTGTATTTTTTAATGGTATCTGCAACAAATCAGGAATCAAAGTCATTCAAAAGCCTAAGAATCTTTATATAATAATCATAAAATTCTATACATTGATTTGGGTTGGACTTTGTACTAACAGGCCTGAATTTTCCATTGACCAATGTCCTGGAGAAGTGAATTTACTAATTTGTCATCATTTATGATATTTAAATATCCCTTGAGGTTTTTCCACTGAAATCCTAGATAAAATAGGAGCATTGTGTATGTAGTACTGAGTAATCAGAACTCAGTTTTTAGATGGTGCTGGCTTTTAAAGATTTGGGCCAATAACAGATATGTGGGGAAGTATTTAATTATCTTAGCTGAGTATCAACTCTCCTGTTATATCAGTGGTTATCTTGTCCCTGTTTTGAGAATGCCTTCCATTGCAAATTCCAACAAAGACACAGAAAGGACTAGAGTAGAAAAGAATGATATGATATAGTAATATCTTTATTGCTGTGCTTTGCCAGAAAGATGGGTTGGAGTTGTTAACTCAAGACTTTCAAAAACACCTACTTCCAGATAAGATCTCAACACTTGTTCTTTCATTTCCAGAAACCTCATAGCTGCTGCCCAAAGTCACCTGGAAACATTGTTCAGTTGCTTTTCTTCACAAACTTTGCTCAACCTTCTTGGAGACACTAGATTGGTGATTGGGATCTTGCTAGATGGCACCTTTAATGTTAATGACAAAGATGAGAGATTAAGGCTGAAGGATTGAATCTGAAATAAAATTCCAGTAGAGTCGATTACACAGTTATTCATTCCTTCAAGCAAGCAGCTTCTGTCAATCCTACATCTGACCAGGCTCAGAAATAGGTTTGTATGTTCTGTCTATGTATTAGCTTGCTAAGTCCAGATGGAAATTCAATTCTAAGTAAGCCTGAAAATCCTAAACCAATGCCTAGGCTGTGCAGCAAAGACAAAAATGAAATACAAATTTTCTGGTTTAGAAACATCAAGTTTCAGTGCTCTGGCATGAAAAGTCATCCACTTTCAACTCAGTATACACAAGTCAAGCCTGATTGACCATGAGATACTCAAGGTTGATGTTGACATTCCTGCTATGCAGGAAACCAAATTAACCAATGTAGACTTCATGCATCAAGCCAGCTATACTTCTGTTGGTGTGCCAAGAGCACAGGTGACTATTATGAAATTGGTGTCAGCTTCACAGTCGTGCAATCAACTGAGGCATACTTCATCTTTTTGTATATATCACTTGGAAAGACCATTGTGTGTACTTACATACCAATGTTGTATGCCAACATCCCAGACATGGATCAATTCCATGGTTCGCTTGTGCTTCATTCTGGAACATATTCCAAATAGGAACGGTTTAGTTGTTCTAGTTGATGGGTACATGATTGGTCATGTAGACATTGATGGTCAATGTGCCTTGGTCATTCAGGTGTAGGCAAGATCAATGACAACAGACAATGGCTTCTTCAGTTTTCTGCCCTGAATGAATGCATCACTAACACTTTCTTTCAGGGCAAGCGTTGCCATTAGGTATCATGGTATCACCCAAGATCTAACTATTGGCATCCACTTGATTTGATTACTACCAAGAGATGTGACTTGTTCAGCATTCACAATAGTCGCATGTATCAAAGTGCAATTGCAATACTGAGTACTCTCTTAAAGACAGCAGAATGAAGGTGCACCCTGAATGTTCACCAATTTAAACATGACGACTCATTATGTATTAACAATTCTATTACAAGAAACAATGTCAAATGCAATTACTTTGCATTTGTGTTTGAACTGTTGCCACTCACTGAAGGCGTAGCAATTTCAATATCAGTAGGTTGCTGCATATTTGGTAAATACATTCAGTTCTGCTATAATGCAGTAGTTCCATTCTCATGCAACCCTGTGTTATGAGAAAATCACATAATAGCTGCATCATTTAAACTAATGGCTAGAATCACATTGTAACCAAAACATGTTTTAAGAGTTTGAGCTTTGGAAACATCAGCCCTAGTCTGTCAAGCACGTTATAGCGAATTTGCATTAATGAAATTCATATTATAGAAGAACGACCTACGTTGGAAAAGGTGGAATTTTCAAAAAAGATTGGTTAAGTGGTATTCAACAGAGAAGGCATCAATCATTGAAACAAAAGCTTTTCTGAAGCATATCATAAACCCACCAATAGAGAGAATTGCATGTTCTGAAAGGAGCCAATGCAGACATAGAAAAGGACGTTGGTTAGGCACTTTTGGAATATTGCATGCAATTCTGGTCTACCTCTTATCGGAATGGTGTTGTCAAACTTTAAAGGGTTCAGAAAAGATTTACAAGGATGTTGCCAGAGTTGGAAGGTTTGAGCTACAGGGTGAGGCTGAATAGGCTGTTTTCCCTGGACCATCAGAGGCTGAGGGGTGACCTTATAGAGGTTTATAAAATCATTAGGGGCATGGGTAGGGTAAATAGACAAAATCATTTCCTGTGGTGGGTGAGTTCAGAAGACATAGGTTAAAGGTGAGAGTGGAAATATTATAAAAGAACCTAAGGGGCAACTTTTTCACACAGATGGTGATACGGGTATGGAATGAGCTGCCAGAGGAAGTGGTGGAGGTTGGTACAATTACAACATTGAAAAGGCATCTGGATGGGTATATGAATAGGAAGGGTTTAGAGGGATATGGGCCAAGTGCTGACAAATGGGACTAGATTAGATTCGGATATCTGGTCAGTATGGACGAGTTGACTGAAGGGTCTATTTCTGTGCTGTACATTTCTATAACAAGTGCATGTTCAATGGATACGTAAGGGGTCAACTTATGTCAAGACACCCAAACTGTCTGCGGCCTTGGGAAACTGAGTAGATAGAATCACTATAGTATGAAAGCAGGCTATTCAACCCACCAAGTCCACACTAGACTATCCCATCCAGACCCATTCTACTCCTGCATTCTCCATGGTTAATTCACCTACTTACATATCCATGGACACTATAGGCAATTTAACATGGCCAACCTACACATCTTTGGTCAGTGGGTGGAAACCCACACAGACAAAGGGAGAACAGCAAATTCCACACAGACAGCCACCCAAGGCTGGAATTGAACCCAGGCCCCTGGCACTGTGAGGCAGCAGTACTAACCACTGAGCCTCTGTGCCGTCCCATTTGATCTGCTGAGATCAAGAGGGTGCTGGATCCTGCTATGACCAGGTTGCAGATTGGAAACCATCCTATTAATTCTCCCTTTTTATCCCAATAATAAGTGAGTGAAAATAGAAAATGAAGTGGTTTCTCACGAGAATCCTGAAATATATATTTGGAGCATTTATTACCAGTCTCCTTTACTTTTGGAAGTATGTCTGGAAATTATTGGTTAAATCGAAATTATAATCCTTGTGCACATTTGTGGATTTTATTGAAAGCTAATCCATTCTTTGGTTCTGACTGTTTGAGGTGTAGTTGCTGTGGAAATGGCAATGTGAACATAAACATTGATGCTGGAAGTTATAAGTAATAGGTTTAAATGTGTCACATAAAGGTATTGAAACTAGAGTATTTTTATACATTTTTTCCTTCCAGTTTTCACTTCTTTCCTCAAAGAGATGATTCATGGAGATTTTCAAATGCACTCTTTCCTATCTAAAGGAAGAAACCTCCTTTCATGTACAAAGATTCAACACAGAAGCTTGGTAATCACTTCTAAACTATAGTCAGAAAAGTGTGACAAAGTAAATAATGCAGCTGGAAGAAGATTTGCCATTTTCAATCATAAGTGTCCCTTTCAAAATGTGCAATGCTGTAACTGAGTAAATATAGTTGATGGATGAAGCAGTTAATAATGGGCACTGCTAAATGCATTGCTTGTAAGTTGACGTGAATCATTTGAAAGTAAATATTAAAACCAGTTTCTCTCTTATAATTTAGTATTGCAAGAGACATCAAACAAATGCTGCGTTGATGTTAAAGGCAGTCACTCTCGACTCCCCTCTGTAGTTCAGATCTTTTGTCCATGCTTGAATGAATGTTATAATAAGATCAAGAGCTGAATAGCTTTGGAAAAATCAAAACAGAACAGCAGTGTCCCGTTTATTATGAAGCAAGTGCTGCTTGATAGCACTGTTGACTATCTCGTCCATCACTTTATTCGATAGTTGAGAGTAGACTGATGGGGCAGTAATCGGTGAGTTGAATTTGTCCGGGTTTTTGAGTACAGGACATACCTGGGCAATTTTTCACATTGTCAGGTAATTGCCAGCATTGTAACTGTACAGGAAAAACTTGGCTGTGGACAGAACTAATTCTGGAGCTCAAGTCTTCTTCACTGCTGCTAGAATGCTATTAGAATCCATAGCCTTTGCAGTATCTGCAGTGCCTTCAGCTGTTTCTTAATATCATGTAGAGACAATTACCAAGTCTGAAATAATGATGCCATTTAAAATAAAACAAAATAGTGTAAGGAGAGAAACACATACTATTAAATCTGGCAAAACAGGGGCACTAATCAGTAGCATTGGTCTGGGGTTATAAGAAATTGTTACGATTTGTTGTGGAATTCTACAAAAATTGTAATAAAGTCTATAGTTTGTGGCAGAATTCCCAGAAAATTAATGTTGACCAGGCCATAACAGGAAGCATAACATAAAATTTGAAAGTTTATTTTGTGAAATAAATGGCAACATTTTGAAATAATTATAATGGGTATTACTGAAAAAATCAGATTAGAAATTAAATTTGGAATTAAATTAGAATTCTATGTTAATTCCTAGAAATAAAGTATTTCTGACTGCAGTCAGAAATGTGGATTCATTAGGGAATAGATTACAAGTGAAGAAAAGCAAAAGTAACACATATACCAAGAACTCAACCTGGTGAGAATATGTTTTCTGAAAGAAACAGTAGCATTAATGGAGCTCAGATATTGTGTGCTTTTGACTTAATGAGAAAACTCAAGCTGGCTTCCCTAAGGCACTGCCTTTAAAACTATTTAATTGTATATGAAGCGCATATGTCTTAGTCTTTAGTATTTAGACATTTCTGCCAGCAAGTTTGTCCCCAGTGATTCAATGATGCTGTCTAGTCAGTCTCACTGAGTCAGAGTCATTCAACTGGCGTGCATATTGGAAACAGTCCAACTCAAAGGGAGGATGAGCAGTTTCTGTGCATTTTCTCTGGACTTAAATCATACTCGTATCACAGAGATGTACAGATTCAGAATGGGTTTCATGTGACTGAGAACATACTGTATCATACAGCTGCATAAAGATGTAGGTCAGTTCTGCATATGTGACAGAAATTTATTTACAAGAATTTCTCAAAGATGTCTGCAGCTCAAGATGTCTAATCCATGCTTATAGCTTAGATTCCAGTATGTTTTATAGTTTGTTTACTTATCTCTAAGTCACCATGCCAGGCTTAACAAGTCAAACACAGTGATATCAATAGTAAAAAAGATTCACATAATCAAACACAGAACAATTGAACACTGCAGTCTGAATTTCTGCATCTTTCTCATTGCGAAAATGATGGCAGAGTCATAGAGACGTACAGCATGAGACCCTTCAGTCCAACCTGTCCATGCCGACCAGATATCCCAACCCACTCTAGTCCTACCTGCTAGCACCTGGCCCATATCCCTCCAAACCCTTCCTATTCATATACCCATCCAAATGCCTCTTAAATGTTGCAATTGTACCTGCTTCCACCTCTTTCTTTGGCAGTTCATTACACGTACTGCCCTCTGTGTGAAAAAGTTGTCCCTTAGGTCTCTTTTATATCTTTCCTCTGTCACCCTAAACTTATGTCCTCTAGTTCTGGACTCCCTGACCCCAGGGAAAAGACTTTGTCTATTTATCCTATCAATACCCCTCATAATTTTGTAAATCTCTATAAGGTCAACCCTCAGCCTTCGATGCTCCACGAAAAACAGCCCCAGCCTGTTCATCCTCTCCCTATAGCTCAAATCCTCCAACCCTGGCAACATCCTTGGAAAATCTTTTCTGAATCCTTTCAAGTTTCACAACATCTTTCCGATAGGAAGGAGACCAGAATTGCGTGCAATTCTGGTCCCCTTCCTATTAGAAAGATGTTGTGAAACTTGAAAGAGTTCTATGGACATGAACATGCAAATGATTCAGAGCATGTGTAGCTCCCTAACCCACTCTGCAATTCAATAAGACCTTGGTCTTGATTCCACTTTACTGCCTAACCCCATTAAACATTGACTACCTTGATGGTCAGGAATCTTTCTACATCGGCCTTAAAATTATTCAGTGATTCTCCATCAAATACTTTCTGAGGAAGAGAGACCCTGAGATCCATTCATGGTGGATGCGGAGTGAGTTGACATGGTAGATGTAAGTGCAAAAGATGATGTATAAGGGGATGTACGGATTGACATAAATTGGCATAGATGCTATAAAGAACAATTGCAGACAAACAGAGGGACAGAAGTTGGCATCCAAGCAATGAGAGCCCATGGAGGTCTTTGGAACAATAAGTTGGCATGTGTCGGCATGGACAAGGGTTGAGGACAGTGTAAATGATGACGTGTAGTGAGAGCTAAAGAGCTTTTATTTTTCAATTTTGTGCAAATCTTGGACAAAGTGCTTGTGCACTTAGGCAAGCCTTCTGCTCAGAGTACCTCTGTCAACCTTTTGGAGTTGCTGTTCATGACTCCAAGACTACCAGACCCCCAGATCAAAAATCCAAAGCTCTAAGCCCTACCTGTCCAGAATTGGTTTTGCTGAGTCAAGAAATGTGATTCCAAACTGGGAGACAAAATGATGGCTTCCATATTTCCTCCTTATAAAACTAAAAGCCGTACTTTAAATTAAGTCACACAAAAAGAAAGTAAATATGAAGCATTCAGCTTGTCCATTCATTCTAAGTCCAGAAATATTCTTGAGACATAGTACCAAAGTCTCCTGAGGTCGAAGAATTGGAGGTCGGGTCTGTGTGATCAACTCGATGGGGCGAATGGTCAACATCACAGTCTTTCATTAGAAAAGGAAATATATCCTCATAATCATCATTGTGAAATGTCTTTGTCTGCTCATGATCAAATGTCACACTTGTCACTTAGTGTTGTCTACCAAGAGATAAGAATTGGTTTTGACCTAATGCTGGTCCAGACAGGGATAATGCAAGCTTATGGCTGAAGAATTTGCTGCCTGATGCAAATCTGATCACCAGCACCAAATCATAGCTCATTTGTCATAGTATGCTTTGATTTTACCTGGTCACTTCTCAATTTTATATTTTGCTTTAATTGATGTTGGTGGCTTGGGAATGGTCAGTAGCATGTGAATTTATGACCAATCCTAATTGAGCTTGTGTCTTGGGAAATTAATGAATTTCTGGATTAGTGGTGCTGGAAGAGCACAGCAGTTCAGGCAGCATCCGAGGAGCAGCAAAATCGACGTTTCGGGCAAAAGCCCTTCATCAGGAATAAAGGCAGAGAGACTGAAGGGTGGAGAGATGAAGGGCTTTTGCCCGAAACGTCGATTTTCCTGCTCCTCGGATACTGCCTGAGCTGCTGTGCTTCCAGCACCACTAATCCAGAATCTGGTTTCCAGCATCTGCAGTCATTGTTTTTACCTCTAAATTAATGAATTTGCCTAGGCCAGAAGAATATATAGACAAATTCCAAAACTTAACATCTTTCAACCCTTCTATATTTTTGCAACTAAATTCTGTTAATTTTAAAAGTGGACAATCTTACTGGACTCATAAAATGGCCAAAGATGATCACATAATCATATTTCCAAAAGCTTTTGAATCCCCTGCATTGTATAGACGTTCCACATAAAGGAGTATACATAAAGGCATTAACATAAATAACCCAGAAATGAGCCATCTGCTTCCAGCCAGCTCTCAACAAAGAAAAATATCAAGATTCGTTATGGTAGAAGAGGTGCTATATGTATTTGTAGTTACCACATCACCTTGCAATGGAACCTCTAAATGGGGGATGTAATGCTAATTTAGCTCAATTACTTTACAATGAGCCACTAAAATGAGTTATCAGCACTCTGTGCCTGGCCTTGTCACATGACTGAAATTGGAACTGGGCCAAAGTGAGGACTGCAGATGCTGGAGATTAGAGTCAAGAGTGTGGCATGGGAAAAGCACAGCAGGTCAGGCAGCATCCGAGGAGCAGGAGAATCGACATTTCAGGCAAAAGTCCTTCATCAGGAGGGCTTGGAACCGGTTGA
Organism: Hemiscyllium ocellatum; assembly: GCF_020745735.1. NCBI lineage: Eukaryota > Metazoa > Chordata > Chondrichthyes > Orectolobiformes > Hemiscylliidae > Hemiscyllium > Hemiscyllium ocellatum. Next base: position 91,382,982 of record NC_083407.1, on the reverse strand, counting down.
ATTACTTATATATAAATGCTGGGAATCTGAGTTAGTTGCTGTTTGACCACTAGAGGGAAAGCAGGATTCCAGGTTGATTGCAGCTTGCCTTGGACTCTCTAGCTGTCTCCATGTTTCTGTTTGGATGTTTTCTTTGCAAGAATTAAACCTACTGCGCCCAGCTGGCAAAATAATCTACGATTGAACGCTGACCTCCAGGAATTTGTGACCCATAAACCAATTTGTTTTCATACATCTGGATTTATCAAAACTTGGAATTTACAATCTCTCCCATCCTGTCTTCCTTAGCTTCCTAAGTGTTTATATGGAGTGGTAATGCAATTTCGCGATGCTTTGAATGTTAAATTTTCATAAACCCTATCACTGATTTCATCTTAAAGAATTTTGTTGAGAATTCATTTCAAATATTGAAATCCAAAAATCAGATTTGGGGAACACACTTAGACCTACTTTAGCATGGGATTGTAATAAAAAGGGAGGAAAGGGTAGGCTTAAGGGAGGAAAGTAATCATAATTTAAATTCACCCCTTTTCCCCTTTGCCCATGACAGATTGTTCGAACATTCTCTACTTTGATATACCAGTTCTCAGACTATCCTTTATCCAATTATTCAATTGTACAATATCACCAGAGATCATAGATTGTATCACAACCTTAGATGACGATGAATTTATACCTTGACCTGAATGGAAACAGCCATTGTCTATGATGATGGTCTGGAGTAAAACGTATCATATGGCATTCCATGGAGCTGCAGCACATCTTTGTCAGTAACAAAAGTTGAAAGGTAACAGATTTGAGCTGCTCTGCCATCACCTCCTCTCAGAGGTGAAGTCCTTAATTAACCAAGAGGTGTGTTAGTAGCACTGGGAGTGGACTGGAGGCACAGTAACCTTCAGGGCTTTGGAAAGGCAAGTGGTAGTATGACTAAGCTAATACAATGAAGCAACAGAAAGTTCAGTGCTACCATAGGCAGAGATCCATGAAAGACACAAAGCTGCTACAATGACTCCTAGTGACTGAAAGGCAAGATATAGTGTTTGTGGTGTCTGGAGAAAAAAAATCCAACCACAGGCAAAATGTGGCCTGGACGGGGGGCCAGCACCAGAGAAGTGACCAGAAGGAGCTGAAGAAATTGATCCAAAGCTGATAGGTAGGTAACTCTGTCTTGAGGTCAATGGCATAGAGGAAACTCTTGCTGAGTAGTTTGAGTGCTGTGACGACTAAAGGAAAGGATTTAGATATGGAAAGGGCAAAAGTGGGCATTAGGATGCTGGAAAATGACACTGGAGAGATAATAGTAGGGAATAAGGAACTGGCTGAGGAACTGAGTATTTACTTTGCATCAGTCTTCATGGTGGAAGACACGAGTCATATCCCAAAAATTCAAGAGAGTACAGGGACAGAGCTGAATATGGTAGCTATCATTGGGGAGAAGAACTGAAAAACTGAATGGCCTGATGGTAGCTAACACCATCCGATGGACTACATCCCAGAGTTCTAAGAGAGATAGTTGAAAAGATAGTGGAGGTGTTAGCGGTGATCTTTCAGGAATCGCTAGAATCAACAAGAGTCCCAGAGGACTTCAATAAGGCTTTTGACAAGGTTTCCCATGGGAGACTGATTAGCAAGGTTAGATCTCATGGAATACCTGAAGAACTAGCCACTTGGATACAGAACTGGCTCAAAGGCAGAAAACAGGATGGTGGTGGAGGGTTGCTTTTCGGACAGGAGGCCTGTGACCAGTGGAGTACCGCAAGGATCGATGCTGGGTCCACTACTTTTTGTCATTTACAGAGGAACCTCAATTATCCAAATATCAATTATCTGAATATCGGGTTGTTCGAAGGGGATCTCAAGGTCCCGATAAAAACATTACATCAAAGAGCTGTTTCAACCCTGATCGCGTCTTTTGTTTACAGGTACAATGATTAAAAATGAACTTGGCTCACTGAAATGCTGGCGAGAGCAGTCCTGGACAGTCCAGGCACCGTCACTATATGACTGACCTCCTGCCCTCTCTCTCCCTCCACATTTTCCCTGGAGTTCTACACAGGGGTGAACCCTAAACCCCGCTTCCCCAGATAATCTCTGCAACATTGTTCTGTACAGGGCAAAGGTGGAAGCTGTCAAAAAGTTGCAGTAAAATATTCAGTGCATGTGTGCTATTTGGAGACTTACCCCACAAAGGCAGCAGCAGTCTTACTGTTGGTCTACAGTCCGGCTACCCCAGAGGTGGGGGGCGGGGGCGTGGATGGGGTCAGACAGTAGGTGGGGGTGGACGGGAGGGTGGGGTGGACATGGGATGGGAGGTGGGCAGAGGGTGGGAGCGGACTTGGGAGATGGGTGGGGGTGGGTTTGGGGGGCACGGCTCACACACGGTGTGCTGCTGCCTAGTCTCCTGCACAGGGAGCAGACTTCACAGAAAATCCAAGTCCCAGAGGAAATCAACTAACCAAATAATCAATTATCCGAATGAAATGGGGCCCGCCCATCTCATTCAGCTAATCGAGGTTCCTCTGTATATAAATGATTTGATTGGGAACATAGGAGGTATAGTTATTAAGCTTGCAGATGACACTAAAATTGGAGGTGTAGTAGACAGTGATCAGATGGGCTAATGGGCTGAGAAGTGGCAGATGGAGTTTAATTTAGATAAACATGAGGTGCTGCTTTTTGAGAAAGCAAATCAAAGCAGGATCTACACTTAATAGTAAGGTCCTGGGAGTGTTGCTTAACAAAGAGACCTTGGAGTGCAGGTTAATAATTCATTGAAGCAGATAAGATAGTGAAGAAGCCATTGGTATGCTTTCCTTTATTGGTCAGAGTATTGAGTATAGGAGTTGGGAGCCCATGTTGTAGCTCTACAGGAAATTGATGAGGAGATTTTTGGAATATGGAATGAAATTCTGGTCTTCTTCCTAATGGAAGGATGTTGTGAAACTCAAAAATATTGAAAAAAGATTTACAAGAATATTGCCATGGTTGGGTGTTTGAGCTATAGGGAGAGGCTGAATAGATTAGATTCCCTACAGTGTGGAAACAAGCCCTTCAGTCCACACCAACCCTCTGAAGAGTAACCCACTGAGACCCATTTTCCTCTGACTAATGCACCTAACACTATGGGCAATTTAGCATGGTCAATTCACCTGACCTGCACACCTTTGGATTGTGGGAGGAAACCAGAGCACCCAGAGGAAACCCACGCAGACACGGGGAGAATGTGCAAACTCCACTTAGACAGTCGCCCAAGGCTGGAATCGAACCTGGGACCCTGGTGCTATGAGGCAGTAGTGCTAACCACTGAGCCACCATGCCTCCCATAAGGTTGGGGCTGTTATCCCTGGAGCATTGGAGACTGAGGGGTGTTCTTAAATAGGTTTATAATATAATGAGGGGCATGGATATGATAAAAAGACAAAGTCTTTTCCCTGAGATGGGGGAGTTTGGAACTTGAGGGCACAGGTTTAGGGTGACAGGGGAAAGATATAAAAGGGACCTAAGGGGCAATTTTTTCATGCAGAGGGGGTGTGTGTATGAAATGAGCTGCCAGAGGAAGTGGTGGAGGCTGGTACATTTGCAGCATTTAGAGGACATCTGGATGGGTATATGAATAGGAAGGGTTCAGGGGGATATGGACCAAGTGCTGGCAGGTGGGACTAGATTATATTGGGATATCTGGTTGGCATAGGCGAGGTGGACCAAAGGGTCTGTTTCCCTGCTGTACATCTCTATGACTGGAAAATCGCTAACACGACATCCCTGTTTAAAAAGGGAGTAAGTCAAAAGACAGAAAATTACAGACCAATTAGCCTAACATCAGTTGTGGGTAAGATCATGGAATCCATTGTGAAGGATGAGATTTCTGAATACTTGGAAGAATATGGTAAAATATGGCAAAGTAAGCATGATTTCACCAAGGGGAGGTCATGCCTGACAAATCTGCTAGAATTCTTTGAGGAAGTAACAAGCAAGTTAGACCAAGGAGAGTCAATGGATGTTATCTACCTGGACTTCAAGAAGGCCTTTGACAAGGTGCAGCACAGGTGACTGAGTGAGGTAAGGACCCATGGTATCAGAGGTAAGATGCTAGCATGGTTAACAAATGCAATGACGGCATTTATTTTGAGAGGACTTGAATATAAAAGTAGGGATGTACTTCTGAAGCTCTATAAGGTTTGGTCAGACCACATTTGGGGTATTGTGAGCAGTTTTGGGCCGACCTCAAGAAGGGTGTATTGGTCCTGGAGCGTGTTCAGAGGAGGTTCACCAGAATGAGGGGGATCTAATTGAAACATATAGAATGCTGAATGGCCTGGACAGGGTAGATGTTGGAAGACATTTCCATTGATAGGAGAGATTAGTACCCGAGGACACAGCCTTAAATAAAGGGAAGACCTTTTAAAGCAGAGATAAGGAGAAACGTCTTCTGCCAGAGAGTAGTGAATCTATGGAATTAATTGCCACAGAAGGCTGTGGAGAGTATTTAAATATAGTCATTAAATATATTTAAGACTGAGATAGATAGGTTCTTGAGTATCAAGGGGATCAAGGTTATGGGGAGAAAGTGGGAGAAAGGGTTTGAGAAATTTATCAGCCATGATTGAATGGTGGAGCAGACTTGATGGGCTGAATAATATAATTTCAACTCCTATGTCTTATGGTTTTATGATCATAACTGGACAGAAATCCAGCTCTATTCACAGCAACATGAACATGAGCTGAGCAGATGAGGGATTACGATTTTCCTGACATTATCTGATAAAGTGGCTACTTGCATCATTCAGATAACAGCTGCCCATGTACAAAAATACCAATTAAACGGGTGGGTGTGGTTTGAGGGGTTGTGTGCACAACACCTCCTCTTCCTGGAATTGGTGGGTCAGAGATCAATCTCCCTTCATCCTGCAGGGATTGAGTAGATAGAAACTAATTCTGTTGGACAACTCAGATTAGTTGACATGGTGTAAATGTCTAAAGTTCAGGAAGTAAACCATTTTATTTGAGCACGGACATTATATTTTGCTGTGTTCAGAACCTCAAACGTTACTTAAATCAGATAACATCTAAAGTTGGTAAGAATAAATTGGGTTGATATGGGATTATTAGGCAGGACTTGCTGCATTCATTAGCATAGTAAGTGAAATTATGATTTGGAGGTGCCGGTGTTGGATGGGGTGTACAAAGTTAAAAATCATGCAATACCAGGTTATAGTCCAACAAGTTTATTTGGAAGCAGTAGCTTTCGGAGCATTACTCCTTCATCAGGTGGTTGATGGAGGAGCAGCACTCTGAAAGTTAGTGCTTCCAAATACACCTGTTGGACTATAACCTGGTGTTATGTGATTTTTAACTAAGCAAAATGATATTATGACAAAGGGTTAGTCTTAAATACTGTAAGAGTTATGTTATTGCTGCCATCTGATTATCCTGTTTATTGTCTGACAATGTTTATTTAATAACTAAAACAAGAGCCAAAGATTGCCACAATTTGTGCTGAGCTTTGTTAGTGAATGGAATTATTTCCTTTAAGAAAAAGTTGTTGTCCTCTGACATAGAAAAATAGAAATGTAGAAAATAGGAGCAGAAGTAGACAATTCAGCCCATCAAGCCTGCTCTGCCATTTAATACAATCATGGTTGATCTCACCTTGGCCAAACCTCCCTTTCCTGCCCGCACTCTGTAACCCTTCAATCCATTACTAATGAAAAATCTATCTCCTCCTTAAATTGCCACAGACTCTCTAACCAGTCAGAAGACTAAGTGTCGAGGAAGTTCTATATCAGGGGAACAGATGGAGACATGGAATGCTCTGCTATGCTGAGAGGCTGCAGCTTTGGTCTTCTAGGGGAAAATTGGATAAATATTTTAAGTCGATGAGGACTATTGAGAAAGGATGAGATAAATTTTGGTTTACATTAGCAAAAAACGGGCATAACCCTGAAGGGCAGATGCAGCTCCTCAGAAGAAACATGTACATCTCAAACTATGAAGATGTAATGGTGACCCACAATTAAGTGCTTTTTGTTTTGGATTACATCTTCAAGCTTCTGCTTGCTGGTGAAAGTAGATGTAGGATTAAAATTAAGCAGAATTCCAGAGAAGGCCTGTTCTATCTAATGCATACACTCCCGTGAAGAGCAGTGGAGTTCAGAACAGCACTGAGAAGTAACTTTTTATTAAAATTGTAACAGAATCTAATGACATCAACTGTGGCCATTTGGGCCACTTGCCTGTGCCAGCTCTTTGAAAGTGCAATCCAGTTAGCTTTCTCAAAAATGTACCTTAAATATGGCCAATAAATGAGAGAAAATCCCAGAGGACTCTGGCTTTTGGCTTGAAAGGATTGGTGCCAAGCCAGTAAGGCAGATTAATCTGTTGCAAACATTTTGGAAAAAAATCATGAAACATGTTTACTCATTTGAGGAAAAAAAACAGTTAACCCTTTCTAAGCACATTGGATGTACACTTTTAAAAGAAAAATAAATGCAGGTTATACAGGGAAAAGGAATGGGGAATGGAGAGTGAGATGAAACAAGAACTTTCTGGAGTTCAATATGATATTGTTTCAATGTCTTTTCACCTTGTTCTATATCCTCAGGTACCATAAATCTATCATTATTACTATTTTGTCACAATTCAGTTAACTTATTTGTCTACTGTTCACCCCTTCTGACAGTTTAACAGCTAAAGTACAATTTGGTAACGATATTCAGGCAGATTAGTGATCAGATTTCTCTTTGACTCCTGCACGCAATAAATTATCAAATTTTAGAGCATGTAAAAACCAAGGTTCAGGCTGTGGAGGATATTTTTATCGGAGGTATGTGATGCTCAAGGCTAGGAACAAAATCAATGCTCAAAATGTGAGATATAATTTTTTTTTACTAATACTTTATGCACATGAAAAACACACAAAGTGAACCAGTGTTTTAAGCAGTTGTGATGGTTACCAGGATAGGACTTGAAATCTAGGCGGCAAGAACCTTGAAAACTTAAACCTTCCGAGCCTGCCTTTTCTTTCAAAATGGGCAGGATGAAAGGATACTTATCAATCCTACTTTTGATATATTGTTTTGAGGGCTTTTATTGGCCTTATGGATTGCAAGACTCTGCAAACCATTAAAAGTGGTGGATAGGATTCAGATTTAGAGTTGGACGCTTAGTGCTCAATTAAAACACACCCTACTTTAGCTGGTCCAAGAACAGTAAGCTGCAGTTTGGAAGTCACAAATTGAAAGAGTAAATGGAAATGACTTTGAAGAGTGGATAGGTTCTGCAGTTGTTCAGAATTGTTGTCACATTACTGAAAATAATGTCACAATCAAATGCTCAGAGGCTGATTAATTCCATGGGTTTGTCTATTTTAAACAGCGAAACACCTTACCAGTTCTGAAGCAGGTATTACAACAACCAACTGATGTCTATGTGTGCAACTTGTAAATCCAGAACAGATTAATTATCAGGAAGAGTTGCTATAATATACAGTAATCAAGGCACAAGGAGTTAAATGAATTATTTTAAAGGCAAGGCATAGACGCAATTCTATCATGATCTTAAGACTTTTCTTTAAACTACAGCCCATTGAACCTAAGCAAAATGCACATTTCAGCTGTAATGTGAGTTAAAAACCAATCCTGCTGGACTGCTTTGATTAGAACATAGAACATAGAACATAGAAGGATACAGCGCAGTACAGGCCCTTCGGCCCTCGATGTTGCGCCGACCGAATCCTACCTAACCTATACTAGCCCAATAACTTCCAAATGCCTATCCAATGCCCGCTTAAATGACCATAAAGAAGGAGAGTTCACCACTGATACGGGCAGGGCATTCCATGAACTCACAACCCGCTGTGTGAAGAATCTACCCCTAACATCTGTCCTATACCTACCACCCCTTAATTTAAAGCTATGTCCCCTAGTAACACCTGACTCCATTAGCGGTAAAAGGTTCTTAGTATCTACCCTATCTAAACCCCTAATCATCTTATACACTTCTATCAGATCTCCCCTAAACCTTCTCTTCTCCAATGAGAACAGCCCCAAGTGCCTCAGCCTTTCCTCATAAGATTTTCCTACCATTCCAGGCAACATCCTGGTAAACCTCCTCTGCACTCGTTCTAAAGCTTCCACATCCTTCCTATAGTATGGCAACCAAAACTGCACACAATACTCCAGATGAGGCCTCACCAGAGTCTTATACAACTGCAACATGACCTCTGGACTCCGGAACTCAATTCCTCTGCCAATAAAGCCCAGTACACCATATGCCTTCCTCACAGCACTATTTACCTGGGTGGCAACTTTCAGAGATCTGTGTACATGGACACCAAGATCCCTCTGCTCATCCACACTACCAAGTAGCCTACCATTAGCCCAGTAATCCATCATCTTGTTATTCCTACCAAAGTGAACGACTTCGCACTTAGCTACATTGAATTCCATTTGCCACATTTCCGCCCAGCTCTGCAACTTATCTATATCCCGCTGTAACCTACCACTTCCTTCCTCACTATCCACAACTCCACCGACTTTTGTGTCATCCGCAAACTTGCTTACCCAGCTTTCAAGTCCTTCCTCTAGATCATTTATAAAGATAACAAAAAGCAATGGTCCCAAAACAGATCCTTGTGGTACACCGCTAGTAACTGCGCTCCAAGATGAACATAATCCATCAACTACTACCCTCTGTCTCCTTCCAGCCAGCCAATTCCTAATCCAAACCTCTAATGTATCCTCAATGCCATACCTCCGTAGTTTTAACATTAGCCTACCATGGGGAACCTTATCGAACGCCTTACTAAAATCCATATACACAACATCTACTGCTTTACCCTCATCCACTTCCTTAGTCACCTTCTCAAAGAACTCAATAAGGTTTGTGAGGCACGACCTGCCCTTCACAAAACCATGCTGGCTATCCCTGATCACGTTATTCCTACCCAGATGTTCATAAATCTTATCCCTTACCATTCTCTCTAAGACTTTGCCCACCACTGAAGTCAGACTCACTGGCCTATAGTTACTAGGGCTATCCCTACTCCCTTTCTTGAACAATGGGACCACATTCGCTATCCTCCAGTCCTCTGGTACTATTCCCGTTGACAATGACGACATAAAAATCCAGGCCAATGGCTCTGCTATCTCCTCCCTAGCTTCCCATAGGATCCTGGGGTAAATGCCATCAGGCCCAGGAGACTTATCTATATTCATCCTTTCCAATATTCCCAAAACCTCTTCCCTGCATATTTCCAGGGCATCCATTCTAATTATTTGTGATTCCATATTCACATCAGCAACAGTGTCCTGTTCCTGAGTGAATACTGATGAAAAGTACTGATTTAATGTCTCTCCAATCTCCTCCGCCTCCACACACAACTTCCCACTACTATCCTTGACTGGACCGATACCTACCCTAGTCATCCTTTTATTCTTGACATACCTATAGAAAGCCTTTGGGTTTTCCCTAATCCTACCAGCTAAAGACTTTTCATGTCCCCTTCTCGCTTCTCTTAGCTCCCTCTTTAGCTCCTTCCTGGCTACCTTATAACTCTCAATCGCCCCTACTGAACCTTCACGCCTCATCTTTACATATGCCGCCTTCTTCCCTTTCACAAGGGACTCCAATTCCTTACTAAACCACGGCTGCCTCACAAGGCCCTTTACACCATGCCTGACTGGTACATACCTATCGAGGACACACAGTAGCTGCTCCTTGAACAATCCCCACATCTCATTAGTGTTCTTCTCTTGAAGCCTGTTTTTCCAATCCACACATCCTAAGTCATGCCTCACTGCATCATAATTTCCCTGCCCCCAGCTATAGCTCTTGCCCTGCGGCGCACGATTATCCCTCTCCATCACTAAAGTAAAAGTCACCGAGTTGTGGTCACTGTCCCCGAAGTGCTCACCTACCTCCAAGTCTAACACCTGGCCTGGTTCATTACCTAGAACCAAATCCAATATAGCCTCCCCTCTTGTTGGCCTGTCGACATATTGTGTCAGGAAACCCTCCTGCACACATTGTACAAACACCGACCCATCTAATGAACTCGAGCTATAGCTCTCCCAGTCAATATCTGGGAAGTTAAAGTCCCCCATAACAACCACCCTGCTACCTTCACTCTTTTCCTGAATCATCCTCGCAATATTATCCTCTACTTCTCTAGGACTATTAGGAGGCCTGTAGAAAACACCTAACAGGGTGACCTCACCTTTCCTATTTCTAACCTCAGCCCAAACTACCTCAGATGGCAAGTCCTCTTCCATCGTCCATTCCACTGCTGTGATACTGTCTTTGACAAGTAATGCCACGCCTCCCCCTTTTTTACCCCCATGTCTGATCCTACTAAAACATTTGAACCCTGGAACGTGTAACAGCCATTCTTGTCCCTGTTCTACCCACGTCTCTGTAATGGCCACAACATCGAAGTCCCAGGTACCAACCCACGCTGCAAGTTCACCTACCTTATTCCTTATACTTCTGGCATTGAAGTATACACACTTCAATCCACCTTTCTGGTTACAGGCACCCTCCTTAGAGATCGCTGCATTATTCCTAACCTCCCTACACTCAAGGTCCTGTACCCTAAAGCTACAGTCCTGGTTCCCATGCCCCCGCGGAGTTAGTTTAAACCCTCCCAAAGAGCACTAGTAAACCTCCCCCCAAGGATACTGGTGCCCCTCAGGTTCAGGTGTAGCCCATCCTTTTTATAGAGGTCCCACCTTCCCCAGAAAGGACCCCAGTTTTCCAGAAACCGGAATCCCTCCCTCCTGCACCATCCCTGTAGCCACGCATTTAACTGCTCTCTCTCCCTATTCCTCGACTCTCTATCACGTGGCACGGGTAACAACCCAGAGACTACAACTCTGTTTGTTCTAACTCGGAGCTTCCAACCTAGCTCCCTGAAAGCCTGTCTGACATCCTCACCCTTCTTCCTACCTATATCGTTGGTGCCAACGTGGACCACGATCTGGGGCTGCTCCCCCTCCCCCTTAAGGACCCGGAAAACACGATCAGCGACATCACGTACCCTTGCACTTGGGAGGCAACATACCAAACGTGAGTCCCTGTCGCCCCCACAAAACCGTCTGTCTGTACCCCTCACTATCGAGTCCCCAAGAACTATCGCTCTACCTTTCTCCACCCTACCCTTCTGAGCAACGGGGCCAGGCTCCGTGCCAGAGGCCTGAACCTCGTTGCTTGCCCCTGGTAAGTCATCCCCCCCACAAGTATCCAAAACGGTATACTTGTTCTTGAGGGGAATGACCGCAGGGGGTCCCTGCACTGGCTTCCTCCTCCCACTCCCCCTCACTGTCACCCATCTATCTTGAACTTTCGGAGTAGCTACTTGCCTAAAGCTCCGATCTATGACCTCCTCTGCCTCCCGAATGATCCGCAGTTCATCCAACTCCAGCTCCAGTTCCCTAACACGGGTTTGGAGGAGCTGGAGATGGGTGCACTTCTTGCAAGTGTACTCAGCAGGGACGCTAATGGCTTCCCTCACCTCATACATGTTGCAAGAGGAACATTGCCCTCTCTGCACTGCCATCCCTCTAAAAGTAAGCTTTCCTTAAAAAACAACAAAAACCAACTAAATCTAAAGAAACAAACAAGGAAAATGCAGCACTTACCCGCTAGTCACAATTGGTCTTATTATTAGGTTAGAGGAGGTGGAAGGATTGACAGACCATGTGTTGTAGCTTAGAAAATGTTAATAGCTTCTGCTTTGCATTTTAAATATTTCCCCAACAGCCACTATTATGTTACTAAGAAAACTTGACTGAGTTTCAAAAGCTACAATCAACTCAGCATATTTCTACCTACTTTAATCATCTTTCATCTCATTGCATATTAAGAACCTAACTCAGTCTTAAAAATATTCAAGGACTTTCTCCATTACCTCTGTAACGAATCATGGAATCAACTTGAGTTGCGAGCAAGATTCCAGCCACTTTTCGTATACAAAGCTGCATTCAAGATATTAGGAATCTTCTCGTGTTGGTTTAAGGTCATTAATTAGCTGGTAACTGGGGAAAATTTCCCTTGATTTCAACAAAAGCCACATGGCATCATTGAGCTCTGAATACACCATATTAAATAATGTGCGTGTAAAATGGAAATAGATTGTTTTCTAAGAGATGACCCCATCACCCATTCAATGTCAGGAGTATTTTGCTTTGATGAACAAGTGGCAAAGAACTCTGATGTCTTGATCCCAGACCCAGCATAATGAAAAGCTGTGGAGAGGGCTCTGAAAGGATTAACCTCATCTCAATTTAATAAATTGGAACCAAATGTTCGTATTTGCATTAAGAGAATGAGTTATTGTAGCTCCACAACCAGATTTGCAGTGATCCAAAAGTTCATACAGGATGGCAAAAGAATCATTCCACTGTTGTTTCTGAAAACTTTCTTCTTGCCAGCCATTGACTTCTTAACAGTTCTACATCCCGACTTATATGCTGTTTATTCTGTGATTCACAAGATCTTCAATCCTGGTCAATATTTATGTCCCATTAATAGTTTGCTTTTTGTAAAAGATATGATTCTGATCACATATTGTGGGATCTATGCAAAATTGACTGTTGCATTTCTTACCATGAACAATGACTACTTTAAAAATAATTCAAGTTTTCCCCTCATCCTGTATATTAAGTTAAAGACCTTGCTTCTTGGAAAGGGAGGAAGGAAGTTTCTTGTTGGACTCTTTCTTGGTAATTTACCAAAATGCAGTGGACTTTGCGGCGGTTCTGAGAGATTGTATAACAGCAAGTGTGATGCCACTGTTTCAAAAAGGAGGTAGACAAAAGGCGGGTAACTATAGGCCCATTAGCCTAAATTCTGTCGTGGGGAAAATGCTTGATACTGTAATCAAGAAAGAAAGAGAGAGACATCTGGATAGAAATTGTCCCATTGGGCAGATGCAGCATGGTTCATGAAAGGCAAGTCATGTTTAACTCATTTTCTGGAATTCTTTGAGGACATTGCAAACATGGTGGACAATGGGTAACTGGAGGAAGTGGTGTATTTGGATTTCCAGAAGGCATTTGACAAGGCTACTGCATTCGATAAAAGTGCATGGTGTTATGGGTAATGTATTAGCATGAATTGGTGAATTAACAGAAAGCAAAGATTGGGGATAAATTAGTGCTTTTCTAGTTGGCAATTACTCACTAGTGGTGTGCCTCTTGGATCAGTGTTGGGACTGCAATTGTTTACAATTTACATAAGTGATTTAGAGTAGTGGACAAAGAGTAATGTGTCAAAATTCACAGATTACACTAAAATGAGTGGTAGAGCAAAGTGTGCAGAGGACACGAAACGTCTGCAGAGGGATATAGATAAGTTAGGTGAGTGGGCAAGGGTCTGGCAGATGGAGTATAATGTTAGTAGGAATGACAACAGAATGGACTATTATTTAAATGGTGAAAAATTGCAGCATGCTGCTGTGCAGAGGGACATGGGTATCCTTGTGCATGAATTACAAAGTCTGAAGGCATGCCAGGTAATTAAGAAAGAAAAGAGAACAATGTCCTTCATTGTTGGAGGGATGAAGTTTAAAAATAGGAAGGTTATATTGCCGCTGTGAGGCCAGGTGAGACCACACCTGGAGTATTGTGTGTATGGTTTTGTTCTCCGTACTTGAAAGGGGGTGCAGAGGAGGTTCACTGGGTTGTTTCTGGAGTTGAGGGAGTTGGCTTCTGAGAAGACACTGAATAGACTGCAATTATATTTATTGGAATTTTAGAAGAATGAAGTGGTTCTTATAGGAACATATAAAATTATGAAGGAATTACATAAGGTAGATGCAGGGAGGTTGTTTCCACTGATGGGTGAAACAGAATGAGGGGGCATAGACTCAAAATAAGGGGCAGCATGTTTAGGAATGAATTGAAGAGGGATTTCTTCACTCAAATTGCACCATTTAAGAGGCATTTGAATGGGTATATGAATAGGAAGGGTTTGGAGGGATATGGGCCAGGTGCTGGCAGGTGGGACTAGACTGGGTTGGGATATCTGGTCGGCATGGACGGGTTGGACCGAAGGGTCTGTTTCCATGCTGTACATCTCTATGACTCTATGACTCTATGAATCTGTGGAATTCCCTGTCCAGTGAAGCAGTTGAGGCTACTTTGTTAAATGTTTTTAAGGCAAAGAGACATTTTTGAACAGTAAGGGTTATGGTGAGTGGGCAGATAAGTGGAGCTGAGTTCACGCAAAGATCAGCAATGACCTTATTGAATGATAGAGCAGGCTTGAAGAGCTACATGGCTTCCTCCTGCTCCTTTTCATTATGTTCTTATCTTCTCAAGGCTGAGTCAGGAGCTGAACATTAGAAAGAGCACAGTCAAGAGTTGAACCGCACTGTATTTGAGTTGGTAAGATTGGAGGCATGCAAGGCAGTTCCTTAAAGGGAGGGTGAACATCATAGTTGTTTCAAATGCTTCATAGAGGATCAAGAAGAAGAACGTGCAATATTCACAAGAAATCATTTTTTTAATAAACCCTACAATGTGGAAACAGGCCTTTTTGCCCAACACATTCACACTGACCCTCCAAAGAACGTCCTACCAGATCCATTCCCTTGTCACTCTACATTTACCCGTGACTAATACACCTAACCAACACATGCCTGAACACTATGGGCAATTTAGCATGGCCAATTCACCTAACCTGTACATCTTTGGACAATGGAAAGAAACTGGAGCAGCCAGAGGAAGCCCACGCAGACACAGGGAGAACATGCAAACTCCACACAGAGAGTCGCCTGAGGCTGGAATCGAATCTGGGTCCCTGGCGCTGTGAGGCAGCAATGCTCACCATTGAGACACCGTGCCACCCTATGATTGGAATTATTTTGTGAGTTTGATTTCACTGAGACAAGTTAAAAAGGAGTGATCTGGAGAAGGAGTTACAGGAGAGATAAATACCAATTCATTCTATGAGTACCAACATTTCATATCTGGGAATACATCATTAAACAATTCAACATGATGAGTCTCCAGTCAGCAGTGTGGAATTGCCAGTGACAGGGTTAAGCATCTATATAGAGGTGTTTTTAAGGAGATAGTTTTGGTGAAAAGAATAAAACATTTTGATGTTGGTTATTGTGGATGAAAATGAAGGAAGCAAGAAGTCAGCAATGAGACATGGAATAGGATATAAAGGTACCATGGGCTTGAGATAACTTGGGCGGCACTTCGAAGAAGTAAAACACATAAATGCAAAAGATTGAAGATTACTAACCAAAACACCTAAAGCTAACATTTTTTAGCAAAGTACTTTGAATTTCAGGCAATCTACATGCAAAATTTTGATGTTCTCCATATCAAAACATTCTCAATGCGGAATATTTATCTTTTAATGTCTATCCTTACAAAAGGCAGTTTACTAAAATGAACTAAGTATTATGGATGGAATCTTCCTAGTCCCTAAATAAAGTGGAGATCAGTGAGAAAGTTGGGACAATTAATTAAGATCTGTAGCAAAGAGATTTTCAATGTCTTGAGTAAAAATTCCCCTTTTCCATCCAAATGTTGAATCTTGATTTTTGTTTTGGACTAAATGTCACATCCAAAATGTTTCAAGAAGGGTTTCTCCCTGTGAGGTTCAGTATGTTTTCTCACACCATCGTCTCAAACTGAGCTCATTAACTGTGTAACCCACTGCTATGGCACACCCTCATGTCCGATGCTAGCCCAATTCAACCATTCACCTTACCCAGAAGAACTTGTTGCTGCCAGGACATCTCAGAATAGATTGACATACCTGATGCCTGTGGCATCTTTAAGAGGCTGTTGGACAAGTACTTGCCTCATCTATCATCATGGCACATTTCTGATCCATTTACAACACGCTTCTGCAGCTCAGTGCTGTACCTTGGAGAGTACCATCAGGACACTCCAGGACATAAGGACACTTTATGGGCAGGAATAGGTACCCAATTTCATGGATTGAGCTGAGTGCAGGCCATCTGACACTGCATTCATAGTTGGTATGAAGACAATATCTTTCTATTTTTCTGTATTTTTGATTATGGACTCAATTGGAATAAAAAATACTTTGTAGAAACCAACAATTGTGGAAGGATTACTGTAGCTTTTGAAAGCAAGCAACCTGAAACTCAGTGTACGAACAGTTTCCACAGCTGCTGGTTTCAGCAATAAAGATATTTTGCAGGCAAGCTGGAGCCATGGGTTAGAATCGGAAAATCCCTACAGTGTGGAAGCAGGCCCCTCAGCCTATCGAGTCCACACTGACCTTCTGAAGACCATCCCACCCTGACCCACCTCCATAACCCTGCATTCCCCATGGTTAACCCATCTAACCTGCACATCATAGTCCATTTAGCATGGGCAATCTACCTAACCTGCACACCTTTAGACTGTAGGAGGAAACCAGAGAACCTGACAGAAACCCACACAGACTTAGGGAGAACATACACAATCTCCTGAGGCTGGCATCAAACCCGGGTCCCCAACGCTGTGAGACAGCAGTGCTAATCACTGAGCCACCCCTGCAGGGCTGTATACAGAGCTGTGGACTAGTGACCAATTTGTGGGCGGCATGGTGACACAGTGGTTAGCACGGTTCCTCTCAACACCAGAGACCCGGGTTCAATTCCCGACTCAAGGTGACTGACTGTGTGGAGTTTGCACATTCTCCCCGTGTCTGCGTGGGTTTCCTCCGGGTGCTCCGGTTTCCTCCCACAGTCCAAAGATGTGCGGATCAGGTGAACTTGCCATGCTAAATTGCCCGTAGTGTTAGGTAAGGGGTAAATATAGGGGTATGGGTGGGTTGCGCTTCGGCGGGTCGGTGTGGACTTGTTGGGCCGAAGGGCCTGTTTCCACACTGTAAGTAATTTAATCTAATCTAATCTATCAATGACATAGGCCTAAGGTGCGAGGAGAAAGATTTGTAAATCTGTGACTGTAAATCCATTTCTTATTTTTCTACACTACCAGATCATGTTGGAGTTAACATGTATCTGAAAGGAGAAAGGCAAAAGGCTAAGTTTGAGGTGAGAGGATGGTTGAAAAGAAGGTAATGCATCCTCATATCATCTGCAGTACATAAATCAGAAGAGATTTTGGGATGCCAAAGAGGTAGAATGTGAGGAGGGGGGATAAAGAGTGAATGTACTGTCATCTAAAATTTTCCCAACTTCATTTCTGAGAGAAGAATTAGCCTAATCTTCGGATTAGGCCGGACAGCTCTGTCCATCCAACGCTGATTAGGTGCTTCATTTATGCTCCAATTTGTCCTGCCAGGAGATAGAAAAAGCCCAGTGAGTGTAATACGATCTATTTAGGTGAGTTACCTGTCATAGTTGAGCAACTGGCAACTTGTGTAAGATGTGAAATCTGGGAGTGAAGTTTGTAGCAGTGTGAGGATAAGATGGAAGTCTGACAATAAAGTACAAGTCACAATTAAAAGATTGTTAAAAGGTGAACCATGAGAGTGTGATGCATTGACTAGTGGCTGAGCTAGTGGCATGATTGATAGGATGAGTGACCAATGAGGAAGTGACAGCCTTGTATGATTGCTAATCTATTAATCCAGAAACTCAGGTAATGTTTTGAAATGCAGTTTGATTCCAACTATGTATATGGTCAAAGTTGAATTCAATTAAAAAGCTGGAATTAACGGTGATCATGAAAACACTACCAATTCTCAGGAAGAACCCACCTGCTTCATTAGTGTCCTTCAGGGAAGGAAAGCTGCCAACCTTCCTTGATGTGGCCTACATGTGACTCCAGACCCATAGCAATGTGGTAGACTTTCAACTGCCCTCTAGACAATCAGGATGGACAAGAAATGATATCTTTGCCAGCGGCACCCACAATCTAGTGAATTTAAAAACGACAGCTGAACTATTATGAGCTTTCTGGAAGGAAATTTAACTGTAAGTTGTTGCTTAGTAACTTCCCTCTAAAATGGCCTGCCCATTATCACTTTTACAGGGCAAGTAGGAACACAATAACTATTATAATGTGTGAGTTCAGTTTGATGAACAATCTGGGAGTTTCACCTCCCCACCAACTTTATTGCCTGTGTGGTTATGTACAAAGTGCTGCCAGTCAAAGGTGCTTTTGATAATCACAGCCTGCAGTGATCATGTGACCTTACTGAAAATTTGCCAGTTTGTACCGACCCTCACTGGTAGTGGGCTGAAAAATTCAAGTGTCAGATTTAACTAGATGTGACTGAACTCCAAGAAAGGAATGAATGCCACAGAGTATTTTAATCCCAATTTAACCACCAATGTTATTCTAATGAGTTCCATGCAGAATTTTACTGTCAACAGATGGCTTTCAAAGAATGTCTATAACTGCTTTTCTGCTCAGCACACAAAATGGATGCCTGTTTTGTTGTGTGTTTGAAGTTTGGAGCTGTTTAGACTCCCAAAAAGTCTTCTACTTGAGTCATTGGTCTTTTATCCAAGATAACTGTATTTTACTGATGAAGATTGACTAGAAGGTTAGAGGTATTACCTCTCCAAATAATCAGCTGATCCTGACTGTTTTTTCACCACCATCATATAGGTTCCTGACATTAACTCCAATTCTCAATGTCTCCCAAAGTCTTTTGCCCTTATGATAATTATATTCTATAAATATCCCTGAAAGCCTCAGACTTCACAGGAATGATCTTTGCAGTGCCTTGAGCAATCTTCCTTTCTTTTTGAGGTTAAGGCTGGTTGAGCATATTCACACCATCTGTGTGTCATCATGCCCTTCATCCCAAGTGGCTGTTGGACTCGCTGTTATACTTTCTTCTTTTTCTGGGTTGTAAGTCCATGTTTCTATTGGCCTTCTGTTTAAGGATATTAAAATATTACAGTTTCTTATTGTGCTAAAATGGTCTGTATCAACCTTTTTATCATTTCAGCTGGTTGTGTCTCAATGTGTCTCTTTCCTCTTTTAATCTTCTACTGATTTTTAAAAGGTGATGGTTTGGAAGGAGTTAATGTTCTTCTTACCTTAAGGTCGACCCAATTTGATAACATCATACATTGTTTGGGTGCAGATTGTACGTTGTTGCCTAGCCTTCATGGAGAGTGACAGAATGGACGCACTGAAACTTGGGGCAGCTGCCGCCAAGGCACAGTGGGGAAAGACCATTGTGTAAGGTCTGCCTGCTTAAGAAGAACAGGGAGCCCACTCAGAAATTGGGTCCCTCTGATACCTCAGCAGAATATCTGGATGGTCAATGTACAGAGCTGAAAATGTGTTGCTGGTTAAAGCACAGCAGGTTAGGCAGCATCCAAGGAACAGGAAATTTGACGTTTCGGGCCAGAGCCCTTCGAATTTCCTGTTCCTTGGATGCTGCCTAGCCTGCTGTGCTTTAACCAGCAACACATTTTCAGCTCTGATCTCCAGCATCTGCAGACCTCACTTTTTACTGGTCAATGGTACAGACTTGTATATGCGAATGATTAATTTTGATCACTGTATGTAAAGAAATAGGATGTATACATATGTATGACATCACCAATTGTATAGATATCAAAATAATTTTATGAATAAAGTTGTTTTTGAAATAAAAAAATGTTTTCAGCCGAGTGACCCTTCTTCAGAACTAAAGAAACATTAATTCTGCTTTCTTTCCATAGATGCTGCCAGATCTGCTGAGTTTCTCCAGCAATTTCAGATCTACAATTCTTTGTTTTATTTTATTATTACTATTAAGAGTTGCTAGTAATTATGCCTGATGGAAATGTAGTCGTACTTAGAGCTATCATGCAATAAACTTGTTACCTAAGGATAATGCACCATCTGCTAAACATTTCTAGAACAGACACAATTCTAAACGGCGATCTAGTAAAATCATAGCATCTAGAAGGTAATCTGGAAATTTGGGTACTTCAGGGAAACTTCCAAAACAGAACCAGAAGTAGACCGTATACCCTCTCAAACCTGCTCCACCATTCATCAAGCCATGGCTGATCGGTCTATGTTTCAAATTCCATGGCATCATTTGATTTAACCTTTACTGTGACACGTACTCAAGAACAGATGTACAGGAGTACAGTGAAAAGTGTAAAATGTCGCCACATACAGTGCCATTTTAAGTATGAAGGTACCTAGGTACAAGTAGTAAAATAGAGAAACAAAATTAAAAGGAAAGTACTGTTCTTCTTACTATGAGTAGAAAAATTTAAAAAAGTTGAAAGTTAATGTCACAGTCCTTTTGTTATTAATTGAAAGAATAAAGGTAAAAGTTCAACAGTCTTTCCTAAGTGCAAGGGCTCAGTCTCCTCCACTTTGGCCCGCTCTCGGGAAACTTCGGGCTTCCTGCTCTCAATGTTGCAGATGCTGGGGGGAGCTCCCTCACTGACACTTCAGACTCATTCTGCCCGTATTGAGCTCAGGCCCATAGCCGCTTCCACGCACTCAACCTACAGCCAATACTTCCCTCCATATACCATCGCCACTGCTGCCACCTCTCTGTCCAGGACTGCAGAGGGTAGGGCGAATGTCTTGGGGAGGGGGAGGTGGAATGAAAGGAGATCAGCAGGAGGGGATGGTTGTTACTGAGTCACCCCCTCTCCTTTTCAATGGTGAGGTGGGGGTGGGGTCATATCTTTGAATGAGGCACACACCCACATACCCCTTCTCCTCAGAGGTCCACCAGTAATCTAATCAGTGTTTGTTATTCAGCTCTTCAGCATTTCCTGATTCCCCCACTTGCCTGTGAGTGAATACCAGAGGTGATGGGATTAGGTCCTTAACTGAACTTTTACTGCCAACTAAAATCTTTCTTTGATGTTGGGACAGGAAGGCCAAATAGAGCTTTCCTGCCCTGGATTTAATCAGGGAAGACACGTGGTCCCCATTTGTAACTCTCTCAGTCAATCAAATGACTCCCTGCCCATGAGGGAATCATGGCATGGGGATTAAATTCTTCCATACAAATGCCATGTGCATTACTAACAGGCACATACAAGCACTGCACTCACTTCAGGACCTCGGCCCAATTATTAGCTACTACTTCAATGTGTTGAAGCAAATGCTATTTCTATTAACCCAGAGAGAGTTACATGTATTTTTGGGCTTCCCTCCAATCATTAGTTTGTGTTTGCAAGTCCAGAGTGGACAAATAAAATAGTGTTATAACTATGAAGAAAATTCATTTCAAAGTAACACTTACTTTCTTCCAGAATTTCACCTCTAGATCACTTTGTCTCAAAGTTTGACAACTACAAAATGTTCACAATATTTCATTAATCGCCAGTAGATGGTGCACAGATTCAATTTTCCAAATCCATCGATCTCTATCGTGAAGATATTCAATGACTGAACCTCCACAACTTCTGAGGTAAAGAATTCAAAAATTCACCACCCCCGAATGAAGGAATTCCCCTTCATCTCAGTCAACAATGATCTACCTCTTAAGCTGACACTGAAAGCCCTGATTCTAGGGCTTTCCAAGGGGAAATGGCCTTCCTGCAACTAACCTGTTGAGCCCTGTAAGAATTCCATGTGCTTTGATAAGATTGTCTCTCATCCTTCTGAATTATAGAACGGAGGGCTAGCTTGGTCAATGTTTCCCTCATAAGACAATCTCACCATCCCAGGGACAAATCCGAATGAACAGTCATTGTGCTTCCACAATGCAAGGATGTCCTTCTCAAGGTAAAGAGATCAAGACAGTATATGATCAACAAAAACTGCAATTAAATATCCTGAACCACAACAGTGGAACACTGGAAAAATGAAAATGGAATGAATAATGTCATGAGTCACACGGTAACTTCATGCATCTGACCAGGTAGTAAGTGTATTCCTGACATGGTACAAATATTTAATCTGGCTCTAAATATTCCAAATTAATTGAATGAATGCATTTAGTTCCATGAACTAATAAAATTCACAGTCTGCACTTCAAAAATGGAAAATGCCAACAAATGACACTATCACTCATATGTGCCCAAGAATGATTGGTGTGAAAATCCTCACAAATTTGATCTCTTCAATCTGATGGGCACATAGGTTAGCCCTGCCACCTCACAGCACCATGGACCTGAGTTCAATTCTACCCTCAGGCCACTGTCTGTGTGGAGTTTTAACATTCTCCTTCTGCCTGCGGGGTTTCCTC
This sequence comes from Hemiscyllium ocellatum, assembly GCF_020745735.1. Taxonomy (NCBI): domain Eukaryota; kingdom Metazoa; phylum Chordata; class Chondrichthyes; order Orectolobiformes; family Hemiscylliidae; genus Hemiscyllium; species Hemiscyllium ocellatum. Next base: position 91,360,875 of record NC_083407.1, on the reverse strand, counting down.
TAGGTGCTCAGGTTTCCACCCACAGTCCAAAGATGTGGAGGTTGGGTGGATTGGTCATGCTAAATTGCCCATAGTGTGTGGGAATATGCAGGCTAGGTGGATTAGCCATGGGAAATGCAGTGTTGCAGGGACATGTAGAGGGTTTTGTTCTGGGTGGGATGTTCTTTGGAGGGTCAGTGTAGATTCAATGGACCAAAATGCCTGCTACCACACTGTAGAGTTTCTATGAGTATGTTGTGGGGAAAATCACCAACCTTGGAGACAGAATCAGAGTTCAACAACAGAGTTTATTGTATATGGAAGTACTGGAGCTCCGGAGAGAGAAAGATACCAACAGCACAGTGGGGGAATTTACCCTCCCGGCCACCGCCACTACTCAAGTTCCACCATTCTCCCACTGACTGACAGGGTATCACAGTTACTCACAGTGTCCGTGCTCACCACCTTGTTAACATGCACTCCGCTGAGGTTTGGCTCTTGGTCAGACTGATCAGCTCCTCTTCCTCACCGCATTGAAATTACAAGTACAAACAGCACCCGACTTTTAACTAAACTCTAATTGGATTCTGCGTTGTTCACGCCTACAGAGTCCAGTGTTATCTGACTTTGTTACTTGTGCTTCACAACTCCTAGTGCCCTTAGGGCTTCAATTCCCACTTAAATCCTCAACCACCACGTTGGGGGGCTACCCATCTTAACAACCGGTTTAGGGCAGGGTTTGAGAGACAGGCGCTACCTTGTCCTCTGGCTGTTTCAGCACAAGCAGTAGTTTCTTACAATAGTTCTGTACTACATCCTCAGGAGAATTCATACTCTCAACAAATAGTATTTCAACTCCATCTCAAGCATCAAAAACTGTAAGTACAACAAACTTTTATCCACCCACCTCCATAATCAGCGCTCCTCAAATATTCTAGAAGATTCCCCTGGCCTCAGAAATGCCATTAGCCATGCGGCTGATGCAGCTTCCACCCCCACGCTGATTGATGATGTCACTTCCGCCCCCATCATGGCCACTCCCACAACCACTTCCGCCCCTCACAATTCCTCATGCATCACACGTGACATCACACTTCCGGCCCTCACATCATTGCTGATGTCACACGCTCAGTGACTTCTGCCACCCCTACTGCCGTGGTCACCACCACTTCCGCCCCCAACAGCGCCACTCACCTGCATTCTGCTGACACGCCCCCCCACAGACCCCACTGTCACTAACCCCTTCCCCCCAGAACCCTGAGGGGAACACTACTCCTGCTCATGACTCCAACCCCATTCCCCCCACCATCACACCCACTCCAGGTACTGGCTCAGACCCCACTCCCAGCTCCACACCCACACCAGATCCCAGTTCCCAGCCCTGCCGAGTTTTCACCATCCCTCCAGACCTCCCCCTGACTGAGGATGAATGATCAGTCCTCAGCAAAGGACTCACCTTCATCCCCCTCCGTCCACGCATCAATGAATTTAATACACACCGTGTCGTCGAACACTTCTTCCGTTGCCTCCACCTCCGAGCTTCCTTTCACAATCAGGTCTGCCGCCAACCTTCCGAGGACCCCTTCGCCCACCTCCAACACACTGCATCCACCTGGACACCCCACGCTGGCCTATTACCTGTCCTCGACCTCTTCATTTCCAACTGCCACCGGGACATTAACTGCCTCAACCTGTCTACCTCCTCCCCCACACTAACCTCCCACCCTCACAACACGCAGCCCTCCAATCCCTCTCCTCCAATCCCAACCTCACCATTAAGCCAGTGGATAAAGGGGGCGCAGTGGTAGTCTGGCGCACTGACCTCTACACCACTGAAGCTAAACGCCAACTCAAAGACACGTCTTCCTACTGCCCCCTCGACCATGACCCCACCCCCCATCACCAAACCATCATCTCCCAGACCATACAGAACCTCATCACCTCAGGAGATCTCCCACCCACAGCTTCCAACCTCATAGTCCGGGAACCCCGCACTGCCCGGTTTAACCTCCTTCCCAAGATCCACAAGCCTGACCACCCTGGCTGACCCATTGTCTCAGCATGCTCCTGCCCTACTGAACTCATCTCTACCTACCTCGACACTGTCCTATCCCCCCTAGTCCAGGAACTCCCCACATACGTTCAAGACACCACCCACGCCCTCCACCTCCTTCAAGACTTCCGTTTCCCCGGCCCCCAACGCCTCATCTTCACCACGGATATCCAATCCCTCTACACCTCCATCCGTCATGACCAGGGCCTCCAAGCCCTCTGTTTTTTCCTCTCCAGACGTTCCCAACAGTACCCTTCCACCGACACTCTCATTCGTCTGGCCGAACTGGTCCTCACCCTTAACAATTTCTCCTTTGAATCCTCCCACTTCTTCCAGACCAAAGGGGTAGCCATGGGCACACACATGGGCCCCAGCTATGCCTGACTCTTTGTTGGCTACGTAGAACAGTTGATCTTCCGTAATTACACCGGCACCACTCCGCTACATTGATGACTGCATTGGTGCCACCTCGTGCTCCCGCGAGGAGGTTGAGCAATTCATCAACTTCACTAACACATTCCACCCTGACCTTAAATTTACCTGGACCATCTCTGACACCTCCCTCCCCTTCCTGGACCTCTCCATCTCCATTAATGACGACCGACTTGACACTGACATTTTTTACAAACCCACCAACCTCCACAGCTACCTGGATTACACCTCTTCCCACCCTATCTCTTGCAAAAATGCCATCCCGTATTCCCAATTCCTCCGCCTCCACTGTATCTACTCCCAGGAGGACCAGTTCCACCATAGAACACACCATATGGCCTCCATCTTTAGAGACCACAATTTCCCTTCCCACGTGGTTAAAGATGCCCTCCAACGCATCTCATCCACGTCCCGCACCTCCGCCCTCAGACCACACCCCTCCAACCGTAACAAAGACAGAACGCCCCTGGTGCTCACCTTCCACCCTACAAAACCTTCGCATAAACCAAATCATCTGCGGACATTTCCGCCACCTCCAAAAAGACCCCACCACCAGGGATATATTTCCCTCCCCACCCCTTTCCGCCTTCCGCAAAGACCGTTCCCTCCGTGACTACCTGGTCAGGTCCACGCCCCCCTACGACCCACCCTCCCATTCTGGCACTTTCCCCTGCCACCACAGGAACTGTAAAACCTGCGCCCACACCTCCTCCCTCACCTCTATCCAAGGCCCTAAAGGAGCCTTCCACATCCATCAAAGTTTTACCTGCACATCCACTAATATCATTTATTGTATCCATTGCTCCCGATGCAGTTTCCTCTACACTGGGGAGATTGGGCGCCTCCTAGCAGAGCACTTCAGGGAACATCTCCAGGACACCAGCACCAATCAACCGCACCGCCCCGTGGCCCAACATTTCAACTCCCCCTCCCACTCTGCCGAGGACATGGAGGTCCTGGGCCTCCTTCACTGCCACTCCCTCACCACCAGACACCTGGAGGAAGAACGCCTCATCTTCCGCCACGGAACCCTTCAACCCCAGGGCATCAACGTAGAGTTCAACAGCCTCCTCATTTCCCCTTCCCCCACCTCATCCTAGTTTCAAACTTCCAGCTCAGCACTGTCCCCATGACTTGTCCGGACTTGTCCTACCTGCCTATCTCCTTTTCCACCTATCCACTCCACCCTCTCGTCCCTGACCTATCACCTTAATCTCCTCCCCACTCACCCATTGTACTCTATGCTACTCTCACCCCACCAACACCACCCCCGCCCCCCAACTTATCTCTCCATGCTTCCAGCTCACTGCCTTTATTCCTGATGAAGGGCTTTTGCCTGAAACGTCAATTTCGCTGCACTTTGGATGCTGCCTGAACTGCTGTGCTCTTCCAGCACCACTGATCCAGAATCTGGTTTCCAGCATCTGCAGTCATTGTTTTTACCTCTTACAATAGTTAATGCAAGTTAACACTTATTCTCCACAGACATGCAACAAAATTTTTTTAACTCAGTACTGTAGCAAGTTAGACATTACAATCAGTATAGCTTTTAAACTGTTTCTTTGGCCCGGTCTGACTCTTCCCATTTGCAGAGTCTAGATTAGAGTGGTGCTGGAAAAGCACAGCAGGTCAGGTAGCATCCGAGGAGCAGGAAAATCGATGTTTCGGGCATAAGCCCTTCATCAGGATTGAAGGCAGAGAGCCTCCAGAGAGGAGAGATAAATGGGAGGAGGGTGGGGCTGGGGAGAAGGTAACAAAGGGTACAATAGGTGGATGGGGGTGGGGATGAAGATGATAGGTCAGAGAAGAGGGTGGGGGAAGGTAGCAAAGAGTATAATGGGTGGATGAGGGTGGGAATGAAGGTGATGAGTCGGAGAGGAGAGTGGAGCGGATAGGTGGGAAGGGAGATTGACAGGTAGGACAGGTCATGGGGACAGTGTTGAGCTGGAAGGTTGGAACTGGGGTAAGGTGGGGGGAGGGGAAGTGAGGAAACTGGTCAAGTCCACATTGATGCCCTGGGGTTGAAGCGTTCCGAAGCGGAAGAAGAGGCGTTCTTCCTCCAGGCGTTGGGTGGTGAGGGAGCGGAGTGGAGGAGGCCCACTGGTTCTTATCCCGGCTCCCTGTTCGCGGCCTTTGACCAGGGCACCAGTAATAAGAACCCTGCTCACAATGCCAATTGTGAGGAAAATCACCAGCCTCGGAGTCAGAGTCGGGGTTCAACAACAGAGTTTATTGTACATGGAAATACCGGAGCACTGGAGAGAGAGAACGACACCAACAGCACAGTGGTCAGCTGCGAGTCCTCTCTCCATATTGTGATCTGTCAGCCATCTTGTGTGTCCGTGTGTCTCATGTCACCCTGCCCCATGCCATCTCCCACTTCAGGTAAAAACTGTATCTTGCAATCGCGAGCATAAGAGTGGTATTTCTTTGTTTCAAATATAGGACTGACTGTGTGTATATCCTACTGTCTCTCTTTCTGTCAGATTCTTGCAGTCTGGCTTAGGTCTGTTAGGTTCAATGAAACCTTCAGAATCCTTGTATCTGAAATTTGCATTGGCTAACTATGAACTCTTTTCTTCTCAAAGTCCATGCAATGTGAATAGCTGGGCCTTGTATCCAGGTGTAAGGGTCAATTTTCTGCCCTGCAAACACAGTGAGTGATTCAGGTCTGGAATACTCTGCCTGGAATTGTGGTGGAGACAGGTTCAATTGAAGCATTCAAGAAGGCATTGGATAATTGTTTCTGTTTAAATAACGTCCAAGAGTATGGGGAGAATGACAGTAAAGCACAATGCTCATGTGGAGAGCTGGTGCAGCCACATTGGGCTGAATGGCTTCTTTCTGTGATTCCCTCAGTCCCATTCAATCTTGGAATTAAACAGATAATTTAAAGTATAACTGTTTATAAAATATGACATTGCTAAAACGTCCTTATGATACTGGGAATTTTCTCATCTACCCTTTGTCAGCAATGATGCTGCTCATATTATTTACAGGTTTAAAGAATTTGTACCTTCTCAGCAAGTTTTTTGACTTGAGCCTCTCTTGTGAACAAAGGAACCAAGTTCCCAGGCTTGTTGCCAGGCAGAAATTAGAACAGCTTTGATGAGTCCCTTCATTCCTTCAATTTATACTAAATTCAAAAGATGACCTCAAAACATAACAACCATATAAATGTTGTACTTGGAGCATGAAAGGTACAGAAACTCAGCTCTGTGCCTCCAAATTATGCAGGTGGATAGAAAATTATGTGCAGGAAAGAAAACATACATTTATACCTGGATACAGGGCCCAGCTACGGTTACTTATGGCCCAACAATTCAAGTCTGAATGTTTTCATAGTTTGCTGCATATGGATACAAGTTTCTCCTGAGGGCTCCTGAATGGTACTGATCACTATCAGGAAACAGTCTAACCAATAATGGAGGTAGATCATGAAGCAGCTGAAGGTGTTCAGGCCTGCAATACTGTCCTGAGGAAATGAAGGTGCTCTTTTGATATGGTGTTAGTGTCTCCAACTCTGCACCAGGAGGTCTGGGTAATAACATCTCTGAACAGACTGATTAGACCATATGTATTCTGAGGAAATGTGATATCTTGGGACTGGGATGATTGGCCTCTAACAATCATAACCATCTTTCTTTGTGACATCAACTGTGGAGTTCTTACTCCCAAGTCACAATAACTTCAATTTTGCTTCCAATCCTTGATGTGACATTCAGACAGATGCTGCTTGATACCAGAGGCAATCACTCATACCTCATCAATTGAGTTTACCTGTTTTATTCATCTTTTCACAAAGGATGTAATGCATTCATGAGGAATGAGTGAACCTGACAGACCCCAAACCAAGCATTCTTGGAAATGATCTGTCTATGTTAAGTACTGCTTTATCACATGTTGATACCCATCACTTTGCTATTGATTAAGAGTAGAGATGTTACTGCATACCTCCAGAACAAGTAGCATTTGAAACTGGGTCTTCTGGCCCAGAGGTAGGGACGCTACCAGTGTGCTGCAAGAACATATAATTAAGAGCAGATGGGGTGCAATTGGATTTCTTTTACTGGGTCTTTAAAGGACATATCTGCGCAATTTTCCATATTGTCATGTAAACGCTGGTGTTGTAGCTGCATTGGAACAACTCATCTCAGGACACAAACCTTCAGCACTATTGCTGGGATGTTGACATATCCCAGAGCCCTTGTAATGCCTAGCATCTTCAACTATTCCTTGATTTCATGTGGAGTGAATTGAATTGGGTGAGAACTATCAGTCATTCAGGGGATCTTAGGTGGATCATCAACTTCTCACTTCTGCCCTAAGCTGTTTGCAAATGCCTTAGTTTTTTTTCCACTGATGTGCTGACTTGCCCATCTTTGAGGGTGGGGCTATCTGTGGAGCCTATTCTTCCCATTAAGTTGTTGAATAGTCAAGCATCATTCATATCGTGTTGTGGAAGAACTGCAGAGTTTTGGTCTCAACCAATGGTTGTGGGATCCCTTTGCTCTGACTGTTACACACTGCCTCTGCTGGCTTATGCCAGGCTGGGAAGTTATAGATTGTGTTGAATACAATGAGCATACTTTTTTTTATACAACAAACCATTGTGTGCACCCTCTGGTTACTCATCTGCTCTGGCTGCTGGTGTCTGCAGATTTGGATGTTGAACTAGATTATGGTTCTGAAATGGTTAATGTTAGAGCCTACATTAGACAACAACCAATCTGAAGATATCATATAGTCATGGGTGGAGATACAAGGAGTCCAGTTCAAATCCCAGTGGGGTTAGATGTGATATCAGTGGCTGTAATTATGCACAATTAGCCAATGCAACTTGTTATCGTAAGTAATAAGCTATGTCCTGTTATTCTGCTTATGTTGTCTCTTAACAGTCACCTGTGGTTCATCATCTACCACTGTTAACCCCAACAGGCCTCAGAGCCAGTAGAGAAAGGAGGATTGGGAACTCATGTGGTGCACTGGTAGTATCCCTAGCTCTGAGGCAGGAGAATTGGGTTCAAGTCTCAACTGCTCTGGAAGTGTGTGATAACATCTCTGAATAGGTTGAATAGAGGATATGTGAAACTGTAATTGAAAGATAGTCACGATAATGGCAACCATTAAACTGTCATCCAGAGAAGAGGAGAAAGGAGAATTAGTGTCAGCACTCTACCCCAACCATTGGCTGGTAGTGATTTGTCACACAGTTCATTCTTTATAACATGTGTTTCATCAATGCAAATTCACTGTAACGTGATTGACTAATTGGGGACACTGTTTCTTTAGCATAAACTTATAAAATGTGTTGGCTGTAACATGATTACATCACCAGCATTTTAAGACTGTTTCTAAAGCATAATTTTTCTACAATGGAGGGGTTGCACAAGAACGCAACCACCATATTACAGAAGAACTGACTGTACAACACAACAGGGATCTCATCTGAGCGTCAAATTGGACCCGCCTTGCTAGAAACAAGGAGGTTAAACTTCTGACACCTCTGCACTCAGGTCCTCCATACATTTGTTCTGCCATCACCAGCTGTAGATCAGCTTGCTTTGACTGGGTGACCCATTCCTTGAGAAGAATATGCTTCACTCTCTCTCTCTCTCACTATCATCTGCATCATCTCAGAGACGGCATAACTGAACGTTAGAGCTGCCTTGCAATGGATGGCTAGTCTCTGCCTTTCACACTCCTTCCTTCTTCTGGCTAAAGCCTTCCAAGGCAGCAGCCACAATAAGGATTGACAGCATGTGTTTGTATCGGGTCCATATCCCTTCGCCTCCCACCTCATTCTCACACTCATCACTACTAGCTGGATGCCAAACCCATGCTCTAGCCAATTCAGACTACGCAATGGGAAAACTGGATCTTATGACAGCTTCCCTCACACCTCTGTGGCTCAAGAAGAAAAATATCACTTTTTAAAATATTTTAAAAATACATGTTTATGTCGTTTGTTTTAATGCGAAAGTTTGTTTAAAGTGAGGCAACAAGTGTCTGCTTTTCACAGGGGTGCTTTTTTGATGGCGTATGGATCAGATCTAAATAAAGTGGGTAACGTTCTAACCTTCTGTCCAAGCATGAAACAAGCATTACAGATTAACAGTTCAATGGAAATCAAAACTGGAAATGGAAACCTGGCAGTTTATACATTAGCCATCAATTTGAAATGTCAGTTTTGTGCTCAGGCAGGTTGAGAAGTTGCTCAACAGGCTCACAGTGGAGACTTTGTAATGGTCATAATTTCCATATTCTCCACATGTCTCCTTCCAACTTCATTATCACAGATTTTAAATTCTGATACACATTCCTGAGTTTAAAAACTAGTCTTGCCTTAAGGAAGAAGCAAAGCCTGTTTTTAAATTTTATAGCCTGACAGGCACTTAGATTCTTTAAAAACTGACAATTTCATAAAAGGAGAAGCAAAGCTTTCTCATTCAGTGCTTATTTGTCAATGTTTTGTGACATATTAGACATCACACTTTGCTCCATTGACTTCGACCTGTGTGAGGTGGCTTACATCAAATTACCTGATTGACTCCTATTGGTATTTATATTCCATACAGATTTCAGATAACTTTAATACCATAATGTATTCTTCCACGGGGCGGCACAGAGGCTCACAGTGCCAAGGATCGGGTTCAATTCCAGTCCTAGGCGACTGTTTATGTGGAGTTTGCACATTCTCCCCATGTCTGCGTGGGTTTTCTCCGGACGCTCCGGTTTCCTCCCACAGCCCAAAGATGTGCAGGTCAGCTGAACTGGCCATGCAAAATTGCCCGTAGTGTTAGATACATTAGTCAGGGGGAAGTGGGTCTGTGTGGGTTACTCTTCGGAGGGTCAGTGTGGATTTATTGGGCTGAAGGGCCTGTCTCCACACTGTAGGAAATCTAATCTAATCTTTTTCTATTCAATGATTCTCCAACCTTCTCTTCAGTGCATCCATGCCATTCACCATAACTATTCCCTGAAGTAATAATTTGATCCATTGTGTGGGCAAAGAAATTTGTGTTAAATTCCTTATTCAAATTGTTTGCAATTATTTTAAATGTACAAGTCCTTGTTTTGATTGTCCCCATGAGTTAAAACGTGTTATCCAGGATTATTCTACCAAGCCTTTCATATTTTTGAAGACTTGGCCAACTATTAGATTAGATTACTTACAGTGTGGAAACAGGCCCTTCAGCCCAACAAGTCCACACCGACCCGCCGAAGCGCAACCCACCCATACCCCCACATTTACCCCTTACCTAACACTACGGGCAATTTAGCATGGCCAATTCACCTAACCCTAATTAGTCTTGTTATTTTGGATTTCCTACTGCCTGATCAAAGGAAAGCTTTAACACCGGCTAGGTGTACTGCTAGATTGTCTAGTGGAGTTAGGAGGTTGACTTGTTTACTTCCCTAACAGAAATGCTCTGGAGACAAGTGTCTTCCCAAAGTGACAAGTAACCTTTGAGGTGGGGGATTCTAATTGCACCAAGGAATAGTTTTGTAAGCATGCAATGGGTCAACTCTATCCCTTGGTCCAGATCATCAGAAATCCAGATCAAGAGAAACTGCAAAGTTTGAACTTCGGATTGTTCAGGGACCTCTGAAAAAGTCTCTAAATCTAAGTTAAAAAACAGATATTGGACAGTTCCAATATACCATGAAATGTTAGACAGAAGGAACCTAGTTGAACTCTTGCATAAGTATAGTGAGCAATGCGGCTGTGGCACTACTGATGAGTTGGTTGGGTCCTGAAAGACATACCTCCTAGACTGGGTCTGTGGCAGGTGGTGTGGGAACCAACAAGAAGAACAAACATATTTAACCTCATCCTCACCAATCTGCCGGCTGCAGATGCATCTGCCCATGACAGTGTCAGTCAGAGTGACCACCACGCATTCCTTGTGGTCCACGCAGTTCTACCTTCACATTGAGAATAAGCTCCACTGTGTTGTGTGGCACTATCACTGTGCTAAATGGGACAGAATTCAAACAGTTCTAGCAACTCAAGGCTGAGCATTCATGAGGTGCCATGGGCCACCAACAGCAGCAGAATTATATTCCAGCACAATCTGTAACCTCATGGCCTGGCATATCCATCAAGCCAGGAGATCAACTCTGGTTCAATGGAGAGTGCTGGAGGGCATGCCAGGAGTAGCACCGGGCATACCTGAAGATGAGGTGTCAACCTGGTGAAACTACCAAACAGAACTATGTGTGTGTCAAACGGCATGAGCAGCAAAAGATAGACAGAGCTAAGTGATCCCACAACCAATGGATCAGATCTAAGCTATGCAGTCCTATTACATCCAGTCGTGACACCAAACAATTAAACAATTCATTGGAGGAGGCTCCACAATTATCCCAACATATGGAAAATGATGGAAAAGCCCAACATATCAGTGCAAAAGATATGGCTGAAGCATTTACAGCAATCTTCTGCCGCAAGTACCAAGTGAATGATCTATCTCAACTTCCTCCAATAATCCCCAGTATTACAGATACCAGTCTTCAGTCAATTCAATCCACTCCACCTGATATCAAGCGATTGGAGACACTGGATACTGCAAATGCTATGGGCCCTGACAATATTCTGGCAATAGTACTGAAGACTTCTGCTATGGAACTCACCTCTCCCAAAGCCAAGCTGTTCCTGTACAGTTGCAACATTGACATCTATGTGACAATGTGGAAAATTGCCCACGTATGTCCTGTACAGAAAATGAAGGATAAATGCTGGGTGGATTGATGGCTCAGTGGTTAGCACTGCTGCCTCACAGCGCCAGGGATCCAAGTTTGATTCCAGCCTCGGGTGACTGTCTGTGTGAAGTTTGCACATTTTCCTCGTGTCTGTGTGGGTTTCCTCCAGGTGCTCTGGATTCCTTCCACAATCCAAAGAGGTGCAGGTTAGGTGAATTGGCTGTACTAAATTGCTCATAGTGTTCAGGGAAGTGTAGGTTAGGTCCATTAGTCAGACGTAAATGTAGAATAATAGGGTAGGGGAATGGATCTGGGTGGGTTATTCTTTGGAGGGTCAGTGTGGACTTGTTGGGCCAAATGATCTGTTTCCAAACAGTTGGAATTCTATGATTTCTATGAAATCCAACCTGGCCAAATACTGCCCCCTCAGTCTACTCTCAATTATTAGTAAAGTGATGGAAGGTGTCATTAGCAGTGCTATCAAGCAGCACCGCTTAGCAATAACCTGCTCAGTAACACCCAGTTTGGGTTCCACCAGGGCCACTCAACTCCTGACCTCATTACAGCCTTGGTTCAACACGGATAAAAGAGTTGAATTCCAGAGGTGAGGTGAGAGTGATAGTCCTTGACATCAAGTCTGCATTTGACTCAGTGTGACATCAAGGATCCCTAGCAAAACTGGAATCAATGGGAATCGGGGGGAAATTGTCCACTGGTTGGAGTCATACCTGAACACATAGGAAGATGGTTGTGGTTGCTGGAGGTCAGTCATCTCAGCTCCAGGACATCTCTGCAGGAATTCCTCAGGGTAGTGTCCTAGGCCCAACCATACTCAACAATGACCTTCCCTCAATGATAAGGTCAGAAGTGAGAATTTTCACTGATGATTGTACAATGTTCAGCACATTCACAACTTCTCAGACACTGAAGCAGCCCACATTCAATTGCAACAAGATTTGGACAACATTCAGGCTTGGGCTGACAAGTGGTATGCTACACCCATGCTACACAAACACCAGACCATGACCATCTCCAATAAGAACCACTGTTCCTTGGCATTAGGTGGTGTTGCCATCACTGATTCCCCACTATCAACATCCTGGGGATTGCCATTGACCAGAAACTCACCTGGATTCACCATATAAGCACAAGGGCAACAAGAGCAGGTCTGAGGCAAGAAATTCTGCAGCGAGCAACTCACCTTCTGACATCCAAAGCCTATCTACCATCCACAAGGCACAAGTTCACAGTGTGGTAGAATACTCCCCAGTTGTTCGGATAAGTGCAACTCGAACGACACTCAAGAAGTTGGACACCGTCCAGGAAAAAGCAGCTTACCTGATTCGCACCACATTCACAAGCATCCAGTCCCTCCACACTGACTCTCAGTAGCAGTAATGTGCTTATTTACAAGATGCACTGCAGCAATTCACTTAAAAATCCCAGGCAGCATCTTTCAGCCCTTGACATCAAGGCTACATTCAACCGAATGTGGCATCAAGACACAACTACTTCCATTTAGAAGGAAAAAGACAGCATATACAAGTGAATGCCATGGCCTGCAAGTTCCCTCCAAACCACTCACCATCCTGACTTGCTATTCCTTCACTGTCACTGGGTCAAAGTCTTGGAATTCCCTCCCTAAGAGCACTGTTGGTCAACCCAGAGCATGTGGACTACAGTGGTACAAGAAGGCAGTTCACCACATATTCGCAAGGGCAACTAACGATGGGCAATAAATACTGTTCCATCCAGCAATGCCCATGTCCCCATGAGTACTTTTAAAAAGATATGGGGTACACCAATCCCAATCACTCACACTGACCAACCAGAACTTCCCACTTGGTTTCCTGGCTGCCTCACTGAACCCTAAATACCTAACTCCCCCAAACTGACAAAATTACCCGGCCTACTCAATCCAACCATCCTTGACCTGACTATCCCTAATCTATCTACGTGCTTCTCCCCCATTCACTTCACACACCTACTCATGTCACCAACTCTCACCCTACTCATTCCTCTCATCTATCCCTGCCATTTAGTCACTTACTTCAACCGCCTAGTCATCCACTGCATTACCCCTTCATGAACATCCATATTGGACATTTAAATGTATCTTATATCAGGATACAGACTAAAACAAGAGCGTAATTTGTCTTTTCCCCCAGTGCTGTTTCATATTACAATGGACTGTCCATGAGAGTGATTGCTCCCTGTTCCTGAAGAAGCCAAGATCGGAGGGCTAAGCCAGAAATATGGAGAACCTTCAGGATAAAGAAAAGTAAGAGAAAAGTGGCAATCCAACAGTGATTGTTTCTTTGCAGAAGATCAGGGCCATTAGAAATGAGGATTCAGAATTAATTTTGATGTTTTCAAATCCTGTGATACCATATTACGAATCCAGAGGGCAGCAAACACATGACTACATCAAGTCTTCGACAGAATTAGAGATAGTTTCATCCAAACACTGAAATTGTGTCTTTATACTTTGCAGCACAATAGTTACTGGGAACAACAATGAGAAGGAGCTGCCGAAATGGCCAGCCTCTGGAAAGCTGATTCCGGATGGGATGATAGTCTCAGTGGGATGCTGAGTTGGTGCCTTTGGGTTGAAATGCAAATGAACCAAAGCCAGTGATGTTTTTATGACTGAAAGTGGGGTTTACACCCCTCAGTACGGGGCGGCTTAAAATTTGCAGCAGATACTGATGTTTTGGGTTTGCAAGTAGCAAATGATTTGCCATGTCATTCATGGATGACATGAAAATTGGCTTACATGGTTAACAGTGATGAAAAATGCTTCAGAGTTTTAAACTAAACAGAGTCTAACAGAAGAAGATACTATGAAGAATATTGGGGCTGTGATAAGAGTGAAATTCATAGCTGAAGCTGTGTCTCAGGCAGGAAGAATCTATTAAGGTCGTCATCATGAGGCTTTATTCACTGAAGTCCTGGAAAAGAATGGGGACTGTTTATTAGACCATCAGTTAAATGATCTGATTTGCCCAAATGCCTTTGTCTATATAAGTTGGAAACCTTTGTTTTACACATGCAAGATTGGGAGACCTCCATTTTGAATTTATCAATGTATAAAACATCTTTAAGTAATACAAAGGCGCTACAATGCTATGTCACAGTGTTTCAAAGACTTTAAGACAAATAAAATGAAGCAGCATTGCTGTACTGCAGTTTACAAGCTTTTAAAGCTAAAAATAAAAGCAACATACTGAAGAATTAATAACTTAGGAACTAAGTGGAATGAGTAATTACATTAGGGAGAAAAGGAAGGAGAAAGAGTACTTCTTGGCAGATATAATTTCAGATGTGGGTCATAAAGACCAAATAGACTACAGTTTTGAACATCTTGGAGAAAATGGTTCTTAAGATACAGAATTATTTCCAAATTAAGACAGTAAATCAGCTACACTACTATATTCAACATTTATCCATAGCTGATGACACTACAGCTTGTCAAAACATAAAGTGGACAGATATTTTTAATTAGGTTCTGTAAGCTTTTGACAATTACTTTCTTAATTGAGCTGGATTTAACTGAAGATTTCAGCATGCAGGGGAATCTACAAATAATTTCACTCACAGTCTCTACTGATTGGTGGAAAACTGACTACGGAGCTTTAAATCAGAATTCGTAAGAGGCAGAACGGTTGATGCATGCTGGTCAAGTAGATTCCAGTTCAAAGAAGAGCTGAAAGAGTTGCTGGAAATCAGCAGCCTTAGAATTCCCAAACAGAAAATAAGGTGTCGTTCTTCCAGCTTGCACTGAGCTTCCCTGGAGCACTGCTGCAAGCCTGAGACAGAGATGTTGGCCAGGGAACACGGTGCTGTGTTGAAGTGGCAGGGAACTGGAAGCTCAGGGTCCTTTTTGGAGACTGTAGGTGTTCTGTGAGGCCATCACCCAGTCTAGGCTTCATTTCCCCAATGTCAAGAGCACATTTGGAGCAGTGAATACAGTAAGCTAGATAGGGTGAAGTGCAGCCTTTTGGACTCAGGATAGAATTCAACAGTTTCAGGGTTTGAGGTGCCTTTTCCCATGTCCTTACCCCAACTCCCACACACCAGGCCTTGTTATCACAAGGTTTGTTATTACACTCAGCCCATTGTTAGCGATTAATTGACACCATTCGTAGCTATTCATTCTCTAAAGCTGATTTTTATCCACTCCTTTGTCTGTCCAACTGTTCTCTGTTTTTAGGCTCTCTCTCCACCTGTCATTTACTCCTTACTCCCTCCCCCACCCTATCTTCTGCATAAAAATCAGCTTTTTCCTTGCTACCATCAGTTCTGAGTAAGGGTGACTGGATCGGAAACGTTAACTTTGATTTCTCTCTTACAGACGTTGTCAGACTGGCTGAGCTTTTTCAATAATTTCTGGTTTTGTTCATGATTTCCAGCATCCTCAGTTCTTTTGGTTTTTATTAAAGAAGAGTTGACTTGGGGGAAACAAAAGTACAGAACAACCTTGATTAGCCAAACGAGACGGGCGGGGAGTATTTTGTGTGGATAACTGATTGTTCGGACAACTGATTGTGCTGCAAAGGTAGAGATAGAAGATGGAGAAAGGTTGAGAAGAGAGAGCTTCACGCGGCACACAGATCAGGATAATTAATGTCAGGAAACAAAACAAAAAGCAGGCACCAGGCAGGATTCAACGTTTCCTTAAATCGTGCAAGGATCAAAAGATGACCAGAGAACCGTGCAGCCGCAGTGCTTTGTGTGATGACATTGACATCCCACTTCCTGCCATCAGGCGGATGGAGGGCTTGCAGATCCAGAGTTGAGAGGGAGGGTGCACACGCATGAGCAGCCGGCAGCGGTGGCGGCTTTAGTTATAGCAAATGTTGCCTTGTAAATAAAGTGGAGTAGTCCTGGCGACTGTAACCCACCAACAACTGCTCACAACAACAGCACCGAGGTGAATATTGTTAGTATTATTATATATCTGTCACTCCTCTCAGCCCCAAACTGCTCTTTCTCCCTGCTTCATCCCACTCCATGAGAAGTCGCAAACCATCAATAGCTTCATTAATGAGGACTGAAGGAGGTGTCGGTATCACCATGTCACTAACACCTCTTTGATGTAAGTTTTACAGGACCTTGAGATTTTGTTTGGATAATCCAAAATGTGGATAATTGATGTTCTGTTAACCGAGGTTGTTCTGTATTCAAAATGTTCTGGAAGTAGAAAGCAGGGTAAATCACTGAGGAGAAGGTCAATTGTATCACAAGAGCAACAGAACGCATTTGGCTTATAAAGTATTAAAAATCCTAAAGGCACACATAACAGGCAACAAGAAGAGCAGGCCGGAGAGCAAATAATAGCAGTCAGTATTTATGCTGTGGAACAAAGAAACCTCACAGGCCTAATCAGTGCACAGTTATTAAAAAAGACTGCTATATCTGCAAAACTGTAGGTAACTTAGAGTCATACAGTCATAGAGATGTACAGCACAGAAACTGACCCTTCAGTCCAACTTGTCCATGACAACCAGATATCCCAATCCAATCTAATCCCACTTGCCAGCACCCAGCCCATATCCCTCCAAACCTTCCTATTTATATACCCATCCAGATGTCTTTTAAATGTTGCAATTCTACTAGCATCCACCACTTCCTCTGGCAGCTCATTCCATACACGGACCACCCTCTGAGTGAAAAAGTTGCCCCTTAGGTCTCTTTTATATCTTTCCCCTCTCACCCTAAATCTTTGCCCTCTAGTTCTGGGCTCCCCCACCCCAGGCAAAAAAAACTTTGTCTATTTATCCTATCCATGCCCCTCAAGATTTTATAAACCTCTATAAGGTCACCCCACAGCCTCCAAAGCTCCAGGAAAAACAGCCCTAGCCTATTCAACCTCTCCCTATAGCTCAAATCCTCCAACCCTGGCAACATCTTTGTAAATCTTTTCTGAACCATTTCAAATTTCACATCCTTTATTGGTCAGAGTATTGAATACAGAAGTTGGGATGTCATGTTGCAGCTGTACAGGACATTGGTTAGGCCACTGTTGGAATATTGTATGCAATTCTGGTCTCCTTCCTATTGGAAAGATGTTGTGAAACTTGACAGGGTTCAGAAAAGATTTACAAGGATGTTGCCAGGGTTGGAGGATTTGAGCTATTGGGAGAGGCTTAGGGTGAGAGGGGAAAGATATAAAAGAGACCTAAGGGGTAACTTTTTCATGCAGAGGGTGGTACGTGTTTGGAATGAGCTGCCAGAGGATGTGGTGGAGGCAGGTACAATTGCAACATTGAAAAGGCATTTGGATGGATATATGAATAGGAAGGGTTTGGAGGGATATGGGCCAGGTGCTGGTAGGTGGGACTTGATTGGGTTGGGATATCTGGTTGGCATGGACAGGTTGGACGGAAGGGACTGTTTTCATGCTGTACATCTCTATGACGCTATCTTTCCAATAGGAAGGAAACCAGAATTGCACACAATATTCCAGCAGTGGCCTAACCAATGTCATGTACAATTGCAACATGACCTCCCAACTCCTGTACTCAATACTCTGACCAATAAAGGAAAGCATACCAAATGCCTACTTCACTATCCTATCTATCTGTGACTCCACTTTTAAGGAGCTATGAATCGGGACTCGAATGTCTCTTTGTTCAGCAACACTCCCGAGGGGCTTACCATTAAGTGTATAAGTCCATCTAAGACTTGCTTTCCCAATATGCAGCACCTCATATTTATCTAAATTAAACTCCAACTGCTACTTCTCAGCCCATTGGCCCATCTGATCTAGATCCAGTTGTAACCTTCTTCACTTTCCACTCCACCTCCAATCTTGGTGTTATCACAAACTTACCAACTATACCTCTTATGTTCACATCCAAATCATTTATATAAATGCTGAAAAGTCGTGGACCCAGCACCGATCCTTGTGGCACTCCACTGGTCACAGGCCTCCAATCTGAAAAACAACCCTCCACCACCACCCTCTGTTTTCTATCTTTGAGCCAGTTCTGTATCCAAATGGCTACTTCTCCCAGTAATACATGAGATCTAATCTTGCTCACCAGTCTCCCATGGGGAACCTTGTCGAGCGCCTTACTGAAGTCCATATAAATCACATCTTCCACTCTGCCCTCATCAATCCTCTTTGTTATTTCTTCAAAAGCTCAATCAAGTTTGTGAGACATGATTTCCCATACACAAAATCATGTTGACTATTCTTAATCAGTCCTTGCCTTTCCAAATACATGTACATCTTGTCCCTCAGGATTCCCTCCAACAAATTGCCTACCACTGACGTTAGGCTCACTGGTCTATAGTTTCCTGGCTTGTCCTTACCACCTTTTCTAAACAGTGACACCACATTAGACAACCTCCAGTCTTCTGGCACCTCACCTGTGACTATCGATGATACAAATATCTCAGCAAGAGGCCCAGCAATCACTTCCCTAGCTTCCCACAGAATTCTGGGATACACCTGATCAGGTCCTGGGGATCTCTCCACTTTTATGCATTTCAAAACATCCAGCACTTCCTCCTCTGTAATATGGACATTTTTCAAGATGTTGCCATCTATTTCCCAACATTTTATATCTTCCATGTCCTTTTCCGCAGTAAATACTGATGCAAAATACTTGTTTAGTATCTGGCCCATCTCCTGTAGCTCCACACAATGGCTGATCTTTGAGGGGCCCTATTCTCTCCCTAGTTATCCTTTTGTCCTTAATGTATTTACAAAAATTCTTTGGATTCTCCTTAATTCTATTTGCCAAAGATATCTCATGTTCCCTTTTAGACCTCCTGATTTCCCTCTTAAGTATACTCCTACTGCCTTTATACTCTTCTAAGGATTCACTCGATCTATCCTGTCTATACCTGACATATGCTTCCTTCTTTTTCTTAACCAAACCCTCAATTTCTTTTGTCATCCAGCATTCCCTATACCTACTAGCCTTTTCTTTCACCCTAACAGGAATATACTGTCTCTGAACTTTCATTATCTCATTTGTGAAGACTTCCCATTTTCCAGCCATCCCTTTACCTGCGAACACATGTCCCCAATCAACTTTTGAAAGTTCTTGCCTAATATCATCAAAATTGGCCTTCCTCCAATTTAGAACTTCAACTTTCCAGAAAAGTTGTCGAAGTAGGACATAATTACAGAGCAACAATATGTCAAATGGCTACTTATACGAAGATGATAATGTGGTAGAACCACTGCTATTAGGAAAAAAATACATTATGCTTCTGAGGGGAAATTGGTGATGACAAATGATCTCGGTTTGATAGAACCTGTTTATGTCAATGGACATCTCATTCATGTTAAGCCTGATGGAGTGGATGTATCACTATCCCATGAGATCATTTGCCATGGGTGCTGAATCAGACGTTACAGCCTGCAGAGCTGAAACTACATAGGACAGGAATAGACCAGTAAGGCTGCCCAGCTTGCTCCATTATTCAAAATGATCATGGCTGATGAAATCATTCAATAGCTTTTATTCACCCTCTACTCATTGTGCTGTGCATCAATAGAGATGTATCAGTAGAATGAGCATAAAAATTTGCTGACAGAGATTGAAAACAAAATGCAAAGAAGTCCGTGAGATGACCAACGTTCGCACGTTCAAGAGACAGTGGGGCAGTGATAAATATCATTGACTGCATTAATAGCTATGGGGGATAAATAAAAACTCAGCAGAGGTGTATGAGTTGTGGTTGTGAAAGTGTTAATAGTACAGTTACATTAAGTTCCGACCTAATCCAGTAATGTCATTTGGACTTGGGGTAGGAAATAGGCAAAGATCTTCGAATTTTGTAGGATGAATGTTTACATCCACGGTCTCCTTATTGGGTGAAATGTGAAAGTGAGAGTCTATCTTCCTCCTAGGTAAAAATCAAAATTTCTAAGACACCAATCAAAGAGCAATGAGTGATTTATCCACCGTCTTGACCAATACATAGTCCTTAAACATCCTCAGTAAAACAGATTATCCGGTGGCTAATACATTTCTATTTGTGGGAGCTCACTGTCAGCAATTGGCAATCAATTTTCCTTCATGACAACATAAATAAAGCATGAAAAGTAAGTCATTAACTATAGCAACTTCCTGAGGCTGAGAAACTCACCAGATGATTCTAAGTCTTTACACTCCCTGCATTACAGGGCTCTGCTTGGATTGAAGAAATTGGCACTCAGGGTCTTTGCTGTCTTATTCCAAATGAATAAGAAGGTGAATGAGTTTCTTGCTGCCTAATCACTTATGCTGCCTTTCTCTGGCACATTAGTTTACTCTTGATCATTAGTAAATTCACATGATGTAAGGGCTCATTGACAAAGCTATTAAACAGCACTTCATCAACAATAAAATGCTCACTACCTTCTTTCAGGACCATTCAGCTCCTGATCCCATTATAGCCCTGATCTAAACATGAACAAAGGATCTGAAGTGTCTCCAACAGGAGAGAATGTAGTCATCTCCCATTGACAAGCAATGGCACTCCCATTGCTGAATACCCTTCCTATCAATATTAGGAGCTTGCCATTGCCTAGAAAGTAAACTGGACCAGCCATATAAATAGCTGTGTATACAAAGGTCGGAGAGGTTAGATATTCTGCTGTAACTAATCACCTAGTTTGTCAAAGCCTGTCCACATTTACATGATTATGGCTGTAAACAGTTTTGGGCCCCTAGTCTAAGGAAAAATATACTAGAATTCCAGGTGGCCTGTAAAAAGCTCAGTGGCCAATATTATGTATGGAGGAACCGCCTTGAATCGTTGAGTATATAAGGCCTGTACTCTTTGGAATTTAAAAGAATGAGAGGCGACCTATTTGAAACATATGAGGTTCTTAGAGGATGTGACTAGGTAGATGCAGAATGGTTGTTTCCCCTCATGGAAGTGTCTAGGACCAGAGGGCGTAATCTCAGAAAAAGGGGTCATACATTTAAGTGTGAGATAAGGAGGAACCTCAATTCAGTGTAATGAGTCTGTGCTGCAGAGAGTTATCAAGGCTGTGTTATAAAGTATATTCAAGGCTGAGACAGAGTTTGAATCATTAAGGGAATCGTGGGTTATAGGGAGAAGGCAGGAAAGTGGAGCTGAGGGTTATCTGATCAGCCATAATTTACATTGAATGGCTGAGTAGGTCCAATGGGTCAAACTGCTAACTTGTGTTTGTATCTCTAGCTCCTATAACCTTATCATCTTAAAAAATTTGACATCATCAAGGACAAAACAGCTCACTTGATAAGCAGCCCATTCTCAATCTTTAACATTTACTCCCTCGATAAGTATCACAACCGAACTGGCATGGAAATATATCCCTACACTTCCACCGTAACTGGGTCAAAATTGTGAACACTGTTACTGACAGCACTCTGGGTATCCTTGCCTCTGAAACACTGCAGCACTTCAAGAAGACAGCTCATCACCACCTTCTCAAGGGAAATTAGAGATGGCCATCAAAATGTAAATCCGGTTAACATGCAAAGTAAAGTTTACTTTGGAAATGTTTATTTAGTGTTATGAGTCAAGTGGGCTTGTTGCCATTGACATTGTGAGGTGTCGTTGGGTCTGTACACCCACATGTAGGTTTTGGGGTCACCTTCTATTTCTCTCTTCCAGCTCCCTCAAGCACTATGACTTGAATGTACAGGCAGATTGCAACCATAACAGCAGAGCTGTGCACGCCAATGGTAAAAATTTTCTCATCCTGCACTGATCAATAGAATTAACATTTGAATTAAAAGATGAAGAAGATTCCAAAGATGACATTGGAGGTAAAGGATTTACTCAGAAGCTAAAACTCCCAATACTGACCAATATCAACCAGGAACAACACCTGATAGGTTTTTGTTTAAAAATGACCCTTGGCTCACAACAAGGTTACACTGGAAATCTTTTTTGGCATCCTCAAATCAGTGATTCAACCACTTGAATCAATTGAGGAAATGTTGCAATGTAGCCCAGCCAAAAGTTCCAAAGTTTTGGTTCTGCTGCACTCAATGTGGAAGTCCGATTAATGGAGAGAAAGGGTGAAGAAAATCAGCAGAAAGTAGAAGGTGATGACAAGGCTGACCACAAGAGGGAGCAAGTGGCTGTACAATAAGTAGTTCAATCTTCCAGATAAATGCAATGACATTTCATCAGTCAAGATTTTAAGTGTTCTTATAATGCCAAGTTAAAAAATTGTCTCCAGAGGACCCAGTTGTACATCAATTCCCTTGAAAAGGACAACATTTTCCACCAACAAACTTAATGTGTTTCCTGTCAAAGGATACATTCCAGCATCAGTCCAGCAGCCCTATATTAATCCTCTGAGTACATAGTGCAGCTGTCTTTTTCCTTTGCTTCCTCTGAAGGAATGTAGTTTTCTGTTCATGTCCTCCTACACTGTAAGAAGGAATATCCATGGCAGAGCTCTGGAAAAAGCAATGTGGCACTAATGTTGTGGCTTTTGGTTGATGTTAATCTGATCTCAAACAAAATGAATTCAGATCACTTTAACGGCACTGGTGCTAAAACCGTCCTGAGCACCAGCTGAATGATTTGGGAGATGGTTGCATGCAGCTCCTGCAATTTCTATGATCTTGGCTGTCTATTTATAGCTTTGGAACAGGAGATTCAGAGGAGATTCTCCAGATAGCTCGGTCTGGAGTATCCATGGAAGTTGGTTAGTCTACTATGTAGTGCTGTATTAGATGTAGTAGCTGCCCCAAACTGAATCAAATGCCCGAGGTACTGTGCCTATCATATCAGTCTATATGTGTTTCTCCCAGTCGTTTGATTACTCACTGACACAAAAATTGGCAAAAAGAAGAGAAAATATGCAAAACAGAAGTTGCTGGAGAAACTCAGCAGATCTGACTGCATTCGTGGAGAGAGAAACAGAGATAACCTTGCAAGTCCAGCGTCCCTTCTTCAGAACTCATTCTGAACAGAGCTGTGAGGAAGGGTCACTGGATTAGGAAATGGTAACTCTGTTTGACCACTATGAGTGCCGCTGGATCTACTGAGCATTTTCTGGCTTTGTGTGTTTCAGATCTCCAGCAGCTGCTGTTCTTTGCTTCATTATATCTAAAAAGTAAGTTGCTTTTATGTCTCAAGAGACAGGTGAATGCACACTGCAACAGTTATGATCTGGCTCATTTCACTGTTGTCACAGACTGAGTTTACTCGTTCCTTCACTGCCTGTGACCCGAGTGTTTTGCGATGAGAGAGATATACATTTCCTTCATCTCAGCATGTGTGAAGCAATTAAATTTTTTGAGCAGGGGAATTTTGCAAAAATAAAAATAAAGAAAATTGTTCATTCCAATTCAGTTTCCCAACAGAAAAAAAACCCAACTCATTCACTGTTCATATTCTCACACACAAAAATGAGATACAGATGAAGGAATTAATCTGTTACAGATTTTAAGTATCTCAGTCTCTTTCATGGCAGGCCTGTTAGGCTGGATCTTAGGTTATCGAGGTTTGGTGGAGTAATTCTCGCTGTGGGCCTGAGTAGATTTTCTTGTAGTAACTTACCAAACTTACCAATGTTGTGAACTGGTACTTCAGCTTCATATGTGGTTTCTGGGCACTGCCAAGGTGGTCATTTACAGATCCAGGTTGCTGGTGTGCACCAGGGTGTGGCTGGTGTGGGAGGATGCGGTGTCTGTTAATATGTGGAGGCCTTCTGTACCCAGTGGGCGCTTCAGAAATATCATTTCAGTTTGAACCATGAAGCTTGTTGAAAGCTTTAGTTTGTTTTTTGTAGTAGTGAGCCTTTCCAAATGGGCCATTTTATTGCCTATGGAAGAGCAACAAAAACTTCACCGATCCCGAATCATGGATCCCACTGCAGTTTTCCATTTGATTATTATTCATTTGCTATTACCTCCATATTCAGGCATCACCACTTGCTATCATCTAACTTCTACCCTGTTCCTCGATAATGGTTAGGACTGCAGGATGTCTGATAACCATTGCTTTTCACTTTTTTTTATGCCTCTCTCGAGTTTAAAAATACTAATTTTGAGAAAACAAAACTCAGTGAGGCATTTCATTTTAGCCCATGTACTCAGTGTGGTGCATTTCTGAGTGCTCAAAACCGCATACTTAAATCATCAGGACCTTTTTTTTTGCTTTTTTTTCTACCGCCTACTGCAGTAGTGCCTATATTTTCCCCAGCGCCCATGTTGTGTGTTTGCGTGCGTGTGTGTTATGTGTGTAGGCGTGAGACACAGTGAAAGACAGCATGTGTACAAATCTTTATTCAAATTTCCACCACCAGGAAGAAAGGAAACACACGAGTGGCCAGTGACAAGCAGTGCCCTTCACATCAAACGGCGATGCTGCGTGAACAAAAACGTGAGGGGAAGGACAGGGATGAAATCAAAATAGAGATGGAAGGGGAAATAAAACACTCTGCTCCCTGCGGTGCCCACCTCTCCCTGAACAGCTTGAGGGAGTTGGTAGATACTGTGTGATCCTTCTCCAGGGACGCCTGGGCTCGGACGTAGAAGCGAGGCAGGCAATCGGCCTTAACGATCCCTTCCGTGGCCCACAGTCTGGACCTATTTATGGTCAGTTTGGCCAGGCCCAGGATCAGACCCATGAGGAGGCCCTCCGACCTACCTCTCCCCTTTGCATAGAGTTCCCAAAGATAAGGGGGTGGGACTGAAGTGCAACCAAAAACAGAGAATAAGGTTCTTAAGAAAATCAAAAGGGGAGTGCAGGCACCCACACCCAATATCCACATGGTCCACAGACTCCATAGCACGATAGAACAAGCAGTTGGGCTGGGAATCCGTGAACCACCGCAATCTGCAGTTGCAGGGGACTGCCGCATGCGGCACCCTCCACCCTAGATCCCTGAGAGAAAAGGGGAAGACTCCCACATAGAGAGCCCTCCACTAGGGATCTCCACAGGTCGGTTGCAGGACCTTGTTTTATGTGGGCAAAAGGAAGTTGTACATATATTACATGCTTTATGAGAAAAGGGATCATGAAGACAACCAATCGTTGTTGCATCCCCATGGCAATATCCTGACCAATCAGAATCTCTATACCTGGTCTGAGAATTAAGATTGACAGTTAACTGTTTGTGTTGCATCTCCATTCCAGTTGTGGCTCAACCAATCAGCACCCTCTTCTCATTCTCTATAAAATGGCTTCTTCCACCAACACCCTTGAGCACCTTGGTTCAGGGAGAGGTAGGAGCCGCAGGGGGTAGAGTGCATTATTCCCCCCCTCCCCCACCCCCCCCCCCCCCCCCTCCCCCCACCCTCCCCCCCACCCCCCAACTCTATTTTGATTTAGTCCCTGCCCTCCCCTTCACTGTTTGATCGCACAGCATTGCCCTTTGATGAGAAGGACACTGCTTGTCACTGGCCACTCGGGTATTTCTTTTCTTCCTGGTGGTGGAAATTTGAACAAAGATTCATGCACCTTGTGTCTTTCACTGTGTCTCACCTGCACACACACAACATTGGTGCAGGGGAAAAATAAGCACTACCACAGTTAGGTGGTAGTGTGGGGGCAATGAGAAAAAATAAATAGAAAAACATAAAATAAAATGGCGTCTTTTCCTTCAAATCTCTTCCTTGCATGTGAGTTCTGATGAGTGCAGGGTGAAAAACTTCACTGTCTAGTTTCCTTTGAGTAATTTTCTCTGACCAATCATTTATTTATAAAGTATACCTTCTTGATCTGCCTGAAAACAACTAAACTTTTGGCCACTTACTCAATGGAGTCTTGGTTGAGTATTTGCTGAGTCCGATCCATATGTTTGTTGGGGAGGTGTATAGGCTAGATTAGCCTGCTCCTTGTGAAATCGCTCATGAAAATTAAGACTTGGGGCTGTGGAGGGGAATAATATTACCACTGGCAATCTGCAATGTGGCCATCTCCAGGTCCACAGTGTGACAAATAATACCAGCTCACCAGTACATATTTGGAATACTACATTCAAATCTAGTCTCCCTGCTATAGGAAGGTTGTTGTGAAACTTGAAAGGGTTCAGAAAAGATTTACAAGGATGTTGCCAGGGTTGGAGGGTTTGACCTATAAGGAGAGGCTGAATAGACTGGGGCTGTTTTCCCTGGAGCATCAGAGGCTGAGGGTTTACTTTATGGAGGTTTATAAAATCATGAGGGGCATGGATAGGATAAATAGACAAGGTCTTTTCCCCAGGAGAAAGTGAGGGCTGCAGATGCTGGAGATCAGAGTCAAAAAGTGTGGTGCTGGAAAAGCACAGCCAGTCAGACAGCATCCGAGGAGCAGGAGAATCAACGTTTTGAGCAGAAGCTCGGTCTTTTCCCCAGGTTGGGGGAGTCCAAAACTAGAGTGCACAGGTTTAGGGTGAGAGGGGAAAGATTTAAAAGCAACCTATAGGGCAACTTTTTCATAGAGAGGTTGGTGCATGTATGGAATGAGCTGCCAGAGGAAGTGATGGAGGTTGGTACAACTACAGCATTTAAAATGCATCTGGATGGGTATATGAATAGGAAGGATTTAGAGGGATTTGGGCCAAGTGCTGGCAAATGGAACAAGATTAATTTATAATACCCCTCAGCATGTATGTGTTGGACTGAGGGGTCTGTTTCCGTGCTGTACATCTCTATGACTCTGATTCTAAATATGGGGTCATGGGAATAGGGAAGGGGTGGTCTGGGTAGGATGTTCTTTGAAGGGTCAATGTGGACTCAATGGGCTGAATGGCCTGTTTCCACACTGTAGGGATTCTATGATTACACATAGTGACAGTGTGAGGAGCTTGCCATGAGCCCATTCTGCAGCCTGCCTCATTCTGGAGCTTCCCAAATCACCTCGCAGGACACCCTGCCACTCTGGAGTAAAATTCCAACCTCTATGAGCTAGGTTTTCCCCTATGAGTCAGGTTTATGTAGCTAAGAAATGTCCCAACCCTATGTTCCCAAACCAGGAAGAAAAATCTAGGCCATGGAATCAATCCTCTGCTTCCCATTCCACCATTTCAAAGATGTGCTATCCCTCACCGCAATAGAATAGAAACAAAATTGACCCAATACTGTGACTGAAGTCTAAGGTTACACACATGGAGGAAATTATGTGTTTTACTTTCAGAGAATTGTCCGAGATCCCTGTTCAATTTAGTTACAGCTTTTCAAAGTTGCAGAACTAAACAAGCTGTTCTCTCTGGCTCAGTATTAATATTTAATATTTTCTTTTCCGTGTTGGGTGAATGTATTTTTAGTATTTTTGGCCCACCCACAACTTTTTGATGTTAAAAGCATGTTGTTAACACACGCCCAATCCCACTGCACATCCACATCTGCCTGGAGATGTTGAATGTTCTTAAAAGTTCATATTTTCACACATGCTTCGGTATCATACAGAAATCTTGTTGGTCATTCCAATTATACCTCTGTTCAGGTGCACAATGAAAGTAGTGGATAGCAAATATTAAAACACCAATTCCTCTTGGCAACCAGTCTATCAGCATATCCAAATTAGTTGGCAGCAACTTTCTACCAATGATTATTTAGTCAATTCTCAATTAATCAGTGATTACTATTAACTCCCCTCTCAATGTAGGTTGCCATTAATACCTCAAGCTTCTGTCCTGTAGAAAATCTTTTGTATGAAAGGTTTCTACATGGTCCAGGCAGACAATATCTATCAGGTTAATCTATCGAGGAATTTTCCTGCTCCTCGGATGTTGTTTAACCTGTTGTGCTTTTCCAGTACCACTCTAATCTTTACTCTAACCTCCAGCATCTGCAGTACCGCTTCTCCCCAGGTTGATCTTTTGCCAATCATTCACAAAAATAAAGCAACTTCAATCAAACCAAAGCATCACTTCAAATCCTTTGAGGTGAAAATTAACATGGCAAGAGCTTTTTTCTTTTCATCTGCGCACAGCTTTTAGTGGTATGTACATCAAAATCTCCTTGACCCTGCAAATACTTGTTTTGGGAATTTGTCAGAACTAAATTAAATGGCTCCACTCTTTCCCAGATTGAACTTCATCCATTTCTGATGAAGGGCTTATGCCCGAAACGTCGAATTTCCTGTTCCTTGGATGCTGCCTAACCTGCTGTGCTTTAACCAGCAACACATTTTCAGCTTCATCCATTTCAACCTTGTCCATTCAGCCCTACGCTGTCTTGTCACTTTCTGTTCCATTTACACAACATATTGACCTGGATTTTGTTTTGGGTGGGCGGGAACAGAGAGTATTTTATGCAATTTTCTTAAGAGTAGCTATTAACAAACCACCCACAAGTGGCAGGGTTAATCGGAGCACCAGGCAAGGTGGTCACTACTAATGTAGATTAGAGATTATGTGGATCCCTCAAATTAGAAGCACTCTTTCAAGACTTCTATAATTTTTTTTATTCAAGTGAGCAACAGCAGCAGAATCACACTCCAGCTGCAATCTGCAATCTCATGGCCCAACATCTCCCAGATTCAACCCTGTTTTAATGGGGTCTGCAGGAGGACAGGTCAGGGGGACCAACAGGTATGCCTAAAAATGAGCGCCAACCTGGTGAAGCTACCAGACAGGAGGAGAAAGTGAGGTCTGCAGATGCTGGAGATCAGAGCTGAAAATGTGTTGCTGGAAAAGCACAGCAGGTCAGGCAGCATCCAAGGAACAGGAGATTCGACGTTTCGGGCATAAGCCCTTCTTCAGGAATGAGGAAAGTGTGTCCAGCAGGCTAGGAAAAAATGTAGGGAAGAGGGACTTGGGGGAGAGGCGATGGAGATGTGATAGGTGGAAGGAGGTCAAGGTGAGGGTGAAAGGCCGGAGTGGGGTGGGGGCGGAGAGGTCAGGAAGAAGATTGCAGGTTAGGAGGGCGGTGCTGAGTTCGAGGGATTCGACTGAGACAAGGTGGGGGGAGGGGAAATGAGGAAACTGGAGAAATCTGAGTTCATCCCTTGTGGTTGGAGGGTTCCCAGGCGAAAGATGAGGAGCTCTTCCTCCAACCGTCGTGTTGTTATGTTCTGGCGATGGAGGAGTCCAAGGACCTGCATGTCCTTGGTGGAGTGGGAGGGAGAGTTAAAGTGTTGAGCCACGGGGTGGTTGGGTTGGTTGGTCCGGGTGTCCCAGAGGTGTTCTCTGAAACGTTCCGCAAGTAGGCGGCCTGTCTCCCCAATATAGAGGAGGCCACATCGGGTGCAGCGGATGCAATATATGATGTGTGGAGGTGCAGGTGAATTTGTGGCAGATATGGAAGGATCCCTTGGGGCCTTGGAGAGAGGTAAAGGAGGAGGTGTGGGCGCAAGTTTTGCATTTCTTGCGGTTGCAGGGGAAGGTGCCAGGAGTGGAGGTTGGGTTGGTGGGGGGTGTGGACCTGACGAGGGAGTCACAGAGGAAGTGGTCTTTTCGGAACGCTGATAGGGGAGGGGAGGGAAATATATCCCTGGTGGTGAGGTCTGTTTGGAGGTGGCGGAAATGACGGCGGATGATACGCTGTATATGGAGGTTGGTGGGGTGGTAGATGAGAACCAGTGGGGTTCTATCCTGGTGGCGGTTGGAGGGGCGGGACTCAAGGGCGGAGGAGCGGGAAGTGGAGGAGATATGGTGAGGGCATCGTCGATCACGTCTGAGGGGAATCTGCTGTCCTTGAAGAAGGAGGACATCTGGGCTGTACGGTACTGGAACTGGTCCTCCTGGGAGCAGATGCAGCAGAGACGAAGGAATTGGGAATATGGGATGGCATTTTTACAGGGTGCAGGGTGGGAAGAGGTGTAGTCTAGATAGCTGTGGGAGTCAGTCGGTTTATAGTAGATGTCCGTGTTGATTCAGTAGCCCGAGATAGAAATGGAAAGATCTAGGAAGGGGAGGGAGGAGTCTGAGACGGTCTAGGTGAATTTGAGGTCGGGGTGGAAGGTGTTGGTAAAGTGGATGAACTGTTCAACCTCCTCGTGGGAGCACGAGGCAGCTCCGATACAGTCATCGATGTAGTGGAGGAAAAGGTGGGGGGTGGTGCCAGTGTAGTTGCGGAAGGTGGACTGTTCCACATATCCCCTGAGGTGATGAGGTTATGGATGGTCTGGGAGATGATGGTTTGGTGGTGGGAGGTGGGGTCATAGTCAAGGGGGCAGTAGGAGGAGGTGTCTGCGAGCTGGCATTTGGCCTCAGCCGTGTAAAGGTCAGTGCACCAAACTACTACCGCGCCTCCCTTGTCTACCGGTTTGATGGTGAGGTTGGGGTTGGAGCGGAGGGAGTGGAGGCTGCACGTTCCGAGGGTGAGAGGTTGGAGTGGGTAAGAGGGGTGGACAGGTTGAGGCGGTTAATGTCACGGCGGCAGTTGGCTATAAAGCTACCAAACAGGACTATTTATAAGATAAACAACATAGACAACAAGTGATAGACAGATCTAAGCTCTGCAGTCCAGTCATGAGTAGTGGTGGACAATTAAACAACTCACTGGAGAAGTGAGCTCTGCATATCCACCTATTCTCAATGTTGGAAGAGTCCCACACATCAGTGCAAAAGATAAGGCTGAAGCAATTGCAACAATCTTCGGTCAGACGTGCCAAGTAAATGATCCATCTCGGCCTCCTCCAATGGTCCCCAGCATCACAGATGCCAGTCTTTAGCCAATTTGATTCACTCCATGTGATATCGGTTTGAGGCACTGGATACTGCAAATGTTATGGGCTCTGGCAACATTCTCACAATAATACTGAAGACTTATGCTCTAGAACTCATAGTTGTCAGAACCAAGTTCTTCCAGTACAGTTACTGGCATCTACCTGACAATGTGAAAAATTGTCCAGGTATGTCCTGTACATAAAAATCAAGACAAACCCAATCCAGTCAGTTACCATTAGTCCACTCTCAATCATCAGTACAGTGATGGAAGGTGTTACCAACGGGGTTATCAAGCAGGACCTGCTCAGCGACAACCTGTTCAGTGACTCCCAGTTTGGTTCTTCCAGGATCACTCAGCTCCTGACCTCATTACAGCCTTGGTTCAAACATGGACAAAAGAGCTGCATTCCAGAGGTGACGTAAGAGTGACAGCCCTTGACATCAAGACTGCATTCCACCAAGTGTGGCATCGCCGACCCTAGCAAAACTGGCATCATTGGGTATCAGGGGACAAACCCTTCACTGATTGGAGTCATACCTGACACATAGGAAGATGGTTGTGATTATTAGATGCCAGTCATCGCAGCTCCAGGACATCTCTGCAGAAGTTCCTCATCTTCAGCTGCTTCATCAATGACCTTCCCTCCATCACAAGGTCAGAAGTGGGACTGTTTGTCAATGTTTGCACAATGTTCAGCACCATTCATGACTCCTCACATACTGAAGCCACCCATGTTCAAATGCAACAAGCTCTGGACAATACCCAAGCTTGGGCTGACAAGTGGCAAGTAACATTCACACGACACAAACATCAGAGTATGACCATCACCAATAAGAGACAATCTAATCATCGCTCCTTGAAATACGATGGTGTTACCATCACTGAATCCCCCACTATTAACATTCTGAGGACTATCATTGACCAGAAACTCAACTGAACTTACCACACAAACACAGTGGCTAAAGAGCAGGTCAGAGGTTAGGAATACTACAGCAAGCAACTCACTTCCTGCCTCCCCAAAGCCTGTCCACAATCTATAAGGTATAAGTCAGGAGTGTAATGGAATACACTCCACTCACCTAGCTTAGTGCAGCTCCAACAACACTCAAGAAGTTTGACACCATCTAACAAACAACCGCTTTGTTGAAACCAAATCCACAAACATCCACTCCCTCCATCCACCGACATTCAGTAGCAGCAGTGTGTACTATTTACAAGCTGCAGTGCAGAAATTCACCAAATGTCCTTCGACAGCACTTTCCAAACCTGTGACAATTTCCATTTGAAGGACAAGACCAGAAGATAAATGGAAACATCATAATCTGCAAGTTCCACTCCATGCCACTCACCATTCAGTGGAAATATATCGCCACTCCTTCAACGTTGCTGGGTCAAAATCCTGGAATTGCCTTCCTCAGGCCATTGTGGGACAAATTGCAGCATGTGGACTGCAGCAGTTCAAAAAGGGAGTACATCGCCACCTTCTCAAGGGCAATTAAATATGGGAAATAAATATTGGTCCAACCAGTGACACCCATGTCCCATGAGTGAAAAAGAAATCAAACCAGTTGATGTTCCATCCTTTCACAAATCATTTTTTGAAAAATTGCTAAAAGGTTGTGCACATTGTGAATCCATCACACCTCACATCTGTGTAGAATTGCTGGCATTCTCACTTTCTAATGCGCCTGCCTAATAAAATCTAGCACTCTGACTCTCCCAGTGTAGTGCATTATGCTAAATGTGAAATCCAAATCTGTATTCCCTCATCCAAATATGTGTTGAAGTATGTGTTGAAGTATGTTGCCCTTGTCATATCCTGCAAAGTAAAAATGTTTTCTAGACACTTATTGCCAATCAATTAATCACCCAGATTCAAAGTTATATCCAATACTATAGGCTCTCATTTTTGTTAACTTTGTTTTGTGTGAGACCATTACAACTGAATTCTAGAAGTCTACATAGTGTAGGAGATATGTTTTCCAATTGGAAATTGAGTTCGAACATCTCTACTCAGAGTGTTCAGTATAAGGACCCCACAAAATGTAGCACAGGGGGATAACATAGACACATTTACAGGATGTTAACTAAATACTTGTGGGAGTGAAGCATAGTGAAGTGATGGGATTAGAGAAAGAAGGGTGGATAGAGGGTCATGTGAATCATAAACACATTTTGGACAAAATTATGCTGTTAATACTACGTGATAGACAACATCCATAGTTATTCTCCTGTCCAATATGACAGTGACCTTCTTAGGAAATGCTACTCAATTAACCAGACTTATAGAGCCATAGAGTCATAGAGATGTACAGCACGGAAACAGACCCCTTGGTCCAACTCATCCATGCCGACAAGATATCCTAACCCACTCTAGTCCTATTTGCCAGCACTTGTCCATATCCCTCCAAACTCTTCAAATTCATATACCCATTCAGATTACCCATTAAATGTTGTTATTGTACCAGCCTCCACCACTTCCTCTGACAGCTCATTCCATACATGCACCACCCTCTGTGTGAAAAAGTTACCCCTCATGTTCCTTTTAGATTTTTCCCCTCTCACCCTTAACCTAAACCTATGCCCTCTAGTTCTGGACTCCCCCATCCTACAGAAAAGACCTTGTCTATTTACACTATCCATGCCCCTCATGAAAATATAAACCTCTATGAGGTCACCCCTCAGCCTCCGACGGTCCAGGGAAAACAGCCCCAGACTGATCAGCCTCTCCCTATAGCTCAAATCCTGCAACCCTTCAACATCTTTGTAAATCTTTTCTGAACCCTTTCAAGTTTCACAACATCCTTCCAACTTTAGATTAGATTAGATTAGATGGAAACAGGCCCTTCGGCCCAACAAGTCCACACCAACCCTCCGATCACCTAACACTATGGCCAATTTAGCATGGCCAATTCACTATCTATTTAATATTGTTGCAGATCTGAATTTATCCACTAAAGCTGATTTATTTCTCTATGCCTTCATTATAATTAACAATGAATATGGCAATTTAAATAAGAACCTTGTGTGGGTGAAACTGATCGACTGGAATAATTGAGTTCTGTACATCCATAGGTATAGCGTTTTCTGATCTAAAATTGACTCTAATTCTGTTTCGTTGTGTCATTAAATTAAATTGCTCTCTCATTGGGTGCTTGTATCTTCAGTTGCCAAGACCCCAAGCTCTGGATTTCCATTCTTGTATTCCTGCCTCTCCATCTACCTCTCCGTCTCCTCTGTTAAGTCACTATTTGAAACCAACCTCTTCATGTAGTTAAAACGTGTTTTAATCCTCATGTTTTGCAAAATTAAAGACATTAAATAAATGCCAAGCAGCATCTGTACAGAGAGACAGAGTTAATGTTACAAGTCATTTGATGAAACATTCACTTTTCCACCTCTCCGGTCTGTCCCGTTGAGTATTTCAGGTATCTTCTGTTTTTATTTCAGGTTTTTAGCACCTGTAGCATTTTGCTTCTCTGTTGTTTGTTGCCTGCATGTATTACAACCTGTGTTTTTCCTGCCGGTCTGACAGCTTATATAACCTCATTTCTCCTGATAAGAAGGTGATCTATGACCTTTAACCTTGGCGGGTTTCCAGAGGCTTGTAGATGATTCAGATATAATCCAACATTATGCTGTCACAATTCCATATTCATATTCTCCACCGAAAACGCACAAGCAACGGAGCATTGAAATGATTAATTAATAAAAGTCAGAACTATTTCATTTTAAAATCAACTTTTATTTGTTACTTTAGAAATTCCTGATGGAATATAGAGGATTTAAACCCAGGTTGGTTTGTGAGAGCTACTTTCAAATTTTGATGGAACTTTGGCAGCCATGCAGTTAGAAAGAGATAATTTGGTGGGAACAAGAAATTCTGATCATTTCTTGAGTAGACAGATAGCTGAGAAAATTGGATTTGGAAATATACATACATACTAAGCAGTAGCTGATCAGAGTTGGTGTTTATATGCAACCCAAACAAAACAAAAAATGAGCGTAACAAAAAAAAATTGCTCATGATAGAGATAACTTAACATTCAATCATGCCCTGTCCCTGTTTAACCATAATCTCTCAAACTGCTAAAAGGTGCTGGAGTGTGGAGCAATGAAATTGAGTAAACAGCGCTGTCTAGTTCCTTTATATTCTGCCCATGTTTATCCCAGATAATTCTGTTGACTATAATTTGTAAATAATTTTATAAAATATGCCAGATATATAGATATAATTTTACACTGATAGTTGAACACACTAAGATAAATCAGAAAATTATTGTCAAAAGGATGGCTTCCAAAGATAGTCAGTCTTCATGTTGCTCTGATTGCAGTGATTTATTCATGACTATTGTTCTTCCTTATTCTTCTGTAGTTTTAATCTATGGAGAGGAACTTGAATGGTGCAATACAAAAATCCACAAGCACAACAATCATATCATTCATTGAGGCTGATCTGTGGGAAAACAAAAGAATAAATGCTTAAATCTTTAATGTCCTTCACAACAAAGTTAAATTCACAATGGTATATTACAAATTGTGATACGTACACAATTAAAAGTAACAACGCTTTTCTGTATTGGCAATCTTTTCAAAATCAATAACAAATTCATGAATACATTTCTATATTCAAAGTAGTGATTTTGCAACAAATAACAAAATAAAACCTCCCTCAGTCCATTTTGTCTTTATGTCATCTTCTGTCTATTTGAGAATTTATACCTATCTCTATTGTAGTAAGAATGCAAAACTGATCATTTGACAGGGAGCAGAGGATAATAGAGAACAACTGGTTTTCAGAGTGGATCAAGTTTTATGTGAATGTTCTATAGGGGTCAGTACTGGGAACATTGCATCACTAAGATGCAGACTGGCAGAATGGGTTAACATTGACAAAGGAAATTTGACAAAGGAAAGTTTGAAAAATGAGAAGAAGCAATTTAAACTCTATAATTCTACTCATTGGTTTACAAGTAGAGCGGCCAGGCAG
Source organism: Hemiscyllium ocellatum (assembly GCF_020745735.1). Classification (NCBI taxonomy): domain Eukaryota; kingdom Metazoa; phylum Chordata; class Chondrichthyes; order Orectolobiformes; family Hemiscylliidae; genus Hemiscyllium; species Hemiscyllium ocellatum. Next base: position 91,325,159 of record NC_083407.1, on the reverse strand, counting down.
TATGTGTGCATAAATTATTGAAGTTAACAGGACAAGATGAAAAAGATTTTTTTAAAAAGGGAACCAAGGCTCATATAGAATTTAAGTGTTCAAAGGCAAAATACGTCACAATGGATCCTTCTAGAATTAGAGTGTTGTAACCAAAGCTGGGAATTTTAACAGGTTATGATGGCCTTAGAAAGGGTTCAGCCAAGGATGATTTTCATTGTTGTCTTTTCAGGCTAGAGAATTGCATCTTAAAAAGCATAGTTCAAAGTCACTCAAGTTCCTGTATCACTCCAAAAGAAACAGTGTGAGCAAAGTCAGACAAAATCTTTGTTGAAATTCCTGTGTCCTTTGTTCTGGAGTCAAATGAGGTGATAACTTTGGCATTACTGCAACTAAAACCACCTCAAGCTTGTAATGCATTGGAACTTAAACTAGCTGAAACATTGATGTATCACTGATCACATATAACACTGCTGTCCATCAACAAAAGTCTGTTGATGTTACCTTGCTAAATAGAGAAACATAAAACAACAGAACACTTTTTAAAACAAAAAACTTGAATTCCATTGCAAGAATTTTGTATAAGATTTGCAAAGAAACATGAAGCAACCACAATCACCTAAATAATATTATTGGCTTTGTCGAAAGAGTTATTAGGCAAGGCATCAGAACTTTGGGTAGAGTGAATGTTCTGAGCCATTTCAGCAATGGGTTGAGAGACAAGAAGGCTAGCAATATGGTAGGTGTAGACTTCAAAGTAGTTTACCCTTGTTATGACAAATTGACAGAAGTAGCAATCTGGGTGTCGATTTGCCAGTTCAGCCATTTGAGCAACCAATCAATTGCCATTTCCACAGATAATTGCTCTATGTCAGAAAATCCAGGGGGAGATGCCAAGTAAACCCTGGAGGCCTCCCAACAGGTTTTTAGCTGAGAATCTTTTAGACGGGCATTTCCACAGAGGGAGCTCCTCAGGCAGCAACTGACAAACAGTGCTTCATTCGCCATGATTGAAATAATCCCCTCGTCACCTACCAGCTCATTCAGCCAGCTGGCTGAGCCACGGCCTGCCCCAGTCAAACAAACTAACCAATGGTTTTGCATTCCATTTACATACAGCTTAAGGGAGATAAGTGTGAGTCCAGGACTACTATTTTGAACTTAAAGAAGAGAATTCATGAGGATGTGAAAACTGAGCTAGCAAAACTGAACCGGCAATTAAAGCTATGGGATAGGTCAATAGAGGTACCGTGGCAAACATTTAAGGGGATATTCCAGGGAATCACAGAGAGGCTATTTTCCAAAAAATAAGAACATTTCTAAGGGACAGGCCTAAGGTTAACTAAAAAAGTCAAAGATGGTATCAAACTCAAAGACATATAATTCTGACTACATGAGTGGAAGGTCAGAGTATTGGACATAATCTGAAAAACTGTAAAGAATTACTAAAAGATTAATAAGGAGGGGGAATTAGAATATGACAGAAAGTATGGCAAAAGTATGAAAACAGACAGGAGACGTGTCTTCAGATATTTTAAAATAAGAGCTCACAAACTAAGTCTTAGTCCAATAGAAATGAGTCTGGGGAATTAAGACAAAGATAACGGAAAAAGAGATGACAGACGAATTGAACAGATTTTTGTGTTGGTCATCATGAGAACTGTAAATCAGGAATTGAAAGAGAAAATTAACTTGAGAAAATTACAATTGCTAGGGAAATGGTACTGAGTTAATAGTTAGAACTATGAGTTCACAAGTCCCCAGGTCCTGATGGATTTGATCCTAGTATCTTAAAAGAAATAGTTGATGCATTGGTTTTAATTTTCCAAAATTCAGGGAAAATTCCTTTGGATGGGAAAACAGCTAATGCAATCCCTTTCATCAAAAAGGGAGAGAGGCAGAAATCAGGAAATTATGGGCTGAGCATTTGCCATGGGTAAGATGTTAGAAACTATTAATCAAGACATTTTTAACAGAGCTTGGAAATGTTCGATGTAATCAGACAGAGCCAGCATGGCTATGTCAAAGGCAAATCATATTTAACTAATTTTTTTGAGTTCTTTTGAAGAAATAACTTGAGCTGCAGATAAAGGGGGACCAGTGGATGTATTGGGTTTGAATTTCCAAAAGCATTTGATATGGTCCATATTCATGGTCATTGTGGAAAATAAAAGTTCATGGTGTTGGGAATAACATTGGCATGGATAGAAGATTGGCTTGCTAACAGGAAGCAGAGAGTAGGAATAAGTGGACCTTTTTCAGGCTGATAGGAGGTCATGAATGGAGGGCCACATGGGTCAGTACTGGACACTCAACTCTTTCCAAATTATATAAATGATTTGGATGAAGGATCAAAGGTATGAGGGGTAAATTTGCTGATGAAATAAAATGGATGGGAAAGTGAGTTGTGAAGAGGAGTTAAGAGCCTGCAAGAGGGTATAGCTGGGTTAAGTGATCTGGCAAATAGAACACAATGTGAAACATAGGAAATTGTCCATTTTGGCAGAAAAAAAATGTTGTCTAAATGGTGACGGGTCGCAGAGCTCTGAGATGCAGGAAAATCTGGGTGTCCTAGTGCATGGAGCACAGCACGTTAGTATGTAGGTATAGCAAGTAATCAGGAAAGTTAATTAAATGGCATGTTAATTGTGAAAGGAATTAAAAGCAAGAATAGAGAGCTTAAGCTTCAGTTTTACAGAGCATTGGTGAGACCTCATCAGGGATATGATATACAGTAGTTGTCACTGTACTTATTGAAGGATGTTAATGCCTTGGAAGCAGTTCAGGGAAAGTTTAAATTAATAAATTGGCTTATGAAGAAAGGCTGGAAAGGCTAGACCTGCACCCTCAGGAATTTAGAAGTCAAGGATGAGAGAACTTGACAGGGTGGATATTGAAAGGATGTGGAAACTTTGTTTTCTCCCAAAATATTGTGAATTCCCTACCTAAAAAGGCAGCGGGTGCAGAATCTTTATATATTTTTAATATGGAGATAGATAGAACTTTGATTACCAAGGCAATGATAGATTATTGGGGATATGTGAGATTGTGGGGTTGAGGTTAAAATCGAATCAGCCATGGAGCAGGCTTGAAGTGCTGAGTAGCTGATCCTTGTTCATATCATCGTAATACTCAGCTCTAAGGTGCTGCCCCTTGACAATGAAGCCTTGGCACCATCCACTGCTGGCATAGTGGAGACTGCCAGGTGACTGTTAGAATTGCAGGCTAGTCTCAATTGAATGGCAGCCCTGGCAATAGCAGCAGCCTGTTACATTGCCACTGCCAACAAAATAGCGGGCAAGAAACCCATTGCCCTCTGGCGCAGGGTTGGATCATACTTTCAGCTCCCGCAAGAAGGTCTGACCATCCCCTGAAATATTTTTCCAAAGGAATTTGGGACAGTTAAGTGTGTTTCTGGACGGAGATATCATGAGCAATATTGTAACAAGGTGGCAGGTGCCGTTAAACCATCAAAGGGCATTTTCCTGCTTATAAAGATTTCCATGAATTTCCAGTTCTCGTTTCTTGACATTAGCATTTGTCTTTTCTCCATAAATGTGCGTGTTAAGCTGGTGGGTTATTTTAGTTCATAGTCTGGATGAGTTATAGCTGTTGGCTTTGAAGTTGGCAGTGTGCTATTATTTAAGTAAAATCAAAACAGCATCCCCTCCCCCATCCCTTTCAAGAATACATCTCCAATTCAGCGAGAGGCCCTTTCACTGGCTTTAATTAAAGGGACTGGCCTGTTACAGTCATTCCAATACTGTATAACTATGGGCAAGAGTTTTAAAGGAACATTGTTAATACTAATATACAAAACCCCCGCGGATAGCAAAAGACCAGCTGTGGTTCTTTATTGCTGGCAATGACAAATGTGTTTTTAACCAATTCACACCCTCACAACTTTCTCTCATGACAAAAAATTATGAGAATCTATATCAGCTGTTGCTGAAGATGTGTCACCCACTTATGAACAAAAAGAGGTATCAAGACAACCAGGAGATAACTGCCTTAATTAGCTAAAGTATAGAGGTAACATAAATTAGCCTGAACTCTGTGCACTTTAATCTTGTTTTCTAACTTACTGTATGCAATTTTATCAAAAGCCTTCTGAAAATCCAAATACACCACATCCACTGGTCCTGCCTTATCTCTTTCTCTCTTGTTCTTGCTTTCTCTCAAGCATTACAATGCATGACAGGATAAATGAAGTGCTTCTAACTAAAGATTCCTCTGTCTGTATAGGGTACCGCAGTGCACAGTTCCTCATCTAACCTAGTTCCATCCTTACAGAAGGATTAGTCCGTAACTTTATAAAATCAAAATCTGCAAGAAATAGGAACATGAGTAGGCTATTTGGTCCCTTAAGCCTGCTCCAACATTCAATATGACCATGGCTGATCCAACACTCCTCTTGTCCAATTTCTTGCTCATTCCCCAGAACCCTCGAATACTTTACTAATCAAGAATCCATCTCAGCTTTAAATATATACGATGATTCTGCCACATCAGCTTTCTGTGGCAACGAGTTCTAAAGACTCATAACCCTCGAGAAAAGAAATTCCTCCTCATGTCAGTCTTAAATTCACGTCCCTTTATTCTGAGACTATGCCCCTCTAGTCTGAGACTCTCCCATACATGGAAGCATCCTCTCAGTGCTTATTCTGTCAAGTCCCTTCAGAGTCCTATACTTTTCAATCAGATCACCTCTCAGTTTTCTGAGCTCTGGTGAGTAGGGTCCCAATCTGTTTAACCTTTGCTCATGCCACCATCTCTCCATACCAAGGTATCATCCCAGTGAACCTTCACTGAACTGCCTCCAATGACATGGGATCTATCCTTAAAGAAGGATTGCTCAGCTTGCTGAAATGATGGCAGATGGAAACAATCTGGATAAATGTGAGACATTTCATTTGGTACAATAAACAAGGGTAGGGCTTAGGCGAAAATGAGGACTGCAGATGCTGGAGATTAGAGTCAAGATTAGAGTGGTGCAGGTCAGGCAGCATCCAAGGAGCAGGTAAATCGACGTTTCAGGCAGAAGCCCTTGATCAAGAATGAGGCTGGGAGCCCTGGGGGGTGGAGAGATAAATGGGAGGGGGTGGGGCTGGAGACAAGGCAGTTGAGAGTGTAATAGGTGGATGGAGGAAGGGGTAAAGGTGATAGGTCGGAGAGGAGCGTGGAGCGGATAGGTGGGAAGGAAGATTGGCAGGTGGGACAGGTCAGGAGAGTGGTGCTGAGCTGGAAGTTTGGAACTGGGGTAAGGTGGGGGAAGGGGAAATGAGGAAACTGGTGAAGTCCACATTGATGCCCTGGGGTTGAAGGGTTCTCAGGCGAAAGGTGAGGCATTCTTCCTCCAGGCATTGGGTGGTGAGGGAGTGGCAATGGAGGAGGCCCAGGACCCACATGTCCTTGGCAGAGTGAGAGGGGGAATTGAAATGTTTGCCCACGGGGTGCTCCTGACCAGGTAGTCACGGAGGGAGCGGTCTTTACGGAAAGTGGATTGGTGTGGGGAGGGAAATATATCCCTGGTGGTGGGGGGTGGGGGGTTCTGTTTGTAGATGATGGAAATATTGGCAGATGATGCAGTTTATGTGGATGGTAGGTCCTTGTTGCGGTTGGAGGGGTGGCGTTTGAGGTCAGAGCAGTGGGACGTGAATGAGATGTATTGGAGGGCATCTTCAACCACGTGGAAAGGGCAATTACAGTCTTTAAAGAAGGAGGACATCTGGTGTGTTCTGTGGTGGAACTAGTCCTCCTGGGAGCAGATACGGCGAAGGCAGAGGAATTGGAAATATGGGATAGCATTTTTGCAGGAGGTAGGGTGGGAGGAGGCGTAATCCAGTTTGCTTTGGGAGTCGGTGGGTTTGTAAAAAATGTTAGTCGTCATTGATGGAGATGGAGAGGTCCAAGAAGGGGAGGGAGGTGACAGAGTGGTCCATGTGAATTTAAGGTCAGGGTGGAATGTGTTGGTGAAATTGATGAACTGCTCAACCTCCCTGTGGGAGCACGAGGTGGCGCCGATGTAGTCATCAATGTAGCGGAGGAAGAGGTGGGGAGTGGTGTTGGTGTATCTACGGAAGATGGACTGTTCTATGTAGCTGACAAAGAGATAGACATAGCTGGGGCCCCTGTGAGTGCCCAGGGCTACCCCTTTTGTCTGTAGGAAGTGGGAGGATGCAAAAGAGAAATTGTTGAGGGTGACGACCACTTCAGCCAAATGAATAAGAGTGTCAGTGGAAGGGTACTGGTGGGGGCATTGGGAAAGGAAGAAACGGAGGGCTTGGAGGCCCTGGTCATGACGAATGGAGGTGTAGAGGGATTGGATGTCCATGGTGAAGATGAGTAGTTGGGGGAGAAACGGAAGTCTTGGAGGAGGTGGAGGATGTGGATGGTATCCTGAATGCATGTAGGGAGTTCCTGGACAAGAGGGGATAGGACAGTATCCTCAGTATAAGGGACAGTATAATGGTAGGGCTTATACAATTAATGGTAGGGCCTTGAGTAGTGTTGTAGGACAGAGGCACCTAGGGGTGCAGGTACATAATTCATTGAAGTTTGTGTCACAAAGAGACAGGGTGGTTAAAAAGCCATTTGGCATACTCACCTTCATTGCTTGGTCCTTTGAGTATAGGAGTTGGGAAGTCACATTGAGATTGTAGAGGACATTGGTGACACCTCTCCTAGAATACTGTGTCCAGTTCTGGTCACCCAGTTATCGGAAGGATATTATCAGCTGGGGAGTGTTCGGAAGGGATTTATCAGCATGCTGCGAGGTATGGAAAGTTTGAGTTATAAAGAAAGGCTGGACTGGTTGGGACTTTGTTTCACTGGAATGTAGGAGGTTGAAAGGCAATCTGATAGAAGTGTATAAATTAAGGCGAGGTATAGATAGAATTAATGGTGGTTGTCTTTTCCCGAGGATGGAGAATTTCAAGACTAGGGGGTGCCTTTTTAAGGTGAGAGGAGTGAGATTTTCAATAAGACATCAGGCAACTTTTTTACATGGCGGTGGGGGGGGGGGGGGGGGGGGGGGGGGGGTGGTTCTTGTATGGAATGAATGTCCTGAGGAAATGATGGATGTGAGTACAATTACAACATTTAAAAGACATTTGGATAGATACAATAATAGGAAATGTTTGGAGGGATATGAGCCAGGAGAAGGCAGGTGGGACTAGTTTAGTTTGGGATTATGTTCAGCGTGGACTGGTTGGACCAAAGAGTCTGTTTTGTGCTGTATGACTCTATGCATTCCTTCAAAGGCATGGGGGATGGATTGCGTTTTTGTTGTTATTTAAATAATAGCACACTGCCAACTTCAAAGTCAGTAGCTTATAACTAATCAAGGCAATGATCTAAAATGACCCTTGACCTTAACACACACATTCATAGAGAAAATGAACAACTTCACATTTACTCACATTATACTCCATTGGGTAATGTTTTGCCCATTTTCTCAACCTATCAAAATCTCTCTAGAAAGTGTTTGTATCCCTCTCTCAACCTACCTTTTGTTTTTGTGCCATTTGTAAATTTGGCTACTGTACATTTGTTTACTTCCTCCAAGTTATTATTACACGTTGTAAACAGCTGCAATGTCAGCACTAATCTATGTGGAATCCCATTAGTCACAAGCTGTCAAGTTGAAAAAGAACTCTTTATCCCCAGTCAGTTAACTCCATGCCAATATACTACCTCCAACTCTGTGGGCTCTTATGACATAACCTTTCATCAGGTACTTTGTCAAACATCTTTTTGAAGTCCCAATGCAACACAACACGGTGGCTCAGTGGTTAGCACTGTTGCCTCACAGCGCTAGGGACCCAGGTTTGATTCCAGCCTCGGGCAACTGTCTGCGTGGAGGTTGTACATTCTCCCCGTGCGTGGGTTTCCTCCCATAGTCAAAAAATGTGCAGGTTAGGTGAATTAAACATGCTAAATTGCCCATAGTGTTCAAGGGTGTGTAAGCTCGGTGCATCATTCAGGGAAATGTAGGGTAGGGTAGGGGAATAGGTCTGGGTAGGGTCGGTGTGGATTTGTTTGGCCAAATGGGCTGCTTCCACACTGTAGGGATTTTATGACATCTTCTGGGTCCACTCTGGTTAAAATTTCCTTGAAAATCTCTACTAAATTTGTCAAATGTGATTTTCCTTTCATGAAGCCGTGCTGAATCAGCTTGTTCAGATTATGATTTTCAAAATGTTCTGCTATTACTGCCCTATTAATTGGTTCCTACACTTTTTCAACAATAGATATGAAAGTAATCAGCCTAACGTTGTGAGGTATACCAATAAGGATGGAAAAGCTAATAGAGAAATTCAGAGAAATTAATATTGGATACAAATGGAATAATTATGACTCTCAATGCAGGACAGATTATTTTTCATTTGATATCAGGCAGCATACAAACATTTGAGTGAAATCAATCTTGTGGACAAATTAACAGACGAAGTATGTCAAGTGGTTTTATTGGATGAGTTTTGAATTCATTAGGAAGAGCTGCTTAAATTGGCAAAGGGTAAATCCATTATTTACCAATGTCATTAAGAGTTGATAAGGTCTTTAGAGGCAACAGGTTTCTCAATTCACAAATGGCTAAACATTATAAGCAGGTTGTAACATTTGAGACTGCTCCAGGTTTACAAAAGCTTATGTTTCTGATACTGTATCATAATCATTAGACAGGGACAGCCAGATATTTGGAGAATAGAGTCAGGAAAGTTGCAATCTTTCATTTTTACTACAAAAATGGATTTTCCTCTTCCTTCCTGACATCATGCCATTTCATGAGTCGGGAAGGCCTTGGATTCTGATCACATATGTCTCTCCTGAAGTCAGGGTTGCCATTGTGAGTCGTAGAGCAGATTTGAACTTGCTCCTTCCAGATTTTGAAGGCTTAAAAACCTTATCCCATTGGGGAGTCTGTAACAATGAGAAAGCACCTGCAGGTGAGTCAAAAATATACAGACAAGTATTGGGAATGACAAATGTTGCTATTATATGTTGTATTGCATTGCAAATGTCTTTTAACTGCAGTAATTCATCATAGGCCTCTGTGCTGAAAAAGCTATGTTGGCCATTACATTGATCAGTGTTTTCCTAAGTGTTCAGATGCATTACAGTACCATTCCTTGTGTAGAAAGAGACTCAATATATTCAAAATAACAGAACAATATGTTTCCATGATTCCTATTTTGTTTTTGGCTGTCAGTTTAAATGCCAGGAGAACTTTGTCTTCAACTAAAATAGCTCAACTGTTCCAAATAAGCACATGCTCCACTCCATTGACTGAAGTGGAAATGAAATGCCATCTTATCTGGAAAAAATGGTGGAATTGCAATAAGCTCCATTGTTTAGATTTACCAGAGTTCTGTTATTATAGTGGAATATAACATGAATGATTTACTATCTTTCCAATGTTCCAGAGCCATTTATCTCAGCAAGTCACGTGCTCACGGTTTAACTGAAAGGTTTACATTGTTGTTAAAGAATTAGAGTTCTTTGATGTTGTTCATGTTTGTAACAAATTGACACTTTGACAGCATTTATGTTGTTTTGAATGGCTATTTGAAATGGGAGTTCTTTTCATTACGAAGCATTTGAGTGAAAGCCCTTCTGACTCGTTAAAGTTTATCATTTTACTGTCCATATCAAAGAGATTCTTTACCTACAAATAGTAGATACAGTGATACAAGGAGGGGCTACCCAGTCACTCAGGAGTTATTGAAGGGCATGTAGCAGGGTGATTTAAGGTGGCATAGGTTGTGTAAGGGAATGAAGAGTGAGGATTGTAGGGCATTAAGAATAATATTGAGAGCTCTGCTGCAGTCCTTTAGAGTGAAGGCAGCTTTCTGAATAGTTCAACTCCACATCCAAACTATAATACAGCTCATAAAGCATCAGTTTGCCTTATCCATGTCTCTCAGAGACAAAAATATGACAGGAAGTAGATTCGGAGGAGGGCTCAGTTTTTACAGAGCCAATGCTTTTCTTTGGCCGTCGAAGAAAATCCAGCTAAATGAGTCCTGAGATGTACATTTAAGGAAAAGTTGTCCTGATTGCAGTAATGAGTCAATAAGTAGATTTATATGAATTACTGAATCGTGCATGGCAGAAATGTGCTGGGTGAGATTATTGGTAATGGGAATGTTATAAATTATAAGATAATTAGATACTGGGGCCAAAATGAAGATTGTATTATATTCAATAAATACACTGTATATTATCAGTCTGAGATTTTGGTACTAGTGAAATGCTTTTTTTGTTTGCATTTTTTAAAAAATGGGATTTCTCTTTATGGCTCATTTTTTCCTTTGACAACTCGAAAAACAGCCATGATATACACACAACATCCAAGAGTGTTTCCTGCTTTTATCACACCCTCAATAAATTTTGCATTTATGTAAAACAACAAAAAAAAAGAAAGATCTGGTGAGTCCTGCCAGAAAGATAAATCATACAATTGAATTGAATGAGAAACCTGTTGTCCTGAAGTTATCTGTCACAGAAGTGGAAGCTTGGAGCAGAATTTTGAGTATCAGACATTAGATATTTTTCATTTTGTTTTTGTATCCAAGTTACTAGCACAGCAAACTATCTTTACTTTCAAGTTTCTTCCATATCATAATTAGCAAATGAACATTGAGAAACCTGTCAGTCATTAACACTGTTGGCCCTGTACTTAAATAGTTGTTAGTAGATTATGTGACTTGGAGATAAAATACTTTTCATTGAAAGGAAAGCTATTTGAAGGATTTGTCATATCCTTTGCCTTTTATTAGGAGTTAGCTGTGTTTAGCATGATCACCAGGGTCTTGTTGTTTTAGTTTTAATATTAATTCAGCCCAGAGACAAAAGAGATGTGTGTATATATGCCAGCACAACTGCATGTGTGTGTGGTCCAACTGGCTGGTTCCAGAGATCAGGCTTTCATCACCACCCCCCACCAATTTCAATGGAAATATCAATCTCATTCCCTCTTAAAATAAACTTGGCTTTGTATCAGGGCCAGTTATTGTGCCAAAGTTTTTTCAACTTGAAGCATATAATCAGATCAACAGCCTAAGTAAAACATAGTAGCAATCTAGAATAAGTTACTTAATTAACCTATAAAGTCATTGAATTACTAAAAGGTAAGATAATCACTGTTGTACCTGTCCTAGGAACTGAAATTAATGAATTAATTACAAATGTTTTCACATATCACGTTATGGAGTTCTAAGCTCTAAATCCAGCCAACTCACCACAGCATCTAAAACTCATTGTATTTTGAGGTATGTGATGGATTGGAAATGTTACAAATGTGTTTGAAGCAAGCAACATTGTATAATATGAAATTAGTGCTTTCAAGGAACACTTTTTCAGAATAGCTGGTATATTGCAGATTTCAGCTTTGAATCCGTGCAGTTCAAGCCACAAATCAATTTCTTGACATAAATATACATTCACCCAGTTATGTGTGACTTGTCTTTTAGGAGGACAGCAGCTGGAAAGCCAGCTGTTTTAAGTCAAAGTCAAAAATTACTGACATTGGCAGAATGACCCTGTGTCACCTAACATGTGGTTGCAAGATAATGGCTAAAACAAAGGGCTCGTTTTGGTACCTACACAAATTTAGAAGTATTTACTGTCAGGCTGCTATTCCTGTTTTCTAAAGTAGAATCCCTTTCTGCAACTGAGTCAGTCATGGCCCATTTAGTCGACCAATTGCCTCTAAACCATAAGGTTCTTGGGGAAGTGCAGTTTTACAGATGAAATATTCAACCTCAACCACATCTTGGTGAATGTTAAAGGGAATTATCTCAAACCAAAGCAGGGACATTACCCCACAGAGACCTGACGGATGTTTATCCCTCAGTCAATGGCACACAACTGCTTATCTGATCATTCCTACGATTTTGAATTTGGGGAGTTTAGTGAATGCAGTAGCTGTCATGATCACATTTCAAAAAGCACTACATTGCTTGTGAAGCACATTGAGGCATCTGCTGGTCACAAAAATTATTATGATATAAATGCAAGTCTTTCTATAACCTCAATGTATTGAAATGAAAATCGGATGTCATGCCTCCTAATTAGATTGATTCTCTTTCATGAACTGTATAATTGTTTTCTTCCTGTTGCATTCAAAAGTCTAGTCTTCCTTTTGCAATGATTTAATCAAGAGAGTACGCCAGGTATCAAAGTAACAAAGGATTGGGGTCGATGAATGGAAAGTCCTTATGACCAATTGAACTCAGCAGTCAGGAAATAGGTAGATAAAGCAGACAATACAGCAAATGACCAGATAGCAAAAAGAAAAGCCCAGCAGAATGGGAAAATAATTGGGCAATCTCTGGTCAATGCTACTCATTTGTGCCAACTGTGAAAGGAATCACCACTTAATTTGGCTTCTACAGCCACAACTGATGATGGTCAATCAAGAAATGACACACATACTGGTAGTAGTCCATCTCTTCAGAGTAGTGTGATCTAACATTCCTGCTTGTTGGAAGTACAGCAGATTCTACAGTGAAGCCAATAGTTGTCTCTCATTCAGGGCAATGAAGGGTTATTCAAGGATTAAGTTATTGTGTGGAGAGCAAACAACAAGGTAAGGGTAACCCAATCAATTTTGACATTGGTTTATATCCTAAATTTGCTTGCAGCTTATTGTTAAGGATAATTTTTTTAGTTAATAATTTTACCAAAGTAAACTCTGACCTACCTGGACAATGCTCCTTGGTCACCCGATGGCTTTTGAATGGTGTCAGTGAAAATAACAAGGTGATATACCCTACTAACTTCTTGTTTGCTTTTATTTTAATTCTGTGGATCAAGACTTGATTGCAAGGTCCATTATCAATGGAGAATTTTTATCGAACCATCAATTAAACTGAAGGTGATCATGCTCTTAGCCCAAGGGAGCTTTGAACAAATATAATATTGTTAAGAACATTGATCATCTCTATGGTTTGAAATGAGATTACCTCATCCACCACAAATGGTGGTCAGATTGCGTTACAGATGACAGCTCTCTGGGTTAAGAAAATCCAACAGGGGACTGTAGAAATGAACAAGTAAATTGGATGAGCTAAACAATGACAATGTTACAGAATTGTGTGAGGTTTTTCTAGAGGTTTGTCTACTAAGGAACTAAGAATAAGGGAATGAAGAGAAGTTGAACAATCAGCAAACACATTTAACTCACGATCACATGATGATGTCATGGAAAAGCTTCAAGATGCAACAGCCTCTATGATGAAGATCCCAGCACAGCACAGTTTAAGAGTGAACAGAAAGGCCAGCAATGAAGTCAATTGTCCTACGGAGTTCTCCAGAGAATATGAAGAAGAAATAGCCGCTAGAAAGATTCATTTAAAAGTCTACTGCAAAGAACCCTTCAAAGGATGCTGCAAAGAGTCTTGACGCTCTCCTCATAGTATCCTTTCCAGTAGCCCTCCAAACGTTCCTCCCAATCTCCAGTGAACCCACCTCCACAACCTCTCGTCCATGTGTGAGGAGAATGTGAGGCTTCATATTTGGTGAGATCCAAACCTTGTGTTTTCTTAGATTTCCCACATTAGGATTAATTTATTATTGATGTTTTCTAAGTTTTCTTAATATTACAATGTAACTGTGGATGCGTGGGATAGAATCTATTTCTGGGTCAAAAGTTCTGGATTTGAATCCCATGCCAGGATTTGTTGGCCATGGACAGTGTGGTCCAACAGGTTTATTATTAGCCTTTAAATCCTTCTCATATGCTTGATGGCAGATGGCAATAGCAGAGAGACTGCTGGTCAGCTAGCTTGGCTTACTCCAGAAGGTAAACAGCTGCAGTATATTGGGTATAATTATGGAAGTCCAGGGTACGACTCTCATAAACAAGGACAGGAGAAAAGATTTACAAGCAGAATGTGTATGTTCTGATAGAAACAGAAACCGCTGGGCGGCGCGGTGGCACAGTGGTTAGCACTGCTGCCTCACAGCGCCTGAGACCCGGGTTCAATTCCCGACTCAGGCGACTGACTGTGTGGAGTTTGCACGTTCTCCCCGTGTCAGCGTGGGTTTCCTCCGGGTGCTCCGGTTTCCTCCCACAGTCCAAAGATGTGCGGGTCAGGTGAATTGGCCATGCTAAATTGCCCGTAGTGTTAGGTAAGGGGTAAATGTAGGGGTATGGGTGGGTTTCGCTTCGGCGGGTCGGTGTGGACTTGTTGGGCCGAAGGGCCTGTTTCCACACTGTAAATCTAATCTAGTCTAATCTAATCTAAAAAATTGTGAGGTCGACAGTAGCACAGGTCATGTCAGCGAACCAGTAACCTAAAAGCCTGGGTCTAATGAGCATCTAAGGTTCAGGCTATATAGATGTTAAAAGGGATTGACAATGTAGACGTAACATGGACGTTTCTTGTGGTGGGACAATTTTGAGCAAGAGATCCTGGTTTTAGATTAAGCGGTGGCAAATTTAAAATAAACATGAGGAGAAATTACTTCTCTCATAGGATTTTGAATCTGTGGAAGTCTCTGCTCTAGAGTGTGGTGGAAGTCCAGACATAGAATAACTTTAAGGAGGAGATAGACAGATCTTTAAACAGTGACGGGCTGAAGGGTTGTGGGGAGCTGCAGGAAAGCAGAGTTAAGGCCAATATGAGATCACATTAGAAGATGGAGCAGGCTTGAGGAGCTGGATTGTCTACTCCCACTCCTAGTTCTTGTGCCCTGTAGTTCTGACTGCATGGCAGAGGCTGGAATTTAAATTCAATTAATTAAATCTGGAATTGAAAGCTAGTCTCACCATTTGAAAAACCCATCTGTTGCACTGATGTCCTTTATTAGGGCAGAAAATCTGCCTGCTTTGTCTGGCCTACATGTGATCCAGATTGACGTACTTGAGGTGACTCTTGATTGTTCTTCGAAAGGGCGCAGCAAGCCACTCAGTTCAAGAGAGTTCAGGGATGGACAAACAAATGCTGGCATTGTCAGCGCCCTCAACATGCCATGAAAATACTTTTTAAAAGTACATTCCAAAAGCCTTTCCCCCCCAGGAATGTTACCCTGCTTAAACATCTCATCTATGTTTTGCATCATGTTTCTTTTCTAGTAACCAACTAATGTTGTTAAGTGACGATTTTTGGTAATACTTTCTTTGACTTCTTTCCTTCTTCTTTCTCTAACTTTTGCTTACACATAGGTTATTGAGAGTATGGAGAAAAGTATAATTGAAATCACAATCCGATCAGCCATGGTATTATTGAGTGATGGATCAGGCTAGAGAAACAGAATGGTTTAGTAATGCTCCTAATTCATAGGTTTGTACGTTAGTACGTTCCACGTTTGTTGATGATGTGTACTATGGATATTAGGTTAGTTTTGTTTTGGTGACAATTATTGCACAACTCAAGAATGACCAATTGCTACCTGCAAAATACTACATTCTCATCTTTTGTGCTAAAACTTGAGATTGAATTTGCAAATGCACCATGTACTTGATTCTGTCTTTTCTATCAGCTTTAAACAAACATTCTTCTTATTTGATATTTTGAAAATTCTTTTCTGTTGCTATCAGCAAATTGTAATGTATTGTTAAATGATCCTTACCGTCAAGTGGTTCAAGAGAAACTGATTTCAGTATCGATATCAACTGTTGTTGGATTTGTGCTATAGTCTGAAAGGTCTTTTGTATAAAGATGAAATCAGGAGAATAAACTATCTGTTGTAGCTCTGCAGAATGGACAGCTTTGGCTCCAATAACAATGGGCACTATACCAGCTCTCTTTAAAGCATGTGCTGCCTGTCCGACATCATCCCTGGACTTGCCAGCAGTGATCAGCACCAGAATCTGTGTAGCTCCCATATCTTTTCTGCTCCCAGCAGATGCGATAAAGACATTTCTTGTAACATAGTTCAGTGCCGCGCCAGTGTTGAGGGCTCTTCCTGTTTTCCGTCTGAGCAATGTTGTTGCAGCCAATACTTCATCTTTACTTGCGTAAGTATTAAGTCTGAATTCAGTTTTTGAGTCATGACTATATTGCACCATAGCAATTTGATCTTTGTCAGGGCCAATGTCGAGTTCCTGGATTACTTTAAGCAGAAATGCACGAACTAGGGGAAATGCTTTACCCATTCCAAGTGTGCCATCAATAAGGAAGACAATATCTGTTTGCCTGGCTGCAGGAGCTAAATAGAAATGTAAGGAAAGAGCAGAAAATCATAATTTATATAATACAGCAAAAGATTTTATACTAATATAGCAACTTTAACACCACAAAACATCCCAAAGCATTTCACCAGAGCATAACCAGAACAGAAATATATTGAACAAGGTCTTTTTCAAAGGTTCTGTGAGAGGTGGAGAGGTTTAGGGAGGAAATTCCAGAGGTTCTGCCTCAATTCCTGGAGGCAAGGCTGAAAATAGAGCAACAAAGGAAGTACTCAATGCATAAGGCCAGATTAGAGAAGCACAGGGCTCTTAGAGGATTCTAGATCTGGAGAAGGTTACAAATGTGGGGGGGAGGAGTATGACATTATAAAGGGATTTCAACAGCAAAGTTAGAATTTTACAGGGAGCATAACTGTGAACAAAGGGTGATGAATTGACTCAAGGTTATAGAGCATGGAGGTTAATTTAATGGTTGCTAAAATTCAAAGCATTTCTCTTTCTACCCCAACAATTTGCTAATTAGTTTGTTAATTGCCACAACTTGTCACTTCACCATCATATTGAATATACGCATAACATAGAGAAGAATAAACCAACTCTTAGAATCTAAACCACTATTATTCAATTACCAGTTAGATAGGTTACCAATACTGAAAGTTTTCTTCACAACTTTAACATAAAATTCCATGTACAGTAGTAAGTTCCTAATACAATGATAGTCTATATGTTTGGATGAAATTGCTGGGGGGACATATTTAGACTCAGGAACTGATTACAAGAGTGCATAGTGAAATGGGAAATATACATTTTTAAATAATTAACTGTTCAATTATTTAATTACAGCTAATAGTAATTAGTAATTTGTGGAAGTCTTTCAGTGTTGAAACACATTTAGAATCATGTGGAATCTGTTGTGATTTTGAGGTTGATACACTTTCTTGGCTACAAAAACAATGGGCATTATATTGTCCTGATCGTATCAGCTAAACTCCAAGGAAGATTCACTGATTTTCCCAGGAGCGATGAGTGCAAAATTACTGAAGCTGCATCTGTGATCAATATATTTATCATATAGTTCCATGCACCATCTGTATTTAGGAATATTCTTGTTATAGTTGCACCTTTTTAAAAACAAAATTGTGTTCAAAGTCCAATCTTCAATCAAGAATATATTGAAACCAAATTCAATTATTGAATTGAAATTATATAATACCACAACAATCTGATCTTTGATCCAACATTGAGTTCTTGAATAATTTGAGTAATTCTTACTGTTAACTACTTACAGTTGAATTACTGTTTATTCTGCCTGTTCTATAATTTTTTGTTACTCATTCACAGTGATATTAGCTAGTCCAGCACTTATTGTTCATCCCTGATGGTCCTGGAGAAGATGGTGGTGTTCTTAAGTCATTTTCATGTTTCTTCACAAGTCCTACAAATGTTTAGTGTTTCTAATTGCAAATGTCTGCACAGAATAGACTTGGGCAGCAGGCACTTAAAGTTTATTTAGAAGCAAAAGGAGAAAATGCTCTAAAAGCTCAGCAGAGCTGGCAGGATCTGTGGAGAAAAATCAGAGTTAATGTTTTAGGCTGAGTGACCCTTCCTTAGAACTGATGGTAGCCAGGAAAATGTTGGGTTATACACAGAAGATACGGTAGGGTGAAGAGATTAAGGAGTAAACGTTCGATGTGGATAGGGCCCAAAGAGAGGGAGAACAGCCAGACTGACAAAGGGGTGGATATTGGTCTGGCTAGGAAGGTGAATAGTTATTAATGGGGACTGATAGTGGTTAACAATGCATTGTGTGTAATAGCAGACAGTGTGCTAACAAAGCAAGGGGTAAGGACATTGAAGTTCTCAAGCCTCTTGCATATAAATTTAATATTTTTCCAGCTACCATTAGTTCTGAGGAAGGGAAACTGGACCCGAAATGTTACCTCTAATTTCTCTCCACAGGTGCTGCCAGACCTACTGAGCTTTTCCAGCAATTTGTTTTCATTTCTGATTTCCAGCATCCACAGTTCTTTCGGTTTTTACTTAAGGTTTTTTTGCTGACTCCAAGACTTTGGAACAAACCACATCTGGCTTCATTAATAAGTAGTCCCCTTGAAATTCAGCATAATTGCGAGAATTGAAAGGGGCCATTAAGGTCTGACACTCTGCTGGGAAAGGAAGGAGCAGTAAGAGGAGGAGAGGTTCTAAGCTGTATGCTGTATCCAGCCAAGGATGTTGACGGATTAATTTCCCTACATGAAGCTCTCAGGCTAACAAAGTTTGCGACATCTGCACTTCAGTAAGGGTGTCTTCACGGAAATTGCAGCAACAACTGTAATTGCAATAAACTGTGGCAATATACATTTCTGTGCCCGCCAGTTTGGAGCTGAAGATATGCACATCATTGTTTGTAGTATTTCATCCATTGTTGTGTAAGGGAGGTCAATGCGCCTCTCTCGTCTCTGGAAGACAACTAGCTATATTTCACTCTCGCTTATCAGCAGAGAAAGCATGGTGTTTCACAAGGAATGCTGATCTCCCCATGAAGTAGAGTAGCATTGACTATATGTGTATCGCTCTGTAGGCGCTACCTATTAACTCTGTCCTGTGCCAAAACTGGATGTGATTCCACTCCCTCAATCTCCAACTGATTTCTGAGCACAGTCAGTGAATTACGCAGGTCAATGCCTGGCAGTAGTCATGAAGTCTTCCTCACCAGCTCTGTTTGGCCAATCAAGACAAAGCTCAAAGGTGAGTGCTGGGTGACAGTCGAGTTGATGACACTCATGGTGATCCTGGTGTTCAATCCATAATCATGTGTGCATGTCAAAGCATTGGCGCATCCAATCAGCATCTCTGTAATGAGAGGTCGCAACACAGCAGGCCGAATGGCAGATGGCACCACCCTTGACATTCCTATAGCACGTTCATAAAGCAATAGAACAGGAAAGAAAAAAAGCCTAACAATGCCTCAGAGAACGTTCTCTGTTATTCAGCAAATTTAAGAGAACAATGTTGCTCTACAGTAGGCCAATGATTACTGATGACAGATAACAGTGCTAACAGTCTCGGTTTCTTCCCTGCTAAAACAAGGAACCCTGAAGTTAACTGCCTCAAAGGAAAAATGGCTTCCAGGGTTAAACATTCACTGAGAGACAGAAGTGAGCTAAAATGTTGATTGCTGAAGGGAAATAAAGTGATTTACAGGCAATAAGGCAGACAACGCTACACCATGAGAAGCACACATTATGTGTCAAGAGGGTATAGTTGAATATTGCACTGCCACTCTGAGAGTATGGTGGCCTGCCTAGAAGAAAATACTCTTGATGTTTCAGGGTTTATAAATACCAACAAATGTCCAACTAATCTTGTATAATCTTCTTTCTAGAAGACTAAACATCCTAAGTATTAGAGAAATGCACAAATAAGTAAAGCACAAAACCCAGTTTGTGTACCTTCTTCACTCGTAACCGCTGATTCACCAGCAATTACATTTGACTCTTTAGTTGTTGCTGTTGGAGCAGTTAGTATCGACAATGGTGTCATCACCCTTTCCTGTACATGGGGTAGATTTCGGAATTCCTTGACACTGAAAACTAAATTGGGGCCAGTTGCAATTTCTTGTAACTCAGCTGAATCTGCGTGTCGTACTCCAACGGCAAATGTCGTTACGGCAGCTTGCTTTAGTTTATCTGCAAATGGTTTCACAGCATCCATTGATGTACCTCCAGTGAACAACACCAGAAATTGAGGAACCCCTTGCTCTTTTCTGCTTCCAGCACGACTAGTGAAGTGGTTCCTCAAGACAAAGTCCAGTGCTGTGCCAGTATTGAGCATTGTGCCACCTTTTAACTGGAGTCCTTTGACATGACGCAGAATGTCAGCTTTTGATGAGTAGGTGTTAAGATAGAATTCTGTTTCTGCATTGTGACTGAACTGTGCTAGACCCACTCGCACTCGGTCACTGCCAATATTTAGATTCTCAACTATATTTCTGATGAAATCATGGACAAGATGTAAATTTGTGTTTCCAACATTCTCTGATCCATCTATAAGGAACACAATATCTCTCTTGTTCACTTCTTCAGGTGAGACTGAAAAAAGAATATAAATGCAATTAGCAGCAGATCATGTAAGAACAGATAGCCATTATATACAATGAGTTGAATATTTTGCTCTTATTATGATAGATACATATCACCTCAGGTGCCATTAATTCAACAAACTTTAGGAGTTATGCAATAGACAGAGTGACAATAAATGAAACCATAGAATCACAGAATGCTTGCAGACAGAAGGAGACCATTTGTCCCATCAAGCATGGAGGGTTCCCTTTAACAGCCATTTTGCCAGATGCATTCTTCAATCTTTTCTCTCTAGTCCTACTTTTACCTTCCTTTGGACAGCCAGTCTATTTCATTTGAAAAGCCATGTTGAATTTGCCTCTGTTATTCTCAAACAATGCATCTGGATCCTAACCACTTGCTGCACAAAACATTTTCCTCAGGTCATCTTTGGTTCTTGAAACCTGAAACTCCTTCCTCTCAACCTTTCTGTCGCAAATTTCTCCCTATCTATGTAACTAGATGCCTCACAATTTCAACACCTCAATCATATCATATCTCAACTTGTTTTTTTTTAATCCAAATAAAGGACAACCCCAGATTCTTCAATTTATCTACAAAACCAAAGTCCCTCATTCACATATCCATTCTCAGAAATCTTATCTGCATGTTCCTCAAAGTCTTTGCATCCTTCTGACAGTGTGGCACTCAGAATTATACACATTACTCCAGTTGAGAACCAACCAATGTTTTATGAAGATAAGTCAGTAAGCTTCTTTGTAATCTGTACTACTGTTTATAAATCACAGCAACCATACACCATCTTAACATTTTTAAAAAAACTTTATTGCCATTTTCAACAATTCTTTAACAATTCTTTCTGTGTTCCGGAGCACCCCCTCCTCTCTACCACTCCTTCACAATTATACCCTTTAGTTTATAGTTCCTTACCCCAGTCATTTCACAAATCTCTGTTAAATTGCATTTGCCACAAGTCTGCCCATTCCACTAGGCTTTTTTTTTGAAGTCTAGAAGTCTATCATTAGCTCCTCACAACTCTCAATTATTTCAAAGTTCTGTTATCTGCAAGTTTTGAAATTTTAACCTGCACATCCAAGCCAAAGTCATGAGTAAATATGATGAAAAGCAGTGCATTGAATACTGACTCTAATGGGAACAACATTGCATATGTTCCTCCAGCTTGAAAAAAAAAGTCACCTCCACTCTATCTCTGTTACTCAGACCACTTTGTATGTTCCTGTCCTATAATTCAGCTGTTGGACTATAACCTGGTGTTGTGAGATTTTTAACTTTATAATTTAGCTGACAGCCTATTCTATCAAAAGCTCCTGGAAGTCCACATCAATCACATTATCATCATCTTTGTTCAATTCTTTGTCATTCACAACCTATATGAAATTTGACAATCTATATCTGTCTCTATCATTTCTCATTTGTAAAAAGAAAACTGAAATCGATCAACAAAATTAGATTCACAGCAAGTAATCCAGGAGGGAAACATAGTGGATCAAGGAAACGTGCGTAGACTTTAATTTAAAAGGCTTCCTCAAATGCTTTTCAATTGGACTCTAACCCTATGCAGATCATAGCATACAGGTGACATGAGATAAATGTTGTTGATGTATTTTCAATCTGAAAGAAACCCTTCTCAGATCAGTACATTCATGTTCTGTGGGGTTAATGCTTTCTCATTCCAGCAACTTTGAGATCAAGATAGTCATAATATTATCTTCATAGCATAACTGTAACCATTCCAACTCCCACAAAATAAAATCTTTGCAGCCTATAACCATTTCACTGAATACATTTAACTTAAGATCATTCAGTAAAGATTAGACTTTCATCCTCTTTGTCTAAATTGATAGTTGAAACCAGAGTGATGACAAGCAAAGACCTTAACTGACAAGATTTGTATAACTGAGCAAGTTAAAGCATTTTTCCAGACATATGTGTGATTTGATAAAACTGAGGATTTAATGAAAATATTATATAAGCATTTTGGATTCAGCTTCAGAAAGGAAGTGGATGTTGTAAAATTAACACTAAAAGTGGAAAATTTGTGAAGGAAAGATTTGCTATCTGAATTAGCATTACTGAAAATTGGGAAATCATCTGGTCCAGATGGAACACATTCTAGGTTGCTGAAAGATGCAGAATGTAGAAATTTCAGAGCCATCAGCCAAACTTGTTCAATATTTGTTGGCGTATGAATAATGTCAGAGGACTGGAGGATTGCAAATGTGATATTATTAATCAAGAAAGAGTCAGGAGAAAAGAACAGAAACTACAGACTACTATCAGCTTAACATTAGTGATGAGGAAATTACCAAAACCATTCTCAAAGACATAATAAACTTTAATTTGGAAAGGCATACATGAGTCAAAGAGATCCAATATGGATTTGCTAAAGACAGTTCGGAATTATTTAGTTGATTGAATTCTGCAGGAGGTATATAATAATAATAATAATGAGATGTTTTGGACATGTCTTTTTAATTCAGGGTAAAATGGTGGAGGTCACATGAACTTTCTGAGGGCTACTTCATCCAGATAGTTAATTATCAAAGACAGGCTCAGACAGTGTTGCTAGGTGATGCTATACAGTAATAAAAACTGAAAGAACTGCAGATGCTGTAAATCAGAAACAAATACAGAAGTTGCTGGAAAAGCTCAGAAGTTCAGGTGGTATCTATGAAGAGAAATCAGAGTTGGCATTTTGGGTTTTTCTGAGGAAGGGTAACCGGACCAGAAATGTCAACTCTGATTTAGAGTCATAGAGATGTACAGCATGGAGACAGATCCTTCGGTCCAACCTGTCCATGCCGACCAGATATCCCAACCCAATCTAGTCCCACCTGTCAGCACCCAGCCCATATCCCTCCAAATCCTTCCCAATCATACACCCATCCAAATGCCTCTTAAATGTTGCAATTGTACCAGCCTCGACCATATCCTCTGGCAGCTCATTCCGTACACATACCACCCTCTGTGTGAAAAAGTTGCCCCTTAGGCCTCTTTTATATCTTTTTCCTCTCATCCTAAACCTATGCCCTCTAGTTCTGGACTCCCTGACCCCAGGGAAAAGACTTTGTCTATTTATCCTGTCCATGTCCCTCATAATTTTGTAAACCTCTACAACGTCACCCCTCAGCCTCCGATGCTCCATGGAAAACAGCCCTAGCCTGTTCAGCTTCTCCCTGTAGCTCAGATCCTCCAACCCTGGCAACATCCTTGTAAATCTTTTCTGAACCCTTTCAAGTTTCACAACATCTTTCCGATAGGAAGGAGACCAGAATTGCACGCAATGTTCCAAGAGTGGGTTAACCAATGTCCTATACAGCTGCAACATGACCTCCCAACTCCTGTACTCAATACTCTGACCAATAAAGGAAAGCATATCAAACACCTTCTTCACTATCCTATCTACCTGCGACTCCTCTTTCAAGGAGGTATGAACCTGCACTCCAAGGTCTCTTTGTTCAGCAACACTCCCTAGAGCCTTGCCATTAAGTGTATAAGTCCTCCTAAGATTTGCTTTCCCAAAATGCAGCACCTCACATTTATCTGAATTAAACTCTGTCGGCCTCTTCTCAGCCCATTGACCCATCTTGTCCAGATCCTGTTGTAATCTGAGGTAACCCTCTTCACTGTCCACTACACCTCCAATTTTGGTGTCATCTGCAAACTTACTAACTGTACCTCCTTATGCTCGCATCCAGATAATTTATGTAAATGACAAAAAGTAAAGGGCCCTGCACCAATCCTTGTGGCACTCCACTAGTCACAGGCCTCTAGTCTGAAAAACAACACCACACTCTGTCTTCTATCTTTGAGCCAGTTCTATATCCAAATGGCCAGTTCTCCCTGTATTCCATGAGACCTAACTTTGCTAATCAGTCTCCCATGGGGAACCTTGTCAAACGCCTTACTGAAGTCCATATAGATCACATGTACTGCTCTGCCCTCATCAATCTTCTTTGTTACTTCTTCAAAAAACTCAATCAAGTTTGTGAGACATGATTTCCCACACACAAAGCCATGTTGACTATCCCTAATCAGTCATTGCCTTTCCAAATACATGTACATCCTGTCCCTCAGGATTCCCTCCAACAACTTGCCCACCACTGAGGTCAGGCTCACTGGTCTATAATTCCCTGGCTTGTCTTTACCACCCTTCTTAAACAGTGGCACCACGTTTGCCAACCTCCAGTCTTCCGGCACTTCACCTGTGACTATCTTTCTTTCTATCCACAGATGCTGCCAGACCTGCTGAGCTTTTCCAGCAACTTCTGTTTTCGATGCTCTATGGTGTTCAGGTTGAATTTATTATGCTAGTGTCTGCTTCTCAAACTTCTGGAAATCTGTTTAAGGTTTTGGCGGTCAAGATTAACTAATTGGCATTCCTACCTACAAACAAATCTAATGTGATGCTCATAGGGATGAATGCACAGGTGGCCATTTTTGAGATGAGGTTACAACAATTCAGAGCATTTCACTGCATATCACAAATAAGCAGCTATTTTTAAGTTGTTAACAAGTTGTCACTGCTTGGCTTAGTGAACTACCACAGCCAGATGTGGGAGAGAAATGATCTCTAGTCATAGAAATACATCCCACGGGCATCTAAGGCATCCAAGAGATTTATACTTTTGGTCAGAGGGGAAGAATCATCAGGACAGTCATTACTATGCTCGCGAATTTAGGAAATTCTTTGAAAATCAAGGGAAACACCTGAAGTGAATCATTCACTGAAATGGGGAATCATTAAAAATAACAGAATTAATGTGGCCCCTCAACTGTGCTCTGTCATTCAAATAAGGTCAAGTTTTTCCATTAAAAACCTGGTTAACTCAGCCTTGAATACATTCTACAATATTTAGCCTCTATTGCACCACTGTGAAAGACAATGCAAAACACTAGCAAACCATTGGTAGCTGGTAGAAACTGTGAACTGTTTGCAATACTGACTGTAAATCTGCAGAGAGAGTGATAAGAAGTCACCATAGGTTAGCTCTTTCATTAGAGACAGATGGCTAGTAGTGGTTTAACCTGAGAGTCACAACACCTCAAGCGAGGGGGAGAGGTCGAGAGGGAGAGCCCTTCATTATAAAGGCTGAGCAGGAACTGAACCCATGCTGTTAGTGTCCCTCTGCAATGCACACCAGCCAACTAAACTGACTGGCTCCACCGAGAGACTGATGCATGATCAATATGAAGGGAGCATGTCCCTTTCTGTAACTTAAAGTATATGTTGCCTACAAAAAGAAAGGTTGAGTTCATATTGTTCCTAGTCCTTTTTTTTAAACAATAAATGTTTAAAAAAGTGATATCTTGAAGTGTCATTATTTCAAGAATTAACTAGAAATTCATATTACTTCAAATTATTGTTTTCTGTGTTGATCATAATGAGTATCAAAGAATGTTGATCTTTTAAATTTATTTGTGGAATGTGGGCTGACCAATATTTATTGCCCGTCCCTAGTTGCCCTTGAGAGTGCCTCAAGGCCATGTCGTAAATGTTTTATACTTTGATATTCAGAAAGCATTTGAACAAGTGTTACACAGGCGATGTGTTAAGTTCAAAGTTCATGAAATTAAGGAGTCTGTTGGGGCATGGATAAAAATTTAGTGCAGTGCCCATATAGAACATAGAGGTTTAATTATTATAGACGGGGAGATGGATTGCAGAGCAATTCCCTGAAAGTCATTTGGGTCCGTTGTTATCCTTGATTTTTAAGCACAGCATAGACTTGGGCATAGGGAGCAGAATTACAATACTTCCTGATGATTCAAAAGTTTGCAATGCACTGGATAATTATGAGGATGGTTATGAATTTGTTATGAAATTGCCAAATATATTCCAGATGCCAATCAGTGTTAAAGTTTAATTCAACCTTTACTTTTATAAAGTGCTTTTCTTATCCTTGTGATCTGCTAAAGTGCTTTGTCACCAATTGTAATATAGGACCCCATCGAGCAGCCAATTGGTACACAGGAAGCTCCCACAAATAGAAATGTGATAATGACCAATCTGCTTTTGTGATGTTGATTGAAATCTAAATCTTGACCTGGACACCAGTAATAACTTCCTTGCTTTTCTTTGAAACAGTTATACCGAGTCTTTTTATGTCTATCTTAGAAAGTGCCTTAGAATGAGAGAGGTTTAACATTTTGCCCCAAGAAACATCACTTTCGACAATGCAGCAGATAATGGCTGGTATCTGGATTTCGTGTGACGCACTTTAGGAGAGCTAATATTGATAATACTAATAATAACTAATGCATCTGTGGAGAGAAACAGTCAACATTTCAGTTGAGGAGATTTCAGAAAAGTTGGAAGATTTCTCCCCCAAAAAAACAGGTTAAGACTTGGACATTTCCAAAGTATTGATCTGTTCAATAGTGTAATAAGAGAGAAATATTTCTCTCTGATGTGTGGCTCGGAAACAGAAGTCGTAAATGTTAAATCTTTGGAAAAAACCTAGAGGAGATATTTCACTGAGAATTATCAAGATGGGAACCATTGTACATGAACAGGTCATGAAAATTAAATGCACGAATGACTCTAAAAAAGGAGTTAATAAGGTATTTGAGGAAAGTTAACTCAGAGGATTACAGACAAGAAATGGTGAAATGAGACTCAGCATGGCTTGTTCTTTTAAAGTGCCAATACAGGCACACAGGATTTCTGGCTTCATTCAGGGTTTCTGGTTTCTATGAGTCTATGGTTTCACAGGTTCAACTTCTATTAACTTAAATTTAGAGCATGTTGTGTAAATTGATGGCACAGATTAAACATAATTGATCAAAGGCTTCTTACCTTCAGTATTAACAGTAGTTATTTCCTCAATAATGAAAACGGTTTTAACTTTAGCTACCAACTCCTTTTGAATACTTTGTAATTCCTTGAAATCTCCCAGTTTCAAAACAAAATTCGGTTCATAAACGATCTTATGAAGCTCTGCTGTTTCGGCCATCTTGGCTCCAATAGCAATGGGCACGATACCAGCCTGCTTCATTGCATCTGCTGCCTGTCCAACATCATCTTTGGATTTCCCAGCGGTGATGAGCACCAGGATTTGCGTAGCTCCAGCAATGCCTCTGCTCCCTGCAGATGGACTGAAGACATTCCTTGTGACATAGTTCAGTGCAGCACCGGTGTTGAGGGGTCTCCCTGTTTTCAGTCTCAGCTTTTGTACTGCATTGAATACCTCATCTTTGGTGGAATGAGTATTGAGGCCAAATTCAACTCTTGAGTCAGAACTGTATTGTACCACAGCAACTTGGTCTTTGTCAGGTCCAATTTCAAGCTCCTGAACTACTTTCTTAACAAAATCACGGACTAGAGGAAAGGATCTTCCCATTCCAGGAGACCCATCAATTAGGAAGACAATATCTCTCTTCCTGGCTGCAGAAATTGAGCAGAGATTTACATAAATATTATTTAGGTAGTTATCTTACAGAGTCAGCTAAGTAATCAGGAATCTGATGTGAACATTAAAGTATACAGTTTTTGTGGAGTACTCTATAGAGGACCTGAATGCTGGGTTGAGTATTTAGATTGATGAGATTCAACTGGAGTGCTTACCCAATTTTGAAACATGTGCACCCTCAGAGATCAGTGAAGTGCCAGCCCTGCTATAGGGCATGGAAAAGCACAGCAGGTTAGGCAGCATCCGAGGAGCAGGGTTCCACAATCCTCGTTCCTGATGAAGGACTCATGCCCGAAACGTTGATTTTCCTGCTCCTCGGATGCTGCCTGACCTGCTATGCTTTTCCAGTATCACACTCTTGATTGTGATCTCCAGCGTCTGCAGTCCTCACTTTCTCCTGCTATAGGTCATTTCAGCTTATCAACCTCAAGATGTTTCTTTCATCTTGGGGTCCAGCTGAGAGTTCTTTACTTGTGTTCCTACCTCACTACTGTGGGCAATGATAGGGAAGAAAAATCTATTCGAAATACACGAGCACAAAATTTGTCTCCATAATGCCTTATAGTGTTGAAGCTACAAATGCTTTTGCAGTACCAACATGGTGTCATATTGTGTGCACAAACATCGAGCACAGCCCGGTCTGGGTGCCATTTTAGTACGGGCATTAACATTGACATTAGGAATGTCCAGAGCAGACAGATTGTGATGTCAGGCAACATGCAAAGGTGATTTTTGAGACCGGTTCTGTATTTCTCTCCTTAGAGCTCCAGTTTTCTTTCTTAACTTCAAACAGCTTCATCTGTGCTCACCAGCAAGAAAAGAGGTCCACACCAACCAGCAGCTTTTTTTAAACAAAAGATCGTTAACTACATTCAAGTCATTTGCTGATTGAATTTTACGTGCATTTTAAAATTTTGTAGAAATGCTATGAGTTTTCTAACACTGTTTGAAGTTTATAAAGTTGATCTGAGATGGTGATGTGTGTGAGGAAGCCTTTGATTGTGACTTCAGTTGATGTGCATGAACTGACTCCTTACTTTCAATCATGGGTGCTGTAATGACCATCACCTTTTGCCTGCACATGAGAGGGAGATTGAGCAGCGACATTTCAGAAGAGGGCATGGAGCTGAGTGAGGAAAAGGAAGGGCAGAAAGCCGCTTAGCAGCAGCCTTTTCTCGCCAATGTCTTCAGGTGAGCTTTTCTCTCACTTCAGTCTGAGCAAGGAGGGGCTCAGTAATATCTGCCATCTCTCACAAGCAAATCTGCAGTGTCAGAGCACAACAAATGCAATGCTGTCAAAAATCATTATAGCAATGTATCAGGATCTTTTTGACCTGACACAGATACATTGCTAACATCAGCTTGTTTGTATTCCACTACGGCTTAAGAAATGCTTGTTATTCCAGGAGAGCAGAGTACATTGTTGTTCTCTCTGAATAGACAAAGCATACATGGGGCTTTTGCAGGATAGTCAGTTTCTGCGCAGGCCAGGCTGCCATTAAGCTGCACACACCCGATTCTTCTTTATGTCACATCTAAATGAAGAGATGTTTCATAGCCACAAAGGGTTCCACTCTCAGAATGTGCAGTTAGTCCTAATCACACCATGCACGTCAGTGGCCAATGTCCTGGCAGTGGTCACAATGTCATTACTCTGCTGTCTGTCTCTTCATTTTTGAGGCACCAGGTCAAGTCAGATTGTGGTTGTTGGGTGACAAGGGCTATCTGCTGGCTACCTGGCCAATGACACTGATGTATAACCTAACAACTACATGGTCAGTATGTACATAATGAGAGTCAAGCTCCCACATGAAACATCATTGAACAGACTTTCAAAATTCTCAAGTAATACTTTCATTGGTTATAGAATTGTGGAACAACTTTGCAGTCCTCAAAGTGTGTGTCAAAAATCACTGTGGTCTACGATATATTACTCGCCACACTGAAGGCACATTTTTGCCAGCAGACATAAAGCAAGCAGCATTTTCTAAATCTGCAACGTCTACTATCTAGAATAACACGAGCAGCAGATTCATGGGAACACTCCCACTTGGAAGTTCCCCTCCAAGCCAAATAATATCCTCACTTGGAAATATATCACCTCTCCTTCATTGTCACTGTGTCAAAATCCTGGATCTCCCTCCTTAATAACATTGAGGCATACCTGATCACAAAACTCACCACCTCAAGGTTAATTAGGAATGGGCAACAGATTCTGGCCTAACCTGTGAGCCCTCCATCCTGTAAAAGGATTTTTAAAATGTAGAACTATGAATATTACGCGCGTGTTGTGGTTCATAGAGAATATCTGTAGTTGAGTCAAGGTGAAGCGATGAAGTAAGCAGTGTGTAAGAGGCAGGTAGTTTCTTTATAAGGGTATTTATACATTTAAAGAAGCACTCATTGATCATGACCACCTGTGTGGGATCATTAAACTCCTTCATACACTCTATCTAGGTGCACCGCTGAAATTGACAGTAGTGGCTGTCTCCTCCCAGTGCCTTTGTAATGTACAGTTGGAGATCAAGGTATAGGTCAAGGATTTGTCTCTCCTCCTGTCCATCTCCTGTGCCAGAGTCTCTTATGCTCACTTTTTTTGTCCAGCCATATCATTTTCACTTTCCCTGCAGGTAATACAGTCTTCCTCAGCCACTTCCAGCAATCGGTTGCAGTCAGGAAGCACTTCATCCTTAAGAGGAAAGCAAAATACTGTGGATGCCAGAAATCTAAGATAATAAAAAGCAGAAATGCTGGAAAAGCTAAGCAGGCCAGGTAACATCTGTGAGAAGGGAAACATAGTTAACATTTTGGGTGAACATTCTTCAGATGCTGCTGAAACGGTTATTTCAGCATTTTCTCTTTACACTTCCCTTTAATGGTACAAGCTGCCTTTAAGTTGGACATGCTAACTATGAGCGGTGCTAATCTCACATGAATAAGGACCCCTGCAGAGCAATGTGTTTAGCACAGGTCTACACAATCATCTTTGTTTTTTAATTTACCGGCAGCCTAAAATCGATCTGTATGATGATGAACATTCCACAGATTAATCATGTGTTGTGACCCTCATGCTATTTTTTTTGGAATTCATCCAAATTTTCTTCCTATTGGTAACTCTACTGGGAATGCATTGATATCTGCAAAAAAAAGATAAAACTTGACTTGTGTACCTTCTGTTGTAACCACTTTGTCTTCAATAGTTATTGGTTCTTCGATAACTGTTGGAACTGCCAGTGTGGTCAGTGGTATTATCATCTGATTCAGTAAGTCTGGCAGAGAGTGGAAATCATTTACACTGAAGATCAAACTTGGGTCAATTGCCATCTCTTCTAACTGGGCTGGGTCTGTGTGACTGACTCCAACAGGAAAGGTCATTACTGCAGCTCGTTTCAAAGCATCTGATGGTGCTTCTACATCATCATCCGATCTTCCACTAGTAACAAGTATCAAAAACTGAGGGATGTTTTCTTTTATTCGACTTCCTGCAGAACTAGTGAAATAGTATTTACTGGCAAAATCCAATGCTGAACCAGTGTTGACCGTTGCCCCCCCTCTCAATGTGAAGCTTCTGATATGAGACAGAAGGTCAGCTTCCGAAGAGTATGTGTTTAGATAGAATTCAGCTTCGGTGTCGTCACTGTACTGTGCCAGACCTACTCGCACCCTGTCATTTCCAATGTCTAAGTTCCGAATTATTCTTGTGATGAAGTCCTTGACATAAGGTAAATTGGTGTTTCCAACATTGTCTGATCCATCGATAAGGAAGACAACATCTCTCTCACTCATTTCCCTTCGTACAACTGGAAATAAAAATAGACACCAAGTCAGACAAAGTCTCTGAAAAATCTGTTAAAGCTGCCAGATTGTAATATGATAAGTTCCCACAAAATATTCTAAATTCTACTGGACACTTTAATCAGTTTTGCATTTTTTGTGCTTCCTAAGACTCAAGGGAGGCCTACACTGTCCAGATACATTTGTCAATTAACAATAATTAATGAAAGGTTACCTCAGTGGAACCTCAAAGGGAATAATCTCAGGATTATTAAATGAGCCAAAAGCAAATTGCAGTGGAGTGAATGAAATTAATGAGAATTGGGCTTCAGTTCATAGTACACGTTCCAGTGCTAGAAAAGTGGGAGCTGTGCATTTTGGAGACACTTCACCTGTACCATGCTAAAAACATATACTGGTGAGTTGTGTAATGAAGTAAAGGTGCCAGTGTTGGACTGGGATGAACAAAGTTAAAAATCACACAATATCAGGTTATATACCAACAGGTTTATTTGGAAGCACTAGCTATTGACTGCTTGCAGACTGAGTGGTTTTTGAACCAAATAAAATGTATCTGCAATTACAATTCTGCAAATGCAAATTCATCCCATAGACGTGTGTATGTGTGTGTGTGTGTGTGTGTGTGTGTGTGTGTGAGAGAGGGTATGTGTGTTTGCGAGCGTGCACATGTCTATGTGTGTGCACATGTGAGTGTGAGTGAGTGTGAGATTGTGTGCATGCTTAGTAGAGTGTGTGCATGAGTGTGATGGAGTATAAGCCTGTAAGAAGATGTGTGCATGGGTATGAGACTGTGTAGTGTAGTGTGGTCACCTGTAGTGTGACGTGAACTCAAGGTCCCGGTTGAGGCCCTCCTCATGGGTACCAAACTTAGCTATCAGCCTCTGCTTTGCTACTTTGTGTTGTTGTGTATCCCGAAGTCCGTCTTGGAGAATGCTCACCCGAAGATCCAAGGCTGAATGTCCCTGACCTCTGACGTGTTCTCCGACTGGGAGGGAGCATCCATGTCTGGCGATTGTTGTGTGCTGTGCATTCATCCGTTGTCGTAGTGTCTCCTTGGTCTTGCCAATGTACCAGCCTCAGGGCATTGGGATGGCCTCAACCAGGACCTTGGGTTCATGTCACACTACAGGTGCTCCACCACACACACACACACACACACACACACACACACACACACAGTCTCTCTAACTCCCGCACGCGCACATATAAGTCTATGGGGTGAATTTGCATTGGCAGAATTGCAATTGCAGATACATTCTATTTTGTTCAAAGAGCAAACAATCTATCCATGTAACATTTATAAATTCCTACTTTGGAAATAGAACCAGTCTGGCTCAAGACTGGGATACAGACAGACTCTAACCTCACATCTTTAATACATTGTCTGAGCTGAGATGCCACTTTATTTTATAAAACCTTAAGTTATCTCAAGAATATGACTGGAATTAAGTTCTGGATTGACATATTAATAAACTGAAACCTTCAACTAATTCTAAAAGATGAAAGACTTAACAGCAATCTAGGTTTGTTTAATATATTGTTTCAGTTGCATGACACTGAGATCTTTTGCTATAAATTCTGTGTCTTATGATCCTGCTCCACAGCTACCTGATGAAGGAGCAGCACTCCGAAAGCTGGGACTTGCAAATAAACCTGTTGGACTATACCTGGTGTTATGGTGATTTTTAACTTTGTATAATGAGGACAGTGGAGAGGGCTTTAAACTATGTTGTGGGAATGAGGGAGAAAATGAGAGAAGATGTGATAAAATTAAAGAGAGAATGCAAGAGAGCAAGGAAGTAATAGGGAACCGATACCAGCCAATAAGGTCGGAGTGGTGGAAATAATGTAAAGGAAGAAATAATGGCACTTTATTTGAATTCAGGTATTGTTCACAATGGATGAGATAAATTGTCATTGAGGATACGTAAATGTGGGCTGACCAATATTAGGAACTGAATGGCAAAAAGAGAAAGGAGTTGTGGTTGTGCTGTAAATAATGTATGTGATCGCTACATTAGTGGGACACAATCCTAAATAAGAAGATCAAGGTGTAGATTCAATTTGGGTGCAGGTAAGAAATAGCAAGATTCAACAAAAAATGGTCGGTGTTGTTTAATTGTTTACCATTAAACAGTTATGGTAATATAAAGCACAGTATAAATGAGGGAATTAGAGGTCCGTACAACAAGATTAACGGAGCAATCATGGAGGTCTTCAATCTGACTAGGTAAATCTAATTCATAATAAAGCCATAGAGAACAAGCTGCTGGAATGTATATGTGATGGTCTTCTGGAACAATGTGTTGAGGAAATCTATTAAATATCTAGTATTAATGACTGAGAAGGGGATCGGTAATAACCGTAAAATAGCTCCTAGGAAATAGTAATAGTAATAGAATAGAAATTTGTACTATGTTTGAAAGGGATGTAAATTAACCTGAAAATAGAGTTTCCAATGGAAACAATGGAAGCATTGAAGGTGAGGGAGATGAATGGTCTTTAATGGATTGGGAAATTACATTAAAAGGTATGATAACAGACAGGTAATGATTTGCATTTAAAAAGTAAATACTTAACAACATTCTTTTGAAGCACAAAAATATAGAAGGAAAGCTGATGCGAACATGGCTAACAGGGTAAGTTAAAGATTGTCCCATATTAAAGGAAAGCTTATCAAGTTTCCAAATTAAGTAGTCAGTTT
This sequence comes from Hemiscyllium ocellatum, assembly GCF_020745735.1. Classification (NCBI taxonomy): domain Eukaryota; kingdom Metazoa; phylum Chordata; class Chondrichthyes; order Orectolobiformes; family Hemiscylliidae; genus Hemiscyllium; species Hemiscyllium ocellatum. Next base: position 91,291,016 of record NC_083407.1, on the reverse strand, counting down.
GAAAATGGGAGCTTTTAGAATTCAACAAAGGAGGGCCAATAATTTAAAAAGAGAAAAAATATCAAGTAACAAGGAATTGTAAATTGGACTGTGCAAGTTTTTGTAGATATATAAAAAGAAAAATATGAGCAAGAACAAATGTGGACAGATGCAGAAGAATCAGCAATGGGGAATAAAGAAATAGCAGGTAAACAATACAAAAGCTTTCTGTCTGCCTTTATGGTCAAAGATTAATCCAGCAATACTGCAAAACCTAGGAACAATTGAAAATGAGCAACTGTCATCTCCCACAATTATATAGATTTTGGAATGCTTCCTTCAGATTGGAAGGGAGCAAATGTAACCCCACTACTTTACAAGTGAGTGAGGGAGAAAAAAGGGAATGACCGACTAGTGAGCCTGTCATGTGTAGTGGAGACAATGCTAGAATCTGTTATAAAGGATGTGAAAACTAGTCACTTGGAAGGTAATGGTAGGATTACGAAAAAATCTACATGGATTTATAAAAGAGAAATAACGCGTTTGACAAACCTGTTAGGGATTTTGAAAGAATAACTGGCAGAATAGAGAAGGAGGTGACCAGTAGAATCGATGTTATGACCAGTGGGGAACTACAAGGCTTGGTAAACATAGGAACATAGAAAATAGGAGCAGGGCAGTATTTCAGCCCCCCAATTGTTCACAAACTGCATCAATGTTTTGGACGTTGTGATGAAATTTAATACTTCAACATTTTCCTATGACACAACACTGGGTGGGAATATGAGTTGTGTAGAGAAAGTAAAAAGGCTTCAGGGAGGTTAAGCTGGACCATGTAAGTGAGAAAGAACAAGGTAGATATTGGATAACATGGAAAAATATAAAGTTATCCTTTTTAATAGAAAAACAGAAATGCAGAGTATTTATTAAATGGTGAGAGTTTGAGAAGTGCTGATGTCCAAAGAGACCTGGGTATCTTTGTTCACAAGTCAGTGAAAGCAAGCATCCAGGTGCAGTAAGAAATTAGGAATGCAAATTATATATTGGCTAATATTGCAATAGGAGGTGACTACACAAATAAAGACGTTTTGCTGCAATTGTATAAAGTCTTACTGAAACCGATTTGGAATATTTTGTGCAGTTATAGTCTTCTTTCCGTTTGAGGATATGTAAGAAAAGTTTACCAGAATGGTCTCTGAGATATAAGGATTGTCCTACAGAGGGAGTTTTCCTACTATTTATTCATGGGATGTGGGTGCCACTAGCTAGGCCAGCATTCATTGGCCATCCTTAATTGCCTGTTAGCCAATTCTGGTAAGGGTGGCAGATTCAAAAGGTGTGGTGCTGGAAAAGCACAGCCAGTCAGGCAACATCTGAGGAGCAGGAGAGTCGACATTTCCAGCATAAGCCCTCGCTCAGGAATGTGGTGAAGAGCTTATGCTCGAAATGTTGTCTCTCCTGCTCCTCAGATGCTACCTGACCGGCTGTGCTTTTCCAGCACCACATTTTTTGACTCTGATCTCCAGCATCTGCAATCCTCACTTTTTCTCTAAGGGTGGCAGATTTCCTTCCCCAAAGGATATAGTGAACCATTTAGGTTTCCACAATTATCAACTGTGTTTAACTAGCTTTTTTGTACTATGCATAGTTTAGAAGAATAAGAGGGATCTCATTGAAGCACTAAACCTCATACAAGCTGAACAGGGCGTGATGCAGGAAGGATGTTTCTCCTGCCTAAGGGGTGGAAAGCCAGAGGGTGCAGTCACAACATAAACCAGAAGTCTTTCAGGATTGAGATGAGGTAGATATTTTTCACTCATACCTAGTTTCCTTTGTCTCACTACTATTGGCCATCTTCAGCTGTTTAGGCCCGAAGGTCTGTAACTACTTCCGTAAATATCTTTGACACTTGCACTCACTCGCTCTACTTTTAAAATACTCCTGAAATCTTGGCTCATTGATCAAGAAGTTTTTTTGTTTATTTGTGCTATTATCTCCTTTAAATGACCTGGTATCAAATTTTGTTTGATATTTCTCCTGTGAAGCACCATGGGACATTTCATGATCGCAACTAAATATGCTTAATGTCGAAGAATATATTATCTGAATCTAAACCTGTTTCCCAGGTCATTTTTTAAATTGAGTAAGTAAAGAAGCAATGTTTGTTTACTTCTGGGAAATGAAGTCTGGCAAATGACTATTGTGCATGTAGAAGAACAATAGAGAGATTGTGACAGCAGCATGGTTAGTTTCAATGAAATATTGGACAAGAGAACATTTTAGAATATATAATTAAACTTAAAATGAGTGATCGTTTCATCAGATGGGTTTATCATGTCCAGTGATCATATGGTCTTCTTGATGGACTGTAATGATGAACGTTTTATTTATTTATTTTCCAACTTATTCCCAAGGTATCTTAGTATCTAAGATGGCGCCATAAGTGGCAACTTTGTAAACTTTTCACTGTAATCGTAATGAATACATGTGACAATAAACCTAATTCTAATTCTATAGTATGAATAAGACAGATGCTTGATTATATAAATAACATTATATGAATAACAACAGAAATTGTATAATGAGCTTAACTAAAAATGAGACAGAATGTTGGTTGATAAACAAGAAATAAAAGGTTATATTTTTGACGGTTGATGCTGAGATTTGGGGTAAGTAAGTCAGGCGTCATTGTTAGGTCAACTTTTGATGTCTGGATGATTTGCACTTGGTCTTTGAAATTACATTATAGAGACTTGTAGTAACACAAAATATGAAAGTGCTGGCAAACACAGAAGTGGAATGCAAAAGACTTGGCGAGGACATGTACTAATTAGAGCATTGGGAGACAGACCACACATATGATCTGGAGAGTTTTACAAAGTACTTGTAATCCTGAAACAGATCATTCATCCCAAAAGGCAAGATTCACTCCAATCAAGCCTTCTTCGACTCTTCATCATCTAACCATAGCAATTTAGTCAAGTCCCTCATCAAACTCCTACTTGCAAGAGTTCATGGCAGCACTAACTGAGGCTTTTGTGGACATGGGCAATGGTGCATTAAACCTCATTGTGATCGTCTATGCAAACAGTTTGATTGATAAGGACTATTAAAGTGCAGTCATAGGTTCTTCGACACTAATCTTTATGTTTCTGACATTAAATTGCATTAGCTATTCGTTACGTGTTATCTTCAGATATGCTTTTCTGATCAGACTTTCACTTGTAACCAACTTGGGCTTATCTACCACCTATTCCAAAAGCAGTTTTAAAAGATAAAAAAATACTTATTGATCATTTGCCTCATTCCAGAACCTTTGCTATTTGGCTGTCACTCTGCTTCCCAGTGTCTACTGCACCATGTACTCTTGCTCAAGGAAAATACCAAAGTCATGGGCTGGTAATGGTAGCAAGAAGATTTTAAAATGGATGCTGAAACATATGTTAAACTAAAAAAAGTTACAAAGTCAATTCTAATTTTTACATGTTCACATTATTCCATCCAAATCTACACTTACTGAGAATGCTAACATGTCACCACACATGTGAAATAGTTATTTAGCAAACAGAGCTTAAGTATTGCTGAAGAAAAAAAACTGTTGATGTCATTCATCCTGCTCTCACAAAAGCAGACATAAGAAAGCAAACTTTTAAAAGAAACAACTATTTACATTGCATGAATCATAGGTAGATAGGATAGTGGAGAAGATGTTTGGCCTTTACTGGCCAGTACATGGAATATAGAGGTTGGGAGGCCGTGTTGCAGCTGTACAAGACATTCGTTGGGCCACTATTGGAATATTGCATGCAATTCTGGTCTCCCTGAAACTTGAAAGGGTTCAGAAAAGACTTAAAAGGATGTTGGAGGGTTTGAGCTATCGGGAGAGGCTGAATATACTGGGACTACTTTCCCTGGAGCATGGGAGGCTGAGGGGGTAACCTCATAGAGGTTTATAAAATCATAAGGGATATGGATAGGGAAAATAGACAAGGTCATTTCCCCAGGGTGCGGGAGTCCAATACTAGAAGGCATAGACTTAAGGTGAGAGGGCAAAGACTGAAAAGGAACCTAAGGGGCAATTTTTTCACAGAGATTGGTACGTGTATAAAATGATCTGCCGAAGGAAGTGGTGGAGGCTGTTACAATTACAACATTTAAAAGGCACCTGGATGGGTATATGAATAGAAAGGGTTTAGAGGGATATTGGTCAAACGCTGGCAAGTGGAATTAGAATAATTTAGGATACCTGGTCAGTATGGACAGTTTGGACCGAAGGGTCTGTATACCGTGCTATATACCTCTATCCCTCTATAACCCTACGCAAAAAGCAGAAAAAGTGTTTGTTGATTTGTAAGTAGAGAAAGACTGATCATGACATTACCAAACATCAGTGAATGTTTGACACAGGTTTTAGTGTTAGATGTGGTTAGACAAAACTTGCTGAACAATCCTAGGTACAGTAAGGATTACACTCATAATATATTTAAAGTTATCAATCAGGCTTGCATTGTGGCTTACTTTTATTTGTTAAAAGTTATGTATATTGATATTTAGGGATCCCTTCCTTGTAACAAAACTTTTCTTTTTGAATTTGCACAAATATTGGGACAATATTTCTTTGGTGACTTCTCCACAGCAACACAGTAATCATAGTGAGCTTGCAAAGAAATCAGCAGTGTCTTCTGTCTGCAGTATAAATGGTCATTTCTGTTGAAATTATATTTGTTCGTGCATCTATCCTGATGAGTGCAAGATGAAAAGCATCATTACCAATACTCAAAGGAAATTGTTGCGAAGTCTCTGATTTGTTAGCAGTATAAGTAAAAACCAATTTGGATCACCTTGCATTAACATTCTTCATAAATAATTTACTTTAGGAATTTGTCGTGTAGAACATCTTTGCAAGTTATAAATCTGTAATCTTGTTTACCTCTTTCAATATTAATTACTCCCATTCAGTATGTTTTTTTTTAACATATATTAAGTCACTAAGCAATTTAACAAGGGCTTTACCTTCAGTGGGAACTGTTGGTTCCACAACCACAAACACTGCTCTAACTTTCGACAATAACTCTTGTTGAATATTTGGCAATTCTTGGAAGTCTCCCAGTCTGAAAGCAGAGTCAGGATGAGACACTATCTGTTGTAGTTCTGCTGTATCTGCATTCTTGGCTCCAATAGCAATGGGCACGATACCAGCCTGTTTCATTGCATCTGCTGCCTGTCCAACATCATCGCTGGATTTCTCAACAGTGATGAGTACCAGGATTTGTGAAGCTCCATCAGCTCCTCTGCTCCCTGCGGATGGACTGAAGACATTCCTTGTGACATAGTCCAGTGCAGCACCAGTATTGAGGGGTCTTCCTGGTTTCAATCTCAGCTTTTTAATTGCATCTGAAACTGTATCTCTAGTTGAATGAGTGGTGAGGTCAAATTCAAGTTTTGGGTCAAAACTGTATTGTACCACGGCCACTTGATCTTTCTCCGGTCCAATATCAAGCTCCTGGATTATTTTCTTCAGAAACTCTCGGACTTGAACAAATGATCTTCCCATCCCAGACGATCCAGCAATTAGGAAGACGATATCTCTCTTTCTGACTGCAGGAACTGAACATTAATATACAACATCAAAACATTAAAACAATTCATGGAAAATAAATCTGTGTTTTTTTTTGGAATAGAATTAGGATCATTATAATAATCTGAAGGAAAGGTTTCAGTTTGCTATTATCACTGTGGTCTAATCTTGACTGTGTCTCAGTTCTTCCATTAAAGAAACATTCATATTTTCTATATGGAAATACCCCAAGTGAGTTCAACAAAATTGGATCAATGCATCTTAAGGGTATTATTTGAAATGATACAATTTGTTTTGTCCTTTCCTGTTATTTGTTTATTAAGATGCAAGATTGGGATCACGGGAGAAGAAATGCTTCCACACTTTTCCCAGATTAACTATGAATTTCTTTTTTTAGGTTGAGCTCACTTGTATGATTACACTTGGAGTCGACAGCACTTCTTTAGAGGAAGTCTCATTTCAAACACAATTTTAGTAATTGATAACTGCTTTTGATTAAATTAATTGTCACTGAGATTAAGGTATCATGGTAATAATGTTTAAAAACTTGTAGCAAATTTTGAAAACAGGATTTGCTGAATTGAAATGAGAGAGCATGCTTAGTTGCAATGGAGAATCTGTATTTAAAGTGTCAATAGTGATTAAAAATTTGTTATGAAATCAAGATAGGGCAAGACTAGATTTGCTTTTTAGTATCTCTAATCAGTGGTCTCTTAACAGGCAGTATTGGGGAGGTGATGGATGGTCAATGATGCTTCAGTAATCCCATAAATAGCAAAAGAATGCTGGAACTGGCAAATCAAGATTCACCAACATATTCAGCAAGTCCTCACATTTTAATCTTGTAAGTGGATGAGAACTCAAACTAGATATCAGAAATCTCCACATATATTCACAGAGTGACATGATCTTTCATTCTATTATACTTTATCCCACTGCTTAATCCCAAAGTTAATAGTAAGAAAAGTCTGATACTCAGCCTGCATCTAAACATATGATCATCATGCAGATAGCTAAATGAAATTAAACATTGAATCACTCAATTTCCCTTATTAAATTTGCAATCTATCTGTAAAATTTAATAAAATGTTACCCACAATCGGCAAGAAGCTGCCACAGAATGAAGAGTGGAAAAAGAAATGCCAAAATAATGGGAATAATAGTCACAATGTTTATACAGCACTGCCACAAGTAACACATTGCAGATTTTTGCAGGCTGCATATCAAGCTGCTATCTGAATGAATTTTCTTATTTGATTTGGTTTACACGTGGTATGGTAGCTCAATGGTTAGCAGTGCTACCTTACAACATTAGGGACTCAGATTCGATTCCTGTAATTGTCTGTAAGAAGTTTGTACATTCTCCCCATGTCTGCATGGGGTGCTCCAGTTTCCTCACTCAGTCCAACGATGCGGATGTTAGGTGGATTGGCCATGCTAAAATTTCCTTGCAGTGTCAAGGGATGTACAGGTTAGACGGATTACCCATGGAAACATGCAGGGTTATGAGAACAGGTTAGGGGGCTGTAACTGGGTGGGATGCTCTTCAGGGGGTTGGTGCAGACCCAATGGGTTGAATGGCCTCTTTTCATGATAGTGAAGACTATCATGTGGGAGACAAGTCCCAATCACCACCTCTCACTTTATGAGCATTTTGAACAAGTACTTCATTGAAAGGAGTTTTATACGACTGGTACATGTCCAATAAGAAACAGATTGAGGGGATTGTCAATACAACTTGTTTCTTTCCCTTTAATAATCTTAGTAATTCCTAATTCCTGTTAACTGGATTCCTCTGAATGGATGAGAATCTCGCCTGAAACTTATTCCTTACCCTCTTTTTGACTCCAATTTCCTGGAATCCACAATAACATGCCAAGCCTCTTTCTTAACTCACACAACAAACCTATGGAGACATTTTTCTGAACAGTAAGAACATTCTTTGGATTTCAAGAGCGTATTTGTCTACAGGGTAATTTTTAATCTTTGTGGGTTGGTTTCGCATATATGAGGTTTCTGATTAGTTCAAGAATAAGATAGTTCCAGAATTTAGAAATGATGACAATTTTCCTGTTACGATTTCCACAAATTCCGTACTAACAAACATACCAAATGGAGGACATTTATGATCTAATTTTAATAACATCTGTTGATATTTCCTCAGCTTTCATTCCCTAAACTGCACCACAATATTTTCAGTCTTCCACTTTCAAATGTTGCCTTATTCAGTCCCTGTTTTTGGACCATTTGTAGACCAGACATATTGCATTCAGTCTCATGGCGATGTGTTGGTAATATTAAAGATTTCTATTAAGTTGATGGATATGTCAACCTTAAAAGTAATACAATGAGCTCTTAACAACATAACATTTTAGTTAGATACCTTCTGTAGGTGTAACAGTCGGTTGTCGAATGTCTACTTTTAGCTCATCGATAATTATTTGTGGAACACGCAGCCTTTGTATTTGGGGCAATATTTTTTCTTGCACATCTGATAGTGAATAGAAATCCCTTAGATTGTAAACCAAACTGGGTTCAAATGCCATTTCATTTAGTTGAGCTGTGTCCATATTTCTGACTCCAATGGCAAAGGTCATTATAGCAGCTTGTTTCAATGCAGTTGCAGATGCTTTGATATCATCCCCAGACTTCCCACCAGTAATCAGCACTAAAAACTGAGGAACACCCTCCTCTTTTCTGCTGCCTGAAGACTTGGTAAAGTGGTATCTGAGGACAAAGTCCAATGCTTTGCCAGTGTTGGCTGTCCTGGCACCTTTAAATCTGAGCATTCTCAGTAGAGACAGCAGTTCATCCTTTCTTGTGTAGGAGTTAAGGTAAAACTCAGTTTCAGGATTATTACTGTACAGTACCAACCCAGCTTGCACTCTGTCACGTCCAATGTCCAGGTTCTCAATTATTCTTATGATAAAGTCACGCACATATGGTAGATTTGAATTCCCAATATTATCGGATTCATCAATCAGAAACACAATATCTTTCTTGTTCTCAGCTTCGGGTGTAACTAGAAAAAAAATACAAATAATAAACCAAGGAATATGATTACTTACAAAGAAAATTATCGGAATTAGATCAGAGATATGGAATAAAGCAGAGGATTCTTGCACCAGATTTAAGGCTGTTGCTGTCAGAAAAAAAGTATAAAGACAACAGTCAAAATGATCAATAGTCAGGCAATGGCAAAATTCAGCTAAAAAGAAGAGAGTGAGAGTGAAGGATTGAAATACATAAGGAAAATAGATCAAACATAATGTTTTAATTCTGTTATTGCAAATGCAAAAGGTACATAAGAGTATTTGATAAGTTCAATTCAGCTAAATAGAAGAGAGTGAGAGCGAAGGATTGAAATACATAAGGAAAATAGATCAAACATAATGTTTTAATTCTGTTATTGCAAATACAAAAGGTCCAGAAGAGTATTTGATAAGTTCAAGTTGTTGTTGCATGAGTCTTCAGAAATAAAGGTTGTAGCCAAAGTTTTGCTTCAGATAATCTATGTGCAGGGTTGTGAGGAATGGGAGGCTCTACCTTGCTTAAGATTTAACTATCATTGCATTTTGTCCTTTCAAATGCTTTTTTTCACAAGATCTACTTTTCCGTCCACAGGAGTTTTTAGGTTATTCCGTCATTCACATCAATGCCAGATGCCCTCTTAATCAAAAATAAAACAAAGAACTGCGGATGCTGGGAATCTCAAAAACAGAAATTCCTGGAGAAACTCAGCAGGTCTGGCAACATCTGTGGAGAGAAAGCAGAGTGAATGCTTCAAGTCTAGTGACCATTCAGAACTACAGATTTACCAGGATGTTGCCTGGGCTGGAGAGTTTCAGTTATGAAAAGAGATAGGATAGTCTAGATAGGACAGTCTACTTAGAACAAAGGAGATTGAGAGGGGACAGACTGAAATATATATAGATGGATTAGGTAGACAGGGAGAAACTTTCCCTCTTGATTGTGGGAATTCAATGATCAGGAGGCATTGATTTAAGATAAAGGCAGATAGTTTAGAGGAGATGAGAGGAAACTTGTTTTTCACTCAGGGTGATGGGAATATGGAACTCACTGCCTACTAGAGTGGAAGAGACAAAAACCCTTATGACATTTAACAAGTATTTAGATATTCACTCAATGCTACGGAACACAAGGCTATGTGCCAAATGTTGGAAAGTGAGGTTGGAAGAGTTAGGTGTTTGTTTTTGAAAGACGCGGAAGTGTTGGGCTGAAGACCCTTTCTCTGTGTTGTATATTTCTCTAAGACTATGATCAGAACCTCCTGTCAGAAATGCAGAATTCTTTCAGTATGGACAAAAAAAAACAAGGAGAGTGATGACAAGTGGCAATTCTTCAAAAATGTTGCTCCTTAACTTAAACATGGGCCACATTAACCAATATGAATTATCCAGGAATCCATATGAAGTAAAGTGAATGACTGTTTCTTTCATATACAGAGGAACCTCGATTATCTGAAGGACATGGGCGGGGAGTATTTTGTTCAGTTAATCGAATTCTGGATAATTGAATGCCAGATAACATAGTTTAGCCAAGCATAGAGACGTTGTAATCTAGCGAGATAATTCAATAGTCAGATAATGGAATGCCAGATAATTGAGGTTCCTCTGTAGTTGTTTCATGACCCTATTGATAGACTGTCAAGCAAAGTACTGAGAATGACAAATTACAACTTGCTCTGTTCATACCACCTAATGTTCTTTGTGAGGTGCACTTAGTTCAATAGAAACAATTTGTTTAACTAACTTGATTGAATTTTTGTGAAACTAAAACGTCTGATGAGGGTCATGTGATTTGTGTTACATATCAACTTTTCAAAAAACATTTCATCGTACATAATAGACTTGTCATCAATGTCAAAGCCACTGGAATAAAAGCGATAATGGCAGCAATGTTGGTTGAGTATCAAAAAACAGAATATTTGACAAAAAGTTTTCATACTGAAGGAAAGGTCTCCAAAGGTCAGTGCAAATGACTTGTGTGTACAGAGCACGATTTCAAACTCTGCTGATGAAAGAGAATTTGTAAGATTTGTAAATTGTGAGAAGGATGTTGATAGAATTCAAGAGAATATTTACAGGCTGGTGGAATGGTTAGACACATGAAAAATGCACATTAATGCAGAGAAGTATGAAGTAGTACACTTCAGTAAGAAAAATAAATATGGATACAATTCTGAAGGGACTGCAGGAACAGAAACTCATGATTAAATGTGCACTGATCATTATAGCTGATGTGACAGGTTGCCAGACTGCTAAAAAGGTATATGGTACCGTGGGGTTTATAGAGACACTGAGTACAAATATAAAGAAGTTGTGATGAATCTCTCTGAAAGAGTATTCCAATGTCAACTGAGTATTGTGTTCAATTCATGGACTGTGCTTTTGGAGGCAAATGCAGGCTTTCGAGAGTGTGCAGAAAATATTAACAGACATGAAATTCTTCAGTTCTATGTGTTGATTGGTCTCATTCTCCTTGGAAAAGAGTAACAAAGAGATGAAATTTGATGGAAATATTCAAAATAATGAGGAGTCTGGACAGAGTAGACAGACAGAATCTGTCGCTAAAAGATCAAGCAGCAGAACACAGGGGTGAAGTTAAGTGGCAAAAGAACCAAAAGTGATATCAGAAGATGTTATTGTTTAATGCAATAAGTTAGTTGTGCACTGCCTGAGATTATTGTCAACGCATATTTAATTGCGACTTTCAAAAGAGAGTTGGATAAACAACACCTGAGATTTAAAAAGAAAAATTTTATAGGGAAAGGGTGAGGAAATGAGAGAAGCAGAATTGCTTGAACAGATGCCTAGAGTGGATTTAACAGGTGGAATGGCCTCCTCCTTCAATTAGAGTCATTGAATCATAAAGATGTACAGCATGGTAACAGACCCTTCGGGCCAGCTTGTCTATGCCGACTACCAATCTAGTGCCATTTGCCAGGACTTGGCCCATATCCATCTAAACCCTTCCTATTCATATACCCGTCCAGATACCTTTCAAATGCTGTAATTGTACCAGCCTGCAGCTCATTCCTCTAGCTATACATCTGGCAAACAGCTGTCAGCTGTGGGGAGGATAGTTCAGCATCACTAATCTGGAGTGTAAATAAATATTATATTGAGTTAACCAAAACATTGTCTATCGAATCTACCACTTATAAACAAAGCATAATCCAGTCTAAGATGTCTACTTGATTCTTCCTGTGAACTGATAATGGTGACAAGTTTAAGATGTGAGATGAATTGATTTATTTTTGTTGATTTGCTTTGAAAATGGGTGGAAATTGTAAAGTCTTTATTTCAGGGCATGATCTGGAAAATATCAAACACATAGGACCATTTCAAAATCCTCACCTACCCTGATGATAAAGGTATTAGTTCTTCCCTTGCTAAGAATGAATGTTCTGTGAATAAGGTTGAAGTAAAGTCGAGAACAGAATCCTTTTACCTTCTGCAACAGTATCCGTTACTCTTTCAGCAATTACTTTTGTCTTGTCCTCAGTTATTGGTGGAGCAGCCAATGTCAGTAATGAGGATGTCACTTGTTCCTTTATGTCTGGTAGGGATTGGAATTCCTGTACGCTGAAGACCAGACCTGGGTTACTTGCAATTTCTTTCATCTGGGCTGGGTTAGCATTCCTGGCTCCTATAACAAAGGTTACCAAAGCATCTTGCTTCATTTTATCTGCAGGTGGTTTAACATCATCTCCAGAGCTTCCACTAGTGATGAGTACCAACACCTGAGGAACACCTTCATCTTTCCTACTTCCTGCAGATCTAGTGAAATGATAGCGGAGGACAGAGTCCAATGCTGCTCCTGTGTAAAGGGTCCTCCCGCCTCTTAGTCTGAGCCCTTTCACATGCGTTAGAATTTCATCTTCAGAAGAATACGTATTCAGATAGAATTCTGTTTCTGCGTAATTACTATACTGCGCCAGACCGATTCTCACTCTGTCACTTCCGATATCGAGGTGTTCCAATATACTTGACAGAAAGTCACGGACTAAAGGAAAATTTGTCCTTTCAACATTGTCTGATGCATCAACGAGGAACACAATGTCTCTCTTAATTCCTCCTTCTGGTGCAACTGGAAGAAATAGCATAATTTCTTGTAAAATGCATAAAATTAGGAGAAATTGAATAAAATTATAAAAATTCTCTTCTCTACCTATAAAATTAAGGAATGATCTAATTGGGGGGTGATTATGATAGTTAAATGAATTGATAGGAGAGTCCATAACAAAGGGGCATTAGAGCTAGGTTAATCCAAGATGATGTCAAGAAAGATTGTCTTCACACAAGGGCAAGGGAAGGCGAGAACTCACCCACACACACAAACAAACCTACTGAGATTGGTACGGTGGGGTTTGGCAGCCAATGAAATGTTCAAACTGTGGTTAGCAAAATTTTTTTTAGACAAGCCTAGTATAAATAAGAGAAACTAAGTGTAAAGATAAAGTTATGACATAAATGAGGCAGAATTTAGTTAGAGATAGTCCAACCCATCCATGCCGACCAGACATCCCAACGCAATCTAGTCCCATCTGCCAGCACCCGGGCCATATCCCTCCAAACCCTTCCTATTCATATACCTATCTAAATGCCTCTTTAATGTTGCAATTGTACCAGCCTCCACCACATCCTCTGGCAGCTCATTCCATACATATACCACCCTCTGTGTGAAAATGTTGCCCCTTAGGTCTCTTTTATATCTTTCCCCACTCACCCTAAACCTATGCCCACTAGTTCTAGACTCCCCCACCCCAGGGAAAAGACCTTGTCTATTTATCCAATCCATGCCCCTCATGATTTTGTAAACCTCTATAAGGTCACCCCTCAGCCTTCGACGCTCCAGAGAAAACAGACGTCGCCTATTCAACCTCGCCCTATAGCTTAAATCCTCCAACCCTGGCAACATCCTTGTAATTCTTTCCTGAATCCTTTCATGTTTCACAACATCTTTCCGATAGGAAAGACACTAGAATTGCACGCAATATTCCAACTGTGGCCTAACCAATCTTCTGTACAGCTGTAGCATGACCTCCCAACTCCTGCACTCAATACTCTGACCAATAGAGGAAAGCATACCAAACGCCTTCTTCACTATCCTATCTACCTGCGATTCCACTTTCAAGGAGCTCTGAACTTGCGCTCCAAGGTCTCTTTGTTCAGCAACACTCCCTAGGACCTTACCACTAAGTGTATAAGTCCTGCTAAGATTTGCTTTCCCAAAATGCAGCAGCTCACATTTATCTAAATTAAACTCTATCTGACACTTCTCAGCCCATTGACCCATCTGGTCAAGATCTCATTGTAATCTGAGATAACCTTCTTCACTGTCCACTACACCTCCAACTGTGGTGTCATCTGCAAACTTACTAACTATACCTGTTATGCTCACATCCAAATCATTAATATAAATGATAAAAATTAGTGGACGCAGCACCGATCCTTGTGGCACTCTACTGGTCACAGGCCTTCAGTCTGAAAAACAACATCTACCTTTGAGCCAAAGGCAAAGACTGATTAGGGATAGTAAACATGGTTTTGTGCATGAGAAATCATGTCTCACAAACTTGATTGAGTTTTTTGAAGAAATAACAAAGAGGATTGATGAGGGCAGAATGGTGGACATGATCTATATGGACTTCAGTAAGGTATTCGACAAGATTCTCCATGGGAGACTGGTTAACAAAGTTGATCTCATGGAATGCAGAGAGAACTAACCATTTGGATACAGAACTGGCTCAAAGGTAGAAGACACAGGGTGCTGGTGGAGGGTTGGTTTCTGTCCCTCAGGATTCCTTCCAATAACTTGCCCACCACTGACGTCAGGCTCACTGGTCTATAGTTCCCTGGCTTGTCCTTACCACTTTTCTTAAGCAGTGGCACCACATTAGACAACCTCCAGTCTTCCGGAACCTCACCTATGACTATCGATGATACAAATATCATAGTCAGAGGCCCAGCAATCACTTCCCTAGCTTCCCACAGAGTTCTAGCATACACCTGATCAGGACCTGGGGATTTCTCCACTTTAATGCATTTCAAGACATTCAGCACTTCCTCCTCTGTAACATGGACATTTTTCAAGCTGTCACTATCTGTTTCCCTACATTCTATATATTCCATGTCCTTTCCCACATTAAATAGTGATGCAAAATACTCGTTTAGTATCTCCCCCTTCTCCTGCGGCTCCACACAAAAGCCACCTTGATGATCTTTGAGGGGCTTTATTCTCTCCGTAGTTACCCTTTTGTTTTTGATGTGTTTGTAAAAACCATTTGGATTCTCCTTAACTCTATTTGCTAAAGCTATCGTGAATAGCAGAAAAGACCAGAGGGTCTGAATGGCCAGCGCTGCCTATTTTATATCCAAAGGAAATGTTGTGGATACATAATTTATTTGTGAATGACAGCCAAATCGCTGGATTTTTTTTAAGGGTCCAACAGTTTCTGCTCAGTTATTTACAGGAAACGTGTTAGTTTGAAAGTTGCAAGAGGTTCCTCAGGGGTAACCAAGCCAATGTCACACAATTGACAATATTGTCTAAAGTCAACATTTATAGCAAAAAAATCGCAGGGTCATGCAACTGATACGATATATTGAACAAACCTAGATTGCTATAAAGTCTTTCATCTTTTAGAATGTGTTGCAGGTTTCCTTTCATTAATATGTAATATGTAACTTAAAAGAAGTTCTAGGATTTGATATAAATTCTGTGTTTTATGGTTCTGCTCCACAGCTACCTGATGAAGGAGCAGCGCTCTGAAAGCTAGTGCTTCCAAATAAACCTGTTGGACTATAACCTGGTGTTGTGTGATCTTTAACTTTGTCCACTCCAGTCCAACAATGGCTCCTCCACATCATCGTGGAGAATGTGCTGTGCAGAGCAGTGCAAATGGAAAGGACTTCAGATCTCTTTGCAAGTATTCCTGCTCAATCCTGGCTGAGGGAGTGGAAATAGAAACATAAAAACACTATTGCATCAGCACTCAGTTAAGGATTTTGCTCTGACAGGAAATACTGACTGCAGAATAAATGGCAATAAAACTGTCAGATCCCCAAATTCCTACATCCCAACCAGGTTCCATCATTCATTAACCCTTGACAAGAATGGTGCCTCACAGTAATGCTGGGGGGAGTTATTCAGCCATTCAGGAGCATTCATAGGCCCATATACATGAAAGCTAAGGACATGGGATGTCAGCATTATGAAGGTTATAATACTATCTCCCAGGCGATGTTAAAGACCAGAGGACTTAGATTGAGCTAATTGCCGAATACATAGGAGGCAAAGTAATGATCAAAGCTACAAATATTCTCCACATGACAGCATTGAGAAGGGGAAAAGCAGTCATGAGTTATGGAGAATGTAAAGGTGGCTCTACGGCAAGCTTTCACACGAGACATGAGTAGTCTGATAAGGGCTGGAAGGTCTGATTGACTCTGTCAAGATCACAAATGAAAAATTTACACCTTAGCTCAGTACTCCCATGCCAAACATTTGACCACTCAACTCAGCAGCTTTTATTAGCTTCACTAAGGTCAAAAGGAAAAGGAGATGAAGGAACTAACAGTATGAGTGGAACAGCGACATGGTGCTCAGGGGTTAAAGCTGCAGACACTCAAGCAGTCAATGGAGAGAAGAACCAGTGTCTTCAGCACTGTAAAACAGTTTACCAAGGAATGTTATACCTGCAGATGAATGAAAGACAACACTGGAGGCATCTTTGTGTGGCCAGAGATACCATCACCTCCATCTTCCATCTTCTACAGACACATCTGCAGCATTGTGACTTGGGACTTGAAACTGAAGTTCCAGTATCAAAAGTCCAAGTCAACTGTTACTTTCCAACCTCAACCAGAGATATGTGGGACATTGCCCAATTGGCCTCCCACATTCATGAGTACACAGATGCCCTTTCCAGGAAAGGAATTCACTTCGTTTAGTTCGTCAATGACCCAGAGATTCAAGGTGTCCAAGCCATTTGTTGTGGAGCCACGGATGTGTTCCTTCAGGTATAAAGGACCATGGACTGCATACAAGTGGTACTGAGAGCTCTCTGGCATCATTCAGCTAGGTTCAATGATAGATGAGTTGATCAGTTATTTTGTATCAGTCTTCACTATGTTCAATCAACATTCTAGAAATATTTGTAAATCAGGAAATGGAAGGGTCTCAATATGATTACAGTCACCAGGAAAGTGGATCAGAACAAATTGTTGAAGCTGTGAGCTGATCGGTCCCCAAGTCCTGATGGACTTCATCATAGCATCTTAAGAGAAGTTATTTGAAAGATGCTTGATGCACATGTTTAATTTTCCTATATTTGTGGAAGATTCCTTCAGTTTGGAAAATAGTCAGTGTAAGTCCTTTATTCAAAAGGGAGGGAAAACAGAGAACAAGAAACTACAGGCTCGTTGGTTGAATGCCTGTTGTAAAGAACATGTTTAAAGTTATTAATGAATATGTAATAGCACAGCACTCAGAAAAATTCAAGGTAATCAAGCAGAAACTACATGGTCTTGTGAAAGAGAAATGATGTTCAACCAATTTATTTCAGGTTCTTTGAGGAAGGAACATTTGCCATGGATAACCGGGAACCAGTGGATGTATTGTAAATACATTTCCAGAAGGCATGCGATAAGGTGACAAATCAAATGGTTTTGCAGAAATAAACGATAAAAATATGTAAATGATATTGGTGAGAAGTTGTGAAGTTGTGAAGAGCACAAGGAGATTACAAAGGAATGTAGATAGATTAAATGAGTGATCAAGGAGCTGGCAAATGGAGAACAGTGTCGGAAAATGTGGAATTGTCCATTTTGGCAGGAAAAATAAAAATAAAACCATTTTATCTAAATGGTTAAAGATTGCAGCACTCTGAGATACAGAGAGACCTGCATATGCTTGTGCATGAACCAGTAAAGGTTAAAATGCAGTAAATAATTAGTAATTTAGTAAAACTAATAGAATATTGTAATTTATTGCAAGGGTATTTGAATATTTAAGAAAGGACACTGTGCTTTAGTAACATAGGTCACTGAGAACAGCAGATTTGGGTTACGGCTAGGTTTAGGGTGACTCTGGACTGTATTGGTCACCTTACTTTAGGAGGAATGTAAACACTGTGGAAACATTTCAGGGAAGTCTTTTTGGATTAATGTCTGGGCTGATTTATGCAGAATGACTGGGCAGGCTAGGCTTCTATCCAATGCAGTTTGGAAGAATAAGATGAAGATTGGTTGAAACACATCAGACTCTAATGGGTGCTGGCAGTGTAAATTTGAAAAAGACATATCATCAAAAAAAATGAATCTATAACTAGGGTCCCCAATTTAAGACAGGGAAAATATACTTCTTACAAAAGATTGAGAATCTTTTGAACTCTCTTTTTCAAAAAGCCTTGGGAACATTGTCTTTGGGCATTTCAAGGAATGGGTAGCTAAATATTAATAAGAAAGGGGTGAAACATTATCATGGGTAGATAGGAATGTGGCATAATTCAATCTTATGGTGCAGTTCCTTGACATTCAATGTTTTTTCCATCAGTGAATCAACATTCTCGAGGTTACATTGACCAGAAACCCAATGGACTTGCCACATAAACACAATGACCACAACAGCAGGTCAGAGGTCAGGAATACTTTTGCAAGTAACTTACCTCCTGACTCCCCAAAATCTGTCCATCACCAATAAGACATATGTCAAGAGTGTGATGGAATAATCCCCACTTGCCTGGATGAGTGCAGCCCCAACTACACTCAAGAAGCTTGACAATATCCAGAATAAATCGGTCCATTTGATCACTCCACAAGCATCCACTCCCTCCAACATCGATGCTCAGCAGTGGCACTGTGTACCATCTACAGGACGCACTGCAGAAATTCACTGAAGATCCTTCCAAACCCACCACCACTTTCATTGAAAAGGACAAGATTGGCTGATACACCACCACTTGCAAGTTCCTCTTAAAGCCACTCACCATCCTAACTGGGAAATATATCATTGTTCCTCCAGTATCACTGGGCCAATATCCTGAAATTCCTTCCCTAAGGGCATTGTGGGTCCACGTAAAACATACAGACTTCAACAGTTCAAGAAGGTACCTCACCACCATCTTCTCAAAAGTAGCTATGGCTTTAAATGCTGGCTAGGCAGCTGTAGTCATTGTAACAAGGTCAGCCAGATGGACCTCATAGATTAGGAGTTCCCTGATTGGGGATGTTAATCTGGACCAATCAGGGAGCCCCAGCTAACAGATGTAAACATGAGTGTCTAGGGTTCTGTTCACTCTGAGAGCTGGCTCTGAAGAAACTGGATCGATATCAAGGACTTTCCGTGTGTAAATAAAAGTGACTTGGTGACAGGATACCAGCCACCAAGGAGTTATTTCATTGGTGATGAGAGACAAAACTACGCTGCTGAATAAATTTGTTCGCAACTGTCATCTTTCAGTTGGGGTAAGCATTTCCAACATCATGCTTTTTATTTGGGAAGCTCAACTCATTCAATCCTGCAGTTCGAGACTGGCCCAGTATGTGGAAAGAATGCATTTTTTTTCCAGGCAAATGACACTGGGGCAGATGAAAAGTAATGAATTAATTTTCCTGAAAGCTCGTGGACCCAGACCTTTTTCAGTTATTAGAAGTCTGACATTTCCTAAGGCATCAAATACTAAAGTATCTGATGTTGACATATTTAGTTCAGGAATATTGTGACCCCAAGCTTCCTTTAATTTTGAGATGTTATTAGTTTTACTCAGCAGTTTGAGAACCGGGGAGTCCGTATCAGGATTTTTGGTGAGGTTATGATGACTAGCAAAGGCATGTGACTTTGGTTTAACCCTGAATGAGATGCTGAGAGACTGTTTGATATGTGGGATTAACGATGTAACAATGCAAAAGTGCCTACTACTAGCTGAAGCCCAACTGGTCTTCAAGCAGGCACTTCAGCTGGCTTTACCATTGGAAAATGTAGCAAGTGGAGCTTATGGGTTACAGTGTACACTGTTGAAAGTGGACACCCTCACCAGACCAACTGAGGTCGGGGGACACTAACTGAGTGAAGGCAATTGCACAGCCTCACTCAGGTCATATCCTGAACAGGGGAACTCTAGGTCAGCCCACAGCAAACCCCCGAAGCAAAGCCAAGCACTGGCCAAATGGTTAAGATTTTTTCAATATCTGGTCTGGCAAGCCATTGTAGTTGCTATAGATAAGCAGACTCAAGACAACAAGAGTATCAAACTGGGCCTGAAATGAGTAGGAAAGCTTATCGGCTGGTATCCAGGAGACTGCACACCCTTGGAAGCCCACCTACATCAGGCTTGGAACAGTTAAATTGCTCAGCAACATCCAGATCAGAACAAATCAAAATAAATGTCTGCATAAATGGTCACCCGGTGCTAATGGAAGTTGATAACGGTGTGACTGTACCAGTGATTACAGAACCTATCTTTAACAAAATTCGCTTTGGACTCCAACCCTTAAATTTGCATAAGGTCTCAAATAGACTGAGAACCTATCCGGAAGAACCACTCCAGATTAAGGATACAACTTTGGTTCGGGTCTTGCAGCCAGTTCAGTTACCACTGGTGGTACAAAAAGATCGATGGGGTAGAATTGGTTGAGAAAGATTCACCGAGATTGGCTGAACATTTAGATTAGAGAATGGCCGCCTGAGTGAAGTCGTAATGAAATACCTGGAAACTTTTCAGAAAGGGCTAGGTTCTATCAAAGGAGCCAAAGACACTTTACATGTTAAACAGGAAGCAATTCCATGATTTTGCAAGGCCCACCCAGTGTCAATTGTCTTACAGACAAAATGCGAGGGAGAAAGCAGAAGGCTGGCAAGCAAAGGAATCATCAAACCATGCAGTTTGAGGAACGGATAGAACCAGTTGTACTAATTGTGAAGCCTAGTGGGAAGTTCGCATTTAAGGGGATTTTAAACAAACAGTAAACCGCTCCTCACAGTGGATAATTACCCAATCCTTCGCCTAAAGGATTTATATGCAAAGCTTGCTGGGGAGCTGTCCTTCACAAAGCTGGACATGAGCCATGCGTCCCTGTAATTATGGTTAGCTGAGAATTCCAAGATGCATGCTACAATTAATATCCATAAGCATCTGTATCAATATATGAGACTGCTATTCATGTATCATCAACCTGTGCTATATTTCTTCAAACAATGGAGAACATTTTACAAGGTCAATTCCAGGTCACCATTTATCTGGAAGACATACTAATACCAGTGAATAAAAATAATGAGCACTTAGACAACTTGGACAGAGTCCTTAGAAATTTCTCCAAGGTGGGTGTATGGCTTAGAAGGGAAAAACATGAGTTCCAGGCATCCCAAGTGACCCTACTTGGGCCAGAGAGTCAATAAGACTGTGTTCTACATGTCTGAAAATAAGTAAGGGAGATCAAAAGTGCCCCAGCTCCCATGTCTGTACTGGAGCTTAGGTCTTTCCATGGATTGGTGCATTATTACATAATCTGGCCCCATCGTGACCCCCTCACATCTGCTATTGAAGAAAGGTCAGCCTTGGAAATGGTCTCATAGCAAAGACATGGCCTTTAGGGAAGTGAAAAAAAAAAAATTTTAAAAGGGCGGCACGGTGGCACAGTGGTTAGCACTGCTGCCTCACAGCGCCTGTAGACCCGGGTTCAATTCCCGACTCGGGCGACTGACTGTGTGGAGTTTGCACGTTCTCCCCGTGTCTGCGTGGGTTTCCTCCGGGTGCTCCGGTTTCCTCCCACAGTCCAAAGATGTGCGGGTCAGGTGAATTGGCTATGCTAAATTGCCCGTAGTGTTAGGTAAGGGGTAAATGTAGGGGTATGGGTGGGTTGCGCTTCGGCGGGTCGGTGTGGACTTGTTGGGCCGAAGGGCCTGTTTCCACACTGTAAGTCTAATCTAAAAAAAAAGCAGCTATCATCGACTAAGGTGTTGATCTGGTGCTGACAGGTGATGCCTCCCTGTACAGTATTAGGGTAGTGTTGGCTCACAGTGGGCCCAATGGAGAGGAACACACAATAGGGCTCCCTTCCCAGACTTTGGCAGATGTAGAGCACAAATATGCCCAGATAGAGAAGGACGGTTTGGCGGTCACCTTTGGTGTGAGAACATTTCACTAATACCTTTATGAACATAGATTTGTAATAGTAACACACCAGAAACCACTGCAAGGGCTACTTAAAGAGGCCAGGGCTGTGCCACCTACAGCTTCAGATCGAATTCAGTGGTGGGCTCTCATTCCTAGGTGCATACAATTACCATTTGGAACACCGTCCAGGAGGTCAAGTCGCAAACGCAGATGCCATGAGCCGCCTCCTACTGGCAGATGCATCAGTGGTGGCCGCTTGAAGACTCTGTTCTGATTTTAAACTATCTGGACACTCTTCTGGTCACCGCTGACAATATGAACTGTGGACACAAGAAGATCCAATCCTAGCAAAACTAAAACAACTGGTGGTGATGTGGGAAACAAAAGGGCCGTCACAACCAGAATTGAAACCTTTTATAGTCCCAGTTTGACCAGATCCCTATAGAGGACAGCATTTTATTCTGGGGAGCAAGAGTGATTGTTTTGAGCAAAGGTCACCGCTGGATAGTGGCTGGACTCCAGCAAGGTCATTCAGCTGTGTCCAAAATAAAGATGTTTTGGCAGGAGGCCAGGATTATATGCAGATATAGCCACGTTGGTGGGTAGTACCCATAGTGCCAAGAAGGACAAAAGCATTATTGCCAGCAGGTGCCCCACATTTATGGGAATGGCCCAAGTAAACCCTGGGTTCGGTTACACGTCGTGTAGGTCCTTTCATGGACTAAGCATTCTAAATCATTGTGAACTCCCACTCAAAGTGGCTGGACATTCATAGAGTTCAATCATCTGACAACAGAAAAGCTGCAAACAAACTTTACATTACACAGACTCCCAAGTGGTTGGTCACGACAACGAGCCATCATTTCCCAGCAAGGAACTCGAGTATTTCCTAAAGATGAATGGCACTCGTCATATAAGGACAGCTCCATACCTTCTACCATCCTTCTATCATGCAGAAAGAGTAATCCAAACTTTGAAAGCAAGTTTAAGAAACAACTTAAACTTCCCTCGAAACCAGACAGGCCCAGTACCTATTTGATTATTTCATAGAATCCCTACAGTGTGGAAAGAGGCCATTCAGCCCACCGAGTCCATACCGACCCTTCGAGGAGTAACCCACCCAGACCCATTCCCCTATGCTATTATTCTACATTTACCCCTGCCTAATGCACCTTACCTACACATCGCTCAGCACTAGGGGTGATTTAACATGGCCAATTCACCTAACCTGCACATCTTTGGATTGTGGGAGGACACCAGAGCACGCGGAGGAAACCCATGCAGACACGGGGAGAATGTGCAAACTCCACAACGACAGTCGCCGGAGGTTGAAATCGAACCCGGGTCCCTGATGCTATGAGGCAGCAGTGCTAACCACTGAGCCACCGTGCTGCCCCTCATGCCCACAGCAATAGCTCCAATGAAGTTGCTAATGGAGAGAAGATTCTGCACCAGGTTAAATCTGATCTTTCCAGACCTGAGCAGGGTGAGAGGTTGTGAAATGGCATTGGGAATGCCAATGCCAGACACAAGACTCCCCTAAATGAGACAGTTTACTTAAAGGGATGAAGGTTGGTGCTGAAAGCATGAAATGGCCCTGCATGGGTAGGAGGTATGGTCAACATGACATACAAGGTTTGGGTAGATGAGGTGGTCCTGAACCAGCATGTGAACCCCATGAAAGCTGCAAGCTAAAGAGCAGGGTGGGAGCAAAACATACCCAGCTGTTCAGAACAGAGGTAAAGTCTGTCTGAACCAATGGGTTCTCCTCCTCCATCTTGCGTCCTACAAACCTTGGAATTTGAGATGGACATGGAGGATGTTGCAGCCTTGGCACCTGAAGAAGAGGATGAATTTCTTCCAAGATGCTCTAGCCGCAAGAGGCAGGCTATCATTCAGTACATGCCGCCCAGATACAAAGCTGAGGCAGGTGAACAATACTCCGTGCGAAAATGCCCCAGGAGGGAGCTACAAGAGAGAGAGCTGGCCTATGTCCTTAGACTCTGAGGGGGGGAGGGATGTAATGATTGTAACGAGGTCAGCCAGAATATGAGTTCCCCAGATTGGGGCTGTTAATCTCTGTGGAGTTATTTCACCAGCAACATGCATGTCACACAAGCGAAATTTTTTTAAAAAGTCTAGCCAGGCCAATGGCCTACTCCTGCCTTTAACTTGTCTGTGTGCACTGGCTGTCCCCAGTGGCTCTGACCCAGACCAATGGCTGTGTGCTTGTGTATTGGAGATATGTTGTCAGACAGAATTGGGTAGCCTTCTCTACTGTTTGCTTCAGCCTATACATGAGCAGGAGGACAGGTATCGGGCATCAAGTTTGCAACAGCGGCAGTAGGCATGATCAAAATGGTCAATTTTGTAGAAGAGTTGGAAGATGGAAAGTAAAAAAGAATTAGGAAGAAAGTTTGAGGATGAGGTAGCTGCATAGTGTGAGACACAAATTATACAAACAAGGGAGGAGGAAGGTGCATATGTGACAAAAGTGACAGTGGTTGTACCGTACATTCAAAACAACTGTAAAGGTCATGTTTCAACACAGAGAAAGTAATTGTCCATGACATGGCAAAGTGAAAGGCGTGTGCAACAGACAATCATATGTGCACTAAGCTGCAGATCAAAAAAACTGTGCCACGGTGTGGTGGGAGTTGAAGAAAAATTTGGATTTTAAATTGGATGTGCCACCTGGCACCACTGCCTGACCTTCCCCCTTCTTGCTTGTGCTTCTCCGTTAGCAGACAACATACTCTAGTATACACCCTGCAGGAGTGCAGCTGGATCATTCATCTTAATGTGGAACTGGAGCCAGGTTCCCTTGAGCTGCTCAAGGACACAGACCTCCACAACCACCTTGGTCCGGGCTGCCTTTGTCAGTTAGGATGACCTTCTGTTGCCAATCCTATGGAAGAGCACTTGCCTTCTCTCCTGGACAACCTTCAGAAGAACCTTTAAGAAGGCATTGCTGAACGGTGGCACTAGTTTTTGCTTGCTCTCGCACACTGGGGATGGGGAGCAGGCTTTCCTGCCTTGTTGTCCATAAATTGTTGTGTTTACCCATGTATGGACATCCAATTAGCTGAACTGAGCTGAATGCACTTACATGAGAAAACCTGTCCCCAAGTGGATGTACTTCAAACACTTAATGTCAGAAAAACAACTCACTCCCCCCTTTCACTCACCCTTTCACAGTTTCACTATCACCTTTCATGTAATGAAAGCTTATACTTTCTGAACTACCATGATCGGCATTATGGATGATTTGCTAGTACTGAATATATTTTCACTGACAGTGACATCCTATACATCTTGACTTGAACCGAACAAAATATCAATTACCTGGTTCAATGACAACAGTTGGCTCTTCAGGTATTACCCGTGGAGAAGGCAGAGTTGACAATAGTGTTGTCACGTCCTCTTGTATATTTCGTAAAGAACGGAATTCACTTAAACTGAAGACTAAACTGGGATCAATGGCAATCTCATTCAGCTCTGCTAAAGCTGCATTCTTGACTCCGACTGCAAAGCTCATTATAGCAGCTCGTTTCAATGCAGCAGCAGCTCGATTAACATCATCGCTAGATGTTCCACCAGTGATGAGCACCAAAAACTGAGCAACGCCATTGCTTTTCCTACTTCCTGCAGAGTTGATGAAATGGTATCGATAGGCATGATCCATGGCTGCACCCGTATTCCGTCTGGCCCCACCTTTCAGCCTCAGTCTTCTCACATGAGACAGAATATCAGCCTTGGATAAGTAGGTGTTCAAGTAGAACTCAGTATCTGCGTATGTGCTGTACTGTATCAGACCTACTTGAACTCTGCCAAGTCCAATATCGAGATTCTCTATTATATTTATGAGAAAATCACGGACAAGAGCAAAATGTGTGCTTCCAACATTATCTGATCCATCGATAAGGAACACAATATCTCTCTTCATCCCTTCTTCAGAAGCAACTGGAATAAACATGCATTATAATTCACAATACATCACATAATGTTTGTGCAATTTGTAAGTAGTTTAATTTGCATTTATGCAGCCTGAATTATATAACAATATCTCAAGAGGCACTTTAAAATGCAAGCAGAAGGACATTTATCAGGAGTAAAAAGTGAGGTCTGCAGATGCTGGAGATCAGAGCTGAAAATGTGTTGCTGGTTAAAGCACAGCAGGTCAGGCAGCATCCAAGGAACAGGAAATTCGACGTTTCGGGCAAAAGCCCTTCATCAGGAAGGCTTTTGCCCGAAACGTCGAATTTCCTGTTCCTTGGATGCTGCCTGACCTGCTGCGCTTTAACCAGCAACACATTTTCAGCGACATTTATCAGGAGTCAAGTTTGCAACAGGGGCAGTAGGCATGATCAAAAGGGTCAATTTTGTAGAAGGGTTGGAGGATGGGAAGTAATAAAGAATGAGGAGAGGAATTTTCAGGATGAGGTAGCTGCATGGTGTGAGACACAAGTTGTGCAAATAAGGGAGGAGGAAAGTGCACGTGTGACAAAAGTAACAGGAGGTTGTACAATACATTAAAAAACAATTGTAAAGCTTACATTTCAACACAAGGAACCTAATTGCCTATGACGTGACAGAGTGAAGGGTGTCCACAACAGAAAATCACATATGCACTAAGCTGCAGATCAGAAAAACTGTGTCATGGTATGGTGGGAGGTGAAGAAAACTTAAGATCTTAAATTGGATCTGCTGTCTCGCATTGAAAAATGACAAGGACAAGATGTAATGGGAAAGGAGGTATGAGCTGAAAAGTTTTGAATTAATCAGAGTTTGTGTGGAGTGGAATTGGGGTGACCAGGAAGGAAAATGTAGTAGAAAGCAAACCTTATGAAAATGAAAAAAAAATCTTTTCTGCTTGATGATATAAAGTGCAAATACTCAACAAGCAGTAATGTACCATGTACCGGGTTACTGCTTTCCAAAACCTAGTGTAGCAAGAAAATTAAACTACAATTGAAATCAAGAAGGAATTAACCAAACTGAATGAAGCTGAGGGAAAACAATGCTGATGCTGAAAATGTGAAAGATCTGAAATAAGCCAGAGAAACGTAGATGATATTTCAGATCAATAAGACTTGTTGACTCTTGAATCTGAAAACTGCAATTATCATTCCAATGGAAAGTAACTCAAGTTGGGAAATTTCCCATCCCTGTGCTCCCACCTGGGAAAATTGTCCAAACAGAGCTACTTTCATTCTGGAAGTGTGGGTATGGGATAGAGTCTGCCCACCATCATTGGATGCAGATTATAGGCAGCTACATGAGCTGCTGAGTGCTTCAGTGGGCTTAAAAGACCAGCTGTCTTCTCTTGTCCCAGTTTCGTAAAATATTAAGCCTTCCAGCTCTGGCACCCAATAATTTCATCGCCTCTTTGCTGTGCATACAGAGTGTTGATATTTAGGGGTCAAATGAAGGTCAAAGGAAACATGCAAATTGCTTGTGTTTGCAAATTGCATGTAGGCATCACCATAATGTTCAAGAAAGCAGCAAACAATGCCACAAAAATGTCAATCCTGTCAGTGACAACTCATCCAACTTCCAAATGTTCTCTGTGAGCCTCACAACACTCCATCCTCATCTATTGCGTAAATGATACAATGGTCTGTAATGAAGGCAGTGTGAAGCTGAGTATGTGATGTACGCACTGGGGTGGTAGCCTCTGGGAGTGCAGGAGACACTCCTTTCCTGATGACATTGGGTGGTCACTCAGCTGGCACAACATCTTTACCAGGTTACCGCCCAGGCTGAGCCTGAATGTGCAAGGATGATGGGGTCATTTATCTTCATATGTGCCTCCGTAAGGGGAAACATACTCAGCCCCCATCTGCACAGTAAACCATCAGTGACTGCACTGAGATCTAAACTTTGTCACTTCTTCTCTTCCCTAATGAGGTCCTTTCCACAAAGCATCCTGTTCCCAGATGCTGCTGGGATGCTGGTCACTGTGGCTGCCTGCCTAAGAAGGCGAAGGAGATGGAGGAGGATCCAGGGATGAGAGAAGGCCAAGCAGCAGCAGCAGTAGAAGGCCAGAATGGAGGAAAGGTAGTACCCGGCTCACAGAGAATTTGCAGTCACATGGCCTCTCGGGACAGATAGGGTGCACATCTTGCCCAAGGCTTTCTGAGCCCAACTCCACTTCTTGGGAACAAGCAATGCGCTCTGTACATTGTAGGACATGGTGCTGGAACTGTGCTGGATACTGGAGCAGGCCCTGAAGGCCGTAGGAGTGGGAGGCTGTGAAAGTGACTGTTGTTCTGAACCTCTATGCAACTGGCTCCTTCCAGGAAGCAATGCATTTCCCAATGCTTTAGCATGGTCAGTGGGATTCGGGAACGTAGCAGGCACACCCAGCAGGGTGTTATTGACTGTACACATGTTGCACTGAGAGGGCTGTATCACAATGCTGCGGATTTCACCAATAGGAAGGAGTTCCATTTGATTAACGTCTAGGTGATCGGTGATCACCATTACTGCTTTCTGGAAGTTTGTGGAGAAAGTGAGGTCTGCAGATGATGGAGATCAAAGCTGAAAATGTATTGCTGGTTAAAGCGCAGCAGGTCAGGCAGCATTGAAGGAACAGGAAATTCGACGTTTCGGGCACAAGCCCTTCATCAGGAATGAGGAAAGTGTGTCCAGCAGGCTAAGATAAAAGGTAAGGAGGAGGGACTTGGGGGAGGGTTGATGGAGATGTGATAGGTGGAAGGAGGTCAAGGTGAGGGTGATAGGCCGGAGTGGGGTGGGGGCGGAGAGGTCAGGAAGAAGATTGCAGGTTAGGAAGGCAGTGCTGAGTTCGAGGGAATCGACTGAGACAAGGTGGGGGGAGGGGAAATGAGGAAACTGGAGAAATCTGAGTTCATCCCTTGTGGTTGGAGGGTTCCCAGGCGGAAGATGAGACGCTCTTTCTCCAACCGTCGTGTTGTTATGTTCTGGCGGTGGAGGAGTCCAAGGACCTGCATGTCCTTGGTGGAGTGGGAGGGAGAGTTAAAGCGTTGAGCCACAGGGTGGTTGGGTTGGTTGGTCCGGGCGTCCCAGAGGTGTTCCCTGAAGCATTCCGCAAGTAGGCGGCCCGTCTCCCCAATATAGAGGAGGCCACATCTGCTGCAGCTGATGCAATAGATGATGTGTGTGGCGGTGCAGGTGAATTTGTGGTGGATATGGAAGGATCCCTTGGGGCCTTGGAGAGAGGTAAGGGAGGAGGTGTGGGTTCAAGTCTATATTGGGGATACGGGCCGCCTACTTGCGGAACGCTTCAGGGAACACCTCTGAGACACCCGGACCAACCAACCCAACCACCCCGTGGCTCAACACTTTAACTCTCCCTCTCACTCCACCAAGGACATGCAGGTCCTTGGACTCCTCCATCGCCAGAACATAACAACACGACGGTTGGAGGAAGAGTGCCTCATCTTCCGCCTGGGAACCCTCCATCCACAAGGGATGAACTCAGATTTCTCCAGTTTCCTCATTTCCTCTCCCCCCCACCTTGTCTCAGTCGATTTCCTCAAACTCAGCACCACCCTCCTAACCTGCAATTTTCTTCCTGACCTCTCCGCCCCCACCCCACTCCGGGCTATCACCCTCACCTTGACCTCCTTCCACCTATCACATCTCCATCGCCCCTCCTCCAAGTCCCTCCTCCCTACCTTTTATCTTAGCCTGCTGGACACACTTTCCTCATTCCTGATGAAGGGCTTGTGCCGAAACGTCGAATTTCCTGTTCCTTCGATGCTGCCTGACCTGCTGCGCTTTAACCAGCAACACATTTTCAGTTCTGGAAGTTTGTGCCCACTACCCTAGCAACTGCTATGACTCCTCCAACTGGAGCACTCTCACATACCTGTCGCATTTGAGGGCACAGGCTCACAGCTGGCTATTGGGGTCAAGAGTTATCTTCTGTGACTATTGCTCATGATACCATCATGCAACTGCCTGATGATGCTATGCACAGGCACAATGTTGCTCATGCTTTGACCAGAAGCATGATAGAACAGATGCTGGGGGTGGTGAAGATATGGTTTCCGTTCTTCAACCAGCCCTCCAGTATAGTCCGGGCAGAGTGTGCCGCATTGTCCTGGTGTGTAACCGGAGCAGGTAACAAGGTAATGTGCTGGCTATGGAGAAACTGGAGAAATGGGAATAGTCTTCCAAGGTGGAGAATGGGAACACTGGGGGAAGAGGAAGCTGTTTTTGCCCACGATAGAACTCAGCTATGTTGGAAACTACAAACTAAAGCAAATCTCACTGACACCTGCCTCCAATAGTTGAGAGCTGGGTGCAGCAGACAATTGAAGAATGTGAATTAATTTTTGGTCATGATGCAGAAATCTGGTTTATATTGTTGAGATGAACCTCAATTGCTGTTCGATTTGTTTGTGTTTCCTTTTGCTGCCTGTAGTTAGATGCTCATGTTTGTTTTTGTCCAGTTGCTTGCCTGTACATGATGTCACCTTACTGAACAATACACGATATAGATTGACAGTTGGCACCAGGGACAAGGTAGCGGATGGTTAGAGGATGTTCAGATAGGAGGTAGGTACAGACGGCTGGATGGTGTGGCATGGTGGCTAAACAGTGACAAGGGTGGGAGACGGCGATGCCTGTGCAAGGAAGTATCAGCCATGCTGTCAGTGTGCCTTTGGTGCGTGCTGACGTTGGTGGGGAGAGGCAATGCCAGATTACCGGCTCTTGTCTATACTCACATCAGTCTTTCAGAGAAGGCATAGGCACAAGAGTTGCCAGTCAGTAGGTAGCCACTGAATTGCAAGTTGGCCCCAGATTGGTGCCTGGTGAGATGGGACAGACATTGGACTTGAACGACACCATAGAGACTTGTGGGCTAATACTCACAAGATACATGAGGAAACTTATTGGCCATGTGCCAAAAAGCCCTCCAAAAAACTCGATGCAACTTGTACCGAGCCGAAAAAAAAAACAAAAGTTCAGCTCAATGCTTTTATCTCTAAATGGGAAAAAGAATATCTTAGATTTATAAAATTATCTGGTGCTTTTAAAACCCACCAATGTGAATGGAAAAATGCAAATTGCCCATTTAAATACAACCGTAATAGTTGAGGTGTGAGAAGAAGAAATGTATGAGTCAGAGAGTGATAGAGATGTATAGCACAACAACAGACCCTTCAGTCCAACTCATCCATGCCGACCAGATATCCTAAATTAATCTATTCTTCTGCGCCAACATTTGGCCCATATCCCTCTAAACCCTTCCTATTCATGTACCCATCCAGATGCCTTTCCAATGTACCAGCCTCCACCACTTCCTTGGGCAGCTCATTCCATGTATGCACTACACTCTGCATGAACAAGTTGTCCCTTAGGTCCTTTTATATCTTTCCCCTCTCACTCTAAACATTTGCCCGCTAGTTTTGAACTCCACTATCCTCCACTAGGGTAAAAAGACTTGTCTATTCACTCTATCCATGTCTTTCAGGATTTTCCAAACCTCTGTAAGGTTGCCCCTCAGCCTTCAATGCTTCAGGGAAAATATCCTCAGCCTATTCTGCCTCTCCCTATAGTTCTAACACTGTAACCACGGCAACATCCTTGTAAATCTTTTCTGCACTCTTTCAAGTTTCACACTACCTTTCCTACAGCAAGGAGACCAGAATTGCAGGCTGTATTCCAAATGTGGCCTCACTAATGTCCGCAATATGACATTCCCCAACTCCTAAACACAATAGCATTGTCAGAGAATCTTAAAATATCCTTGGGCCATTCCTAAATGTTTCAGGACTAAGACATTACTTTTCCAATGCAATTTTGTGCAACTTAGACAAACACAGCAGCCATGTGCTACCAAAATAGTAAATGAGGTGAAATGGCATTAGTCAAGAGATGAATATTGGTTAAGACAGTGTCTTACATTAGGAAGGACAACCTGATTGTTGGTACCCCACTGAACAAGCTGATTAGACCTCAAGTTAACATTTCATTACAAAGATCATTTATGATTCAATTCTCCCTTAGTACTACACTCAAATATCAGCTTTGAACATATGCCCATATCCTGTATATTTGCATAATGCTTATTTGGTGCTGTTAAGTCAAACAAGAGCTGAATAATTACCTTCATGCTTCCTTCACAAAGTAATGATATTCGCATTTTAATGCTGAATGCATTAGGCGATAAATTTGATGAAACCAGATTACAAGTATTGGGGCTCATCTCTCAAACCTACTCTCAATTGTCTTCAATCCATTCATTTTTAATTTTGTAATCATTTAATTTCATACAATTAAAAAGTTAATTTGCTCCATGATCTTTGTAAACTGACCTGTCATGTAATAGTGAACATTTTTGATCCATGTATTTACTGCTCTCCGTTACATCAGTTCCCGGTTAAGCAAACCCCTCTGCGGCCTTGCCTCTATCTTTTTCCGTTCCACGTCTCTCTCTAAGACATCTGTACTCGTTAATTCTGAAATGTTGGTGGCTCTATCTTTCACTTCCAAGGCCCTAATCTCTGGAACACTCTCTAAAAACTTGCTTCTATCTCTCTACCTTGCTTTCCATCTCTAAGAAACTTCTTAAAACTTGTTTTGTTTTTAATCAATATTTTTTCATCCGACCAAACCTTTCTTTGAGTGGCTCATTGTCATATGTCGAAGCAGTTTAGAGTATTTTAAACTTATAAAGAGCCTTTACCTTAATTTGTAGTTGTTGTTGGCAAATATAGCACAACTGAGAAGAACAGAAAACATAAGTACCTTGTGTAACAGCAACAGTTGGCCTTTGAGTTGGTACTCTTGAGGCAGCCAGAGTTGATAATGGTGTCATTAACTGCTCCTGTATATTTGGCAGAGAGCTGAATTCTTGAATGCTGAAGACCAAACTAGGGTCAATTGCAATTTCTTTTAATTGTGCTGGGTCTACATCTTTGGTTCCTATGGCAAAGATAATGACTGCAGCTTGCTTCAATGCATCCGCAGGTAGTTTAAAATCATCACTAGATCTTCCAGCAGTGATGAGCACCAATAACTGAGGAACACCTTCCTCTTTTCTACTTCCTGAAGATCTGGTAAAGTGATTTCTAAGGACATAATCCAGTGCTGCTCCAGTATTAAGAGTATTCCTACCTCTCAGTCTTAGTCCTTCCACATGGGAAAGAATTTCATCTTCAGAAGAATAAGTGTTCAGATAGAATTCAGTTTCTGCAAAATTGCTGTACTGTACCAGTCCGACTTGCACTTTGTCACTGTCAATATCAAGATTTTCTATAATACTTGTGAGAAAATCACGGACAAAAGGAACATTTCTTTTCCCGACATTGTCAGATCCATCGATAAGGAACACAATGTCTCTCTTGCTTCCTCCGTCTGGCACACCTGGAAGAGACATACAGCATCGTTGCTTGCAATACATATACAATTACCATTGATACTCGTGTAAAAGACACATTTTTAGACTTTTTTGAAGTTAAATTTATGGGGTCAACTATTACATGGATAGTACTTTTGAAAGGCTGAAACTCATGCTACAGCCCAAAATCCCATATCATGAGCAGAAGCCCAACTGATCTCTAAACAAATAAAGAAAACAAAACACAACAAACCATAATAATTACCGGATAAAGACAATAGAAACAAAAATGCATGATAATATGTAGCCTTCCTTCTGCCAATTTCTGATTACAAACTGGTGAACCTGTAACATCTTGTCTTCTAGTTCAGCAGGCAGCTTTTGTGCAATCCTAGTTTTCTGCCAAAATAATTAGTTGTCACCTGAGTCTGACCTGATGAGTCTTAAGCTTTCATGCCAAATTGGTGTGAATTGTACATCAAAATATACAATATCATGAAAAAAGTATTAATTTCCTCATTGTAACATTTATGTACAGGATAGTACCTGACTCACAAATGTTGGTCTGTTATCTGTGAAGAACTAGGGTTGGCTTTTACAAAAGATAAATGGGAAATTCAAATTCTTTGCCAAAAATAGGGAGTTGACTTTTACATGAAATCAACTTTTATTCGAGTACATACAGTAATAGGAATTTTAAGAAGTCTGGGGAAATTCTCTCGCAAACGTTCACAAAATAGTTTCTGTTTTGGCTATCCTGATTCAAAGCACACTCACAATTGTATTAAATTTATGAAGCAAAGTTTCAGTTCAAGCTTACACATATTTTTATTTGCAAAACCACAAAGATTGAATAGAAGTTTACACAGAGGAGGAGGCTGAGATGATCTGAGCTGATTTGATGGCTGTTGGGCAATTAATTGGCTCAAAGCAAGACTTCCAACCCATAGCAGAGAAAAGACATGATTTATTTTATATCACAACATTGAGATGATACTCAATTAAACTTAGAATGGGTTCATTCTGTTGTATGCACTAGAAAGCTCCTTTGACCTTATTAATGAATTATGTCAATACACTATATCCCACAGGGAAATTGGGAAAGCTATCAATGTGATAGTGAACCATTGTTGAGTGAGTAGAGGGTTAGTCATTCTGTCATGGCTGCTTTCACCTCAAGGATAGAATATTTTAATCCAGTCACACTCACCAAGGAACTTATTTGATCAAATGAAACAATGGGTGAGAGTTTGTATGACAGCTTTGATTGGAAAAGATTGTTTTACTCTGTTCCTCTGGATGGGTATTTGAAACTAAGATACAGAACAAGTAGGAGCAAATTAATGCAGATACCAAATTCTGTACTGAAAGTGAGAAGTGCTGAAAATCACAGCAGGTCAGGCAGCATCCATGGCTCTCTCTATACAGATGCTGCCTGACCTCCAAGGTACGGAAGAATACTCTTTTATCAGTCAGTGATATTGAGATGTTTCAGGTCTGTATATGAGATCAGTCAGCAGAGAAAGCTGATCTGATGAGTCTGTATCTGTTCGGAAACAGTCACACTTCTGTTCACAGAGTTTTTGTATTTGATGGTGGATGTCCATATGCTAATACTCAGTCTCCTTCACTGTGAAAAGGCACATCAACAGCCACAAGGTTAAAGCCTCCAGACAATCTAACAAAAACTATTTAAAGTGGATTCTGGCATTTGGATGTTCCACACACCCTCAGCAAACAAAACATGGCAACATTAATCAAAAGCAATTTGCTTAAAGTGAATTACACAATCATTTCAAAGTAGAATTTCAATATAGTGGTGACAACAACAGTGATTATGTTAGGAGTCTACACAATGTTTAACTAATGTTCTCATTCAATAGGAGCTCATTTAAAGTTTAGCATTTATTGTTTCTTTAGTTTGGGAAACTTTGTGTCTACATTCTTACAATTTCAATTTGTTTCTTCACTTCACAATAAATTCAGTTTTTTTTAGATTACTTACAGTGTGGAAACAGGCCCTTCGGCCCAACAAGTCCACACCGACCCGCCGAAGCGCAATCCACCCATACCCCTACATATACCCCTTACCTTACACTATGGGCAATTTAGCATGGCCAATTCACCTGACCCGCACATCTTTGGACTGTGGGAGGAAACCGGAGCACCCGGAGGAAACCCACGCAGACACGGGGAGAACGTGCAAACTCCACACAGTCAGTCGCCTGAGGCGGGAATTGAACCCAGGTCCCTGGCGCTGTGAGGCAGCAGTGCTAACCACTGTGCCACCGTGCCGTTCCTGAGATGCTTAATACCTGTCAACTTATACCATCCAATACATCACTATATCCCCAAATTTTTTTTTTAATCTTGTCAGGTCTTTAGCCAGTGAGACATTTGTTAATTACTTTTACTGAGATGACAATGAAGCTGGCAACCAGTATTAAGGATTTTTGGTAAAGTGCACAACCTTGAAAATCCTTCATTGCTGTATTAACATTGAGGCTAAAGCAGTAAATGAATTAACATACCTGGATTTACGGGAACACTTGTGCGGTCTGTCGATTCTGGTGCTGCAGGTGGGTTTGACATTGAAATCATCAGCTGCTCCTGTGTATGAGGCAGAGAACGGAATTTGTCAATACTGAGAAGCAAACTAGGGTCACTTGCAATCTCTCTGAGTTGTGCTGAGTCTGCATTCCTGGTTCCAATAGCAAACATTGTTACTTCAGCTCGTTTCAGTGCATCCACAGATTGTTTGATATAATCTCTGGATCTCCCAGCAGTGATGAGCACCAGTAACTGAGGAACCCCTTCCTCTTTCCTACTTCCTGAAGACCTGGTGAAGTGATTTCTATAAACATAGTCGAGTGCTGCTCCAGTGTTTAATGGCGTCCCACCTCTCAATCGGAGTCCTTGCACATGAGGCAGAATTTCATCTTCAGAAGAATAAGTGTTCAGATAGAATTCAGATTCTGCGTAATTACTGAACTGTACCAGACCGACTCGCACTCTGTCACTTCCAATATCGAGGTTTTCGATGATACTTGAGAGAAAGTCACGTACAAAAGGAAAATCATCGTTTCCAACATAGTCTGACCCATCGATAAGGAACACAATGTCTCTCTTGCTTCCTCCATCTGGCACACCTGGAAGAAATACAAAGTGTCATTTCTTGCAGTACATATTCAATGAATAAGACAATAAGAAGTCTAGGGAAATTCTATCACAAACATGCACAGAATAGTTTATGCTTTGGTTATATTGATGCAAATCAAACTCAAGATTGTGCTAGATTTCTGAAATAAAGGTTTAGTTCAAACTTGCCTTTATATTTATTTGCAAAACCACAAACATTGGGTATAAGCACAGAGTAGGAGGTTAAGATGATCTGAGCTGATTTGATGGCAGTTGGACAACTAATTGGCTCAGAGCAAGACTTTCAACCCAGAGCAGAGAAAAGATTTGATTTATTTTAAGCAACAATATTGAGATGATAGCTGATTATGTTTACACAGGGTTCATTCTGTTGTATGCACTAGAAAGCTCCCTGTGACCCTAGTAATGAGTCATTTCAACAAGCCAAATCCCAAAAGGAAATGGGAAAGTTATCAGTGATAGTGAATCTGTACTGACAGAGTAGAGAGTTGGTGGCCATTCTGTCATAGCTGCTTTCACTC
Organism: Hemiscyllium ocellatum; assembly: GCF_020745735.1. Taxonomy (NCBI): domain Eukaryota; kingdom Metazoa; phylum Chordata; class Chondrichthyes; order Orectolobiformes; family Hemiscylliidae; genus Hemiscyllium; species Hemiscyllium ocellatum. The sequence goes on along the minus strand of NC_083407.1, from coordinate 91,254,303 downwards.
CAAGGATAGAATATTTTAGTCCAGTCACATTCACCAGGGAACCTATCAGATGAAATGAAACAATGGGTGAGAGTTTTCATGACAACTTTGATTGGAAGAGCTTGTTCTGATCTCTTCCACTGCATGGGGATTTGAAAACCAAGATTCAGAACATTACTCTCTTTTCAGAGATACTAAGAAGTTTTAGGTCTGTATATGAAATCAGTCAGCAGAGAGCTGATCCGATGACTTTGCATCTATTCTTAAACAGTCACACTTCTTTTCACAGCTTAATCATACTTCGTATTTGATGGTAGATGTCCATATGCTCAGAGAATACTCAGTCTCCTTCAGTCGGAAAAGACACATCAGCAGGTTAAAGCCTTGAGGCAATTAAATGATGTCTATTTAAAAAAGGATTCTGGCATTTGGATGTTCCACATAACCTCAACGAACAAAACGTAGGAACATTAATCAAAACCAATTTGGTTAAATTGTATTGCGCAATCACTTCAAAGTCAAAATTCAAAGTAGCAATGACCACAACAGTAATTATGTTGGGAGTCCCCACAATGTTTAACTGATGCTGCTCACTCAATAGGAGTTCATTTAAAGTTTAGCATTTATTGTTGTTTCATTTGGGAAACTTTGTAAAGAAGTGTCTATATTCTTAGAATTTCAATTTGTTTCATCACCTCACAATAAGTTTAACTCCTGAGATGCTTAATACCTCTCAATGTATACTATTCAATACATCACTAAATCCCCAATTGAATTATATTTTTCATCTTGGAAGACCTTTAGCCAGTGAAACATTTGTTAATTACTTTTACTGAGCCTACGATGAAGCTGGCAACCAGTATTAAGGATATTTAGTGCAGTGCACAATCTTGAAAATCCTTCATTGCTGTATGAACATTGAGACTAAAGCAGTAAATGAATTAACATACCTGGATTTACGGGAACACTTAGGCGGTCTGTCGATTCTGGTGCTGCAGGTGGGTTTGACATTGAAATCATCAACTGCTCCTGTGTATGAGGCAGAGAGCGGAATTCGTCAATACTGAGAAGCAAACTAGGGTCACTTGCAATCTCTCTGAGTTGTGCTGAGTCTGCATTCCTGGTTCCAACAGTAAACATTGTTACTTCAGCTCGTTTCAGTGCATCCACAGATTGTTTGATATAATCTCTGGATCTCCCAGCAGTGATGAGCACCAGTAACTGAGGAACCCCTTCCTCTTTCCTACTTCCAGAAGACCTGGTGAAGTGATTTCTATAAACATAGTCGAGTGCTGCTCCAGTGTTTAATGGCGTCCCACCTCTCAGTCGGAGTCCTTGCACATGAGGCAGAATTTCATCTTCAGAAGAATAAGTGTTCAGATAGAATTCAGTTTGTGCGTAATTACTGAACTGGACCAGACCGACTCGCACTCTGTCTCTTCCAATATCGAGGTTTTCGATGATACTTGAGAGAAAGTCACGTACAAAAGGAAAATCTCTGTTCCCAACATAGTCTGACCCATCGATAAGGAACACAATGTCTCGTTTGCTTATCTTTTCTGCAGAAGAGAAAGATAGTGTCACTTATTAACTGAGCGAAAATTTGTTGAAATATGTTTTGACTAATGTGGCTGTATCTAATCAAGGAAACCTGTCGCCGGTAAGTTATGAGATGACATCAAAGTTAAAGTCATATTCTTTTTTTCATATGAGGTGGAATTATGATTTTTGGCTACTTGCTATTGTTTAAGCTGAGCATTGTTTGTGGTCAAATATTAATATTGTAATGGACCAGATTTTCCAACCTCCAGAATTGCCATTGATTGAACATACAATCTAAGATGTCAATGAGGAACTGGGGAAGTCCTGACCTATCCACCCTCCCCAACTCCTACCTTATGCATTTAGCTGAACTGCTATAAACCCCTTAACCTGACCTAATCTATCCCTTTACCTCACCCATCCTACCCATTAACTGAGCTACAGATTCACCCTTTTCATTACATGTTCATTCACCAGTACCATGAGGAGCTTTGGAATATTAATAGCTCAGTTATCAGAATTTGGCTGCATGCCATGGATTGGAGGTATGGAATTCTCCCCACTACTTGAGACTTTCTGCATTGAAGCAATTTGATTAGGTTCTCCATTGGAAATGTGGCCAGAAAAATCAGGGGGAAGTTTAAGTGGGTAGGCTTTTTGCCTGGCTATCATCAGATACAGGGGTCCCAAAACTGATCAGAAGATTTGAGTCAATATTTTCACTCACTGTTGTAGGCAAATCCCACTAACTTTCAGGAGATTTACCCTTATCTGGATAGAGTCATAGAGTGATCAGCTTCATGAACAGTGAACCCTGGTATTTATTTATGTTCTTTTGTAAAATTTTCTCTATTTTTCGAAATGATAAATCATCTTAGTAGAGCTAACTTTAAGTTTCAAATTTTCACCCAAAATATGAAACAGTCGATCAGTTCCTGACTTGCACTGTGATGCAAAGCAATTAACTTTTGGTAACTTCTATGTTTCTTTCAAGTTCAGAAACTACCTTAGCCTATCTTTTCAAGTGAAGAGTTCAGTTAATTTGACTTAAATATGAAAAAAAAGAAAGTACTCACAGTTGTGTAGTGCCTTTTTAAGTCTCTAGGGCACACAACTGCAGTGTATCTAATGATGTACTTTTTGAAAGTGTGGTCACTGTCATAATGTCAAAAGGGCCACATTTGTACACATCATCATTCTAAAGCAACAATCAAATTTTGGCTGAGGCTTTGTGATAACTGTAACAGTAGGACTATTAACACTTACTGATATTAAGGGTACATTAGACAACAACTTTCAGCATGCAGTTGAACAGATGAATTAGTGTTACCTTGCTGCTTCAGAAGATTCATTACACTGCTACCTCACTGATAGACTCAGTGTTCCACTGCGTAGCAGGAGATGTATATACCAATATCCATTAAGTTGACAATGGCAGAAAGTAAGGGCTTCATCAGTCAAGGATAAGTTAATTTGTAATGATGTGAACAGTTTAAATTACTGTCAAATAACAGCTGTAACCCTGAAAATTTACTTTGGAAACTACATTTGACATTCCTTCAGGTTTTAATAATTGTTGACATAGATAAGAGTTGTGTATGGGGACAGTGCAGAATCCCCATTGAAACAATCTGTGAAGGAATTGCCTGGGAAATTGAGATGTCCACTGGGCAGTTCCAGTACGCATAGAACCTTCAAAAAGTGTTCATTTAAATCATACTATCAACATATTATGTTATATACATCAGCTAACTCCTGAATAACTGCTAAACTACCCTCTCCTCCCTACCCATTTGGTTCCCTAACTTTTCAGCACCCTAGCATCTCAATTACTAGATGAATTAGAATCACCACAGTGTGAAAACAGGTCATTTGACCCAACAAGTCCACACCAATCCACCGAAGAGCAACCCACCTAGACCCACTCCCCTACCCTGTATTTGCCCCTGACTAATGCACCTAACCTGCACATCCTTGAACACTATGGGCAAATTAGCACAGCCAATTTACATGACCTGCACACTTTTGGACTGTGAGAGGAAACCCACGCAGACACAGGGAGAATGTGCAAACTTCACACAGCCAGTTGCCCAAGGCTGGAATTGAACCCAGCTCCCTGGTGCTGTGATGCAGCAGTGCTAACCATTGAGCCACCGTGCCACTTCAAAATTTCATGTCTAGAACCCCTACAGTGTGGAACCAGGCCCTTCAGCCCAACAAGTCCACACCGACTCTCCGAAGAGTAACCCACCCAACCCAATCCCCCACCCTATTACTCTGTATTTGCCCCTTATTAATGCACCTAACCTACACATCCCTGAACACTATGGGCAATTTAGCACAGCCAATTCACCTGACCTGCACATCTTTTGGATCGTGGGAGGAAACCAGAGTACCTGGAGAAAACCCACGCAGACACGGGGGTATGTGCAAACTCCATGCAGTCACCCGAGGTTAGAATCAAACCTGGGTCTCTGGAGCTGTAAGGCAGCAGTGCTAACCACTGAGCCACCATGCCATTGTGTGTTTACCCTTTGGCAGCAGCTGTGACAGCGACTGTCAGGATTTGTACTTTTCAGAATACAGCAGCTGGCTGTTGTGAACAGGTGGCATGGTTTGCCTTCCCCCTGACATTTCAACACTACGAAAAACTGTCAGAATGGGAGTACAGCTCTGCACTTCTGTGGGTGTCATGAGCAGAGTCTCCTCTTAGAAATGTACAGCTCCCTTTCTTTGGAAAAATAGACCAAAATAGCAATCCGTGTTAGACTGGCATTCCTCAGAAAGTCCCAACTCATTATTTTTCTTTATTTTACACTTTGTCTCTTTATATCTCTATCTCGTTTATACATCTGTATTTCCTGTACACAATCTGAAATTGAGTTAATATTGTTATTTACATTTCCTGGTTTGCATTGCATGCGCAATAAGGATCTAATCATTTGACTTAACTACTTTTGGCCTGTTCACACAGGCCTTGGATCCGCTGTGCTGCTTTGACTGTCTGATCATCACAAATTGCACAGTTTAAGTGCACACGGAATGTTTGTTGGCAAGTGTTTGTAAAATGAGCAACAAACACCATTCATTCACCACTGACTGCTAAATCTGGACTTGGAATTTGCTTATAGATATTGATTGAGGGCTAAATACTAGCTGGAACACTAGGGAAAGTCTCTTGCTGTTCCTTGAACCATTGCCATGGCATCATAGTGCCACTTGAGGCGCAGATTGGGCTTCCACTTATTGTTTTTTCATTCTTTTCATTTCAGATTTGATAGCATGGGACTGTTGATATCAAAGTTGATGTCATCATGTACATCACCATCATCAGTAACATATCAATTATCAATCATACAACATATTTGTTGTTTACTATGCCAGATTTTCCATAAATTGTAGTTAGGCAGAAATTCTATGTTTAATTTTATTGACTTAAACGTAAAAACCTTTTGAACTCTAGACATTAATGACATGTGACTTCATATTGGCCATGGATGTTACGAAGTTAATAGTATTAATTATCATGGGGCTAAATTAGTGAGAGTGTTAGCAGTAATAGCCCTGAAGGTGGAAATACATGTTTTACTTCAGTTCTGGCAAACTGAGAAAACAATAGGACTGTTGCTTTTTTTTTCCATTGTGTTATTTTGTATGTTGAAAACTGCAAGGTATATTTTGTTCATTTAAGGTTACTGCACATACTAGAAGGATTCTGCAACAGGAGAAATGAACAAAAACAAAAAAATGGCTTGTGTGCGGTTTTAATTTTGGCTTTGCCATCCCAAAAACTTCACATTGACAAGGTGTATGACATAATATATGAAGCAATCCTTCCAACTATAAGTATTTTTGAAGGGTTTTTACTAGTTTCAGTAGACAAGACAGCATTTTGAGCTGTCTTCAGGCTGCATTAAATGTACACAATCCCAGATTTAACAAGGAGATGTGTTCCATCAATGTTCTCCTATTGGCTATGCCCAATCTACCACACTTTGATGCACCTTCAGACATTCCCATACTGGCAAGAATGGTTTTGAGGACATGATGAACAGTTTTGTAACACAAACGACAAAATAAAAAGAGTGGTGGATACATGGAATTAGCTGCCAGAGGAGGTGACTGGTGTTATACAATTGCAACATTTAAAAGACGTTTGGACAGATACATGTATAGGAAATTTTTAGAGGGACATGGCCCAAACACAGGCAAATGGGATTCGTTCAGTTTAGGAAAGCTGGTCAGCATGAAGAGGTTGGGTCAAAGGACCTGTTTCTGTGCTGTATGACTCTAAAGCATTGACTTCTCCACTGCTGCATTTAAGAATTGAAAGATACTTTTGAGGCACTAAGATCTGAACAAAATGACTAAACTCATGAAAAATGCAGAAACAATCTAGTTCATGACTAAGACAAATACAATCTATGAAACAATTGTCTTCTGACACACTAAGCAAGAAGCAAAAGGCAATGTTTGTCTGAGTGTAACATCAAGAAGCCCGAGCCAAACTGGAATCAATGGGAATCAGAAGACAACCTCTTTGCTGGTAACAGTCATATCTGGCACATAGAAAGATGGTTGTAGTTGTTGGAGGTCAGTCATATCAGCTCCAGAATATCTCTGCAAGAGTTCCTCAGGGTAGTGTCCTAGACCTACCCATTTTCAGCTGCTTCACTAGTGATCTTCCTTCTATCATAAGGTCAGAAGTGGGATGTTCGCTAATGATTGCACAATGTTCAGCGCCATTCATGACTCCTCAGATACTGAAGCCATCTATGCTCAACTGCAACAAGATCATGACAACATCCAGGCAATGTCGACCTCCAACAAGAGACAATCACCACCCCTTGACAGATAATGACTTTGCCATCACTGAATCCCACGTTGTCAACGGGTTACCATTGATCAGAAACTCAACTGGACTTTCCATACAAATACAGTGGCAATAAGAGCAAGTCAGAAGCTAGGACTTCTGTAGCAAAAAACCCATCTCCTGATTCTCAAAACCTGTCCACCATCGACAAGGTACAAGTCAGGAGTATAATGGAATTGCACCACATTTGACCAAATGAATGCAGATCTAACAACACTCAAGAAGCTTGACACCATTCAAGACAAAGTAATATGCTGATTGGGAGCACTCCCTCCATCACCAGTAGCAGCAGTACAAGATGGTTAGGTCTAGGACGCTAGCCTGAAGAACTCCTGCAGAGATATTCCCCTCCAAGCCACTCATCAACCTGATTTGGAAACATATTGCCATTACATCACTGTCACTGGGTCAAAATCCCGGAATTCGGTCTCAGTGGACATTGTGGGTCTACCTACAGCACGTGGACTGTTGCTGTTCAAAAAAGTAGCTCACTATCGCCTTCCCAAGACCAACAAGGGATGAGCATTAAATGCTGGCCAGCCAGTGATGCGCATGTTCCATGAATAAACATTTTTTTAAAAGCCAGTTGTAACCTCTCATACAATTGAGGCAATTAGTAACCAAATGTGATTTTGACAATGTTAAACTTGACAAATGGGAAATGAAACATAAATAACTGCAGGTGGTCTCTCTAATCAATAAAGCTGAAAGCACTCAAGCTAAGTTAAAACCAGTCAGAGTTGCTGGAGCTAGCAAGATCCCTATCACTTTCAGAGCCTAGAGCTACTGAACTTTAGGCTGCCAACTGTAATTCACAACACTTCATGTTCAACTCCTGTAAACACTACGCATCACTAACGTGCCAGGAATCAACCTGCAGAGTAACAACATCAGTCTCACAAAGAGGCCTGCAACTTATCCAAACATTGTTTCTGTTTTGGCAGTGCTTTCCCTTTAGAGCAATGTTCTGTGGAAAGCCAAACTACTTTCTTGTGTTTGCTGTGCATCAGAAAATCTGCTCCCAAGACCAATCCTGACAGAAGGGTGTGACAGAGAAAAGTCAAAGTGAACATTGTTGATGTAAGGATGAACTAAATAAAACTCAGCAGGTATGGCAATACCTATGGAAAGAGAAATAGCATAAATGTTTCAAGTACACTACGAAATTTCTTTGGAATTTTCTGTTGTCCCCCAGGGTCATGACCCCCACTGCTGAACATCAAGCTGTTGTTTACAGGACTGTCACTGACTTCATCTCCTCTGGAGATCTCTATTCCACAGCTTCTCACCTGATAGTCCCCCAGTGCTACATCGCCCACTTCTACCTCCTTCCCGAAATCACGAAACAGGACTACCCTGGTAGACTCAGCAGTTTACCCAATTGCTGCCTGTGGAATCCTTTTCTTCCTATCTTGATTCAACCATTTCCTCCCCTGTTCAGTCTCTTCCCTTTACATTCAAGATGCTTTACATCAGCTCAAAAGAGTTCTGAAAAAGTGTCATGCAGGACTCTACTTTCATTCTGTTGCTCTATCCCACACGTGTCTCCAGACTTGCTGAGTTACTCCACCACTTCCTGATATTAAGTCAGATTTCCAGCATCTGCAATATTTTGCTTTTATTAGAGATGGATAATCCTGAGTAGACTTTTTCAGACCTAACAAACCACCAGTGTAAAAGTAACTACTGAATGCTTGAATGAAGACATCTTCACAGCAATGTCCGAGGAGATAAAACCTTCAACAAACTTGAGGATTTCTCAATTCTCCACAGACCCTCTGCATGAAAAGGTTGTCCCTTAGGTCCCTTTTAAATATTTCCCCTCTCACCTTAAACCTATGCCCTCTAGTTTGGATTCCCCTAATCTGGAGAAAAGACCTTCATGATTCACCCTATGCATGCCCCTCATAATTTTGTCAACTTCTATAAGGTCACTCCTTAGCCTTTGACACTCCAGGGAAAGCAGCCCCAGCCTATTCAGCCTCTCCCAATAGCTCAAACCCTCCAACTCTGGCAACATCCATGTAAATCTTTTCTGAACCCTTCCAAGTTTCACAACATCTTTCCAATAGGAAGGAGACCAGAATTGCAGGCAATACTCCAAAAGTGGCCTAACCAATGTCCTGTATAGCCACAACATGACCTCTCAACTCCTATACTCAATGCACTGACCAATAAAGGCAAGCATACCAAACGCCGCTTTCACTATCCTTTTACTTATGACTCCGTTTTCAAGGAACTATGAACTTACACTCCAAGATCTCTTTGTTCAGCAACATTTCCCAGACCCTTACCATTAAGTGTATAAGTGTTGTCCTGATTTGCCTTTCCAAAATGCAACACCTCATACTTATCTAAATTAAGCTCCACCTGCCACTCCTCAGCCTGTTGGTCCATCTGATCAACGTCCCGTTGTACGCTGAAGTAACTTTCTTTACTCTCCATCACACCTCCCTGGAGCGTTGGAGGTAGAGAGGTTTATAAAATCATGAGGGGCATGCATAGGGTAAATAGGCAAGGTATTTTCCCTGGGATGGGTGAGTCCAAATGTAGTCAAAATAGGTTTAAGTTGAGAGGGGAAAGATTTAAAAGGGACCTAAGAGGCAACTTTTTCACGTAAAGGGTGGTGCGTGTATGGAATGAGCTACCAGAGGAAGTGGTGGAGGCTGGTACAATTACAGCATTTAAAGGTATCTGGGTGGGTATATGAATAGACAGGGTTTAGAGGGATATGGACCAAATGCTGCAAATGGGACTAGATTAGTCTAGGATATCTGGTCGGCAAGGACGAGTTGGACTGAAGAGTCCGTTTCCATGCTGTACATCTCTATGACTCTATGACTTTATAACGAAGTGTAATATCAGTAAAGACAGATTACAGGGCAATTTAAGTATTCATTCTGAGTAACATACAATGTTTGACCATGTATGTCCATAGCTCTGACGAAGAGGCATCTAGACTCGAAGCATCAGCTTACTCTCTCTCAGTTGTTCCTATCTGATCTGCTGTGAACTCCAGTAATTGTTGTTTTCAGTACAGATTTCAGCATCAGAGGTAATTTGCTCCTCCCTCTATCTATAGGGTGTACTCTCTCAGCCACCTACTTGAATGAGTCACTAAGTTTAAAGCCTTGTGGACACAGTGCAAGTGCACTTCAGCCTTTCTGATGTTCTGCAATCTCTGAATAAATTTAGATCTATTAATGTTACTTACCATTGCTCTATTTCGAATTGAATTTAGAATTTTATTGCAACTCCATTTTAAAATATAAACTCACTTCATGTTTGTGGTTATTGTGATGGATGTTTATGTATTTACGAAACAAATGCTTCCAAATGTATTGGGGGCAGAACGAATAGTTTAGCATCTCTTGCTTTTCTGTTTAAGGATTTTGTAAAGAAGAGAGATGATGGGCACTGGATTGCTTTGCATAATTTTACTTGCAGCAAAGGACTTGTGGCACTTCCAGACTGGATTTAATGGAAGTGATGAGGATCTTGGCACATCACCTCCTTTGGGGAAGGCCCATGAAATTATGTCTCATTCTGACTGGATAGCAGTGGGTCTTCCACACAATCCAGGATCCCAAGACAAAAGTCCCACCAGTTGAGATCTGCCAGATAATTAAAGCCCATCAACTTTATTAATTGGCAACAACACTAAGGAGGCATTAGTTGCATGCCTTCACTAAACCCATCACAGGCCAAGGATAGTCTTCTAGATATTTTAAAAACATACCAACAACAGAAATTTCCTGTTTGAAACAGTGATATCAGAATAAGTATCTTCCCCTTAGTCTAAAATCTGAAAAGTTTTCAAATACAGTGCACAATTTCAGATTAAAAGGAACTCTGCAGTTGTATTAGCATTCCTGTTAATGAAAAATGAAGTAAAATACCTGGGTTTACTGGAACACTTGGGCGGTCTGTCGATTCTGGTGGTGCAGGTGGATTTGACATTGAAATCATCAGCTGCTCCTGTGTATGAGGCAGGGAGCGGAATTCTTCAACACTGAGAAGCAAACTAGGGTCACTTGCAATCTCTCTGAGTTGTGCTGAGTCTGCATTCCTGGTTCCAATAGCAAACATTGTTACTTCAGCTCGTTTCAGTGCATCCACAGATTGTTTGATATAATCTCTGGATCTCCCAGCAGTGATGAGCACCAGTAACTGAGGAACCCCTTCCTCTTTCCTACTTCCTGAAGATCTGATGAAGTGATTTCTATAAACATAGTCGAGTGCTGCTCCAGTGTTTAATGGCGTCCCACCTCTCAATCGGAGTCCTTGCACATGAAGCAGAATTTTATCTTCAGAAGAATAAGTGTTCAGATAGAATTCAGTTTCTGCGTAATTACTGAACTGTACCAGACCGACTCGCACTCTGTCTCTTCCAATATCGAGGTTTCCAATGATACTTGAGAGAAAGTCACGTACGAAAGTAAAATCTGCATTCCCAACATAGTCTGATCCATCGATAAGGAAAACAATGTCTCGTTTGCTCGCTAATTTTGGCATTACTGCAAAGAAATACAGATTTTAATCTATTAGAATCATAGAGTCATAGAGATGTACGACATGGAAACAGACACTTCGGTCCAACTCTTCCATGCCGACCAGAAATCCCAACCTTGTGGGTGGCACAGTGGCACAGTAGTTAGCACTGCTGCCTCACAGCGCCTGCGACCCGGGTTCAATTCCCGACTCAGGCGACTGACCGTGTGGAGTTTGCACGTTCTCCCCGTGTCTGCGTGGGTTTCCTCCGGGTGCTCCGGTTTCCTCCCACAGTCCAAAGATGTGCGGGTCAGGTGAATTGGCCATGCTAAATTGCCCGTAGTGTTAGGTAAGGGGTAAAATGCAGGGGTATGGGTGGCTTGCGCTTCGACGCGTCGGTGTGGACTTGTTGGGCCGAAGGGCCTGATTCCACACTGTAAGTAATCTAATCTAATCTAGTCCCACCTGCCAGCACCCAGCCCATATCTCTCGAAACTCTTCCTATTCATATACCCATCCAGATGCCTTTTAAATGTTCCAATTGTACTAGCCTTCAGCACTTCCTCTGGTAGTCCATTCCACACGCACCACCCTCTGCATGAAATGGTTGTCCCTTAGCTCTATTTTATATCTTTCTCCTCTCACCCTAAATCTATACCCTCTAGTTCTGCACTCCCTACCCCAGGGAAATTACCTTTTCTATTTACACTATCTATGCCCCTAATGATTTTATAAACCTCTATAAGGTCATCCCTCGGCCTCTGACGCTCCAGGGAAAACAGCTGTTGCCTATTCAAACTCTTCCTATAGCTCAAATCCTCCAACCCTGGCAACATCCTTGTAAATCTCTTCTGAACCCTTTCAAGTTTCATAACATCCTTCCGATAGGAGGGAGACCAGAATTGCAGGCAATATTCCAATAGTGGCCGAACCAATGTTCTGTACAGCTGCAACATGACCTCCCAAATCCTGTATTCAATCCTCTGACCAATAAAGGAAAGCATACCAAATGCCTTCCTCACTATCCTATCTCCCTGCGACTCCACTTTCAAGTAGTAATGAACCTTTACTCCAACGTCTCTTTGATCAGCAACACTCCCTAAGCCCTTACCATTAAGTGTATAAGTCCTGCTAAGATTTGCTTTCCCAAAATACAGCACCTCACATTTCTCTAAATTAAACTCCATCTGCCACTCCTCAGCCTATTGGCCCATTTGATCAAGATCCCATTATAATTCGAGGTAATCTTTGCTGTCCATTACACCTCCAATTTTGGTGTCATCTACAAACTTACTAACTACACCTCTTATGCTCACATCCAAATCATTTATATAAATGATGAAAAGTAGAGGGCCCAGCACCGATTCTTGTGGCACTACAATGGTCACAGGCCTCCAATCTGAAAAACAATCCTCCACCACCACCCTCTGTCTTCTACCTTTGAGCCAGTTCTGTACTAAATGGCTTGTTTTCCTTGTGGTCCCTGAGATCTAACTTTGCTAACCAGTCTCCCATTTGGAATCTTGTCGAACACCTTCCTGAAGTCCATAGAGATCATGTCCACTGCTCTGCTCTCATCAATCCTCTTTGTTACTTCTTCAAAACCTCAATCACGTCTGTGAGACATGATTTCCCACACACAAAGCCATGTTGACTATCACTAGTCATTCCTTGCCTTTCCAAATACATGTACATCCTGTCCCTCAGGATTGCCTCCAACATCTTGCCCACCACCGATAACAGGCTCACTGGTTCCCTGGCTTGTCCTTATCATCTTTCTTAGATAGTGGCACCGCATTAGCCAAACTCCGGTCTTTTGGCACCTCACCTGTGACTATCGCTGATAGAAATATCTCAGCAAGGGGCCCAGCAATCACTTCCCTAGCATCCCACAGAATTTGAGGGTACACCTGATCGGGTCCTGGAGATTTATCCACTTCTATGCATTTCGAGACAACCAACATTTCCTCCTCTGTAATATGGACATTTTTCAATATGTCACCATCTATTTCCCTACATTCTATATCTTCTATGTCATTTTCCACAGTAAACACTGAGGCAAAATACTCATTTAGTATCTCGTCCATCTCCTGCAGCTCCTCACAAAGGCTGCCTTGCTGATCTTTGAGTAAGCCCTATTCTCTCCCTAGTTGTAAATAACCATCAATGGACTCTATACTACTATAGACATGAAACTCTGATTTTTCAAAGTATTAAATAAGATTGTAAGTATGCACTATCTTAAAGGAACCCTTGAGTTGCAAAGAAGTTTCTAAAACATCAAAAACTTTACTCACATTTCCCCTCCTGATTTGTTTTTTTCACTATAGATTTTGCATACTTTTCACTTTAAGATGTTGCCTAAAACTTCAAAAATGCTGTATTGATGGAGACTCTAATTTCATCAACAGGAAACTCAAATAACTGTAGCAGTGACATAGCTGTACACCAGTGAGGTGTACCAATATTAAGTGTAGTCGTTCCCTAATGCAGCCGGGCTGTGCAGGCTACCAGTCTACTATTTATGATAATGGTATGTATAGAATAAGAAGAGATTTGTCATGTTTCTCTATGTATCCTGACACCCAGTTCTAACTCCCACCAAACACTCTCTACTCTTCCATCTCACGCAGATATCAGACTGTTCATTCAACATCCATGTTGAGATGAGCAGAAATTTGCTAATGTTCTGAAGATTGAAGTTAAAAATCAGATAACTAGCTACCTGACAATCAAGCAGCACTCCAAAATCTTGTACTTTGAAGTAAACCAGTTGGACTATAACCTGTGATTTTTAACTTTGTGCACCCCAGTCCAACACAAGGAACTCCACATCCTGAAGATTGGAGGCATTGTCTTCCGATGCCATCAGAAACTCCATTCCCTGTCTACTGAGTCCCTGCAACTTTCTGGGATTGAAGCAGCGTGTTTGTAAGAGGAGTGACGCCTTAACCTCCCATTTCATATCCATGCTATTACTGAGACATCGATCTGCATTTCGATAATATAACCCAACTTCAGCTTTGCACCACCTCATCTACTTAAACTCTAAATCATGTTTCTGTTACTTCAAGACTTTGCTATTCCAATGCACCCAGCCTCAATAAACTTTAGATTATTCAAATCTCTGCTGACAAATCCTATTCATCCATTATCCTGCTGACTTACATTCACTTCTGGTTATAACCATACTTAGATTTTCAAAATCTAATCCCTCCATGACTTCATCTTCTTTATCTCTATAATTTTATGGTATCTGTCCTTTTCTAATTCTAGTCTCTTAATCACTCTCAGTTTTAATTGTTCCAGCATTGGCAGCTATGCCTTCTGCAACTAAGGCTCAGTGTTTAGGAATTCTATCCTGCATTTCATGTATCCCTCTTTCCTATTTTAAAACTTGAGAAACCGTGTCTGTTTAATATTTCCTATTATGGATTTGTATTGATTTTTGCTTTATGACAATCCTTTGAATAATCTTGACACATGAATTTTAAAGGCATTATATCAATACAAGCTAAGATTGTTCATGGGTTCTTTAGGCAAATGCAAATATTTAAATCATGCAAAAGCCCAATCCGGTAATCACCTTCATTTCTTGACATCGGTTGCTTCCTGTTTCTCCCTGATGTGGCATATTCATACATTTATTACTTCTGAGTGCCTAGGTAAATGTAAACTGATACATGCATGCAGTAACACCCCCTCTACACCACTAGAACACTCATGATCCCTCATAGAATTACTTTCAACCCTGAACTGTGTGTTAAAAGCACTGTCTTGCTGTTTAAAATACTAATAAGAAATACTATTGAACAAATTACCTGCGACTTAAGTAACAGAGGTGCAGAGAGGTGTAATCCCCCTACTTATGATGACATGAATCAACCCTGCCCCCCCACCCCACCCCTGCCTGCCCCACCAAATGCTGAAGCTTTAAAGCATTTTAATGTTCAGCAAAACTAGGCTGTTCTTTATAGGATGAAGCTTCCATGGAGGTCTGTGGGCTCTGAACACGTTGTTGGCTGATAGGATGGCAATGCAGGAACTGAGCATGACTTTCAACAAGTCAAAAGTCAGATTAAGCTAATTATGAAGACAGTGGTTTTGCAGCAAGTGTGACAACCAGAAGAGAAACAGCTGGAAGATGTACCAATAATAGAGCAAGTAAAGGCTTCCTGCAACATTGGCCCCAGAAATCTCTGACAGACTATACTCGCATGAAAATATTTGTGTTTTAAATCATTACTTTTTGGGTAATGTCATTTGAATATGTTTATCATGCACTAATATTACTAACAAAGCAACAATAAGTGCTTAGAGAAAATTAATTGAGATACCTTCATTAATGGTCACTATTGGCTTTTCAGTAGTTTGTGGTAAGGCCGGCAGTGTAGATAATTGTGTCAGCACCTGACTCTCTATGTCTGATAGAGAACGAAATTCCTTTAAATTGAAGGCCAAGTTGGAGTCACTCGAAATTTCTTTTAATTGTGCTGGGTTTGCTCTCTTGGCTCCTACAGTGAAGGTCTGTACAGCAGCTCGCTTCAGGGCATCTGCCGATGGTTTGATATCATCTCTGGACTTAGCACCAGTGAACAACATCAAAATCTGAGGAACACCCTGCTCTTTCCTACTTCCTGCAGATTTTGTGAAGTGGTTTTTAAGGACATAGTCCAGTGCTGCCCCAGTGTTAACAACTCGACCACCTTTCGCACTCAGCCCTTTCACACGAGACAAGAGATCAGCTTTCGATGAGTAGCTGTTTAGGTAGAATTCCGTTTTCACATCATCACTGTACTGCACCACAGCTACTTGTGCTCTGTCACTTCCAATATCCAAGGTGCCTATTAATCTTGTGATGAATTCACGTATACTAATAAAATTAATATTTCCAACATAAACTGATCCATCGATAAGGAAGACAGTGTCTCTCCTGTTCACTTCTTGTGGCACAACTGGAAAGAATAAAAGATTGTAATTATTGAGCTCACATGAAATTACTAGATATTCAAGAACAACAGTATGCATCATTGGAAGAGTGCACTGTGAGAATTTAATCAATTCTGCTTTATACAGTGCTGCCTATTATGGATGCACCCTACATTTCTAAAATTAGTTTAAGAAGGATTCTGAAAGAAGTTATTCTGGATTTAAAACGTTATGCATTTTTCTTTCTCAACAAATGCTGTCAAACCCGTTGAACTTCTTCTGTATTTCCTTTTCATTTTTCAGATACTCAGCGTCTACAGTAGTTTGCTTTTATAAACTTTTTTAAAGTTGTTGCCCTGGAAGTTCATTTGCAGCCTTTATTTCGTTTTCCCCAGTCATCTGTTCAAACTTGGTATTACACACCTCTGAAGCAGGTAGGACTTGAACCTGAGCTCCCAGTCATTATCACTGCACCACAAGGGGACCTCTCCCATACTCAGGATATCATCATGGCTATTTGACTCTCATGCGCTTTTCTATTTTGCTGCTTCACAACACTAGGGGGAGCACTTTCTTCCCATTCTCTTATTCCCTGATCTCCTGCCACAACACACATCAGTAAAGCACAAAGTGCATTATAGTTCCCTGTAATAAGCTAAGAGCACTCTTGCAGGCTACCAAGTTCCTCTACTGACTCTAAAGTTCACTTCCAGAACTTTGATACAGATATTTGCCTGGAGTATTGGAAAGGACCACAAACAATTACTATAATAGTGGTCATGAAAGCTGAGCTGCAATATACTGCCTTTTAATGCTGGATTTACATCGTGTGAGAGAGACTCTATGGAGATGTGATAAAATGCCGCCAGGACCCTTAAACCAGGAGCGCCCAGTTTTCACCAATGCAGGTTATGGCTGTAGTTGAAAATGTGTTGCTGGTTAAAGAACAGCAGGTCAGGCAGCATCCAAGGAATAGGAAATTCGACGTTTCGGGCATAAGCCCTTCATCAGGAATTGAGTTGTAAATCTGTGCTCCCTTCATTCCTAACCTTGTCAGCTCCATTTGGAGATTGGCATGTCCTGGTCCACCACAATTTTCATGGAGTCAGGCTCATGTTTAAAGGATTAATAAGTTCTTGATGCCAGGAACTATGGCATGAATGAGGTTACAATTTGAATAGTAATTTCAAAAAGTCTTACCTATGCCTCTGAGCTATGCTTCCCCACTAATTTCCCATGGACCCTCAATCATTCATTTATAGCATTCTGCTTTTGTTAAAAAGAAACTCATTTCACATCAAGCCAATAACACTGTCAATCATCAAGTCTCTTTTAAATAACAATATCACAAACTGCAAGGTTTTGAGATCCATTAGCTTTGGAGACAATAGGGACTGCAGATGCTGAAGAAATCAGAGTTGATAAAGTATGGCACAAGAAAAGGCACAACAGAGCAAAATATTACCATATATACTCATGTATGGGTCTTATTTTTGGCCAAAAATATCTGGTATTTTTCATTTACCTCGTGAGTAAGTCAATCTTAGTTTTTCAGAGGTATCTTCCTAACCATAAATTTTTACAGATACCTCCAGCAGATGGCCTGACCACCTGCTGATATGCTTATTAACTTTTGTACATACGTGTAGACCTACATGTACTTTACGGTGCAGGTAACTGGAATACAGTACAACAGTACTGTTTTGCATAGCAGGCAGAATGGGGAGATATTTTGTAGATAAATATTCAATAACGGCCATAATTCTGTTTCTGTTTGTTGTGTATTATTTTATATACAGTTCTGGCTTTGTCCAGTTTTTGACTCATGCCAAGCATGAATTTCATCCCCTCGATAACAGTACCTCGTGTATAAGTCGACCCTCTCATTTCAGCTTTAAAAGAAAACAGTCTTCAAAATTCAACCTACACACAAGTATATACAGTATGTAATTGGCAGAGTAAATCTAAGATCCAGAGATGTTAATCAAACAATATTTTCCCTGGGGCTGTGCTGGTGCAGCCCTCCAATGGATGTGCAGATTGTGCCTCTTCAATGCATCCTGGACGTCCCATTTCAGGAGCATGGTTTTAATTGGTTAGGCTGCAAAGATACATGAGAATGGGATAAAAGCCACTTAAACATTTCACGGACTACATTTTTTGTGCGTTTCAAATGTTCATATCTGTTGTTGAGTGAATTATATTTGTTTGCAAACACAGCCAAAGACAGGAGAATTGCAGTCTACTATCGGCTATAATCCTTTAACATGACAGCAACTTCTATTTACCGATGTGATCTGAATGGCCAGTTCGCAGAATTGTTCTGGTGCAAAGTGAGGCCATCTAGCCCATTGTGTCTGTATCCAGTTGCTCCAGAATTGGAATCAAAATACTGTACACGGGGAATATGTTCCAATGCAGTAATTTGTTGCATCACAATAAACTGAGATTAGAACATTTTTTATTCAGATTTGCAGTGTGAATGATTGACAAGATACATAGCAGCAACTCACCCAGGACCTTCGAAATACATAACATCTAGAGGGCTAAGGACAGTGGATGCATCACCTCCCCCAAAACTCCCTCTCAGCCAAACACCCTGTTACTATTCCTGCATTGTTATTTGGTCAAAATCCTGGAACTCCTTCTACAACATCATCATGGGTAAACTTACTCCATGCGGACTGTAGCAGTTCAGGGAGGTGGCTCAGCACCACCTTCTTGAGAGCTTAGGGATCAGCAATAAATGCTGACTAAGCCAGCAATACCTACTTTCCATGAAATGATAAGTTGAAAAACAAAAATTCCTTACAACAGCAAATGGGCAATTCAACTCTCATGCACTGCTAAGTATGTTTGTGTTATTCAAAAGCTTGTTCAACTCAACAATAAATGATTGTGCAAATGTGCATCATATCATTCTCTTCTAGGCACATAATGTTGTTGATGCTTAGGGTTAGAATTAGAATTCGGGATGCTAAGGTGCTGGAAAGTTAAGAGCGAATTGTCAGCTGACCAACAAATAATGGAGGAGCAGAAGAACTGTTGATTTATTTTCAACACAACATGTGATATTTTTGCAGAAGGGAGAGCTATCTAAAGGAAAGAAAACATAGAGTCAAGGACAATCGCTGGACTGCACTGCTTCCTTATGCAGTATGGTGACAATACAAACTTGACCTCCCAGGAAGCAGTGTGTGAAAAGGTCACGTCTCACCAAACAAATGTCAATGATGAATTGTGTCAAGACTTGGTCCCTAATATACTCTCTAGGGAGCAACAGGAGACATTATCAGGACTTGTAAAATGACAAGCACACCAAACTTTTTTCTTTTCCTTTCTCAGCAAGTTTCCTCCAGGCAACAGCAGGAATTTTGGCATTGATTGGTATATATTTCATTATAGTCTTACCTTGATAAGATGCTTGTGCATACAATCTTTGAAGGATTAGCCCAGTTGACATCATAATGGGAGTGGGTTTGCAGAGCTAATATATAATGCTGCACAAGAAATTGCTTGCAATCTGCAATTTAATGCTAAATCAACCTGCTTTTACAACAATTTTAGATTATATAGTAATCAATTAACTCAAAAACTTCACAGAAAAATCAGATTTTCAAACAAGTTGGCAGTATTGGCATAACACCCAATCTCTCTCTCTCTCTCTTAACAAATTAACAGTTGGCATCTAGCTTTTTTGAAGAAAACAAGATCATGGAATTCTCCATTCATAGAGTGAGAAAAAAAGTGCTCTTGTGAGGTCCTATTAGTTCCTGTGCAATTTAATTGGCAAATAACAATGTATGAGTATATGATACCAGACATGGTCTGTGATGACAAGATATTAATTTTGACAAAACCATATGTATTTGCTAAACAATTATACCTTCAGTAGGAGGGATTTGTTCCTCTTCAGTAGGAGGGATTGGTTCCTTCTCAGTAGGAGGGATTGGTTCCTCCTCAGTAGGAGGGATTGGTTCTTTCTCAGTAGGAGGGATTGGTTCCTCAATCACAGACACAACTCCAACTTTAGAGAATAACCCTTGTTGAATGGTTTCCAACTCTTTGAAGTCACCCAGTCTGAAAGCAGAGTCAGGATGAGACACTATCTGCTGTAGTTCCGTTGTATCGGCATACTTGGCTCCAATAGCAATGGGCATGATACCAGCCTGTTTCATTGCATCTGCTGCCTGTCCAACATCATCTTTCGATTTCCCAGTGGTGATGAGCACCAGGATTTGTGAAGCTCCAGCAAGGCCTCTGCTCCCTGCAGATGGACTGAAGACATTCCTTGTGACATAGTCTAGTGCAGCACCGGTGTTGAGGGGTCTCCCTCTTTTCAGTCTCAGCTTTTTAATTCTATCTAAAACTGCATTTTTAGTTGAATGAGTGTTGAGGCCAAATTCAAGTCTTGGGCCGGAACTGTATTGTACCACTGCCACTTGATCTTTGTCAGGTCCGATATCGAGCTCCTGGATTACATTACTGAGAAACTCACGGACTTGAACAAATGATCTTCCCATCCCAGGAGAGCCATCGATTAGGAAGACAATGTCTCTCTTTCTGACTGCAGGAACTGAATAAATTTAAAGTAGGTTTAGTATACAAAAGGAAAATATAGAGTTTTACATTGAGGAAATACTAAGTGAATAATAATCTGCACCTTACCCTTATTAGAATCTTATGCTGTTATTTTGAGACCCTAACATTATATCATAGTAATATTAATTGCTTATGAGTGACTAAAGTATTGACCTATTTATGAGGTTCCTTTCATTGATAGTAATCTGTAAATAATAATCAGTGGATTCCTGCCCATTTTAAAACATTAAAGAACATAAGAAATGGGAACAGGAGTAGGCCATCTGGCCCATCAAGTCTGCTCTACCATTCAATAAGATCATAAATGAACCTTTTGTGGACTCAGACCCACTTACCATCCACTCACCTTAACCCTTATTTCCTTTAATGTTCAAACATCTATCTATCTTTGCCTTAAAGACATTCAACCAGGTAGCCTCAACTGTTTCACTGGGCAGGGAATTCCACAGATACACATCTCTTTGGTTGAAGAAGTTCTTCCTCAACTCAGTCCTAAACCTGCTCTCCCTTATTTTGAGGCTATGCCTCAAAATTTTACCAGCTAGTGGAAACACTGCTTCGATCTTATGTATTTCCTTCATGATTGTATATATTTCTGTAAGATCCCCCCTCATTCTTCTAAATTCCAATGTGTAAAATCCCAGTCTACTCAATCGCTCCCCATAAGCCAAACCCCTCAACTCCAGAATCAACCGAGTGAAGCTCCTCTGTGTCCTATGCCAGTACATCCTTTCTCACATAAAACCAAAACTGTACACAGTATTCCAGATATGGCCTTACCAGTGTCCTATATAGCTGCAGCATAACCTTCCTATTTTTAAACTCTGTCCCTCTTGCAATGAAGGGGGCAAAACTCCATTTGTCTTCTTAATTGCCTGTTACACCTGCAAAACAACTTTTTATGATTCGTGCATAAGGACACCCAGGTCCTTCTGCACAGCAGCTTGCTGCAAATTTTCATCATTTAATAATAGGCTGTTTTGCTATTATTCCTATCAAAATGGATGACCTCACATTTACCAATATTGTACTTCATCTGCCAGCCCATTGCCTACTCACTTAACCTATCTATATCCCTCTGCAGACATTCAGTGTCCTCTGCACACTTTGCTCTACAAGAGAGAGTGACTTCCCATGTATAGGTTCACATTCTTTCTGCCATTATTTCCAAAGCAATTTCTGAGATTATCACTTTTTAAGTGGATTTGGAAGATTCAAATATTAATTGAACGATATATGCAAATGTGGATGCCTTAGCCTTAAATTTCTCATAAGTTTGTCCTGACATCTCAGTACAGATACACATTCCTTTATCTAAAATCCTTGGGGCCAGTTATTGTTCGGATTTCAGAATGTTTCAGATTTCAGAATAAATGACATTTTTACAGTGAATATTTTTAAAAATTACTTAACAGCAGACACACGTGTAAGTAGTACAAGTGCTGAGACACAATTGACACCTGCTAGTGCTGGGCCATGCCGCCACATCACTTCTGAGTGATATGGGTTGAGTGCGTGTGGAGTTGGGTCACCTGTTCTCATGCCAAACAACCATGTTGTACAGAAAAAAAATCACAAAATAACTTCGGATTTTGGAACTTTACGGATTTCAGAATTTTGGATAAAGTATTACGTACCTGTATAAGGTAGGCAGTAGAACACTCCGTTCTTGGAGATACTAAAGGATAGCCAGTGTGGATTAGTAAAATGCACTTTATACAATTCAATGCATTTCTTTGAGGATGTAATGGTTTTGCACCCATGTCATATAAACTATAGAACTGTTGTGCTTGATATTTTTGAATAAAGTGCAACTGGACCTTTGTACATACAAACAAGCCATAATAAAGACCAGTGAACCCATTACACCTTTTACTAATAATCTGTGTTTACTAGTAATCTGTGTGCCTGAGAATTAATTCACTGCAACTGTCCTTGAAGCTGTTCACCAATAGGGACTCATCACGAATCCTCTAGTGAAGAGAATTAATGGAGAGTTACTGAAAAGTGTGCCACAAACTAGCAGCCTCGGATTAAACTTTCAAATATCTGTTATCATGGTTAGTGACTCACTGTTCATGGTGGTGAGCTAGTATTCCATTTCTTTCATATTGAGATCATCCATAATTCTGAGCATCCTAGAGTCAGACAACAAGTCATTGAACCTAGACCCAATATCCTGACTCTCTAGTCTTCTGTGCTACTTTTGACAGACATTGGAATAAGAATGTAAAACAGTTATACATTTACAAAATCCATAACATTTCAGTTTTATATGAAAAAAGGATAATTCAGGTACCTTCTGTAGTAGGAATGGGTTCCTCCACAGGTTTAATTGTTGGTTCTTCAATTATTATTGTTGGAACTGCCAGTGTGGTCAGTGGTATTATCATCTGATTCAGTAAGTCTGGCAGAGAGTGGAAATCATTTACACTGAAGATCAAACTTGGGTCAATTGCCATCTCTTCTAACTGGGCTGGGTCTGTGTGACTGACTCCAACTGCAAATGTCATTACTGCAGCTCGTTTCAATGCATCTGATGGTGCTTCTACATCATCATCGGACCTTCCACTAGTAACAAGTATCAAAAACTGAGGGATGTTTTCTTTTATTCGACTTCCTGCAGAACTAGTGAAATAGTATTTACTGGCAAAATCCAATGCTGAACCAGTGTTGACCGTTGCCCCCCCTCTCAATGTGAAGCTTCTGATATGAGACAGAAGGTCAGCTTCCGAAGAGTATGTGTTTAGATAGAATTCGGCTTCGGTGTCGTCACTGTACTGTGCCAGACCTACTCGCACCCTGTCACTTCCAATATCCAAGTTCCGAATTATTTTTGTGATGAAGTCCTTGACATAAGGTAAATTGGTGTTTCCAACATTGTCTGATCCATCGATAAGGAAGACAACATCTCTCTCACTCATTTCCCTTCGTACAACTGGAACTAAAAATAGACACCAAGTCAGACAAAATCTTTCAATGTGAAATAAAACCTGGTAAATCTGTCCTAACAAAGTTTCCTGAATTCTACAACTAATAGAACTTTAATAACTGATGTCCTCTCTAGGCTTCTCCAGCATACCGGGGAGAGCTGTGTCGAACTATATCCATTAATCACAAAGAGAATGTGTTTTAAGTTACAGACCTGAGGAAAACTTACACTACATTTTGAAAAGGAAACTATGACTAATGCTATAGTCACAGGTTTCTGGTATATATCCAAACAGGCCTGGTAAAATCCAGAGAATGGAGCTATGAGATGTAACTAAGCTCAATATGAGAAACATTTTCACAGATGTCCAAACTATAAAGCATTCTGAGATTTTTTAAACTGCTTAAACACTGATTGTGAGTGTCCTCACAACAGCACATGCTCCTGCTGACTGTCTAGTATTCACATTAAATATGCATTTGCTGGAATGGTACTTGCTAAGCCAGCAGCCTTTAAACCTTCAAACTTGTCATGTCTCGGATATAACCATCCTTTTTCCTAATTTCAGGATAGGTTAAATCTGAAAAAGCAAAGTTTAGTAGTTGACTCAAGTCACAGGGAAATATGAGGTGGAATGTTTTTATCCAGTGAATGATTTGGATTTGGAATTTTCTCCTCACTCGTATGATGGAGATGGAGGCAATTGCATACTTCAAAATGAACTTAAAAGAGCTACGGGGTTAGATAAGAGAATGAAACTGACTGGATTGCTGCATGGAGAGTCAATATATCCTTGATGGGTTGAATGGCCTTCATCTGCAATGGAAATGTCTCCATGACGGGAAAAAGATTAATATTTTGCAAAAGCAGGTGTTGAGACAAAGAGAGAGGTGAACGGCTAAGTCACATCTCTGTTCTATTTGAAAGAGTTATATTCACGCCTATCAGCATTAACAAAATTATGCCATGTTAGGGAGTATACGATGCATTCCTGTACTAATGTACTGACACGGCAGTGAGATATGCACTCATAATTTAATCAGTGAAGTGATTTGAAAGTACAAAGTGCAGATTGCATCACCTCAGTCTTTGTGACGTCCCTCTTACAATTAGAAAAATGTTCTTTAGCTTCTCTTCCACAGCTTTGAGTTTGTTTTAATTCACTCATGGTGTGTGGGCATCTTTGACTAGGCCATCATTTATTTGCCCGTGAGAAGCTGGTGTTGAGATACCTACTTGAACCACTGCACTCCATGTGTTGTAGATAGACCCACATGTTGTTAGAAAGGGAGTTTCAAGATTTTGGACCAGCAACACTGAAGAATTGGCGATATATTTCCAGGTCAGGGTGGAAAGTGACTTGAAAGGGAACTTGCTGTTGGGGGTGTAGACTGAACCATTCATCATTTGCCAAAAAAGAATTTACCTTCAGTTGGAGAAGCTGGCTCATCAACCACAAATGTTGCTCTAACTTTAGACAATAACTCTTGTTGAATAGTTTTCAATTCATCGAAGTCTCCCAGTTTCAAAACAGAGTCAGGATTAGACACTATCTCTTGTAGTTCTGCTGCATCTGCATGTTTGGCTCCAATAGCAATGGGCACGATACCAGCCTGTTTCACTGTATCTGCAGCCTGTCTAAAATCATCTTTGGATTTCCCAGCGGTGATGAGCACCAGGATTTGTGAAGCTCCAGCATCTCCTCTGCTCCCTGCGGATGGACTGAAGACATTCTTTGTGATATAGTCCAGGGCAGCACCGGTGTTGAGGGGTCTCCCTGTTTTCAGTCTCAGCTTTTTGACTACATCCAAAATTGCATTTTTTGATGAATGAGTATTGAGGCCAAATTCAAGTCTTGGGCTGAAACTGTATTGTACCACAGCAACCTGATCTCTGTCAGGTCCGATATCGAGCTCCTGGATTATGTTACTGAGAAACTCACGAACATGAACAAGTGATCTCCCCATCCCAGGAGAGCCATCGATTAGGAAAACGATATCTCTCTTCATGATTGGTGAAGCTGAATATAAATATAAAAATGTAAGATCAGTGTGCATCTATAACTTTATCATGTCACGGTCCATATGGAAATTTCCAACGATAACATGCTGTTTTTTTTTAACTGGGTACACATGGGTTTCCTGTTCTCTATTTCCATTTCAGCTCTTATTTTCACCATTACCTTGCTCCTATAATAATATCTATGCCTTCTCATTACCTTCTCAGCACCCTTTACCCTACTCCATCTCTTTAATGTTCATCCTTGTCCTCACCTCTTCCCTTCCTAACCCCATCTCTTCATCGCTAGTCTATCAACTCAACCATTACATCCATTTCCAATATTGCTGACAGCCCAATCCACCTAAAATCTGTGTCCCTGTTGAAACATTTTGTTTCAGCTAAGTAGGAAAAGATAAGCTTCCATCTCATTCATTTCATCCCCCTGTTCCCCTCATTCTTCCAGTTCCCTGTAAAGGAATTATGTTTACAAAATAAAGCTTGCTTTTTCTTTGGGAGGCATCTAAAATAGGATGGAGAGAGCATCCTTTTTTTAAATAGAATCCCTACTGTGTAGATACAGGCCCTACAGCCCAACAAATCCACACCAACCCGCTGAAGAGTACCCCACGCAATCATTACCCATTCATCCCTAATGCATCTAACCTACATACCTTTGAACACTGTGGGCAAGTTAGCGTGGCCAATTCATCTAACCTGCACATCTTTGGATTGTGGGAGGAAACCCATGCAGACACAGGGAGAACGTGCAAACTCCACATAGACAGTCACCTGAGGCAGAAATTGAATCCCGGTCTCTGTCATTATGAGGCAACATTGCTAACCACTGAGCCAGCGTGCCACCCCGTTATTTGACTGTTCCATCTCTGACTCTTTTCTCACTCTTTCGGTGTCAGAGGCAAGAAACATCAGCAATTAGAAAGTTTTCTTTTCGACAAAACACAAGTATGACAATTAGAATTGTTAAGTTTGCTTCGATATTAAGCACTTTTTGAAAAGAAAATAGACACAACTTTGGATGAGCTAAGACACTGGCTAGAGTTTTCCCAATCAGGCGGGATCTGCTTCTGGTGCTTGTGCGGTGGGAAAATCTTAGAAAATTACTCAGGTTAGAATCCCAATGTCAGCCTGGCCTTTGTCTGGCTTTCCCACTCATAATTTATGAGTACTGCAGGAAGCCCCTGTGATTCCGATGGGAAAGCAATTGAAGTGATTTAAGAAGCAATTTATAAATGTTTTAACCGTGAATAATTTAACTCCCAACAATGCACAGCTTCAACTTTGTGTGGGAAGATCACAAACATCACTTTGTGCACCTTAAAGAGTATCTTCAGTGGAACTGACAGGTTGGGAAGGCTCTGACCAGCTGCATTAAAAAACACACACAAACATAGAATATTGATTCAGGAGGAGGTCATTTAGTTTTTCAAGGCTGCTCTGCCATTCAATATGATCATGGCTGATTATCCAACTCTGTACTCTGTTCCTGATTTCTCCCTATACCTTTTCATTGAGTCATTGAGATGTACAGCATGGTAATAGACTCTTCAGTCCAACTCGTCCGCGCTGACTAGGTATCCTAAATTGATCGTGTCCCATTTGCCAGCACTTGGCCCATATCCCTCTCCACCCTTCCTATTCACGTATCCATCCAGATGTCTTTTAAATGTTGTAATTGGACCAGCCTCCACCACTTCCTCTGGCAGCTCATTACATATATACATGCACCACACTCTGTGTGTAAAAGCAGCCCCTTAGGTTCCTTTTAAGTCCTTCCCCTCTCAACCTAAACCTATGCCATCTAGTTCTGCTCTCCCCCACCCAGGGGAAAAGACCTTGTCTATTTATCCTATCCATGCCTCTCATGATTTTACAATCCTCTAAGGTCACCCCTTCAGCCTCCAATGCTCCAGGAAAAACAGCCCCAGCCTATTCAGCCTTTCCCTATAGATCAAGACCCCCTCCCCTGGCAACAGCCTTGTAAATCTTTTCTGAACGGTTTCAAGTTTCATAACATCCTTCCAATAGCAGGGAGACCAGAATTACACACAGTATTCCAAAAGCGGCCTAACCAATGCTCTGTATAGCAGCAACATGACCTCCAACTCCTTTACTCAGTGCTCTGACCAATAAAGGCAAGCGTTACCAAACGTCTTATTCTCTATCCTGTTTACCTCTGACTCCACTTTCAAGGAACTGTGGACCTGCACTCCAAGGACTCTTTGTTCAACAACACTCCCAAGACCCTTCCACCTAAGAACATTCTTGAAAGTCTTCAATGTTTTGGCCTCAACAGTTTGAGTTCTTGCCACAACTGTTCATATATTAATACATTTATACTCCAAGTAGTGCTATCATTGATTGTCTGGCGAGAGCACCTTCTTGGAAGACACTTCACCTGCCCAGGATTTTTCTCACTTTCACCTTCATTTCACTGCTGCTAACCTTCAGCACAGCATAGGAGCCATTTCTGCAGCTCTAACTGCTAAGGTGCAAGAGCATAGACCATACCACTGTCAACCATGTCAGCAACAGCAGCACAGACCACACCAACATCTCTTCAGATGCATACCTTCAATTGGGGAAATGGGTGAAACCTTGAGTATCAGCTTAATGAAGCAAGATCACCAACATAGTGTCTCTAGTCAAAGGATCGGCTCTGTTGAGATGTCTTAACATCAGTACCTCTGATGGTTCATGAAGATCACCACAGTTTCCCGGAGTAATAGCTCCTTTCCCAGTGGAGCAGTTGGACATTTAGTGGCTGTAGCTGATAAAGTACCTGTCAATAGAAGACCATTTCCCTGGGTCTCTGACTTTTGCCAATTGTGTGCTGTCTTCTCCTCAGGAGGAGAGAAAGCAGAGAGCTCAGAAGTCATCATGCCAGTGCTAAGATGAAAAATGAGCACCATTTGTGGAGCTGGAATGTGAGGAATGTATGAAAGAGGATAATTGGATGAGGGAAAGTCTGACCATTGACAGTTCTGGAGATGTGAGGTACCTGCACAGACAGGAGTGAACAGAACTTGAGGCTGCAATGCTGCACAGGAGAATTCTGGGGAAGTGCAAGAATAGGGTTTGGCCCTAACATTGTTATACCGCTCACTGTGATACCCTCTAACTCCTGGGTCCAGGAGTTGTCTCCAAGTTGAAGACAGTACTCTCCTTTGGCTAGATTCTTCCACAACTGGTCAGCTTGAGGATATTGCCTTATATTCTGTGATTCAAACATGGGAGGTGGTCCTCCTGGCAGGACCAGCATTTGTTGCCATCCCTAGTTGTCCCTGAGAAGGTGGTGATGAGTTGCCTTTTTGAACCAATCCAGACCATGGGGATGGGTGCACTGACATTGCTGTAAGGAAGGGAGCTCCAGGGTTTTGATCCAGTGACATTGATGATACAGAGACAATATTCCAAGTCAGGGAAGTGAGTGACTTTGAGGGTATTCTGGAGGTGATGGTGCTTCCATTCATATGCTGCTCCTGCCCTTCTAGGTGGTAGAGATTGCTGAAAAAGAAGCCTTTGCACATTGCCTCAGTGCATCTTGTTGATGGTACTTACACTGGCACTGTATGTCAAGTGGTTAAGGGAATGAATGTTTCAGGTTGCCTAGCAAGCAGGTTGCTTTGTCCTGGATGGTATCAAGGTTGTTGAGTATCGTTGGAGCTGCAGTCATCTTACAAGATGCACTGCAACCTTTCACAAAAGCTCCTTTGACAGCTCCTTTCGAAACCTGAAAACTCCACCAGCTAGAAAGACAAGGGTAGCAGTTACATCTGCAAATTCCCCTCTGCATTTCCCATCCTGACTTGGAAATATATCACAATTTTTTCAGTGTCACTGGGTCAAAGTCCTGGAATTCCTTCCCTAACAGCTCTCTGTTACTGACATCCTTCCCTATCAACATCAGAGATCGTAGTAGTTAAAGAAGGTAGTCCACAATTAACCTCTCAAGGGCAATTAGAGATAGGCAATAAATGCTGGCCGGGCCAGGAATGTACAACATCTGTTAATGAATTAAAAACAAACAAGGCCCACCCATTAATGAATTGGGTTCCTGCTCAAAAACATAATGGGACCATTGCAGCAATGATCAACCATTATTTCTGTCAGACGATTAAACTTTCTAGAAATGTGTAAATGTACAATCGGAGTAGAATCAGAGCACTAACATTTCTCTCTCTCTGTCTCCCCCATTCACATTTCTACAAATGGGTGGCACTGTGGGCGGCACGGTGGCACAGTGGTTAGCACTGCTGCCTCACAGTGCCAGAGACCCAGGTTCAATTCCCACCTCAGGCGACTGTGTGGAGTTTGCACATTCTCCCCGTGTCTGCGTGGGTTTCCTCCGGGTGCTCCGGTTTCCTCCCACAGTCCAAAGATGTGCAGGTTAGGTGAATTGGCCATGCTAAATTGCCCGTAGTGTTTGGTAAGGGGTAAATGTAGGGGTATGGGTGGGTTACGCTTCGGTGGGTCGGTGTGGACTTGTTGGGCCGAAGGGCCTGTTTCCACACTGTAATGAAATCCAAAAAAAATACAACCAGAAGTAACCACACAGGTCAAATCTTACATTCTTTGACTCAGAGCGATTTGCAAAAAGTGTTTTGGAGTAAATTTCCTTGCCATATTTCACCAAATACACCCTATTAATGACCTATCCCACACCCATGGTTCCCCTCAAACCCGATTTCATCCCATCTTACTATGCGCCAACATCAGAACAACATGCCACTGTTGGGATGTCTTAGAATTGATCAGTATTCCCCACACCAGTGCTACCTTAAAACTGCCATTGTGCACCCAGGAGCATTGCTAGTCTGGAGCTTCCCTGTAAAGTTCCTGAAGTTGCCTCAGTTATGCAAACAAGGAAAATAATGTCCCCCATTTTGGGTGCAGGGACCTGATAGACTTGCTGGATGGGGTAATGCAGAGGAGGAACTTTCTCTTCCCTCAGGACTCATAGAGGAGGCCACAACACAAGGCCATGCCAATCTAGTCCAAGGGTCAGTGCAGTCTCTGCCATCCAGGAAAATGCATAGCTATGTGGGAAGAAGGTTTATAACCTTCTCCACTTCACTATAGTAAGTACCACTAACCTCTGCTGGATACGTTTCACTCATTTATCTCTGCTCCACCAACTTTCAACCAAGGCTCATTCTCTATCACTTTCACAACTATCTACAACACCATCCCTCACTTATTGTCACCTACCCAGCCCCTGACACCATTAATATTCTGTGTGCTCTGTGCCGCCCATTCATTCAAGGCACCTCCACTACCTGCATCTGTGCCACTGATATCTATCTTCCATACTACCCGCTTTTCCTTTATTCCAGACAGAAGCAGTCCACAATAGGGCAGAAAGAGTCAAGATGGGTGGTTGGATCCTAATATTTGCCTCCTCATCCATCTCTGGATAGCTCCATGACTGCATTTGTTCCAAGTGACTTACTGACTATTTCCAAACCCCTAGACTGTTGACAAAGTCTGCCCTGAATTTCTGCGCTGGGACCCCTGACCAAAAGCACTCTCTTTTGAGTGAACTGAAGACTGTTAACAACACTAATAAATTTCCTGGCTTTATGTCTGTTCCTGGAGAGAAGGTACATCACAGACAGGCCTGGGGAGAAGGGACATGACAGACAGGCCTGGGGAGAAGATACATCACAGTCAGACCTGGGGAGAAGGTACAACACAGACAGGCCTGGGGAGGAGGTACATCACGGACAGGCCTGGGGAGAAGGTATATCACAGACAGGCCTGGGAGGAAGGTACAACACAGACAGGCCTGGGGAGGAGGTACAACACAGACAGGCCTGGGGAGAAGGAACATCACAGACAGGCCTGGGGAGAAGGTACATCACAGACAGGCCTTGGGAGAAGGTACAACACAGACAGGCCTGGGGAGAAGGTACATCACAGACAGGCCTGGGGAGAAGGCACAACACAGACAGGCCTGGGGAGAAGGTACAACACAGACAGGCTGGGGAGAAGGTACATCACAGACAGACCTGGGGAGAAGGTACATCACAGACAGGTCTGGGGAGAAGATACATCACAGACAGGCCTAGGGAGAAGGTATATCACAGACAGGCCTGGGAGGAAGGTACAACACAGACAGGCCTGGGGAGGAGGTACAACACAGACAGGCCTGGGGAGAAGGAACATCACAGACAGGCCTGGGGAGAAGGTACATCACAGACAGGCCTTGGGAGAAGGTACAACACAGACAGGCCTGGGGAGAAGGTACATCACAGACAGGCCTGGGGAGAAGGCACAACACAGACAGGCCTGGGGAGAAGGTACAACACAGACAGGCTGGGGAGAAGGTACATCACAGACAGACCTGGGGAGAAGGTACATCACAGACAGGTCTGGGGAGAAGATACATCACAGACAGGCCTAGGGAGAAGGTACAATGGAGGCAGGCCTGGGGAGAAGGTACAACACAGTCAGGCCTGGGGAGAAGGTACATCACAGACAGGCCTAGGGAGAAGGTACAACACAGACAGGCCTAGGGAGAAGGTACAACACAGACAGGCCTAGGGAGAAGGTACAACACAGACAGGCCTGGGGAGAAGGTACAACACAGACAGGCCTGGGGAGAAGGTATATCACAGACAGGCCTGGGGAGAAGGTACAACACAGACAGGCCTGGGGAGGAGGTACATCACAGACAGGCCTTGGGAGAAGGTACAACACAGACAGGGCTGGGGAGAAGGTACAACACAGACAGGCCTGGGGAGAAGGTATATCACAGACAGGCCTGGGAGGAAGGTACAACACAGACAGGCCTGGGGAGGAGGTACAACACAGACAGGCCTGGGGAGAAGGAACATCACAGACAGGCCTGGGGAGAAGGTACAACACAGACAGGCCTGGGAGAAGGTACAACACAGACAGGCCTGGGGAGAAGGTACATCACAGACAGGCCTGGGGAGAAGGTACATCACAGACAGGCCTGGGGAGAAGGTACATCACAGACAGACCTGGGGAGAAGGTACATCACAGACAGGCCTAGGGAGAAGGTACAACACAGACAGGCCTGGGGAGAAGGTACAACACAGTCAGACCTGGGGAGAAGGTACAATGGAGGCAGGCCTGGGGAGAAGGTACAACACAGACAGGCCTGGGGAGAAGGTACAACACAGACAGGCCTGGGGAGAAGGTACATCACAGACAGGCCTGGGGAGAAGGTACAACACAGACAGGCCTGGGGAGAAGGTACATCACAGACAGGCCTGGGGAGAAGGTATATCACAGACAGGCCTGGGAGGAAGGTACAACACAGACAGGCCTGGGGAGGAGGTACATCACAGACAGGCCTTGGGAGAAGGTACAACACAGACAGGCCTGGGGAGAAGGTACATCACAGACAGGCCTGGGGAGAAGGTATATCACAGACAGGCCTGGGAGAAAGGTACAACACAGACAGGCCTGGGGAGGAGGTACATCACAGACAGGCCTTGGGAGAAGGTAAAACACAGACAGGGCTGGGGAGAAGGTACATCACAGACAGGCCTGGGGAGAAGGTACAACACAGTCAGACCTGGGGAGAAGGTACATCACAGACAGGCCTGGGGAGAAGGTACAACACAGACAGGCCTGGGGAGAAGGTACATCACGGACAGGCCTGGGGAGAAGGTATATCACAGACAGGCCTGGGAGGAAGGTACAACACAGACAGGCCTGGGGAGGAGGTACAACACAGACTGGCCTGGGGAGAAGGAACATCACAGACAGGCCTGGGGAGAAGGTACATCACAGACAGGCCTGGGGAGAAGGTACATCACAGACAGACCTGGGGAGAAGGTACATCACAGACAGGCCTAGGGAGAAGGTACAACACAGACAGGCCTGGGGAGAAGGTACAACACAATTCTTATATTGAGCCTGATATTTCTGGCTGAGGGGTGCAAAGTGCAAAAATGCAAGGCAAGGCAGGAATGCCTTGTGCATTCAGGTAGGTCCAGAGGGAGCCAATGCTATGAGAAGAAGCCCTCAAGCTGGAGATCTGGGTACATATCCCTGAGAGCAATGTCTTTGCTTAGTATTATAGTGATAGTTACAGCCTGAGGTGTAGCATTGAAATACAGAAGCATGCTGTAAGTGGATCAGAGATGTACTATCCGGGTTCTCAGATACTCGCTCACTTTGGGCGCCAACATCTGCAGATGTGCATTGGATGTGTGGCCTATGTCCATGGAGCATGCCTTGAGATTTTCATTCCTGGTGCCCAACACAAAGCTCTATTGGAGCAAGTGGCAATCTGAAATCACCAGGTACCCACTCTGACTTCGATGTTGAGAATTCTCAATGTCTAGTTTGTTCAGCATGTTTGGCAAGATAGGAAGTTAAATATTAATGATGAGAATAAAGCCATTAATAATGTACTTAACAAATTATAATACCCTTCAATTTGCAACTCACCAGTGTCTATGAAGTATTACACTTCATCCCCCTACTGGTCTTAGAAAATACATAAAATATGCAGCAAGTTGTTCCCAATGTCACTATAGGTCTTGTTGGACTTTTCTGTCATGTGGAACTGGCCTCTATAATACTCCACACACACACATCCTGTCTCTAGTTTTTTTTTTCAAACAATCTTTGGCAATACTGAGCAGAACTGCTTGATCTGCAGAGGATTGGTGATATTTGATAACTGATTAAATGACATATGTTCAGACTGTCCATTTTCCATTTACCAGTTCCTTCTCAGCTTTGAGATAATGTGAACGGCTTTATTTAATCGATCAAACCTTTTGTGACATCGAAGATCATGGAGTCAGAGAATGGGGACAGCAAAGCAAACTTTTCATGTCCTGGGGGGAGTAACCCCACACCATGCCCACAATGAATGATAGTGTAAATGGTCAGATGGGGGGAGTGGCTTCTTGAATCCTTGACTCTTCTTCCCTATTTGTAAAAGGGCTGCATAGTGAACACCCTTGAGTGCTGTCTTATCTTAGGAGCACTAACTAGGTCAAGCTCAAGAATGATTCCTGATGAAGGGCTTTTGCCTGAAACATCGATTTTACTGCTCCTCAGATGCTGCCTTACCTGCTGAGCTTTTCTAGCACCACTCTAATCTTGACTCTAGTTTCCAGCATCTGCAGTACTCACTTTTCAGGATCAGTGGTGCTGGAAGAGCACAGCAGTTCAGGCAGCATCCAATGAGCAGCGAGATCGACGTTTTGGGCAAAAGCCCTTTAGCTTTATTCCTGATGAAGGGCTTTTGCCCGAAACATCTATTTCGCTGCTCGTTAGATGCTGCCTGAACTGCTGTGCTCTTCCAGCACCACTGATCCAGAATCTGGTTTCCAGCATCTGCAGTCATTGTTTTTACCTTAGTACTCACTTTTGCCTAGCTCAAAAATATCCTGCCCACAGTTCCATTTCATTCTTCACCTTAATCAGATTTTTGAAAATAAACAAAGTTATCTTTCTTTTAGGCTTTAAATGGCAGAAGATTCCCCAACATATGGGTTCTCCCCCACCTCCTCCAGATCCTTTTCCCTTCCCTTTTATGCCATCTCTTCTTCAAGTCTTATCCATTACCATAGACTTTTGATATTCTTTCCAGCGTGAATAACCTATTTCATGCACTTTTGCTCTCACCCCTTCCCCTCCCTCACAGAACAATAATAGGATTCCTCATGTCCTCACCCTTCAGTCCTCCAGCCACAGTATTCCTTCACCAATTCCACCATTTTTCCCTTTTCAGCATTTCAAAGAGAGTGTTGACCCTTCCTCAGTCCCGGTCCACTCCAAATGATCTCTTTCATTCCCAAGGCACCTTTCCATGCAAAGAGAGGAAATATGATAACTGTCCTTTTCAGCTTGTCCCTTCTCACCATCCAAGGTGCCGAACACTCCTTCCAGGTGAACTGGAGACTTAGTTGTACTTCTTTCAATGTAATAGAGTGTATTCACCGCTCACAATGTGATCTCCTCTACAGTGGGTAGATCAAATTCAGACTTTGCAACTACTTTGTGGAACACTTCCACTGAAAAGTGACCCTGAGCCTCCAATTGCTTGTCATTTTTATTTTGCATCCTGCTCCCACTCTGATCTCTCTTGTCCTCAGCCTGCTGACTGTTCCAATGGCACTTGCTGCAGGCATGAGGGGACAGAACCTTATCGTTCATCTTCACACTCCAAAGCAATGGTTCACGTAGGGAACTGTGTACACCTCCTCCTCCAAGATTATATCCCTTATAGGTACTAAGGCCTAGAAAGCATCCCATCCTATGCTTGCCTTCCTCATTTCACCATCACGGGAGTTTTGTTTTCTTCTCAAGCTAATTTAGACACCATCGGAGCTGCTACATCATCCTGTTGGCTGACCTGGCATGGCATTGGTTGTGGGAGAGACGGACTGATTACAGTGTGTGGGGAAAGGAGACTGATTACAGTGCATTTGGATCAGTTGCGGATTACAGTGTTTGGGAGAAGAGGGAGTGATTGCAATGGATGAGGAGTGGGAGGAAGGGTTGATTACACAGTGTCAGAGAAAGGTGGATTACAGTGTGTGCGGGGGGAGTGGGATTAATTAAAATGAAGAGGAGTTAGGGAGAAAATGCTGATTAGAGTGCATGGGTCATCAATGGTTCATAGCATCATTCAGAAGCATTCCACTTTCCTCATAAAACCCAGTCTGGCAGTCAGAGGGGCCTGGCTTCACAATCAGGGAAGTTAATTTTATTTCTCTTCACTTTTTGGTGGAAGTATCCATCGGTGATGAGGCTAGCTTTTGTTGCTCATCCCCTCACTTGGGGAACCTTGTTGTGATATTGGGGTACGTCAACATGTTGAATACTAATACAAAATTCAATAACGCTTGCTATTTCTTAACTAAGATTCATGAACAAAAGTGGCTCAGTAAAGGACAGTGGAAGACATAAAATATAAATATGCCACTTGAACTATAATTTCTATACATTAATAATGACATATTAAATCTTACTATGCTGCTTAATGGCTGCTTTGTATTTATTGGCATCTGGGTTCTTGACTAAATTCCAAACATGTAAAAGCAGTCACATTGGGAAATAACTTGGGAAGTATTGGTCTACAACCTTCTGGATTCAATGCCGAGTGCAGCAGTTTGAAATCATAATCGCTACTTCCAACTTGTGCCTTTGTTTTAACTGGCCCATTTCCTGTCATTTCTCTTCTTATTCTTTCACTTTGCTGCTATCTAGTCATTTGCACCTCATCTGGACACATTATTTTTTTAAATTGATTATTAACACTGAACCTTTTGTCATTTAATCGCTCCTGTAATTTTACAGAAATTTTATTTCCTTCTTCCTAGCCATTACCTTTCCAATTCTACTTCTCTCAGTTCTGGTGAAGGGATACCATCAACCTCAAAGAGTAACTTTGTTTCTCTGTTGCCTGCCCTGCAGTGTATGTGCGTGCTTTTATTGGAGCGAGAATTGCATAAATAGAGCACACATTCTACAGACAAAATGAAACCTTGCAAAACATCTTTTGTGGTTGATTGAATATATTATTGTGATAGAGTGCTTGGGGACAAAAGGAATATATAATTGGCATATTTTTAAAACCAGATATGGTGTATAGTTAAAAATGGAGGGAAATTGTTTTTGAAATTGAAACCGTTTAAAAATAAGCTGAAATTACGTACAACGATATTTTTGCACAGCTACAAGTTTATGAAAAAAAGGCAATAGAAGTTAAAATAAATCAGCAATACTCCAGAAAGCAGGAAAATTCAGGGACATTATGCATTTCATGTGTATGTGGAGGATTTCAAGCCATAACTTGAATGAAGCATTTTGATTTGTGTATCCCGCAGAACTTTGTTGTTTGTTTATAATTGGCAAGAACAAGACACAGAGAGGACATTATATTTCTCCAAGTGTTGGTTTATGCCCTAAGGAAAAGGTGCTGATCATCAGAAAGTGGGTACATCTAGAAACAAGAGGTGAGACACAGGGAGAGATCTTGCAGTTGATGCTCTCCATGTTAACGTACATTCAACAGGAAAATTGAGTTGCATATTGGACTTGCAATTAATACCAAGTGAAGGAATTTCATTTCAGTCATGTCTGCGATTCAAATTGCACTGGTATATGACGATCTGTATCAAAATAAATCTACATCACAAGATCGCTCCCTTTGACCTCAAATGGTTTATCAAAGAGTCACAAAGACTTACAGCACAGAAACAAACCCTTCAGTCCAACGCATCTATGCTGAAAAGATATCCAAAATTATCCCGTCCCATTTACCAGCATTTGGCCTATATCTCTCTAAATACTTCCTATTCATGTACCCATCTAGATGCCTTATAAATGTAATTATTGTACCCATCTCCATCACTTCGTCTTGCAGGTATTTCCATACCTGCACCACCCTCTGCATGAAAAATGGTCCCTTTTAAATCTTTCCACTCTCACTTTAAACCTATGCCCTCTAGTTTTGGACTCCCCCACCCCAGGGAAAAGACATTGTCTATTTACCCTATCCATGCCCCTCATGATTTTATAAACCTCTATAAGGTCACCCCTCGGCCTTCATTGCTCCAAGGGAAACAGCCCCAACCTATTCAGCTTCTCCCTATAGCTCAAACCCTCCAACCCTGGCAAAATCCTTGTGATTTTTTTCTGAACCCTTTCAAGTTTCACAACATCTTTCCTATAGCAGGGAGATCAGAATTGAATTCAGTATTCCAAACGTGGCCTTACCAATGTCCTGTACAGCCGCAATTCCAATACTCAATGCACTGACCAATAAAGGCAAACGTACCAAACGTCTTCTTCGCTATCCTGTCTAGCTGTGATTCCCCTTTCAAGGAACTATGAATCTGCACTCCAAGGTCTCTTTGTTCAGCAACACTCCCCAGGACACAGGATTTGAGAGTTATTGTGAAGTGGTCTGGTGCATAATTGCACAGGAATGTGGACCCGGAAAACCAATATGACAGTGAGTATCTGGTTATCAAAGAGTCAGGGACAAATTAGTGAACCCACTACTCACAGCCCCCTAGTATCACTAGTCACGTGTGGTGTTGTTTGTCAGTACTGGAGTAATTCGACACTCGTTTGAAGTTCCTTAGAAATAAATGATAGCGGTTAGTTTTACAATCATAATACTAAAAAAAACACAAAATCAATTCAGGTACCTTTGACAATAGGAACAGGTTCCTCCTCAGGTTTTATTGTTGGTTCTTCAATTATTATTGTTGGAACTGCCAGTGTGGTCAGTGGTATTATCATCTGATTCAGTAAGTCTGGCAGAGAGTGGAAATCATTTACACTGAAGATCAAACTTGGGTCAATTGCCATCTCTTCTAACTGGGCTGGGTCTGTGTGCCTGACTCCAACAGCAAAGGTCATTACTGCAGCTCGTTTCAAAGCATCTGATGGTGCTTCCACATCATCATCGGACCTTCCACTAGTAACAAGTATCAAAAACTGAGGGATGTTTTCTTTTATTCGACTTCCTGCAGCCCTGGAAAAAAAATATTTACTGGCAAAATCCAATGCTGAACCAGTGTTGACCGTTGTTCCTCCTCTCAATATAAGGCTTCTGATATGAGACAGAAGGTCAGCTTCTGAAGTGTACGTGTTTAGATAGAATTCAGTTTCGGTGTCATCACTGTACTGTGCCAGACCTACTCGCACCTTGTCATGTCCAACATCCAAGTTCCGGATTATTCTTGTGATGAAGTCTTTGACATAAGGTAAATTGGTGTTTCCAACATTATCTGATCCATCGATAAGGAAGACAACATCTCTCTCACTCATTTCCCTTCGTACAACTGGAACTGAAAAAAGACATCAGATCAGACAAAATCCCGAAACATTAAATAAAACCCAGAAATGCTGCTATCGAGTCCTACAACAAGGAAACAGACTCTTCGCTCCAACCAGTCTATGCCAACCATGTTCCTTGCATCTGCCTGTGTTTGACTCATATCCTTACAAACCTTTCCTATTCACAGCCTTATCTAAATGTCATTTAAACATTGCAATTGTACCTGCATTTATCACTTTCTCTATCAGTTCATTCCATGTACAAACTACTGTCTATGTAAAAACAATTGCCCCTCATGTCCTTGCTGAATCTTTCTTCTCTTACCTTAAATATATGTCCCCTAATTTTGAACTCCCCCTCCCCTAGGGAAAAGACCCTCGCCATTTATCTTATTTTTGCCACTCATGATTTTTTAAACCTCAATATGGTTACTCCTCGACCTCCTACATTCTAGTGAAAGCTGTCCCAGCATTTCCAGTCTATTTTTATCCTCAAACCCATTATTCCTAGCAATATCCTGGTAAATCTTTTCTGAACCCTTTCCATTTAATAATATCTTTCCTGTAAGTGAGCAACCAGAACTGCACACCATTTTCCTGAAGAAGCATCACCAATGTCCTTTTACAATCTCAAAATGGCATTCCAACTCCTTTACTCAAAGATCTGAGTAATGAAGGTAAGTCTGCTAAATGCCTTCTTAACCACCCTATCAATGTGTGATCCAGCAAAGTTTCCTGAATTCTACAACAAATAGAACTTTAATCATTGATATTTCCTTTAGACTTCTCCAGTGATCCAGGAAGACCTACATCAAACTAAATCCATGGATCACAAAGAGAATGTGCTTTAAGTTACAGACCTGAGGAAAACTTGCATTAGATATTGAAAAGGAAAATATTACCAATCCTATAGTCATAGGTTTCTGGATCAGTAAGTGTTCAAATGCAATGGGCGCCACTCAGTTTGGTACTTTGGGTCAGTTATCTTAGTTGGATTGCAATGCAGACTGATGCCAACAGTATGAATTCAACTCCTGTACTAACTGCTGTTACCAAGAAGGTCCCTCCTTCTCAATCTCTCCCCTTGACTGAGGTGTGGTAACGCCTAGGTTGAACCAACACCAGTTTTTTCTCTCGAATGAGAGATGAGATTATGGTGACTTTGCTACCTGAGGTAACAGAGCGACACTTCTCAAGTCTTAAGAGTTTTCTATCTCTTGCGCATAGCTACCCTTAACGTTTTCCATTCTAATGATAATTTAATTCATTCGTTGGTCATGAGCAAAAGAGGAAGGGCTGTGTGAAATATTTTCACACAGCAAGTGGTAATGATCCAGAACTTCCAGCCCACTAGAGTGACGGAAATGATGAATACTGAAGGAATTGATGATGATAAACTTGCAGTGATACACAGGTAGAACATGAGAATTGGACTGAGTTGATGGTGCCTTCAAACTCAGCAGAGATCCAACAATGTCAAATTGCTTCCTCTTTGCCTCATGTGAAACTGTGACCATTTTTGCCCTAAAGTGGGTGAGTTTTCTAGATGGAAACTTTCAGCCTTTAAAAAAGAGAAAGTCCACAGGATCCTCCAGTGATCATTAGATTGTCATCGGGCTTTCTGCCAGAAACAGGACCTTTGACCGAGATGGCAGCGTGATGGCAGTTGTGACTATTGCTGAGTCAACGTGGCCCAGGACTCCCAGGTGGAGGATGGTCCTCAGGAAAGATAGTTGATGTTTGGTGGAGTCTCATGGATTGGGTCCATGAGGAGAGGATGGGACAGTGGGGTCAGGCAATGGTGGACTATCAGTGGCTCTTGGACCAGTGTTTCTGTTGTGCACAGATTAATGCAGCTTGCGAGACAACCCCACCCCTTTATAACTGATACCGCAGTCACATTGGTTAATGTCAAGCATGTGACCCTTTCTCAAGTCCGGAGTGTAGTGCTGGAAAAGCACGGCAGGTTAGGCAGCACCCAAGGAGCAGGAGAATTGACATTTCAGGCATGAAGGGCTTTTGCCCGAAATGTCGATTCTCCTGCTCCTCGGATGCTGACTGACTTGCCATGCTTTTCCAGCACCACACACCCAACTCTAATCTCTAGCATCTGCAATCCTTACTTTCGCCTAATTGATTTTAATCTGACTCTTTCTGAAGCCCCTTGGAGCTGAATCTCAAGTGGAATGGCACCCCAAAAGTAGCCATTAGTTGACCATTTTAAGGACCTCAATTGGCAGTGGGGTAGGAAGCCTTTCCTGTTAATCTTGGTAATTTGGGCAATTACAAAGGTGTTGGGGTTTGGATCCACTACCATTCTGACAACTAAAGATTACTTTGTACTTCTGGGCCCAGAGCATTCTGATTATTAAATTTATAATTATGGGAAAGTGATTAAAAATTGATTAAGCAGTGTCAAATCCAAGTCAGAACGCGATAGCTACATCTCATCCCCATTTACTAAAAGGCAGCGGTTACATATTTTTATGCTACTCATGTCTATAAGAAATAGCCATATTATAGTATATATGAGTACAATGTGTCAATATGCTGACAGTATTTATGGAGTAAATAGTTAGAATTTAGTTAGTGGAATAACTCAGTTGTAAAATGTACAGCTTGTGCAATCTCAGTCCTGGTGAGGTCACTCTTGCAATATCAAAAACAATCTTTTGTATTCTCTCACATAATTTTGACAAAACCTTACTGTGTTTAGCAAACAATTATACCTTCGGTTGGAGGGATTGGTTCCTCTATCGCAGACACTGCTGTAACTTTAGTTAGGAGCTCTTCCTGAATGGTTTGTAATTCTTGGAAGTCCCCCAGTTTCAAAACATAGTCAGGATGAGACACTATCTGTTGTAGTTCCGTTGTATCTGCATACTTGGCTCCAATAGCAATGGGCATGATACCAGCCTGTTTCATTGCATCTGCTGCCTGTCCAACATCATCTTTCGATTTCCCAGCAGTGATGAGCACCAGGATTTGTGAAGCTCCAGCAAGGCCTCTGCTCCCTGCGGATGGACTGAAGACATTCCTCATGACATAGTCCAGTGCAGCACCGGTGTTGAGGGGTCGACCTGTTTTCAGTCTCAGCTTTTTAATTCTATCTAAAATTGCATCTGTAGTTGAATGAGTGTTGAGGCCAAATTCAAGTCTTGGGCCGGAACTGTATTGTACCACTGCCACTTGATCTTTGTCAGGTCCGATATCGAGCTCCTGGATTACATTACTGAGAAACTCACGGACTTGAACAAATGATCTTCCCATCCCAGGAGAGCCATCGATTAGGAAGACAATGTCCCTCTTCACTGATGCAGAAACTGAACAAAGCATAAACAATAAAAAGTTATCAATAAATTTATTAAAAATCTTACACAGAATTTAGAAACCCATCATATATCATTTCTCTTTTACACTCCATTCCTACTCTGTGATCTCAGCGATGGTTCTACACCATTATTTGTCACAACAGCTAAATCTGATGCTACAATGTTAAAACGCCAAATTGCATCATACTTGAAGCAGTGCAGCAGTGTCGCACTGTAGACACATGCTTAAGAAATAGACTAAAAGCATTTAATCTAATCTCATGGTAACAATTTGAGCCAACAGTCAGAGATACTTTTAGTTCATCTGTCTCAGATGGTTTGCTGGAACTGCAAACCATCCTTGAGGTACATCTAGAAATATTTTAACAAGCTTCTTTCTAATATGAACTTACAACATAAATTTCTTTTTCAATGCCTCAACAATGTCAATCTGCTAGTGTGAGGCTATTTCTTCAGTTGCCTGCAACCTATTCTCTGAGCTTCCTTGCTGTTTTGGTCCCAGGTTGACAATTTAATTTCCAGCTGCCTAATGTATGTGCTGTTTGGCAGCTGACTCCACGTAGCACCCCCCCCCCCCCCGCCCCTCCCCTCCCCCATCCTCGCGCATCTGAGAGCCTTTTGGCCTGGCCATGTTTCTGACCTGTCATAGACATTGCACTCCTCATCATATTTCTTCTGTCCAAAATCCTGCTCTCGGTGATGAGTGTAATACCACAGGGATTCGTGCTCAGGCTGTAGCTATTTATACTGTACGTCAACAATTTGAAGAAGGGAATCAAATGTAATATTCCTGACTTTACAAAACTAGGTGGAAATGTGAGTGATGATGAGGATATAAAGAGTCTTGTTGGTCTCTCTAGAAGACTTGATTGAGTGGGGAAATGCAAGACAGATGTTTTATAACTCACTGAAGTATGAAGTTGACCTCTTCAGGAGATAAATCAGAACGGTAAGGTATTATGGTGATATAGTCAGACATATTGTGGAGTCATGGAGCCATACAGCATGGAAACGGACCCTTTGGTCTAACAAGTCCATAATCCCAAACCAAACTAATTCCACCTGCCTGCTCCTGGCCCATATCCCTCCAAACGTTTCCTATTCATGTCTTGTAAATGTTGTAATTATATCCACATCCATCACCTCTTCTGAAAGTTCATTGAATATACAAACCACTTTCTGTGTAAAAATCAATTGCCCCACATGTCTTTTTAAAATATTTCTCCTCTCACCTTAAAAATATGCCCCCAGTCTTGAAATC
The DNA here is from genome assembly GCF_020745735.1 of Hemiscyllium ocellatum. Lineage (NCBI taxonomy): Eukaryota > Metazoa > Chordata > Chondrichthyes > Orectolobiformes > Hemiscylliidae > Hemiscyllium > Hemiscyllium ocellatum. Next base: position 91,210,552 of record NC_083407.1, on the reverse strand, counting down.
CTGCACCCTAAGAAAAGGACACCTACCATCCAACTCACTAAAATCCCTCATTACTTATTAAACTTCTATAAGGTCACCCCTCAACCTTCTACGCTCCAGTCTTGATGGAAACCATAGAATCTCTACAGTGTGAATGTAGGCCATTCAACCCATCAAGTCCACATCAGCCCTCCGAAGAGCATCCTACCCAGACCCACCTCGATGTCCTTTTCCTGCAACTCTGCATTTTCCATGGCTAATCTACCTAGCCTGCACATCCTCGGACACAATGTGCAATTTAAGATGGCCAATCCATTTAACCTGCACAGTGAAAATAGATCCAGCCTATCCAGCCTCTCCTAATAACTCAAACCTTCCATTCCCGGCATCATCCTGGTAAATCTTTTCTGAACTGCTTAATAATATCCTTCCTGTAACAGGGAGACTAAAACTGTACACAGTAATCTAGATTTAATGCACAAATAGACTTGGGTGTCCTTGTACATCAGTTAATGAAAGCAAAATGTATGCATACCAAACTGTGAGAAAGACAAATTGTGTGTTGGCCTTGTTTGAGTCCAGAAGCATGGAAGCCTTTCTGTAGCTGAATGGGGCCTTGATGAGACCCAGACTTGATGTATTATGTGCAGATTTGGTTTCCTTACCTAGGAAAATATATACATAATAGAGAGGGAGTAGGGAGATTGGTCAGTTGGACCTGCTCTCACTGGAGTTCAGAATAATGAGAGGGGACCTCATTGAAACATTCTGTCAGGGCTGAACAGGATGGATACAGGATTGACTTTTCCCCTGGTGCATAGTCCAGAAAAAGGGGTATAAAATCAGGTTGCATGATAGGCCATTTGGACTGGGATGATGAGAAATTTGTTCACTCAGAGGCAAGTGCACCTGTAAAATTCTCTACCATGAAAGGCAGTGCAGCCCACTCATTGAACGTAAATACAGATTTTAGAGGCTAGAGGTTTAAAGGGGTATAGGGAGTGAGTGGAAGCATGGTGATAAGATAAAGGGCGAACCATGATCATATTGAATGGTAGAGTAGCTCAATGGACTGGGAGAAAGTGAGGACTGCAGATGCTGGAGATCAGAGCTGAAAAATGTGTTGCTGGAAAAGCGCAGCAGGTCAGGCAGCATCCAAGGAGCAGGTGAATTGACGTTTCGGGCATAAGCCCTTCTTCAGGAATCAGGTAGCTCAATGGACTGAACAACCTATTCCTGCTCCTATTTTCTATGTTTCTTTGTTTCTACCCCACCTATGCTTGCAGGTCTGCATTATTGTGTTTCTGTTTGCAGCCTCTTCAGCAATTTGTCTCTGAACAAACCTAAAGGAATGTTTCTCCAACGACTCTCTATGACCTAAGCTCTTTTTTCTGATTGTGGTCCAGAGACAAAGTTTGAAATCTCGAAATCAGACAGTGGGGGAGCTCAAGATCCACTCCAAAACTAGCATTCACAGTCTTTCAGTTGAAATTGTACATTAGCATTGTTTTCCTCTAAAGGTGAATGGGATCCTATTGCAGTGTTTGGAACAAAACGCGGGAGTTTTCCCAATGTCATAGCCAGCATTTATCTCTGAACCAGTACAAGGAAGTCAAACTGTCTTGACAGTTTTCTTATGCTATTTGTGGACAAGTTGACAATTGATTTTCGACACATTACAACAGCAAGTACACTTCGAAGTACTTTGGCATCTGTGAGGTGTATAGGGATATCCTGAAGACATGAAAAGTGGTATCATCGTGTCAAGTTGTTTTCTTTTGTCTCACCGAATTGAATTCAAAATCCATGACCCACCTCATCTACATTCTGCTTTATGTTGACAAACTTCACCACTCCTACACCCTAACCCTTTGATCTCAGACTTTGGGTTCTAGCACATCCCTCCTGCACCTTTGATTGACACATTTTTCTGCCATGGGAATCCATTTACCCCGGAAATCCATTTCTAGACCATTCTCCCTTTCTTCTTCTCCCAGTATGATTTTTTGTTAAATTACTTAAAACTCACATGTTCAACTATTCTGTATATTGTGCTACTTTCCTCTTTTGGTTGTGCTCCTGTGTGATTACATCCCCTTCCTTAATGTGGTGATTAGAAACTGTATGTTATACAGTACTCCAACTGTTGTCAAACTAGTGTTTACTTTTCCAAAATAATCTCCCTGGTCTTACATTCTATGTCATGGTTAATAAAGGGAAGTATCTTGTGTACGTTCTTATATATCCTATCCACTTATCCAGCAACATTCAGGGATCAGTGCCCATGCATTCCAAGTTCTTCTAATGCTCTACTTACTTCAAATTTCTACAATTTATTCACCAAATGCATTAACTCATAATTCTCTGAATTGAACTCTATTTGCCATTTCCTGCCCACTTGAATAGTCCATTGATATCTTGCTGCAGCACATTGCATTCTCTTTATTATCACAACATAGCGCATTTTGTATGATCAACAAACTTCTTCATCCTCCCTCCTACATTTAAGTGTCATTGAAACCTGAGTTACAAAGCCTTCCAATCAAATAACTACTAATACTCACAAAACATATCATTGACCACTTTACTTCTAGTCACTGACCTATTTGTCCTTGAATCTCATCAGTTTTTATTTAAATGGTTAATCTGCCACATGGGGCCTTGTCAAAAGTTTTGCTAAAATTTGTGTGGACTATAAAATACCCTCATTGAATTTTCTTGTTACCTCTTCAGAAGTTCAATCAAGAGAGTCAGACATGAAGTTCCCTTAACAAATCTGTGTTCACTGTATCTGATTAATCAGTGTTTTTTCTAAATAGAAATTTACTGTATTCCTCACAATAATTTGCTCATCCCCAAGGTTAGGTTTAATAGCTGGACATTATTCAGTCTATTTCCTTCTCTCAATGCAAGCAATGCTACCTTGTCAGTTCTCCAGCCCTCCAGTACTAGAACCACTGCCAGAGAACATTGGAAAATGTTGGTTGAAGCCTCTTCTGTTTCCCAGCTTATTCCTTTTAACAATAGGAAAATCTGTCATAAGGGGCCAGTGATTTATTTACATTTAAAGTTGTTAAATCCTTTAATATTTCCCATCTCACAATGTTAATCCCATTTAATGTTTCATACTGCTGCTACTGAACTACAATTCATGCATCATCTATCCGTATTTCTGCTCTGAAACACCTAAGAACAATACCTTAATTTGAAATACTCCAAAAATACAAACTGTTATTACTGATGATTATAATGATGTGCTTGCCCATACAATGCCCTTTAAATCTTAGCAGTCTCAGGAGATACAGAAGTTTATCCCTTCATGGTAGGTGCTTAGCTAAACTCAGTTTCAGGGGTATCACTGTACAGTAATAACCCAACTTGCATTCTGTCACTCCCAATGTCCAGGGTCTCAATTATTCTTATGATAAAGTCACACATATCTGGTGCATTTGAATTCCCAATATTATCTGATCCATTGATTTAAAAGCACAATATTTCTCCTGTTCTCAGCTTCAGATGTAACTAGAAAGAAATGCATATCCAATGGTACACCGGGTATTACAAATTTGTAGAAATCTTGTAAAATTATTTCAAAATCTATTGGTAAGTTGTTCCAATGATAAGAATATGTGTCAACCATCTATGGTGCGTTATTTTCTCATGCATTTTGCAATTGGGTTCCCATTATACCTCCAGCTGTACAGTAAATAAAATTGGGGAGTTATGGGGAGATTGCAAATAGAAATGTGACGCTGTGGTAATAACAGAGACCTGGCTTAAGGAAATACAGGACAAGGAGTTAAACATTCCTGGATACAAGGAGATCAGAAAAGATCAAGAGGAAAGGAGGAGGGGTAGCTAAATTGGATAAATAAGACATTGCATTGCTGAAGAAAGAGAATGTCCCAGATGTTTCTAGTACAGAATCAATTTATCTGGAGCTAAGAAATTTAAAAAGGTGCAATGACATTGCTCAGTGTTGTCTGTAACCAGAGGTATTCAACTGTTGTGTCGTGGCATACTGATATGCAGCAGCAGGTGACACATGTGCCATGAAAGTCTTGGGAAGCAGGTCTGCTTCATATAGTCTTCCCCTTGTACACGGAGGTTATGCACCACACATGCATGATCATTCGTCCTCATGCATGGATGATGGGAAATCTACTCATTTTGCAGCCACCTTGCCCGTGTACAGGGCAAAATATTTGGACTGAGCACACACACAATGATCAAGGATCATATCTTCACGATGAGAAGAAACTGCATATGTGTAGTAAAGAGGCAAGCAATTGTTGAATGACTGCTGAATGCAACATCAAGAGGACACAGAGAGAAATGGAAAAATAAAGAGCAGCAACATAAAGGGGAATTCCAAAGTCTTTTATAGTTTACATAAGAGAGGAGTGGAAAATGGAAAGAACAACTGATTAGAGATCAAAATTAAATTTACAGACAAAGGCTGGGGTAATGGTTAAGGTATTTAATAAATACATTGCATCTATCTTTACCAAGGATGTTATCCAAGGCATGGTGAGAGAGGAAGAAAGTCTGTCACTAGAAGTGTTTAAAATTGATAAAGAAGCACTGGATGGATTGTGAGCACTTAAACGTCGATAAGTCCTCAGGACTCAATGAGATGCATCCTGTGATATTCAAGAAAATGAGTGGAAGTTGCAAGGCCATTAGTCATGATTTTTCAGTCTTCCCTGGACTCAAGGGAGATGTCAGAAAACCTGAGAATTGCAAATATCACAGCCTTGTTCAAAAATATTCGGCCAAATCCCGCAATTACAGAACAGTCAGTTTACCTTCAGTCTTTGGAAAGCTTCTAAAAACAATTATTCACGATAGACTTAATATTCACATGAAAAAAAGGTGGCTTGATATGAAGAGTCAACATGGAATTATAAAAGAGAAATCATGTTTAAATAATTGCTAGATTATTTTGAAGAGGTAACTGAGAGAGTCAATAAGGGTAATGCTGTTGATGAACTTCCAGGAAGCATTTGATATACAACAGACTTGTAAGAAAAGTTATAACTCATGGAATAAAAAGGACAGTTGCAACATTATACAAAATTGGCTGAGTGATGGATAACTGAAAGTGGTGGTGAATGGATATTTTTCAGACTGGAGGAAGGTTTGCAGTGGAGTTCCCCAGTTGTCGGTATTACGGCCTTGTTTTTGCTGATATGTGTTAATGATCTGGATCTTGGTGTGCAAGAGGCAATTTCAAAGTTTGTCGATGAGATGAAACTTGGAAGAATTATCAACTGTGAGGAGGAAAGGAATGAACTTCAAAACAAAAGTAGAAAACAAGCTTAAGCATGCAGATAGGTGGCAGCTGTAGTTCAATGCAGAGAAATGTTACCTGGTGCATTTTGGTAGGAAGAACATGGGCAGACAATAGAAAATAAAGGGTAAAATACAAAGGAAGGGGCAGGATCAAAAAGACCAGGATGTGCATGCACACAAATCAATATAGGTGGCTGGACATGAGAAAGAAGCAATGAATAAGACATATAGCATCTTGGACATGATTGGTAGATGTGTGGAGTACAAGAGCAAGGAGGTGATTTTATATTTATATAAGACTCCAGTTAGATCTTAGCTGGAGTATTATGGACAGTTCTAAGTGTCACAATATTGGAAGGATGTGAATGCATTGGAGAGACCGCAGAAGGAATTTATAAGACTGGATGAAGGAATGAGAAACTTCAGTTATGAGAGATGGATTGAGGTTTGGACTGTTTTCTTTGTAGGGAACAAAGTAAAGAGTCTTGGCAGCACTTTCCAAACTGATGAGGGATTGGATAGAGTCGATACAGCAAGAACATTTCTGGTCGTAATAGGATAAAGAATGAAAGAATATAGATTTAAAGAGACTTACAAAAGAAAATCATTTTCACAAAAGGACTGTGCAGCTCTGGAATACACTGCCCTGTTGTAGCATGTAGGCAGGTTCAGTTGAGACATTCAAAAGGCCATTGAATGCTTATTTCAGTTGAAAACATCAAAGGAAAGGCTGTGCGAGGGTTTGGGGAAAATGCAGGAGAATGTCACTAAGTCACAAGGCTCATTTTTTTGAGAGTTGCTCTAGACACAATGTTCCGTAACACTTGTATGATTCTGTGATGCATTGGGGATGGCATCCAGTGGGCATATCAAGAGGACCATTGCTTGAGGCCAGCCCCGTCCTGAATGCCCTCAGGCAGGTCAATCATAAATACCTCACAATTCCTACAGTGCAGAATCAGGCCATTTGGCCCATCTAGTCCATACCAACCCTCTGAAGATCATCGCACCCAGACCTACCCACTATCCCGGTAATCCTGCACCCACCATAGCTAACCCTCCCAACTTACACATCCCTGGACACATTGGGCAATTTAGCATGGCCAATCCACCTAACCTACACATCTTTGGACTGTGGGAGGAAACTGGAGCACCCGGAGGAAACCCACGCAGACACGGGGAGAATGTGCAAACTCCACACAGACAATTGCCCGTGGAATGGAACCCACGTCCATGGTACTGTGAGGCAGCAGTACTGACCACTGAGCCACCCTTCCACCCCAAGTACATTGCCCAATAATTCAAGTAACTATCGTACAACGCATCTGAGCCTCCTACCCTGCATATCTGCCATTCATTAGGAAAGAAAACCTTCCAGCACATCTACACTTACAAATGATTGCTAAGAACTACCCCAGTTAATCACCCAGGAGACAGTCCTTCATGAATATCTCAGGACTTGAATTTCATTAGCTATGAAAGGAAATTTTCAGTTTATCCATTCATTTTTAAGTCTTTTGTCAACCCTGACATATATAACCACCTCTCCCAAATATGGGTTTCTCCACCAGCAGAGAACTAAAATCTACATGCACAGGAGTTTACTGAGATATTACACTAATATGCAAAATCCAGATGCAGGGTAAGGCATAGCCAAGGCATGTCGTAAAATATTAACAACCCGAGCCCACATTTAACCTACCTGATTATGGTAAACAGGCTGGATACCCAAACTGCACCCAAGAGGCAGGTTAACATTTTCATTGCTTTACAAAGGATACCATTCTCTGATTTAAGCTGATTTTCAGTTCTTGCAATGGGTGACATAAGTGCTTGTACTCAACTCTCAAACTTTCCTGCCACTTCCTCCCCCATAAGAACCATCACTACTCCCAACCCCCTCCTAAACAAAATATCCAATCTGACAATCCCTCAACTTGTTAACTCCGGGATGGGGCATCAGATTAGCTTCAGCCACCACAGAATCAGTGGTTTGACCTCCTCTCGCAGGGACCAGACCCCTTGCCCAGCCTGTTGATCAGATCGGTGGCCTTCCCCAGGTAACCTAAGAATATGCTATATCTAACAGCAAGCCGAATAAAGCTGATTCTTGGATGGGGAAAGCAAATGACAAAAGATAAAAACAACAAAGCATACAGGCAAACCCAGAGTCAAAAATTCCCATCAGAATTTCCATCCCAAACCTTTCCTGTATCCATATTATCCATCTTCGATAATGCAGAGCCTATCGATCTGACTTTGAGTTTCCAATGGGAAGCCAGACCAGCTGAATGCATATGGATAGATCAGGCTGTCCATAATTTTATATCTACTATAGGAAATAATTGAAATTCAAGTGAAGTGTATGACTAAATTTTCAATATCTACTCTGATATGCAAGGTTCCCAACCAGACGTGTAATTTGAAAACTGCTCCTGATGTCTATCCTTATAACCTGTTTTTAAAGCGGTCTTTATAATTTTTAATTTGGAACCATGAAGAGATTCAGCGTCAAGTGATACTATTACTATCTGTTACCAATGGCCATGACTGCACTTTCTAATCTACTATCATTTAAAATCAAACCGACATCTTACAGGTTTTGTGCTCACTGTGCAAGTAAATTAGACAGACTTTTACCTTCAACAGAGGGGGTTGGTTCATCAACCACAAACACTGCTCTGATTTTAGACAAAAACTCTTGTTGAATAGTTTTCAATTCATCGAAGTCCCCCAGTTTCAAAGCAGAGTCAGGATTAGACACTATCTCTTGTAGATCTGCTGCATCTGCATGCTTGGCTCCAATAGCAATGGGCACGATACCAGCCTGTTTCATTGTATCTGCAGCCTGTCTAAAATCATCTTTGGATTTCCCAGCGGTGATGAGCACCAGGATTTGTGAAGCTCCAGCAAGGCCTCTGCTCCCTGCGGATGGACTGAAGACGTGCCTTGTGACATAGTCCAGAGCAGCACCGGTGTTGAGGGGTCTCCCTGTTTTCAGTCTCAGCTTTTTAATTGCAATCAAAATCTCACTTTTAGATGAATGAGTGTTGAGGGCAAATTCAAGTCTTGGGCCGGAACTGTATTGTACCACAGCAACCTGATCTCTGTCAGGTCCGATATCGAGCTCCTGGATTATGTTACTGAGAAACTCACGAACATGAAGAAATGATCTCCCCATCCCAGGAGAGCCATCGATTAGGAAGACGATATCTCTCTTCTTGGCTGCAGAAGTTCAAAATTAAATATGTTACATTGATAAGATAAGTTGCTCAATAAGAACATTACTTGAGCAACTCCGATTAAATAAATTCAACTTAAGCTTATTTATAAACATTATCATTCAGTTTATTTAATAATATATTCACGTCCATCACTGTAGCTTTAAAGGACAGAGAGCATCACTTGCAGAGTTTAACAGTTGAAAATTTAATGCAAGTGGAAATATGCTGGGGAGGGGAAAAAAAAGTTTTGCTTTCCTCCATCAATAATTTCAGAGATTTTTTTGATTTCATTTTCAAGGATCTTAAGCAATTGGTTACAAAAGCCAAGACCCACACGACAAGTTGATCATATACATAGACTGATTATAACAGGGTTATATAAGAATGGCAATTCAACTATTGCTTCGCAATTCCAGCAAGTGTGAGCTTCTGAAGAAATGTCTTCATTCAAGATATTCCGAGTCTTTGGAATTCTCTATTTTGGAGAACTTTGGCTGCTCAGTCTTTAAGTAAACTCAAAACAAATATCAATGGATTTTTAAGTGTAAAGTGATTCATGAGATCTGGGGATGGTGTGGAAAGATAGAGATGGAGTGAATGATTAGCTATAACCTTATTAAATGGCAACCCAAATTCAAAGGCTTAATTTATTTCTACTCCTGCATTCATTTCTTACATTTTTATGTTTTCAGTATCTGCAATATTTGGCCCTATTTCATCAAGACATCTCTGCTGTAAGTGGTCAACCACAGTGTCACCTCCCCTGTCAATGGTGTATTCCCTCATCCTGGTTGATCTTTCAGGCAGAACCCTTCCCCTTCACTGTCTTAATTATAAGGGACATGGACTTCATTGTAAATTGTGGTTAATAGACTTAATTACTTAACTGCCATATCTGACACAGCTTCAAAAGTAACTCGATGGTCCTGCTCTGATCTTTCAAAGCCGCTCATTATTTTGACATCATGTTGGACTGCAGAAAGAACTCTCAGCTTCCCCTCACCCCAGCAAATCGTTTTCTGAAACACTTCTCTCTTGTTTCTTCCACCTTCACCTCCAAATAAACAAAGCTCACAGATTTTTCTCCAGGATTGAGATAGTCCAATCAGCTTTCTCTCATGTTCTGTAACAATGACAAAGTCTCCTTCTCAAACTGCAAATCATCCATACAGTTGAGCACACCATCATCCTGAATTGCATCTCCACTGTTGTCAGGTTAGATCTGATTACATTTATCTGGTTCTATTATTAACTATCTAATCATAGCTGTAAATTTACCTTTCAGTTGTTGATTCTTTTACTCCTATAACCACAAGTATCCCCAATGATGTATCCTCATAATTTTTGTAGATCTCATCTGCCTACTGACCTAGGGTGGCATCTTTGGAAACAAAGCATTAGTTTTCATAAATGAATTAACAACACCCACATTTACATACCACCATCTCTAACAACTCCACAGCTATTTCTATACAATCAGTGCTTGGCTGACATGGAGACCGGGTGAGCAGAAAGTTCCTCCAAATGAATATTAATAAGATGAAAGTCTTTGGGCAGCATTTTCTCATGTTGAGTTAGAGTTAGTGTTTAGCCAAGTGGGATTCAGGGTGTCATGGCCTAGAGGGACTTTTCTTGGAGAGCTTTCTGCTCATCACCTCCTACATTTGGCAACTGGGGTCTTGGTTAAACTTCCCATCAAATCATGTGGCCAGAGAGGTACAAGTTCACTCTTGCCTGGGTCTCCTGATATTCCAGTACTATGTTTAAGGCCCATCTTCTCAGATGTTGCAAGACAGGGACTGGCCTTCACACTGTAGGACTTGACCTTAGCATAGAGGACATAGCCCACAAGCAAGCCTTCTACTCTGGGGACCTCCCTAATGTCAAAGTGGACAGAACGGTGGAGAGGAGGGCAGTCCTTTCACCTGTGGACCACCACAAGAGGGTTCACCAACAGAACAAGTCAACCTGCACACTAGCTTCAGCCTGGGTCAGTGCTGCGTCTTGGATGAAACTCTCGCACTCTGAAAGGATAAGTGCTAACATCTTCTCTCTTTACCTCACAGTCACAAACCACCCATTCATTCTAACACTGTCATTGCATACTTCGATCTCCAAGGCTCATCGACGATGACTCTCAATATTGCATGTATCATGACCTCCCAGTGATTCTCATCCTTCTCATCCCCTCAAAACGCTAACTTTTGCAGCCCTCTGCACTCCCTACTCCCTCAGTGGGGACACTTCTCCTCCTCTCCAGTTTTACATCATTACTGACTGTTCTTTCAACCATTTCTACCCCACTCAATTCCACCCTTTGTCTCATTGCAAGAAATATTGGCCCTCAGTACCCTGACTGTCTCCGAGACAGTGCAGAATGTTCTCACGGGGGAGAGAGGTCAGCAGGAGGTCATTGTCCACATTGGAACCAACAATATAGGAAAAGAAAAGGTTGAGATTCTGAAGGGAGATTACAGAGAGTTAGGCAGAAATTTAAAAAGGAGATCCTCAAGGGTAGTAATATCTGGATGACTCCCAGTGCTACGAACTAGTGAGGGCAGGAATAGAAGGATAGAACAGATGAATACATGGCTGAGGGGCTGGTGTATGGGAGAAGGATTCACATTTTTGGATCATTGGAATCTGTTTTGGGGTAGAAATGACCTGAACAAGAAGGATGGATTGCACCTAAATTGGAAGGGGACTAATATACTGGCAGGGAAATTTGCTAGAACTGCTTGGGAAGATTTAGACTAGTAAGGTGGGAAGGTGGGATGCATGGAGATAGTGAGGAAAGGGATCAATCTGAGACTGGTACAGTTGAGAACAGAAGTGAGTCAAACAGTCAGGACAGGCAGGGCCAAGGTAGGATCAGTAAATTAAACTGCATTTATTTCAATGCACGAGGCCTAACAGGGAAGACAGATGAACTCAGGGCATGGTTAGGAACATTGGACTGGGATATCATAGCAATTACAGAAACATGGCTCAGGGATGGGCAGGACTGGCAACTTAATGTTCCAGGATACAAATGACACAAGAAGGATAGAAAGGGAAGCAAGAGAGGAGGGGAAGTGGCGTTTTTGATAAGGGATAGCATTACAGCTGTACTGAGGGAGGATATTCCCAGAAATACATCCAGGGAAGTTATTAGGGTGGAACTGAGAAATAAGAAAGGGATGATCACCTTATTGGAATTGCATTATAAACCCCCTAATAGCCGGAGGGAAGTTGAGAAACAAACTTGTAAGGAGATCTCAGCTATCTGTAAGAATGATAGGGTGGTTATGGTAGGGGATTTTAACTTCCCAAACATAGACTGGGACTGCCATAGTGTAAAAGGCTTAGATGGAGAGGAATTTCTTAAATGTGTCCAAGACAATTTTCTGATTCAGTATATGGATGTACCTACTAGAGAAGGTGTAAAACTTGACCTACTCTTGGGAAATAAGGCAGGTGTCAGTGGGGGAGCACTTCGGGGCCAGCAACCGTAATTCTATTCGTTTTGAAATAGTGATGGAAAAGAATAGACCAGATCCAAAAGTTGAAGTTCTCAATTGGAGAAAGGCCAATTTTGACAGTATTAGGCAAGAACCTTTGAAAGCTGATTGGAGGCAGATGTTCACAGGTAAAGGGACGGCTGGAAAATGGGAAGCCTTCAGGGATGAGATAACAAGAATCCAGAGAAAGTATATTCCTGTCAGAGTCAAAGGGAAGACTGGTAGGTATAGGGAATGCTGGATGACTAAAGAAATTGAGGGTTTGGTTAAGAAAAAGAAGGAAGCATATGTCAGGTATAGACAGGATAGATCAAGTGAATCCTTAGAAGAGTATAAAGGAAGTAGGAGTATACTTAAGAGGGAAATCAGGAGGGCAAAAAGGGGACATGAAATAGCTTTGGCAAATAGAATTAAGGAGAATCCAAAGGGTTTTTACAAATATATTAAGGACAAAGGGGCAACTAGGGAGAGAATAGGGCCCCTCAAAGATCAGCAAGGCGGCCTTTGTGTGGAGCCACAGAAAATTCAGGAGATACTAAATTAATATTTTGCATCAGTATTTACTGTGGAAAAGGATATGGAAGATATAGACTGTAGGGAAATAGATGGTGACATCTTGCAAAATGTCCAGATTACAGAGGAGGTAGTGCTGGATGTCTTGAAATGGCTAAAGGTGGATAAATCCCCAGGACCTGATCAGGTGTACCCGAGAACTCTGTGGGAAGCTAGAGAAGTGATTGCTGGGCCTCTTGCTGAGATATTTGTATAATCAATAGTCAGAGGTGAGGTGCCGGAAGACTGGAGGTTGGTAAATGTGGTGCCACTGTTTTAGAAGGGCGGTAAAGACAAGCTAGGGAACTATAGACTGGTGAGCCTGACCTCGCTGGTGGGCAAGTTGTTGGAGGGAATCCTGAGGGACAGGATGTACATGTATTTGGAAAGGCAAGGATGGATTAGGGATAGTCAACATGGCTTTGTGCGTGGGAAATCATGTCTCACAAACTTGATTGAGTTTTTTGAAGAAGTAACAAAGAAGATTGATGAGGGCAGAGCAATAGATGTGATCTATCTGGACTTCAGGAATGGAATTCGACAAGGTTCCCCATGGGAGACAGATTAGCAAGGTTAGATCTCATGGAATACAGGGAGAACTAGCCATTTGGATATAGAACTGGCTGAAAGGTAGATGACAGAGGGTGGTGGTGGAGGGTTGTTTTTCAGATTGGAGGCCTGTGACCAGTGGAGTGCCACAAGGATTGGTGCTGGGTCCTCTACTTTTTGTTATTTACATAAATGATTTGGATGCGAGCATAAGAGGTATAGTTGGTACGTTTGCAGATGACACCAAAATTGGAGGTGTAGTGGATAGCGAAGAGGGTTTTCTCAGATTGCAACAGCATCTGGCCCCAATGGGCCAATGGGCTGAGAAGTGGCAGATGGAGTTTAATTCAGATAAATGCATTTTTGGAAAGCAAATCTTAGCAGGACTTATACACTTAATGGTAAGGTCCCAGGGAGTGTTGCTGAACAAAGAGACCTTGGTGTGCAGGTTCATAACTCCTTGAAAGTCGATTCACAGGTAGATAGGAAAGTGAAGAAGGTGTTTGGTATGCTTTCTTTTATTGGTCAAAGTATTGAGTACAGGAGTTGGGAGGTCATGTTGCAGCTGTACAGGACATTGGTTAGGCCACTGTTGGAATATTGTGTGCAATTCTGGTTTCCTTCCTATTGGAAAGATGTTGTGAAACTTGAAAGGGTTCAGAAAAGATTTACAAAGATGTTGCCAGGGTTTGAAGATCAGAGATACAGGGAGATGCTGAACAGACTGGGGCTGTTTTCCCTGGAGCGTCGGGGGCTGAGAGGTGACCTTATGGAGGTTTACAAAATTATGAGGGACATGGATAGGATAAATAGACAAAGTCTTTTCCCTGGAGTTGGGGAGTCCAGAACTAGAGGGCATAGCTTTAAGGTGAGAAGGGAAAGATATAAATGAGACCTAAGGGGCAACATTTTCATGCAGAGGGTGGTACATGTATGGAATGAGCCGCCAGAGGATATGGTGGAGGCTGGTACAATTGCGACATTTAAGAGGCATTTGGATGGGTATATGAATAGGAAGGGTTTGGAAGGGTATGAGCTGGGTGCTGGCAGGTGGGACTAGATTGGGTTGGGATATCTGGTCTAGCAGGTGGGACTAGATTGGGTTCGGATATCTGGTCTGTTTCCGTGCTGTACATCTCTATGACTCTAAGACTCTATGATTGATATACCTGTTCATTGAAAAATCCCGAGACTGCAAGGACATGGGTTCGCAGACTCTATTAGTCCATATCCCTGGATTGGATTGAGGTGAGCCCCTCAACTGACTGTGTCAGCATTCAATGACTGATTGTAGTTCCCTCCCCACCCCCCCTCCGCCCCCCTCCCCACCACCACCAGAGGAAGCATTATTACTTTCTGACTGTTACACCTCGCTGTTAGTTTGGAATGCATGCAGTATTTTCTGCATTAGCTGTCTGTACAAGCTGCATGAGTAACATTGATGTGCGCGGTGATATGATCACATGACTGAGTTCTGAAGAAGGATCACCGGATGTTAACTCTGATTTCTGTCCACAGATCCGCTAAGGTTTTCCAACAATTTCTGGTTTTGATACCCCCTTGGCTGTTTAGTGCTCCCCACATGACAAATCACCTACCTCTCTGTCTATGCTGAAGAAGCAGTGGAAGTCACAGAGGCTAGGCTAGCCATAACCGAGCCCTGAAGACCCTGAGTGCTAAGAAAGCAATGTGACCCACACAGAATCTGACAGTCTGTAAAGCGGTGATGTCAGTAAGTGTGTGCCATGAAAGGAATGAGAAGTACACAGAGGCTGGCAGTCTCAAAGTCAATGCAGTGAGCTCTAAAAAATCAAGCTAAGAGCCATAAGATGCTTCTTCTGTAGATGCAGGAGATGTGTATACCTCTGCATGCATAGTGATATAGCAGACGCATGAAAGACATAGTTATAGTCCCTAAACTCTAGTGCAGGGGGGTGTTGGTCTGCAAGCAGGCATGATGATGTGATGATTTGCTGATGAAAGATTGAAGAGGATACTAGTTATGGAGCATGCAAGGAAGCTGTTGTGAAGAGTGAATTATATCATGGTCTGGACAAACAGTGAGCAAGTGATTAGGCAGCAACATAGCGAAGTAGAAACCTTATGGCTATTGAATAGTTGGGATCTGACAGTGTAATGTTAAATTTCAAATGTTCCATTCCCATCCACTCAGTAGCTTCAGGCTAGGTGACAGTGGTGGTGGTGGTGTGTTACAATTTAACCAGGGAGTTCAGATTGCTGGAGCACCATGCACCTTTTACATAGATGTTGTAGTCTTCAGTTATAGACAGTGAGGGCAATGGAAAATATCGATATTCCTACAGTTATTGACAGGGAAGGGAATGGAAAATATCGACATTTTAATTTTAAGTAATCACCTGCTGTTGATAGGCCATACTTAAAATGCTAATCAAATAAATATCAGTTTTTACTTTATTTAGAAATTAAAATTAAGTTTTAAGTGAGTTATTTAAAAAATTGAAACATCTTTTTAATATTAACTCAATTACATTTATCAGTTTGCTTGTTTGTTTGAATGTCCTTTAAAAGGTTAATCTTTGGTTTAGTTTCAAGACTGTGTCTGAGGACAAAGATACTGTACTCTGACTGTGTGGTTATAATACTGGTTTCACAATCCAGCTGTCAAGTTCAAACCCCAACGTGGCTTCTACTGGAAACATTTGCATGAAAGCTGTGGAATTTTTGTAAAACCTGACACCCTTATTCAGTCCAGTCCATATATAACTCTGAGGGCTGTCTCACTAAAACCAGAAAAGAACAATAAACTTTGTGTTTCAGAATCACTCACATTCCAAACAAGTACAAAGTAGAATGAGGCTAATTTTTCTTTTCTATAGCAATAGGAAAAAGGTTTAAGATACATCTGAGAGTTGTGAGTATTAGCAGTTTGTAATCTGAGTATGTGGATTTTAAAGAATCCCCAAGCAGCACCATATGCATTAATTGGAAAATGAATGGAAGTTATCTCTTTTTTCATGTTGTTTGCATGGTTGCCAAGTCTTGAAAGGACTTGTATTTATGAACAAATATGATTAATTAAAATGATGTACTCAGGGAAGTATAATTTGAGCAGTTGAAAAATCTGATCTTAAATAATTTGTTGACAATTAAAGAAAGATTTTATATATATAGGGAATATATTACTTTTTATTGTAAATCCAATTAAATATAATATATATATGCACACACACACACACACACAAAATGAACATTTCAGCCCATCCATACCTGTGCTAGCTCTTTGAAAACGCTATTCAATTAATCCAATTCCCCATTCTTTCTCCATTGTACTGTTAACTTTTATTTTTATTTTTGTTGTCCAATTCACTGTTGAAAGTTAATCATGAATCTGTACCCACCAGCTTTTAACATACCACATTCCAGATCTTTGTAACTCACTGTGTAAAACAAATGTTCTCAATTCTCCTCTGATTCTTCTGATTTTCTGTTGTGTTGAGTCTATACTGCCCAGTTACTGACAATCCTATTACCGGTAGCAGCTTCTCTCTTTTTAGTAAGTCATTCTTGATTTTGAATACCTTAATTCTTATCTGAACCTTCTCAACTTCAAGCGGAACACCCAACTTCTTCAATTTCTCCACATAACTGAAATCTCTCATATAATATTCTGGTAAATCTCTTCTGCACTTCCTCCTGAACCTTGACATCCTTCTTAAAATGTGGGGCCAGCATTGGGCAGTACAGCCAGCACTTCCTCTTCCTAAGAGATGTGGCAGTTAGCGAGACAGTCAATAATCGGGTGGGTTGGCACCATGGAGATACCTGCTTTGTTCTGACCACAAGACAAAGTAACCTCTGGATGGGAAGGCCCATGGTCAGCGTTCCTGACATGCCATCGGTTAAGGTAGTTAAGTGGTTGGTCAACAACCTCTTGAGGGCTTCATCCTATCACTGCCTTGACTAGCTGTGTTCTCAGCAGGAGAGAAACTGGCAATATTGTGTGAATAACCCTATGGGAAGGTGGTAGCCTGGTGGTTTTATTGCTGGACTTTTAATCCAGAGACTCAGGCAATATTCTGGGGACCTAGATTCAAATACCACCATGGTAGAAGCTGGAATGTGAATTCAATGAAAGAAAACTTAGAACTAAGAGTCTAATGATGACCATGAAACCATTGTTGATTGTCAGAAGACCCCATCTGATTCACTAATGTCCTTTCGGGAAGTAAACTGTCATCTCTTACCTGGTCTGGCCTACATGTGACTCCAGACACACTGAAATATGGTTGACCTTAACTGCCCTGTGGACAATTGAGGATGGGCAATAAATGCTGGCCTGACCAATGATGTCCACAACCCATGAATGAGTAAAAATCAAGGTTCTGCGATATGGAGTTTGTGTCCTCGTGGTATTCTGACGTTTGGGACCTCAAAGTTTTGTGAGAACCGTGGCCTAGAGGTTGAAAAAATGCTACAGAGGCTGATATCCTTTCACAAAGTCACCCTCTATTTACATGTGCATAGTCCTTGACACTGATACTTCAGGTCCCAGAATGAACAGAAACTCTGACATGCTTCTTTGCATCTGTCAGCCAGGGCACCCTGATTCATAGAGACGTACAGCATGGAAACAGACCCTTTGGTCCAACCCGTCCATGCTGACCAGATATCCCAACCTAATCTAGTCTCACCTGCCAGCACCCGGCCCAGATCTCTCCAAACCCTTCCTATTCAAATAACCATCCAAATGCCTCTAAAATGTTGCAATTGTACCAGCCTCCAACACTTCCTCTGGCAGCTCATCCCATACACGTACCACTCTCTGTGTGAAAATGTTGCCCCTTAGGTCTCTTTTATATCTTTCCCCTCTCACCCAAAACCTATGCCTTCTAGTTCTGGACTCCCTGATCCCAGAGAAAAGACTATGTCTATTTACCCGATCCATGCCCCTCATAATTTTGTAAACCTCTAAACAGTCACCCCTCAGCCTGCAACGCTCCAGGGAAAACAGCCCCAGTCTATTCAGCATCTCCCTATAGCTCAAATCCTCCAACCCTGGCAACATCTTTGTAAATCTTTTCTGAACCCTTTCAAGATTCACAACATCTTTCCGATAGGAAGGAGACCAGAATTGCACACAATATTCCAACAGTGGCCTAACCAATGTCCTGTACAACTGCAACATGACCTCCCAACTCCTGTACTCAATGCCCTGATCAATAAAGGAAAGCATACCACGCCTTCTTCACTATCCTATCTACCTGCGACTCCACTTTCAAGGAGCTATGAACCTGCACTCCAAGGTCTCTTTGTTCAGCAACACTCCCTCGGACCTTACCACTAAGTGTATAAGTCCTGCTAAGATTTGCTTTCCCAAAATGCAGCACCTTGCATTTATCTGAATTAAACTCCATTTGCCATTTCTCAGCCCATTGGCCCATCTGGTCAAGATCCTGTTGTAATCTGAGGTAACCCTCTTCGCTGTTCACTATACCTCCAATTTTGGTGTCATCTGCAAACTTACTAACTCTACCTCTTATAGTCATATCCAAATCATTTATGTAAATGACAAAAAGTAGAGGACGCAGCACCAATCCTTGTGGCATTCCACTGGTCACAGGCCTCCAGTCTGCAAAACAACCCTCCACCACCACCACCCTCTGTCTTCTACCTTTGAGCCAGTTCTGCATCCACATGGCTAGTTCTCCCTGTATTCCATGAGATCTAACCTTGCTAATCAGTCTCCCATGGGGAACCTTG
This sequence comes from Hemiscyllium ocellatum, assembly GCF_020745735.1. Lineage (NCBI taxonomy): Eukaryota > Metazoa > Chordata > Chondrichthyes > Orectolobiformes > Hemiscylliidae > Hemiscyllium > Hemiscyllium ocellatum. Next base: position 91,191,711 of record NC_083407.1, on the reverse strand, counting down.
TCGAATGCCTTACTGAAGCCCATATAGTTCACTTCTACCACTCTGCCCTCATCAATCCTGTTTGTGACTTCCTCAAAAAATTCAATCAAGTTTGTGAGACATGATTTCCCACTCACAAAGCCATGTTGACTATCCCTAATCAGTCCTTGCCTTTCCAAATACATGTACATCCTGTCCCTCAGGATTCCCTACAACAACTTGCCCACCACTGGTCTATAGTTCCCTGGCTTGTCCTTACCACCATTCTCAAACAGTGGCACCACATTCAACCAGATTAATAGTCCCAAAAAGGGGGATTTCATACTTTATGAGGTCAACCTAGCTGACAATCTCTACTACCATGTTGTGGGCTTTGGGCTTGATGGTGTTCTAAGATTTGGGCACTGTTGATATTGTGGGGTTTTGGGCTTGGTGATATTGTGGGATTTGGTGCCTGGTGGTGATGTTGTAGGTTTTTGGGGCCTGGTGGTGATGTTGTAGGGGTTTGGGGTCTGATGATGTTGTAGATTTTTGGGGCCTGGTGGTGATGTTGTAGTGGTTTGAGGCCTGGTGATGTTGTCGGAATTTGAGGCCTGGTGGTGATGTTGTAGGGGTTTTGGGATTGGTGATGGTGTGGAGTCTGGGGCTTGGTGATGATGTTGTCGGGGTTTGGGGCCTGGTGATGGTGTGGAGTATGGGGCCTGGTGATGGTGTGGAGTTTGGGGCCTGGTAATGATGTTGTAGGGGTTTGGCGCCTGGTGATGTTGTGGGAAGAAAAGATGAGTGGCGAAGCAGGGAATGGCACCTTTTGGATAAGGTAGTTATGGGGCCCCAACTGTGGAGGCTCCTCAACCTGATGCTGGAATTCATAGGCATTTACCTCTTGAATCCACAATGAGAAACTACCAGATTTTGTGTGTTTGTAAAATTTTGAAAGCAGAAGGACAATGGGACTTACAGCCGTAACCCAGCTCCTGGGATTGGATTACTCACCCAGCTCAGTTTGCAGCTTCATTTGAGCCAGATCGGAGTACATTATAGTTGGGAATCAGATTTCTAAGATGTTAGCCTCCTATGTGGCCTAAACATGTCTGCCTTTATTGATTAAAAATTCAGCCCAAGATCTATGAAGCTGTCTTCCACATTAGACATATTCACATCTCTGCCTTCAATACCTTAATATATTGCATTGCATTATTATCTCTTACCTTGCTGGAGGGAATCAATGACGAAGAATGAAAGGATCAGACCAAGGACAGCCAGCATGGGCATTGTGCGGTACATTTTCATTGTTGGGTTAAAGCATTGGCTGTTCCAGCTGGAATCAAAGAAAATTTCAATCGTATTTAAAAACTTTGCACAGGCTACATAACACATTCACAGACCATCTGATCTTAAACTTTAACATGTACATTTTATTTATTTAGATGTAAGATTCTCACTGTTTTGAAATTAAGATTCACCTCAAATGAGTCTTTCCCAGAGTCCACATTACTTAACAATACATTGTTAAAAATCACACAACACCGGTTATAGTCCAACAGGTTTAATTGGAAGCACTAGCTTTCGGAGCGCTGCTCCTTCATCAGGTGGTCATGAAGTACACAGTTGTAAGACACAGAATTTATAGCAAATTTAAAAATGTCTCAGCTCATAATAAATAAAAGCCAGCCAGCTGACAAATTAAAGCTGAGAAGGTGCTCAGGAGAGGAGTCGGGCTCTGGATTGATATTCAATTACCAGCATATGTCTGTCTCAGTCTGGCAGGGTCATGTGATCTCTCCCTTGAGGCACACATCCTGTAGGCCACCATCTTAAGCTTCACTTCAGTAAAGCCCTTGTGTTCAACACAGTTCTGAGAAAAGGTCTCTGCACCTGAAACAGTAACCCTGAGTTTTCTCCACCGCTGCTGGGGGAACCTGCTGAGCTTCTCCAGCAATTTCTGGGTTTTTTTATTTCCAGCAGCCACAGTTCTTTCAGTTTTTATTTCATTAAAAACCGTGTAGCTCATTTCACTCAGAAGAGTTTCGTTTCATAAAACCAAAAGATATAGAAGGAGAATTAGGCCCATTGAGACTGCTCTGCCGTTCAATCATGGCTGCTATGTTTCTCAGCCTCATTCTCCTTCCTTCTCCCCTTAACCTTTGATCCCTTACTCATCAAGAACCTATTTATCTCTGTCTTAAAGACACTCAATGATTTGACCTCAGTTACTTTCTGCAATAAGTCCCACAGTTTCACCAAACTCTGGCTGAAGAAATCCTTCCTCATCTCAGTTCTAATTGATCATCTTTCATTCTGAGGCTGTTCCCTCTGGTCATCGTCTCTCCATCTAATGGGAACATCTTCTCCACATCCACACGATCCAGCCCTGTCAGTTTGCTGTTCTCTGACTTTGCCCTTGTGAGTAGCAGACATGTCTTCAGCATTTAATTTAGCCCATTATTTCCTGATTAACTCACCCTAACCGAAAATTTTCAATGTCGGTGACGCATCAAAATATACATTGGCCATTCGCTTCTTTTAGGAGGTAATCGTAAATAATTGATTAAATTAGTTTAATTTAATATTAGCAAAATTTCAATGGTTGAAGGCTTCAGCATGTTGGAATATTGTCACAAAATCCCAGCAATACTTCCAAAGTCTCTTATTCATACAATTTAGCTGCAACTTATCATAAGATTAAAAATAACTAGTTTATTTGTTCTACAACAGAAATAATTGCAATCACAGGAAGAAAATCTTATCTTAACACCAGAATAAATGTTTGCAATATTCCATCGTAGGTCCGGCGTCTGCAATGACTTCCTGTTTTCACGGTGGCACGGTGGCACAGTGGTTAGCACTGCTGCCTCACAGCGCCAGGGACCTGGGTTCAAATCCCGCCTCAGGCGACTGACTGTGTGGAGTTTGCACGTTCTCCCCGTGTCTGTGTGGGTTTCCTCCGGGTGCTCCGGTTTCCTCCCACAATCCAAAGATGTGCGGGTCAGGTGAATTGGCCATGCTAAATTGCCCGTAGTGTTAGGTAAGGGGTATATGTAGGGGTAAGGGTGGGTTGCGTTTCGGCGGGTCGGTGTGGACTTGTTGGGCCAAAGGGCCTGTTTCCACACTGTAAGTAATCTAATCTAAAAAAATTCACTCTGTACATCCCTATCACTCTATGATTCTAGACTTCAGCAAGTCTGGTTCTGCTATGGTATTCAACAAATCCAATTTCTCTCTTGTATATTTCCTTTATCAACTATAATGTCTCAAATTGTGGCCTCATTGTTAATAATTTATGGGCAACATCAGTTACACATCAGTTATTTGCAGTTTTTTCAAAGGAAGTCTTTGGCTCATTGTTGATTAGTAGGTATAGTGAGTGCTGGATGACTAAAGAAATTGAGGTGAAAATGTGTTGCTGGAAAAGCGCAGCAGGCCAGGCAGCATCCAAGGAACAGGAGACTCGACGTTTCGGGCACAAGCCCTTCTTCAGGAAACTGAGGGTTTGAAATTGAGGGTTTGGTTAAGAAAAGAAGGAAGCATATTAGATTAGATTAGATTACTTACAGTGTGGAAACAGGCCCTTCGGCCCAACAAGTGCACACCGACCCGCCGAAGCGACAACCCACCCATACCCCTACATATACCCCTTACCTGACACTACGGACAATTTAGCATGGCCAATTCACCTGGCCCGCACATCTTTGGACTGTGGGAGGAAACCCACGCAGACACGGGGAGAACGTGCAAACTCCACACAGTCAGTCACCTGAGGCGGGAATTGAACCCAGGTCCCTGGCGCTGTGAGGCAGCAGTGCTAACCACTGTGCCACCGTGCCGCTCCAATATGTAAGACATTGACAGGATAGATCAAGTGAATCCTTAGAAGAGTAGAAAGAAAGTAGGAGTATACTTAAGAGGGAAATCAGGAGGGCAAAAAGGGGACACGAGATAGCTTTGGCAAATAGAATTAAGGAGAATCTAAAGGGTTTTTACAAATACATGGAGAACAAAGGGTAACTAGGGAGAGAATAGGTCCCCTCAAAGATCAACAAGGCAGCCTTTGTGTGGAGCCACAGAAAATCTGGGAAATACTAAATGAGTATTTTGCATCAATATTTACTGTGGACAAGGATATGGAAGATATAGACTGTAGGGAAATAGATGGTGACATCTTGCAAAATGTCCATATTACAGAGGAGGAAACGCTTGATATTTTGAACGCATAAAAGTGGATAAATCCCAGGACTTGATCAGGTGTACCCGAGAACTCTATGGGAGCTAGAGAAGTGATTGCTGGGCCTTTTGTTGAGATATTTATATATCATCGATAGTCACAGATGAGGTGCCGGAAGACTGGAGGTTGGCTAATGTAGTGCCACTGTTTAAGAAGGGCGGTAAAGACAAGCCAGGGAGCTATAGACCCGTGAGCCTGACGTCGATGGTGGGCAAGTTGTTGGAGGGAATCCTAAGGGACAGGATGTACATGTATTTGGAAAGGCAGGGACTGATTAGGGATAGTCAACATGGCTTTGTGCATGGGAAATCATGTCTCACAAACTTGACTGAGTTTTTTGAAGAAGTAACAAAGAGGATTGATGAGAGCAGAGTGGTAGATGTGATCTGTATGGACTTCAGTAAGGCATTCAAGAAGGTTCCCCATGGGAGACTGATTGGCATGGTTAGATCTCATGGAATACAGGAAGAACTAGCCATTTGGATATAGAACTGGTTCAAAGGTAGAAGACAGAGGGTAGTGGTGGAGGGTTGTTATTCAGACTGGAGGCCTGTGACCAGTGGAGTGCCACAAGGATTAGTGCTGGGTCCTCTACTTCTTGTCATTTACATAAATGATTTGGATGTGAGTATAAGAGGTACAGTTAGTATGTTTGCAGATGACACCAAAATTGGAGGTGTAGTGGACAGTGAAGAGGGTTACCCGTTGGGCCAATGGGCTGAGAAGTGGCAGATAGATTTTAATTCAGATAAATGCATTTTGGGAAAGCAAATCTTATCAGGACTTGTACACTTAATGGTAAGGTCCAGGGAGTGTTCCTGAACAAAGAGACCTTGGAGTGCAGTTTCATAGCTCCTTGAAAGTAGAGTTGCAGGTAGATAGGATAGTGAAGAAAGCATTTGGTATGCTTTCCTTTATTGGTCAAAGTGTTGAGTACAGGAGTTGAGAGATCATGTTGTGGCTGTACAGGACATTGGTTAGGCCACTGTTGGACTATTGTGTGCGATTCTGGTCTCCTTCCTATTGGAAAGATTAGATTACTTACAGTGTGGAAACAGGCCCTTCAGCAGAACAAGTCCACACCGACCCGCCCAAGCACAACCCACCCAGACCCATTCCCCTACATTTACCCCTTCACCTAACACTATGGGCAATTTAGCATGGCCAATTCGCCTAACCTGCACATTTTTGGACTGTGGGAGGAAACCGGAGCACCCGGAGGAAACCCACGCAGACACGGAGAGAATGTGCTAACTCCACACAACCAGTCGCCTGAGGCGGGAACTGAACCTGGGTCTCTGGCATTGTGAGGCAGCAGTGCTAACCACTGTGCCACCGTGCCACCCACATGTTGTGAAACTTGAAAGGGTTCAGAAAAGATTTACAAGGATGTTGCCACTGTTGGAGGATTTGAGCTATAGGGAGATGCTGAACAGGCTGGGGCTGTTTTCCCTGGAGCGTCGGAGGCTAAGGGGTGACCTTACAGAGGTTTACAAAATTATGAGGGGCATCAATCGGGTAAATAGACAAAGTCTTTTCCCTGGGGTTGGGGAATCCAGAACTAGAGGACATAGGTTTAGGGTGAGAGGGGAAAGATATAAAAGATACTTAAGGGGCAACCTTTTCATGCAGAGGGTGGTACATGTATGGAATGAGCTGCCAAATGAAGTTGTGGAGGCTGGTACAACTGTAACATTTAAGAGGCATTTGGATGGGTATATGAATAGGAAGGGTTTGGAGAGATATGGGCCGGGTGCTGGCAGGTGGGATTAGTTTGGGTTGGGATATCTGGTCGGCATGGATGAATTGGACTGAAGGGTCTGATTCCATGCTGTACACCTCTATGACGCTACGACTCTATAAGCATGGACATTCTGACAATGCTGAACAAAATGGCCAGATAGGTACAACCAAGTCCACATTGACTTTAACCCCGAAAGCATATAATTGAATGAAAATATCAATCTTTGTTCTTAAGATGTCTTCTGGAAGCTTAAGTCAGTTGAAAAATAGCAGTCAAGTACAACTAAGTGGCATTCTGAACCACCTCTGAGACAGTTAAGTGTTAATGTTATGATGGAGGATCTGAAGACACATGTCAGCGAGTCTGTGTAACAGGCAGCAAGTTTCCTTCTCTAAAGGCACATTAATAAAACAGATTTGTTTTATGACAATCCAGTAGGTTTATGATTACTATTACTGGGAGCATAGCTTTATTCCAGATTTATTAATTACTTGGATTAAATTTCCTCCAATTGCTTTAATGGGATTTGAACTCATGCTGTTAGACTTTAGTCCAGATCTCCAGATCAGTGTTCGAATAAGTTAATCATTATATCTTCATTTCCCTGGTTGGACGCAGACATGTGCTGAGCATATGGAGATCAATTGAAAATCTCTGAATGTGGAGAGCCACTTAGCTTTGTACAACTTCGTAAGTACAGACACTGTCTTGACAATAATCATAAATCAAGAGGTGGAAGGAAGAGAGGAATGTGGCAAAACTACAATCATGAGGGAAATAGGACTGAGCAAACAGGTATCAGCTGTGTTGGTGTTAATATTCCAAAATTCCCAAGACTCAGGAAAGTTTCCACCAAACTGGAAAGCAGCAAATGTAACACCTTTATTCAAGAAGAAAGGGGCTCAGAAAACAGGAAACCATAGGTCAATTAACTTGATGTCTATTATGAGGAAGGTGTTAGAATTGAACATGAATGAGATTATAGTTGCACACATTAAGATATTTGGGGAGAATGAGGGAAATTATTTTGAATGAATTTATTGGAATCTTTAACGGAATAACATGCACTTTGGATAAGGGACAGCCTGCAGATATTATTACACTTGGATTTCATTTGCATTTGATAAGGTGCCATACCAGTAGTTATTGCAGGAAATAGGATTTCACGGTCTGGGGAAAACATTAGCATAGATAGAAGATTGGCTGACTGATAGAAAACAGAGTATATATGAGTGAGCATTTGTCTGACTGGTAAGATATGACAAATGCAGTCCCACTGGGGGTTGTGCTGGAACTTCAACATTTTGAAATTTACAATAACTTAGATAAAGAGAACGACGACATCAAAGCTACATTCACAGAAGGCACCAAGATAGGTAGGAACATATGTTGTGAAAAAGACATAAGGATGTTGCAGATAGATATAGACAGCTTGAATGAGTGGGCAAAATTCTGGCAGATAGGGTATAATGTGTGTGAAGTTATTCATTTTGGCAGGAAGAATAGGATATTACTTAAATGGAAATTGACTGCCAAATTCTAAGGTCTAGAGGTATTTAGGTGTCTGGTACAATAGCCACAAAATGTTAAGATGTATGTACAGCACTTGATCAAGGATGCAATGCTCTCATTAATTATGGCAAGAATTGAACATAAATGTAAGGATGTCATGCTTCAATTATGCAGGTTATTGGTGAGAATCACATAACGAATATTTATGCTGATTAAGTCTTCTTGTTTAAGTGCAGTGCAAAGGAGGCTTACCAGATTGATATCTGGAATGAATAGATTGTCTTGTGAAGAAATAGATTGAACATGCTGGGCTTGTTTTCGCTGGAGTTTAGATGAATGAGGGGTGACTTGATTGCAGTGTATAAGATTCTGAATGATCTTGATGAGGTAGACAAGGAAAGGACAATTCCTCTTGTGGGTTAGTCCTGAACTGGGAGTTTACAAATTTGAGGTCATTCTTCCAGAATGATTTTGTTTTCTTCTCTCAGATGGCGTTTGTGTGGCTTTGGAACTCTCTGCCTCAGAAGACAGTGGAGTTAGTGACATGAAATATTTTTAAGATAGAGCAGGGGAATCAAGGATTGTTGTGTTAGATGGGAATGTGGAATTTGAAACACAAACAGATCAGCTCTGATGTAATTGATGGGAGGAGCAGGCTTGAGGAACCAAATGTACCATTTCTGCACCTATTTCATGTGTTCGTATGACGTGGGAATGAATCAGTAAATAAGTTGTAACATGTTGATTAATTGAGGTTCAGAAAATCCATCCATAATTGAGCAAGTTAACAATCAGTTCACACTGAAGCTGAGGCTGAAGGAATTCCAATGCTGATTATGTTATGTTCAAAGTAGTGATGAGGTGTGGAAATATTCTCATAGATCTATGGATGAGGAGTAGGTGGTTGTTCATTAGATAGTAGTACCATCCAGATACTCGAAAGAAGTATTGCAAATAGAACTTGAAATTCCTGTGCAGAACATGCAGATTTTTGGAAAACCCAAGCATCAATAACCAGGTATTTTACTTGGTCAAAACTTCATAAGAATGAAGTGCAGTTCTGTAAAAAAAAAAAGCCCACACATGTCAGCAAGTGGGTAAACCTCAACTTGTAATCAACTTGGCACCCTTAATATTCACACCAGGTTTTGAAGAACTATTCAGTAAAGTATAAGTGTGCAGTGGTAGATCATTACTGAAGACAAAAGCAGTACACAGTATGTCTTTACCATCTTGGATAGGACAGTCCAATATCCAGAAACTATTCCTTTGTGGACAGTTAGAGCCAAACTAGTGATGCAAAAACTAATTCAGTTCTTTTTTTAATCATTTATGGACTGCATTCAACCCAAGCTTCCAACTTTATGTTCAAAGATTTTGAGAACATACTAAGTGATTTTGGTATCAAAACAATTTCATTGTCTATCATTCACAAACATAGAGAGCTTTGGAGAGACATCATCAGAGTCTCAATACTATCGAATATGCCAAGGATTCCTTTTTTCGTTAAATGTAACCAGAAGCTCCCCAAACTCTGGGTATTGTCCATTAAAATTGATCTAGGGTCATGAGATGAGTGATTCATTGAATTTGATCAAGAAAGTATGTTAAAGAGAGGAAGATGAATCCTTAATATTGGATTGTGTGTTTGCGTTTCTAGAGAGACTAAAAGAAGCATGCTATGGAGTACAGAAGTATTTACAAACTTCAGAGGTAAAAGATGAAGGAATAGACAGACAAAGATGCGCTCACTAGAATATTTCAAAGAGGAGACAAAGTATTCGTATTATTCCCTTAACAATATGAAACTCTGAAAATGAGGTTCAGTGATCCATGTAAATAAGAGGGTTAATAAGGTGAATTACTTGGAACATACTCCAGATTATAGGAAGAAAGATTGGTTATGTCACATAAATATTTCAAAGATCAATTAAAGTAACTTAGGAAATTTAAGATTTGGAGGTGCCAGTGTTGGACTGGGATGTACAAACTTAAAAAGTCACACAACACCAGGTTATAGTCCAACAGGTTTATTTGGAAGCACTGGCTTTCAGAGCACTGCTCCTTCATCAAACCTGTTGGACTATAACCTGGTGTTGTGTGATTTTTAACTTAGGAAATTGAAGGAAATCTGTTGAGATACATCAAGGTGTATATTGCTGGTCAGGCATAATGTGGATGTAGAAGAATCAGCACTAATAAAAACAACATCCTTACAGTTTAAGCCTGGAAAATCTCATTTGAAATGGAGATTCAATATATGCTCAAAATTGCTTGATTGAATCTAGTTATCTAAAGATCTATTACAAAATCAGGTCAAGGTAATATGGTCGAGTGTCAAATAGCCTTTGAGAAGCTGAAGGCATTCTTAATAAATGAATTTGTGTTGGCTCTCCCTAACTTCACAAAAGCTTTTAAACAACAATCGGTGCGAGACTTAGGAATGGGTGTGATCCTGCTGCAAGATGACAAATTGGGAATAAAGGAGCTGGTATTGCACTTTTCTAAGAAAGTGAAGCAGTTTCAAAAGAAGTACTTTACAGTGGAATAGGAGACACTGGAATTGTTACTGGCCCTTAGACATTTTGGAGTTAATGTCCATCACAGTCACAAAGAACCATAGCCCCTTGGCTTTAATAGAAAATTTGAAAACAAACTGTGAGATCATTTCAGCCCTTTAATGGAAGAATTGCTCATATTGCTTGAAAGGATAATGAACTACAGATACACATCTTCAAAAGTGCAATGATGCTGGAATCGTTTGAAAATTTGAGAAAAGAAAATAAGAAATTGTACAATTCCTGCATAAAGGCTGATTGAAGTGAAACACTTTTGTGTGATTTACTGTATATGTGTTTACCTTGTGAGGAAACAGGTTTAAAGTTATATTTCATCTCTCCAAAGGTGGAGGTATTTAAGGACAACATATCTCTTATTTGAAATATAAACTGATCATTATAGAGAAAGAGCCATATTTTCTTTTAAAAATCAAAATAAAAGTGAACCTGCATGGTTATTACTCGTTGCTTACACAGGGTATATAACTTATACTGAAACAATATTTGATATGTTTGTGCAAATTTATGTTGAAAAGAGAAACTGCACAAGAATAGTATTATACTGGGTGCAAGAGATAGTGTTGTCACAGAACTGAAAGAAGAGAGCAGTGGGCACTCAAACCTCCAAATGTCTGCAAACAAGCTCGATCCATCTCTCTCCCTCCATGGGTGGAAAAGAGACAACACTCTTAGACTCTGCAAAAAGAAGATACTTCTAACTCAAAACAAGCCATGCGTTCAATTGAGGATCACCGCAGTTGATGTAAATGTGACACCATTACAAAAATCAAATGACATTGCAAGGAAGTCATTTATTTCCCATTGTAATTTAGACTCTCAATCCACAGATTTTGCTTCTTTTAGCTTACATTTTCTACTCATGATATTCTTAAAATCCTGGTTGTCTCAATGACTGTGTCAGTCCTAACTGTGAATGAATGTGCTCGTGTTTTTCTTAGGTTAGATTCCCTACACAATGGAAACAGGCCTTTGGCCCAACAAGTCCACACCGATCCTCTGAAGAGCAACCCATCCAGACACATTCCCCTACATTTATCCCTGACTAATGCACCTAACACTATGGGCAATTTGACATGGTCAATTGACCTGACCTGCCCATCTTTGGATTGTGGAAGGAAACTGGAGCATCTGGAGGAAACCCACACAGACACTAGGAGAGTGTGCAAACTCCACACAGACAGTTGCTCAAGGTGGAAATCTAACCTGGTTCTTTGGCGCTGCGAGGCAGCAGTGCAAACCACTGAGCCACCCTGCCATCCCATGTTTGGTTTTAAAGATGGTATAACTTAATTTACGTGCTCATAATTAATAGTCTTTTTTTCCACAGGTTAGTGGACAAGTTTGTTACAATTAAGTTTGTATTCCATGTTCATTGATGGAACCTAGGGTTTTTTTTAATTGTAGATCATGATCCAAGAGATTAAATAGGTCAGAATGTAACAACTCATGGACTAATGGGGCTAGCTTCCCATCTGAGTTATGACACATTGCATGTGCTTTAAAAATTTGGTTGTTCTGGAAGATGCGTCCAATGTCCCAATGACTAAATTGCTCTTGTTGTTGAACAAAGTTAGAAAGTATTTGGAAGCTGATTAGCATCCTTATAACTTTTATTAAAAACCACTTATGTTTGTTGCATGAGGAATAATGAATTTATGAATGGAGTCCTACAAGAATTGACACTAACATCCATCTTGGTCTCAGCATTCATAACATGAATACAAACCCCAGTGCAAATTCTGACTAAAGATACATTCAGGCAGGAAGAATGCCCAATCAGCATTTGTTGGTTTGTGTCCTTTTGTCTTCAGCAAAAATGCTTTTCTCCACATATAATCTAATCTTGTATATAAATGGCAATTTGGTTGAGATGTGGTTTTTGAAAGAAGTAATCATATGGCCCTCATTTATCTTGTGTGATCTGTCCTTTTGTGGTGCAAAAATGGCACATGGTTTGGATTGTGCCATTTCATGAATATGTTAATACTATTTATCATATCCCAGAAATTATTAAAAACATATGTTGAAAAAATGCCGATTCCACATAATGAAGTAATCTAATCACACAGACCAGACTTAGCTTCAAAACAATTTTGCTCACTCAACTGGATTTAAAGTCATTTGTTCTAAACTTTTTTTGATGGAAAATTGTCCAGTGTTTTGTACCAGAAATGCATAGTTTCTCTTTTAGAAAGAGCAGTTCTAAGTCCTAGACTGTGAGCCATTATTCCCTCTTTTGAAGAGAAAATGCAATTACTGCAAACAACAGAGAAGTTAGCCTTTATGCAATAATGTTCCTATCAAATTCTCCAAGCAACAAAATTGCTAATTAACTGCTCATTTAAACTGTTGCAGCACAGAATTCCCATACAAAATGGGTCAATAGGAAAAGAGAAAGTTAGGAACATACTAGTAGGAATCAACCTTTAACACCTCACACCTGCTCTGCCATTCTACAATATGGATAATCCTCTATCTCATTACCACTTGCTGTGTTATCCCCATATCCCGAAATCTCAACTATTCCAGAGGTGTGTATAAACACCTCTGAACAGGTATATTAGAAAACAGTTTTTTCGAGGAAACATCTGCAAATCCCAGTTAAAAATCTTTACGTTCCAATGTGTCCATTCTTGCGCTGCCATTTACATTTTTTTTTGTTTTCCCTTTTCTTGATGTTTACAAAGTATCATGAGAGAAGTGGATATTGCAAATTGAGGGGAAGTGTTGTGGCTGTGATGGACAGTTGTCAGGTCTGAGGTGGAGAGGGGTATCTCTCTGGTTATTGGTTTTGGGGCACTGGTGTCAGGTGCAGGAGTAGTTGTCAGATCCAGGTTTTCCAACTACCAGCCAGCAGCCATCCAGTCTGGGAGGTTAGGGAAAAGCCACGTACACCAGGTCTTGAGGGTGTGTTTAAATTGTGTTAGAAATGGGGAGCATAGGAGAGAGGGCTTTGGTGCGTAGGTGTCCAAGGAATGTATGAGGTCAAGGTGATGCTGCTAGGGGGTAAACAGTGAGTCTAGCATTCAGTTTAATGGCTACCTCAGATTCTGAATAGTTTTTCAATCCTCTACCTTTTCCTGGATGAGTATTAATTTAACTGTGTCAGAACCCTCTAAATTCCCCAAACCTCATGTGTACATTTGCGGGGGGTTCCAATTTGAAGGGATTGTTGACCAGAATCTTCTATTCCCAGGGCAATTCCCAAAAAGTCAGATGTATCTGGGATTCTCCACAGTATCAGTGCACAACTCCAGTCCATGCCATTGAAATGACTTTCTGGCAACCGGAATATCTGAACCAATATTCTTAAACGAATAAGCAGGGTAGATGCAATACTGGCAGGTCTATCCAGAGAACGTAATCTCAAACTAAGGAGCAGGCCATCTATGATTGAAATGTTGAGGAACATCTTCATCCAGAGGCTGGAAAACATTGGGAATTCTCGACTCCATAACGTGGTAGAAGCTGGGTTTTTGAGCACGTTTGAGTCAGACCTCGATATAATTGATTTGGAGGTATCGGTGTTGGATGGGGTGGACAAAGTTAAAGAGCACACAACACCATGTTATAGTCTAACAGGTTTATTTGGAAGCACTAGCTCTTGGAGCACTACTGATGAACCCACCTGATGAAGGAGCAGTGTTCCGAAAGCTAGTGCTTTTTAACTCTATAGATTTCTATTACTAATGACTTGTATGCATATGGGGATATCCATTAGGTGGCAATAAATATACTGTGCTGAAAAATGTGTTGCTGGAAAAGCGCAGCAGATCAGGCAGCATCCAAGGAGCAGGAGAATCGACATTTTGGGCATAAATGCTTCTTCAGGAATCCTCACTTTCTCCTAATAAATATACTGTACCCAACACAATGGTAACTCAGCTTGTCTGTTGCCTGCCTATCAGCTTATGAAGTACTGACAGGCACCACAAAGTGAGTACCTTGTCCTATCAGGTGTCTCGATACTGGTGCATCAGGTTACTTGGTATTGTGAGCCAGTTAAAGTGCAGCAATTTCTGGGTCCTGGGGATCACTGATTGAGGCCTACTGTGGAAGAGATCCAGGCAATGGAAAGGAAGATTTCTTCATTTCCGTTTTGTCACAGAGTGGGGTTTGCAGAAAAAGTAGGGGACGGGAGTACTGAGGCAAGGACAGTGGCCATCCCTTTGCCTGCCATACATACCTCTGGTTTCTCCCAATCTGGGGCAATTGGAGGCAATCTCCCTAAACTTTGCAAGCATGTCACCTTGGTTTCTATGCCAGAACTCGCCACCTTTTTCACTGCTAGGGAGGCAACTGATTGGGGCAATGGTGTCTTGAGGTCTTTGTGTGGTGATGATAGATTGACCATTCAAAGGAATCATTACAGTTTCCCTTTATAGTAAACTCACCCAATTATTTCTGCCTGCAATGTGAGTAATGATTAGTGTAAGAAAAGAGGTAATCAGTCATGAAGTTTGTTAGATTTGATTTCTCTTCATACTGTGGTATTATTACTAGGCCTTTGCCCTACTATGCAATGCTCATTCTTCCTACTTTGAATGTTTTACAGACTACATCAGGTATCTTCTACAACCAAAATGAACAAAACTAACCCTTTATGGGGTGCAGCTTAGATTTAAGTAGATCAGATTAGCTTTAATTGATTTACAAACCAGGGTCGTAATATAACATTGTTTTATTCATTTATGAGATGTGGACATTGCTGGCTAAGCCCACATTTATTTCCCATCCCTAGCTACTGAGAGGGCAGTTAAGACTCAACCACATTGCGGCGGGTCTGGAGTCACATACAGGTCAGACCAGATAAGGATTGCAGTTTCCTTCGCCAAAAGCTATTAGTGAACCAGATGGGTTTTTCCTGATAATTGATTCATGGTCATCATTTGACTCTCAATGCCAGATTTTTATTGAATTGTTATGGTAAGATTTGAGCCTTGGTCTGTGAAACAATACTTGGATCCTCTGAATTAATAGGCCAATAATAATACTACTAGACCATCATCTTCCCTTATAACTTAATAGCATGTTTAGCTGAGACCCAGTTTGTCTTCTTATGTAGATACAAATGATCCCATTGCATGACCTTGAAAAATAGAAATGGACAGGCATGATGAAACCCTGAACTCCTAATATAATTTTCACCTGTCTGGTACATGCCACGTAATGAAGTTAAAAACATCATGTACAATTATCAAAGTTGGAAAGAAGGAGCTTGGACATTGGAATATACAAACCAGATGTATTTCAGGGAGCTGCTTTTGGCAAAGAAGGAGAGGGAAATTTGTGACTGGAACCAGCTGGATAAAATTTTCTTTCTCTCAACTTATCAGGAAGGAAGAGTGCCTGGTTACAAGGCTGATTAAAAAAAACTATTGGAACACTAAAAGCTCAATGGACAACTTAAATATTTATACTTGCTAAGGATGCAAGAGATCAATTAAACAAACATGGCCTCAAGATAAAATCCTTATACCTCAAAGACTCCTCAAGGATATAAGTTTGCTCCCTGAGCTGAAAGGTTTGTTTTCAGACGTTTCGTCACCATAATAGATAACATCATCAATGAGAGTGTCCGGTGAAGCGCTGGTCTTAGTGACTCACTTTCCTATTTATGTGTTTGGGTTTCCTTGGGTTGGTAATGTCACTTCCTTTGACGATGTCATTTCCTGTTCTTTTTCTCAGAGGGCGGTCATCGGGATACAAGTCGATATGTTTGTTGATAGAGTTCCGGTTGGAATGCCATGCTTCTAGGAACTCTCACGTGTGACTCTGCTTGTCCTAGGATAGATGTGTTGTCTCAGTCGAGTAGTGTCCTTCCTCATCTACATGTAAGGATATTAGTGAGAGTGGGTCATGTCTTTTTGTGGCGCATTGATGTTCTACACTATATTGGGCAAACAGGTAGAAAACTAGCCACCAGGATACATGAACATCAACTAGCCACAAAAAGTTGATTTAACTTGAACTACAGTACTCCAATTGTTTTCTCCAACTTGATGAAAAGAATGAACATTGTTTGTGACTGATTAAAAACAGACAAAAGAAAAAAATGCTCTAACCACTAACCACAAAGCTAAAATTTCTGTTCAAATATTAACAAAAGCACAGCTCCTCCTAAAGAGAGGAAAAGATCGACATTAGCTCAGGACATATCACTGATGAGTAAAAAAGTCGAATTGCCAACTAAACTCAAAGCAGATATCAAAGGCAAATAGTTAAAACTATATATATCAATATTCAAAATATGAAACAAGATCAGAAAATACTGGAATTGACCAGCAGGATAGTCAGCAACTGAAACAGGAAAGACATGTTAAAACATATATTAATGTATGAAAACTCTTCATCAAAAGAGTCAGCTGAGTGAAGCTTCATTATCGAAAAAAAACAATAGATGCAGTAGGAGTGTGCCAATTAATTTGTCAATGAATTTTTTACCTGTTTTCTTACTTGTATTTTATTTCAGCTGTTTATTCACACCATTACTAATCCAAATAGCTTCGGTCTGCATCTAAATTTCTATTCACATATTATT
Source organism: Hemiscyllium ocellatum (assembly GCF_020745735.1). Lineage (NCBI taxonomy): Eukaryota > Metazoa > Chordata > Chondrichthyes > Orectolobiformes > Hemiscylliidae > Hemiscyllium > Hemiscyllium ocellatum. The sequence continues at coordinate 91,175,134 of NC_083407.1, read as the reverse complement.
TACACTGAAGTATCTAAGAAATTGCAGATTTTTAATCATGTAGAGGTAGTATAACCTTTCAGTCATTTTATTGTGCTTATCATTGGGGAAAACCACTGATGATAATACAGGGTCATTCTGATACAATGAGACAGTTGTATTCCTCTGCAACCTCGCGTTATAGAAAATTGAGCTATTGAAAACTGTTATGGAAAATAGCACTGTAGAAGCTCGCTAATATAAATTCACTATGCCCATTCAGGAGAAAGTTTGCGTTATCCAAACAACGTCCACAATTCGTCTATTGCCTCACAGCCAATTTACGCTGATTAAACACGTACTATCGCAGATGAACCTGTATGGTCCACATTTTGGACACAAAGTGGCTCCATCATTCAAAGACTGCAATAGCACTGGAGACATTACCTTTCGTATGAGAATTAAGGACATCTATTTGATTCTTCAAGTGGATGTACGACATCCCTTGGCACTATGTGAAGAAGACTAAGTAGTTTTATTTTAGAAGGTCCATCTATTTTCACTCAATCAGCAAACATGGACATTCATGTTGCTTGGTACTTGTGTGAGTATGCACTGCTCTGACTGTTCTCTGCGCCTACAACGCAATCGTGAACACATTTCAGAAGAAATCATTTTTAAAAAATGAACAAGTGTTTTCCTTTTACAAGGAATGTGAGGACGTAAAAGACTTATGAGACACATTCCTGGAATCAGAGATTTCAGTGATGTAGATAAGTTGGAGGAACTGGGACTGTTCTCCTTAGAGAGAGAGAGAGAGAGAGAGAGAGAAAATGGGAGACTCGATAGAGGTGTTCAAAATAATAGGGAAGAGTGAAGAAACAGAGAACCCTGATTTATAGTGATTAGTAAAGAAGCAACAGCAACATAAAGAAGATATTCCTAATGTAGCAAATGGTTGGAATCTATAATTTTGGTACTTCCTTGAGAAAAGAGAATTGGAAAATTATTCAAAAGCTATAATGTGCATGGCCACCAGAGAAGGTGGGGAGATAACCTGTTGCAGCAGACAGTCAGCTTGGACACAATGGAATGAAGGGTCTCCTTTTTTATTGTAGCCACTTTATGATTCAACAGCTCTGTATTGCCAATGTGCTTTCAATTAAATTCTTCATAGCTTCCATCCTCTGCGACAACATGATTCTGACTCTGGGTGGTTCCACAGGAAACTGTAACCCTCAGGGATCTCACCCCAAGTGGTGCTAATCCAAACATGACAGCGTGAATCTTTTGTCGGATATTTAACCAGGGAGTGCATCATGTTGCACAATTCTGCTTTTGAACAGCATCAGCATTTGTGATTTTCAGGATCAATGGAAATCAGGGGTCAGAAATATGCCTGGCATCTTCTGTTTCGCCTCGTGAAGTCCCGATTGTTGCTGCCAAATGCAGTGCAGCCTGAACTGAATTTGTCCAACTCAGCACAGAACATAGACTGTATGGCACAAAAGCACAAACACAGGAAAGAGTTCCTTTTTTCTTGCTGTATGTAATGAAATGCATTTACACTCTTGCTGCAAATAGCATGCAGAGGAAACCACTAGCCTCTGGGTGGTATCTTACCCCAGAACAGCTTTGTGAAACATGTTTTTAGATTTAAATTCTGCACACTGCTGTCCAATCTTTTCTTTATTTAACACAAGTTCTAAAAAGACCAGTACTCACAACCCATCGAAATGATCAAATCTTATGAAGACTTCTGACTTTTAAAGAAATGAAAGTGAATTTGGTCCAATTGCAAGTTATTAACAATCTGTTGTTTTCTCAACATTTCTTAGTAAGATTAGGAAGTACTCATTGCAGTGGAACACACTTACAGGTTTTGGAATAAATGCCACAAGAAAGTTTCAAAACAAAGGCTGTAATTCTCACAAATTATTTCCAAGAGAACTAAATTCCTGCTGTCTAATCAAAGGTATGAATTGATCACTTACAGCTGAGGAAGCGCCTGCAGATTGGAACTGTCCGTATCATGTACAGAATGTGTTTTCACGCAACGCTTCTTCTGTACAGTGTACTATTCATTCCTGTTCATGCTTACAGAGGAGACAAGTAATGAGTTCGAGGATCAGCCTACTCATTGGAGGATATTGCTAAAAGCAAATGTAATTCTTCTGTTAAATGACAGATGAAATTCCATTTCATTGAGCTCGCCCATGCCCCTCCCCTTGAATCACTCTTTCCAAGGGCTGCATAAATGTCAATTATGCTGTTGCCAGTACCTGATCTTAAGCCTGAGTCTATGGCATGAAATAATTAATGGAGATATTATTATTGGAGTTTTTATGTCCAACTCTACTGGGGACTATCAGACTGCACAAAGTGACTTATAACGCCAAATCAAGCTGCAGTGCAGCTCTTTCAGTTTCATTTGTATAAGATACAAATTCTCAAACATTTTAAGGCATGATTATTTAACCTCGCCATATCTTGGAACTGCACTCAATTCCAAAATATACCCCGTGGTATGACAGTAAAACAGAAAGTAAATACAATTCATTTTACTTTGCCCACTTCCTCTCACTTTCATTTCCTTATCCCCACTCTTACCTTTGTTTAGACTTCAATTTGATCACATCCACTTATGCTGCAACACAGAATCTCCAAGAAGAATGAATCAGACCAACTCCCCTTGGTGTTCAAACACATTATCGTCACTGAATCTCTCAGCATCCATCTATTAGTCAGAAACTTAACTGGATCCACCTGAACAGGTTAGAGTCAATCAGTTTTCAGCAAAGAATTTACCTTCTGACTGACCAAAGACTATCCTCTGTCTACAAGGTGTAAGTCAGCAGTGTGCTGGAATGTTTTTCACTTGCCTGAATGAGTGTAAATCCATCAACATTCACGAGGCTTGACACTGTGCTTGACAAAGCAGCCTGTTTTAATATTATCCTATCCATCACCTTCACAACAAATGCACGGTGAGCAATTGGTTCCATCTGCAAGAAGGACCACAGCAATGTGCCAAGCCTCCTTCAACAACACCTGACAAGCACTCAAACTCTATCATTGAGAAGGACAAGGGCAGCAGAATCATGCAAACACCAGAAACTGCAGGCTCCACTCCAAGCCAACACACCATCCCGACTTGGAGCTATATTGTCATTCTTTCATTGTCACTGCATTGAAATCCGAGAATCTCCAACCTAATAGCATTGGAAGCATACCTGCAAAGATGGGCTACCATCTTTCAAGAGGAATTGTTACCTATATTCAGAGATGGCAACAAATATTGACATTGACAATGGTATCCATAACATGTGAAAGAACAACTAAAATTTAATCTATTATATTCCTTGAATTATCTGAAAATATGTTGTGCATGGGCAACATTTCTCTTGACTTGGTGCCGCGTTGTTCATGCGAGTGCTAATTTGGTTTGACCACTCCTTCCAGCACTGAGGCTCAATGGCAAGGACTGTTAATATTGTCATGTGAGGATGGACTGAGAATCCTATGCGGCATTGAGGGTGGGGTGTGGGTTCATAGGCCAAAGATGGCACAATGGCTCAGGAGTTAGCACTGCTGCCTCACAGGGACCTGGGTTCAATTCCAGCCTCAGACGACAGTGTGGAGTTTGTACATTCTCCCAGTGTCTGCATGGGTTTCCTCTGGGTGCTCTGGTTTCCTCCCGCAGTCCAAAGATGTGCAGGTTAGGTGGGTTGATCATGTTAAATTGCCCATGGTGTCTAGGGATATGTAGCTTAGCTGCATTAGCCAATGGAAAATGTGGTGTTAGGGCAGTAGGGTCGGGGTTGGGTTTAGATGGGAGGGTTATTGTGGACTCAATGGGCAGAATGGCCTGCTCCCACACTGTAGGGGTTCCATGATCTATTCTATCATTAATTTTCTTGATACTAGATTATCATTTTGGAGTTTGTGAGTTCAAAGTTATGTTTGCCATTTATAAATTAGGTCAATACGAGAAAGAGATAACCACAGGCAGGTTGTTTCATATAGTAGGATTTCATGCCCTGCTAAAGGAAGTGTTGATGGGAGACACATGCCCAATGATGTCAGTTGATCCACAATGAGTCAGTGAGGGAAGCGAGGGTCGGTGGTTGTGATGGCGAGACTAGGCAGGAATGGCCCACTGGGAACAATGACAGACCTTCATCGGTTAGTCCACTGAAGATAGTGGAAAGACCAATGATTAATTCTATGGTCACATTCTCGCAGGAGATTATGAAATACTGCCCCATGAAAATTGCTGCAACATCTTCAAACCCAACTGGTTCAATAATATCCAGAAAGCTAAAAATCTAATCAAATTGGATTTGATTCTAGTCCATACCATCAAATCAACAAGAGATGAATAATAAGTACTTTATTACAGAAGGTATTTTTGACAAGCAAAAATGTGCTGCTGAGTTTAGTTTTTAAAAGTTTGGAAGATTGACATAAGAAGGGAATCATATATTGGTTACAGCACATCCCATTGTGACCATGCTGGCTCTCTGCACGAACAGCTTGGTTCATTCCACTTCCTCACCTTTATTCAGTAGTCTTACAACTTTTTTTGTTTCCAGTCCCAAAGCAATTATTTTCTGAAAGCTGTGATTGAATTTTCCTCCACCACATAGCAGGAAGTGCATGTGAATTCCTAACAATGTACAGTGTAAAAAAAGATTTTCCCTCAAATCCTCATATCCTCTTTGCTCCCTTGCCACAGAATTCTTTGTATCTCAACTCTTCTACTAATAGCATGCTGCTTCCTTTTACCTACTGTTGAAACCGTTGATGATTTTGAACTCACACACCAATTCTCCTCCTGAACCTTTCTTTCTCCAAGACAACAACCCCAGCTTCTCCAATCCATCCTTGTAACCAGACCTTCTTATTGCTGGAAACGGTCTCATAAACCGACTCAGCACCCTTTCTTAAACAATCCTTTTTGAAATATAATGCTTAGATCTTGACGTAATAGTCCAGGTAATTTTGAATCAGTTCAGGATCACCATAACTGCCATGCTACAAGAGAGTCATGGAGTTTTTATAGCAATGTAAGAAGCAATTTGGCCTGTTGTGTCCACACCAATCACCAAGTAGCCATTTTTCTCATCTAATTTTCCAGCACTTGACCCATAGACTTATGTGGAATGGTGTTTCAAGTTTTCATCTAAATATTTCTGAAACATTTTGAGAGTTGCTGCCTCTACCGTCCTTTTAGGCATTAGGTTCCAGTTACACAAAACCCTCTGGGGGAAATCATGTTTCTTCAAATCCCCTCTAAACCTCCTGCTCCTTCCCTTTAAACGCTGCCCCTAGTTATTGATTCTTCAATTAAGGGGACAAGTTTCTCTCTATCTAACCTATTTGCATCCCTTAGACCTTTGTATACCTCAATCAGATTCCTCCTCAGTCTCCACCGCTCCAAAGGAAACAAACTCAGCGTATCAAGTCTCTCTTCATAACTGAATTGCTCCAGCCCCCCCAGCATCCTGGTGGATCTCCTCTGCTCCCTTTCTAGTGCAGTCACATCCTCTCTATAGTGTGGAAACTAGTCCTGCACACAGTGTTCCAGCTGTGGCCTAACTAATATCTTATACAACTCCCTGCTCTTGTGTTCATAATCTCCGTGCTCTTGTATTCAATGCCTTGACTAATAAATGCAAAGATCCCACAAGCTTTTTAACCACCTTATCTACCTGTCCTGCTGCTATGGGCATGCATGCCAAGGTCCATCTGATTCTTTGCACTTCCTATCATCCTACTGTGAATTCTGTACGCACTCTTGCCTTATTAGCTCAAAATATATGACCTCACACTCTCTAAATTAAGTTGTATTTGCCACAGTTCAGCCCACCTGACCAGTCTGTCTATATCGTCCTGTTGTTGAAGGCTTTCCTCCTCATTATTTATGACACCGCTAATTGTCATGGCATCATGATCATACCTCCTACATTCATGTCCAGATTAAAAATATACACAACAAGCATCATGTGACCCAGCACAGAACACTGTGGTCCATCACTGGATATAGGCATCCAGTCACAAAAACTCCTTTCAACCATCACCCTCTGCTTTCTGCACTAATTTTGCATTCACTTTGCTAAATTGCCATGAAACCCCTGAGTTTTGTAACCAGTCTGCCATGTGAGATATCATTATAAACTGAAATCCATGTAGACTACATCAGATGCACTATCCTCACCAGCACACCGAAGGGTCAGAACCGAGGGAGCTCCGCATTGTCGGAGGGTTAGCCAAGGGAGCTCTGCACTATCAGACTGTCAGTGCTGCGTGTTCTCCACACTATGGGAGGGTCAGCGCAGAGGAAGCTCCGCACTGTTGGAGGGTCAATGCCGCGGGAGCTCAGCATTGTCGGAGGATCAGCGCTGAGGGAGTTCCGTATTGTCAGAGAGTCAGTGCCAAGAGAGCTCCGCACTGTCAGAGAGTCAATGCCTAGGGAGCGGGCACTGTCAGAGTCCCACAATCCCCCTCTTCGGGGTTCCACACTCTCCCCTCAAAGGATCCTCACATTCTCCCCACTCTCACCTTGTCACCTCCTTACCTCCTTAAAAATTCAACAAAATGTGTTTGACATGATCTTCCCCTTACAAAGCCATGCTGACTATACTTGATTAACCCTTATCTCTCGAAGTGGAGACTAATTCTATCCCATAGAAATTTTTCTGATAGTTTCCTTACCATAGATGTTAGACTCACCGGTCTGTAGTTGCCTGGTTTATCCTTACCATTTTTGAATAATGATGCCATATTAGCTGCCCTCCAGTCTACTGGCACCATCCTGTAGATAGCAAGGAATTGAAAATTAATGTTAGAGATCCTGCAATCTCCTCCTTTGCCTCTCACAGCAATCTTGGCTGCAGTCTGGGCCTGGTGAAACCACTAACTCATTCAAGAATACCACAATCCCCCTCACTTATCTTTATACTGGCACCATTCTTCTCTACAATGAATACAGGGCCAAAATTTACAATTCATCTAGAAACTTCAGCAATGTCTTCTGGCTCCACTTTGATTGCCACTTTGGTCTTCGCTTTTACCTGCCATTAACATATGTTGGAAGGGTCAAAAAGTGTGGCACTGGCAAAACACAGCAGGCAGCATCCGAGCAGCAGGTGAATCAATGTTTCAGGCATAAGCCCTTCATCAGGAATGTGTTGGAAGGATTTACAAGTTGATTCTGAGCCTGTTTGGTCACATTATGGAGACACCTTTCTTGGCCATGAACTGCTAGCTGAGACCTGACCTGAGAGCTTCTTAGTCAGTAATGCAGCTGGGACAAGAACTCCTATAGGTTTCCAATACAGATCAAGAAAAACAATGGTTTCCATCCTGAGAAAGGTCCAAAAAAATGAATTTTTATTCTACGAAAGGTAATGTGAGTTATTTGCAACATTCCAAGTATAATTTATTCAATGATAATGAGGAAATATAATTTCTTGTCCTAGAATTAAATATACTTGGCAAGTATTGACAATGCCTGAAATTCCTCATTGCGTTCACTGGTTACTTCCTCCACATATTTGCTTTCACAAGGATTAAAATGATATAACAAATGATGACTATTCATTTTCTGTTTGTCACATCAACCAACAGCTAATTTCACCCCTCTCCTTGATTGCTACCTCAAGTTGAACAAAACTATATTCAACTTCAGTACGCTATTTCACAGCAAATCAAGTTTCTATTTGTAGATTTTCTGTCTTCTGCTTGTATGTCCCCAACAATCCCAGGTCCCATCTATGCGTCTTTTATCAATAGACTTAATTAATCTAAGTTTCTGGCCAGACTTCTATTCTCCACCCTTCATGCTCAAAATATTTTTGCTCATCTGAAACTGTGCTGATTAAATACACTTTTTCCAGTACCTTACCTCAGAAGAGGGCATTAAAATCTGGCCTGTGTGTCTCCTCTACAAATGATGAATTTATTGGTCAAGTAAACACACAGTTGTTTAGTATGTTCATTAAGGACTCATTCACTGTAAATGGCGGCTGCACAAAACAACTTTCTAATTGTGCCAAATCCAGCTCAAAACATAAAAGCACATTGCTGTTGTGTTGGTAAATGAGCAACAGTCAAAGTTAACTCATTCTTCAAGAAGCTAATGCTTTGGCCTCTGTGGAGAGATTGGATGAGAGTGAAGTGGGAGAGGATGTTCAAATGGGAAACTTGAAAAGATAGGGTTCCCAGATATCTTACTGAAATTAACGGCAATTACATTTGTCACCAGGTTTCCCATCCAATACTGCCCAAGCTGACAGGTTACCTGCACGCTGGGCATGGATGCAACTGTGCATCTGAGTTTGATGTCATAGTGGCACATTGATGGAACATCACAAGTGGGGGGTCACACAATTCAATGGAATGCAATGTCGCAAGGGAGTGGAAGATCATGAAGGAGTGGGACATCATGAGGGAATGAGACAGGATGAGGCAATGGGACTTATTAAGGCAGTAAGACATTGTCAGGCAATGTGACAAGGTGAGCATTAGGGCATTTAGAGGGAGTGTGACAGTACAAGAAAATGGGACAATGCAAGGAATGGGACATTGTGATGGAGGTATTCCTTACACAGGAGTCATTGATCATGTGGAGGTTAGTCCAACATGTGATACAGTGTATAATTAGTTTGGCATCACTGCCCATGTGGTTCTCCTGGGTCTGGGTTGTTGACCAGAGAATCCTGATCATGAGGATGTAATCATGTTGGGACTGCAGGCATCACTCTTTCTTCTCTTTCTTTCCAACAGTAATCAAGGCACTTAATTCACGGATCTGGCCCTTCTCTTCTCCTTTAATCCATTGGGATTTCCGAAGCCCTGGATTTTCAACATCCATTAAATTCACACAAAAATACCTCTATTATGAATGCATGCAATGATTGCATTCTGAGGGTGAATTGGTTACCTACCCTTGACCTGTCTCCTTTAAAGCAGAAACTAATAGGTTGGAAGCAGACGTTGGAGAATTTTAAAATTTATATTATTACTTCCCTACCTCCAAACCACCATTTTGGGATTGAAATACTCCAAGACTCTGCAACTGTGTGTTGTATTTTTTTAAATAAAATTGCATCTGTCATATGCTAATCTATTCATTTGACTTTCCAGATTGCTGTGAATGCTCGGAGTGAATTTCAATTGGGAGTATCACTTCCATTTTGCACATCTTGAAGAAGTGTCCTGTTTCAATGAATGGAAAAATTACAATCTATAGCCCCACAGTTTCCTGCAGTGTGCTAGTGTACTAGAGTCCCACATCACACTGGAACTACAGATTGCAGAACTACTAGAGAATGAGAATTCTCTAGAATCCTCTAGAGAATGCGACATCGACATTAAGATGCTCATTTATCAATGCTGGGAACACTGAAAATAAGACGGCAAGTTCAGAAACAGTTGTGACAGTTGGGAATAATTATTTAGTGGGAAGATCAGACAGACAATGATTGAAAACAAAGAATTCCAATTACTTCCATATTGAGGGATTGAGTACAGAAAGAAGACAGAGGATAAAGAATACATTTGATTTGAAGTTCCAAATAAGCTGAAAGGTCACAAACAGGATTAGGGAAGGTGACAGCCTAGTGGCATTATTGCTGGACTTTTAATCCAGAGACCTGGGTTCAAATGCCACCAAGATGAAATTGTAATTCAAGACAACTCTAGAATTAAGAGTCTGATAATGACCATGAAACCATTGTCAATTTTCAGAAAAGCCCATTTGGTTCACTAATTCCCTTTAGGGAGGAAACTGCATTCTTACCTGGTTTGGACTAAATGTAATACCAGGCACATAGTAATGTGCTTAACTCTTAACTACGGTCTGGGATGTGCAATAAATGTCGACCGAGCTAGCAACACCTTCATCCCATGAATAAATTTTAAAAATTCAACATAGTAAAAGGCCATTTGGCCCACCTAGTCTATGGCAACATTCCTGTTTCACACAAGCTTCATTCTGCTCTCTTTTATGCCACACTGTCCACATAATCTTCTATTCCTTCTTCTTTGATATACATGCCTAATTTTCCCTTAAGTATAACTATCGCGGTCTTCACAATAATGGAATGTGAATTCCACATTCAACACCTCATTTTTCAACTGGTGAAATTGTTGCTTGATAGGGGCAGAATGATTGGGAATAGAGGTCCACAATTCTGGGAAGGACTGAAGCAACACTACAATTGGCAAGGTGGAGGCCCAAGGTTCTCAGTGAAGGGCTGCTGAAGCATTCCTGCTTCTTCAAAGGCTCATTTAAAATGATTTGCCCCTGCTGGAACTGACAGCTCATGCATCCATTTCACAACCAGATTTCCCATGCGCATTTAAAGATGTTAATGAAAAATCCAGGCAGGCAACAGGAGTTTTCACGTCGGGTTGTGATCACCATTTTGTGTGCCCTAAGGGATAACCTTCAAATTCCTCCATTTTGTGGTAGTGACCAGCAAGCTTTGCATTCAGGTAATCAAATCAAGTTGGTGAAACTGGGACCAACTTAGAGGTGATATAGAATCAAAGCAAGGACACTAAAAAATACTGAAAGAGCTAAAAACTGTGAATGGACGAAATAACTCAAAAATCAGAAATGTACAGTGTTGCACATGGCAAGTGTGGCATGGGAGTCAGGCTAAGCCCAGACTATGAGCTCTGACTTTGTGAAGGGGTTGGGTACATATGTAGGGCATTCTCTGAGCATCCTGACAGTTGCCAGGATGTTCTGTCCACTGGTTCCCGGGCACCAGGTGACAGGAAGGGGCAGTAAGAAAAAGGAAGTAATAGGCTCTGTTAACCCCTTCAGTGCAAGGAAATGTGTCTTTAGTGGATTCAGGAAGCATCTCAGGCCTGAGAAACTGGAAACACCAGTTACAATCTGGATGGCAAGGCAACTTAGTTTGCTTGGTTAAGGATAACTATCAAAAGGTGTACCATGAGTGGGCCAGTTCTCAACTGTGTTTCTGCTCTTTGAGAACAATGTTTAGCCAAATTATGTTTTACAAAGGTGGGAAAGGGGATAATAGGATAATATATTGAGAATCTAGACCCATACCCCTGCAGAATTCATACCCCATCAATTCTCATTATTTAACAAGCAACCTGCTGATTGAAGAGAAGGAGTTGAGATCTCAAAGAGTTTTATTTGTTTTAAATGGAGGTGAGCAATGATCATCCACTGTAAGTAGTTTTTTTTTCATAACAAGTTAACAGCGAAATAGCTAGTGTAGATGACGAGAAACATTTACCTTCAGCAGAGGAGTTAATAACCAGTGCCACAGTTTTAAATTAAGGAACAATAGATTTAGAAAAGATTTGAAGAACCATTTTTTTCGCACAAAGGATGGGTGTGTAACTGGAACTCACTGCCTGAAAGGCTAGTAAGAGGCAGGAATCCTCAAGATATTAAAGCAGTATAATGATGAGCATTTGAAATGCCAGAGTATACAGGATACAGGCTAAGTGCTGGATAGGTACGAATAGATAAATGTTTGATGTCCAAAATTAACTTGATGGACCGAATGGCCTTTTTTCTATGCTATAAAATCTCTGTGACTCTAATTTGTTTGCCTATTTGGTGCCAGAGAAATAAGAATGCACTGACCTGAAACATTTGCAAAGAGTTGCACAAAACTTGAATATCACTGGAAAAAAGATACATTTTGTTGAAGCTTTTAATTTTGTATTCATCAGGGCAATTTGTAAGAAGTACCAAAATAAAGAGTAAGCAATATTCATACATGCACCATTGGATCTGCACAATATGAAGTGCCCAAATGTTATGGCAGAATGCTGCAATTATTATTAAATAGGTTTTCTATGTAACTCATTTTCCATTTGTGAAATCTAAACTGAACTTGTACATCAATGTGCATGTGCTCATTTGAAATTGCCTGTGTATTCACCAATGTAACACTCAAGGAAGCCGGAGACATCCGTATTGCAGCTTCATATGTTGATCTAAATCCTTCTCCATTGCATGAAACAGTATTCCTTTCATTTGAACATTGGTGACTCAGGGGCTATCTGAGAGAGGTTTACAAAATTATGAGAAGCATCGATAAAATGGATAGTTAGAATCTTTTTCCCAAGGTAGAAATGGCAATTATTAGGGGACATAAGTGTAAGGCGAAAGGGGGAAAGTCTAATGAAGATGTGAGAGGCAGGTTTTTTATTCAGAGGGTGATAAATGCCTAGAATGCACTACCAAAGGAGATGATAGAAGCAGATGCGTGAACACTATTTAAGAGGCTGGATTAGTAGTGCTGGAAGAGTACAGCAGTTCAGGCAGCATCCAAGGAGCAGTAAAATCGACGTTTCGGGCAAAAGCCATTCATCAGGAATACAGGCAGAGTGCCTGAAGGGTGGAGAGATAAATGAGAGAAGGGTGGGGGTGGGGAGAAAGTAGCATAGAGTACAATAGGTGAGTTGGGGGGGCTGAAGGTGATAGGTCAAGGAGGAGGGCGGAGTGGATAGGTGGAAAAGAAGATAGGCAGGTAGGACAAGTCATGGGGACAGTGCTGAGCTGGAAGTTTGGAACTGGGATGAGGTGGGGGAAGGGGAAATGAAAAACTGTTGAAGTCCACATTGATGGCCTGGGGTTCCGAGGCGGCAGATGAGGTATTCTTCCTCCAGGCATCGGGTGGTGAGGGAGCGGCAGTGAAGGAGGCCCAGGACCTCCATAAACAAAATCATCCGCCTTCGCATAAACCAAATCATCCGCCAACATTTCCGCCACCTCTAAACAAACCTCACCATCAGGGATATATTTCCCTCCCCACCCCTTTCCGTCTTCCGCAAAGAACATTCCCTCCGTAACTACCTGGTCAGGTCCATACCCCCTACAACCCACTCTCCCGCCCTGGCACCTTCCCCCGCCACTGCAGGAATTGCAAAACCTGCGCCCACACCTCCTCCCTCACCTCCATCCAAGGCCCTAAAGGAGCCTTCCACATCCATCAAGGATTTAGCTGCACATCCACCAATATCATTTATTGTATCCGTTGCTCCAGATGCGGTCTCCTCTACATTGGGGAGACTGGACGCCTCATAGCAGAGCGCTTTAGGGAACATCTCTGGGACACCCGCACTAATCAACTACACCACCCTGTGACTCAACATTTCATCTCCCCTTCCCACTCTGCCGAGGACATGGAGGTCCTGGGCCTCCTTCACCGCCGCTCCCTCACCGCCCGACACCTGCATTCCTGATGAAGGGCTTTTGCCCGAAACTTCGATTTTACTGCTCCTCGGATGCTGCCTGAACTGCTGTGCTCTTCCAGCACCACTAATCGAGAATCTGGTTTCCAGCATCTGCAGTCATTGTTTTTACTATTTAAGAGGCATCTTGACAGATACATGAAAAAGCAGGGAATAGAGGGATTTGGCCGAGTACAGGTAAAAGTTTTTTTTAGTTTAGGAAGACATCATTGTGTCAATGCAAGCTTGGTGGGGCTGAAAGAACCTGTTCCTGTGCTTTACTGTTCTTTGTTCTTCTGAGCTCAGCAACTCACACAGTTGAGTTGAGTTTTAAAGGTGTATTATGACCAAGTGGTTACTGTTTCCATGGGATCCCCGCTTGGCCCAGTTCTCATGACATCTTTGTTGGATTCATGAAAATGTGTCTTTGCTGGGATTTCACTAAACTTCTCACCCTGTGTATATTTCCAATACGTAAATGGTAGTTTTGTTATATTTCAACCTGCAGCAATATATAATAATTTCCTTACATGTCTTAATGGGCACCATCCTGCACTCAAGTTTATCTTTAAGATGTAACAAATGAGTTTCCTGTTTTTTATGCACCAGTTGAAAAAATGGCCAGGAGTTTCACTATTACAATGCTACCTTCGTTAGTCAGTATATGTGTTGAGATTTTTACATTTCCATGCATTTTAAGATTGGCCTTATCAGCAACTTCAGAAATAAATCCCAAAATATTAGCTCATCAAACAATCTTATTGCTGAAATAGGTCACAACATAACCATCCTGCTGAATAATAGTTACTTTGATCAGTTAACTATCCACTGTATATCACGCAGACTCATGAATGGGCCTAAATCTGTCTGTTTTGATGCTAAACTGTGCTCTGTCAGTCTCAAATTACAATGGACTGAAAGGGTGAAATGAATTGTTGCACACTTCTATCATGTAATAGTAAAACAATAGGTGTTCGCCATTAACAGGATGCTGCTGTCAAGCTAAACATACGTTTTTACCTATTTCATAATTGATAATATAATATTTGAATTTCAGTGCTGGTGTGATGTCAGGTATGAGACCCATACAACTTAAAGATAGTGCAGGTGATATTAATGGCACATCCCCTTGTCTATTTGTAACAAGCAAGTTATTAACCACATCCAACTTGCCTGTATTTGCAAAGCTTAAAACAGCATCCAACATTAGAGGTGATTCTGTGATTGGACAGCATTTGTTAATTAATCCTGACTGTGTGAAGAATTGGAGTTGACAGTTGGGTTCATTGGGTGGTGCAGTAACTGTACTGGAAGTTGCATATAATCAGCAGGCCTTGTTTGTTCTCAGACTTAATGAATGCATACATAAAATGCACCTATTTCAACTCAACAAAATATCTGGTACATGTTCTCTGGTTCATTTCTTTACTAATCAAAGTCAACCTGACTGGTTTAGAATTTTAGCAAAGCTTGAAGTTAACTGCCAATCATCATTAACTGGTGCATTCTCCATGGCAACGCCACCATCAATCAAAGGTTCCTTGCCAATAAAATCAGCATTCTCCTCTGGTACAGTCTAAATGTTGTTTTCCCTTTACTTTTGTGTTCCTTGTGAATTGTCCTGATGAGTGCACACCATAAACTTGGGCAAAATGTATATTTTCCAACAATGTTAAAATAGCTAAAGAGAAGATTTAGAGACATCAGTACATGTTAACCGTGTCAACCAACCAACTTGAATAGATAGCTAGAACAGCAGAATACAAATGTGAACAAGTTGTTATCAAACTATATAGCATACGATTAGCTTGCACCCTCAGTCATGTCTAATTCCGGTCAACATGAAACAGGGGAAGGATTCAATCACTAGACAGACTGCAAAGGAGAGCTAGGGGCCTGGCCCCTCATGTCAAGGATTTGAGTTATGAGGATGGGAGTAGATAAATTCACACCTTTCAGGCTGGAAGGAAGCTATTGAAAACATATATGTGTTGGATAATAATGAGTCAGAACTGAACAAGGGAGTCTAAGATTATCAGGATAGACAGGAATGCGCGTTGAGGCCAGAATCACATCAGCCATGGTCGTGCTGAATGGCAAAGTGGGTTCAAGGGGCTGAATGGCCTCCTGCTGCCTTTAATTTGTATATTTAAATGTTGCGAGGAAGACTAAATTAGAATGTGACTTTAAATTAAACTGTGATCATAAAAATAAGGCTTAAAACGTTAAGGATTAAATACAGCTTCAAGTTAGTAAAATATAACTTTGAGTCTGGCATCAAGAAGCCCTTGAATAATCAACATGCAAAATGGATCACCAGACAAAGTGGAATGGAATAAATCTGAAAAAAAAATGAAGAAACTATTAGCTGCGACATTAGAAGTCTTTTAAACTATTCCTGATAGATTTGCTGCAATTTGGAAAATGCTTAAATTTATTAATACTGGGAAGATAGCCCAATATGTACATTGAATGTGGTGGTAAACATGGCATACAGAAAAGACCTAGGAGAAAGTGAGGACTGCAGATGCTGGAGATCAGAGCTGAAAATGTGTTGCTGGAAAAGCACAGCAGGTCAGGCAGCATCCAAGGAGCAGGAGAGTCGACGTTTCAGGCATGAGCCCTTCTTCAGGAAGAAGGGCTCATGCCCGAAACGTCGACTCTCCTGCTCCTTGGATGCTGCCTGACCTGCTGCGCTTTTCCAGCAACACATTTTCAGCTCATACAGAAAAGACCGTTCCCCTTACTTTGAGTAGACACCTGGAATCATATAAAATATAGCAGTTTTTTACAAGATCAGTCTGATAAGGCTCAGCTACTTCACAACGTAACAGAACACAATTCACAAGCAACAGCAATATCGACATTATTGATTTAGAGTTAACACAGAATGAAAGGATTCCTGATGAAGGGCTTTTGCCCGAAGCGTCGATTTTCCTGCTCCTCAGATGCTGCCTGAACTGCTTGTGCTCTTCCAGCACCACTCTAATCTGAATTTCTGTCCAATGGCTCACCCCTTTAATTTTGTGGGGGAGTTCAATTATATACCTGTGCGCTCCTTCATTTTCAAGAATCTTTTTGATTGAGCCAATTAAAACACAAAAACAAAACACTGCAGATGCTGACAATCCAAAAAAAACAAAACCAAGAAATGTCAAAAATTACTGAGCATATCAGCACCTGTGGAGCGAGAAGGAGAATTAAAAACAGAAAATGAAAAAGTTTGTGTTTTTATAAAATATTAAAGTAGTAAAATGTCCCAAAGAGCTTCACAGGAATGTTATCAAGCAATAGTTGACACAGAACCACGTTGAGAGTTTTTAAGACAGTTAGCTGAAAGCTTGGTAAAGGAAATAGGTTTTCAGAGCATAGCAAATGTGAGCAGCAGTTTGCCATTTAACATCTCGTGGCACTCCATGTTGAATTTAAGCATGAATGAGCTTTTACCTGAACTCCACATTCACTGGGTGGGCTAAAGTTGGACAGGTAGGTTAAGGAATTAGCAGCTTTGTGGAAGGGTTATGTCTGTTGGGGGAATGCTGTTAAAGTCTTCCCTACCTTCATGTCTCCATGGCTGGCTGGTAAATTCCAATGCCTTACCCGTTGCTAGAAATACACCCACCTGAAATATTGGATTTACCCTAAGTCCAAGAGACATCAGTAATTGTTCCTGGGACACCTCGTTTCCTTTTAGTCCTAGGAGGGGCTCACTAATATTTCCCAATGCAGCTGATAATACAGGGCTATCAGCTAATCAGAACAACTGGCAAATCTGAAGACCAGGACTTCCTGTGCCTGAGGGTGGAAGTCCCATGCTCACCAGTATGTTATCACTGTGGGCCAGTTGAGTTTCCAATTGGCATGTTGCAGATTGATTTTTGGACATGGGGTTTGAGAAATGGACCCCTTTTAAAGTTCATTCCCACTTCACAGTTATAAATAGCCAACTGTTTACGTTGACACAATAACTTCTAGTTCTAGTCATTCTAGCCAACAGTAATTAATCGCTCAACATCCTGTCCTGTCAAGCCCTCAAGGAATTTTCAATATTTCAATCAGATCTTCTCGTTCTCCTCAATATCAGAGAATATCTAACTCATACTGTTAGATGTATATGAATTGTGTTCAATTACATGTTGGTGATGAAGACTTAGTAACTGGAGGTTTACACGTGTCACCACATGTAGGCAGATTGAAATGCTTTTTTTGAATTTGGATATCCATGCTTGTAATTTGGAATTGTAAATAAATGCTTGTAAAAGTGTATAATGATTGAGTCTATTTCTACATTTCTAGAAAAAAAAAGCTCTGGAATACCCCATATATTTTTCAGTTTCTCTTTAAAGGACATCACTCTCATTGCAGAAAATCAATCAAGTCAACATTCCTCTCTAAGGCAATTCCTTCAGAAAGAAACTAAAACTGCAGACAGTATCCTAGATGTGGATTCAATAAAGGCATGGTAGATAATAATTGCTAAATTATTGCTGAAAAAAGCATATTTTGACAAATATTTTTGTCAATTCATAGGAATATCAGTTCAAGAGGATAACCAACATATGTACTGCAAGAAAGGAGAGAGACTTTGATTGATAGAGACATTGCCTTGGAGAATGCACCAACTAATGAAGATTGGCAGATAACTGCCAAATGCTGAGGTAATCTGGCCACTTTTCAGAACTAAGAATGACTGCCATAGAATTTGTGCAACCTATAGCAAGAAATGATCTGATCAGGATAGCTGATTAGAGCAAGGTTTTAATGCATTAGATACCACAGATTTCCCCGTAAGGGTAAGATATTTCAAAGGTTTGAGTAACAGGTGAAGCCAGCTGTTTCATACTGCTACTATGCAGTAGCAACATGACTGGAATTCTCCAGTAACAAGATGCTGCATCAAGCCAAAGAAATGTTCGACCTATCACACACATGAGTAACATGATATATGAATTTCAGTGCCAGTGTGCTACTTGGTTTTTAGGCCATACATCCCAAGACTGATGGGTCATATCAAACTCTTCAGCTGGTCACAACAAACAAGATATTGATTGCATCCAACCTTGCTGTTCTTGAAAAACTCACAACACAATGTCCAACATTGGATATCGTTGGCAATTGGACAACATTTGCTTGAAAGTCTTGAGGGTGCAAGGAACTACACTGACATATAATTCAGGGTAGTCAGTCTGGTGCACTTGCTTATACTGGAAACTATCTATTCTAATTCAAACTCTTCTGCTCTTTACAGACAAAAAGAACTTATTTGTACACTCTGTACTTGTTTCAACTAAACCAAACAGGGGACAGCTATTCACTAGTTCATTTCTCAGGGCAATCCCTGTCCATTTAGTGTCAACCAACCTAGTTTATAAGGTAAACAAAGCCAGCAGTTAAAAGTCAATCATCATTAATTGTTGTACTCTCCATGGCAATATCAGTCAGAGTCCACTTGCCAACCAATCAGCATTCCTCTCTCATGCAGGATAAATGTTTAATTTTTCTTGAATTGGTATTTTTGCGAATTGTCTTCATGAGTGCAAGACAAAAGGTTTAAACAACATATGTCTTTTCTCAGCAATTCTCACACCCACCAAGTAACTACTTGATAAATTTTATACTCCCAGCAACTTGCTATAAAGACTGACATATTATTTGCCTTCCTAATTGCTTATTACACTTGCATATTAACCATCTATGATCTACATACAAGGAGTCCGACTGCCAGCATTTGCTAATAATCCACAATTTTAAAAACATCCTGCTTTTCCATTCTTCTTAAAGTGAATGATTAAAGATTACATCCTTATTTTAACTATATAGCTTCAGACTCCAACTTGACACATTAGATAACTCTCCTCAGATCTTACTTTCACCCCTATCTTCATATCATCACCAAGTGTGGATATATTATAACAGATCCATACATCTACTTTATTGTTATGGGTGGAATTGGTTATTATAGCAAATGGTGAGCATTCTAATGTCCCATAAACTGAAATCTTCTATAAAAATCTGAAAGAAACTATACAAGGGAGATCGAAAGGCATTAAGGATGAGAGAATCCAGATCCTATACCATTGGTAACTGAAGGTTAAAATCAGTGATACCTTGGAATTCAAAATTAGAGGGACAAAGATAACCTGAAGGGCTCTGAGCTGGAGGAGATTGAAATAAAAAGGAGAAAGGCCGTGGATTTGAAAGCAAAGACAAGAACCTTAAAGTTGTTAGTGTAGAAGACCTGACAATAATACACTTGGTCACTTTTTCCAGGCTTTGTTATTGACATTCAATGTCTTTGTTATACATCTAATGAACAAGTACAGAGCTTGGTTTTATCACTGCATGCTCCTCAGGTTCAGTGCAGGTTTAAACATGACACATTGTCTTTCAGTAGGTAACTCCAGCCAAAGTTATGTCATCAAAACGTCAACAGAAATCTGTAACATTGACATGCTCACTTTGTTAATTTATGTTCTTGCACACAGTCCCATGGGCAGTAATTTACCAAACTGCTCTAAAACTGTTATCATCACAGCTTGTGGCGTTAGAAACATTGTTCCTGGAGAATGAGCTTTGCAAAGTGATCATAGTTTGCTCATTGAGTAACAGCCAAACTCAGTGATCTATAGTGCTAGCTCCTGGATTCCTGACATATTTGGTTAATTTCAAGGCACAGGAAGAAATCTCTGGAGAGCAAAGAATTGGGAGCAGACACGTCAGCATTTTAAGTTTACATTCTGAACCATGTGTGCAGAGTGTCAAGGAAATCAACTAAAGAACAAAACCTAAGAGCCTGCATTTTTCCAGACAGCAAGTCTGTTCAAAGAAGACCCACAGACGAAGCTGCAGTGCAAACCATTATGGTCACTGTTCATCATTTTTCCATTTCAATCTGCCATCTACACAGATGTTAAGAAAGTGACCAGCATCTCATCTGCAGTAGCAAATTGCTTTATGTTTTTCCCTGTGGAGCTTGGAAGCAGTAAAATAGGGATCTGAAATTCAAAGCAATTGCAGTTTTCCTTTCCATCTAACAAAATGCAAAGTGCTTGCATGTTGCTTCAGTACTATAGCCTTAATGAATGACAAGACATTCCATTCTTTCAGTGTGCAGTTAGTTCAGGGCTGATTTCAACAGATCCTGATAGTCCAAGTACACTTTTTGGGAATCACTATCAGGATACTTTTATTTGCTGCCAGCAACCCATTCTGCCATTGTTTCATCTGTGATAATGAGTCTAAACTTGGCTTCAAATAAATTACTCATGTAATGATGTATCCCAAAGGAGCAGTAGCTATGCAACCTGCTGTGTTTCCCAAACACTAGTTTTAAAGTATCCTGGAATTTTTCATTCCCTGTTAATTGGATGTGTCTGGAAGCCTCATACAACATCTTGGCATAGCATCCAAGAGATTCCAATATTTTCTGTCTCTCCCTCCTTACTTTAGACCTCCTTATTTTAATTCCATTGTTTGCATACATGTAAATTATTTCACCAAATTTGGGAAATTCTGTGTCTGGTTTGCATGTTAGCCACTCCATTTTATCCAAACATTTGGAAGTAGAAGGCTCATAGAACATGGATAAGTAAATGACCTTTGGCTAAACTTGTAATTAGGCATTTGTGGGGAGTGAAGCATGTATGCTGTTTTTCTTTCTCTCTAACAGTTTTTGGGCATGGTTTAAAGACTGAGTGAATGACCTCATTTCCAGATCTCCAATCTTCCAGCAGAGCACAGCAATATTATTCCACTCCGTTATGTGCAAGTGAGAGGACCTTTGACTCCTTGCTAATGCATTTCAGATGCTTTGACTGTTCTGAGAGGAGTGTGGAATCATCAGAAAATCAGCCTTGTATTTGTAATAAATTTTATTCCACATTGTCCACTTAACCACCCGTCAGGCAGGGATATACATTAATAAATCTGCAGTTGACACAGCGAAGTTTAGGGTCAATTAGGAGTGGGAAAAAATGCATTCATATTGTGCCTTTCTCAACATCAGGATGTAACAAAGCAGTTCACAGTGTTGAAATGTAGCCACTGTTACAACGTAGGAATCACAGCAAATATGCACAGCAAGTTACACAAAGAGTAATGAGCAATCTACCTCCTAACTTATTCAAGGATTCAACAAGGGCAGTCAGTTTTATAGTTGTTAACCGTTTGCTTATAAATAGTGCCTCATACCCCTCTATCATACCATGCTTGAGGAAGGAGCCGATCTCTAAAACCTTGCAATTTCAAATCAACCTGTTGGACTCTAACCTGGTGTCGTTTGATTTTTGACCTTGTTCACCCTAATCCAACTCCGGCATCTGTACACCATATATTTTTAATGATATTGATCATAAATATTGCCCGGGGAACTGGAGATAACTCCTCCCTTGTGTTTCTTCAAAATATTCCCATGGAACTTTTTAGCAGTCATCTGAGAAAGGGACAGGGTGTTCGCTTAATGCAGGCTTGTGCAACAGACAGCACCCAGCAATCACTGCTCAGGGCCTGTCTGTAGCCTGTTCAATCATTGCCCAAAATATAGGTCAGTGCAACTGAGTTTGAAATCTTGGAAGGATCCTCTCCACTTATCAGAGGCCATTTGTTTCCATGTTTACTAGATTAGATTGCCTACAGTGTGGAAACAGGCCCTTCAGCCCAACAAGTCCACACTGACCCTCTGAAGAGTAACCCACCCAGACCTATTTCCCTCTGACTGATGCACTTAACACTATGGGCAATTTAGCATGGCCAATTCACCTGACCTGCACATCTTTGGATTGTGGGAGGAAACCGGAGCACCCGGAGGAAACCCACTGCAGACACGGGGAGAATGTGCAAACTCCACACAGACAGTCACCCAAGGCTGGAATCGAACCAGGGATCCTGGTGCTGTGAGGCCCTAGAGACCAAGGTTTAATTGTGTGACTATTAGCAGCAATTGTGGAAGAGGACCAGTCTGTCATTGGAGCAGCAATTTGACATGAATGCTTTCGGTCAGCTGAAGGCCTGAATTTGCGGTGGTGAACCTTTGGGGTGGGGACTGGGGGCGATACTAGCTTGGGATTTGAGAGTGTGAGTTGAGCCATTGTGGCTGAGCCAACTTGTTTTGTTGAAGTGGGGGTAGTGGAGTGGTGTAATCCCAAATGCAAGTCGAAACGATGCCTTAGCAAAGCAACATTAGTTGAAACTTGAGAGCTATTTAATGTCCTTCCGCCCAGATGGTGAGCGATGGGGAGAACTGTGCTGAGCCACAGAACAGAATTCAGCCAATGGTGGGCCCAGCTTTGAACGTGACTTCTGCCGCAAGGTAGTAATTTAAACATTCAAATCTCTTATAAACGGGATTTCTCCAGGCTGTCAGCGTTTTGTCAATGGACGATCGGTACTCCCAGGGGTGAGGAGCAACCTTCCAGTTGCAGCCCAGAAGGATTGTGTTTTTTTTTAATACAAAGAACAGACTAGAAGTAGGGAAGACAGACCTCATGAGTCCAACAATGACCAGGAGGGAAAGGAAGGTGCCTGGTGGGAGCATAGCCTTCATGAGAAGCAGCACCAGCACAGCTGGGATGTCAGACTGGTTAAGAGGAAGGTCATGCTAGGCATATATTTAATCAAGCTGTTCAGGCATGTTGTTACACACCCCAGAGAGATATGGGATTCGAAACTAGACCTTCTGCACTGCCACTGCCCTCTCTGTCTCAGTTATCCCATACTTCTCCTCAACAACCTTAGTGGGCGGCACGGTCGCCTTAGTGGGCGGCACTGTGGCACAGTGGTTAGCACTGCTGCCTCACAGCGCCTGAAGACCCGGTTCAATTCCCGACTCAGGCGACTGACTGTGTGGAGTTTGCACGTTCTCCCCGTGTCTGCGTAGGTTTCCTCCGGGTGCTCCGGTTTCCTCCCACAGTCCAAAGATGTGCGGGTCAGGTGAATTGGACAAGCTAAATTGCCCGTAGTGTTAGGTAAGGGGTAATGTAGGGGTATGGGTGGGTTTCGCTTCGGCGGGTCGGTGTGGACTTGTTGGGCCGAAGGGCCTGTTTCCACACTGTAAGTCTAATCTAATCTAAACACTAATAGCCAAATTTCCCAGGCATGTGGGTATGCGGGTGGCTTTCATCTGAATTCCACCAATATCACTGAATGCTCGTGATTAAGACTTGGAGCCTAGACATATCTCTTCTTCTTAAGCAAGAAGCTTTTATCAGTTAGCCATTAGACTATCTTTCGTTTAAATTCCAGATTTATTAAATGCAAATGTTGTTGTTTACATGAGTGGAATTTGAAGCTACATCCCCAAAGTTACGTTGTGAGATCATTACTGCAGCGGTGTAACCACAATAACACTTCCTCCCCACTGCTCTGCTGCTTGGTACTTTTAAGTGAGCATTTAAATAGTTACTCATTTAAATGATCAACATTGTTGGTGTCTTATTTGTACTAGTTGCTTTCCCTGAAATTCACGTTCACTGTTGCAAAAAGCCTTGTTTCAATGTAATGTACTCCCTGGCTCCAACAGTGTAACTCTCCATCGTCTAACAGTGGAATATTAGCTTAGATTTTGTGCTAAAAGTGAGGCTTGAACCCAAAGTTTGGCAACTGCAGAAGTGCATTTAGTTGGATGTGTGTACAGCTAATAAGCTTTTTGGAAAAATAGAGAATGAATAAAGAACAGAAATGTGATCACTAATACAGATATCCTGGCTGAAATAGTACACAAGATCATTGCAATGCCTCTGCATCTTCTTGTAGCTAGTGTACTGAGTTGACCTTGCCAGATTCAGCAAGATCAGCTTAGAAGCATTGTTACAACATGTTCACTTTGCACACAGATACATCAACTACATTGTTGTCAATAACTGAATTAATGAATACATATGTCGATTACATTTGGGAGATCTTTAGAAATCTGTTTCTTGCCATCTTCATGTCTCTTCTCAGTTCCAGGATTGACACAAACTCTTAGGAACATCTACCTGTTAACATAACTCATCTTTCTGGGTCAGTGATGTTTTTCTATTATTTTTAAAATTTCTGTCTTTTTTTAGACTCCAGTGAAATTGAATCTTATTGATTGCATTTCTATTTGTGAAAATGTACTGCTTAATCATAGAATCCCTATGGTGTGAAATCAGGCCATTCAGCCCATTGAGTCCACACCAACCCTTTGGGGAGCATCCCACCCAATTCCTGTAACCCAGCATTTCCCATGGCTAATCCACCTAGCCTGCACATTTTGGAGCCTGGGAGGAAACCAGAGCACCCGGAGGAAACCCCCGCAGACATGGGGAGAATATGCAAACTCCACACAGACAATCGCCTGAGGCTGGACTCAAACCTGGGTCCATGGAAACTTTGAGGCAACAGTGCTAACCACTGAGCCACCATGTCACACCTTCCTGCAACATAAAAGCTTCCTTTAGCCATTCAAAAATGCAATTATTTCTGCTACTCTTTTATGAGAATTCATAAATAGATGCACATGATTTGTGGCATTTGTGACTGGAACTGCAACTGTTTACAATACATATTAATGACTTGGAGGAAGGAAGTTAATGTACTGTAGCAAAATTTGCAGTTGTCACAAAAATAGATGGAAAGGAAGATTGTGAGAGGGATAAAAATAGTTGACAGGAAGAAATGGATAGATTTAGTCAGCAGACAAAATATTGGCAAATGGAGTATAATGTGGGAAGTTGTTTATTTTGAAAGGGAGAACAAAAGAATAGAGTACTTGTACATGAAACGCAGAAAGCTAGCTGTCTACACCGATACAGTAGATAACCTGGAAGGCTAATGGAATGTTGGTCTTTATTTGAAGGGGGTTGAGTATAAGATTACAGAAGTCTTCCTCCAATAATACAAGGTGGTGGTGGGACCACATCTGGAGGACTGTGAGCAGGTTTGGTCCCCTTCAGCATTGGTTAATTTGGATAATCTCTATTGCATAGGGATTGTCTTATGAGGAAACATTAAGCAGGTAAGAGTTTAGAAAAATGAGAGGTGATCTCGTTGAAACATTTGGTATTCTTAAGGGATTTGACAGAGTAAATCCTGAGAAGATGTTTCCCCTCATGTGAGAGAGGATATAGTCTCAAGATAAAGGAGTATCAACTTAAGACTGAGATGAGAAGGCATGTCTTCTCTCAGAGGGTTGAGAATCTTTGGAACTTCTTGCCTCGGAGCAAAGTCCTGGTGTATACAGAACAACCTCGATTATCCGAACGAGACGGGTGGGGAATATTTTGTTCGAATAACTGATTGTTCGGATAACGTATAACGGGTTTACAGGACCTTGAGACCTTGTTCAGATAATTGACATTCAGATAACCAAGGTTGTTCAATATTTAAGACTGTGATAGATTCTTGATCAGTAGGAGAATCAAGTATTATGGGGAAAGGGCAGGAAAGTGAACGTGATGAATGTTGTCAGATCAGCCATGATCCTATTGAATGTTGACCAGGCTCATAGGGGCTAAATAACTTACTCCTGTTCCTATTTCTTTCAATCTTAAAATGAAGAGAGCAACTGTTTCAGATCAATTTTGTGAATTTTTTATATGTCCAATAGAAAATTTAGCACCATGATAATATCATTAGTTTTTTATCAATGGATTTGCATTGAAATTCTGTAATTATTTTATGGGGTACAGAACATTATTTGAAAATAATCCAATGCTATCAAAAGTGATGCAGTTTAGAATCGAGCAGTAACAGAAGGAGGTCATTTAGTCGACTGTACTTGAGTCAGATCTTTGAACAAATTTATCAGTTACTTCCTGTCAATGTGCAATTCTCAGCAAACGTCCCCACTTCTGACCTCAAGATGGAGCAGAGCTCATCGATGAAGTAGTTGAAAATGATTGGGCTTAGTACATTACTTTAAGGAACACTTACAGAGATCCCCTTGAGTTGAGATGATTGACCTCCAGCAACCACAATCTTCTTCTTTTATGGTAGATATGACTCCAACCAGTGGAACATTTTATATCTGACTCCCATTGACTCCAATTTTGCTCAGACTCCTTGATGTCACTCTTGGCCAAATGCTGCCCTGCTGTCACTGTCACCTCACCTCTGGAATTCAGCACTTTATTTTCCATTTTGGACCAAGGTTGGAACCAGACATTTTTTTTTAATTGTTCATGGAATGTGGATGTTGCTGGAATTTATTGCTCACCCGTAATTACACAGAGGGCAGTTAAGAGTCAACCACACAAAAAATAACATACTGTGGATGCCAGAAATCTGAAACAGATCCAGAAAATGTTAGAGAAACTGAGCAGAGCTGGCTGCAACTGCACAGAGATAAACAAAGTTAGCATTTTGACTCTTCTCCTGTTGTGGTAGGTCTGGAGTCAAATGTAGGCCAGAGCAGGTAAGGATGGTACATTTCCTTTACCAAATGGGTATTCACGAATCAGATAAATTTTCACTACAATCATTGGTATTTACATGATCACCATTTGACCAGTTTATTTTAAAGTCACAAATTTTATTGTATTCAAATTTCATCATTTGCAACAGTGGGATTCAAAATTACATCCCTAGAACTTTCACTTGATTACCACACCAGTGATGCTACCACTATGCCACTAACTTTGCTTCAGTGAAGTGGCCCTAATGGAACAATAGTAGCTATTCCTTTGCAAGTACTGCAAATGATAACACTGTCAAAGTCCCCTTCCAATACTTTGTTCATGCCTTGGAGCCAACAGATTACTTGGAAATTGGTTGGTTTAGAAATATCCTGTTTTTTGTGTACAAGAAATACCTGGGTAAAATTTCACATTATCAAGAGGATGCCAGTGCCGTAGTTGTATTGAACAAGTTGACAAAGGGTACAGCTAGTTCTGGAGCATGAGCCTTCAGTACTATCGCTGGAACATTGTCAGAGCCCATAACCCATCCACAATCCAGTGCCATCGACCATTTTTTGATATCACATGGAATGAATTAAACTAACTGAGGCCTGGCATGTTGTTAGGGACCTCAGGAGGAGGCCATGATGGATCCTCCATTCGACACATCTTGAGAAGATGGATACAAATACTTTGGTCTTGTCATATGCACTGATATGCCAGACTGCCCCATAATTGAGGGTGGTGATATCTGCAAAGACTCCTTCTCCTGTTCATTGATTCATTGTCTATCACCATCTGTGACTGGAAAGGGAAGGACTGCAGAGCTTAGTTAGGAGCTGTTGTTTGAGGGATCACTTACTCCATCTATTGCATATTGCTTATGTTGTCTGGCAGGCTAGCTGCCCTGTGTTGTAGCTTCACCAATTAGGCATCTCAATTTTCTGGATTGCTGGTGCTGTACTAAGCATGCAATCCTGCACTCTTCATTGAACCAGTGTTGATCCTCTGGTTTGATGTTAATGGTAAAGCGAGGAACATGCCAAGCTTTGAGGTTATAAATTGTGGTTGAATATTAATTCTGCTGCTGTTGTTGGCCCACAGCTCTTCATTATGCTCAGTTTTGAGTTGCCACCTCCCTTTAAAGTCTACACCATTTAGCATGGTATTCATAAGATAAAGACAAGGTATTCTTAAGGTAAAGACAGAACTTGGTCTCCTCAAAACATGAACATGGTCATTCTTACTGATACTGTTATGGACAGACACACGTGTGACAGGTAAATTGATGAGGACAAGGTCAAATAGGTTTGTCCCACTTGTTGGTTCCCTCCGGTTGCAGAGCCAGTATATCAGCTATGTCCTTTTGGACTCA
Organism: Hemiscyllium ocellatum; assembly: GCF_020745735.1. NCBI lineage: Eukaryota > Metazoa > Chordata > Chondrichthyes > Orectolobiformes > Hemiscylliidae > Hemiscyllium > Hemiscyllium ocellatum. The sequence continues at coordinate 91,147,210 of NC_083407.1, read as the reverse complement.
GCCAGCTCAGTCAGTAATGGTGTTACTGAACCGCTCTTGATGATGGACATTAAAGACCCCACCTAGAATATATTTTGTGTCTTTACCACCCACAGTGTTCCTCCAAGTAATGTTCAACATGGAGGAGAACTGATTCATCAGCTAGGAGGTGGGGATTGGTAGGTGGTAATTAGAAGGATATTCCCTCACTTACATTCAACATAATTCATGGGATCTGAGTTCAATGTTGAGGACTCCAAGGACAAACCCCTCTTGACTGTCCATCCTTATGCTGCCACCTCTGGTGAATCTGTCCTGCCAGTGGGAAAGGACATACTGAGGAATGTTGATTATGGCATCTACAATATTGTCTGTAAGGTACAATTGCCTCAGTATGACTAGGCAGGTAGTGGCTTGATTTGTTTGTTGAACAGCTTTTCCAGTTTTGACACTAGCCCCTAGATGTTAGTAAGGAGGACTTTGCAAGGCTAAAGTATGAAGCCTCAGCACCAATTTTCATTTCTCAGATACAGTACTTGATGACAGAAAGAAATGGTGGTACCATCTGTGGGCAGTCATGCATCCAATGATGATCAGTACCCTTCAGTCCATTGGGAACAGCACCAACCCAGAAACCAAACACCGCCATAACAACACCTGATAACAACTTCATTTGTGGCCAGACCTTCCTGTCACAGATTTGTTTCTGTTGCCATCAGCAAAAGAGTACCATTTGAATTTACCCCTCCCCCAGCAGATTAGATTTGCTGCCTGTCCAGCAGCTTGTGTAGATGTGAAGATGCCAACGACAAGGAGTTAATGTTGTCTCTCCTCATTGTCCCTTCTTCCAAGCTGCATCATTTCTCACCTTTTGGCATTGAATTTCATTGGCCTATTTGCTAGTTGGTATGTCCTTCTGAAGTCTTCAGTTATAATTTTCACTAGTTTGAAGTTCCAAGCCATCAGCAAACTTTGGAATGATGTAAATTTGTATTCAAATTCAGGTTATGCATATACAAGGGTCACTCAGCTCAAATGGCCAGCTCGACTCCCTTGGCGAATGACACCAGTAGTATGGGTTCAATTCCCATTTTGGCTGAGGTCATCATTAAGGCTCATTTTTCTCAACCTCACCCCCATGCCTGACACATGCTGACCCTCCAATTAATTTTGATGCCAGTTGCCCTTCTCTCTGAGGAGAGATTGGACTTTGGTGACATTCCACTTACATTGCAAGAACAACAGTGGCCCCAATACAGTATTAATCTACAAAAAGATGTTCCCTCCAGTCTAAGCATTCATGACCACTCATTGCATAACCAATATTGCATTCTTGCTTTCACTGGCCCTCTAATTTCATGGGCTCTAATACTACTTGCAAGTTCATTATGTTGTAAATCTTAAATATTTTTTGAAATTCCAATCAAGACTGCATCAAGGCTAGGTTGAAGGAGTGGTCAAAAATTGGTGATGGAGTTTAATGAAAAAGAATGTAAAATCATGCACTTTAGTCCGAAGATTAAAAGGCAGACTACTAATTAAATAGGGAGACACGAAAGAAAATGCAGGACAGAGGGATCTCTGCATGAAAGACAAAATGTTGACGTTCAGGTACAGCAGGTAATGAAGAAAGCAAGTGGAGTTTTGGCTGTTATTGGGGGTTGGATCTTAAAAACAGGGAACTTCTGTCACAACTGCACAGTGTTTTGACAACATTTCACCTGGAGCACTGTGTACAATTTTGATCTGGATATTTAAAAAACATGATACACTGCCATTGGAGGCTGTTCAAAGGAAATTAATTAGGATGATTCCTGGGATGAAGAGGTTGATTTATCAGGAATGGCTACACAGACTTTGGTCTTTATTAATGAGCATTTAAAAGAATGAGGACTGATCTTATTGAAACATAAAAGATTCTGAGATTGCTTGACAGGGTAGAGGTTGAGAAGATGTTTCCATTAGCAGGGGAGTCTTAAACTCGGGGTCATAGTTATTGAATAAGGGACATTCAACCATAACTGAGATGCCATGGAATTCTTCTGACAGAGGATAGTGAACATCTGGAACTCTGTCACAGAGGTTGAGGAGGTTAGATCACAGAATGTATTTAAAGAGGAGATGGATTTTTAGCAAGTTTTAGAATTCACCGTTATTTTGAGCTGGCATAGAGATGCATTAAATCCTGAAAGTTAATCTTTGTGAATGGCAGAGAAGGCTTGACGGACTTGCTCTGATTTCTGGTGTTCTTTTATCAAAAGTTTGAAAATTGGTATCTAAAAAGTGCATTTTTTTAATGACCCAGTCTCAAATAAGAAGTATCTGGAATCCTGGGTTGAACATTTGGCAACATTCTATTTACCCAAAACTCAATCCTTGTGCACTGATATGAGGAAATTATGCTATTCTCTTCTTAATTTGTTTTTTGGTTGATTAACCACCGTAATTTCATTCTTTCTTCAATTGCTGAATTTGCAGCAGAACCTCCCAACTCATAATTCTCAATTACATCTGCTTTGGGACTTCCAAACTATCTGCAATGAGGCTACAGTGTGTTGAAACAGATGATACTATTACATACTGCAACAAAGTATGTGGCTTGGGTCTTCTGGGGTACTAAAAGCTGTTCTGGCTTTTAAGAATGATTAGTTATTTCCTTTAGCTGCAGAATATTTTGGCTGTTAATTCTAACAATCCAATTAAAGAATTTGTCATGCACTCATGGCATCTAATCCCCTGCAAACAGCGAGTGTTTATGCCCACTATATAAGTGTGTGATGTTTCTGATGTGAATGAGGTTTAACAACAACATGATTAGGAAAAATGCACCACCTTTGTACTTGACAGACCGTAAGACAGATGTGGAGAATTGGAAGAAATCTTAATGCTGAAAACGCTGGGGATCTAGACCAACAGCTAAAAATACAGTAAAGTCACATTTCATTTCCAAGTCTTACAGTTCAAACTAGGCTGTCTTCCATTGTGAGTTCTGAATCTATATAATTACAAAATACAAACTGAACAGGAGAGAAAGATCACTTTGGTCATCAATCACACCGTGCCTAAAAATGCTGCAACAATGTACAGCACGGACCAGTCTCCTGGAACAGGTAATTTAGGAAAAATTCAAAATTATTTTCTAATTCCAAAAGCCTGTGCTATCTAACTGTTCCCCACTGTGACCCCATTTTGAGGCTTCTAAATTGCTGTGACCCCAGAGTTTGCACTGGCAGGTAGAGTGCCAACAACGGTGGTCAATACAGTGGCAGGTGGGCAGCACAGTGGTTAGCACTGCTACCTCACAGCGCCAGAGACCTGGGTTCAATTCCTGCCTCAGGCAACTGTCTGTGTGGAGTTTGCACATTCTCTCTGTGTCTGCGTGGGTTTCCTCCAGGTGCTCCGGTTTCTTCCCACAGTCCAAAGATGTGCAGGTCAGGTGAATTGCCTGCAGTGTTAGGTGAAGGGATAAACGTAGGGGAATGGGTCTGGGTGGGTTCCTCTTCGGAGGGTTGGTGTGGACTTGTTTGGCCAAAGGGCCTATTTCCACACTGTAAGGGGAAATGGGTGCTTGTTATGGGTAGTGAAACAATAAGTGCAAAGATGGTTTTTTAAATGAGAATCTGTCATCTCACTGGCTGCTTGGGATCAGGAATTAGGCCTCAAAGAGAGGTCAGTTAGACCATGCCCATCATTCAAAGACCGCGTGAGTGTTAAAAACAGAAGCTCACAGCTGTCAGTATTTGGTCAGAGCTTCACAGTAGCCATTGCTGACAGTGTGCGCACAACCTCATTATCCTGTCTCACAACCTTACTGAGGGCCACACAGTGGCAATCCCCTCTGGAAACAAAAATGTCCGTTTCAGATAGGAAGTTAAATTTATTTTAAAATAATGTAATGAATTCATATCAACTAATCCCATTAAGTCATAATTTCTCAAAAGTTTAATCTTTGATGTGCACTTTCATTACTACAAACTCTTCAACTGTGTCATATTCTGCTCACCAACTCTACACTTTGTCCAAAGCCTAAATAACCCTCATCAAAATTGTGCACAATGTCCTGTGCATACACATCAAAGCTTACATGACCCTGGTATAGTATTTTCTGTTACATACTTATTGCTTTTATGTATACAACATAAAAGCCCATTTTAATTTCCTGTGGCCATCTGTCATGCATAAACAATGACAAACATTGTTTTCCAGATCGTTGATTGGTTAACTTTAATTGGCAACTTTGTGTAGTCTTAATATAAGTGGCAGTTTCCAAAGAAAGACATGAATTTGCATATGATCTTTTCATGACCATGAGATGGCACTTTGCAGCCAATAAAGTGCTATCATTATTGAATTAGGCAAAACCCAGTGTTAAATTTTCATGGAATTGCCACAACACTGGAGATCTTTAACCTAATGGGAATGGCCCAGATTTGACAAATCTTCTCTTTTGAGGGGGAGCATGTAGAAGGGGATTGGAAGTAAGTCACAAAGATAGGAAACCTGAATTCAACACAGTCACTTGAAGTTGGTGTTAAGTTCAAAAAACTTCAATTTGGCTGTTGCAAGAATCTTAAGCTCCAGTCACAAGGTTTTTGAGTAGATGTAAATGATAGAAGGACAATCAAGGTCCATTTAACTGTCAAGGTTTGAAATTAGTCAAATCCTCAGGTCTTTAAACATCAACAAAAACAACATGTCTACAGCTTTTGGTTAAGATTAGATTAGATTAGACTTACAGTGTGGAAACAGGCCCTTCGGCCCAACAAGTCCACACCGACCCGCCGAAGCGAAACCCACCCATACCCCTACATTTACCCCTTACCTAACACTACGGGCAATTTAGCATGGCCAATTCACCTGACCCGCACATCTTTGGACTGTGGGAGGAAACCAGAGCACCCGGAGGAAACCCACGCAGACACGGGGAGAATGTGCAAACTCCACACAGTCAGTCGCCTGAGTCGGGAATTGAACCCAGGTCTCTGGCGCTGTGAGGCAGCAGTGCTAACCACTGTGCCACCGTGCCGCCCTAAAGTACAGCACAGAACAGGCCCTTCGGCCCATGATGTTGTGCTAAGGATTATTCTTAATCTAAAATAAAATAACCTAACCCTTCAATTCACTGCTGTCCATGTGCTTGTCCAGCAGGCACTTAAATGGCCGTAATGACTCTGCTTCCACCACCACCATTGGCAATACATTCCATGCATTCACAACTCTCTGCATAAAGAACCTAGCTCTGATGTCTCCTCTATACCTTCCTCCTATTATCTTAAAACTATGATCCCACATGCTGGTCAATCCTGCCCTGGGGAAAAGTCTCTGGCTATTGACTGTATCCATGCCTTTCATTACCTTGTCTACCTTGATCAGGTCACCTCTCTTCCTCCTTCTCCCCAGAGAGAAAAGTCTGAGCTTAGCCAACCTCTCTCTAGTCCAGGCAGCATCCTGGTAAAACTTCTTTGCACCCTCTCCAAAGCCTCTGTATCTTTCCTATAATAGGGCAACCAAAACTGGACACAACATTCCAAGTGTGGTCTCACCAGAGTCTTGTAGAGCTGCAGCAAAGTCTCGTGGCTCTTAAACTCGATTCCCCCTTAAACAATTAATGTTCTGGACTGTTTTGGTTGGCAGATCATCTGGTGTAACTTAAATTAAAAAGTTACCATGTGTTTCTATAGAATTAATTACTGACATACAATTCCCAAGTGGCGCTCTTGCAGATTAGGCGATTATGAATGTAGGGTTGAGGTTCAATAGCTCCACAAGCACATATATCTTAGCTGGGATTGCGTTGGGAGGCAGATGCTAAGTTCATATCTTGATTAACAGTTTAATGTAACTCTTAAATTGTTGGACATCTTTGGTGTGGTTACTAGAAAAAAGGCTTTAACAACAGTGATCACTAAAGGTGATTTAAAATCATGGGAGAATTTCTATTTCTGAATTAAGTGTGAATGGGCACTACTAGATTGTTATAAGTTCAATGTTTATTTATCCACATGAAATCTGGACATAATTGAAACTGAGTGAATGGCAATGGAGATGGCACTGGGAATGAAGTGGCACAGTGTTAATATGGACCATGGCGAAGTGGGTTGGACGTGAGAGAGTTTGAGGAGTGAGGGCTAAAGGGACTGACAGGTTTTAAAACAAGCAAGACCAGAGAAGCAAGATGGGTTTTCAAACCAAACTGGTTCCAGGGTTGGCAATCCAGCATCAATCACACCTCCAACTCCCCGCTGCAAAAGGTCCACTTATAGAATTTATTTATTTTTTTCATGGATTGTGGGCATTGCTGGCTTGACCAAAATTTATTACCCATCCCTAATTGCCCAGAGGACGTTGAGAATCACCTACATTGCTATGTGCCTGGAGTCACGTGTAAATCAAACGAGGAAAAGAGGGCTGACTTCCTTCACTAAAGGACTTCAGTGAACCAGATTGTTTTACTTTTTACACAACAATCAGCCATAGCTTTGCATGGTAACCATTAAACAAGCTTTAGGCTCAAGATCTTGTGTTGAGTCCACATTTTGTCACCAGCTCCTGTGGTTGGATTCGAACCCATGTCCACAGTACATCAGCCTGTGGTTCTGGATTATTCTTCTGGCAACATTACCACCATGCCATTAAAGTTGGGGCTGCCAAGTCAGGAAATTTCCCGATTCAGGCAAGCCACTGCAGTAGCAAAAATCTGGAACAGTAGCCAATTTGTGCATAGAAAAACAAGACAAATAACGTCACGATCCATTTTTTTGTAATATTAACTGAAGGAGTAATATTGGTGAGGATGTAGGGGTTTACTAATATGGGACATTTTACATCAATCTGATGGGGTAGTTGGGACCTGAGGTAGGGTGACCAGATTTTCGAAGGTCAAAACTGAAGAAACAATGGACATTTACAAATCACTCCTCAATGTAATGCTCCCTCACAACATGAACAGATTCCCCTTTGCAGCTCTTCTGGTTCAGCACCTGCTCTGCTCTGATCATTGTATCACTGGAAAGAAATAAAATTGCCACAAGTTGATGCTTTTCTTCTATTCAAAATCAAGTCCCTGTCAAGTTGCTAAGAAACCATGTTCTACAGTTGGAAGCAACACAGACACGTTTCCTCACACTTTCCTGCTGCCCGCATTCGGCCGGCTTTCCTTGCAATTTTCCTGAAATGGCAGGTTGTACTGTGGAGCAGTATTTGGAATTCAAACTCATCCAGCTCTTGTAGAATGAATGGGAGATCTGAAAACCCAGACTTTTGAACAATGTTGAGGTGATGGGATATTTAATGAAAACATGGGTCTGCCCTGGCAGGTCAAGATTGTCTGGTCGCACTTGCCTTGGATTAATACTTCATCCGAAAGGCAGTACGCCCAATAATGCAGCACCCTCTCACACAGCATCGAGATATCAGCCTTGATTTATACAGCCAAGGAGTGGAGTGGAACTAGAACGCACAACCTTCTGACTCAGAAATGGGAGTGCTGCCATCTGAGTCACAGCTGACAATCAAGCACCAAAATTATCTACCACACATGGCTTTAAAAATGTACTTTGGGTCTGGTTTCAATTTTTAACTTGTACTTTGCTTTACTGGAAAGAGCATGTAAGAGACTAACACCAAAGATCACACAAAGTATTGGTCAATAAAAGCCAGCAACTCAAACCAGTGAAATGGCAGCAGGGAATGAATTATCTGAGGTGTTTACAATTCAGATCTTTTACACCTTTGCCATTGACAAATGTTATTGTGCATTTAATTAATATCTGTTATCCATAATCTAGATTGGATTACTTACAGTGTGGAAACAGGCCCTTCGGCCCAACAAGTCCACACCAACCCACCAAAGCGCAACCCACCCATACCCCTACATTTACCCCTTACCTAACACTATGGGCAATTTAGCATGGCCAATTCACCTGACCCGCACATCTTTGGACTGTGGGAGGAAACCGGAGCACCCGGAGGAAACCCACGCAGACACGGGGAGAACGTGCAAACTCCACACAGTCAGTCGCCTGAGTCGGGAATTGAACCCGGGTCTCAGGCGCTGTGAGACAGCAGTGCTGACCACTGTGCCACCGTGCCGCCCACGGTGTTGTTGGGCCGAAGGGCCTGTTTCCACACTGTAAGTAATCTAATCTAAAAAAAAATCTCTTCTTCCTCAGGCAGCTGAGGAAGTTTGGCATGACGGCAAATACCCTTGCCAATGTTTATAGGTGTGCCATCAAGAGCATTCTGTCCGGATGAAACACTACCTGGTATGGCAACTGTACCAGTCAAGATCGGAGATGGTTACAGAGAGTGGTGAACCTGGCCCAGACAATCACAAAGGCCAACCTCGCATCTATAGAATCCATCTACCAGGTCCGCTGTCAAGGAAAGGCCACCAGCATTCTCAAAGTTTCATCCCACCCTGGCCAGGTTTTTCTATAACCTCTACCATTGGGAGAAGGTACAGAAGCCTGAACACATGCACCAGCTGGTTTTGAAATAATTTCTATCCCACTGTAGTTAGAATACTGAATGGACTCACAAACTCTTTACATTTGCTGTACCTGTGTTTTTGTTTTTCCCACTGTTTTCCTATTATTTACTTATCTATGCTACCTCACTCTGCGATCTACCTGTATTGCTCGCAAGACATGTGACAATAAATTTAATTCAAGTTCAAATTCATCATATTCATACCAGTCAAATAGGAATGCAAGCAAGGACTATCTCATTTCTGAGGATTCATTCGATATCTTTAACATTAATTATATTGCCTCAAGCTTTCTGAGCTGGGTTTAAATATATACTTTAGACGTAGATCAGACAAAATGTTGAGCTATACCCTACCTGTGATGTTTCCATCTATTTGCCGATGGAGGAAGGTGGTCAATTTTCTAAACTGAGAAATTGACACTTCGGCTTTATGGCACTAGCTGCTGTATTCTGGGAAAGAAACAAAGTTTAATGTTCCATCAACTCTTTGAAAGGCGCCATGGAGAGAAGATAACTGTGTGAGAAAGTAGAGTGGGTGATAGGTGAGGACAGAGGGTGGCAACTGGTAAGAGAGTAGAGTGATCAGGATGGCAAAGGAGTAGGGTATCAGGTGGGTAAGGGGTAACATGGCAGATGGCTAAACCAGTGGTGGGAGGGGGAGGTCCAGTAAGGGGCAAGGCAGCAAGGGAGTGGGTGAAGGGAATGCAATGGTAAGGTTGAGGGGTTAGAATGGCAGGCAGTTTGAGAGACAGGAGCCCAGTGGGTAAGACAGTGGAGTGTGGTGACGGGTAGATGAGGTGCAAGGTTATTTAGCGAAACCTGGTGGGGTGAGGTTGGATCAAGAGGGAGTTGGGTGATTGGGGATGGAGGGAAGGGCCAAGCGTTGGGCGCTCAGGTTGGATATTGCCAGGGGAAGGGTATGGGACATCCAGGATGAGTGGTTTGGATGTTGGGAGAGAGGTGGCACAGGTTGAAGGAGTAGCTGAGAGTCAGTGGGATTAATTGGGTATCGGCTTATGTGGGTGATTTGAGCATCAGTAGGACAGTTAGCCAGAACTTAGAACAGATTTTAATCATCTAACTAATTTTGTGGTTAATATCCAGTAAGACCCTGCACTAGTCACAGCCTGCTAAATTAAAAATAACCCATTTATGCCTAATCTCTGCTTCCTTCTCATTAATCAATCACTTGCTGTGCGAATGCGTCATCCACGATTTCCTAAAACTTTAACCTCCTTATGAACATATATTCAATCACTTTAATGTTTTGGAAATCCAAGTATCCTTGACTGTTGGCTTCTCTTTATCTACCCTTTTGTTACATCCTCAAGAAAACACTGATAAATTTATTTAACAGGATTTCCCCACTGTAAAACCACATTGACTTGTTCCAATCATGCTATAGTTTTCCAAGTGCATTGTTAAAGTTTCCTTAACAATAGGTTCCCACACAACAGAGATCTGAGTGACTGACCTCTTGGTCCTCTCTTGAAATGCAGTCTTACATTTGCTCTGGGACTATTCTGGAGTTGAAGGAGTTTTGGAAAATTAAAGTCAGTGCATTCACTATGTCTGTAGCAATCTCATTTAGTATCCTTGGCTGTAGATGATCAGACCCTGGAGATTTGTTGGGTTGTACTCCCACTGGAATCAGTCTTTTAGCACTGTGGTATCTCTGACTTCTTAGGGAGAAACTTTACTTTTAAATTCCACATGAGGTCTAATTGGTCGTGGATTTCTTTTTTCATAATGTGGTCAAAGAGGTCAATTATCAGCGTGTCAGTCCTTCCAAATGCCTGATGGGTGGTGGTAAGAGTGGCTCCTAGTTAACTATCCTCTAGAAGAATAATGACAAGCCATTGCTTTAGTTTGGTCATAAGTGTGAACCATCCAGTGTAATTCATGGCCCAGCCTGTGGAAAAGACAGATGGACAGATAGATGGTCCTGCACATTTTGTGAATACTCCTTATCCACTGATATTAATCTCCTTAATTTTTTCACTCTTTCTAGCTCCTAGGTTATCCATTATTGCCGGTATGCATGACTTAGGCATTCTGTGAGCGATCATGGATTATAAATCATTGACAATCGATCTGGGATGGAGATAAGCATAACTTTGCACAGACAGAGAATTGTTCAGATGTTGAATGGAGGTGGAAGCTGATTCCATAAATAATTTTAAAGGTATTTTTGACCGATACATGAGAATGAAAAACTTAAAATAAGGACACAAAGTAGGGAGATGGAATGAAGCATAACTGCTCTTTCTAAAAGTCATCACCAACATGATAGGGCAAGTGGGCTCAGTCTTTGCTCTACATTTCTAGGATGTTATGAATTAATTACTATCTCAAGCCAGCTAAGGCAGCGAATAAATATATTTAAACAGGTCCTTGTATTGCATACTTTAGATGAAACAATTCAGAGGAAATGAGGAGTTGACAGACTTTTAATTAGCAGTGGGTTGGAGAGTTGTGGACAATGGGCAGGAACGTGAAGTTGAGACCCAAATGAGATCAGCTGAGTTTGTATCCTGAAGAAGGGCTCATGCCCAAAACTTCAATTTTCCTGCTCTTTGGATGCTGCCTGACCTGCTGCGCTTTTCCAGCAACACATTTTCAGCTCAATGGCAGATCAGCCTTGAGCGTCTAAATTGCTTACTCCTGCTCTTAGTTCTTATGCCTTTATGAAAAGCAAATGGTATTCTTTATCTTCTGTATTTTTTTTCTTAATTTATGTTTCAAGGAACTTACTAATATGTGTGCTTCATCATCATTGCTCATTCATCTGCCTTTCAATAGACCATACAATGCAGAGAGATATTCACCACATTATTGCTGGGTTAACCCTGAAAGAACTATTAACTTGGACACTTTCTTATAGCTTTCATTATTAAATTAGATTACTTACAGTGTGGAAACAGGCCCTTCGGCTCAACAAGTCCACACCGACCCGCCGAAGCGCAACCCATTCCCCTACATTTACCCCTTCATCTAACACGACGGACAACGTAACAAGTCCAATTCACCTAACCCGCACATTTTTGGACTGCGGGAGGAAACCAGAGCACCCAGAGGAAACCCACCAGAGACGGCGAGAATGTGCAAACTCCGCACAGTCAGTCGCCTGAGGTGAGAATTGAACCCGGGTCTCTGGCGCTGTAAGGCAGCAGTGCTAACCACTGTGCCACCCATTTTTAAAAATTAGATTACTTACAGTGTGAAAACAGGCACTTCGGCCCAACAAGTCCACACCGACCTGCAGCTCACCCATACATTTACCCCTTCACCTAACACTACAGGCAATTTAGCATGGCCAATTCACCTGACCTGCACATCTTTGGACTGTGGGAGGAAACCGAAGAACACTTATGCAGGCACGGAGAGAATGTGCAAACTCTACACAGTCAGTCGCCTGAGGTGGGAATTGAACCCTGGTCTCTGGCACTGTGAGGTAGCAGTGCTAACCACTGTGCCATCCTACAAAGTCTCCGTTTCAAATATGGAGTCATAGAGTGATAACCATAGAATCATGGATGTCCATAGCACAGGAAAAGGTCCTTTGGCCCATTGAGTCTGTGCCAATAGAAAATGAGCACTGAACTATTCTAATCCCATTTTTTATCACACACCTCTTATGCATTGGCATTGCAGTTGGACAGCTAAACGCTTAAATGTTACATAATACTGAGATAAGATGCAATCTTTTTTCACAATACTCTAGATCTTAACAACTCTGTGAAGAAATAAATAACTCCTCATTGCCCTTTCTGGTTCTTTTATCAATTACCAACCCTTCTGTTGGTGGAAAAGCTACCCTCAATTACACTTTCAAAACTTTTGATAAATCTTCCATAACCCATCTAGTAAATCTTGTCATGATTTGGAGGTGTCAGTGCTGGACTGGGGTGTACAAAGTTAAAAATCACACAAGACCACGTCATAGTCCAACAGGTTTATTTGGAAGCACTAGCTTTCAGAGCACTGCTCCTTCATCAGATGGACAATCACCTAATGAAGGAGCAGTGCTCCAAAAGCTAGTACTTCCAAATAAACCTGTTAGACTATAACCTGGTGTTGTGTGATGTTTAACTTAGTAAATCTTGTCTTAGCCTGACGTTCCCAAAGAGACCAAACTGAGTTTCACTAGTTAGTCCTACATGTCTGAAATTCCTCACTCTTAGCCTTTACATCCTTTCCAAGATCTTGTCATTTGTCCTAAAGAATAATATCCAGAATTGGACATGAAAGAAGAAATTTATATCCAACAATGAATGAGATCAGATTGATCAAAGTATTCTAAGAGATGCCTCAAAAAACCCATTGCTGGTTTTGATGGAACGAAGAGAGAAATGGCAATTTAAATATTTTAATAAAGCTGAATGCTTCATATTCATGCACCATTTTAAGATAATCTCTTGACAGCAGCGACAAAGAGGTCGAAACCTTTGAATCAAACATGTAACTAGCTTTTCATTTACCTGCTAGATCCAATGTACCTTGCTTCAACAACCCTTCTGTAATTAGACATCAACACCATCTCTTCTGATTCTTCTCCTTTCTGTCTTTTCATGGGATGTAGGCATTTCTGGCAAAGTTTGCAGTTGTTGCCCATTCATAATCATTTTTGAATTTAGAGGCTTGCTATGTAATTTCAGAATCACCAACTTAATGCCTTTCCTTAATGGGCATTAATGTACCAGATGGAATTTTGCAACAATTTACTTTAGTTACACAGTCCATATTGCAACTAACTTTTAATGCCAAAGTGGGATTTGAACTCATCTCCTCAGAGCATTAGACTGGATTTCCATGTTACAAGCCCAAAGATGTTGCTGCCATGCCAGTGCTTCCCCCTTCTCAAGGCCTCCAACAGTGCAACTCTAGCCTCCAGTCCCTGAAGCCTCATTCATATTCTCAGTTTAGGATCTCATCCCAAACTAAACACCACCTCCACACTTTGGATTTACCCCAACAGAAAGCCAGGCTCAAGATATAGGGCCACCCAGTCCTGCTGGGGTTGGATTCCCTCAATGTAATAATTTCAATTGGATGCAACATTTAAAACTGTAACTAGAAACAAAACATAAATCCTTGTTGTTGATGGAAGGAATGAGTCAACCATTTTAGATCAACACTGGAAAAGATAGGAATCTGCCATTCCAATTTCCTTCTGAAAATAGACCATAAATAAGATTCTAATCAAATAAAATCACAAACATGAATACTTACATAAAATAACCTTTAGCTGGAATGCTGTTAAGTGGTTTTTTTCCAATTAAGATACAAACATGACCAAACTCTAATCTGTTTTTTGGCACAATGTCTCACTTTTATCAAGATCCGTTTAGTAGCATCTGCCGACACAGCAATCCATTTTATTTATTCCACAAAGCTGGACTTTGCAATATTAAATGAAATGGAAACAATTATGAAGTTTTCTTAAGCAAAACGCTTTACATCTCGATCAAGCATCTGAGACTAATAAAGACGGCTTTAGATAAATACTTCTGTCCATGATTATGGTTAAGTATGCAACATGGATGTTTCCAAGTTAAATTTTCCAGATGCCAATATCTATGCTTGACTGACTTGTATACTCATTTGAAATATTCATTAGTGCTAAATCTGGCAGAGAGGATAGGTGGTAGACTGACTCAGTGCCTAGCTCTTTCATGACTGGAAACTGTATTAGACTTTAGGTTAAGATTGGTGAAACTAAAGATTCCTTCTCAGGTGCTAATAAGGGACTAACATAGTTTAAGTCTGGACTCACCTTGAACAAGTTTCAATATAGATATGAATCTACAGCACAAAAATTGCCTATAATTAGAATGTTAATAGACAATTGACAATAGACAATAGGTGCAGGAGTAGGCCATTCAGCCCTTCGAGCCTGCACCGCCATTCAATATGATCATGGCTGATCATTCCTAATCATTATCCACTTCCTGCCTTATCTCCATAACCCTTGATTCCACTATCTTTGAGAGCTCTATCCAACTCTTTCTTAACTATATAATTACCTTCTCGCTCAAAATATAGAAAGAATAGGGTGGGAAATGGGTAGTTTTGACGTGCCTCCCAGGAATAGAGTGCTGGTAATCAAGCCCACCATTGTCACAGTTGTCCAGAAGTTAAAGATGTTTGAAAGAAATACATAAAATCCTCAATCTACCTGAATTTTCAGCCCAGTTGATAGAAAGTATGGTTCAAGTTTCTGAGTTTAACAAGAACTCATTATTTATTGCCAACTACTAGATTTTAGTTACAAATAAACAGTGAATCTTAAGTAAACTCTACAAACTAAAAGTGGAAACCCTTTGTAAACACACACACACACACAAAACTGGGAAAACAATTCTGAAGTCTTTATTTGCACGAACTGTTGGGTTGGTTTTTATTATTCAAAGGTTTCTCTTTGACCCTCATTTTTCTGAATGCTTCCACTAATTAGTAAGATTCACAGGCTGACTTATGGAATGTCTCTGACTTATTTAAAGTCACTACTTGCAGCATCTGCTAAAGGAAAGGTAAGCTGTTTTTCTTCAGATTTAAAGTGGCATACAGCAGAGAACTGGAAGAGAAGGATTTTGGCTGCTGCAGATCTGCTGGTTTCTCTTCTTGCTCATGGCCCAAGCTGTTCAGCTAATTGACAACCAGTCACCTTGTTGTTGACAGGCAGAGATCTTTTGCCACTGTTAAATGGTCCCTAGATCACAAACAAATCAGCCTCACTTGTAAACAATCTCTTGGCTCCATTCCATGTGCATATCGTTAGAATCCACAGCCACCCAAACAGGGTTCATGAAAAGTATCACATTCCTCATTTTCAAAACTTTGAACCATCCAAGTACATCCCTGGGTTTCAATCAGTTCTTTCTTATTTCAGTTCACGGTTTTAAAAAGGACAAAAATATATAGCTACAGTCTTTACAGTTCACACTGATGCAACAAAAGTGCAGTCCTGTAAATTTTCTTGAAGAATGTTCAGGCCAGTTTAAACAATATTTTCGTCTGCAACTTCTTTGATCTGAACAGAGCAGGCAGGTGCATGATACTACAGAATAAGATGAGTTTTATTCTTCATCCAACTCTAAATGTATTTGTCTTGTAAACGGTCAATGATACAAAGCTGCAATTCCTTAAAGAAAACTATCCATTCTACTTTCACAGAATTCTTCTCGGTTATTTTGAAATACTCTGTTCCTTCTGTGACAATGCTGTGACTTTCAGTGGCTATTTTAGGTTTTTGTTTTCAAAAGAGAGGTTTTATGGCAGAGGTGTGTGACCAGTCTACCCAGAATCACTCGAGTAAGCAGTTCGTGAGGCTTGGGGATTTTTAAAAGTTGGAACAATAAAAGCACCCTGAATGGATATGGTCAAACTGCCACAGAACCAGGATCTTTTATTTAGCTTTCAGCAGTTGCTGTTGGGATTTTGAACAAGTGGAAGTTATTTTTTTTCCCACTGTTCGTTACAGCCAAAAACGTGGGGGCATGGTGGCTGAGGGGGTGGGGTGGGGGGGGTGGGGTGGGGTGGGGAGCGGCAGCGGTATGGTGGGTAGTGGGGAGGTGGTGGGGGAGAGGGGCATTCTCTGCCTGCTACAGCAGTTGTATGTGAGACAATCTGTTTTCTGAATAAACTTTTTTCCAAATGTGTGTTTCTGGGAAGTTACCATATTGGGACAGTTCATTAGTAACAGTTACTGTATCTACTATTTTGTTAAATTTTCCAGTAGAGTTGTTATCCCAATTCCTTTTGTTGTATTTTAACCATAGTGGATTGCATCTAAAATGCAACACCTTCATTTACCTTTAAAATAAGAAAAACCTAGGGCTAAGACTATCTTCTGAGTATTTTGAGAGGGTTTTGTCTCGTCCATAACACTTCCCATCCTTACATTTTTCAGTTTACCCTTTTAAAAGCAATACAGATGGGAAATTATGTGAATAATTAGAAGCAATGTGAATATTAAGAGCCACCAACAGAAAAAGAAAAAAAAGGGTCATGACAATGGTAACAGCAGAAAGAACTTTTTATAGTGATGTTAAAATGTTGCAAAGCACTTCAGAGAGGTATTGTAAAGCAAAGTTTGACATTTGGTCCATGTGAGCTAAAGTTTAATCTTAAATGCTCAAAAAGTTGGAGGCAGTGGAGACTTTAATTCCTACTTTCCCTTGTCAGTCAGTTTTAATCTGTATATCAATAACTAAGGCTGTCCTAACAGTAGGATCTTCCCAATTGTTCTTTACTGAAGCAAGGTACACTACAAAATACTCTAATAACAAAATAATAGATCACAAGCTTAGCCATACAATGCTTCCAATCACAAGTGATCCAGTTTACAAGAACTGGTCCAAGGATCAGACCAAAACAGGTGATCAGCTTACTCTGTCTCAACCTCCAGTTGACCAGATGACTCCTGTTCCTGAGCAAGCTGACTATCACCCTGAGGCACGTTCTCTTATACTTTTTCCCATGCATGCTGCCTGTGTGACCCTTGACATTGACCACTCTTCAGTGATGGATGGATTGACCACTGGCAAACATCGCAAGTGTGTCACATCTACTCCCTGCTGGTTTTTTCCATCAAAATATTTCTTTGTTTTCCCTGGATTTTAATAAACCTGGGGCACTGGCCAGCCTGCTACACTGTTTTTATATGCTATTTCCTTGCAACTTCTTTGTCATCCAATTAACCATATGACATTTGTAAAGCACAGCCCTGTTGTCAATTATACTTTGTTTTGCTGACAAATGGTCAATTATCAAATCTGGTGTTCTGAGTTTGAATTTAACAGGACTAGTCCTAACCCAAATTCTAACCCTAACCCAAATATACTGTGTCACTAATTCAGTATACTAATTACTGAGTTAGAATGTTTAATTCAAGCATACACATCTGTTCAGAAGGTACTTAAGTCACCATCCAACCAACTGACCTTTCAATAGGAAAAGTTCTAATGTTTTTTTTCTCATTTCAGCCGACCTAGAAAATGTAAGATGACTACCTACTTGAGAGAGGCAGAATTCCAGGTTTTAGGGCCTTGTTAGTTAGAAAGCCTGGCCATTCAGGAATCAGCAACATTCAAGACACCAGAATCAGAACAGTATAGATATCTCAGAGGGTTTGCATGTGAAAGTAGATTATAGAAGCCACGGAGGGATTCAAAACAAGGGTGAGAACTTTAAAATCAAGGTATTCATTTAACTAGAATCCAGTGTAGGCAATGAACACATGGATGATGTGTAAGCTGGGGTCAAGATTAGAGTGGTGCTGGAAAAGACAACAGGTCAGGCAGCATCTGAGAAACAGAAAATCAATGTTTCGGGCAAAAGCCTTGCTCCTCAGTTATTGCCTGACCTGCTGTGCTTTTCTAACACCATTCTAATCTTGACTCTAATCTCCAGCAACTGCAGTACCTACTTTTGCCCTGATGTGTAAGTTGGATTTAGTGCAAGTTAGGCCGTGGATAGCAGAGTTTTGTATGACCATATATTCACAGACAATTTAAGAGACTAGTGAGGAGTGTGTTAATGCAGTCAAATCTAAGTAGCAGAGGATTAGGACAGCTATTGTAAGAAGTGAGAACTCCAGATGCTGGAACTCAGAGTCAAGAGTATATTGCTGGAAAAGAACAACAGGTCAGGCAGCATCTGAGGAGCAGGAGAATCGACGTTTCCTGATGAAGGGCTTATGCCTGAAACGTTGATTCTCCTGCTCCTCAGATGCTGCCTGACCTGCCCTGCTTTTCCAGCAATGCACTCTAGGTCTGCAATAGCATTGAGTGATGTTACGGAGCTGGAAATGGATCTTAGTGGATATGCGGTTGGAAGCTCAGGATTCAATATGACATTAATGTTGCACACTATCTGGTTTCACAGGAGAGGGATGGAATAGGTGAGTAGGAAATGAAGTTTGTAGCAGTAAGAATGGAGTATATGATGAGGGAAGCCAAATAAACTGATTAAGCCCACAATTAGGAAGGACTTTGCATCTGCCCAAGTACTTGTAATCAGAGAAGCAGACACCCCCAGACCCCTCACCTCACCGACTCACTAGCTTGGATGAAGACCACTATTTCATAGGAGGTGGTTTACTTTTGGCAGGCTCAGATTTCTTAGAACCAAAAGTACTATACTTCATTGACAGAGCCATGGGCATGAAAGGACAGAATCATGATCACACCTAATCCAGATGAGGGATTTCTTTTCTGTTCCTGTTGGCCTACCAAATTGATCCTGTTTGTTTGATTACTGCTGTTTCTCTGCATATTTAGGACACCCTTATGTTCTTTTTCACCCAGAATTGAACCTAGAATAAAATATAGTTTGATATATCTGTTAATAGGCTGTGAGCATTGCTGCTTTGGCCCCCACTTATTGCCCATCCTTAAGTGGCATTAAGAAATGATGGTGAGCATCTTTATTGAACTGCTACAATCTATGGTGTGTAGGTAAATCTACAGCGCTGTTAGACTGTGACTGCAGTGATAATGGTGGTAAGTCAGTATGTTGTATGACTGGGAGGTGAAGTTACAGGTGATGATACTCTCATATGTCTGCTACATTTGTCCATATAGATGGTATAGGTCCTGGGTTTGGAAGGTGTAGTCTAAGGAGCATGGATATGAGGCCACAATGCAACTTGTTCACATTGTAGCAACTAGTAATCAGCGGTGATGGGAGCGAGCACTAAGATAGTAAATGGGGTGTCAATCAAGTAGGCAGCTTTGTCCTGAATGGTGATAAGTTTCTTGAGTGGATTTGGAGTTGCACCCATCCTCGTGTAAACAATTCCATCACTTTCTTAAATTGTGCCTTGTTGATGGAATACACCTTGGGGAGATAGGAAGTAAGTTACTCAGCATGGAATTCCTATCCTCCTACCTGTTCTTGTAGCCATTGCATTTTTATGGTTGGCGCAGTTTAGCTTCTGGTCAATCTTAACACACAGGATGTTGACAGTGTTGAATTCAGCAATGTTAATGCCATCAAGTGTCAAAGGTGAGAGGATTGTATTCTCATTTATTGATTATATTGATTGCTTGGCACTTGTGAGGTACAAATGTTACCTGCCAGGTGCTACATGTGTGGACATAGACTGCTTCAGAAGCTAAGGAGTCATGAATGATACTGAACATTGTGCAGTCATTAGCAAATACCCCACTTTTAACTTACTGATGAAGGGAAGGTCACTGATGAAGTAGCTGAAGATAGATGGTCCTAGGACATTACTTTGAAGAAGTCCTGCAGAAATGCCCTGGGACTGAGAAGGTCAGCCTCCAACCATCACCAGCACCTTTCTCTGTGCAAGGTATAACTCCAACCAGCAGAAAATATTCCTCTTGTTGTCAGTGAAATGAGTTTTGCTATGGGTCATATATACCTTGAGGACAACCACTCTCCCCTCACCTCTGGAGTTCGGCTCTTCTGCCCATGCTTAGAGCAAGGTTGTAATGAAGTCAGAATCTGAATGGAACTGACAGAATCTGAACCGTGCATCAGTCAACAGGCTATTACCGAGCAAGCTCCACTTGATGGCCTTTTTATTGACCCCTTTCATCGACTTTCTCATTGTAAGGAGTAGACTGATAGAGCGGCAATTGGCTTTTTTGTGCACAGGACATTCCTGGGCAATTTTTTGGTACAGCATGATTAGGATGCATCAGGTTTCTGATTACAAGTCTTAAGTACTATTGCTGAAAATTCAGGAAAGGGTTGGAATGTGACACAAGGAAATGACCAGAGGCAACATTGTCTTGGTAATGCAAGCTGTGGAAGTTTAAGCCAGGTTGGGTTTCTCCATTTTGAGAAAGGTGCCGACATCTAGATTCCTGGCAAGTCATTGATGTCAATGCAATAATCCTCAATAATCGCAGATTGGAAAGGGCCATCTTCTTGGGTGAGTGGACGTTCTAAAGCGAAACACAGACAACAGCAGTTTAGCTGATCCCCTGATAGAGTCCAAGGGACTGGCAGTGAGTGTGGAAGGTACATAGCTGGGAAGGAAGATCAAGATGAATTTCTAGCAATCGCACTGCCGTAAATATGGGCACAAAATTAGGATGAAGCACGTTGTTTGTTGTCCATGATGAGACAACACTAAATGCATTCATGGGCCCTTTGGAAGAGAGCAGGAGAAGGACAGAGGTAAACTATGACTTACCTTAAGAGGGAGTCATTTCAAAAGTTGCAACACAGTCTATTGTATTACATGTAACATTTTTGGCAGGAATCGATGATTGGTTAGCCAACTAGAAGCAAAGTAGAAAGGTGATAAGGACAAGCCAGGAAACTATAGACCAGGGAGCCTGACATCAGTGGTGGGAAAGTTGTTGGAGGGAATCCTGAGGGACAGGATGTACATGTATTTGGAAAGGCAAGGACTGATTAGGGATACTCAACGTAGCTTTGTGCGTGGAAAATCATGTCTCACAAACTTGATTGAGTTTGTTGAAGAGGATTGATGAGAGCAAAGTGGTAGACATGATCTGCATGGACTTCAGTAAAGTTTTCCACAAGTTTCCCAATGGGAGATTGGTTAGCAAGGCTAGATCTCATGGAATACAGGGAGAAGTAGCCATTTGGAAACAGAACTGGCTCACAAGTAGACGACAGAGGGTGATGGTGGAGGGTTGTTTTTCAGACTGGAGGCCTGTGACCAGTGGTGTGCCCCAAGAATTGGTGCTAGGTCCACTCATGTTTGTCATTTATATAAATGATTTGGATGTGTGCTTAAGAGGTATAGCTAGTAAGTTTGCAGATGACACCAAAATTGGAGGCGTAGTGGACAGCGAAGAGGGTTACCTCAGATTACAACAGTATCTTGATCAGATGAGCCAATGTGCTGAGGAGTGGTAGATGGAGTTTAATTTAGATAAATGCAAGGTGCTGCATTTTGGGAAAGCAAATCTTAGCAGGACATTTACACTGAATGGTGTAACTGAACAAAGAGACCTTGGATTGCACGTTTGTAGTTCCTTGAAAGTGGAGTCGCAGGTAGGTAGGATAATGAAGAGGGCATTTGGTATGCTTTCCTTTATTTGTCAGAGTTTTGAGTACAGGAGTCGGGAGGTCATGTTGCAGCTGTACATAACTTTAGTTAAGTCACTATTGGAATATTGCGTGCAATTCTGGTCTTCTTCCTATTGGAAGGACGTTGTGAAACTTGAAAGGGCTCAGAAAAGATTTACAAGGATGTTGTCAGGGTTGGAAGATTTGAGGGAGAGGTTGAATAGGCTGGGACTGTTTTCCCTGGAGTGTCGGAAGCTATGGGGTGACCATATTGAGGTTTCTTAACTCATGAGGAGCATGGATAGGGTAAATAGATGAAGTCTTTTCCCTGGGATGGGGGAGTCCAGAACTACAGGGCATAGGTTTAGGATGAGAGGGGAAAGATATAAAAGAGACCTAAGGGGCAACTTTTTCACACAGAGGGTGGTGCATTTGTGGAATGGGCTGCCAGGGGAAGTGGTGGAGGCTGGTACAATTGCAACAATTAAAAGGCATCTGGATGGGTATATGAATAGGAAGGGTTTGGAAGGATATGGGTCAGGTGTTGGGAGGTGGGACAAGATTGGGGTGGAATATCTGGCATGGACGAGTTGGACCGTGCTGTACATCTCTATGACTCTATGATTGTATAGGAATAAATATTTAGGGTTTGGTGAATGAACTAAATGTATAACAACTAACAATGTTGATGGGAAAGGAAGTTATGAAGAGAATGTGAAGGGCATAATCTTATAGAGGTCTGAATGATGTGGGCTGGGATAAGTTTTGTGGCAGATTCAGATGGACTATCTGGCAAGTCCACCTTACATGTTTTCCAAAAACAGAGTGTTGGATTCTCACTTGGCAGTTGAGGGGACTTGTTAAATGCCCAACAGACTCCACCATTGTTGAATTTTCCATTTTAACAAACTCATCAAACAAGGTCCATATCAAGAAAATTGACACCGACACCAGAGCAGGTGCCTGGTTAATTTGTTCTCTACTTACACTGAAGAATGTTGTGCATGAACAAATCTCAGGGCTCAATCCTTGGGCAACAGTCAAGTGCAACCCCTTGTCCATGAAAATTGACATTTGGTATGTGCCAATCCTTCACATCCATCACTGTCCAATACAGTTGTAGGCCACTTCAGAAAAGTAGACATGTGTTGTAAGGTGCATGGCATTGAAAGACTACAGCAAGGATATATTGCACTGACAGAGAGCAATACAGCTCATGGATTGGATGAGAGTACAGCTCAAGGCTACTCACTTGCTCTTGCAGTGCTCACTCTGTCAGCTCATATGTCCCTGCCAACAGGATCGAAGCCTTGCCTTGCATTGCTTTGCTGTGCCTGTTAGTGCATTACTACTTTAGCCAGAGCCAAAGGCTCTAGGTACCATTACATAGACATGCAGTTTTGTGCAACATACAGAACACAGACAGGCTACCTCTCATGTACACAGTGCCATCTCAAAGATGGTATAGGCATAAGGGATGCCAGTCTTTTGGCAGTTATCTTCTAAGTGGCAATTTGTTCTGAGAATGACATGTGGTAAGATGGAGTCAGAGTCAGATATGACGGATGCTGCTTTTAGCCTTAGATCCTGCATGAGCTAATTCTTTAAACAATCTCAGCAAGTTGACATTTATTCTAAGGTGGATCAGTATGAAAGTAGGGACACATATCTATAGCTATAAACAGCCTGGGTGAGGCTGCGTTTGGATACTGTGTCCAGTCTTGGTCCCCTTACACATGGAGAAGTATAGAACTAGGGCACACAGTTCAAAAATTAGGGTTTTCTCATTTAAAGCTGATATGAAGATTCATTTTCTTAGAGGGCTGTTATGCTGTGGCATTCTTTTTCTCAGAATGCAATCAAGACATTTTTCAGGCTGAGTTCAATAGGTTCCTGATTGATAAGGGAGTCAAAGGGCATGGGAGTAGAGGAGAAACTGCTATTGAGACCACTGTCAGATTTGCTGTGATCTTGTCGAATGGTGAAGCAGGCTGAAGTTCCAGTTCTGCTCTATTTTCTTGCATTTTAATGAATCAATTCCAGAATGGCAGCAGGAAAGGATTGAAAATGCTAAAAGCAAGGTCATTTTACCCTGGAGGCATGATGACAAGTATGAGACATTTAGTAGGGACACAGATAATAGAAAAGCGAAAGGAGGAAATCAAAGCGATGGACTGAGATCCTGAACAGGAGCCACCTTGTGACCAAAAATGGACATGGAGAAATCTCATCATACAGGCCTGGTAATGTAGCAATTTTTAGGATATTTAAAACCCAGTCATAAATGGAATGGAAAGAGAATTTCTTCTTAAAACCACATTGACTGTGTAGACATAAAAAGGAATTTACCCGATGATGAGTTATCACCTTTATATTCGCTCTCATTGTATTGGCTATGTCTAGTTGGCCTTGACTAATTATTTTAATATACATACGTTGCATTAATGTATTGTCACCAACTGATCACAAAGTAGGGAAATATATTTCTTCTCAATGACATGTGCCCTAAGGGCCTCTTAGTTTGCTGTTTGCAGTGAGGACATTGCCCTGTTTATTACATATAGCCTGAATGCCTATGAAGAAGATAAGAATAGCTGTGTTTACTGCTTTTCATTTCTTTTAATCTTGCTGGACAGTGTGCATGTGTATGTGTGGAATGGACAGAATTAGGTCTTGTCGTCTCAATGTTTATGTCCTGGAAACAAACCTGAAAGTAATTTGCTGCTTTTGTGGAAAACGTCAGCAGAGGGAGTCAGAGTAGCAGAAAATCTAAGATGTAAAATGAGCAAAGTGTGTTTACACTTAAATTTTAAACAGTAAAAATAATAGCAGGGACTAAGAATTCTGAGTTCTGAACCCATCTACTGCAGAGATATGTAATAATAATAATATATCTGAATGATTTGATTAGAAAATATCTATAAGTAATAGCACTTATTCCTTCCCTGCTCCAACCCTAGTTTTCTCTCCACTGTGTTTTCTCACCTTCCTTCCTTCTATCCCTTTTTGATGTACATATTTCTCAAAATATGAGGATCTCATTTGTTCAAATTGCTGGTCTATAATGATAAAATTGAGCACTTTTGTAGCAATTTGATTTATTCTGTAACAATTCTATTTCCCAAGTCAGCGGGAGCTCTACGCAGCTTCACAGGCAGGGATGGTCCTTCACGAACTCACAAAATGTCTTACCTGAATAGGACTAATGATGTGGTCTTTGCCTCACACAAACTGTCAGTCATTAAAATTCTCTAAGAAAATCATATGATAATAATGAAAGTTCAGCTCACGATCATTGATGTGATGAGACGTCACAACATGTACTTCAAACGTCTTGAAAAACCCAATATCATGATGTTGAAGACCCAGCCTTTATAGCTTAACTGGCGAAAAGCAGTACTGAGTACTGCAATACTGCAAAAAGATTGACAAAAAGAATGTTCTATTTGGTATAGGTTACATTAATGAAGAGAAATGAGATTGCACTTGGGTGCTAGGCTGGAGGGCTTATGCCCGAAACGTGGATTCTCCTGCTCCTCGGATGTTACCTGACCTGCTGTGCTTTTCCAGCACTACACTCTTGACTCTGATCTCCAGCATCTGCAGTTCTCACTTTCTCCTAGAAAGCTTTATTTGTCTTGTGGATTTGATGTATGTCAAGAGGACTTTTTGGTTCTTGACAGTGTGGAAACAGGCCATTCAGCCCATCAGGTCCACACTGAACCTCCAAAGATCATCTCACCCAGACCCACCCCATATCTGTAACACTGCATTTCTCATGGCTAATTCCACCTAACCTGCACATCATTGGTTTGTGGGAGGTAACCGGAGCACCTGGAGGAAACCCACACAGACACAGGTAGAACGTGTAGAACGTGTAAACTCCACACAGACAGTTGCAGAAGGCTGGAATTGAACCCTAGCACTGTGAGCTACTGCAACATCAATCTCCACGCTCTGAGCCTGTAATAAGCTGGGAATAGGTACCTTGCAGCCAGCAAAACAAGGACATTTATGGATATTTTAATCAATTTATTCAGACATGTCATGATAAACCTCTGGTGCAAATGAGCCCAGAATCCATGCTCTTGGCCCAGAGGTAGAGTCACTACTTCTGTCCCACAAAGCTTTCTGAGCTTTCTACAAACCCAGGGACCAGAGGAAAATGGTGCTGGCTTGATGATTTCTTCCAATTCTGTTCCTTGCCGCTGTTAGCCTTAGACCCTGAGTGAGCTAATTCTTTAAACAATCTCAGCAACTCTTTTCAAACAAATATATTTCAGGTAAAAAGTAACACTGAGAAAGAAATAAACACACACATCTATATTTAAGTGGCTTTCTTTGTGACACTCATTGTAACTTGTGTTTCACTTTTTGTATTTAAGTAACCAACAAGAATGTTCATAAACTAATACACATGAACAAAAGCAAAATGCTTAATCACTCAGAATGGGATTAATTGTAGCACAGTACATGTTCCTTACATTTATGTGCATATTGAAACCACTTGGTATCATGCAACACAAGTCACGCACACCAATGTTTTAATAAGTGTACATAGTTGTATAAGATAAACTGCTAATCATGATATAATTTTACAATAACTACAGCAGTTACTAGGAGTTATCAAAGTGGTGGTTAAAAGTGAAGATAATCCTGTTGCTCGACTTCCTGTTTGAATCATTAATTAATTCAGTACTCCTGGATATTTTTTTCTATTGATGGAGTTACAAGACGTGCTCAGAGCTTGAAAATTACAAGGCAATAAATCCACAGGCACATCTGTCTGCAATGTTAGCTAGTAATCTGTGGAAGAAAGAAAAGGAATTGGTTCATTTATAAGGTACTAATTAGCAGTGTTGGAGACTGTGTTTAAAGTGGGAGATATTTTACTGCCCAGTCAGGATTCAGCTCACGGCACATTTACCAATCCAATAACCAGAGGTGTGGTGGGATCATAGAACCCCTACAGTATAGAAGCCATTCAGCCCACCAACTCCAGACTGACCCACTGAAGAACAGACCCGCCCCATCCTTGCATTCCCGATGGCTAACCCATTTAGTCTGCAGATCCCTTGGACAATTTAGTATATCCAAGCCACCTAATCTGCACATCTTTGGACTGTGGGAGGAAACCAGAGCACCCAGAGGAAATCCGCACAGCTGGTGGGGGGTACCAGAAATGAGCCCAGGTCCCTGGGCGCTGTGAGGCAGCCGTGCTAACAACTGAACCACCGTGCTGCACTCCGCCCCCAATCCATCCGAGCCATTGTGCCACCTGGATGTTGAAAATGTCATGAAAAATGCTGGAAATTTTTTAATAAACACAGAATATGTTGGAAATACAGAGTAGATCATTAATATTCACAAAGGAATAAAACCCGTTTTTATGTTTCGATTGCAGCTCTTGATGAGAACACAAACAAATTGCTGAAAAGTACACCCCTGAAACAGTAGTTCGGTTCTGGTGCCCTGCTTCCAACATGTTTTCTTTCATGGTCAAGTGAGAGACGAAAAGAAGATATAGAGAGCGCGCCCCCCCCCCCAAATAAAGACAAGTTCTCTTGGCTATTTTCTTGAATAGTGCAGGGTATGCTTACAACAATCAAAAGTTACCTAAATCTAAAACATCACAGATGTGCCAACTCTGGCACTTCCAGGAGTAGCAGTTTCAAGCTTTTCATCCTGCATTCCAAACTGATGCAGAATTCAGTGAGAGAATTGACAAAAGAGTCTGGGATCCTCTCAGGGAATCAATGCTGCGCAGGGCATTAGCTGACCAGCTCAGATTGACATGGTTCAGACATAATAGCTATTCATTCCCCATAGTTGTTCATGTTGAAACTTGTGGCATCTTAATAAATAAAATACCTTTTACAGAAACCCAGGCAAAGGAAATGTCTGCATTTAATTTGATACACTTTAATTAACATTCATTTGTTTCACCTACAGTTTCGATGGCAATAAAATGTTGCAGGCTAACACTGGAATATGATTCATTTGGCATGAATTGCACAACTGTCCATTCTCAAAGTTTTATTTTTAGCATTTACATGTGAGTGCATTTCTCATTAGATTGTAACTTGTATGAAGTTTCAAGCAACCCAATGCATCTGCGATAAAATCATCCTTTTAACACACTCATGTTCCTAACTTTTTAGTTCTAACTTAATTTTTGGTTATTTGTAACATACATTGCTACATCTTGCAGATTTCTTTTTCGGTTATTACATAGAGTCATAGAGTCATAGAGATGTACAGCATGGAAACAGACCCTTTGGTCCAACCCGTCCACGCTGACCAGATATCCCAACCCAATCTAATCCCACCTGCCAGCACCCGGCCCATATCCCTCCAAACTCTTCCTATTCATATACCCATCCAAATGCCTCTTAAATGTTGCAATTGTACCAGCCTCCACCACATCCTCTGGCAGCTCATTCTACACACGTACCACCCTCTGCATGAAAACATTGCCCCTTAGGTCTTTTTTATATCTTTCCCCTCTCATCCTAAACCTATGCCCTCTTGTTCTGGACTACACTCAGCTCACAATATAATTAGTTATGTTTTTCTGATTGAGGTATTAATATGATAAACTACAGAACACAACTGATGGCATACAGCGTCCTAAAGGTTAAAGAGAATGTAATTAAATGCAATCAAAAGAGAGTCAAAACCGATTATAGACTGGGGGTAGCAGGGTTGGGGATGGTTTTGTAATTTCTACTTTAGCCAGTGGATAGTGATCAGGGGAAATTCTAGGTTTTTTTTTAGTTGCTAATTCACGGATCCTGAAAGCACTTGTATTAACATGGCTGAGACTGCAGGTAAAATTAAATCTCCTTCAGTCCAATCTGAACATTAAGCAAAGCAGCTCAAACATTAGTCAGCACATTTTTTTTTTCTATTATCTTGCCTTTTACCCAACTGAATAATTCTACCCATGGTCAGCCAGGAAAAAAATGTTGTCTAAATACCTTAGACAGGTGTCTCAACAACTTGCACCGCCACTGTTTTCATTATTTGCTGGAGGCGATTCTCAATGTTAAGCAAACCTTGGAAGCTCTTCACAGGAAAGGCCAAGCTGTCAGAATATGCCATCGGCTCAAGCACTGATCGATCAGCATCCCTCAGGCCAATCGCAAAAAGCACGATTCCCAGTTTCCTCAGTTTCTCTGCCTGCTGCGAAATATCATCACGGGATTTTCCCGAAGTAAGAAGCAATAGAATCTGTGGAATCGCATTATCCACTCTGCTTCCTGCTGAGCTTGTGAACACATTCTTTATGACATGGTCCAGTGCTCGGCCAATGTTGATTTTTTTGCCACGTTTTAGCTTGAGTTTCTTAATTGCAGCCAGAACTTGCTTCTTGGTTGAGTGGGTATTAAGAAAGAACTCAGTTCTTGGACTCTCACTGAACTGTACAGCAGCAAATTGAACTTTCTCTGCTCCAGTATCAAAATTATCCACCATTCTCATCATAAACTTACGAACGTTTGGAAATCCTTTTCCAATTTTAGCAGAACCATCAATGAGGAAGACGATATCTCTTTTATCGCTGTCTGGAACAAGTAAATAGAGTCATCCTCTAAACATTTTTGTGCAGTGATAATGAAACAAAATCAAGCATATATGTGTGCAAGATATACATATATATATATATATATATATATATAAAATAATGATGGAGAGACTTTTTCCTTTTTTCTTACTTTAGCCAAACAGGCACTATTTCAACTCGTGATTAAATGAATAGTTTAGTAGGGAGGATGAATGTATGGTTAGACAGACCGAGTAGGAGGGAGGAATTAGATTCTTGGGACACTAGGATTAGTTCTTGGGGGGTAATGGACAGGCTGGACAGTACCAGGACAAATAATCTCACGGGGTGTTTTTTGCAGAAGGTTTAAGTCAACTTGGCAGGGAGATTAGGATCCATGATGCATCAAGAAGAATAAACAAGGTGCGTAGAAGATTGTGAGCAGAAGATGGAACTAGGTTAAAACATAGTGGGCATTCTGTGTATAATTAAGGCTGAAATAGATAGATTGACTTTTGATCAGCAGGGAAAATGCAGGAATGTAGACATATGGAATGTCAGATTAGTCTTGATCCTATTGAGGGGCAGAGCAGGCTCAAGGAGCAGAGTGGCCTATCCTGTTCCTATTTGATACGATCTTAGCAATAAGATATTAGGTGAGGTCAATGCAAGAGAGAATATGGTCTAAATTAGATTTACAGTGCAAGTATGTAAGTCCATGGAGTGTGGTAATTAGAGTTAGTAAGTTGTAGGCACGTACAGGGATAAGTGTCATGGTAATAGTGGAGACTTGACTCAAAAGTGAGTCGGAGTGTGTATGAAATATCCCTTGTTACAAGGGCCTGGATACAGGTTAGGAACGTAGAATCGGAAGAATTCTGGGCTACGTCTACCTTACTTTTAAAAATGGCTACTGGGACATTAGTTTTCAGTCCAGTTTGGAAGATGAGTGAGCTATACTGGAACTTGGGCTGGACAGTTATGGATCAGGAATGGAGGCTGCTTGGTGTGGGCTTGCCTTGGCATCCAAGCACCCAATCCTCACTTTCTAAAACACACACCCACACACCTCACCCATAATTTGGAGGTGCCAGTGTTGGAGTGGAGTGTACAAAGTTAAAAATCACACAACACCAGGTTATAGTCCAACACGTTTAATTGGAAGCAACTAGCTTTCAGAGCGTCACTGATGAAGGAGCGTCATTCCAAAAGCTAGTGTGCTTCCAATTAAACCTGTTGGACTATAACCTGGTGTTGGGTGATTTTTAACTTGTATACCTCACACAGGTAGTCCATGCCACCTTGCATCTCTTACATAACCTCCATGACCTTTCGAATATATATGTGAACTTTTGGCCCTTTATCCACCCTCTGACTTTCCACAGTTTCTATGCCTAATTAAAGCTACTTCATGGCCCCCATCCACTACACTTTGACCTTACACCTGCCACACCACCTCAATATACAGGCAGACCTCTAAACCTGCACAGAAGTGATATAATATAAATAAGAACATAAGGGAATGAGGAAAACTCAGCAGGTCATCCAACATCTTTGGAGAGAGTCAGACTTAATCTTTTGTTTCACTGAAAGGTTCTGATGAATGGTCATCACTTTCAAATGTTAATTTTCTCTCTCCGTCTATGTTGCCTGATCTTCTGAGTTATTTTCCTGCTTATTTTGTTCTTATTTCAGAATACGGAGCATCTACAACATTGTGTTGTATTCTTGAGATTGAAAAAGTTCTATTAAATGTTTTACAAAATGTCTGTTCCAGCCTCCACTATTTTGCAAAATAAAACAATCATATTTATAAAAACCCCACTTACTGCATTCACATTCCTTCAGCTATATAATACCTTTTCAGAATAATCATTCCATTCAAGTGTACCAACCATTCTAACAACGTACATTGGAATTACTTTACAGTTCCACTTCACAGAGCCATAACCATTTGGAATTGTTAATCAAACTATGAAATGGCAGATAACTTATTGTGATAATGGGTGAAATCATGCAGCAGTAATCCAATAATGAAACATCAGGCTTATGTCAACAGATGTAATGAAATACCAAGCAATCATGTTTTTCAACATATCAGACATTTTCAAAAGGTTTAAAAGGAGGGACTTTTAATTATTTTGACAGATAATTTTGACAGTTGTTTTTGAGAGGTGTTCGTGACATCCTCTTGACACTCTGGCAGATCCTCTGAACAGTTTCTCTTCACATTTTGACAGCACCTTTGACATTTCCAATGAATTAGATGGTTAATGAGTTGATGCACTTTTTATGCCCATTCAAGTCTATCTTTAGCCATTCCTAAGGGTACTCCACCTCACCTAAAGTTACCTGACACCCTGCCCTCCAAAGATATCCTGGGACCATATCCAAATGGGTATATCCAAAAGGAATATGCAACCTTTCCAAATGGGTATACTGGCTATCTATCTAAATGCACAATATTCAGATCTGCTTTTACAAGATCTATTCTGTACACTTCAGGTTTCACAGTGCTGGACTATCAAAATCCCACTTGATTTAAATGATTATCTGCCTCTGTGAGTGGCACGTGTCGATCTCAACTCAATCCTATTCCCATTCCTGAGAGAATGGAAAGTTCCATATTGGGGATATGACTTGTCAATTGCAGGCTCATCAACCATTTTAGAAGGATTCAGAAGCGCTTCCTCATGGTGAAAATACACTCTGTATTATTCAGGAAAGGTATGTAAGGATAGAGTAAGGAGGAAGTTGTACTGCCCAAGGAGAATATTACATTGTTAGAAAAAGAGTATGGTCTAGTGGAGTCAAGGAATAATCTACCAAGTTAGAATGAAGGAACAATATAGTTATTAACGCACTAGTGGATATAGACAGATATAAATAAGTATATATTCAGGGAATTTACAAAGAGGTGCAGAAACTATAGGAGAATGGTCATGAGGTGTTTCAGTTATGCTGATTTGGACTAATTGAGATAATAATGGAAGCATTAGAGGTTCAGAAGTGTGTTCAGATGAAGTTTCTGAGTCAATATGTTTCTGTTCCAATAAAATAAGGAGACATTGCTAGAACTAGTTCTAAAGAGTCAGGTGTTCCAGATATCAGTTCGAAAACATTTGAGGAAGAATACCCATAAGATTTAAGTTATGATTGGAAAAAGGTGAAGAGCAAACTAAAGTAAAAATACTGAATTTGAAAATGGATTCCTAAATAAACTGGAATTAAAGATTGGCAGGCAAACTGTAACTGAACAATGGACTTCCTTTAAAGAAAATATGGTTCAGGCAAGTTAGATTTCCACATGGGAAATAGGTAGAATAAACAAATGTGTAAATCCCTGAATGAAGAAAGTAATGAAGCAGAAAGAGGGTAGATGTTAGAGTGATGATACAGTTGAGACATAGGCCCAGTATAAAAAGGTCATCAGGGAGTTGTAAAATAAATAACAGAAGCAAAAAGAGAATATGAGAAGGAGCCTAGCAGGTAACTTAAAAAGGATCAGAAAAGTCTTCTACATAAATATTGAATGTGTGGAGGTAGAAGCTGTAGCTGAAATGTTTAATGCGTACTCTGCATCTTTAATCACAAAGTCTATTCCTTCCCCTCCATCCATAGCTGAAGGGATGTGATGGTCCAATGGTATCATCGTTAGACTATTAATTCAGAGACCCAGGTCATGTTTTGGGTACCCATGATTGAAACCCACCATGGCAAATGATGGACTTTGAATTCAGTTAAAACTTTTGGAATTAAGAATCTAAAGATGACCATGAAATTGTTGCTGATTGTCAAAAAACCCCACCTATTTCACTACTATCCTTTAGGGAAGAAAACTTACCCATCTGGCCTAAATGTAGCTCCAGACCCAGAGCAATGTGGTTGACTCTTAACTGTCCTTTGGGCAATTAGGGATGGACAATAAATGCTGGCCCAGCCAACAAGGCCCACAACCCATAAATAAAATAATGTGCTTGACTCAGAGCAAGTTACTCATATTTCAGATTCAATATCGCCCCATGGTTTAAAGTACCATGTTGCAGTGTTGTTGCTGGTTTGATTCAAGTGGAAGTTGCTTCTTGTTTGGTGTCCCAATGCCACTGCACATTTTAAGCAGTGGGTTTGCAGAGAAGTTCACATTTTGATAATATGGTATATGTGTGAGCAATCCCAATGATTCATTGTACTAATTTCACATCTGTTCACTTCCTCCATTACTACTACAGCTCTCAGCTTGCCAGGATTCAAGCAAAGTCCTTTCACTACCAATACATGACCTAAGTATGTAACTTTAGATTTCTTCAACTGCATCTTTTTCCTTCCTGTTCTGTTATATTTTCTTTTGATTCCTCTTTAGCCATTCCTCAATGGCTGCTTCCTCGACTTTCATGTGCTTGTCACCAGCTGACAGCTCCTCAATGAACAATTATTGGCCTTCTTACCCTTCTTTCCTTTCTTCAGGACCTGTTGGGTTGGTAAGGCCCTAACAGTCTTTATCTTGTTTTGCAGGCTGAACGTGAGGCTAAGTGAAACTTTCCTCGGCAGGTGGTAAGCTGGCCTCACAAATCATCCACTTTGAGATGATAATCACTGTGAATGCATCCAATACCTGGAGAAACATCTTGGTAATCCTCTGGTGGTGAATCGATTTAGTTTAGTTGGTTGGATTGTTGGTTTACAGAGCAGTGTGATGCCAACAGTTTGGGTTCAATTCCCATCACTGCATTGAGGTTATCATGAAGGACTCTCCTTCTCAATGTTTTCCCTCGCCTGAGTCTGGTGGCCTTCAGGTTAAATCGTCACCAGTCACTTCTTTCTTGAATGGGAGAGCAGCCCCTATGGTCTGGTAAGACTATGGCAACACAACAACAAAAGTCCTCTGGGCATCTGTTCATCGGTTAATGATTTAGGAACCTGTGAAATGCTGCAATTTTTTTCGAGCAGTGTTACCAATCCAGCTTTATACTTACTTCCCTGGAGATGAATGGACTTTGCTTAGTGTCTACTATCCGGAACTGGAGGTCTTCATTCTTCCCATTGCATTGAGCTCTTTGCTTCCTTTATCCTTTTGATATGAATATCATTCCATCATATTGCCTTAACTTTACCTTACAAGTGTTTCATTTTCAGTTCATCGAGAGCCAAATCACAGAGGTCTGTGAAGTGCATGTTGCTTTATGAATCATCAGTATCTATCAGACACTTCACATTTACTTGATGCTGTCTTTCTGCAGTTATCTTTCTCATTGTGATAAGCCAGTTTTAGACTTGATACCAATCGGTTGTATTGGGTAGAGTGATTTATCAGAATCATCATCTGACATTATCTGACATCTCTCCAGCAGTCACCTTTACAGCTTTGTTTAGCTTCTTTCTAACTGAACACTTGGGTACAATATGATTCTGGTTCTTGCTGTTAGAGCATTGCTGAATAAGCCTTCTTCTGGTTCTTTTGTTCGGTGTCCTATTTAATATTAACATCTTGTATTCTGGTCTGTTTGTTACCTCTTCTATGTTTTTTTTTCCCAATGTCTTGGTCTTGTTTGGCCTCAACACACAGTCAGTTCTGATAATGTGATAGTTCAGTTTCTGTGCAATCCCACATTATAAAAAGTTATGTAATAGCTGTGCCATTTAACCTAATGGGACTGGAATCACATTATGGCCAATACAGGTAAGGGAAATTGACGTTCTACAAATGAAGGTCTACATTCTTCAACGGCGCTAGAGCCAATTCACGTTGAAGAAACATGCATTCCAGCATTGCAAATCATCATCTGTTCTCCCATTAATGCTGTTGACATCCTTAGAGCTTGTTGATATCTATTTTCAAAGTGCTTCTCTCTCCTCAGCTAATGTGGTCTCATGGCAAGGTTCTTTTGTCGAAGATAATCTAATCTCTGATGGGATCATCTTTCAGATGCTCTAAGTCAGATATAATAGCTAGACATATCAGTGCCATCACATGCTGATTTTTTTTCTCCCTCTCACCTTGAGTTCTGACAATGAACACTTAAGTAACATTAGTAGGGGTTCCTTCAAGGCTCCAAACTTTCTCCAATCTGGCTTTTCTGCTCCTCAGTAAGACCTCAAATAGAATACACATTACAGCACTCTTTCCTAGCATTGACAACTAAATTATTAAGACCACAAGAAATAGGAACAGGAATAGGCCATTCAGCCCTTCAAACCTGCTTCTCCATTCAATAGGATCATGGCTGATCCAACATTCTTTATTTCCATTTTCTTGATTTTTCCATGTAACCTTTGGTTCCCCAATTGATCAAGAAAGTGTCTTGATGAGCTTTAAAAATGCACAAGGACTCTGCCCCCACTGTGGCAAGGGGTTCCAAAGACTCACAACCCTCTGAGAGAAGAAGTTCCTCCTCATCTCCATTATTGGCACCCCTTTATTCTGAGATGTGCCTTCTAGTCCAAGACCCTCCCCTGAGGGGAAACATGCCTTCACTGTTTACCCTGTCAAGTCCCTTAAGGATCCTATATGAGTCACTCTTATTTGTTCAGGCTACTTAATTTCTTCTGTGGTAACTTCATAGTTTTGCCACTGAGATGGGAATAAGTTCCAAGTATGTTTCATATCACCTTTCATTTCATTTCTACAGCAGTAAGGAATGGAAAATTCATAGGCATTCCAACTCACGCCGATAAATCAAAGTTGCAAGTTACTGTTCCATCTCTTTCTTCTGCTGCTTCTTCGAGTATCTGGCTCTCTTATAGCTCCCAAAATTCACAACACTTCAGCTGGCCACCTCTGACATCATGTTCCATGTGACACATTTTAATGGCTGCTCCTCTAAATGAGTCATGGCAGAAGTCACATGACTTTGGTCAGCCAAAAGTGTACATTGCATAAATTAATTTCTCTAACAATGGATACAGCCTAAAAAAATTAGATTGAATTAAATTTGGAAACACTGCTACATGCAAGGGATGGGATGGTGGAAATTTTGAGCTCTCTTCCACAAACGGCAGCTCATGCTGCTTTCTGGTTAGTTTTAAATCTGAGATTAGTAGCTTCCTGGTAACCACAGGTATTAAGAGATTTGGGGAAAGGATATGATGCAGAGATAAGCCACAAAGTAATTATTTTCCCATTGAATGATAGAACGGATTTGAGAGGCTAAATGGCCCGCTCTTGTCATTATTTCATGGACATGTTTGACCCACTGTCCTGCTTATGTGCTGTAAATGTTGTGTAGTACTCTGAGATAGTCTTATTATTTATGTATGAAAGTATTGCATCCTTCTTTATCTCTCCTGTTAATTCATTTTCTCATGTATGTTTTACCACCACTTACTGATCTGAAAATGTGTTGCTGGAAAAGCACAGCAGGTCAGGCAGCATCCAAGGAACAGGAGAGTCAACGTTTCGGGCATTAACCCTTCTTCAGGAATGTGTCCAGCAGGCTAAGATAAAAGGTAGGGAGGAGGGACTTGGGGGAGGGGCACTGGAAATGCGATTGGTAGAAGGAGGTCAAGGCGAGGGTGATAGGCTGGAGTGGGGGTGAGGGCGGAGAGGTCAGGAAGAAGATTGCAGATTAGGAAGGTAGTGCTGAGTTCGAGGGATTTGACTGAGACATGGTGGGGGGAAGGGGAAGTGAGGAAACTGGAGAAATCTGAGTTCATCCCTTGTGGTTGGAGGGTTCCTAGGCGAAAGATGAGGCGCTCTTCCTCCAGCCGTCGTGTTGCTATGGTCTGGCGATGGAGGAGTCCAAGGACTTGCATGTCCTTGGTGGAGTGGGAGGGGG
Source organism: Hemiscyllium ocellatum (assembly GCF_020745735.1). Classification (NCBI taxonomy): domain Eukaryota; kingdom Metazoa; phylum Chordata; class Chondrichthyes; order Orectolobiformes; family Hemiscylliidae; genus Hemiscyllium; species Hemiscyllium ocellatum. Next base: position 91,110,406 of record NC_083407.1, on the reverse strand, counting down.
AGTTGAAGTGTTGAGCTACAGGGTGGTTGAGTTGGTTGGTCCGGGTGTCCCAGAGGTGTTCTCTGAAACGTTCTCCTGCTCCTTGAATGCTGTCTGACCTGCTGCGCTTTTCCAGCAACACATTTTCAGCTCTGATCTCCAGCATCTGCAGTCCTCACTTTCACCACTTACTGATGCCAACAAAAGGGAATCTTTAAAAATCACCAGATTTCTGTGATATGGCAGTACTTAGCTGTGAATTTGTGTAATTTGTACAGTGGAGAGGGATGTGAAATTTAAGGAATGGCATCAACAATTTGGAATAAGCCTGAATTTGCAGTTCTGTAAATTGGGTTTTGACCCCTTACACAAAAACTGAAATTGTGCACTTCTACAGAGAGACTGAGTGCAGGTCACTCACAGCCAGATGAAAATCACTGCAACCAAGCACACTGTACCAGTGACACTTGCTCCCAGTGGAAGGAATGGAAACTACGTAAATAGTTATATCGGCCCTGATAGTGCCAAGTATACTGTTACAGTGTTCACTTCAAAGAAAGTGTTGCCTTTCCCTTGCTCCAATGCAATATTCACCCAAAGCAGATAACAACTAATTTGTAGTTCTTTTTCTAATGGGCAAAACTAAGTACCAAAGGTGATTGGTTACCTGCGCTGGTAATAGGTGGTATGGGGACACTTTCTACATGCTGTGAAATGCTGAGCAGGTGCAAGTCCAGATCTGAAAGACCCCAGTAGTCATCCACTTGAAAAACCAGGTTGGGTGAATATGCAATTTGATGTAGTTCTTGTTTGTCTACATTCCCAATGCCAACAACAAATGGCACAACACCAGCTTGTTTCAGCTTCTCTGTTGGCTGTTTCACATCATCCAGTGACTTTCCAGAAGTAATGAGCACCAGGATTTGGGAAATCCCTAAATGGTGCCTGCCCCCACCAGAACTACTGAAGACATTCATTCTGACAAAGTCCAGAGCAGAACCAGTCCTGAGAGTTCTTCCACCTTTAAGCCGAAGCTGTCTGGTTTTAGTTAAAACCAATTCTTTGTTTGTGTAAGCATTTAATGGAAACTCAATCCTTGCATCGTCACTGTATTGCACCACTGAAATTTGATCTTTGTCTTTTGCAATATTAAAGTTGGGAATTAAGTTAATAATAAGATCCCGAATCAAATAAAAGAAAGTTCCCACATTGTAAGAGCCATCAACTAAGAACACAATATCTCTCTTGTCACCTGTAATAAATAAGAAAGAATAATTATCACCAAGGTTATCTTGTGAATATTATAAGTACCTGTGCATTTTCTTAAGATCATAAGACCATAAGACATAGGAGTGGAAGTAAGGCCATTCGGCCCATCGAGTCCACTCCGCCATTCAATTCAACTCCACTTACCAGCGTTCTCCCCGTAGCCCTTAATTCCTCGAGACAACAAGAATCTATCAATCTCTGCCTTGAAGACATTTAGCGTCCCGGCCTCCATAGCACCCTGTGGCAATGAATTCCACAGGCCCACCACCCTCTGGCTGAAGAAATGTCTCCGCATTTCTGTTCTGAATTTACCCCCTCTAATTCTAAGGCTGTGTCCACGGGTCCTAGTCTCCTCGCCTAATGGAAACAATTTCCTAGCGTCCACCCTTTCCAAGCCATGTATTATCTTGTATGTCTCTATTAAGTCTCCCCTTAATCTTCTAAACTCCAATGAATACAATCCCAGGATCCTCAGCCATTCCTCATATGTTAGACCTGCCATTCCAGGGATCATCCATTTGAATCTCCGCTGGACACGTTCCAGTGCCAGTATGTCCTTCCTGAGGTGTGAGGACCAAAACTGGACACAGTACTCCAAATGGGGCCTAACCAGAGCTTTATAAAGTCTCAGTAGCACATCGCTGCTTTTATATTCCAACCACTTGAGATAAGTGACAATATTGCATTCGCTTTCTTAATCACGGACTCAACCTGCATGTTTACCTTTAGAGAATCCTCGACTAGCACTCCCAGATCCCTTTGTACTTTGGCTTTACGAATTTTCTCACTGTTTAGAAAGTAGTCTATACTTTTATTCTTTTTGCCAAAGTGCAAGACCTCGCATTTGCACACGTTGAATTCCATCAGCCATTTCCTGGACCACTCTCCCAAACTGTCTAGACCCTTCTGTAGCCTCCCCACTTCCTCAGTACTACCTGCCTGTCCACCTAACTTTGTATCATCTGCAAACTTCGCTAGAATGCCCCCAGTCCCTTCATCCAAATCATTAATATATAATGCGAAAAGCTGTGGCCCCAACACTGAACCCTGTGGGACACCGCTCGTCACCGGCTGCCATTCCGAAAAAGAACCTTTCATCCCAACTCTCTGCCTTCTGTCAAACAGCCAATCCTCAATCCATCCCAGTAGCTCACCTTGAACACCATGGGCCCTCACCTTGCTCAGCAGCCTCCCGTGTGGCACCTTATCAAATGCCTTTTGAAAGTCTAGATAGACCACATCCACTGGGTTTCCCTGGTCTAACCTACTTGTCACCTCTTCAAAGAATTCCCGCAGGTTTGTCCCCTTATTAAATCCATGTTGACTTGTTCTAATCCGACTTTGCTCTTCTAAGAATTTAGAAACCTCATCCTTAATGATGGATTCTAGAATTTTACCAATAACCGAGGTTAGGCTAATTGGCCTATAATTTTCTATCTTTTGTCTTGATCCTTTCTTGAACTGCGATCTTCCAATCATCCGGGACATTCCCTGACTCCAGTGACTCTTGAAAGATCTCAACCAATGCCTCCGCTATTTCCTCAACCACCTCTTTCAGAACTCTAGGGTGTATCCCATTGGGGCCAGGAGATTTATCAATTTTAAGACTTTTTAACTTTTCTAGCACTATCTCTTTTGTAATGGCAACCATACTCAACTCAGCCCCCTGACTCCCTTTAATTGTTGGGATATTACTCATGTCTTCCACTGTGAAAACTGACGCAAAGTACTTGTTAAGTTCTCCTGCTATTTCCTTATCTCCCATCACTAGGCTTCCTGCATCAGTTTGAAGTGGCCCAATGTCTACTTTTGCCTGTCGTTTGTTTCTTATGTACTGAAAGAAACTTTTACTATCATTTCTAATATTACTGGCTAGCCTACCTTCATATTTGATCCTCTCCTTTCTTATTACTCTCTTTGTTATCCTCTGTTTGTTTTTGTAGCCTGCCCAATCTTCTGATTTCCCACTGCTCTTGGTCACTTTATAGGATCTCTCTTGTTCTTTAATACATTTCCTGACTTCCTTTGTCAGCCATGGTTGTCTAATCCCTCCCTGGATGATCTTTCTTTTCTTGGGGATGAACCTCTGTACAGTGTCCTCAATTATACCCACAAACTCCTGCCATTTTTGCTCTACTGTCTTCCCCGCTAGGCTCTGTTTCCAGTCTATTTTTGTCAGTTCCTCTCTCATGCCCTCATAATTACCTTTATTTAATTGTAACAACATTACATCCGATTTCGCTTTCTCTCTTTCAAACTCCAGACTGAACTCTACCATATTATGATCGCTACTTCCTAAGGGTTCCCTTACTTTAAGATCTTTTATAGAGTCTGGTTCATTGCAAAGCACTAGGTCCAATGTTAATTATCCTGATGTTAATTATCATGCTTAATAATGTTGACCAACAAAGGTCCAAATGTATTTCTCTCATTAGCTTCCAGTCAGCAAAGAGATTCCTGAAATCTCATTCTTCATGTTTCCATTTTCACTTGCAGTCATAGAGTCATACAGCACAGAAACAGACCCTTCGGTCCAATTTGTCCATGCTGACCAAGTTTCCCAAACTAATCTAATCCCAATTGCCTGCATTTGGTCCATATCTCTCCAAACCTTTCCTATTCACATACCTGTCCTAATGTATTTTAAATGTTCTAACTGTACCCGCATCTATCACTTCCTCTAGCAGTTCATTCCACATAAGAACCAGCCTCTGTGTGATAAGGTTGCCCCTCAAGTGCCCTTCAAATCTTTATCCACTTACTTTAAAAATATGCCTTCTAGTTTTGAATTCCCCCACCCAAGGAAAAGACCGTTGCTATTCACCTTATCAATGCTCCTCATGACTTTATAAACCTCAATAAAGTGACCCCTCAACCTCCTATGCTCCAGTGAAAAAGTCCCAGTCTATCCAGCCTCTCCTTTTAACTCAAATTCTCCAGACTCTGCATATCCTGGTAAATCTTTTGTGCACCCGCTCCAATTTAATAATATCCTCCTTTTAGGGGGGTAACCAAAACTGTACACAGTACTCCAAAAGTGGACTCACCAACATCCTGTACAATCTCAACATGACGTCCCAATTCCTATGCTCAATGCTCTGAGCAATGAAGGCAAGCATTCTGAATGCCTTCTTAACTCCCCTGTCTACCTGTGACACTATTTTCAAATAACTATGTATCTGAGCCCATAGGTCTCTCTGTTCGACCTATCCAGGGCCCTACTACTAACTGTATAAATCCTGCCCTTTTCATTTTACTCACAACACTGTTTTCAGATGAACCTCTGTCTACTACTCCAGAGATACCTTCACCTCCCCTGTTCCCTTTTAGAGGGATCTCTCCTCAGTCCCTTCACTTCAATCTCACAGATCCACACCCTCCAAACGGTCTCTATTCATTGTTCCTCAACAACATTCACTACCATCTTTACTCCCTCCTCCTTAGACCAAAGCACTGCTATAATAATCCCCCTGTACATTCACTGCAGCACTTCTTAGATCTAAACCACTCAAGTATTCTCAGATATCTTCATGCCCATCAACATTTAAAGAAATATAACAATGTAGACTTTTAATTATGTTTTGTGGATCTCCATGAGATAATTTCTCAGACTGCAATAAAACATGTCTCCATTCTCACTCCCTTTCTTCATTGGTATTTTCCTCATCTCCACTCTCGCGACTTGCATCTCACTCCATTACTTAATATCAGTTTATCTTCTTTGCACTAATTTTTCCCTTATTGTTCTCTTGCTCGTTGTCATTCTGTCTGTCTTGTGGAATATTTCCCAGTATTATTTCCAAACCTTTTTCTGTGTTTTTCTTTTATTTTCTGATGATACTTATTATTTCTTCTTTTCTGCCTTTTTCTGAGCATTTACCATTCTTTCTCCATGCTTGAATTGAATATTTCTTCCCTCTCTTATACGATTCTGTTCCCTTCCACTCTCATTAATTTTTAATATTTATTTCAGCAATTACTTTTGTTCCTTCAATTTCAGGGACTTGATACTCAGAGTGTTTCCCAAATTTTTCTGAATCATGTTTGCTTGCAAAGGTTAGGACACATCTCACTAAATAAGGCATTTAATGAAAGGTTGAACTGAGTCCCAGACAAATTCTCTAGCATTCTGCTGTGCCCATTGATACCTTATCCATATAGCCCTCCACCCAACAGACTGCAGCTGTTAAAAAAGGCACCTCTCCAGGGCAATATTAGTGATGTAATAAATAATCACTTAGCCAGCAATCTCAAGAAGAATCGACAGTGAACAATTAAACATGATAGTGCATAAAAAGGCCGTATTTCATGGGTGAGTTGAGGCTATGATACTCTGTCCTCAGTGGGTGACACTATCCATGATCAGTTAGGGATAAGAACTGGAGTGAGTACACTCGTATCCTTCATTAGCTGAGAGCGACTAACCCAAACTTGCAAACTTCTTGCTCTGTATGCTGTGACCTGACTGACTGGCTGAATCATCGAATCGCTTCCATTACTTCCCCTACTTAACACTGAAAGCTACATCAGCGCATTATTCCAACCCAAGTACCTTCAGTGACACTGGTCGGCATTTTAATAACTTCGACGATCAGTGTTTTTAGGGGCTGCAGCAGCTGATCCTGGATATCTGGAAGAGACTGGAAGTTGTGAACAGCAAACAGTAAATTAGTAGAATATGCAATCTCGTGTGTTTCTTTGCCATCTGCCTCCATGGCCCCAATAACAAATGTCACTATTGCAGCTCTTTTTAATGCCCCTGCTGCCTCTTTAACATTGTCACTCGACTTTCCAGAAATGAGAAGCACCAGAAGCTGCGGCATATTAGCATCTCGCCGACTGCCTGCTTCCTTTGTGAAGACGTTGCTGATGACATAGTTCAGTGCAGCCCCGGTATTCAGCATCCTTCCGCCCATAGGCTTCAGCTTGTCCACTGCATCCAAAATATCATCTTTACTTGAATAGGTGTTCAAAAGAAATTCAACTTTTGGGTCCTTGCTGTACTGTATTACTGCAACGCGATTCCTGTTCAACCCAACATTGAGGTGTTCAATCATGCCTTTGAGAAATTCGCGCACTGAATGAAACGATGAACTAGCTTTGGTTGAGCCGTCAATCAGGAACACAATGTCCCGATTCTGGTTATCAGTAATATCTGCCAAAACAACAGCCGACAGTTTTGAGTTAGCATGTCTCTTTAAAAGGCACTTCTGTAACAAATACATTCGTTGTTTATCTATTCCATCGCTTCCTTTCCTCTCCTAATTTTGCATTCATGCCTTTTAAATTATCACCACAGTGTGATTATAACGTTCAATAGAGAATGTTAATTAGCTTTTGAAATTGAGCGCGAAATCCTTCAAAATTGCTCCTGGAAACTGCACTTGTAGATTGAACTGGTAATTTGGACAATGATGGACACATCCCTGGAAAAATTCAAAAGAAATCCTTTTATAAAGTCAATTAAATTTCCAAGGGTAAACAGAAACTCCCTGACAATGGTTCCCCTAGATGTGCCAGCTCACTGCAACATGACCCATCTAGACTCTTGGCTGAGATATTTGTAAATTAAATACCTTGACTAAATGACAATGGATGAGTCTGTTAGCTAATGTAGGTGTGTACTGCAGCAGTTTTGGGATGGCAACAATCTTAGGTTTTGATTTGTATAAGACAGACTCTCAGACAGCATACTGACAGAACGCTGTTAGCTAACAACTGTATCACTTTTTACTTGGTTACATTCAACAACAGTCATGTAATATACTAACTTCTGATCTTTTTGAAGGCTAAAGCTTTGCTGGAAATCATTTTTAAATTGGAAAATGGGGTAAGTGTCAAACAATAGGGCAGGGGAATGGGTCTGGGCAGGTTATTCTTCAGAGGGTTGGTATGGACTTGTTGGGCCAAATGGCCTGTTTCCACACTGAGTGCCTTGTGTGGTCATAACAACTTATGAATGGATATTCTTTTAGGTTGCATGCCTTGTGCAAAAGGTCACACTCTGAAACGTAAGCAAGGCTGAAAGATCTCAGGTCAAACCATGGAGAGGTCATGGGACAGGGTGTGCCAACTGCAAAAGAATCAAACGTTAGCCCCCTATTCTTAACACACCTTCCAGAGCCTTCCTGTGGGCTTGCTTCTTACAGCACTTCACCTGTGAAAACAAGAATCCTTTAAACGAGTGAGGGTTTCTGCCTCAACCAACAATCCAGGCAATGAACCCCAGATAGCCATCATCCTCTGGGTGAAAGAGCATTTCTACACGTACTCTGTAATCTACATTCCAGCCACCCTGAACCTGTGCACCACCCACCCCGGTAAGTGACTTTGCAAAGGGAAACATATCTTCCCCGTCACTCTACCAAACATTTCGATAATATCAAAAGTATCAGCCAATACTGCTGCAAACTGAGTAACTCTAGCACTGGTTTCCAATCACAGCAATGGAAATTGTCACTTATCCATCGACACATGTGTGCTATTGTAGGAGAGAAGTGCTGAGATCAAGCAGTCCGTAAGTTTTCGATGGGAGGGGTGGATGAGGAATTTGTGAAGCTGCAGAGATGCCAGGTCCATAAGAGGGGCATCTGAGAAATATGGCAAGTACAGCTGATCGTAAGCAAGGCAACAGCTGGAGACCGGAATAAGCTAGATGGAATTAGGCTGCAGTTCCAGTCCGGGTCAGTGTCCCCAGTACCAGGGCATGAGGAAGGCAGAGGAGAGGAACAATGGGCAGGAAGGCAATGAAGGCCATTGCCTCAGCATCACATGTACCACCAAAGATGAAGGAACATTGATATATCAGTGACTCAAGGAGCTGCAGCTCTCTACGTGGATGGTGCCCTCACGAGAAACAGTTCCATCCTCAGTCTTAATCAATTCTTGCCACCAGTAGCCATGTAAGTCACTGTGGCTTTGAACTTCTGGGAATTGGCAGCAGATCCTAATTGTCTTAATCTCCAGGGAGACTTTTCACTTAGATGGTCTCCCATTTCCTAAACATTCAGCTGGTCTGTGACCATAGCAAGCATGTTCAATGTCTGTGTGCACACCTATCCTGGCATCTGTCATGGTGCCTTCATTCTGCGGCAGTCAAAAGTGCTGGATCTCCTCATGTCATCAGAAAACCTGGTGACTGGCTTTTTGAGGCTGCGGGATGTGAAGGGATTATTAATGAAACATGATATGCCCCTGCAATAGCAGAACATGGGTTCAATCAAAGTCACCTCTCATGAGGATGATCATGAAGCAGACCATTGGATCTGAAGATGGTGGCCTGTTGTACTCTGCACCATTAAGAAATAACATGGAGACTGCAGCTCTGAATGAGCTACTGCTGTCTGGTTAGCTCCTGATCATTACAGCAGTCATTTTGCAATGTGACAAAATGCACAAAATACTTTCACAATGTGTTCATTCTCAGAGTACAGAAGCTTACCACAGCCCATTGATTGTACTGAGAAACTCACTACCACTCAATCTGTCTGACCATCTACAAGACTGATGAGGAGAACATTGAGCAAATTTAATAAACAACTGTTGTATAAAATCCCCAATCGATGACATTTGTAATTTGCCTTTCCTGTGCAGTTTTGCAAGGACCATGATGTGAGACCATGTTCAGTTTTCAAGACTCCTCTCAACAAAATGACATGTATTTTGTGGATGGGTGAGTGATATAATACTTTGCTGGGAGCTGAGAAGATATTAACAACCAAATAATTTCTATCAAGTTAGAGCATTGCAAGCATTTCATCAAACCACAAAGATTAAAATGCAAATACCTTTGATACTCTTCATTGTTGGCATTTCAGACACTATCTTCACACCAGTTAGGGTTGACAATGGTAACAGCACTTGCTGTTGGATCTTTGGAAGAGAAGGAAATTCATCCACTGTGTAAACCAAGCTGGGGTCCAAAGCAATTTGTTGTAGCTGCTGCTCTATGGCATTCTCAGCTCCAACGACTATCGTCATCACGCCAGATCGTAACAGGGCATCTGCTGGTTTTTTAATATTATCTCTTGATCTTCCACCAGTGACAAGAATCAGAAACTGTGGAACACCTTCCTCTTTCCTGCTTCCTGAATATTTGGTAAAAATGAACTTAAGGACATACTCCAGTGCTGCTCCAGTGTTAAGCACAGTGCCGCCTCTCAGTCTGAGTCTGTTTAACTCAAAGAGAAGTTCATCTTTTGATGAATAAGCATTTAGAAGGAATTCGGGTTCTGCAATGTCACTGTACTGCACTAGGCCTACTCGCACACGATCACTTCCAATATCAAGGGTCTCAATAATTCTTGAGATGAAGTCACGAATAGCTGGCAGATTTGTATCTCCAACATGAAAAGATCCATCAATTAAGAATACGATATCTTTTTTGTCTGCTTCTGTTGCAAATAAGCAGAAAATACACACAAATATTTAATTTCTGTAAATCAAATGCACAACTTGATTATTCAGTGATTCGATTATTAAAGTTGTATTATTTTTTGAAGTCAAAGTATTAGATTTGTATCTGAACAGTTATGTGCCTTGTTAACAGTTAAACAAGGTCTTTTAATTGTTCTGAGTTCTTATTGTCAGTAAAACTAGGCAGCATCTTAGGCCTGATGAAGGGCTTTTGCCCGAAATGTTGATTCTCCTGCTCCACAGGTGCTGCCTGACCTGTTCTGCTTTTCCAGCACCACACTCTCGATTCTAATCTCCAGCATCTGCAGTCCTCACTTTCTCCGAGCATCTTAGGCAGGGTTTGGCTGCAATTGTCTGAGGAACCACTGCTGCTTGACACAATCTCACCCATTTTGTTCTAGTCTAAGTCCTGCATACCAAAATTACACGATTGCTGCTGCATAACTCATAACCATGGCTTGTTCTCCTGGCAGTGATTCTACGAGAGACTAAGTTGCTATGAAAGTCATTAGAGGCAGAAAGTATAAATTGAGACAATCTGTACTGAGTGGGAAAAAGAAATATGGATGGAGGCACAAGCTGGTGTTCAAAGTGGAATAATCTGTGAAAAAGGATACCTGTTTCTTTACTTTTTGATTTGATGATCATCAGTAAGCAGACCACAATGAGTGGTATCCCCCCTCAAAAATATATCTCTTTTCTTTCATTTATGGAAGAAATAACATTATTTCTTTTCAGGGATCATATTCTTTCCCAGAACCTATTATTCTTGAGGTGGGAGACTTTGGAGACATTTTTAAGTTCGCCTTCTCCATGTGAATGGGATTGGAATAAAAGAACATAGCAACATATGAATTAGGGGCAGTGTAGGCCATTCGGTCCAGCAAACCAGTGCTGCCATTCAGCTCATAAAATCAGAGCTGAAACGAGGTGTAAACATTTACTGCAGATGTGTGTGCCCTAGATCAAATTTGTATATCACCATTCAATGGAGAAATTCTTGGATGATGGTTACAAAGCTTGTATGAAAAAGAACAACAGTAGAAATGAAGTGAAAGACACTTCCTGAACGAGACCATTGTCCTTCAATATATTTGCCAGCAGCTGTATTGGGCTAACCAGATGTAGCTAATTGTATTTCTGGTTAGTGAATAAAAATTTAAAAATAGACGTGGACAATGACCATGTGATCTCAATGATCATTTACACAAGATGTGCATGCCAAGTTTAACATTTTTTGTAGTTTTGTTGGCAAAATGGGTAAGATTAAAAGCAGATTGACTTAATAATTTTTGATCATTGTGAGCACTTCAATTTTTCTTGATTATTGAATGCTGATAATGTTTATTAAATGATGCATACAATAGCAGTATTTAATGCTATTATGCAAATGTATCCAGGATGTTTTCTCATTAAAATTTGTGCTTGTGGCTAAGATGGTAACATGGTACCAAAATATGGGTCATCATCAATTTCTTTTGGAAAACACCACATTAGAGTCTAGATTATGTCTGCATGAGTTGCGTCCAGGTGCTTCAGTTTTCTCTCACAATCCAAAGCTGTACAAGTTAGGTGAATTGGCCATGCTAAATTACCCATGGTATTCAGGGATGTATAGGTTAAGTGTGTTAGTCAGGGATAAAAATAGAGTAATGGGGTAAGTGAATGGACCTGGGTGGGTTGCTCTTTGGAGGGTCGGTGTGGACTCGTTGGCCAAATAGCCTGATTCCACACTGTAGTGATTCTATATTTACATAATTGATTACATCAAATTCAACTGCTTCGTATGTATCCTTTTTCAAAACAATTTGTGGATCAAATTTATGAACCACAAGTCATTTGATCAGAAGGACATCATATATTATCAATCCCTGAAATAGGAGCAATACTACCATATAGGGAGCATCTGAATAGATGGTGTTGAAATTGTCCTGATTTATCATTTTCAAAACCTTTTATCCATTCCAATGACTTCCATTCTAATTGGGCAGCATGGTGACTCAATGGTTAGCGCTGATACCTTACAGAGACGCAGGTTTGATTCCATCTTCAGTGACTGTCAATGCAGAGTTTGCACATTCTGTCTGTGTCAGCATGGGATTCTGCCGGGTTAAACAGTTTCCTTCCACAATCCAAAGATGTGCAAGTTAGTCGAGTTAGCAATGCTAAATTGCTCATAGTTTTCAGTGAAATGTAGGTTAGGTGAATTAGCCATGATAAATACAGAGTTACAGGGATATGGTAGGGGGTTGGGTCTGGTTGGGAACTGTAGTGTAGAATCTGATGTCACCTATGTTGGATTAGTTGACCTCAGCCAATACAGTAATGGCTCCCTAGAACTGACCTTAGTAATGCTAGGTTAAAGCTGTGATAAAGTAACCACAAGTCCTGCTCTGGATCACTATGGAGCACCCTATAATAGAATGTACATCTACATGACGATCCAATGACAGAAAAGAATAGGCTGTCCTTTGATGCTTTCACCAGTTATACAGCCTTCTGGCAGTGCCTAATCAGACTCAGTGATGACTCATAGCTTCATCATAGTATATCACAGGTCAGACAGAGACTCAGTAAAACCCTGCAGGACCTTGCAGGCTGGTGAGAAATGGGTGACAGCAAATCATGGGATAGACTGCCTTCGCTGGAAATATAAATCAAGTAAGAGTTAAAACAATTCTCCCTCACCCATTTTACACGAACACACAAACACCAAAAATATCTCCTTCACCTTCAGGAGAGCAGTGAAGATTGAAAACTAGTTTTATAAAAAATCTCTTGTGTGTCTGCAGTTACACAACCACTTGTGCATTTTGTAATTTGTTCCTGTGTGTAAGAGCTTTAAGATATTTGAATATCCTTTTGGTGATGTCACAGCATTGCACCTCACTGAGCAGCATAGTATGGGCAGAGTTCATATACTGCTGTATTACACTACAATCTAAAATGAGACTCTTAAGAGCACATGGTCTTTATCACACCTAAAATATAGATGTTTGTGCAAAATAAATAGTCTTACTTGGTCTTAAAATGTATACTGTTCTTGGTTTTGACCTGTCAACCAGTATGTCTTGAAGCCAAATGTCATAGTGTGGCCTAAAACTATGTGAGCTCTTCTGCATGTTTTAGAGAAAAAGAGGTTTTAATATCACAGTCTTGTGACAAGCCTAGAACAGAGTTTCCAAAAAATAAACATTGCCTTTTAAGCATGTGGCCAAAATTAAATATATTCAATGTTCGAGTAATCAGAGAGGAGAGAAGACTGCTAAAGCCAAGGTTATCTGATAAATTTATTATGGCATAAGATAATTTAGACAAAGCGTGCTTACGCAAAATGGAGTTACCTTTGGTGGTTCGAACTGTTGGTGATTCAGAAGTCTTCCTGACACCAGTCAGTGTTAACAAAGGCGACAGTACATCTTGTTGTATCTCTGGAAGAAAACGGAACTCTTTCACACCAAAAGCTAAACTAGGGTCGGAACTAACCTCTTGCAGCTGACTTATCATATTCTCTGTTCCGATGACTAATGTTGTAACACCGGCTTTTAACAGGGCATCTGATGACTGCTTCATGTCATTACTCAATTTTCCAGAAGTAACAAGTACCAGAAACTGGGGAACACCTTCCTCTTGTCTACTACCTGAATATTTGGTAAAAAGGTATCTAAGTACATACTTCAGTGCTTGTCCAGTCTTGACAGTTCTGCCACCTCTCTGCCTCAGTTCTCTTACATGAGAGATAAGTTCATTTTTTGATGAGTAGGTGTTGAGGAAGAACTCTGACTCTGGAGCATCACTGTACTGTACCAAGCCCACTTGCACTCGATCACTTCCAATGTCAAACGCTGTAATAATTGTTGCTATAAAGTCACGGATGTCAGAAAAACCTCTTCTTCCAATATTATTTGATCCATCAATAAGGAATACAATATCTTTCTTGTTCATTTCTGTTATCATTAGGAAATACACAATTAGTGTGATATTCATGGCATTACTTGTAAGTTCTAAAAATCAAAAGCATAATTTCTGCCAAATATTGAATTTGTGAAGAAACTGGATTCAGTTCAGAAAATACAAAACCGCTTTGTCATAGAATCATAGAGATGTTCAGCATGGAAACAAACCTTCGGTCTAACCCGTCCATGCCAACCACATATCCCAACCCAATCTAGTCCCACCTGCCAACACCCGGCCCATATCTCTCCGAACCCTTCCTATTTGTATACCCATCGAAATACCTTTTAAATGTAATTGTATCAGCCTCCACCACTTCCTCTGGCACTCATTCCATACTCGTACCATCCTCTGCATGGAAAGGTTGTCCCTGAGGTCCCTTTTACATCTTTCCCCTTTGTCTGCTTATCCTATCCATGCCCCTCATAATTTTGTAAACCTCTATAAGGTCACCCCTCAGCCTCCGACACTCTAGGGAAAGCAGCCCCAGCCTGTTCAGCCTCTCCCCATAGCTCAAATCCTCCAATCCTGGCAACATCATTGTAAATCCTTTCTGAACCCTTTCAAGTTTCACAACATCTTTCTGATAGGAAGGAAACCAGAATTGCACGCAATATTCCAATAGTGGTCTAACCAATGTCCTGTACTGCCACAACATGACCTCCCAACTCCTGTATGCAATACTCTGATAAAAGAAAGCATACCAAATGCCTTCTTCACTATCCTACCTGTGACTCTACTTTCAAGGAGCCATGAACCTGCACTCCAAGGTCTCTTTGTTCAGCAACACTCTCTATGACCTTATCATTCAGTGTATAAGCCCTGCTAAGATTTGCTTCCCCAAAATGCAGCACCTCGCATTTATCTGAATTAAACTCCATCTGCCACTTCTTGGCCCAATGGCCCATCTAGTCAAGATTCTGTTGTAATCTGAGGTAACCTTCTTCGCTGTCCACTACACCTTCAATTTTGGTGTCATCTGCAAACTTATTAACTGTACCTCTTATGCTCACATCCAAATCATTTATGTAAATGACAAAAAGTAGTGGCCCCAGCACCGATCCTTGTGGCACTCCACTGGTCACAGGCCTCCAGCCTGAAAAATAACCCTCCACCACCACCCTCTGTCTTCTACCTTTCAGTCAGTTCTGTATCCAAATGGCTAGTTCTTCCTGTATTCTGTGAGATCTAACCTTGCTAATCAATCTCCCATGGGGAACCTTGTCAAATGCCTTACTGAAGTCCATATCGATCACATCTACCGCTCTGCCCTCATCAATCCTCTTTGTTACTTCTTCAAAAACCTCAATCAAGTTTGTGAGACATGATTTCCCACGCACAAAGCCATGTTGGCTATCCCTGGTCAGTCCTTGCATTTCCAAATACATGTACATCCTGTCCTTCAAGATTCCCTCCAACAACTTGCCCACCACCGACGTCAGGCTCACTGGTCTGTAGTTCCTGGCTTGTCCTTCCCGCCCTTCTTAAACAGTGGCACCACATTAGCCAACCTCCAGTCTTCTGGCACCTCACCTGTTATCATCGATGATACAAACATCTCAGCAAGAGGTCCCACAATCACTTCCCTAGCCTCTCACAGAGTTCTAGGGTACACCTGATCAGGTCCTGGGGATTATCCACCTTTATGCATTTCAAGACAGCCAGCATTTCCTTCTCTGTAAGTTAGACATGTTGCAAGATGTCACCATCTATTTCGCTACTTTCTATATCTTCCATATCCTTTTCCACAGTAAATACTGATGCAAAATACTCGTTTAGTATCTCCCCCATTTTCTGCAGCTCCACACAAAGGCCACCTTGCTGATCTTTGAGGGGCCATATTCTCTGCCTCATTATCCTTTTGTCCTTAATATATTTGTAAAAACTCTTTGGATTCTCCTTATTTCTATTTGCCAAAGCTACCTCATGTCCCCTTTTTGCCCTCCTGATTTCCCTCTTAAGTATACTCCTACTTTCTTTATACTCTTCTAAGGATTCACTCGATCTATCCTGTCTATACCTTACTTATGCTTCCTTATTTTTCTTAACCAAACCCTCAATTTCTTTAGTTATCCAGCATTCCCTATACCTACCAGCCTTTCATTTCACCCTAACAGGGATATACGTTCGCTGGATTCTTGTTATCTCATTTTTGAAGGCTTCCCATTTTCCGGCTGTACCTTTACCTGTGAACATCTGCCCCCAATCAGCTTTTGAAAGTTCTTGCCTAATACTGTCAAAATTGGCGTTTCTCCAATTTAGTACTTCAACTTTTAGATCTGGTCTATCCTTTTCCATCACTATTTTAAATCTAATAGAATTATGGCCGTTGGCCCTAATGTGCTTCCCCACTGACACCTAGGTCACCTGCCCTGCCTTATTTCTCAAGAGTAGGTCAAGTTTTGCACCTTCTCTAGTAGGTACATCCATATGTTGAATCGGAAAATTGTCTTGTACACACTTAACAAATTCTACTCCACCTAAACCCTTAACACTATGGTAGTCCCAGTCCATGTTTTGAAAGTTAAAATCCCCTACTATAACCACCCTATTATTCTTACAGATAGCTGAGATCTCCTTACAAGTTTGTTTCTCAATTTCCCTCTGACTATTAGGAGGTCTATAATATAATCCCAATAAGGTGATCATCCCTTTCTTATTTCTCAGTTCCACCCAAATAACTTGCCAGTCTCCATACCAGAAACTTGGCTGTTAGATGCTACGTTCCCCTGAGAATCCATTACCCCTACATTTCCCAAAACAGCATACTTGTTTGGAATGGGTATAGCCACAGAAGGCTCCTGCACTAACTGCCTACCTCTCTTACCTTTCCTCAAGTTAACCCATCTATGTGACTGTATCTGAGACTTTCCCCCCTTCCTATAACTGCCATCCATCACATACTGTTGCTGTTGCAAATTCCTCATTGCTTCTAACTGTCTCTCCAACCGATCTACTCAATCTGATAAGATTTGCAACCAACAGCATTTATTGCAGATATAATTCGCAGTAACCCTTAAACTCTCTTTAAACTCTCACATCTGACAAGAAGCGCATATCACTCTACTAAAGGCCATTTTTGCTCCTTCACAATCTACAGACCCAGAAAATAACGCCGTCTTATTCCTCTACAAAACCCTGCCCCACGTTAAATTAATAGTTAAGGCTTATATTTTAAATTTAAACAAGAGATATGTCTCAAAAAACATATTATCAAGAAAGAACCCAGAGGCTGAACAGGCTGGGGCTGTTTTCCCTGGAGCGTCGGAGGCTGAGGGGTGACCTTATAGAGGTTTACAAAATTATGAGGGGCATGGATAGGGTAAATAGGCAAAGTCTTTTCCCTGGGTCAGGGAGTCCAGAACTAGAGGGCATAGGTTTAGGTCGAGAGGGGAAAGATATAAAAGAGGCCTAAGGAGTAACTTTTTCACGCAGAGGATGGTACGTGTATGGAATGAGCTGCCAGAGGAAGTGGTGGAGGCTAGTACAATTGCAACATTTAAGAGGCAATTGGATGGGTATATGAATAGGAAGGGTTTGGAAGGATATGGGCCGGGTGCTGGCAGGTGGAACTAGATTGGGTTGGAATATCTGGTCGGCGTGGACGGGTTGGACCGATGGGTCTGTTTCCATGCCGTACATCTCTATGACTCTATAATACACTTATCTGCTTCTGAGCTGTGAAGTTCCACCCAAACAGTTCCTCCAAGATCAGTTGTGAGTTTCGCTGTTTGTCAATTCTGAATTGTTAACGTATTTGTCAGGGAGGCAATTTTTGCATGCATTGTTTTACTAACATATTGCCAATGCATTCACTTGTCCATCTATACCATGATTTGAAGTATATTGGTGTTATGAGAAATTGTTCCTCTGCTAAATTTGTGTACATCAGGTCAGCTTTCTGATTGGGTTTCTTTACTGACTTCTTCCATAGGACTTCATTTGAATTCAACACCCCCAGTGAAATACAAGCAAGCAAGTCATTAAAATCAGCAGGGGATTAAAAGTCACCAATTTTCCAGCATCAGAATTAACCCTCTTATTGTAACCACATCTTGGAAGTATTTTGACATATTTTGGCTGCTTCATATTCTCACTTGATTTTTCACCAATTCCTACAGTCTTCAGTTTTAATTTGCAATTCCAAGCAGGATGCCTGCCTGAGGGTAGCAGCATACTCCTTCAAAGGTATAGACTGGAGTCCAATGACAATGCAGCTTTGTCACCAGGTAATGTTAATAGGGAGAATAGGTGAAAACAAAACAAAAGCCCAAGGAAACAGAGATTTGGCTTTGTAACATTCCAGGTGAGGTGGAAAGAAAGTTTCATCCTTTCCTATCCTTGGCTTTGCCCACCATTATGTCCTTTCCTTCTTCCTAAGTACATGAATTAACAAAAGCCACATCTTTGCCTGACTGCGGGATATTGTCCTCTCAGTTCAGAACCACGTATATTGGTTCTACTTATTGGCCACTTGCTTTCAATCCTTTCTGGGTAACACATCAAGAGCAGAGAGCTGAAATACAGGTGTGAAAAATACCCACACTTCATGCTTTTGAAGTCAGTGCTGGTGGGTGGGGGTGAATTTGCAGCCCACCTGACCCCCACCTGCCTAATGCCCACTCTCAGCTTAACTTAACTTGATAGTTCCCAGTTTCATGCGTTTATGAGGGGTAACAAATGTTTTATAAGAAGGAGTGAGTGACACATGACAGAAAATGGAAGTACTGCCATCTTATCTAGATCAGAAGATAATTCACAATCATTTATTTGGTCATGAAAAGACCAACTCAGTTTCACAAAGCAAAGAGGCAATGGGTGTAATAGGAAGATGTGACTCTTGGTGTTGAGTATTGCAAGATAAAATTATCAGATTCAGTGCTAGGAATCATGATGGAGATGGTAGATTTTAAATTGTAGATAGTAGATTATATTAACCTGTGGGATTGATGTTTGTAGAGGGCCTGATAGTTGCTACTGGCCACAATTTGACATTCTTCCTACCATCCTGTTCCCATACCACCAGGTTATGAGCAAAGATGCTTCAGTCAGGCGAGATACCAGTGCTAGATGCATCTTGCACCAGTGTTCACCACTTGCAGTTCACGGCTAAGGACCAAGTTTTCACAATCCTGAATTCTTGAAAACTGGCTTAAGTTCTCAGCAATGATATCGCAAACCAGTAAATTCACCCCAAGGGAAATTCCTGTTTTTAAAATAGGTTTATACAATATCAAGGTAAAGCTCTGTCTCACTGAAAGATATTTAGAGCCATAGAGTCACAGAGATGGACAGCACAGAAACAGACCCTTCAGTCCAACTTGTTCATCCTGACCAGATATCCTAAATTAATCTAGCCTCATTGGCCCATATCGCTCTAAACCTATTCATATACCCATCCAAATGCCTTTTAAATGCTGTAATTGTACCAGCCTCCACCACTTCCTCTGGCAGCTCATTCCATACACGCACCACCTTTTGCATGAAAAGGCTGCCCCTTAGGTCCCTCTTAAATCTTTTCCCTCTCACCCTAAACCTACGCCTTCTAGTTTTAGACTTCATTACCTTGGGAAAGAGACCTTGGCTATTCAACGTATCCATGCCCCTCATGATTTTATAAACCTCTATAATATCTCCCTTCAGCCTCCTATGCTCCAGGGAAAATGAAGCATTTGTCACGTGTATCCCCCTTAAACCTTCCACCTTTTACCTTGGATAGTATAGTAAGATTGCAGATGACACCAAAATTGGAAGTGTAGTGGACAGTGAACAAAGTTACCTCAGATTACAATGGGCCAAAGGGCTGAGAAGCGGCAGATGGAATTTAATTTAGATAAATGTGAGGTGCTGCATTTTGGAAAAGCGTAATTTAGCAGATTTATACACTTAATGATAAGGTCCTAGTGAGTGTTGCTGAACAAAGAGACCTTGGAGTACAGGTTCATAGCTCCTTGAAAGTGGAGTTGCAGATAGATAGGATAGTGAAGAAAGCGTTTGGTATGCTTTCCTTTATTGGGAATTGGGAGGTCATGTTGCGGCTATACAGGACATTGGGTGCAATTCTGGTTTCCTTCCTATTGGAAGGAAGTTGTGAAATGTGAAAGCATTCAGAAAAGATTTGCAAGGATGTTGCCAGGGTTGGAGGATTTGAGCTAAGGGAGAGGTTGAATAGGCTAGGGCTGTTTTCCCTGAAGCGTTGGAGGCTGAGGGGTGACCTTATAGAGGTTTACAAAATCATGAAGGGCATGGATAGGATAAATAGACAAAGTTTTTTTCCTTGGGGCATGGGAGTCCAGAACTAAATGGCATTGGTTTAGGATGAGAGGGAAAAGATATAAAAGAGACCTAAGGGACACCTTTTTCACGCAGAGGGTGTTATGTGTATGGAAGGAGCTGCCAGAGGAAGTGGTGGAGGCTGGTACAATTGCACCATTTAAAAGGCATCTGGATGGGTATATGAATAGGAAAGTTTTGGAGGGATATGAGCCGGGTGCTGGCAGGTGGGACTAGATTGGGTTGGGATATCTGGTTGGCATGGACAAGTTGGACCAAAGGGTCTGTTTCCATGCTGTACATCTCTGTTACTCTGTTACTATTTAGCCTCTCCCTATAGTCAAACCCTTCAACTCTGGCAACATCCTTGTAAACGTTTTCTGAATCCTTTTCAGTTTAACAGCATCTTTTTCATAGCAGGGAGGCCAGAATTGCATGCAAAATTCCAAAAGTGGCCCCACCAATGTCCTGTACAGCCAGGACATGACACTCCTACACTCAATGCACTGACCAATAAAGGCCAATATTCTTTGACTCTGAAGAGAAGCTGACTGCTAACAGACAGATTGAATCAAAGAAAACATGTACATTTGACTGTCATACAGTAATTTACCAATGTCTTTCAAATGCAATGTCTTGTATGATTGATGTGATGAAATCATCTATCTCCAGAGCGACCTCAACAGGGAAACCCACAGTTAATATTAATTTCCGAAAGGAATGCTTCATTAAAATGAATGTAGGAATTGCAAAAGCAAGTAATATTTTTTTCCAGAATGCGTTTCCCTAATACTGTTTCAGTTTAGAAAGCCTGAATGCTTTAATGCATATTAAGTTTCTGCCTAGCAAATGCATTATTTCTTGCTACCACAATCAAAACCGATCAGAGTGGCTGCTAAAATTTTGGATACCTGTTTTAACTGAAGCATTTGGTTGCTCGTAAACTATAGTTACACCAGCCAATGTTGACAACAGTCTCAGTACTTCTTCCTGTATATCTGGTAGAGAATCGAATTCAGCCACATTGAAAACAAGACTGGGGTCAATTGCAGTCTCACTTAGCTCTGCTTGATCTGCATTCCTGGCTCCTAGGGCAAAAGTCATTATGGCAGAACGCTTCAGAATATCTGCCGGTTGCTTCACATCATCTTTAGATTTTGCCCCAGTAATGAGCACCACAAACTGGGGAACGCCATCTTCTTTCCTACTTCCTGCAGCTCTGGTGAAATGGTTTCGATAGATGTAGTCGAGAGCTGCGCCAGTGTTAAGTGTCCAACCACCTCTCAACCTGAGATTTTTCAGAGCAGCTTGTAAAGCAGATTGTGACGTATGGGTATTTAAGTGAAATTCAGTCGTTGCAACATCGCTGTACTGTGCCACTGCCACTTGCACAGAATCTGGTCCAATGATAAAGTTTTCAGTTATAGTTGAGATAAATTTGCATATTTTCAGAAAGTTAGCATGTCCCACACTGGAGCTGCCATCAATCAGAAACACAATGTCCCTTTGGGGGATTTGAACTGCAAAGTAAATTTAGGTTAGTTAGAAGATCTTTTCGTGCGAAAGGTAGAAAAACACCACCATTGAAGCAGGGCTCACGATGGAGCACAATAGAGGATTTATAGAGCATGCAAGAATTTAAGAATAAGCCCAACTCACTTCCTGAACTGCATTTGTGACTATTTACACATGTAAAGCCAATTTTTAAGAATTTTAAATTGAAAATATGTAAATGTAGTCTGGTTCAAGTAAGAGATGTCTTTGTTTTGTTTGGATAGAGTCAAACTCCAATGCTTGTTTATTTCCTTGATATGCTACTGCATATGTGACTATAAATATATATAGAGATAATTTTTATCAATAAAGCATATTTTTGAAATTAAAAAAACACAAATAGTGGCTAAAAATATTGAACAGATACAGAAATATGACATTTTAAATTAATTCTGACAATGATGGATACCAAAGCATTTGAAAATTTGTATTTACAATTTATATTAAGAACTATTGTTACTGATTTAATAAATAAACCATCATAAAACACAAAGGTAGGGAATCTTCAGCACAAAACATTTTTGCAGCAGACAGCAGCGGGGAGCTAGGCGGAAGTGAAGTTGGAGTGCAAAGCTGGTTGGGAAGGTAAGTGATTGTTATTTAAGAACTTACCTCAACACCAACAGTCTTTTTGCAGCAGAGAGCGGCGGAAGCTGGGCAGAAGTGAAGTCGGAGCGCAAAGCCGAATGTTTAAGAAGAAAATTGAAGGGAAAGTTAGAACAAGGGGAAGTCAAGTTTGGCAACTGTATCAATGAAGCAGAAAACTCAAAAAGGGATCATGCTGTAAGGTTGAGTGAAATAGGAGTTGATGGGAAGGGTGAGGGCTGTAACAAATTTAAAATACTATATATTAATGCACAAAGTATTAGAAATAATTAGAAATGGATGAGCTTGAGGCTCTTTTGGAAATTGGTAGATATGATATTTGGGAATAACTGCGACATGGCTTCAAATGGACAGGGCCTGGAAAATGAATATTCAAGGCTACACGTGCTATCGTAAGGACAGACTGATGGCAGAGGGGATGGGGTGGCCATGTTGGTAAGGGATGATATTCAGTCCCTTGCACGGGGGGACCTAGAATCAGGGGATGTAGAGTCAGTATGGATAGAGCTGAGAATTTCCAAGGGTAAAAAGACCCTCTTGGGAGTTATCTACAGGCCCCCAAACAGTAGTCTGGAAGTCGGGTGTAAGTTGAATCAGAAGCTGAAATTGGCCGGTCGCAAAGATGTTACTACAGTTGTTATGGGGGATTTCAACATGCAGGTAGACTGGGAGAATCAGGATGGTATTGGACCTCAAGAAAAAGATTTTGTGGCGTGCCTCAGAGATGGATTCTTAGAGCAGCTGGTGCTGGAACCTACCAGGGAGAAGGCAAATCTGGAGCTGGTATTGTGCAATGAATCAGAATTGATCAGGGACCTCAAAGTGAATGAGCCATTGGGAAGTAGTGACCATAATACAATAAGCTTCAATCTGCAACTTGAGAGGGAGAGGGTACAATCGTAAGTGACAATATTTGTGTTGAATGAAGGAACTATGGAGCTATGAGGGAGGAGCTGGCCAAAGTTCAATGGTGCAATACCTTAGCAGGGATGACACTGGAGGAACAATGGCAGATATTTCTGGGTATAATGCAGAACATGCAGGATGAATTCATTCCAAAAAGGAAGAAAGATCTTAGGAGGAGGCATGGGTGGCCGTGGCTGACAAGGCAAGTTAAGAAACATATAAAGTTAAAAGAGAAAAAGTATAACATAGCAAAGATAAGTGGGAAAATGGAGGACTGGGAAGCTTTTAAAGAACAACAGAAGATTACTAAGAAGGACATACGCAGAGAAAAAATTAGGTAAACTGGCCAAAAATATAAAGGAGGACAGTAAAAGCTTTTTTAGGTATGTGAAAGGCAAAACAATGGTTAAGACTAAAATTGGGCCCTTGAAGACAGAAACAGGGGAATATGTTATGGGAAACAAAGAAATAGCAGAAGAATTGAATTGGTACTTCAGATCTGTGTTCACTGGGGAAGACACAAGCAATCTCCATGAGGTAACAGTGGCTGAAGGGCATGAACTTAAGGGAATTTATGTTTGCCAGGAATTGGTGTTGGAGAGACTGTTAGGTCTGAAGGTTGATAAGTCCCTGGGGCCTGATGGTCTACATCCCAGGGTACTGAAGGAGGTGGCTCAAGAAATCGTGGATTATAGACCAGTTAGTCTGACCTCAGTGGTGGGAAAGATGTTGGAGTCTATTATGAAGGATGAAATTACGGCATATCTGGATAGTAGTAACAGGATAGGTCAGAGTCAGCATGGGTGTATGAAGGGGAAATCATGCTTGACTAATCTTCTGGAATTTTTTGAGGATGTAACTCTGAAGATGGATGAGGGAGATCCAGTAGATGTAGTGTACATGGACTTTCAGAAAGCTTTTGATAAAGTCCCACATAGGAGGTTAGTGAGCAAAATTAGGGCGCATGGTATTGGGGGCAAAGTACTAATTTGGATTGAAAGTTGGTTGGCTGACAGAAAACAAAGAGTAGTGATAAACGGCTCCATTTCGGAATGGCAGGCAGTGACCAGTGGGGTACCGCAGGGATCAGTGCTGGGATTGCAGCTTTTTACAATATATATTAATGGTATATAAGATGATACAAATTTGCTGATGACACTAAGCTGGGTGGCAGGGTGAAATGTGAGGAGGATGTTAGGAGATTACAGGGTGGCCTGGACAAGTTAGGTGAGTGGACAGATGCATGGCAGATGCAGTTCAATGTGGATAAATGTATGGCTATCCACTTTGGTGGCAAGAACAGGAAGGCAGATTACTACCTAAATGGAATCAATTTAGGTAAAGGGGCAGTACAAAGAGAGCTGGATGTTCTTGTACACCAGTCAATGAAGGTAAGCATGCAGGTACAGCAGGTAGTGAAGAAGGCAAATAGCATGCTGCCCTTTATAACAAAAGGGATTGAGTATAGAAGCAAAGAGGTTCTTCTGCAGCTGTACAGGGCTCTGGTGAGACCACACCTAGCATATTGTGTGCAGTTCTGGTCTCCAAATTTGAGGAAAGACATTCTGGCTATTGAGGGAGCGCAGCGTAGGTTCACAAGGTCAATTCCTGGAATGGAGGGACTACCTTACGCTGAAAGACTGGAGCGACTGGGCTTGTATACCCTTGAGTTTAGAAGACTGAGAGAGGATCTGATTGAGACATATAAGATTATTAAAGGATTGAACACTCTGGAGGCAGGAAACATGTTTCCGCTGATCGGTGAGTGCCGAGCCAGAGGACACAGCTTAAAAATACGGGGTAGACCATTTAGGACAGAGATGAGGAGAAACCTCTTCACCCAGAGAGTGGTGGCTGTGTGGAATGCTCTGCCCCAGAGGGCAGTGGAGGCCCAGTCTCTGGATTCATTTAAGAAAGAGTTGGATAGAGCTCTCAAGGATAGTGGAATCAAGGGTTATGGAGATAAGGCAGGAAGAGGATACTGATTAAGGATGATCAGCCATGATCATATTGAATGGTGATGCAGGCTCGAAGGGCAGAATGGCCTACTCCTGCACCTATTGTCTATTGTCTATTGTCTAAACAGGTTTAACAAAAAAACAACCATCACAAGATTATAAACAGACCAGAAGCAATGTCTAAGTACATTAATACTTCCATCTCTGTTAATTAAATTAAGAAATGTGATAGTAATTCAATGGAACTTCACATTTGAGGCATTGGTGGAGTTGATGGTCGGTGAACAGGATAATCAGGCTGATTCTAGGAGGCATAATTGTTGAGAGCTATAGATTAGAGAACAGGTCTCTTACTAATCTGCCCCTAAATTGGTCTGAGTAAAATTTTCTTTTGGTGCAAATTTTGCAGAAAAATGGAAAGCGTTAATACAAAGGGAAAAAAAAACTTTGGAACTTATGGATTCAAGGTGTAGTCAGCTTGAGATATGGAAAGTTGGGAGGTAGAATGGGTGACAGCAAGGTCAGGGTGACGTAGCAGGGTAGGGGTAAGTTAGGTTTGACTATACCTTGAGTCAGAGACTTTATTGGTGGGTCCCACAGAATGGGGATATTTTTGGAAAGTTGAAACAACTTGAGCAATGTCCTCAGAGTCAATAATTTGACTTTTCCAATCTGAGTCAGAATTCTCAGTCCTGACTGGGATCAGAGTAAAAGTTGCTGACTTACCTTGGGAGAGGTTTCCTGGGCATACCTCCAACCCAAGAGCGTTTCCAGTTAATCCGTGAATGAAGCATCAGAAAATATCATGAAGTATCATAATCAATGTACAATCCTACATCCTTAATGTTTAAGGTCCAAAGCCACTTGGAGAATTACTGAGAGAAGTTGAGTTAGCGAGGGAGTAGTAGGATAGGTGGATGTGTAAGGAGATATGGTGGTAAGTGGATGGGATGCTAGAGTGTCAGAAAGGTGAACTAGTTGGATGCCAATGGATGAGGGAGTAGGGTTTCAGAAGGGTGAGGGAGTATGATGACAGATGGGCAAGTGTTCTCGGTGGTTGGGGCTTACAGTTATCAGATGGGTGGAGGTGCAAGTTCTCAATGGGTGGTGGAGGTTCAGATATGAGGTGAGTGGTGGGGAGTGGGCAGTGGGGAATGCCCCAGGAGGGTGGAGCCAACAGGTGCCATTTTCGTGAGAGTTCAGATACTAATGGTTAATGATTAAGGTGGTAAATTGGGCCAGTCGATGTTCAACTCTAATTCAGAGTTGTTGGTATTAATGGAGGCTTCAGACAGCAGGTTATTGCCCATAGGAAGTTTAAACTTACCAGGCAATACCAATGGAGTAAGCTGAATTTGTACTTCAGCATTATTGAAATGCACAATTCCTGTCTATAATACAGGAACAACTCTTTTCTCATCGGAAGATCTGGGCCACTATATTAGGACATCTGCAGGATCTAAAGAGTGGAAGATCTAGATTATTCATTGACTTTATTTCTCTCTCACACTTACGTTGTCTGGTCTCTAGACCACCTCTACTGATATTCGTATAAAGTACTCATCGATTCTGATGTCCTTCTAACCGCCAAGAAATGTGTTAGGGTGAGGGGAATTTTTTTTTATATAAATGTACTTTTGGAATTTCTTGGCAACTCACTGAAAAACAAATGCCCAAATCTGGTCGATTGACAATGCTACACTCAAAGCCCTGAGTTGGCAAGTCCCAAATTTTCTAACCACTCAGGTATGTATTATTTTCAAAGTCAACACCACTTCAAAGTGAAATTATATAGAGCTAAGTTAAATTAGATTTGAAATTGTATTCCATAGCAGACTTGAGATGATGGAAGCTGTTCAATGAGGGAAAATGTCATCAATTTTGGCAAATGTCATTTCTTTAATTGTTATATTCAATGTAAAAACTTTGGAAACTACTCACCTTCAACCTGAGGTTCTTCCACCTGCATAATCAATTGTTTGCTGGCCACTAACGAAAACAGTGACTTTAGCTGTTGTTGTGTGCTAGCCATTTGGCGGAGATCAGGGATGAGCATAGAAAATGACGGGTCAGTCGCTATCTGTTTGGCTTCGGCTGCATCAGCATCTCTAACCCCAAGAACAAATGTAAAGGTGCCACGCTTTTTTATTGAAAACACCCCTCGTCTGACATCATCACTGGACTGTCTTGAAGTGAGGAGGACCATTACCTGAGGAACCTCCTCCTCAGCCCTACACCCAGCCGTCGGAGTAAAATGATTGTCAACCAGAAACTGAAGGGCCATTCCAGTGTTGGCTTCATTTCCACCTTTCTGTCGAAGGTTTTTAACAGCATTGAGGACTTCTGATTTTGTAGTATATGTGTTTAAATAGAACACGGTACTGGGAGTGTTACTGTATTGCACCATGCCAACTTGGATAGCATCAGGGCCAATATTGAGATCTTCAATGAAATTTGCGATGAAAGAACGTATGAATTGGAATTCACCACTTCCCAAATTCCTTGATCCATCAATTAGGAAAACTAGGTCAGCTGATTCTTGCACTTGAAAGATAAATGTAAAAGATGAACATGTTAAAACAGATAATGCAGAACAATGCGTTATAAAGGAAAATAATGTGCATTTAATATAACATATTTAAAATCCTTAGGGTTTCTGCATCATAAAAAATATACTGTACCTTGACAGTGTTATCACAATGGTAATGTAGGGAAAGGCAACATTTTCTGTTGAGGAAAATTGCATCTTGCAAGTCACGCATGCTGCTGCTACTGTGTGGATAGAGCGGATGTTTAAATTGGGGGATGGGCTGCTGATCAGGCGTCAGCAATCCACCCACTTCCAGGTCAGAAACCACCAACTATCAACCAACATAAAATACATCCCAATTGTAAGGTCAAGAATTTAAAGTTCAAAGATATGACATGGTCATTAGTGTGCCATCATGGTTCACATTAGTGGCATAGAGCTAGCAAACATTGACAACGTGCAGATAAAACTTCCAATATTTAGATATAGGATAATGTAAATATGCATTAAAAACAGTCCTAGATTTGGCAGGAGATGTTGTTAAAATGTCTGGCGCTAATATATAAATATGTTAGTCTACATCATGAGAAATACTAGATCAGCTAAACCCCAGAATTGCTGGGAGATGGTTCTATCTTGAAGCTTGTTGTAAATATTACATAATTAGAAGACAATGTTCAATAAAACTGATAACCAAGCTTCCTCCAGTATTTATGAGCTCATATCCCAGAAGTAGCTGGACAACAAGCACAAGTGATGACAACAAACTAGAGAATAAGTTCAAGATTGGTACTTCAAGGTTAGGAATATCTGTAATACTCTCAGTGCTAGCAAGAATTAAAAATAGAATGCTAGGGAGGATTAATGAGTAGATTAAGACATTGTGCACACTGGAGAGCTTCAGATTTTGGGGAGATTAGAGTCAGTTCAATGACAAGAGGCATCTGTTGAAAAATTACAAGTTGCATCTCAGCAGAAATGGGACTGATGTCCACATGGGGAAGTGTGTGCATGGTGAAGATTTAAACCAAATTGGCATAGGTCTGTACAGCAGCATTCAGAAGTAGAAAAGAGGTTGGAGATGGATAGATGATTAAGGTATTCTATAGTCCATAGAAGGAAGCAAGAACATATTAGGTAAGAGTAAATGTATAGGGATATGCAAAATGCAGAGACAGGTTGAGAACACTGGATGGAAAGGCCAAGTGTAGCATGAATAAGACCATGTGCTGCAATCACAAATGATCATGTGGAATATAATATGGTGGTAATGTTAGAATTTCTCTAAAAATGGTTAAGATTGACTGTAAGAAATAAAAACTGGAGGAGGCCATTTGGCCCCATGAGCCTGCTCTGCTAGTTCTGAGGTTAGCCATTGATGCCCCAATCTTGGCATCTATCATCTGCGTGGTGGTGGAAATGGCACTGGGTTGTTATTCACACCTGTGTGTATTGCAGGTGCAGCCACCCAAAGAAATCACAGCTGCCTCTAAACAAGGCCGGTTTTTGTGACCAAGTGTATACGATGTGAAGTGTGCAGACTAGAAGTGGTAACAGTGGGCTTCAATTTTGCGAATAGCAAAGTGGTCTCCTTTCGTTTAGATAGCCAGGATTCCCCTTTGAAGAACTGAGGTCCTGGGACACCTTTGAGAGAGGTAAGTTGGCCATTGGAATTGTTTAAAAAAAAGGCATGAATGTGCATAAAGAGGTATATAAAATCACTGATTGTCAAGCTGATTGGAACTATCAACAAACATACCAAAATCAATTCTCAGATACATCACAAGGATCTGCCAAAGAGAACTAACAAAAGTGTCTTTCTTTTTAAATTTTAATCTCAGTCGCAGAGCACTGAAGCCCAACTTCACCCCAACCTGATTCCATCACATTCCATCGTATTCATTCCAGTGTCACCAAGGGAAGTCCTGCATGCTGGAATTATTATCATAGTCATACATTAATTATGGCACAATTATTAGCTGTATAACCCATCCAATGTTCTCTGTTGAGCAAGCATTTCTACTTTTGCCAGCCTTGTGGACAGTGACTTCCAAGTTACAAAAGATTTGAGAAGTCCTGGCTGCTTATCTTAGAGGAGAAAAAGTTGAGAGGAGGTTGAAAGGAGTTTTCAAAATCATAGGAGATTTGAACAAAATAGATAAGGTGGAACAATGCTCAGGTGAAAGGGTCAAGAATGAAAGGGCACAGATTTACAATAACTGGCAAAAGAAACAAAAGCGACACAAAACAAAAACACGTTTAGTGAGTAGTTAGGATCTGGAAATCGTTGCCTGGGAGTATGGTAGAGGCATTCAACTGAAACATTCAGAATGCATTTAGACTCTTACTTAAAAAGGGAAAATGTGTAGGGTCACTGGTAGAAAGCAAGGGAATAGTACAAGATGAGTTGTTCAACCAAGGACTACAGCAAACACAATGGGTCAAATGGCTTCCTTCTGCACTTTAATTCTATCATCTATTGAAGCATTTGATCTACTTAGCATATCTCAGATAGTCTGTAATGCTGTGAAGTTGGTAGAATTTCCAAGTGACTACTTGGAACTTCTTCGCTCACTTCTATTTAACTATTAACCTAACTTGGACACTTTTCATGAAGTGAAGAGATCATCTAATTTCTTGTTCTTCACGGGCTCTGTAGGCAATCAAGGTCAATATTGTTTCCACCCCACCGAACGGACTTTTTCAAATTATGTTTTCAATTTGTTTCATACAAACAAATATTCATTTACAAGTAAAATCAGGGTTTGGCCAGAAAGAAGTAACAAGATGCATAGTAATTCTAGTTGATTCTAATGTGCTGCTTCAAACATCTGTTATCACTCATGAAAATGCAGCATTCAGTTACTTGAGATGTTCTGACAGGTCCAAATGCCATTAGGCATTAGACATTGAAAATAGGATTAGCAGTGTTGGCTTGTCAAAATGGAAAGCTTTGGTCATAATACTCTGATAATTATGATGAATTTGGAAGTGATTTCTGAGAAATATCATTTGTAAATTGAACTATTCCCTGTGGAACTCATGATAATACAGAGGATATAGTGCAGAAAACTGGGGCTAGGATGATAAGCAGTGAATCCTTTCATTTCAGAATTCTGATTTTATTTTTTAATACATTTCTCAGCTATAATGTGAAATTAGTCTGAATCTATTCATGACTTTGCACACAATGTACTTCCACAACTGAATGTGCCAAGTCATAACATTTTCACCACTGTTAATCTGTTTCTTCACAAATAGTGGATAGATTACAACAAAAAAATAAAAATAGAATGTACCCTGAAGGAAAAATAGTTTATGCTTAGGAAATGACACTGATCTAATCAGGATCTGGAAATTTTTTTAAAGGTTTCATTAACATTGGGAAATAAAATGAATACATCTGTTTTTTTTTTATTATTTAGAGTTGTTTGGTTTAAAAGATTATTGATTATTTTAGAATATTGTGGATTGTCACAACTGTTCTGGTGTAATTTTTCACAGCTGTCAAAATGTGAGCAGAGTTTTCTGATCAGTTTATTGGGTGTGGATTAAACTGAAGCATATTCAGTTAGATTGGAACTCTTATAAAACAATAAATAATTTCTCAGCTTTGGAGTTATAGAGCATTAACCAGGCAGGGAATAGCCTCAAGGAAATGTTGTATAATTGTAATTGAAAATTGCAAATAAAAATCAAAAGAAGCATTTTGAGCTGGAAGAGGACTATTTTGAATGGTAGGACAGGGAATCTAGCTGGGGTAGAATGGAAAACAAAGACTGATTCCAAAATCTGTATCAGCGCAAGGAGGAGGTACTTCACTTACAGACGGGGGGCATTATAAAAGCTGTAAAAATAAGGGAAACCAGACACTTTGATTGACGATAGATTTAGAGGATAGGATGATGTATGATGAATGTTAAATCAGTTCTTCTTAAACATATACTTTCTATAGCTCCAGTCAGGTATGGGGAACTGATAGAATATTGGAGAGTAACAAATGTGGCACCTTTATTCAAGAATAGATATGAGAACATTGTTATTAACAATGGGACAGCCACTTTAACACAAGGGCAGGTAAGGTTTCAGAAACAAAAATGAACACAAAAATCAATATGCATTTAGAGGTTTAAGCTAGTTACAAAGAGCTACCTGGGATTTGTAACAGTCAGATAATGCTTGACTGGAGTCATCAAGTCAAAGAGATGTACAGCACGGAAATAAACCATTTGGTCCAACTTGCCCATGCCACCCAGATATTGTGAACTGATCTAGTCCCATTTGCCAACATTAGGTCCATATCCCTTAAACTCTTCCTATTCATGTACCCATCCAGATGTCTTTTAAATGTTGTAATTGTACCAGCCTCCACCACCTCCTCATTCCATACATGCATCGCCCTCTGAATGAAAAAGTTGCACCTCAGATCCCTCTTAAATCTTTTCCTCTCACCTTAAACCTACACCCTCTAGTTTTGAACTCCTCCACACTGGGGAAAAGACCTTGATTATTCACCCTATTCATGCCCCTCTTAATTTTATAAACCTTTATAAGGTCCCCCTTTCATGTTGCAGTTGTACACGACTTTGATTAGGCCACTTTTGGAATACTATGTTCAATTCTGCTCTTCCTGCATTTGGAATGATATTTTGAAACCTGAAAGGGTTCGGAAAAGATGTACAAGGATGTTGCCAAGATTGGAGGGTTTGAACTACAGGGAGAGGCTGAATAGGCTGGGGCTGTTTTCCCTCGAGTGTCAGAGGTTGATTAATTGATTTCTTTTCATTAAACAACATAGAGGGTTGATGAAGAGACTGCTGTGTTTCTTTTATCTGTCTTTCAAGGATTTCCATAGTTTCCTTTACTTATGCAGCATGAGGTCCGAAAAATGTACCATTACCTGCAGTTCTTCTCTGTTATTAGTTATGGGCTCCTTTCTTCTTAAGAAAGAAACAATTCCAAAAAGTGTGAAGGCAGCACTGATAACAATGAGCATTTCTTAATAGGAATGATACTTTTTACTACTTCCATTCCTTTTTGGCATTCAATAGGGGAATATTTACAGAAAACAAAACAAGGCCTCATGGATACATCTTCTACATTGGATTCACCACAGAGTGAAGGGCATTTAGATAAAACTATTATTGTGCATTCAAGCATTTTCCTCTTATTTTGGTTCACCCAGTGAGCTCATCAAACCTTCTTTGTCATTGAATTAATGTGCAGGCAATGAAACTGATTGCCAAGGATGTTTCTTGTTATTGTTTGATTTCTTTTCTTTTCTTCATTTTGACACTTCCCTAACTGAGCTTGAGGATTTTTATGAAGAAGTCTGACCTTCAGATTTCTTACTTCTGTGGCCGGATGGGCCACTCAAAATAATGAACTTATGATGGAACATAATAAACTTAGCATGGCGCGATAAAAGATGGATAATGATTAAAGCATGCTGGGAAATGGAACCCAGCTTTGACCAAAGTGACTGTGCTAATCCACATGCTGCTGAATCCAGACAGGTTGCAGCTGCCCACAGACAGTTTGCAAATAAGCCTGGTAGCTGGTGACCCTACAATACACACCCGAATTTGAGTTGGAATGGGACAACAGAATATCTCCCTGGGACACTTGGAAGCATTGTGGAAGCATTGAAGCATACCTTAGACATGGAGGTGCCTTGCATCTTATTTGGAAGCGGCTATGTGCACCCAGCACCTCCAGGGAAGGACACTTAAGGTGCACCCTGCCGTCAATGTGACAACACCTGGCTGGGGATTGAACCTGATTGATCCATTAAAAGATACTCAAGGCCCTCCCAAAAAGACTTTGGAGTATAAGAATCGCTGCAACACCACCCTTAGGAGCGGTAACTCAAATGCAGTAACTGGAGAGCGGTAACTAGAGAATAACCACCAAATGAGAAGACTACCCTGAGAACCTCAGTGGAAGACCAGACAACATCGCCATGTGGAGCCTGGCCAAGTTCTAGTGCAGTGGTATATAATCATTCAAAGTTAAATTAAAGCATATGATAGTTTGTAGTGTTTATCATTGGTTTATAGTATATTTTATTGTTTTAACATTAATTGTGTCAAATAAACGAGTATTATTGTATATCATTATTAAGAGTCAACTCAAATCTTTTGCTGAATGTAAGAATTTAAGCACGGTGTGTGACAGGCACAACATTTCAGTTTGATAGTCTGACTCATCAAGCTGCTACAAGTCAGTAAGATACTGCCCTCTTCCCCCAGAGCAAGCTCTTGCTGGAAAATCTCACCATTTGCAACCACCATGAATATGTTAATGAATGTGTGAAACCAAAATGGGATGTAGCTAGAGTTTGATGTTATCAGCAGGAAGATAGCGTGCCATGCACACTTGAGGAAATAAAAATGCTGAGGAGGATGCTCCAGTCTAACTCCTTTGCACAGTCTCCTGACTGCGCTGTTGCAGATCTTTCACATAGCCGTCAGCTTTGGTTTTGGAATACACTTTTGTACAGGTCAAATATCCATTGCTTGTTTTATGCTAAGTTGCTTTGATAAAGCAGCAGAAAATAATAAAAAGATAGATGGTGAAACCATTACCATATTCCTGATGCCAGATCTTTCCATGCAAACATCCCACCCTCAGCACGTGGCTATTTACCTTTTCTCATTCACCAGATATATCCAATAACATGAGTGTAGGACCTCAATGGCTACTGACTCCAAGATAACTAAGTGACGGATGGAGATACAGAGCGTGGATCAGGCACAGCACAATATCTATTATCAAGATTGGAAGACACAGAGAGAAGGGCTGGTGTTAGGCTTTCCTACAGCTAACAATCCACAGCTCAGTAAGAACTTCCTCCATCTTGAAAGTAAGTTGTTTGGGTCCTTCTGTCTCCTTTTAGAGCTTTGTCTTTCCAAGGAATTGTAGCAAGTGAGTTCTCTAAGTGTGACAGGAGTGCACTACCCAATCGACTTAATGAGCATCAAAAAAGAAACAAAAAAGTATGCAGAGAAATTTAAGGACCAACAAGGTAAAACTGCATAAATTATATAGCCTGGCATTTAAATGTGATTAAAGTTTTTGAACATAGTAAGGGAAAGAGATAGACTAGATTCATAGAGTCATACAGCATAGAAACGTGTTCTTTGGATTCATTAACTGTGTCTACTTTGGAAAAGGAAACAGTCAGGGAAAGTCAGAACTTTTGTTATTTGCAGTGAATGGGTTATTACTGAAAAGAGACTTGTAAGAGTTTTCACAATTGTCAAGGAATCACTCATCATTAAAGTTATTTTATTTTAAAAATCTCTTTTATAAAAACTAATAAGATATAATTCATACAAAAACAAGTGATTTTTTTCACGTACCCAGTGAGGCAGGGTGCTTTCATTGTGAGGAAAGTTATAGGTCATGGAATAAAAGAGTCAGTAGCAACGTGGATATAAAATTGGCTAAGTGATAGGAAACAGAGAGTAATTGTCAAAAAATATTTTTTGGGCTAGAGGCAGATTTGTAATGGAGCTCCCCAGAGGACAGTATTAGGGCCCTTGCTTTTCCTGATGTATATTAATGATCTAGATCTGGGTGTGCAGGGTGCGGTTTCAAAGCTTGTAAATGGTACAAAACTTGGAAGAATAATAAACTGAGAAAAGGACAGTGCGGAATTCCAGAAGGACAGAGACAAATTGGTGGAGAGAGCAGATAGGTGATGGATGACTTTCAATGCAGAGAAGTGTGAGGTGATACATTTTGGTTGAAAGAACATTGAAAGATAATATAAAATAGGGGGTACAATACCAAAGGGGGCTCAGGAGCAGAAGGGCATGGATATATTTTTGCATGGACCATGAAAGTGACAGGATATGTCAAAGAGCAACAAGTAAAACATTGGCTGTATTATAAAATGAGGAGAATATGTTAAACATGTACAAGATATTTGTAAGACTCGGCTTGAGTATTATATTCTGGATGCCACTTTAAGGGCATGAACGTATTGGAGAGAGTGAAGGAGTGATTTACAAGAATGGTTCCAGGAGTGAGGAACTTCAGTTTTGAGGATAGACTGGAGAACATGTGACCTTTCTACTTAGAGAGTAGAAGGCTAAGAGTGGTTCTGATAGATGTGTTCAAAATCATGAGCAAGCTGAACAGAGTGGATAGGTTAAAACTGCTCCTGCTTGTAACAGGAACAAGAACAAAAGGGCATAAATTTAAAGTGATCTGAAAAAAAAGCAACAATGAAGTGAGGAAAAACCGTTTCATTCAGTGAATAGTCAGGGTATGGGATATGTTACCTAGAAACATAGTGGAGGCAGGTTCAATTTGAAGCATTCAAGAGAGCATTGGGTGATTATTTGGATAAAAATAAATTGCAATGACATGGGGAAAAAGCAGAAGACAGACATTAGGTAATAATGCTCATTTAACAAGCCGGTGCAAGTACAATAGCCACTAAGGTGCTTCAGTGCTTCTATAAGTTTCCTAATTAATAAGAAATACTTGTGTATGTGACCAGATGCCCATTGAACTGGATGCAGCCCTACTGAAAGGAAGTTAAGATATGAAACAGCCATGTGTCTGGACATAATGAAGACAGACATAAAGAAGCTGCTACTGTAAAAAATAAAGAAAAGCTACAACAGAGGGGGAACAGAGAAGGTGCAGTCACAAGGTGCTGGGTCTGTGTGTGGTACAGTTAAATAGGAGAGAGAGCTGAAAACATGGTTAGAGCACAGACTGTGATTTCAACAATTTAGTTTTGCCACAGCTAATCAGATCATTTAACAGTAGCATGTCTGGGTCTCCCTTAGCACAACATAGGAGTACTAGTTCTGAATTTTGTTCAAATATGGAGTGATACTGAAACTTGGTTCCTTATGACAGAGGAAAATGGATCAACCAATAAACACACAACCATTTCAATCACCAATGTACAGGTATTGACAGCTATGATTTACATTCTTGTTCCTGCTTAACTTATTGAATATTTTAATCATTAACAGTTGCCAATAAACTCCTGAATTGTTTCACTCAGATTTCCTTTATGTCTTCATCTATGAACAGCAGATAATAGCTCAACTTTAAATTTCATTTCAGTGACTCCTTACCCTTTCCTGTTTCAGTCCCAAAGTATGAGAGGATGAGACCAAATACGGCCAGCAGGAACACTGACTGGTGCATTTTCATTGACGTTACCATGCACTTTAGTGTAGGACCTGGAACAGGCAGGAACATTGTTAACATAACATTGCCATTTTTGTCAAGAAGCAATCACTTTAATAATCTTGTCACAACTGATTATGATAGAACCACACAAACAATAGGCAATAGTCACTAACAGCTCAAAAAGGAATTCTGAATGCATTTCTTCTCTTGGGGAAGGGATGCTGATGTGGAAATCATTGTCACATTGAGTGGCTGCAGCAGATAGTATTCGGTGAATTTATGGGCTGGCTTTACACATTCATAAGGGAAGAAAGTACAGAGGGATACAGAGATGGGAATGGGAATATATAAGTAGAATTGGAGGGCATTTGTGCAAAGTATAAACATACCAAGAGCCAAGTTGTGTTTCATTCACTTTACTGAAACCCTCCCCAAATCTTGCAGGGCTCCATTTTTTTTCACTACAGATCCTAATACAGCCAACTAAGAATACTTCCAAGTTTGGCAATGTTGGTATTTGCCAGGCAGGCTTTCAGATTTCAGAGACTGAGCACTATATCACCAACACCTTGTTCCACCTTCTACTGGATCCCTGACCACATGCCTACCACAAACAGACCTCAGCTTGGGAAAGTAAGTATGCATAATGAGACTTGGCAGTGAACCTAAACTTCACGAAAGGTTTTTTTTTTGTTGAAACAGGTGCTCAAAACTGAAAACACCACTTGACCAGACTCCAGAGGTGAGATGAGAGTGAAAATCCTTGATATCAAGGTCACATTTGACCAAGCGTGGAATCAAGGGGCCTTAGCAAAACTAGAGTCAATGGGAATCTGGGAGAAAACAGTCCACTGATTGAAGTCATATTTAACCCTGAGGAATGTCTGTTATCTCAGCTCCAGGACATCCCTGCATGAGATAACCCATTCAGGCGTGTTATCATTCATCTCTGGAACAGTAGACTTAATTTGACTTGAACTTTCTCACCCAGTGGCAGGGATGCTACCACTGTGCCATAAGAGCCCAGTTCCTCAGGGTAATGTCTTTAGCCCATCCATATTCAGTTGCTTCATCAATGGCTTTCTTTCCATCATAAGGTCAGAAGTGGGGATGTTCACTGATTGCACAGTGTTCAGCACCATTCATGATTCCTAGGATACTGAAGCAGAAAGACTTGGAGAATATCCAGGTTTGGGCTGACATATGGCAAGGAATACTCACACCATACAAGTTCCAGCTACTGACCATTTCCCATGAGAGAGAATTAAGCCATCACCCTTAACACTCAATGACGTTTCTATCACTGAATCATCTACAATCAACTTCTTGAGTGCCACTATTGACAAGAAATTGAACTGAACTAACCACATAGATACTGGGACCAGAAGAACAGACAAAGGGTAGGAATTCTGCAGAAATAACTTACATCCTGATTCCCTAAAGCCTGTCCAACATGTACAAGGTTCAAGTCAGAAGCATAGTCGAATATTCTCTGGATGGGTGCATTTCCTGGATGGGTGCATTTCCAACAATACTCATGAAGCTTGACACTATCCAGGACAACGCAACCTGCTGGACTGGCATCATAACTACAAATGCTAACAACCTCCACCCACCGGTGCTGAGTACCAGCAATGCATACTGTACTAAATAATATAAAAACATACGAACTACGAGCAGGATTAGGCATTTCGGCTCCTCAAACCTGCTCCACTATTTAATATGATCATGGCCAATTTTGTCTCAGCTTCAACTCCATTTTCCTTCCTGCTCCCCATTACCACTTAACCATTACTAATTAAAATCACAAACCTTGCAAAAATCTATCTCCTCCTTTAAATTTACTCAATGTCCTAGCCTTAAGTGCCTTGTGGGAGAGTGAATTCCATAGATTCACGTCCCATTTTGAGAAGTAATTCTTCTTCATCTCTATTTTAAATCTGCCTCCCTTAACCTAAAACAATGATCCCTCATTCTAAGATGATATATCTGCTCTGCATCTACTTTGTGAATTTCCTTTAGCGTCTTTTATGCCTTAAATGTATTCCTCTCAACCTTCAAAATATAGACCTAAGTTTCGCAATCTCTCTTCATAAGGTATGCCTTTAGGGTCTGGAATTAATCTAGTGAAGCCTTACTGAACTATCTCTAATGCAATTACACCCTTCCGTGAAGGGGCAAAACTTTGTGCAATAATCCAGATATAGCCTCACTAATGTTTTATACAATTGCAATCACACTTCCTTGTTTTTATACTGCATTCATTTAGTGATAAATGCCAAACATTAATTTGCCCTCCAGTATCCGCCAACTTGTTTTCTATGATTCATGTATGAGTACACCCAGATAGATATTTGTTAGCCAATTGTATTAATGGAGTTGAACACAATGATGAAGAGTCTTAGGGAGCTGAATGATTTACTCCTGTCCTCATGTTCCTGAAGCTTATGGTGGGCAGTTACTTAATGGTGATCAGCAGTGAAACAATACAAAATGGCCTCCACAGCTAAACTGTTTGTGGTGATTTCTTTTAAAACACATTATGAGAAAAAGGCTTCCTGGAGAGTAATGGGGTTTTGTTTATATTTGTCACAAAGCTAGTCCTTTTTTCTAAAATCTGTTCCTTTCTCAAGGATACTGTGTCCTTGAGAAAAACATTCCAGGGTCTGAAAAGGCTGGGTTTGGTACAGAGATAAAAGAGCATTGAGAGGTCTTTTTGTTTATACATAAACAGACAAGACATTAGGCGAAAGCTTTTATGTTTAGAAGTGACCTGTACAATGAAAGGAGAGTGGCCAGTCCTGGAAACTGAGGTTAAGTTTGCAGTTCAGTTGTGGAGCTGTGTGTAAACAGACTACTACATTCGCTTTCCTTCTGCTCTTCTAACTTCGACTTGTAAGCCTTTATTTTATTTTTTTGTTCTGTGTTTGTTTATTGGGATGGCTGTGTATATTCAGAAAAGTCTCATTTGGATAGATTGAGTTCTATTGGTGTTCTTTATTCTGTTCTTTGTGTTTCATTCTGTAATTTTAGGAATTAATTTTTGTTTGTTTTAAAACCTGGTAGTCAACCTAGCTAACTTACTTGGGCTAATTTTCACTGTACACTTACCAAAACAAATACCAAAGTTACGGTCTGTGCTGCCTGCTTAAGAATGTTTTGAGTGGTCTGACCTTGCCATAACAGATTGGAAAAATTCCAATTCCAAGTAAGCAAAGTAAATAGTTGTGCAATATCCTCCAACTTGAAAAGCCAGTGATTTTTCTTTTCATTGCGGAATCACCCATTGCATAGAGATACAAAGGTTTGTTTTCAGTTTAGGCAGTTCTGTAGTGTCTAGCTGGATCTGGATATCTAAAGCCTAAGTAAGGGAGAAGATAGCAGCAGAAGAAAGAAAAGTTGGAATTATTACAAATAAGTTACCTCACTAAAAGGAGTTTAGTAAACGTTCCAGACCAATAGAGTTTGGTTAAAACTCTTCGGGGTTATTTGAAACTGAGAAACATTATGCTCCATTTTATTTTTGCAAAACAAGGAACAGGGTATCAGATACTTGTGACCAGGAGCTGAAGCCACAGCTAAGTAAAATTCTAGGTGGAAGAAAAGGGATTTTTATCTGAATACTATGAACATGCACCTTGGGATTAGTGGGGTTACAGTTTTACCACATCAATAGAAATTGCTGGAGAAAATCAGAGGTCTGGCAGTGTCTGTGGAGAGACCATAAGACCATAAGACCATAAGACATAGGAGTGGAAGTAAGGCCATTTGGCCCATCGAGTCCACTCCGCCATTCAATCATGGCTGATGGCATTACAACTCCACTTACCCGCATTCTCCCCATATCCCTTAATTCCTTGTGACATCAAGAATCTATCAATCAGGGTTAATGAAAGCAGGGTTAATGTTTCGAGTCCAGTGGCCCCTCTTCAGAACACTGATTTCTCTCCGTGTTTGAAGTTCTTTCTTTTATTATAGTTTTACAGTATGTTCTGAAATTTTCAAATTTGTTTTGTGTGTAAGTAGTTTGGTTTATTCTATTTAATCTTCATTTCTTTTGCACAATAGCATTTCTGTTTTATTGTTAAAACCCAAATTTAAAACATTGCATGTGCATGTATAGTGAGAGACCACCTCGTTAAAACAAAATAAATCTCTCAAGCCAAGTATTAGTCTGGGGTCTGACTTGTCCAGTAATAACATCAACTGGCATCATAACAGCCCTAACAGCAGCAAATGTAGAAGTGAAGCATTCTGTGATTGCAAGAGCAGCCACATCTCAGCCTGAGTACTGCAGCTGTTGTTGCGAGAGAATGTGCAATGGGAAAGGTAGCGAGGGAGACATTGCAAAAGAGAGCGGCTATAAGGAAGAAAAGGGTGTGAAAAAGAAAGACAGCAAATGTAAGAGTGGTCATGAAGTGGGTAAGAGCTACAATGGGAGAGGCTGTGAAAGTGAAAAGGCTTCAAAAGGGAAGAAGTTATCATGAGGAGATGCTGTGAGAAAGACACAACAATTATAAACCTGTCATCAAGGGAATAATCAGTTGTCTGGGAGTTGGGAAAATGTGAAGTCACTGAGGCAATTAATTTCTTGCAAATGGATGTTGAGTCTCTAAAGTTATGTAAGTTCAGCTATTGCTATATGGGAAAATCTAATGTAGTAGATGTTATTGTAATGAGCTCTGTTAATTGGACATTTTAATACTGAATCATTTTATTTCATAATTTATATCTGTTTTCCATATTATGAATTACTTGAGATGTAGTGGCATCTAAAGACAAACATGCATGCATCAAGTTCCCAACTATTAATGAATAGCTTGTATGTTTATTATTCTTTTTTTTATGAATTTAGGGCATCCTAAGATTCTTTACAGATGTTTAAATACTTTTGAAGTATAGTCAAAGTTGTGCTAAGATTATGCTTTACCTAAAATATTACTGTATGATATCATTTCCGGAATATAAATTTTACATTTCAACCTTTTTGAAAATAACATTTCAATGTAGATAACATTGTGCACAGCAGTGAAATTGATGCATTTGCAAAGTACCCAAGTTGTCAGATAGAAATAAGGAGTGTGCAAGATTTTAGAGAAAGGTAAGATGTACCAATTTGTGGGGGTAGAATATATTCGTTTTGAACAGAGAGAGTCAGACAGAACTTGCGACATGGGACAACAAATTTTACATTTTTCTTTTCTGCACTCTCATCAAAGTCTGTGAACTAAAAATATCATTGCTGCAAACTCTTAACAGAGAAATCCTAATCTACACCATTGTCTCCAGAAAAAATAAACAAATGCCAGCCACAACTGAAGGGAGAAACTCCGGTACTTATAGCTTATGTGGAAAATGACTTCAGTTGCTGACCAGCATTTAGTTCATGAATAACTGTTTTTTCTAAATGAAAATACACTTGACAAAGTTTTTAAAGAGATTTTTGCCATAAAACTAATTCTTTATTTGTTAAGTTGAAAAAAAACCTAACTTATTTCTGATACTGTGCTCTATACCATTTGTGCATAAATGGTAATGTCACCTCCTTTATAAACTCAAATTCTGTTTCAGCTAGTGGAGGAGCCGGGCAAGAAAAACAATCTTAACATAACAATTGTAATAAAGGAAACATAATAAAATATATGATCTAATGCCTTAGGGGGATCTAGGA
Source organism: Hemiscyllium ocellatum (assembly GCF_020745735.1). Taxonomy (NCBI): domain Eukaryota; kingdom Metazoa; phylum Chordata; class Chondrichthyes; order Orectolobiformes; family Hemiscylliidae; genus Hemiscyllium; species Hemiscyllium ocellatum. The sequence goes on along the minus strand of NC_083407.1, from coordinate 91,068,129 downwards.
CTAGGGAATAATATTTAATGATTAGAACCATATTTTTCAGGAATGAAATGAGGAAACATTCTACACATAAAGGGTGGTCCAAGTTTGAAACTCCATTCTACAAATAGCAATTTAAGCTAGATCAGTACCAATGCTAAATCAATTGATCTATTTAAATCTGAAATGGAGATCTGAAAAGCAGCAAAATATCTTTCAGTTTTGCGGATGTGCAGTATAAATAGCTTAGCTGTGACATTACCAGTTTGCAGAGAGCGTGATTAGTTTGTTAGTCTGTTTTGTGCAGAAGTATGTTAGTTATTTTGAAAATACTTTTGTTGCTTTCTTAAGTTTGTTGTTTCCTTGTGCCAATCTTAAATGTTGTGCTGTCCAAAATATTAATGTGTTGTTAATGAAGGAGGTGATAATTCTTGAGGATATTGATTAATTGTGATTTTGTCCCATGTCAGTTCAAATAACCCACATGTCAACAGAAATACTGAAGGAGATGTCACAACATGACTGTGTCACCTGATACTAGAGTTGATGAGAATAAAACAAAAGCCCTGGAATACCAAAACATAGCCCTCAAAAATCAAAAACAATCATTGCCCTTGAGAAAATCTCACTAAGAACACCAGGTCAAAAGAAAGTATTTTGACCATTGCTGAAAGTCTGAAGATGACTTCAGAAATGGAGGTTTGACAAAAATGGGGGTTCTCAAGGAAATTCCACAAGAAATATGTCGGATTGGCTCCTTGAAATGTTCCTGCTTCATTGCATCTTTGCTGAGGATGGATTTCCAGCTGCAATACTTACCTACCCAGAAGTGGCAGGTAGCCACTTCGTGAATCTTTACTCTGCTGCTTCAATGCCATTTTCCAAGTATCACTAAGAGCAGAAGGTCAGAGTGCCATGACCGGTGTAGGATATCCTAAAGAAACCAAACTATAATTTGCAGCACATGTACCAGGAAATGACCTCATGCTAGAAATGTTTTCCTGGAGACAACTCAAATGAACTGTGCTGAGATTCAGGATGTGGTTTTAACATCAGTGTCAACCCCCCATCTTCTGTTGCCATCTCCTCTTCCTCATACCTAAGTGGCACGCACCTTTCTCAACGCCACCCATCCTTCCCTTAGTCCAGTGTGATTGGCCCTGCTGTGCCCAATGCCCACTCACTATCCTTATATGATGAGTGAACATTGAGACAATCGTTTAATGATCTGGAAAATTGCAAAATACTTTAGTAGGGGAAAACTAGTAATCTAATCAAATTCTAATGTAATACTCTAGGGGTCATGAAGGTTTGAAGTTCAGAAAGGTGATCATCTGCCATGGGTATCACCTCCACAGAAGCTGCACTACTGAGCTCAAGCAAACAAAAGCAAAAAATGCTAGAGAAACTCAGCAGGTTTGTCAGCTTCTGTGTGAGAGAAAACAGAGTTCATGTTTCAAGTCCTGTGACCCTTCTTGAGTTCCTCCAGCAGTTTCTGTTTTTGTTGTTTCCCATCACCAGCATCCATCGTTTTTTGTTATATTCTAGTGAGGTCAATCACTATTCCTCGGTTTAGCTCTGAAGAAAGATTGGACAGGCTGCTGGTATTTTCTGTGGAGAGAGGGTGAAGAGAGGTTTCTTAACTGATCTGTACAAAACCATGAAGGATCGAAATAGAATGACACAGGAAGGAACATTTTCCCTTAACAAAGCAATTGAGAACTGATGAGCATAGATTAAAAGTAAGCGGAAGGAAGATGAAAGTGAAGTTGAGGAGAATATTTTTAACAGGGAATGGCGGGGATCTGGAACTCATTGTCTGAAAATTGGTAGAGTCCGAACCCCTCTTCACATTTATAAAGTACTTGGATAGGCACTTGAAGTGTCATAATTCACACATTTAGTAGAGCGAGAGCTGGAAAATGAGATTAGGCTGATTTGTTCTTTCTCACATGGTGCAGATACATTGGACAAATGCCTCTGTGTGATTGGTTATTGTTTCTCTGTCTGTGAGGGTCTGAGCTTCGGCTGTTGGTCCTCCTGCTGTTTGCTGTGCTGCTAGCGATTCTTCACCCTGTTGCAGCTAATCATGGCTCAGACTAAAGCAGAATAAGATGCTGAACAGATGTATGAGAAAAGGAAATCCGAGTTCAGATGTATAAGCTGCCAAAGTAGCTGAAATTGTGTCCAAACTCATGAAAACACACTGAAAATGTGAACTATGAGTCAAAACCTTTTACTTAGCCAGGAAATCATGGGTGAATGCCCTGCATTTATCAAATTTGTGCAGCTGCTTCAGTTTTCACCATGTATTTGCCTTGCTTTCACTTGTGAGCTCCAAGACATCTGGGAAACCTATGTATCTCCATTTAAAGTTGAAAACTCTTATTATAACAATGGCCAAGCACTTTTTCTCAATCAATGTCTTTCTGCTCATGTTAACATCCCAAATGTCATTGTGTTCCAATTGTCGTTGCTGCATTACAGTTGCTCCCAAGTCCTTTCCTACTCGCAACACACTTCAGACTTTACATTGTAGTATTTTAGCACTGTCATTGCTGTCACTGGTTTGTTGGCTTTGGTGAATGCTGCTTCTTGTTCTCTGCCTCAATGCCACTGAATGTCTTTGGCTATGAGTTGGCCAAATGGCCAATATTTTGCAGACAAATTGTGCAAGATTTTTGTCAAATAATTGATGAACCCAACAAATAATTGCATTGATTTAACTCCATTGTTTGCTGCATCACTGCGACAGCTGTCACCTTTTCAGGATGTGGGCTAAGATCTTTTTGTTTCAGTACATGGCCTACGTCCCTGACATTAGGCATCTTTCATTGTAATCAATTAAAAACAGAAAAAGCAAAATGCAAATCTGAAAATCTAAAATGTTTTATGTCCAGAGACTCTTCTCCAGAATTGAACAAGAAGCATACTGAACTCAAAAGGTTCATTCTCCACTGATGCTGCTTGACCTACTGAATATTTACAGTATTTTCTGTGTATCCAAGGAGGATAAAGTCATAGAGATGTACAGCATGGAAACAAACTCTTTGGTCCAACTTATCCATGCCAACCAGATGTCCGAAACAAATCTACTCCCATTTGCCAGCATTTGGCCCATATCCCTCTAAACCCTTCCTGTTCATATACCCATCCAGATGCCTTTTAAATGTTGCAATTGTACCAGCCCCTATTACTTCCTTTGGCAGCTCATTCCATATATGTGTGAAAAAGTTGCTTCTTAGGTCCCTCTTAATTTTTTCCCCTCTCACTTCAAACCTATACAGCTTTGGATACCCCACCCCGGGCAAAAGACCTTGTGTATTTATCCTATCCTTGCCCCTCATGATGTTAAAAACTTCTATGAGGTCACCCCTCAGTCTCTGACACTCCAGGGAGAATAGTCCCAGCCTGTTCAGTCTGTCCTAATAGCTCACACCCTCCAACCCTGCCAATATCCTTGTAAATCTTTCCTAAACCCTTTCACATTTCACAACATGCTTCCTATAGCAGAGAGACCTGAACTGCATGCAGTATTCCTAAAGTGGCCTATTCAATATCCTGTACAGCTGCAACATGATGTCCTAACTCTTATACACAATACACTGACCCATGAATGCAATCATACCAAATGCCTTCTTCGCTATCTTATCTACCTGGACCTCCACTTTCAAGGAATTTCATTGCACTTTTCTCTTGTTCCACCTCAGGTTCACTGGCCAAGATGATATTCTCCTGGAAGATATTCTGACCTTAAATTATTATATTCCTTTACAACGTTTCAAGTTCAATGGTTAGCATGCTGCCACATGTTGCAAAACTCTTTTGATGCTAAAACTCTTTTTAGTAACTCTTTTAGTAACTAACTGAGGTGACTGGTACTTTCTTGCCAACTATAATCTAGAACTCTAGGTCCTTGTTTATGTTATTGCAATGGGCTCACAGATTATCTGTCCTCTCGGTGGGGCTATGGGACTTTCATATAGCCTTAGCCTTCTTTTCAAGGGCTACATCTTTGGGTCAGCGTGTTGCACCACTTCACAAATGTCTGTAAAGTTCTTGATATTGCTTGGTGCATCAGTGTTTTTTGAGACTGTACTTGACCTGATGTTTTCTTTTCCAGTCCTCATTGCAACAGCTACAAATCATAACTCACTTCTCAACTTGACTGAATCAACCTGTAGAATGGTGTAGAGTAATGCAGCCGATTCTTCAAATTATATCTCTCTGATGGCCATCTGTCGCCTGCTTGTTGTGTTTCTTTGTAGGCAGACAGTATGTGCAAAATTATTCAGTTTCTTACAGTAAGAATACTTCTTTCCCCACACTGTTCATGCCTTCTTCACCATTGCATGATGTCCTCCACAGTATTTGCATCCTGCCCTTTTGTCAGGGAAATCTTTCAGTGAAGGGCAAGACCTGGTGTCTTCAGCCATGAATGTGCTCTATCAGCTGACTCATAACCTCTGCACTTCTGTACTTTCTCTTCTCTCAGTAGATGCACTCTCATCGTAGGATTACTTGTGCCTAAGAAAACCCTGGTTTTAATTAGATCATCTTTTAGCTATACAAATTCTCATTGGTTTCTGTGAGCTAGTTTATAATATCATATATTAATCAATGCATTTTCTTTCACTTTTGGTCCTAAATATTAAAATATACCACTCAAATGTAGTATTTACTTGGAATTCAAACTATGCCTTCAAAACTTTTAAAGTTTCTATTGGGAATTTTTTTATGGATCCTTTGAGAGATTTAGGATGGAACAGACTTTGAGACATGATTGAATTTTTCCCAGGATGAACAAGATACGGGTGGCACAGTGGTTAACACTGCTGCCTCATAGCACCAGAGACCTGGAGCCAATTCCCGTGACTGCTTGGGTTTCCTCCAGGTGTTCCGGTTTCCTCCCACAGTCCTAAAATGTGCATGATAGATGAATTGGCCATGCTAAATTGCCCATAGTGTTAGATGCAGGGGTAAACATAGGGGAATGCGTCAGGTTGGGTTGCGCTTTGGCAGGTCAGTGTGGACTTGTTGGGCTGAAGGGCCTGTTTCCACACTGTAAGTAATCTAATCTAAATAAAAATGGCTATAGCAGGGAATTCGGAAAAGTCAGGCGAGATGTACAGCAAAGTCCATTTTGTATTAAGACAAATAAATCTTATTTTCGATCTGGTGTTGAACATCAAGACCAAATTTTCTCTATTATTAGCATATATTTCTCTCATTTTCATTCACATTATTCATTAATCTCAGTTCATGAATATGCAGGCTACTATTCTACCACCCATCAGATAGAAACTGGATGCTACAAAGTCTCAGTATGAAAGTCAGAGAGGGTATCTGAAGACTTCAGTTCAGTATTTGCCCCTCTGAGCCTCCATCTTGAAATTCCAGTTCCCAGAATCTCAAGATGTTCTCCATGAGCACTGACCATACTCACCCTATGTCCATAACATTGGCATCTGACATGTCCAAGCCTCACCACACCATCAGGGCAAACCTCCTACCAATTTACATTTGCCCTCTGTACGCGAAGCTACAGTTAGGAGTACAATGACGTCAGTCAATGGAGTGCTTCTTCAAGATTCCTTTGCATATAAGGACAAACACCCAGTTCATGAATTGGTCAAGGGTGCATCTCCGAGGTGCTAACATGCTCTATTAACACACATTCACTTTGTTCCTATTTTGATGTTCGTAGCAAACTGTCTTGCCTTATTTTGTCTTTTCCCCCTCTGCCATACTTTAAAGGGTTACGCCATACTGTCTTGACTTGACTTTTAATGTAGATGCAAGGCCAGACAGGTTGACATTGTTGTCAGCAGTCATCACTCAAGAAGGTGGACATGTTTCTACATGACTCTGTGGTGTATCAATGTTAGACCTGCAGCATGTGTCAGCCACATATACATCAAAGGCATTGTCTGTGCTTCTAGTACATGCCAGCACTTGACCCTGGTGCAAACCTTTAAGAATGGCTTATTAAGTACTTCCACCTACAGAGTGTTTGAGAATCAGGCTCAGAAAGACAAGTGCAGTGATGTAGTGTGGTATCCTGCTAATGAAATGAATCTGGAACAAATGACTCTGGTGAGACCAAATTTAGAATATTGTGAGCAATTTTGGGCTCTATATCTAAGGAAGGATATGCTGGCCTTTGAGGGGGTCCAGCCCAGGTTTAAAAAGAATAAAGCACTTGTCATATGAAGAGTGGTTGAGGACTCTGGATCTGTACTCAATTGAGCTTAGAAGTATGAAGGGCGATATCTCATTGAGATTTATAGAATACTGAGAGGCATGGATGGAGTGGGTGTGGAGAAGATATTTCCACTGATAGAACCCAAGGGCACAGCCTGAGACTGAAGAGACAACTCTTTAGAACTGAGATGAGGAGGAATTTCTTCAGTTTGATGTGGTCAATCTGTGGAATTCATTGCCACAGAAGCTGTAGTGGCCATATAATTGAGTGTATTTAAGACAGAGACAGATATATTCTTCATTAGTAACAGGATCAAGGTTACTGAGAAAAAGTAGGAAAATGAGATTGAGAAACATATTGGTCAAGACCAAATAGTGGAGCAACTTAATTCTGCGACTATAGACTCTTACAGTCTTATGGTCTAAGAAGGCTCGCTAGGCCTCATGGAGAGAAACTCTGCATGAAACTCATCAAAAATGACAATTAGTCAAATTCTCTTAAGACTCAGCCCAATCTTTTAATTGAACAACAAAGCAGTACATACAAACAACATCATTATTGAAGTGAACCTACGATGTATGTCTACATTGATATGCTCCATGATAGACGTCAAATAACTGTGGATCTCGAGGAAGGACATGATTGCATTTCAATCCAAAAACAGCCAAACTGACCGCAACTAATTGCATTGACATTGTATCTTGCAACAAACAGGATATAATCAAAAAACTCACTGGACATATCATCAGCTATTTCCATACACCAATGTCTCTTTGTTACTGTATAACCTGGGCTCATATTTAATTTCTCAATGAAAATGCAGCAGTTCTAATTGTGCAGTATTCACTTAATGCTGCACTGAAATGACCACAAAGAGATGATGAGCATTTCTCATCATTTTGTTTCATTCAATCATGAAACGTGATTGTCACTGGCTAGTACAGCATTTATTGCCCATTACTAATTGTCTTTGAGAAGGTGAGGGAGAGGTGCTTTCATGCTGCAGTCCACATAATGTAGGTACACCCACAGCACTGTTAAGAAGGGAGTTCTGAATTTTTACCCAGTGACAGTAAAACATCTACAATATATTTCCAAGTCAGAATGGTGCGTGGCTTGGGAGGGAATCTGCAGGTAGTGATGCTCCCGTGGAAACAATGGGGAGTTATTCCCCCTTCAGTATCAGGCAGCATTAGAGAAGCTAAGAACCAGGTTACTCACTGCCTTCTCACCTGTACCAAATGTGTGGCCAAATCTGGGATGTTAATACATCTAAAATAATTTCAGTCAGAGAACAACCATTTAAAAGGGACTACATTCAGAAACCTTGCATTTAATATTTACAAAAAAGCATTTTCTTCACCAGCCCCTCCCCTCCCTCGTCAAAACATTTTGGAGTTTTAATGACAATATGAATTGCAGGAGGATGAAATTGTCATTACAAACTATACACATAAACAGCTTATGATCACTGTTAATGTGTCCAAAGAAGAACATTATGCAAACTAGATCCTGGGTATCACTGATATGCCTTTGCAGAAAAATAAATCTATAAAATATTATACAGCAAAAAAAACAAAAAACATTTTTGAAGCTCTAGGGATTCTCAAATAAACTACTTCCTGCTGGCTAGTTAGACTTGTGAAACAGACACTCACCGTCACAACAGCTCAAATGAAGTAAACATGCACAAGATGTGTATCTGCTAAACTCTTCTGGTGAAGGATGTCGAGTCACTGCTGCTACTTGATGTTTGAAGGATATTATTTATAATTCTTTTCTATTTAACTCGGCGCAAGGGGCATGTAATGAGATGTTTGTGAGAATCCTCCCACTCATTGGTAGATATTTTAGGAACGCTTGAAAGACTTGTAGGTTCTGACAGAACCAATTTTTTTTGGTTGTTTTTTGGCTGTTTTGATGGTTTGCACCTTTTACAGACTTTGTCTGTCTTCAAGTATGCAGAGTTATTTGTCATGCAGCAAGTGATCGGTTAGGAATGTATTGTTCCAAGACTAAAAGTTCTTCTCCTATGTGCCAAAAGTGATTGTTTTTTTGTTCTGTACTAAGGCAATGGTAGCCATAGCTAATACTAAACCTACCATCTCCCTCTCTTACTTTGCATGTATTTTCCACTATTATTTGTTCTAATGTTTTATCAGCAGTCGTTCAAATGAAAAATGCTCCAATGTTTTATTTGTTCGCTATCTAAAGTGTAATTAACTAGGGCAAAAGCTAGAGTTGTAAGAGCATTGTAATCTGATAAATGCTGCAAGGATGACTTTAACCCTAACTGCCTCATGAAAACTGAGCAAGCAACTAAAATCTCTCAGGAGACTGATCTGCCAACAACCTGCTTTTGTTCCTGTCTTGTAGCCCGTTGACTGAAACCCTGATAAGGCAGCAAAGCGACTCAGAAGAAAGCTTAATGTTTACCATTGGCAAAAACTGGGCTGTTCTGGGAAAGGAGGTAATTCCAAACAAGGCAACTGGCTAAATCCAAACTGGTAAGTGTTAAGCATTATTTTTAGTTTTCTGGAATCCCTGAACCACCAAGTCTCCAAACCCCTTGAATAGCAGAGAGTGTAACTTCAGTCCCATCCATCAGGCAGCTGCAACATCCCTCCAGTTAGCAATGTGATTAATCTATCAATCTCAGATTTACAATTACATCAGCATCAACTGTGATTTAGGGAAGAGAAATTTTCATTTCCACCTCACTTTGTGTGTGAAGTGTTTCCCAATTTCACTTCTGAAATGTCAGGCTTTAATATTTAGTTTAGGTAGCTGAGTCCTGGATTGTCTAACCAACAGAAATAGTTTCTATTGATCTTCACTGGCACTCTTAATGGACAGAGACAAACATTTTGGGACAAAGTGTGGAGGTGGGTCTAAAAGCAGGAGAGACTTCTCTAGGTGTAGTTGGGGTTTCTCATGTGATTATGTTCTTCTCAGGTCGGTATAGATGCAGAGGTAAACATAAGATCTATGGGCAGTAGTGTAGGAAGTTCTATCTCCCATCTGCACTGTCTTGGTTCCAGCTCTGTATTTTACAGGCACCTCAGCAGTACTTCACTCTCTGCAACCTGGGAGCATTATTCAACTTCTGCACATTAACCCCCTCCCCCCACCCCAACCATCCTTCGAGATGTCAGAGACCAGGCAAACAGGAATTTCTGCTTTAGCAACACATCCCTACAGGTTTTCCTCAAGGCTGTCTGGAAGAGAAGGGAAGTTCTTTTACCTGGGTATGGCAGGAGGCCATGCTGACTGGTGCCTGTACACAAGGTGACAATTGAAATCGGTGCCCATGAGTAGCTCAAATGAACTTGCCACAAAGAAGATGAACGATCTGCTGTGATCTGCCAGGACATGTAACACAGACTCTTCAATATTTCATGCCTGTATGAACATGAGTTGGCATTGCAAGGATGTCACTGCACAACCAAGCTCTGTCTCTGTCTTCTTTAGAACAGATGTGGGCTCACTGAACTCGGAACATTGACTCTGCTTTCCCTCCACAGGTGTTACCAGGCATGCTGAGTTTCTCCAGCAATTTCAGTGTTTTGGTACATCTGTGTAACAATATATAGCTCCACTTAACAAGAATGCTTGGTGAATAATATTTTGAAATATTAGAACTGCAGATTAAATAAGTTAAAAAACCATGTCGCTAGGCAAATCATTTCTACAAATTCAAATGAGAACACTTTCCATTGTTCAGAAGACTATCAAATTGTAGGGATCTGCAACTAATCCAAGGTTGAATCTAAACCAATTTGGAACTGAGTCAAGTAGACTCCTCGGCAATTGATATTATGCTAAAAGTGCCTGAGTTCTGAAAAACAGTCTAATAATTTCTAACGCTCAGAATTACATTGCTTGTCTCAAAGTCATTTAATAATATTATGCTCATAGGTCTATAACACAGAAACAGACTATTCAACTTAACATAGTGTAAAAAATTAGGTCTGCAGATGCTGGAGATCACAGCTGCAAATGTGTTACTGGTCAAAGCACAGCAGGCCAGGCAGCATCTCAGGAATAGAGAATTCGACGTTTCGAGCATAAGCCCTTCATCAGGAATCAACTTAACATATTCAGTACAGTTGGTTCTGCTTTAATGCGGTAGTTCCATTCTCTTGCAATCCCATGTTATAAGAAAATCACATAATAGCAGTAAACTAATAGGACCAGAATCACATTATTACCAATACACATTTGAAAAGTTCATGCTTTAGAAACAATGTCCCTAGTTCATTAATTGTATGATAGCAAATTTGCGTTAATGAAACGCACATTATAGCAGAACAACCTGTATTAAAACAGCAAGCTTCTCAAGGTGGGTGACACAGTGGTTAGCATTGTTGCCTCGCAGCACAAGGAACCCAGGTTCAATTCCAGCCTTGGGTGACTGTCTGTGTGGAGTTTTCACATTCTCCCTGTGTCTATGTGGGTTTCTGTCAGGTGCTCAAGTTCCTTCACAAAGTCCAAAGATGTGCAGGTCAGGTGGCTTAACTATGAGACAAGTAAGGTTATAGGGTAAAGGGTTGAGTCTGGGTGTGATGCTCTTTGGACTTACTGGGCTGAATGGCCTGTTTCTACATTGTAAGTATTCTATGATTCTATTCTATTAACTGGCATCTATGGGACCAGGAGTGTACCGGTAGATCAAATTTTCCAGATAATGAAAAGTCCACATAGTCAATGTAAAAGCATGCACTAAGTAATCAAAATATAATGCGTGGGTTGTACACATCACTTTAAACTTTATTTACAGCTGAAATAATAACACAACTTTGTCTTAAATTAAACTTACTGGCAGAGAGGCTTCCCACTCATACTCTTAACTGACTACTCAAACATTGCAGTAGATTGGAATATTTGAGGAGAAATTGACTCAAAATTAAATTAACTGTTGACATTTATAAGGCCTTCCAATTGAACAACATGTATGTTTACATTGAAGTAAACAATTGAATAGAGTAATATGGTAAACTTCATGATGTTTAAGGAACATAATTTTGTCACCTTATCGAAAGTGCTACTTCACAAGGTGCTGGTTAAAACTAAGTTTGTTGTACTTCACAGGAGCCTTGTTCTATTCTTCTTCATTAAATCTTGTCAACTTATCCTTCTATCGATCTTTCCACCATCAGGTTTTTCACCTTAAATGGACCTTTGCTATTTATCTCAGCTGTTCCTTGTGTATGAGCAATCCACATTTTAAATACTCTTTAGGTAGGTAAGATTCTCCTAAATTGCCTATTGGATTTAGTAGTCACTGTCTGTGAGCCCTACTTTTGGACACTCCAACATGTGGCAGTACGATCTCCATGTTTGACCTATCAAACATTTTTATAATCATAAAGGTATCCAGCAAATTACCCCTCAGCTTTCTTTTTACTAGTGAAAAGAACTCCCAGCCTTTCTAGGTATGAACATAGGAATTAAAGGGCAGAGTAGGTCATTCAGCCTCTTGGACCTGTTCATCTATTCAACATGCTCAGATCTGTAAGTGTTTGAAATCGGTATTTTCATATATTCCCAATAAACTTCATTTCTCTTGCCTATCTATTCTTCTACCTTAATTCCAGATATTGAGGGCTTAAATGTGAAATTTTCTGAAAGCTGTTTGTTAGTCCAAATACATTAAATCTATAACATTAGTCTTTTCCACTGCTACAGTTACTTCTTCAATGAATTAACAGGGATGATAATGTATGATTTTCCCCTTTTGAATTTTGGTGTTGATTATGCTTTGTAATATTTTCAATGATTCAATTGCATCATTGAGTAAGCATTCCATCTTCCTGACTACCATTTGGTCGATAGTATTCTGAATTTGTTCGATCGACCTCTGTCTTTAAATATAGGAAGTTTCACAAGTAATGGGATGCTTTTGGGCAGCATTCACTTCTTTTTAAGTTATTGCTGCTAATGTCTGCAACATTGAGATGCCAGTGTTATATCTCCAAGCACAATCAGCATAGTTCAAATTGCCTTTGACTAGCATTTGAACTCTGCATGCATTGCAGATGGTTAAAAGAAAACCGTTCGCTATTTCCCCACCTGAAAAAAAATCACACAATGAGCCTTTTTATCTGCACAGATCCTCTGGCTCTCTGTCAAAATGGCATAAAGGCTAATCGATGAATGTGCAAGTTCCATCTGATTCTGAATTGGTCTTCTAATGTGACCCACATCTTTTGGAGATCTTTTAGCTCTTCGGCTGCTAATCATGACTTGTTAATTCATTGTAAACCTTCAATTCAAATTGCTAAGGAAGCCTCAATGCTTATGTATCTGCTTCAAACTCAACTGAATCAAGAAACTATAGCATGTTAGTGCTGTTTAAACAAATTAAACTCCAGTAGGAGGACTTCTGTGTCACAAATTACACTCGAGCCTTATGTGCATATTCTGACAATGTGCCTTTGATCTTTCCTTCCTTTCAATCAATCCTAAGCATACCCAGATCTTTCTCAAGTGCCAAAGTTAAAAGTCACACAACACCAGGTTATAGTCCAACAGATTTATATAAAATACAAGCTTTCAGAGTGTTGCTCCTTCTTCAGGTGGTTCCCTGACAAAGGAGCAGCGTACCAAAAGCTGTTGGATTAGAACCTGGTGTTTTGTGATTTTTAAACTTTGTCCACACCAGTCCAACACCGGCACCTCCACATCATTTCTCAAGTGAGTTTAAATTAGCATTTCAATAGGTGTGTTTCTGCTCACCAGCAAGCTGTGTCATCAGCACTCTCAAACTCTCAATAAATGAGGATTTCAAGGGTTGGTGCCATGCACTTTAGTATTATTTAAGATGGTAAACCATGTGTTCAATATGTGAATTACTTCGCTCGCTGACTGTACCAGCCAAATAAGCCTCATCAATGTGCTTTCAACCACTCTTCAAGTTATGCTAATAATAAGGTAGTGATTAGTACTAATCACAAGAGGGTCTTCAAATGATTAATGGTCTAGTGGTGTAATCACTAAACAGTTAATCAAGAAACTTAGCTGATGCTCTGGGGACCTTGGTTTGAATCCCATCACAGCAGATAAGGGGAATTTGAATTCAACACAAAATCTGGAATTAGTCATCTACTGGTGACTGTGAAACCATTGTCAATTATCGGGAAAACCTATCTGACTTACCTTAAGGGAAGGAAACCTGCCATCCTCATTTGGTCTGGCCAAAATGTGACTCCAGACCCACAGCAATGTGGTTGACTCTGAAATGGCTGAACAAGCCAATCAGTTCTAGTAATCGCAACAACACTTTGTACCACCAACAGCAGCAGAATTGTACTCCAGCACAATTTGCAGTTTTACCATCAAATGACAGGACCAACCCTTGTTTACTGGAGAGTGCTGGAGGGCATACCAGGAGCAGCACCAGGCATACTTAAAAATCTGGTGTCAACCTGGTGAAGCTATCAAACAAGATTATTTGCATGCCAAACAACATAAGTAACAAGTGATAGACCAACCTAAGTGATGCCACAACCATGGATCAGATCTAAGGTCTACAGTAACAGAATCATAGAGTTGATACAACACAGAAACAGACCCTTCATCCATGCCAATGAGATATCCTAAATGAATGTGGTCCTATTTGCCAGCATTTGGCCCATATCCCTCTAAACCCTTCCTGTTTATGTACCCATCCAGATACCTTTTAAATGCAGTAATTGTACCAGCCTCCACCACTTCCTCTGGCAGCTCATTCCATACACGCACCCACTCTCGTTGTGAAAAAGTTGCCCCTCAGGTCTCTTTTATATCTTTTCCCTCTCACATTAAACATATGCCCACTAGATTTGGACACCCATCCCTGGGAAAAAAGACTTTAGGTATTCACCCTATCCATGATCCTCATGATTTTCTTAAGTACTATCAGGTCACCCCTCAGCCTCTGACACTCCAGGGAAAATAGCTCCAGCCTATTCAATGTCTCTCTATAGCTCAAACTCTCCAACTCTGGCAGCATCCTTGTGAATCTTTTTTTCTGAATGCTTTCAAGTTTAACAAATCTTTCCCATAGCAAGAAGACCAGAATTGAATGCAGTATTCCGAAAGTGGCTTAAACAATGTCCTAAACTGCCTCAACATGGCATTCCAACTCCTACACTTAATGCACTCTCCAATAAAGGTAAGTGTATCAAACGCCTTCTTCATTACCCTGTCTACCTGTGACTCTACCTTCAAGGAACTATGAACCTGCTTGTTCAGCAATACTCCCCAGGACCTTATCAATAACTGTATAAGGCCTGCTCTGATTTGCCTTACCAAAATGCAGCCCCTCATGTTTATCTAAATTAAATACCACTTGCCACTCCTCAGCCCATCAGCCCCATCTGATCAAGGTCCCATTGTACTCAGAGATAACCTTCTTCATTGTCCACTAGGAACAAAGAACAAAGAAAATTACAGCATAGGAACAGGCCTTTCAGCCCTCCAAGCCTGCGCCAATCCAGATCCTCTATCTAAATCTGCCATCTATTTTCTAAGGATCTGTCTCCCTTTGCTCTCTGCCCATTCATGTATCTGTCTAGATACATCTTAAATGACTCTATTGTTCCCCCCAATACCACTTCTGGTGGCAACGCATTCTAGACACCCTCTGCGTGAAGAAATTTCCACATATATCTCTCCTAAACTCTTCTCCTCTCACTTTGAACTTGTGACCCTTAGTAATTGAGTCCTCCAGTCTGGGAAAACAGTTGATGGCTATCCACCCTGTCTACACCTCTCATGATTTTGTAGGCCTCAATTAGGACCCCGCTCAACCTCCTTTACAATGAAAATAATCCTAATTTATTCAATCTCTCTTCACAGCTAGCACCCATACTAGGCAACATCCTGGTGAACCTCCTCTGTACCCGCTCCAAAGCACCCACATCCTTTTGGTAATGTGATGACCAGAACTGCATGCAGCATTATAAATGTGATCGAACCAAAGTCCCATACAATGCTAACATGACCTGCCAACTCTTATACTAAATACCCAGTCCAATGAAGGAAAACATGCCATATGCCTTCTTAAACACTCTGCTGATCTTCAAGGAACAATGGACCTGAATACCCAGATCTTTCTGTATAATCAGTTTTCCCAGAACTTTTCCATTTACTGTATAGTTTCCTCTTGAATTGCATCTTCCAAAATGCATCACCTCGCATTTGCCCAGATTGAACTCCATCTGCCATTTCTCTGCCCAACTCTCCAAACTATCTATATTCTGCTGTAACCTCTGACAATGCCCTCCACTATCTGCTACTCCACCAATCTTAGTGTCATCTGCAAATTTACTAATGAGGCAACCTACACTTTCCTGCAAATCATTTTTGTATATCACAAACAACAGTGGTCCCAGCATGAATTCCTGTGGGACACCACTGGTCAAAGGTCTCCAGTTGGAGAAGCTCCCTTCCACTACTACTCTCTGTCTCCTGTTGCTCAACCAATTCTTTGTCCATCTCACTAGAACACCCTGGACCCCATGCAATTTCACCTTCTTCATCAGCCTACCACGGGGAACCTTATCAAACACCTTACTAAAGTCCATGTATATGACATTTACCTGCCTTCCCTCATCAATCAACTTTGTCACCTCTTTAAAGAATGTTATTCTGCTGTAAGACTTCACCTTCCCTGAACAAAACCATGCTATCAAATTCCAATAAGCCCATTTTCTTCCAAATTGCTATATATCCTATCCCTTTGTATCTTCTCCAATAGCTTCCTGATCACCGAGATCAGGCTCACAGGTCAGTAATTACCTGGATTATCCCTGCTACCCTTCTTAAACAAGGGGACAACATTAGCAAATCTCCAGCCCTCTGGGACCTCCCCCTTGTTCAAAGGTGCTGCAAAGATAGTTGTTAAAGCCCCAGCTATTTCTTCTCTCACTTCCCTCAGTAACCTGGGGTAGATCCTATCCAGACCTGAGAACTTGTCCACCTTAATGCACAATACTTCCTCTCTTCTTATGCCGACTTGACCTGGAATAATTAAATATCTATCCCTAAACTCAACATCCGCCATGACTCTCTCCTCGGTGAATATCAATGCAAAGTACTCATTAAGAATCTCACCCATTTTCTCTGACTCCACAAATATCTTTCCTCCTTTGTCCTTGAGTGGGCCAACTCTTTCCCTAGTTACCCTCTTGCTCTTTATAAAGGATAAAAGGCTTTGGGGTTTTCCTTAGCCCTGCTCGCAAAGAACATTTCATGACCCATTTTAGCCCTCTTAATTCCTTGTTTCCGATTGGTCCTACATTCCCAATATTCTTCCAAAGCTTCATCTGTCTTTAGTCGCCTAGACCTTATGTACACGTCCTTTTTCCTCTTAGCTAGTTTCACAATTTCACCTGTCATTCATGGTTCCCTAATTTTTCCATATCTATCCTTCATTTTCATATGAACATATCTCTCCTGAGCTCTAATCAACTTCTCTTTAAAAGCCTCCAACATAATGAAAGTGGATATCCATTCAAACAACTGCTCCCAACCCACATTCCCCAGCTCCTGCTGAAATTTGCTATTGTTGTCTGTCCCCCAGTTTAGCACTCTTCCTTGAGGACCACTCTCGTCTTTGTCCATGAGTATTCTAAAACTTGTGGAATTATGATCACTATTCCCAAATAATCCCTCACTAAAACTTCAACCACCTGGCTGGACTCACTTCTCAACACCAGGCCCCTTCCCGAGTTGGACTATTTACATACTACTCTTGAAAACCCTCCTGAATGCTCCTTACAAATTCTGCTCCATCTAGACCTCTAACACTAATGAATCTCGGTCAATGTGGGGAAAATTAAAATCTCTTATCACCACCACCCTGTTGCTCCTACATTTTTCTGTGATCTCTCTACATATTTGTACCTCTATCTCATGTTCATTCGTATAATCCCAACATTGTTACCACACTCTTCCTATTTCTGTGTTCTGCCCATATTACCACACTACTCAAGTCCTCCATAGTGCCCTCCTTCAGCACAGCTGTGATATCCTCTTTGACCAGTAATGCACTCCTCTACCCCTTTTGCCTCCCTCTCTATTCCGCCCGAAGCATCTATTTCCTTGGGCATTTCATTGTCAATCATGCCCTTCCCTCAACCAAGTCTCAGTAATAGCAATAACATCATACTCCCAGGTACTAATCCAAGCCCTAAGTTTATCTGCCTTACCTCCTATACTTCTTGCATGAAAAACAAAAGCACCTCAGACCACCAGTCCCTTTGCATTCATCCTCCGCTTCCTGCCTACACTTCCCCTTAGTCACACTGACTTCATTATCTCATTCCTTACAGACTTTAGTTACTACCTCCTTACTGTCCACTGACCTCCTCATTTGCATCCCCCTGCCACACTAGTTTAAACCCACCCTAACAGGGTTAGCAAAAGCACCCCCAGGGCATTGGTTTCAATCCAGCCCAAGTGTAGAGCACCCAATTTATATTAGTCCCACCTCTCCCAGAACCGGTCCCAACATCTGAACCCCTTCCTCCTGCACCATTTCTCAGGCTTGAGACTTGGTGCAAGATGGAGGGGTTTAGATTTTTGGGACATTTGGACCGGTTCTGGGGAGGTGGGACTAATACAAATTGGATGTTCTACACCTGATTATTCTAACATTTCTACTCTGAATAGTATGTTGCATTGGTAGCAATCCTGAGATTACTATTCTGAGGTCCTACTTTTTAACTTGGTTCCTAACTCCCTAAAATCCTCTTGTAGGACCTCATTCCATTTTTTACCAATGTCATCGGTGCCTACATGCACCTTGACATCTGGCTGTCCACCCCCCCCCTTGAGAATTTTCTGCAGTTGATCCAAGGCATCCCTGACCAGGGCACGTGGGAGGCAACATACCATTCAAGAGCCTCATTTTCAACAACAGAAATACCTATTTATTTCCCTTACAATTGAATCCCCTATAACTATAGCCCTTCCACTCTTTTTCCCACCCTTCTGAACAACAGAGCCAGCCATAGTGCCATGAACTTGGCTACTGCTGCCTTCCCCTAGTAAGCCATCTCCCCCAAAAGTATCCAAAATGGTGTATACCTGTTTTGGAGGGAAATGACCACAGGGGACACTTGCACTGCCTTCCTGCTCTTTCTCTGCCTTTTGGTCACCCATTCCTTTTTTCCCAAGCGAATCCATCCCACATGGAGCAAGAGGAGCACAACATAGGTCTGAGATTTCCTGCCATTTTTAATCTTAAGGTTTATTTAAGTTGAGACTACAGTTACAAAGGAGAAAAGAGAAGTTTTTAACCAATCAAAATTTTTAAAAAAGAACTGAAACGCCTTACCTTATTAACACACCACAGAGTCCTTTATTTTTGGTTAGGGGAGGAGGCTGGGTGGGAGATACTACACAGGGAGTGTCTCGGATTCAGCCGTTCCCTGAATATATCAGTTTTTTAATCGGTTTGTTTACCTTCCCGGCAGCCTCCCAGTCCTCGTTCCCTTTGCCCTCATTGCAATTAAAATGGAGGCCACAGACCCCCAAGGGAAATTTTTTAAACGGTTTGTTTACATTCCCAGGAGCCCCTGATTCTCGTTCTCTCCACCCTTGCTCAAATGAGACTACCACATCTATTTCAGTGCTATCTGCAGATTTACAAACCATTCCTCCTCTGCAGTTCTGCCACTTCCAATCATGAATGATGGTGGACAATTAAGCATCTCACTGGAGGAAGAGGCTCTGCATATATTCCCATCCTCAATGAAGGAAGAGCCCAACACATCAGTGCAAAAGATAAGGCTGAAGCCTTTATAGCAATCTTCAGCTTCCTTCAGTAGTCCCCAGCATGACAGTTTTCAACCAATTCAATTCACTCCTATGTGTTATCAGAAACAGTTGGAGGCACGGGATACTGCAAAGGCAATTGGGCTTGACAATCTCCCGGCAATAGGACTTAAGGCCTGTGCTCCAGAACCTGCTGCTCCCCTAGTCAAGCTCTTTCAGTTCAGTTACAATGCTTCCATCCACAACGGCAATGTAGAAAATTGTCCAGGTTTGTCCTGTACACAAAAAAAAGGGACAAATCCAAACTGGCCAATTACTGTCCCATCAGTCTACTCTCAATGATCTGTAAAGTGATGGAAGGTGTTACCAATAATGCTGTTAAGCAGCATCTGCTCAGCAATAACCTGCTCAGTGATGCCCAGTGCCACTCACCTGCTGACTTCATTACAACCTTTCTTCAAACATGGACAAAAAAGCTGAATTCCAGAGATGACGTGAGAGTGACAGCTCTTGACATCCGGATTGCATTTGACCAAAAGTGGAATCAAGGAGCCAGGGTGAAACTGGAATTGGTGGGTATCAGAAGGTCATACCTGGCAAAAGGAAGATAGTAGTGGTTGTTGGAGGCCAGCTCCAGGACATCTCTTCAGGAGTTCCTCAGGGTAGTATCATAGGCCCAACCATCTTCCACTGCTTTATCTTCCCTCCATCATAAGGTCCAAACTGGACATTTTCACTGATGATTGCATAATGTCCAGAACAATTTGTGACTCCTCAAATGCTGAAATAGTCCATGTTCAAATACAACAATATCCAGGCTCGGCTGACAAGTAGCTAGTAAGATTCATGTCACACAAATGCCAGACAGTGACTACCTTCAATAAGAGACAATCTAACCACTGCCCTTTGACATTCAATGGTGTTACCATCACTGAATCCCCCATTATCAACACCCTGGGGGTTACAATAGATCAGAAATTCGACTGGACTCGCCACATAAATACAGTGGCTACAAGAGCTGGTCAGAGGCTAGGAATGCAGCAAAAAGTAACTCACCTCCTGACTCCCCAAAGCCTGTCCAATATCTACGAGGCACAAATGAGGACCACAAAGGAGTACTCTCTACTCATGTGGATGAATGCAGCTCCAGCAACACTCAAGAAGCTTGACACAATTCAGGACAAAGCAGCCCGCTTGATTGGCACAACATCCACAAGCATCTACTCCCTCCACCACCGACGCTCAGTAACAGCAGTGTGTGCTATCTTCGAGATGCACTGGAGAAATTCACCCAAAATCCTCAGACAGCACCTTCCATATCCACAATCACTCCCATCTAGAAGTGCAAGGGCAGCAGACATATCGAAGCTTTAAGATAGCTCTCCCAACTTTGACATTAGCACCATTAAGGGAACTTTGCAGGGTTGACAGGGCTGTTTTGCCACTGTCCATTCCAGTGCCTAGGGCAATGCCAAGTGATGCGTTCTGTTTTGTTTCTTTGATGAGACTTCATAGTGTTTGATACAAAGAATGGCTTGCCAGGCCATTTCAAAGGTCGGTTGACAGTCAATCACATTGCTGTGAGTCTGGAGTCACATGTAGACCAGACCAGACTGGTGCAAAGGAAAATGTGAAAGTATTGAAAGATGAAAACTAAAATGATTATCTAAAGAGGAAAAGAGAATAGATTCAACTAAACTGGTAAAATAAGAAGAAGAGAATGAGATTCAGGAAGTACAGCAACATAAAAACATACATGATATTGATCTTAAAGTGCTACTGGACTACGGTTAGCTATTCTTATTCTGAAATGACCTAACAAACTAAGGATAGCAGTTATGTTCTCAAAAACACAGTGGTGAACCAGATCATTTTTTGCCAATATTGACAATGGCTGCATGGTCATCATTAGACTTTTAATTTCAATTGTTTTTATTGAATTCAAATTCCACTACCTGCAATGGTGGTTAAAATTCCTGCTTAAATTTACTCTATGTCCCCATCTTCAGCACACTGTCGGCTGGTGAGTTCCATAGATTCATGACCCTTTGAGAGAAGTAATTCCTCTCCATCTCAGTTTTAACTCTGCTACTAACAGGGGATTAGTCAAAACAATGTGAATGGAAGACAGCTAGCTGTTAATGGAGATATCCCAGTAGCTGCACACAAGAGAAAAAGAGATGTACACAAAGATTTTTTGATGCTTTCTCTTTGCAGGCCAGCTGATTCTCTGCTGCGCTAGCCCCACACAAGCCATGGTTATCTGGTCAGGAGCCAATCAAAACATTGTTGTTCAGATCCCATTGGCTCTATGGTGTCAGCTTTAGCTCTCACTGATATAGGTAAAAGCAACATTGTATACAAATCACAATGTAGGCGAAAGTAAGGACTGCAGATGTTGGAAATTAGAGTCAAGATTAGAGTGGTGCTGGAAAAGCACAGCAGGTCAGGCAGCATCCGAGGAGCAGGCAAATCGGCGTTTTGGTCAGGAGCCCTTCATTCTTTATGAAGAGCTTATGCCTGAAACATCGATTTTCCTGCTCCTCGGATGCTGCCTGACCTGCTGTGCTTTTCCAGCATCACCCAAATCCTGATCCCAAGTCACATTGTACTCCAGTAAAGATGAGTTTTGAAGCTACAGCCACGATAGCCATAGCTTCCTCTTTCTCAACAACAGTCTGAAACGAAAGAAAGTAAAATTGTGTGATATTTACAGGTTGTAATGTAGAATTATGGTGGAAAAATGTTTTGAATATTTGTTGAAATGCAATAACAACTAATAGTGCTCTTTGACAGTATATAAATCTCCCCTCAGCTCCCAAACATTTTACCATTTGTTATTAATTGTGATTCTTGCATGGAAATTTTTATTCGTTTTTATTTTATTATGTTGCTGTCCAATTATTCTTGTTTGCTTTGTTTCGTTATGATGGAGTTGAGAACAGACTGTTCATTTTGCAGTGTGTCTTAATGACCTCATGTTTTAAATGATCTGTTGGACAACTAGACTGGCACTTTTTTCATTGGAGAATCAGAGGTTGAGGGGTGACCTTATTGAGGTTTATAAAATCAGGAGTGGTATAGAGAAGGTGAATAGCAAAGGTCTTTGCCCTAAGGTGGGGGTGTTCAGAACTGGGGGCCATATTTTTAAGGTGAGAGGAGAAAGATTTAAAAAGGACATGAGGGAGCAATATTTTTACACAGAAGACTGCTAAGAGCATGGAATGAATTGCCAGAGGAAGACAGTGGATGCAGGAACAATTATAATATTTAAAAGACACTTGGATAAGTACATGAATAGGGAAGGTTTGGAGGGATATGGGCCAAAACTGCACAGGGTTTAGTTTAGCTTAGGAACGTGGTTGGCATGGACTAATTGGATCAAAGGGGTTGTTTCCATGCTGTATGACTCTATAACTCTAAATATCCTGTATTTCTATTCCGATAATACAGTCAGACTGATCTCATACAATGCAGATTAATTAATTAATTAATGTAGTAGGAACGCAACAACACCAGAAGGTGGCATTCTCAAATCTCAATCCTCGTATCAGTATCATTGTAACAACTTCCCTCACTGATGGGATTCTTTTAAAAAAAGGAGGCTGCATGGTGGCTCAGTGGTTAAGACTGATGTCTCACAATATCAAGGACTTAGGGGTCAATTCCAGTTTTGGGTGGAGGTTACGTGTTCTCCCTGTGTCTGCTTGGGTTTCTGCTGAGTGTTCTGGATCCCCCTTTTCTTGCATAGATGTAATCTCTGCAAATTCAGTAGAATTACCATGCTAAATTGTGCACTGTATCTAGGGGTTTGCAGTCTTGGTGGATTAGGCACTGGAAATGCAGAGTTATAGGATCTGGCTGTGATTCTGTTTGGATGATTGATGCAGAGTCAATGGGCTGAATGGCCTCTTTCCACACTATAAGTATTCTAAGTTATTGGTGTAGGAAGGCACTGCAGAGGAAACCTGGGTAATGTCTAGCTCTGTGCTTCACAAACTTTATTCCCTCTGTGAGCCCATTTCAAGGCTTGAAGATTATTACAATCCCATCTGTGAGCATGGAGTGAGGGTCGAGAGAGAAGGGGTTGGAAGGAAAAGACTGAAGAGAACAGGGGTGTGGTCAGCCATTGCTGCCTGGGAGTTTGCAACCCCAAAATATTGTCCAATTATCGCATTTGGGGTCCTGATTTTCCACATTGGGAAGATCTGGTCTAAGCCTTAAGAGTTGATAAAATGTGGTGCTGGATAAAACACAGTAGGTCAAGCAGCATCTGAAGAGCAGGAGAATTGATGTTTTGGGCAGAACCCTTCATCAGGACTACTTGACCTGCTGTGCTTTATCTAGCAATACATTTTATCAAGTCTTGACTTTCCAGCATCTGCATTTCTCACTATCGCTAAGCTTTAAGCGCAACAGTAACTTCAGGACAGTGGAAAATCAAATGAAACACATTTTATGGACAGCCTGTCAGGAAGTGTGGCATTTTATTTCTTTGAAGAAGTCCGCTCACTCAAGTCTACCGGAAATTGTTAATGAAATTTGATGTCTTCTACATGTTCCGGGAATGTGTTCACAATGCACAAGACATGGCTACGCCAACACAAGTAGGAGAATGAGCATCCTTAGAAGGCTGCCTTTGAGGGAGCTAGGAGGAAGTTTATTATTGATTCTCCTGCTCTTCAGATGCTGCTTGACCTACTGTGTTTTATCCAGCACCACATTTTATCGACTCTTAAGGCTTAGACCAGATCTTCCCAATGTGGAAAATCAGGATCCCAAATGCAATAATTGAACAACATTTTGGGGTTGCAAACTCCCAGGCAGCAATGACTGACCATGACCCTGTTCTCTTCCACCTTTTCCTTTCAACCCCTTCTCTCTCCACCCTCACTCCATGCTCACTAATAGGTTGTAATAATCTAGTCAGTGAACTAAGAAAGAAAATAGATATCAGTAAGAAGACTGATGATTTAGTATTAGATGGAAGAGTTTGAATGAGATAATTTAGTCTGAGTTATAACAGTTATATGGCATGTTGGCGAGAGCTAACCTTCTTCTGGCAGGGAAACAGTCAGTACTAGCTTAGTACTGAGTGTAAATTTATTTTATTCATGCAATTTAAATGAAGACCTTTCTTAAAGGTAACAATCAGATCCTATTGGCTCATACCTGAACAACTGTTCAGCAATCAGAGATGACAGAATTTAATGAGATAGTTTCTCAACTGCCCCTAACACTGTTAGAATAAGTCTCCATTTATTTGTACAAAATATATATTGCTAAATCTTCTTCTGGTACAGAAAACTCAAACAAGAACCGGGTCGAGGAACAATGGTTTGGTGGGTGGACTGCTGGGGTGAGAGGTGAAGATGGAATATTTTCCATTGTCCTTTATTCTGCACCAAGGTATTATGTAGGAGCGTACCAGAGGAAAAATGGACCTATAACATCAACTATTACATAAATATCATTGTGCCTCAGTGTAAATCCTACTTACCACATTTCAGTCAAAAACCACATGCCAGACTGTAGGTGCTAACGACACTGCTATAGCGACTATGTATGTTATATCACATCATCAGAATATAAGTAGAGTATTAAGAGCATTGAGCATGAATTCCTAATACTTGACGGCATATAGCTCCAACTCCACCTTTACTGGGATTACTTGAAGCAGGATGCACTGCTAGAAACATGCTCCATTTGTGGTGACATATTTACTTAACACCAGCTCAGACATTTGGGTACCAGAGACATGTAGGGTTTGTAAATAACAGCTACTGTATTAAACATCATTGGCATGATTGAAATAACTCATCAAAGATTGGTATCCTACCACCTAGTCACCTTTATTCACACATGCATAGCACATAACACTGACCCAACTAGCGCAGAGCAAATTCTAGCGTGAACAGAACCTTGGTCACTCCTGTTTATATCTGTCCCTGATCGGACCAGATTAACAGTCCCGATCAAGGAAATCATATTCTATGAGGTCCACCTAGCTGACCTCATTACAATCACTATAATGACATTAATGCTCACTTTTCTTATGTTATAGGAAGTAACATAAATATTCTCGCATCAGGTAGCGAACTCATGTCACTAGCGACTTCAAATAAGCCGATCCCTTTCTGTTCATTTCAGCTGACATCTCATCCATCTGGCTGCTTTGCAACTAAGGGACCATATGATTAAACCACTGCACTAACAAGCTCAATAGTAAATCAGGAGGGAAAAACAGATTACACACTATCTGTGCTGTCATTTGTCTGCTGCCTTTGCCCATTGAAGTAGGGTCAATCCAGGTCAATCACTGTAAAACGTCCTTTGTTCAAGAGAAGCTCAGCACAATAGAATGGCATTGGCAACTCCTCATAGGACATTGAGCAACAATCGGGTTGTTGTGTTCTTGTTTGCCATATATCAGGGTCAAAATGTCCATTTTCCACTCTCAGGAATTCAACAATATTAGCAAAACAAGAAATCATGTGTTTTGGAAATAATAAAGTACAGAAAATGAAAGAAATGCTCAGGATGTCAGGAAACATCAGTAACGAGAAAAAGCTAATAAACAGAATTTTACCAGACCCCGGGGGGAAAGAAAGAGGTGAGCAGGGGACTTGGCTGTTAAATTTGGAGTGTTTTTTTCTGAGATTCCCCTGCATCGCAATGGCCTTGGACGTTTGACAATGATGGTGGCATTTCTGTCGAGAGGGCCCAGAAAGATTGTGTGAAATGGAAGTGGGTGGCCCAGCTGTTCATACCAGGGCAGATGGTGAAAAAGGTGGCGAGGTGTTCTGACTAAGTGAGAAGGTAGTGTAAAGGCCCTGGAGGGTTTGTAATATCATGGGGATTGGGTGGGTGAGAATAAACGGGGGGGGGGGGGAAGGAATTGGTGGCAGTGGTGAGAGGGGTGGAGCATTGGCCTGGCTGGGAGGTGGTTGAAGGTCAGAATGACATGATGCCAGTTGCATGCCAACAGGGCAGAAAATATGGCCGCCAGCTGCGTGTTGTCCCTGTCCTTGTGAGTCAACTGATACATCTCCTCATAATCTCCATGGGAGAGGAGAACCAAAGCACGAAGTAAAAGTCACAGAATTAAGGTTGGAATCGCATTTTCCACCATCCCGATGCCCCTGGAGGAGGTGGTTCCTGAGTTGATAGTGCAAGTTGGTGGCTGTTCCAACATGGATGGTGAGGCCAGAGCAGAACTGGAAAAGAATGAGTATCCTCATGACTGGGCACAAGGGAGCCTCAGACAAGAACATCGGTCTGAACACCAGCTGATCCTGAAAGCACGTATATGGAGAGTTACAAAACACTGGTTGTTCTGTTCTCCCTCTGACGTGGAGAGGGCCTCAGAAGGCACATTTAATACAAGCTCCAGCATTGCAGATGTAGTGGATATCCTCTTGTTATTAAATTCAAGGTCACAACCAGGCTCCTGTCCAAAATTGGAGACATGACAGCCAAAGGAAATGATGCTCAGCAGACTGTGGGAGGACAGCTCCTTGTTAAGCCCCAGGCTGATGATGTTCTTTTGGATTATTCAGTGTAGGAGGACAATAGTGAAAGGTAATATGTTAAATATAGTAATATTACATTATAGAACATGGAGCACAAAACAGCACAGCACAGGAACTGTCCCTTTGGCCCACCATGTCTGTGCTGACAATAACACCATCCTAACTAATTCCATCTGTCTGCACATTGTCCATGTCATTCTACCTCCAGCCTATTCATACGTCTGTCTAAAAATGTCTTAAACTTTGCTCTCATATCTGCGACTACCACCTCCCATGGCAGTGCATTCCACTTTGTGTTAAATTCTTGCCTCGCACATCTTCTTTATATTGTTCCCCTCTCGCCTTAAACCAATGTCCCCTTGTATTTGATATTTCCACCCTGGCAAAAAGAGTCCAACAATCCACCCTCTCATAATTTCATATAATTCGATCAGGTTGCCCTCAGTCTCTCTACTGTTTGAAGCCTCGAGTGGAGCTTATGAGCTGCTTAATTTAAGATTTCCAACACCTTTTGCCTTTTGATTAGAAAAGGAAAGTCTTTATCAAAAATACCGGAGCAAAAGGTTATCAAGTTCTTTCCAATTAGAAGGCTGGAATAACCATAGTATTCAGCCCGCCAACAGACTTAGGAGAAACGAAAATTTGCAAGTTGTTATCACCCTTGCTTTCAGGCATCAATTTCCATGGCCATTGTCATGCAACAGCACACTAAAGCACTTTAAATAAAACCTCCGGCCTTCAGCGCTCAATTTTCCCAGAATTTATGAGCCGGAGGCTGACTTGCAGCCAGAGTGGGAGCAAAGTAACCTGGATTCTTGGTGCCAGGAGACGGTCACAAATTTTCGGGGAAGGTGTTTCTGATATGATCAGTGGTCAGGGACAGGAGGGTATGACTGCCACAGAGAGACTCAAAGGGTGGACAGATGTATGACTGATTACCAAGGGGAGGAAAGATTATCAGGGTATGTAGCAATGAAAAGTTGGGTTTTAAAATCAGATCAGCCATGATCTTATTGAACGGTGGAGCAGGGCTCAAATGTTCCTTGTGTACAATTTTGCCCATGGTTGCAACGAAAGCCCGATTCCCAGAGGCTAATTCTTTTAGGGAAATTATAGCAGGCGTAGAAATGGAAATATTAACTCAACTTCCCATTTATTATAGAATCCCTACAGTGCAGGAAAAGGCCATTCAACCCACCACGTCTGCAACAACCCTCCAAGCAGCATCCCACCCATACCCAGCCCCTGACTCCACATTTACCCTAGTTAATCCACCCAGCCTGCATACTACAGGCTAATTGAGCATGGCCAACCCATCTAACCTTCATATCTTTAGATTAAGGAAGGAATCTAGAGAACCCAGAGGCAACCCACACAGACATGGAGAAGGCATACAAACAGCCACCCAAGGCTAGAATTGAACCCGGGTCCCTAGTGCATGAGGTAGCAGTGCTAACCACTATACCAACCAATTTGATGACCAGCAATTCCTCAAATGAATGGGTTTCGTCCAATTGAGTTGATTGATCACTATGGGATTATAATTCAATTTTAAAAAGGTACTGAGCAATGCTTGGAACCTGGTGTTCAAATCTATATAATAATATTAGGTTATTTGTGGTAATATTAAGTAATATGCAGCAATACTAGTTTTTATGCAGTAAAATCAGTTTACCTGAGGTAAGACTAGATTATATGTAATAATATTATACCATATGCAGTCACATGAGGTTAAACATAACCTCATATAAGTAAGTTATATGTAGTAATATTCGTTTTTATGTGGTAATATCAGGTTTTCTATAATAATATTCGGTGATATGAGGAATAAAAATCTTGGTTAACTTGAATCCTACAGATTCAAGACTTGTCTCCATTTAGCCATAACAGGGTGGCATGATAGCACCAGGGACCTGGGTTCGATTCCAGGCTTGGGTGACTGGAAGTTTGCACATTCTCCTGAGTCTGGATGGGTTTCCTCCAGGTGCTCCGGTTTCCTCCCATAATCCAAAGATGTGCAGGTTAGGTGAATTAGCCATGCTAACTTGCCCATAGTGTTGAGGGATGTGTAGGTTAGGTGCATTAGTTAGGGGAAATGTAGAATAATAGGCTAGTTAATGGGTCTGGGTGGGATACTGTTCAGAAGGTCAGTGTGGACTTGGCAGGCTGAAGGGCGTGGTTGACAAGATTCTCAGAGGGATGGAGAGAGGTCTGCTGTGAGGGACAATGTCCATGACTAATTCACGTGTGTGGCCAGTCCTGAAAATGGACAGAACATATCAATTTGTATGGATTTGAATGAAGTAATCACACGGGTACATATCATTGTTACAAGCCGTAACATAATTTTTAATGACTCCTATAACCACCAGCTTGACAAGAGCAAATATTTTAGCACCGAGAGTACATTTAACTACCATAATTATTTTCATAGCTTTCAAAGGCAAATGATAACATTTGCCGTTGATACCCACTGTTAATGTTATGAAATCAGCTGACTGGAGTATCCATCAAGAGCATTTAGATGCAGAGCCTCACTCAAAATGAGTCAATTCATGTTCAATACCTCACTTAAGGATTCATAGAGTAGGAACATTACATGCATGTAAAGCAGGTAATAAGAGAGGCAAATGGAATTTTGACATATATTGTGAAAGGAATAGCATATAAAAGTAGCAAAGTATTGCAGCAAATGGACAATTAGTGAGCATTGTAGGTATTGCATACAGTTTTGGTCTCATTACCTAAGGAGGGATATCACTGTATTGGATAGCTCGGGGAGATTCACTAGACTGATTCCAGAGTTGAGGGATTTATCTTATGGAAATTAAGTAATTTAGGCCTATATTCTCTACAGTTTAGAAGAATGAGAGAATGCCTAATTAACCTATATAAGATGCTAAAGAGGATTGACAAAGTAGAGGTAGAGAGGATATTTCATCATGTGAGGCAATCTAGAACAAGAGATCATAGTGTTAGGATAGAGGAAAAAACACAGATGAGGGCAAATTACTTTTCTCAAAGCATCATATATCTATGGGTGGATGCTGAGACTTTGAGTAAGTTTAAGGTGGAGATAAACAGATTTTTAATTAGTAATGGGTTGAAGAATTATGGAGAGTGGACAGGAAAGTGGAGTTGAGGCAGAGATGAGATCAGCCATGACCATATTAAATGACAGAGCAGGTTCCAGGGCTGAATTGCCTACTGCCAGTTCTTATGTTCTTATAAGCACATATTCATTCAGTTTCAAAATTTCTATTACTTCGTTTGATCTTAAAACATCCTGAACTTCAGCGTTTCACTATAATACTTCAACATACCAAAACTAAGATCTGATCAAGTTTGTGTGCTGAACTGGTTCAACTGATCATTCAGGCTTTGTGATTGCTGTGTCACTATTTTAGATACAACATTAACTTTCTGTGATGACTTGGTATGATTAATTGGGATGTTGTAAATGGACTGATTGTATTGAATCAATCCATAACTACTTTATGTACTATATAAACAAACAGCCCAGAATCCTGACTCCTAATTTTAAATTCTAATCTCATTTTGATAATAACACATTTCTCAAATTCCCCATTAATAAAATTCCACATGCATCTCGAAGTTGACTGCAAGTTTTGCTTTATTACTAAAAAAAATTCTTGCTTTCACTTAAGCACAGCTCAGTTTCTGTGCTTAATAAAACAGCTCTCACCAAAAATAGCACCTGCTGGAGGTACATTGCAGGCTGTAGATGCAATGATTTAGTTTCCATTGTTTTCCTTCTGCATCTGCTGCCTCTTTGGGAAAACATTCCTCCCTGAGAGGTATCAAACTGCAGAAATGCAACTTTATGGTGATAAATCTGCACTCCCATGAATATGCGGCCAAAAGAGCTAAAAACGACTTTTAAGATGACTTCTCCAGCTGTGAGATAATCCATTTTAACATCTGTAGTGTCCAGCCACTCATTAAAACCCCTTGCAACTAACCTCACTTTAGCCTTAAAAACCTCATCTGCAAGGGCTTTTGTCAGTATTGATCTTTAAAAGCTGGCTGTCTCTTATTAGAATTGATTTGGAATAATCAAATTTTCTCCACCAGTTCAACTTATTAGTTTGCTCTCAGGTTTATTGGCAATTATTGAAAGCTGAAAGCCACGAAACTTGTACTTCTAGCTTTAAGACTACTCTGTGACCTTTCATTGACTAGTCAGTTAAACAGTGGTCTCATTTCCATATCTGGATTGCTCTGTGAGATTGCCTTCTTGCACAGTTGGAGGGGATTTCCTTTAATGCGTGGTAATTTGTTGATATTAGGATCAATTCTAAGCATATACAGTGCTTATGCTCCATTCATTAACCCATGCTACCAGATTAACTCATCTCTTGGTCTTGATCCTGAACAGTCAATCAATATTTAAACTTTCCAGTATCTTCTTCTGCACTTCCCACAATTGTATCCTTCTTTCATTAAACATGCAACCCCACCCCACCCCTCCCGACCCCCGACCATGGAATATTTGTCACCAAAATACTCACTCTGGGCAATGCTCTGTGGGTGTGATGGGTTTACAACCTTGCACCCCAAATGTTCACATCTTTCTACGAGAAGCATTCTGAGGAACCAAATGTGGTAGATCAATAGTTTGATTTTTGTAATACCAATCATTCTGATATTCAGGATAGAGCTGTATTATTCCCCTGCTGCATTCCACATTACTGTGCAATTTTATTTACCTCAATGGTTCATCCAATTTCATTTGAAATCATTAATCAGCTTTTCTTTCAACACGCCTCATGGGTATTGGGTTCCAGTTCACTCCTGTACACTCCATAAAAAGGCTCTTCTCCAGTCCACCACACACCCATTCCATCACTTCACTCCCCACCATTCCCCATCTCTTGTCCAAAACCTTCGATCTGTGTTCTGCACTCATTGCACATTCAGCTAATGGGATCAGCTCCTGCATCTTAGTCCTATTGTTCAAAACATTCTTCATTCTGGGAACTATTCTTGTAAATCTCCTCTGAAAATTCTCAAGAACCCTTCCAACCAGAGCTGGATGCAATAATTGTGGCAGAAACAGAACGTAAGTCTTTTACTTTGTACTTGATCTCTATATTTCTGAAGCACAAAGTCCCATACAGTTGACTAATTATTCTCTCAAAGAGAGTTTTTACATCTCGCAAGGTTTGTGAACAGAGGCAGGAAGAAGGTACAATTAAAATGCTGGTGCCAGCCCGTCTGTCAGTTTTCTATTTCCATTCCCACTCCAAGCAAGCTTCACCAAGGTGAAGGATTGGCAGGCCCCAAGAGGCCACCCTACAGACAATTCTTCTCAAATCTTTAATCACCTCTGCTTCATATGATTTCTTGTCACCCTGTCTTGCCCCACCTCATAAACACTGAGATCAGCCCCTCCTCCACTCTCATCGACACTGTTAAAAATTCCACTCACCCCACACATATACAGGAATAAGTCCTTCTCTCTCCACACACAATGCCTCTCCTAAAACATACATACACACACACACACACACACACACACACACACACACACACACACACACACACACACAATGCATGGTGATGTCTGTGCCTAATTTGAGGGATTTTCCTTTTTACACTGCATGGAATCTTTGCTTTTACATCCAATGGCATTACGTCAGCTTATTCAGATTTATTTATTTGGTATATAATGGAAAATGTTTTTGAAAGCACATTACATGGTGTACTCTTGCTTCGATTAATTACATTTCGCATTATTTGTTTGAAGAATTACTTGAAAATTCCTACACACAATCAAACTGGACTTCTTTTAAAATCAAAAATGAAAAATAGCTGGGAAAACTCAGAGGTGGCATGGTGGCTCAGTGGTTAGCACTACTGCCTCACAACGTCAAGAAGCTGGATTTGATTCTAGCCATGGGGAACTGTCTGTGTGGTGTTTGCACATTCTTGCCATGTCTGTGTGGGTTTCCTCTGGTTTCGTCCCACAATCCAAAGATGTGCAGGTTAGATAAATTGCCCATGGTGTTCAGTTATGTGTAGGTTAGGTACAATAGGCAGGGGTAAATGTAGGAGAATGGGTCTAGAGGGCTATCCTTGGAGGTTGGTGTGGACTTGTTTCCATATTGTAGGGATTCTATGAAAGTTCAGCAGGCCTGGCAGCATCTGCAGAGAAAAATCAGAGTTAACGTTTTGTGTCCCGTGGCCCTTCCTCAGAACACATGGTAGCAGGGAAAATGTCATTCTTCACTCAAGATATTCATTCAATCGCATTGGAGGGCTTGCTGTCATGTTTCAGTGAAAAATACCAACTGAATCCTCAAGTCAACACATGAGCTTCTGTAGCTTGTGTTTGTAATCAGTTAGAAATACAATCTGCAAAAGTTTCAAGTACCTCAGTTCATATAAAATGTCATATTGTATTCAGACATGCAATTGTGAAGGCAATTTTGATTGTAGACATGTGGTGTCTGTGTTCCTTTCGACCAAGATGATAAATTGCTATTATGCAATATATGTAAGGAGAGAGTTGGACATGCTTCACTGAATATATAGTTACTGTTAAACAGAAAAACTCCACCAGCCATCTTGGATATAGTCCAGGGCCAGTACATGTGTTGCAAACAGAAATGCTCATTTTTATAGAACACTAACAAAGTTTGCCTCTTTGAAAGATTGATGAAAACCAGATATGTGCAGAAGCATTGATGATCCCCAAGCTTGGGTTATAAAAATTGCACAGTTTTGCGATTTGGGAAGGGGATGTGTTAGAGAACAAAGTGCTGCTGTGTGGTTAGATTTTAGTGATGTGTGGACACAGGGAGAAGAGAGAGCAAGTCATAGAGGTGATGATGGGAGACATGAGGTAGATACAGGGACCTGCCTTCCAGAAACTGTGCCACAAGAGTCCCAGGCAAGTTGCCCAATAAGAATAACAAGAAGTAGCTAACTGTGTGAATTCCATCAGGAATATACTATATACCAAATAGAAAATTTCTAAAGCTGCTTAGTGATCTTGTAGGGCTTATGCCTGAAACGTCGATTCTCCTGCTCTTTGAATGCTGCCTGACCTGCTGCACTTTTCCAGCAACACATTTTCAGCTCTGATCTCCAGCATCTGCAGTCCTCACTTTCTCCTCCCTAATGATCTTGTCAGTCAAGGTAAGAAATCAAACTGTCATTTTATTTATTCAGTACATCAATAACTCAGAACAATTAGAATTACTTCATCTTGCACTGTTTTCAATATCTTCCAATATTTTTCATGTAGCCTTCTCAAGTCTATTCAGCACCACCATTCTACCATTACTTTCCTGGAAGTATGACCTCAGTTGTAAACATGCATGTCCACAGTCCGCAATGATCATCTTATCTAAGGTGGTACATATATGGGTCATATCTCCCACTGTGTCCACATCGTCAAGAGAGTTTCAATCACTTCTTCTGGAATGCTTAAAGTAGAGGACAACTGAGAGAAAGTATATGCACACAAGCCTTCTCAGCCTTTGTACACCAACCTGGTATGAGAAGTAGGGCCTGGAAAAGCAAGGCAGAAAAAGTAAAATTAATATTTCAAGTTGGATATGACTTACCTGATAATTGGATCTAATCAAGTCCATTTGCCTCATTACAACACTCAATAGTCTGAGCAGTCTAGCTCACTATGCTGCATGAGCTGACGCTCACAATGAGACCGGCTACTAATATTCTCTTCAAGTATAAGTACAGGGCCTGCTTGGTCTGGTGTGGTCATATGCAAGCCACTTGTACAACTAGAAGCATCTCCAACAAGATGTAGATTATTGCATATTAGCAACTAGTTACACATTACAATGACATTATAGAAACAATTACAGAGACTTTGAGGAGGATGAGTTGTTAGATCTCAGTCCCATGATGCAAAGCTGTTCTGCCCTCAAATCCTAATGACATCATCATCATTGCTGGTGCTTATGGCTTTGCTCTGTACTAACTCTTCACACCCTTTCAAACTCACACACAGTACATGACCTCAACAGCCAGAGTGGAAAATAAAAACATGTTTCTTGCTAACTCTAATTGCAGGGATAGGGTTTTTTTCTTGGAGGGGGTGGGGGGTGGGGAAGTGGGATTTTCTTTCAAATAGTTCTTACAAGAGTTAGAATGGATCTTCTAGTTTTCAGTCACTACAGTTGTTGGATGGATAATTCACAATGGCAAAAGACAACATTAAGCAGCTTTTATGGCTAATTTGCCCCACTTTTCTGAAACGTGAAATATGCATTTTCAGTCTCAAATGAATATGTTTTTACTGGCACACTGAACTTACCCCACCCAGTGCTATTTAAAGAGCCACACCCACCCACCCTGCAGTTTAGATGCTTTGGATTAAGAATTAATTTGATTAATATTTCTGCTTTGAAAGGTTTGTGGAAGTACTCGAGAGATCAGTTGTTGAATTTGCTGAGGAGTGCTACTCCATCCATACAGAGAGGGTAAAGGATTCCGCTTTCCACATAAATCAAGCAACATGTACAGACAGGGACTGTATTGCTGGGTCTGTAACCTCAAAGGCAAATGGAGCATAGGCTGTAGACAGGGTAAGCTCTATGTGGAGGAAGATCAGGTGGGTTGGCTGTAGTAGGTCTTCCTCACCACTGTCTAGCAGAAAGCATTGTTCCTCCCTTTAACATCCAGAAGTCAATTCAGGAAGAGGAGGAGGAAGAGGAAGAAAATAAGAAAAACGAAAGGAGATATTAGGAAAACCTTCAGTGAAGGCAAGCTTTTAATGAGAACTTTTTCAGATTCCAGTCCCTTAACAGATCATCCCTTTAGCAACCTCATTTCAAAATCCATACCGTTCCAATCATTTGCAATGTCTCAACACTGCATTTGGTTTTGGTCAAAATCCCTCGATTAAAAACCACTAACAAAAGCCTTTTCAGTATCCCATTGCCTAACAACACGTCCACTTAGTGCTTGTGTAATGTGTATTTGACTGACTGTTCTTCCAAATTGCAGTCCAAGTTGCTGCAGGATGACTGCCAACTTGCAATGGAAGAGACTACAGGTTCCTTGCAGGAAGATGGCAAACAACTCTGAGCCTTGAAGGAGAGCATGGGCTAGAATTTCTCTGAAAGGACCAATGCCACATTGAAACTGAATATCCCCCTGTTCATTGACAGTGGCAAAGTGTGGTCATCAAATCCCAAAATACACCAGGAACAATTCAATCATGGGGTGTCCAGTCAGGGAAAAATCACTTCCCTAAGCAAAATGGACAAAATCAGTGAGGAGCTGTTCCTGCAATCAGAGGCTGAGTCTCTCTTGCATTTACAGCCAACAATGTTATAAAAAAAAAGCACTGTTCCAATTAGATAATCTTAAAATGAACACTTTTATTCAATAAAGTTTTGAAATTATGTGTAATCATGTCTCAGATCAAATTGCTAGAAGTGCAGTGACTGTGTTAGAGTCAAACATGTAACTATTTAGCTGTAACCTCAGCAGAATATATATTAAGGGTGTTTTTTTTTAACCATGTGTATAGAAGTGCATGTCAGTCTTTTCTTAAAAAAACACATTTGTTGCTAACCTATGCCTGTGATCTCTAGATATTGTGTGGTCTCAGAAATCAAGGCATTCTTGTATGTAGTGGCTTTAAACTTAATTGACTAGTAAAGATTATTGAGAATGTTGATGATTTCGATTTTCAAATTCTGCTCCCCTCTGAATCCAACTACTGCTCTCTGTCAAAACAAATGCAGAAGGTATTGTTACAAAGTGACTGCGTTAAAGCAGTTAGTGGAATGAAAACCAAACGATCATTCCCCAAAACTCAAAAAATAGCCATCCAGAAAATTGCAAACCATCAAGAAAATTGTCCTCAAAACAAAAGTTGTCTCTTGGTTGTCTGCTGGGTCTACCACATTTCTCAATGTACATGTTCTTCAGCGTTCTTTTGCAACCTGCAAATGCTGCTAAACTGAAGTATTCACTGGAATTCCTGCAGCAGAACTCCTGCAACCTTGCTTTCAGCCTAACTGGATTATGGATTGTCCTCCTTCCCTCATTGCCCATGACATGTTCGATGAAGATCCTGATTAGATTAGATTAGATTAGATTAGATTAGATTAGATTAGATTAGATTAATTACAGTGTGGAAACAGGCCCTTCGGCCCAACAAGTCCACACTGACCCGCCGAAGCGCAACCCACCCATACCCCTACATTTACCCCTTACCCAACACTACAGGCAATTTAGCATGACCAATTCACCTGACCCGCACATCTTTGGATTGTGAGAGGAAACCGGAGCACCCGAGGAAATATAGGCAGACACGGGGAGAACGTGCAAACTCCATACATTCACATGCTATCTTCTAAAGTTCATGCAATGTTAGTAGCTGAACTCTTGGTGATGAGTGCTCAGTCAACTGCTCCTTTGGCATTGTTTTTACTCCTGTCTCTCAGACTGGGTAGGTGGTACATTTTCTGAAAGCAGAAACTCAAAAGAAGCATGTTCAGATGGGATGAGAGGAGTTCGGAAATCAGCTTGATCCACATAAACACCTTGTACTTCATGGCAGAGAGCAGGGTGAGGTTGGAATTCAGAAGGAACAGAGGCCAGAACGTACCATCACCCTTTACATTGTCAGAAATGCTGGATGCAATTGATTGTACAGCGATCTCCATGATGTAGGCAACTATTTTTGTGTAGAGATCAGAAAATACAGATGTGCCTTGGCATCTGCAATTGTGCTGAACCTTGCCTTGCAAGAGAGATAAAAGAATGTCAATAATTGCATTTTATTATGTTTGGGTGAAGTCTCTGCAACAATTGAGCAGCTGGACTTACATATGAATGAACAAATTAAGCACAGGAGTACCCCATTAATCCCTTCAAGTCTATTCCATTATTCAATAAGAACATCGGTGATCAGATTTTGGCCTTAGGCAAAAGTGTGGACTGCAGATGCTGGAAACCAAAGTCTAGATTAGAGTGGTATTGGAAAAGCACAGCCGGTCAAGCAGCATCCAAGGAGCAGGAAAATCAACGCCTCGGGCAATAGCCCTTCATCAAGAATCATTTTGGCATCAACCTAACTTTCCTGTGTACTAACTTTACCCTTTAACTCCTTAGTCCGTCAGGAATCTATTTAACTCAGCAGCCACTGTTCCTGAGGGAAGAAAGTTACACAACCCCACAATCCTCCGGAAGAATAAGATTCTTTTCAACCCTGTCCAAAATAGGAGACTGATTAAACTGTCTAATCTCTTCCACGAAATAATAAACCTCTCAGCTTCCATCCTGTCAATTCAGCTCAGGATCTGGTATGTTTCAGTAAAAACACTTCTCATTTGTCTGAATTTCAATGCACACAGGCTCAGTTTGTCAAACGTCTCCTCATAAACTAATCCCACATTTCTGAAATCAGTTGCACAGACTTTCTCTGAACTGTTTCTCATGGTTGTATCCTTTCTCAAGGAAGGAGACCAAAACTTTGCATAGTGCTCGAGATGTGGTTTCACTAATAGCAGAGACAATTGTTGCAAAGTTTCCCTACTTAAATCTTACATTCCTCTTGTAATAAACGCCAACATCTCATTTGCCCTCCTAATCATTTATTGCACCTGCTTACTCTCTTTTTGTGATTCATGTGCCTGGAGACTTTGATCCCTCTGTATTGCTGAGGCATGTGGAGGCTGTGGGTGGTGTGAGGTTTGTATCATTGGGATTGTATAAGGGGAAGGTGGAGCATTCAAACATTAAGCTCGAGTCCTAACTGCTAGCAATTATTGATGGGTGAATGAAGCTTATTGTTGATAGAATTCAAAAACCGGTCATCCATTTTTTTACTTCTACCCTAATGGGGATGGGGGTTGGGCTAAGTGGAGTAAAAGTGTTAAATGTTACGGTTAAATGTTAGTGATGAAAATAGGATGGTGTAACATGACTAGGGTACGGGAGTAGAAAAGAAGAATAAAAGAAATGATATCTTTACTCTGGGTACAGGCATCTGAGAGGAGCCATGTCGTTATGAAATCAGGTCCCATGGAACTAGAGCCTGGCTCTGTAAGGCTCCAAGATATCGTCTTTCAACAACCTCTGCATTGTGTTATATTCAGTAATGCTTCTTGCTGTTTGCTCATAAGAGCAAAGGTTTCATTTTACAACAGGCATTCGGCCTTGCCATCCCTCACGTGCTCCCTCATGTTGCCCGCTATCTCTGAAGCCCCTAAGTGCCATATCTATGAACTTCAAAGGTCTCTCTTTTGGCTGTTACTCCATTTTCCCGCTTTTGCTTGAAACTAATTGCGCGGCAGACAGTCTGCAGCATTGTCCCACTAATCAGTGCAGTTCCCCTTAAAGACAGGCAGCTCTCCTTTAAGAGTTGCAGACTATCTGGGACACATGCTAGTTCCACATGCTGAGAGGTCATTTGTTTGAGATGAAGCCAGCCAGCATTGCGAGCTATGCTCAGCTGAATGTTGCAACTATGCAAATGAAAAGACAGCAAGACTCTTTCACCCCAAAATCGGAGAAATCCATATGTTTTACCCTAAAAGTCTCTTTCTACCTGATTTTAATCAATTTGTTCTAATGCCCAATTAAGGAATTATAAATTCCCTGTTTCTTCAGAAAAGCTTTTAGAGTCTCTATGATTTTAATTCACTATAATACATTCCTTTAAGCATCTGTTACCAATTATGATTCATGCTGTTAAAAAGCACAGCATTCCAGTTAGTTTGAACTTTTTGACAGACCCAAATGCCATCCAGGTTTCAAACACTGACTAAATAGGATTAGTCTTGTCAATTCCTCAAAGTGGAAAGTCACAGTCATGAGATGAGGATAGTATGATAGCCTTAGAAGAGATCTCTTTGAGTTATCAATCAGGCCAAACTGAGATTTTCACTATAAAAAAAATCACGCTGTAGCTTGCAAAACAGGAACTTAGTTATGCTAGGGGGTAAAATACTTTATATTCTACTTAATGAAGCAATTTCCTTGAATTTATTGAAAAGGTGTTTACACTCCAGCTGCCATTCCCAGAATAAGGCTTGTTGTCCAAAGGAAAATACCCCAGGGTCCATAAAACTCAGGATTAATCTCACAAAATCCCTTCAATAAGTCTCTAGACAGTTGCCCTGTGATGTGTATCATCTGTCATGTACAGCCTTGTCCTATTTATTTGTGTTTCTTCCTCAAATTAGATCTAGATTTATTTAGATTTATTTATTTATTTACTGTCACGTGTATCTTGTTCCAAACCACAGTGCAAAGTGCTGTACAGTGTGTCCACTCTCTGATGCCATCTTGAAACACCAAAAACTAAACCAAAATGTAAGCAGTGCCATTGAGGACAAAAGCCTGTATAAGACCCTGGATAACTGACCATTGAAGCATTGCGTCCAGTCGTGGTCAGCACAATTCAAGGATGATGTGAGCCTCTTTAAACTGATTGCAGAGGAAATTTACCAGAATGGTTCCCAGGTTGAGGAATTTTGGCTACAGTATTAGTTTGGAGGAGTTGAGATTTAACTCAAGAAAAACACAGAAATTGCTGGAGAAACTCACCAGATCTGGCCGCATCCATGGGAAGAACAGTTCTAATAAAGAGTCACTGGACTCGAAACATTATCTCTACTTTCTTCCCATACATGTTGCCAGACCTGGAGAGTTTCTGCATCAATTTTCATT
This sequence comes from Hemiscyllium ocellatum, assembly GCF_020745735.1. Taxonomy (NCBI): domain Eukaryota; kingdom Metazoa; phylum Chordata; class Chondrichthyes; order Orectolobiformes; family Hemiscylliidae; genus Hemiscyllium; species Hemiscyllium ocellatum. The sequence goes on along the minus strand of NC_083407.1, from coordinate 91,027,965 downwards.
TGTATTTCAGATCTCCAGCATGTGCAATTGTTTGTTTTATTCTGGAGTTTTAGTCCTTGGAACAAAAGAGATTGAGGTGAGATTTGGGATACATGTATTAGTTAATGGCAGACATTAATAAGGCAAACAAGATAAAACTGTTCCCCTCAGTGGGCTGGTATAAACAATAGAATATGTTGATTTCATATTTTGTTCAAGAGATACGGGCAAATATAAGGAAGAAGCATTTTACACAGAGAGTGGTAATGATCACAAATTTGATGTTCATGAAAGTGATGGAAGCTGCAAATATCAATGAATTCAAGAGGAAATTAGACATACTTGAAGGATATAGACATGCAGGTCTATACGGAGAGAGCAGGAAAGTGGGACTGACTGGATTCAATTGCTCAACAGAGAGGTGGCAATCAATTCAATAGACCACATGGCTGCTTGTGCACCATTCATAACCATGAATGTATTACACTACAATTAGACACCTCGTACTGAGTCTTTCAGGAATACTTCAAAATTAGATGCAGAGAGTTCAGAAAATAAGAAACAAGAATTGCTTGGCCATTTCATTCACCACAAAGTCAAAGAACTGTGGATACTGGAAATCAGAAACAACAACAGAAACTGCTGGGAAAACTCAGCAGGTGTGGCAGCATTTGTGCAGAGAAAACAGAGTCTATGTTTCGAGTCCAGTGACCCTTCTTCAAAACTGGCAATTCCTTCTCTGTTTCACGGAGTTCAAATTCCAGCCTGTCACAGCCTCTACACTCGATGGTCTGTGTCTTCTGACACCCGAAACACATTAAAGAGTAGAGTGATAAAACACCAGGAAACATATAAAAATGAACAGGATCAAATGATAGAATGTATTGGTGAATGGTAAAGTGTCAAACAAAGTATGTTTTTAAAAATTTTTTCTTAAAAATCAACTTTATATTGCACATGTGGAGAGAGAGAAAATCAAAGGTTAGCATGTACAGTGGGCAATTATTGTTGTTTTCAGCAGCACTTTTTTTACAAAATAATTCTGTTGGCTGCATGACTCACTTCCTTGATATTCCACTCTCTTTTTGCTTTCAACATTGAATGTTACGAGATTTCAAATTAAAACAATTAAGGATGGAAATTTTATTGACATAAAATGGTACTTCCAAAAACACTTGCACAATACTTTTCAGACTTTAAAAACATGTACCAACATTCAAATGATCTTCCATTCTGTCATGATAGAACTGTATAGTGTTTACCTCAATAACTCTTGTAATCTGAAATTTCCTCCTCAATGTGTGATTTGAATGGATGAATGATAAGGAGCCTTAATTAACATAGATTATTAATTGGGATATTCTTTTCTGTCTTGAAATGCTTGTCTCTGTTGAGATCTCTATTTGCATTTTAATGTATGAAGCATTCAGAATAAGGTAGATGAACTGACAATGCAAAGTGAGGTAAATGAACATGAAATGAAGTGTAGGCTGATTAAGAGATGCCGGTGTTGATTAGTGTAACATCTGTTGTTGGAAACTATTGGAATCAATTATTACTGAAGTAACAGCAGAACATTTGGAAAATGATAATCTTGGCTTGCAGAGTCAGCATGGCTTCATGGAAGTGAAAAAACGTCTGACAAAGCTATTAAAATTATTTGAGGCAGTCTCAGTGAGAGTGGATAGAGGGAGACCGGTAGATATGTTGTATTTGGACTTCCAGAAGGCATTCTGCAAGATACATCACAAAAGGTTAAGTCATAAGCTCAGAGTCCTTGGTGTTGGAAGTAGTAAATTGGCATGCGTAGAGAATTGGCTCATGGGTAGGAAATAGCAAATGGATATAGGTTAGCAATCTGTTACATGGATTAGTGCAGGCAACGCAACTGCTTATAATATATATTAATTACTTGGAGGAGGCAAGTGAATATGTTGTAGCCAAATTTGCAGAGAACATAAAGATAGATAGAAATGCAGCTTATGAGAGGGATACAAACAGTTTATAGAGAGATACTGTTAGGTTAAGTAAGTGGCAAACAGAGAATGATATGGAAAAATGCAAAGTTGTTCATTTTGATAGGGTGAACAGAAAAACAGAAAACCTGCAGAAAGCTGTAATACAAAGGAACTTGTGCATGAAACACAAAAAGCTAGTACACAGGTTCAGAGGGTAATCAAAGCGCTAGTGTGGTCACATGTGGTGTACTGTGAGCAGTTTTGGTTCCCTGATTTAAGGAAAGATATTGTTTAATTGAAGACAGTCAGGGAAGGTTCACTACTCCCTGGTACACAGGGACTGTCTGATGAGCTTGTGGGAAGAGAGGGAAGTGATTGCTGGGCCCCTTGCTGAGATATTTGTATTATTGATAGTCTCAGGTGAGATGCTGGAAGACTGGAGGTTGGCTAACATGGTGCCATTATTTAAGAAAGGTGCAACTACCTGATGAAGAAGCAGCACTCTGCTTCCAAATAAGACTGTTGGACTATAACCTGGTGTTGTGTGATTTTTAACCTTGTCCACCACAGTCGAACACTGGCTCCTCCGCATCATGGTAAGGAAAAGCCAGGGAACTGTAGACCAGTGAGCCTGACATCGGTGATGGGCAATTTGTTGGAGGGAATCCTGAGAGACAGAATTTACATGTATTTGGAAAGGCATGGACTGATTAGGGATAGTCAGCATGGCTTTGTGTGTGGGAAACCATGTTTCACTAACTTGATAGAGTATTTTGAAGAAGTAACAAAGAGACTTGATGATGGTAGAGTAATGGATGTGATCCATATGGATTTCAGTAAGGTGTTCGACAAGGCTCCTCACGGTGGATTGATTAGCAAGGTTAGCTGACATGGAATGCAGGGAGAACTAGCCATTTGGATACAGAATTGGCTCAATGATAGAAGACAGGATATTGATGGAGGGTTGCTTTTCAGACTGGAGGCTTGTGACAAGTGATGTGTTACAAGGATCAGTGCCATTACTTTTCATCATGTATATAAGTGATTTGGATGTGAACATAGAAGGCATAGTTAGTAAGCTTGCAGATGTCGCCAAAATTGGAGGTGTAGTGGACAGCAAAGAAGGTTACCTCAGAGTATGACGGGATTGTGATCAAATGAGCCAAAGAGCTGAGGAGTGGCAGATGGAGTTTAATTCAGATAAATGTGAGGTGCTGCATTTTGAAAAGACAAATCAAGGAGGACTCATGCACTGAATGGTAAGGTCCTGTGAAGTGTTGCTGAACAAAGAGACCTTGAAGTGCAGGTTCATAGTTCCTTGAAAGTGGAGTCACAGGTAGATAGGATAGTGAAGAAGGTGTTTAGAAAGCTTGCCTTTATTGGTCAGAACATTGAGTATGGAGTTGGGAGGTCATGTTGCAGCTGCACAGGATACTGATTTGGCCACTTTTGGAATACTGTGTGGAATTCTGGTCTCCCTCCAACAGGAAGGATGTTGTGAAACTTGGAAGGGCTCAGAGAAGATTGACAAAGATGTTGCCAGGGCTGGCTGGAAGGTTTGAGCTATAGGGAGAGGCTGAGTAGGCTGGGGCTATTTTACCTGAAGCATTAGAGGCTGAGAGTTGACCATATAGAGGTTTATAAAATCATGAGGAGCATGTATAGGGTAAATAGACAAGGTCTTTTCTTCAGTATGGGAGTGTTCAAAACTACAGTACATAGGTTTACAGTGAGAGAGGAAATATATAAAAGGCATCTAAGGGGCAACTGTTTCATGCAGAGGATGGTGCATTTACGGAATGAATTGCCAGAGGAAGTAGTGAGGCTGGTACAATTACAACATTTAAAAGGCATTTGAATGGGTATATGAATAGGAAGGGTTTAGAGGGATATGAGCTAAGTGCTGGTAAATGGGACTAGATTTATATAGGAAAACTGATTGGAATGAACAAGTTGGACTGAAACTTCTGTTTCTGTGCCGTATATCTCGATGGCTCTTAGCAGCAAGTGCTGAACAGGTTGCGACACTACTCACTGGAGTTTAGCAGAATGAGAGGTGATCTCATGGTAACATATAGAATCCTTAAAGGGCTTGATATGGTAAATGCCAGGAGAATGTTTTCCCCTCACTAGAGATTGTAGGGAAAGAGGGTGTAGTCTCAGAATGAAGGGGCAACAATTTAAAACTGAGATGAGGAGGAATTTCTTCTCTCAGAGGGTTGAGAGTCTTTGGAACTCTGTACCACAGAAAGCTGGAGGGAAAATTCCTTGTGATAGATAGATTCTTGATCAGTAGAGGAATTAGGGGTTATGGGGAAAAGACAGACAAGTGGATGTAAGGAATCTCAGATCAGTCATGTTCCTCATGAATGATGGAGCAGGCTTGAGGTGCCAAATAGCCTAATTCTGTCCCTATTTATAGAATCATAGAATCCCTACAGTGTGGAAACAGGCCCATTGGCCCAACAAGTCCACACTGACCCTCCGAAGAGCAACCCACCCAGGTCCATCCCCTCCCTTTTTATTCTATATTTTTATGGGGTATTGTCTTATGGACCTCCCTTTGATTTTTAAACATTATCACGGTTCTGTTTCATCTAAAATTTTTCTAAATGTATCCTTGTATATGCAATACTGAACTTACTTGGGATACTTATATATCTGTAGGTCAATATTAATTTGCTTGTCAATTCTTGACTATTTTATGGTGTTTGTCATGTTATTTGTGATCTTGTTGCCTGATCCAGTCCATTGACTCAACTTGTAACTTTCGGGTGAATCATTTATATTGCCTTGGCTATCTCCCAGAATATTTGAAATAAACTTTCCCTAAGACTATGAACTTAGTTACATAACTTCCTTTAATTAATCCCCACTGTTATTGTTGGCTTTTAATTCAATTCCCATTAATTCAGTTGCCTTCTAAAGTCTATTCTCCTCTTCCACTTTTTAAGCTGCTCATATAATTACCTTCCTACACTTATCCTAATGCTCATGATCTTTCATACATTAATTATTTGAGGTTAACTAAGATTCTTTCTCATTCACTGCCTCTCTCTCTTCCACTCATCTGCACCTAAAGTTTTTTGGGCCACATATAAATATATTTTCCTTTTGGGAGTGCAAGATTTTTATAAAAGAATGTTGTCAGAGTTGAATTTTGTGCAATATTTATGTATACTTTGGATACAGAGTCTTGGAACACGACCTAAATATGTGATATGAGAGGTTATCCCAATATTATACACCTTGGCACAACCCCTTCTTTATTTGATATCTGAGATGTTCTTTTCCAAGCTTCTTTATTATCTGTACCATCCTTCCAAACTTTGCTGCTCTCTATTTCCTTGTCAAGTTTAAACTGTAACATTATTTCATTGCATCTTTTCATTTTCTCCAGAATTTTACCCTGTTGAGTATTCAGTTGCGAATTTCTTCCTAAAATCTTCAGGCTGCTAACCTTGGAAGAGTGGTCTTAACCAGTTCATTCCTTCAGATTGTCTCGACATTTCTTCCTTGTTGTTTTGAACCGTGACCTGACCCCTCCTTCTTAACCTGGATTGCTGAAGTAGAAACAGAAAATTTTGTGGAAAATATCTCCCTGGGAAATACAGGTGCATTATGCAACTTTGTAGTCACATGTCTGACGAAGCATTTGGTGGGAGGCTTCCCCTTACATCTTTCTCCAACTGGTAACTAACAACATTGGAAAATTCAAAAACTGTCTATCAATTGACTTATTCCATATCGTGCCATGTATTTATGATCAGACAATGTTCTACGCAAATGTTCGATATTGTGAATTACTGTTCCATTCCCTCCACTCAGGTTAATAGGGCTGCTTTATGATTTGACTCCTGATGACTAGTTTGGCTGAGTTGCAGATTGCAGCATCTGAGATTCAAATACAAGAAGGACAAGGGGGGAGAATGAGAACATCTCCCATGTGTACATGATAAGTTGGACAGCATTCTGCCTTGTCAGGTTGTGACTTACACATCCAATAGAAATTATCTGAAATGGAAGCGAGTATAATTTGGGTTGTCACCTTTAAGAACTGTACATCTAGTAGCTGCAAAAATGATCTTCATAAGGTAACTATCAGCCTAACTCTTTGGCACATGCTCAGCTCAACAGATGACATATTTCATTATGGTTTGGAACTGATCATTCCTTAGCTTCCCTGACTCATTTTTCTCTTTCCCCTTCAGGAAAACAAATCAAGAATTGCTTCACTCTTATTTTCTTTTTCTTTTTTGGAAAGTTGTTTTAAATCTAAGGCATGATGGTCAGTTCAAAGGAGTATGTCACAATATATTTTGTGACAACAACACATTAGAACCTCAAATATTTATGGACGCTTTACTTCCAATTTCAAAATGTGTTTGTTTTCAAAAGAGGATGGATACAAAAAGAAAACTGTAAATGCAAATCCACTGATTGTTCCGCAAAATCCTGTGTGACGCCCAGAGGAGGTCACTCCTGTAGAACATCAGGAAAACTTCAAACAAGGAGAGAGTTAACAAGAGGAGATATCAAGGAGGTTGACTATTCTCCCAGTCAGCCAAAAGCCACCTCTTGTAGACCTGTCTGTTTTACGCTCCAGGAATATACAAAAAAGGGCTTAAATACTTGCTGCAACACTAGTCTGTGGGGTGTATTAATTGCCACTCACTCTTGTACGTGGATCAGAATGCTGAGAGAGCTGAGCTTTAACACCCCTGCTCTGCAGTAAACTATAGGGGAATACTCCCCCACTCTGAATGTTGGAAATCAATCACTGCCAAAAGGAATCTAAGCAATAGAATTCACACCATCGTGCAAAGCTCAAGGGTCTCGAAATCAATTTCTCAACCCCAACAATAATGCTACCAGTGCTGTCTAATAACAGCTGCAGCATCAAGTCATGTGTTCTTCATGAATAATTCAGAGACTGATCTGTGTATCTTTTTTTACCCTTTGGAACTCATCTGTTATTCTCTTCTGATTGACATTTCCTCTCACATTTACTAATGAATAAATCATAGAAACCCTACAGTGTGGAAACAGGCCATTTGGCCCAGCAAGTTCACACCGACCTTCCAAAGAGTAACCCACTCAGACCCATCCCTTTACTCTACATTTGCCCTTGACTAGTGCACCCAACCTACACATTGCTGAACACAAGGGGCAATTTAGCACTGCCAATTCACCTGACCTGCTCATCTTTGGATTGTGGGAGGAAACCAGAGCACCCGGAGGAAACCCACCTAGATACAGGGAGAATGTACAAACTCCCCACAGACAGATGCCCGAAGCTGGAATTGAACCCGAGTTCCTGGTGCTGTGAGACAACAGTGCCAACCACTTAGCCGCTGTGCCATCCGATAAAATCGCTCTTAATTTTTAATTCAAGAAAACCTGATTAAATTGGATCATTCAAAATATAAGTTCATTTGGGTCTTGGATTAAGGTATCCATTAGAGAGGAGATCCATTTAAATTAACCGCTGATCAGAAGGCAAATGAGGTATAACGTGGATAAATGTGATGTTATCTACTTTGGTAGCAGAAACAGGAAGGCAGATTATTATCTGAATGGTAGTTACTTTGGGAATAGGAAGATGCAATGAGACCTGGGTGTCCTTGTACACCAGTCAGTGAAAGTAAGAATGCAGCTGCAGCAAGCAGCGGTGAAGGCAAATGGCATTCATAGCGAGAGGATCAGAGTTGAGGAGAAATGATGTCTGCAATTGTGCAAGGGCTTGGTCAGTCCACACCCGGAGTACTGTGTGCAGTTTTGGACTTCCTTTCCTGAGGAGGGATGTTCTGGTTATTGAAAGGGTGTAACAAAGGTTTACCAAACTGATTCCTGGATTGGCAGGGCTGACATAATGAAGAGAGGCTGGAACGGTTAAGACTATGCAACAAAAACTTCCAGCTCGGCGAACAGAACCACAACAACGAGCACCCGAGCTACAAATCTTCGCACAAACCTTGAACTATGTTCACAAGTTTGGAAGAATAGGGATGATCTCATACACACCTACAAAATTCGAACAGGATTAGACAGGTGAAAGCAAGAAGGATGTTTCCAATAACCAGGAAGTACAGAACCAGGATTCACAGTCTAAAGATGCAAGGGAAGGCAAATTAGGACTGATGACAGAGAAATGTCTTCACCCCAGAGAGTGGTCAGCCTGCAGAATTCTCTGTCACAAAAAGTGGTAGAGGCCAAGACATTGAATATTTTCAAGAAGGCATTAGATATAGTTTACTGGGCTAAAGGAATCAAAGGATATGGGGAGGAAGTGGGAACAAGTTACAAAGAGGGATGATCAACCAGAATCATATTGAATGGCACAGCAAAGTCAAAGGGCCAAATGGCCTACTGCTGTTCCTATTTTCTATCCTTCTTCTTAGTTATAAGGGCATAAATAAAATCTATAGTGCCATTGGTGATGGAGTATAGAAATGTCCAATTGGTTCCACTTCTAATGACCATTTAGTGACTCCTGCAGGAAATAGCTGTGTGTGATTTACTGATGAATTTAAGTAGATTTGCTTATGACAACACCTGAAACTGAACATATCCGTGCTAGCAATCTTATTGCAGTCTTGGTGTCTGTCACCTTTTTGTCATTCGGGTAGGCAAATACCAGTTGTCACATTTAGGGCAGATACAATTTTAAATTTGTGACCTGCACTGCTTTTTTAAGAAAATGTTAGTGCATTTGATGATGAAGTGTAGGAAGATAATAAGATAAGGTAATAAGATAAGAGGTAAGGTAATATAGGTATAACTCCTCTGCATTATTGAAGTCACTGATCAATTAGTGCTTAGTTTTGAACATTTGATAAAAATGAATTAAACATCAGGAGATTTTTGACTTTTGCTGCTAATGGCTCTAAGTATTTATAGTAGTGTGTCTTTCTTCACATAAAGGTAATGAAGTAATTCCAAATCACAGAACTGGCCATTGAGTTACTTGTTTAAAAAGTAATCTTGAAATCTTCACTCCAGTATTAAAATACTGAGATACTTTAGCCAAGCACAATGGATTTAGTCCTGAATTGCAGATGGTTCAGAACAGTGTTACAAATAAAATGTGAAAGAACCATAAATACTAATGATGCAGCTTTGTAAATATAAGATGTCATAGTGACATGATTAAATTAAGACTTTTAGGTTTTTCCTACAGTTCGTGAGAAGTATAGAGTTAGGGCTTTCTGAGCAGGGCAAAATGTCTAAAGTGAACCAGATTGTTGTAGCAATAAGTGTGGGATCAAATCTTCACAAGCTCGAAGTTGTAGATATGTCCTGGAAAATATTGCAATGTCTGCATTCAGTTTTTTATCCTGTCTATTGGATTAAAATGATTGTACCACGTTTCATCTGCATTGACTGCTGCTTGAAGTTTAGTAATGCCATTTAGAAACCTTAGATCAGATCAAAGAGACTGAAACAAGTAGGAAAATTAGGTTAATGCAGAGGCCTATCTCTGACCACAGAATGGAATATGCCTCAGAGAGTGAGGAACTTGTTGTTTGGGTTCGCACTGAGCTTATTAAGAACAGTGAACATCAGTGTAAGTAGCGACGATGTTCAAATCTATTATGCTGTTTTTTAATCTTATACTAGAAGTGCCATTTTTCTTTTTTTTTGTCAGTTTTGCATGTCACTCACAAACTTAGTACTTATTTCACATCTCTAAATGGCCTTCAGAAATGATGGTGAGCCACAATGATGATGACATGGAAAGGACGTTAGTACTACACAAGCCAAGCAGCTATTTTTTTCTCTGATCATTTTAAATGGAGAAAAAGTTGACACTTCACTTCCAAACCTAGTGCTGTGACCTTTATTTGTCATCAACTTCTCAATAATTCAAGCGAAACTCAGAACACAGACAGTCTGCTGGAGGACAGAGTATTACATATATCTTTGTCATTTGTCCAATTGAAGAATTTATTCAGGATAAATAATTTATTCATTGGGATCTCAGAAGTGGGCATTGTCCTGAGGGGGAGAAGATAACGTGAGAGTTTCCCCAAAATTCACAACCACGCTAACTTCATAATATCTTGATAGTGCATATGTGTACCCATCTTTTTATACTAGTCAGATTAATGGATCAAGCATGCCCATTTAATACTGGAGTCATGTTATTCTTGAGAGTATGTGTTTCCCTGAGGACCTGAACTCTTTGTTGGTTTGAAACATGAATTCGAATTGATATCTCTCGGTACAAGTAGACTCAGACTGCAGTGACTAAAACTGCTGTAACTATTATCGCCCACTTGGGGACAGATGTGAGTATAGCCCACAGCAGCGGCTGAGATGAACTGAGAAATAGCAGCAACAACGATAATGAAGATAGAGCTACAGAACCAGGGGGGATAGAATAAACTGTTAAATATTGCAGATTACAGTTTATTCAGCAAAGAAAGAAGGAATAATGGGGTGATTATGTTAATCATAAGGAATTCAGTGATAGTAGTAATGAAGCAATAAAGATAGGAACGTATGAGAAATGATTTCTCACTCAGTCAAGGGCTATACTGTAAACTAAGGGAATGAAACAGAGGGAGAAATATGTAGAAAAGATCCTGAAATTAGTAAAAGTATGGCATCAGAATTATGAGGATTCCAAACAAACTAGCAAGATGTGAGAGTGAGAGGTAGGGTGTTTCACAGTGAGTTCTATCCGCTGTTCTGCTTAATATATAAAGACTCTCAAGGGTGAAAGATTTACTTGATAAAACAATCGGAAAAGAATCCCAACAGATAATAGAAGTAGAATTGTTCTGAGGAAGGGTCGCTCAACCCGATTTCTCTCCACTAATGCTACTCGACCTGTCGAACTTTTCCAGCAATCTGTTTTTGTTTTAGAATTGAAATTATCTATGGAGCAGGGATCGCAGTATATTGGCATTGAGTATAGGATAGAAGTGAAGATAAAAGTAAATAGAGACCTTAGTGTCAGTCATAGGCAGATACTGGAATATTTGTCAAAAGGTGAAATAACATAAAGTCTAGATTGGGAAAACATAATAATAAGCAGCGATTTCTAAAAAGATTACGTTTAGCCAATCCATTTGAATTATTTTGAAGAAATTGTAGAAATTTGCAAAACAGAAGCTATGGTGTATGATGAATGATGATTTATTGTCACTTGTACTCTGCCATGAACAACATAATGAAATGCAGTGAAAAGCTTCAACTGTCACCACAATCCAGCACTATTTTGAATAATTTAAGAATACAAATATATAGCTGAAAGAGACTCCATCTTCGTTCCAACACCTCTGCGATGAATCCTGAACCTGCTCACCAATGACACTTGTGCCACCATTCCTCTGCCGCCTGTGCCAGACCCAACAATGCTGGTCTCCTCACTCTTTAAGTGCCATCTCTTCACCTCTTGAGCACACCTCTCTGACAGGCCACTGATGCCAGATACCCTGCTGCACCCACACTTGCCCTGCAACCAGAAGCCCCCGGCCATTTCTGCCTCACCAATAACCAGGGGACCCTGGCTCCAAGCATACTACAACCAGAAGCTGCCACCACCTCCTCTCCAATAAGCAGGAGTCTCGGTTCTGAGCCTACCACAACCATGAGTCCCTGGCTCCACTCCTGCCTCAGCCTCAACAAAGCCTGAAGTCCCTGCTTCATGCATAGCTCACACCGCTGCTGCTTCAGCTGCCACCTCACTGATACGAGGAGTCCCCACTCTGGGTCTACCACAACCAGGAGTCCCTGGCTCCTTTGCCAAGCCAGGCCTCCACCTCACCAAGAGTCCCACTATGGCCACCCTCCTTGACAATATCACTATCTCTGCCATCGCCAACAGGAAGAAGATGAAATTAAAGAAAAAAATCACGAAGATAAGAAGGGTAAGGAAAGAAGGAAGGAAGTGGCTGGTATGGTGTCGATGGGCCCAGTAACCCAAAAGCTGCCTACTTCGGATCTTATAGCTTTTGATAAAGTTTCACAGGAGAAACATGATGGATCAGAGCATGTGAAGTCAGAGACCAGTTGGTGCAAAAGATGGAATGATGGCTACAAAACAGAAAGCAGGGTAGGAGTTAAGGCTGGTTTCTGAGGTCTGGCAAAAAGTTGGAAGCATAAGAACTGTATTGGGAACACACTTATTCATCATATATGCATGCTTCCCAGTTGTCTCTTTGTGAAATGGATGCACAGTTTCAAAGTTTGCGGATCTTGGAAGCCTTCACTCTGATATCCATGTTACAGCAAAGGATAATTGACTGCAGAAAGTATAGATTTACAGAAATGTTGCCAAGATTCAGCAACTAGCAGCAGAAGATGAGAAGCTAAGGGTCTTGCCTATGAACAAAAGAACTAAGAGGAGAGCAAATGGTGCTCTTTAAGATTACACAGGGATTCAATACAGTGGGCAAGAGGAACTATTGCCACTTTGTGCGGAAGTGTAGAACCAGGAGACATAAATTTAAGCAGTTTACAAACAATTGATAAAATGATTTAGGAGGAATTTCTTCTCAGTGATGAGACTGTGGAACTCACTTCCTCGTGGAGAGGTGAAATAGATGTTATTGACATAATTAAAAGGTGGCATGATGCATACATGTTAGTAAGCGGAAGATGGAAAAGTACAAAGAGGCCATTAGAGCGTTAGAGACTTATGTGGATTGAGCTCCTCAAAGCAAATTGTCTTCTGTGTTGCCCAGTTGTCAAGGATTGCCCTTCAAGTCAGAAGGTTGCAGGTTTGAGCCTCATTCAGGGTACTAGACCTTACTTTAGGATGACCTCTTAGTGTAATGCAAAGGGAGCTATGGTAGAGCTCTGATAGGGATTAGCTGTAGAACACTTGGAAGTGGAGCAGGGGAAATTTCTTGACTCGGCCAACAGTTGAAGAGACAGATTTACTGTTGACTTGAGTTTTGACAGTGTAACAGGAAGAATCTTTTGTGATTCTGTCATTGTTTTCCAAGGTCTTTGGCTTTTCTTTGCACTCAATAACGTGTTATGCAAGAATTTAGTTGATGTTCCAGCTGTGATTTTTCAGATAATCATGGAGTTTTCAAAGCAGCTTGTTTCTAATCCCACTCTTCACAGACAATTGGGAAGCAGATTAGAAACAAGGTCTATGTTGTTAGCTTTATGTGCATGGGGAGATTTGCAATTGACCTTAGAATCAAGAACAATTAGTCACTTAAATTGCTTTGTCAGTCTTGTTGCTAGTCAAGTTCCCCAATGTTAAGGCTTGATTGACACTGAATTCCTTGAATGTATTGCAACTTGTAAATAGCTTTCAAAGTCTCATACAGTTTCTGAAATGAGGATGTACAGAACTGAAAGTCCTAGATTCTATATGTGGTTTGAGCTTGGTTGCAGATAGACTACGGTTGGGAGGCTATCATTCTTAATCCTAGTCACAAAATGCGAAACTAATCAACTTTCACATTGTTGGTGACCTTTCCATTTATGCCAATATGGGTGAAGTAGACTGGAGTCAAATTCAAGAACATTACACCAGCACTTCCTTAATCTCTGGATGTCCCAAAAGATGTACTGTCGTCACTGTTGAAGAGGAAATATTGGGCACATGGTTGGGTAGGCTAGCTCTTCAATGTCCAGATAAACATTTTCATCAACATTAATCAATCCTGTAAGGTTAACTCCAGATAGAATTACCCACTATGTCTTGTGATGTGCTTGGAGGCTAAAAGGGCATTAGATTAGGCAGATATAGCTCCACCTGGATCTGTCTGTCACACTTACACCAAAGGAGGGACTTCCCACCTGCCACTAATACACACCATTACATGACCATGTCAGGGCTCCATCCTGCTATCAGTGGTACTAACCCTGTTGCGCCTGTCAACATGTGGTACACATGGTAAAACTGTGCCAATAAGTAACCACCCAGGGAGACCCCTACCCCATGGTACCTCTCCAAACATTACCTGCCTGTGGCCTGGATTGCTCCTTGATTCTGGTATTTCAGTATTAGCAGTTCCAGCGGCATCACTGCCTTACCAGGGGCACTGCTGAGCAAAAGAGCTGTCAGCCTCTTATTGGGCAGTGGATCTCAGTAGGTGGGATTTCCACATCCAGGTCCTGATTCCAGTGAAAGACCTGCACTGACTGAATGAACCATGACCAACTGGGTCTTCCCAGTAAAAGTGAACACGTCTCTTGCAAGCTCTCCTCCAGCCAGGGGGACCACTAGTACTTCAACACGATTCAACTTTGTCCTTCTGTCTCCATAGATGCTGCCTGACTTTGAGTATTTTCAACATTTTCTGTTTTTATCCAGTATGTAGGGTGACCTATTCTCTACTTATCCTTAAGGTTTATATGTTAATATTGGTTTCAGAAATTCACAATGTGCTGATACAACCTCTGTGCAGTACCTTATTAGAAGGTAAGGTAGTTATGGGGTGTTTTTGTGATTGTGAAGGACTATTTCCACTGGGGTTTGACAAGGTTCAGCAATGGGTTCCTTGCTTTTAATGATTATATATTAAGGATTAGACTGCTACGATAGGGCATGGGGAGGAAGTTTCCAGATGATATCAAAACTGATGATATGATTGGTAATGAGACCAAAAAGCTTAAGATTGCAGGAAAATATAAATAAACTTGTCAGACATAAGCGGTAGGAGCTAATGAAGATGATTATTTTGTCTGTTGGGTCTGGACCACCATATGGCAATGGATGTTCATATATCTGAATGACTGCCCACTCCCAGTATCCCTCGATTTCCTAACAGGTCACAGACACTGTTGGAATATTGTGTGCAATTCTGGTCTCCTTCCTATCAGAAAGATGTTGTGAAACTTGAAAGGATTCAGAAAATATTTACAAAGACGTTGCCAGGGTTGGAGGATCTGAGCTACAGGGAGAGGCTGTACAGGCTGGGGCTGTTTTCCTTGGAGCGTCGGAGAGTGAGGGGTGACCTTATAGAGGTTTACAAAATTATGAGGGGCATAGATAGGATAAATAGACAAAGTCTTTTCTCTGGGGTCGGGGAGTCCAGAACTAGAGGGCATAGGTTTAGGGTGAGAGGGGAAAGATATAAAAGAGACCTAAGGGGCAACTTTTTCACACAGAGGGTGATACATGTATGGAATGAGCTGCCAGAGGATGTGGTGGAGGCTAGTAAATTGCAACATTTAAGAGACATTTGGATGGGTATATGAATAGGAAGGGTTTGGAGGGATATGGGCTGGGCGCTGGGAGTTGGGACTAGATTGAGTTGGGATATCTGGTCAGCATAGACAGGTTGGACCGAAGGGTCTGTTTCCATGCTGTACATCTCTATGACTCTATCTATCATTTGCAATCTTGAATAAATTCAAAGACAGAGCATCTCTTGACAGAAAATTCCTAAGATTGACAATTCTGAGTACAAATAATATTTTCCTCATCCCAGTGCTACTCTCATTCTGAATGATTAATCACTTTATAGTGAGACTGTGCCCCCCACCGTGTTGAAATTTCCTGGACAGGAATAGTAACCTCTCTACCTGCCAGATGTGCAGAAAAATGGAACATGGAATTCAGTCCAGAGAAATATAAGGTCATGGATTTGGGGAAGACAAACAGAATACATAGTATATAACAGGACAATGCATACAACTACATGTCCACAGATCCCTGAAGGGAGCAAAACAGGTCGATAAAATGGTTAGGAAGGCATACAAGATACTTTATTAGCCAAATCACGTAATTTAAGGCAGTGAGGTTATGCTAAAATAGTTTTAAACATTCATTTGGCAACAGCTAAAGTTTTACGTTGTGATCTCATCATATTACTGAGAGGGTGTGATTGCACTAGAGATGTCACAAAGAAGATTCAAGAGGATATTGCCAGGATTGAAGGTTTTTCGCTCTCAGGATTAGATAGGCTGAAATTGTTTTCTTTGGAATAGAGGAGAAGGAGGGGAGATTTAATTAGATTAGATTCTCTACAGGCCCTTCCACACCGACCCTCTGAAGAGCAACCCACGCAGACCCATTCCCCTAACTAATGCACCTAACACTCTGGGCAATTTAGCACGGCCAATTCACCTAACTGTACATCTTTGGACTGTTGGAGGAAACTGGAGCACCTGGTGGAAACCCACGCAGAGACAGGGAGAATGTGCAAAATCCACACAGACCGTTGCCTGAGGCGGGAATTGAACCCAGGCCCTTGACGCTGTGAGGCAGCAGTGCTAACCACTGAGCCACCCCATTGCGGTGAATAAAATTATAAAAGGTCTAGATAGAATGGTTGAAAAGATATATTTTCTTGAGCATGTTGGTCATTAACCATGGAGCGCAGATTAGAGAGGAGTATGGAATCTGAACTTGTTTTTGAAGAGTATTGACACAGAAAGCCTTATTGCACTTGGATATGCCTTGAAGTGTTGTAATCTACAAGGTTACATACTCAATGCTGGGATTAAGATTGATTATGCTTCTTTGGCTAGCACAGACATGGTGAGTTGAGTGGCCTCCTTCCATGCTGTAAATTTTAATTATTCTATAAGCATATGTGAGATTGGCCATTGATTTTCTCCCAATTCTCTGCCAAGTGAGACAACAATTTACATTTACTGTGTCCTACCCAGTAGGCGTCATTCACTGATCATTGATACATTTTTTTCTGCTGGAGAGATGAAACATGAGTTAGCAGGTTCCTTTTCCTTCAGTCCTTCTATCTGTTGCCACTTCAAACAACCTTCCCGCTCAAAGTCGGACATCTGTTTTAGCTTCTCTCTTCTCATTTCTTCAGGAAGTTGTTTGAAAGGCTGTCCTCATTGGTTTCAAGTCGATAAAGTGTGATGCTGGAAAAGCACAGCTGGAGAATCTGTTGAACGATCCTGCCTGAAACATTGAATTGCCTGTTTCTCGGATGCTGCCTGACCTGCTGTGCTTTTCCAGTGTCACACTTTATCGACTCTGACTCTACAGCCCTCAGTTTTTCCTCATTGGTTTCAAGCCCACTGGGTTCAACTTTGAGTCCAAGTGAAGATGCAGTCGCTGCTGGAGACAACTGGATTCCTCCTTTTCTCTGCTATGCTGGCTCTTTGCTTAGTCTCACAATGTAGTATCTCCAAGCACAACAATCTATTGTCTCCACTTTCCAATGGTAGTGGTCACTGTGAAACACAGCAACGAACTTCTTCAGGGAATCCTTGAAATGTTCGACTCTATTTACTAGTGGTCAACTCTCCATACAACACAAAATTGGGCAGTTGGTTGTCACCCACGTTACCCTCCCAATGAAGATGGTTTTGCAGGACAGTCACCCCAATGCTGGTGATGTTGAGCTGTTTCCAAGACTTAAATGTTTGTGATGTGATCTGGAAGGCAGCAATAGTGGTAGTGCTCTACAGGGCATACATGCAACAATAGAGAATGCATGACTCAAATCCCATACCAACAGAAGGATGATGAGGACGACTGTTTTGTGCACTTTGTGTTTGGTGTTCATAAAGTCTGGTGACTCTGCTGATTGCTTTTGTAAGTCGATTGTCCACTTCTTATGTGTGGTGGCATCAAACAAGTTGAAGCTCCCTAAACACATCAATTATTTGACAGCAATCAGCTTGATTCCTTTGATGAAAATATTTGGTACTTTATCTTCTTCTTGGAGTGCAGGCTAATGTTGCAGAGTTTAAACTGTTTTTTAGTCTGAATTATTCCTCAGAAAACCATTCTGCAATATATTGCAGATCTGACTGACTGTAGGCCAGGGTAGTGAAGTCATCAATGATTAAAAAAAAATCACAGATGAAATTTTCCTTTGTTTCTATGTGACCCTGAAAGCAGCTAAAGTGGAAAAGACTTCCATCAGTCCAGAAGTGTCCACAAGTCCCTGTCTAACATTTTTTGTTGCCTACTGCGGTGTCATGCTGAAGCAAATGATGGATAAGGTCAAAGTGAGCACATCTCCCTGCATTACACAAATAGAGATTTGAGAGGATCGTGAGAGGCTACTGTTCTGCTTGACTTTTCTGTACTGACTTTCAGGAAACTGCTTCACCATTGGGAAGAACCTGGGGCAGGGTATCCAGTCAAGGATTTCTCAAAGTCCATCTCTGTTTGCAGCATCAGATGTCGTGGTAAGGTCTTCAAAAATGGCATACAGGCCTTTGTTTGCTTGTGATACTTTTCTGGTATTTGTCTGAGTGTATACACCATATCAGTGGTGCCTTTGTTTGCTCTGATATTGCCACTTTCTCTTTCACAGGTTCTAGTTCTGCAATGGCAGGCTCTATTCTGTTCAGAATTAAATAAAAACAAAATACCGCAGATAAAAAGAGAAAGTGCTTGAGACATTCAGTGAACCTGGCAGCATTTATGGAGAGAGTTAACATGTAGAGTCTATGACTTTTCTTGGGTTCTGAAGAACCCTGCTTTGGGTCCCCCTCAGGATCTTGTATGTTTTGATTAAGTCGCCTCTTGGCTGTTCTAAACTACAAGAGCACATGGGCCTACCCTGTCATAAGGTAATCTGCTCATTCCAGGTATTGGTCTGAACTGCTTCCAATGCATTAACATTCTTCCCAAAATACAGTGCTGTACACAGTACTCCAGATGCGGACTCACCAATGCACTCTATAACTGAAGCATAAACGCTGTACACTTGCATTCAGTTCTTTTTAAATTAAGTGGACTTCTTTCAGCATTGCTAAAGTTCAGTCATATTGAAATGTTTCTTCCTGCAACTTGTAAAAATTGTAATAATATCATAGCACTTGTAAAATAGAAAAGTTTCCAAGTCACTTCACACCAATGTATTCAAACTAAACAGGACACCAAGTCACATAAAGCAATATTAGGGCAGATTACCAAAAGCCTGATTACAAACATCAGTTTTGAGGAGCTCTTAAGGGAGCAGAGAGATTTACAGAAGGAATTCCGGAGCTTTAGATTAGATTCCCCACAGTGTGGAAACAGGCCCTTCGGCCAACCAGTCCATACCGACCCTCTAAAGGAGGACCCACCCAGACCCATTTCCCTCCAACTAATGCAACTAACACTACAGGCAATTTAGCATAGCCAATTCACCTGACCCGTACATCTTTGGACAGTGGGAGGAAACCCACGCAGACACAGAGAGAATGTGCAAACTCCACACAGACAGTCACCCGAGGCTGGAATCGAACCTAGGACCTTGGTACTGTGAGAGAGCAGTGCTAACCACTGAGCTACCATGCCACCCATAGTTTATGCAGCTGAACATACAGCCACTGGTGATGGAATAAAATGATGTTTGTGAGGCCAGAATTAGTGGAGCGCCTGAAGAAAACCTAGAGAAGGTTGAGATTTTGGAAGAATTTGAAAATGAGGATAAGAATATTAAAATCGCAGTGCTACTTAACAAGGATTCAATGTAGGTCAATGAGCACACGAGTAATAGTCAAATGGGATTTGGCTGAGAGGGAGAGGTGGTAGTGAATAGTATCATTGGGGAGGTCTCTTCTTGGTCCATGGAGTAGTCTTAATGGAAGCCTGACACACACAGCCCACTGTCAGGTTTCATTAGATGGTCAGTCCAACTCCCACGATCCTGTATGCTGTCCTGGTGCAGACAAAGTGAGCACGGAGGTGGGAAGTAGTCCTTCACTGGTTGCTGAAGTGGTCCCTGGTGCAGGGTTAATCTGTCAACTCGCCCACCATTGCCAGAAAACATCAGGCCACAGCTTCCTGCCACCTCACTGATGGCTTTCTGTGCTAGTTTTCTAGCTTTTCTAGCTAGTTTTCTAGCTCTTCGCCCAACCTCAAAGAAAATTACAGTCGTCAAAACCATCTTTGTTTTTACGTGATTTTACTGAGGGCAGCACAGATGTTGTATGAAGGAGGTTTGAATTGCAACAGATCATAAAGTTGTAGCATTAATTGAATGACTGGATGCCAAATATAAACTACTGTGTTCCTCAAATAAAATTGGTTGAAATTAGATGATTTGTATGAAATCATCCTAATTTCTCAATCTGTTGCATTGATCTACAGTAAATAGGGAGGAGGGATTAATTTAAATGGATGAATATTTATATTGTATACAGATTTCATGGCTATGAGTTCAGATAATATGCAATTCAAGGTAATGATTTTAATGTATTATGCATCTGGGATCAGACTGTAAGCTTTGGAATAATAATTGAAACAATACTTCACTCCAAGATTTAGATTTTGAGGAGAGATTACATTTGATTGAGGTTTTAAGAAGTTTGGATGGAAATTTATGGGGTTGAAAGAAACTTTTCCAGTTGATGGGGGAGTTAGAGAAGCTAGGAAGTACATTTGCACCCAAATAGCTTCAGCAGAGTGTATCTTCTTCACATAAAGCAACACATCAGTTCAACCCATAACCTTAAATTTGACATTGCCAAAAGTTGCTTGACGTGGCTATAAAAGGACATAGAGCCAGGGCGAGTCACTGGGTTTAAGATACAAATCAGCAATGGTATTACTGATATCGGAACAGGCTTCAGGGGCCGACTGGCCTAGTTTAGTATTGATTTACTGACAGTTAACAAGATGCCACATTAAATTTTCATTACGTCATGATTTATTCTTTATTTCATTATGCAGCAAGACTAAAGATTTCAAAGAAATGTAGTTTGTCACTCAGTATTGTGTACAACTTAAGGACACTTCTTCCAACTGTTAGAGTTTTTTTTAACTAGCCGATTGCAATAAACAGGATACAAGAGGATAACTCTGCAGATACTGGAAGTCTGAAATAACAACAGAAATGCAGAAAACACGAAGTAGATCTAGTAGCATTTGTGGAGAGTGAAACAAAGTTAATATTTCAGGGTGGCAAAAGTGAGGACTGCAGATGCTGGAGATTAGAGTCGAGAGTGTGGTGCTGGAAAAGCACAGAAGGTCAGGCAGCATCCAAAGAGCAGGAGAATCGACGTTTCGGGCAAAAGCCCTTCATTAGGCTTTTGCCCGAAATGTTGATTTTCCTGCTCCTTAATATTTCAGCATGGTGACTGAGAGAGGGAATCGTCTTTTTTAAGCAAAATGTAGGTGGCCACAGGGAGAGTAAAAAGACACGAGGTGGTGAGAGGCTGTGCAAATGTGAACACAGAATTGCCACCAACAACTGTGTTCAGAAACAAAAAAAAAGAAAACTCCAAAAGATGAGATTCTGGGCCTGAGGCTTCCACTGAGCTTCACTGGAATAGCGTATGGAGATGTCAGAGAGTGAGTTGATAGAGAATTGAAATGAGAGGCCAAAGAAAGCTCACAATTGCAATTTTGAGAGAATTGAGGCTTTCCACAAAGACAAGACCCAATTTACATTAAGCATCTCCAAAGCAGAGGAGCATTGGGAACAGTGAATGTAGTGCACTAAATGAAATGAAGTACATGTGTATCACTGTTTGACCTAGTTAGGACATGGGATAGGGAGAAACGATAACAGACTACCTCCTGTGCTTGCATCGGATGGTATCATGGGAAAGGCACCACAAGGTATTGCACTATCATAGGAGTGGGTGGGAGTGGGGTGTACTTAAATGCATTCAGTATATGAACCAAGGTAAATGAGCCTGTAGCGCAGATTGAAATTGGTGGGTACAATGTTATGGGTGTCACAGAGATGTGACTGCAATGGAATTAGGGCTGGAACCGAAGTATCCAAGGATGCAGGTCCTATTGAAAGGGCAGGTAGGTGGGCAGAGGCTGTAGGGTGGCCTTGTTAGTAAGAAATGATTTAAATTGATAGCAAGCAGCGTTATCGAGTTGGAAAGCGTATCAAATTGAGCAACTGCAAAGGAAAAAGGATCCAAACGGGAGTTACGTACAGATCTCCAAGCAGTCATCAGGATGTTGTAAAGAAAATAGGTCATGGCCACAGACAAGACTGTCTGTGCTGAGGGCCTACTGCAGCATCTAGAAGCAGAGGGAAGAGTATGTATGCATCACAATGAGTCTTGATGATGCCTATGCATCCCAGTCATCTACATCTCTTTCCAACTAGGTGAAAGTGAGGACTGAAGATGCTGGAGATCAGAGTCAAGATTAGAGTATTCCTAATTCCTCCGCCTCCGCCGTATCTGTTTGCAGGAGGACCAGTTTCACCACAGAATACACCAGATAGCCCCCTTCTTTAAAGACCACAATTTCTCTTCTCATATGGTTGAAGATGCCCTTCAATGCATCTCTTCCATGTCCCGCACCTCCGCCCTCAAACCCCACCCCTCCAACCGCAACAAGGACAAAACCCCCCTTGCACCCCATCAATCTCCACATAAATTGTTTCATCTGACATTTCTGCCATCTACAAATGAACCCCACTACTAGGGATATATTTCCTTCCCCACCCTTATCCACTTTCTGCAAAGACCATTCCATCCATGACTACCTGGTCAGGTCCACGCTGCCCAACAACCCACCTTCCCATCCTGGCACCCTCCCCTGCCACCGCAAGAATTGCAAAACCTGTGCCCACCCCTCCTCCCTCACCTCCATCCAAGGCCCCAAAAGAACCTTCCACATCCATCAAAGTTTCACCTGCATATACACAAATGTCATTTATTGTATCCATTGCTCCGGATGTGGTCTCCTTTACATTGGGGAGACTGGACGCCTTCTCGCAAAGTGCTTTAGGGAACATCTCTGGGACACCCACACCAATCAACCACACTGCCCCGTGGCCGAACATTTCAATTCCCCCTCCCACTCTGCTGAGGACATGCACATCCTGGATCTCCTCCACCGCCGCTCCCTCACCACCCGATGCCTGGAGGATGAACGCCTCATCTTCTGCCTCAGAACACTTCAACCCCAAGGCATCAATGTGGACTTCACCAGTTTCCTCATTTCTCATCCCCCCACCCCTGACCCCAGTTCCAACCAACCAGCTCAGCACCATCCTCATTACATGTCCTACCTGCCAATCTTCCTTTCCACCTATCCGCTCCACCCTCCTCTCTGACCTATCACCTTTATCCCCATCTCCATCCACCTATTGCACTCTTATCTACCTTCTCCCCAGCCCCATGCCCCTCCCATTTATGTCTCCAGCCCGGAGGCTCCCAGCCTCATTCCTGATGAATGGCTTTTGCCCAAAACATCAATTTTCCTGCTCATTGGATGCTGCCTGACCTGCTCTGTTTTCCAGTACCACTCTAATCCTTTCCAACTAGCCCATCCTGTTAACCCCACAGGCTTCATGCTTCATCCACGTCCCCACACAACCCATCTACGTGTGCCTGCAACTTTCCATCCAGTCCCTGCTTTACAAGGTGACCATGCCTAGTGTTGTCATTCACTGTCACCCAACTCCTGACTGTGAGTGTTCCCCAACCCCTATCCCCTGCATCACCCTTGTGCCACAGTCTGTAAACGCCTGTCCTGAAAACGTATCTGCTGAGGCTCAGTATCAAGGCAATGACTACCCCAACTCCTGACTGGTAACTATACATCTCTCCAAGCATGTTAGGCCTACCCCCTGGAACTGCTGGTTTAAGGACAACGGACTGACTGTAACCCTCCCCCTGAGTTGCAGACACATCTCCCTGCTCAAGAACACCCCAACTGGACGTTTGCCTGTGGCCATATTCCCTGCTTGCTCTTGGATGTTGTCACCTTCTGACTGAGGCAGGAGCCCTTGACTGGCTTCTGTCTCCTGGTCAGGTCAACCAGCCTAAATCTCCATGTTGTTGTTTCCTGCTTGCTGCAAGCACAGTGCGTTTGCTGGATAAGTTGCTGGCGCACGGCGCAAGCGTGAGGTTGACACTGCCTTTCTGTAAGATGTGCACCTCTGAGATTGAGGGCTGCTTAGCAGCAAGGCGCAACGCCTGTGGCTGCACTAAATGGCAAGGCAGAGAAGCAAGCGAGCAGCCCTGACATTCAATCAACTGGGCGTCTGTCTCTACACACTGCAACATTCAGAGCTCGTTGCTGGTGTGGCCTGCAATGTGCTTTCAGAGCGCACTGCCAGGATTGTCTGGATAGGTTGGCAGGTGCCAATTTGCATGGATGAGGAGCACGTGCACCTCGATCCTTAGGCTTCAGTTTGAGAACAGGCAACATGGATGTTGTTGTGGTTCTGTTTGCCGAGCTGGGAGATTTTGTTGCATACGTTTCATCCCCTTTCTAGGTGACATCCTCAGTGCTTGGGAGCCTCCTGTGAAGCGCTTCTGTGCTGATTCCTCCAGCATTTATAGTGATTTGAATTTGCCGCTTCTGGTTGTCCGTTGCTGTCCACTGCAGTGGCCGGTATATAGGGTCTAGGTCAATGTGTCTGTTGTGCGACTGCACAAAACACGACATAGGACAAACAGGAAGACAGCTAACAACCCCCATCCATGAACACCAACTAGCCACGAAACGACATGACCAGCTATCCCTAGTAGCCATACACTCAGATGACAAACAACACGAATTCGATTGGGACAACACCACTATTATAGGGCAGGCCAAACAGAGAACAGCCAGGGAATTCCTAGAGGCATGGCACTCATCCACAATTCTATCAACAGACACATCGACCTAGACCCTATATACCGGCCACTGCAGCGGACAGCAACGGACAACCGGAAGCGGCAGATTCAAACCAGTATAAATGCCGGAGGAATCAGCACAGAAGCGCTTCACAGGAGACTCCCAAGCACTGAAGATGTCACCTAGAAAGGGGACGAAACGTTTGCAACAAAAACTCCCAGCTCAGCGAACAGAACCACAACAATGAGCACCCGAGCTACAAATCTTCTCACAAACTTTGAACATGGATGTTTGAAGCAACTGGTTTACTGAATCCACCAGGTTAATGACTTTGAGTTTCCCTCCAGTCTAGTTTGTCTGGCGAGTTTGGTAAGATTGGAAGCTGAGTAATAATGAAGTGCATTGCAGTGTTCACACAGTGTTTAACAAGTATCAATCCTCATTTCATTGGCACCCTGTGAGAATCCTGGCATGCTACTGAAAAGCATAAAAAATGGATTGATTTGGAGATGCTGCTGTTGGACTGGGGTGTACAAAGTTATACATCAACCAACACCAGGTTATAGTCCGACAGGTTTAATTGGAAGCACAAGCTTTCGCTCCTTCATCAGGTGGACCTTGTCAGGCTTCCTATCTGATTCTGCCACATATCTCCTGTCACTCAATCTCTGCCCACTCTGTACATCAAACTGCCAGTTCGAAATAACACTGTGCATCAAACTCCCAGCTGAGGTGCGCTGTGCATATTAAAATCCCTGTTCTGAATATCGTGTATACCAAACAACACTGGACACAGCAAACTCCCAGCTGAGTTACACTGTGTGCATCAAAATCCTTGCTCTAAAATCTTTGTCTACATGGAACTCCCAGCTCTAAATAACCTGTGTAAATCAAACCCCGAGCTGAGTGAACATCAAACTCTCGACTCCGAACAGCAGCGTACATCAAATTCCATCTGAAGTCCACTGTGTACGCCAAACTACCAGCTATGAACAGTCCTCTGAGCAAAGTTCCGGATCAAAACAACACTCTCTACATCAAACTCCCAGCTGAGTTACACTATGTAGATTAAAAGTATCAGCTCGAAATAATCCCATCGAGCTCCTAGCTCTAAACGCACCAGGGAACATCAAACTCCCAGCTGAGCTCCATTGTGTAGTGAAGCTTCCAGTTCAAAATAATCAGACTCCTAGGTGCGTTACACAGTATACATCAAACACCCGGCTCTGTGTCACCCTAGAAGCAGAGTTTATTCTTTCTTTCATTCAGGCTTGTTTTTTTTTTCGCAATCTATTGGTTCAACATCATGTGGTTAGGTATAAGGCCATTTGAAACATTCCTTCGGTTGCATGTGATATTTTCTTTCCGGCGAGTGTGGAGGGTATGACCCCGCAGGTTGTGATTTGGGTGGTGACATGTGATTGTGAGGTGCGGGGCAGAGACCGTTTACAGTGACTGAAACAGGAAGACAGCAGGAGGTTAGGAGCGTAGTTTCACATGAAACGCAAACATTTCGATTAGTTGCATCATGGTGATGATATGCTCTGAAATTGGTAATGTATGGGATGATTAAATTAAATTCTGAACGTATTGATATTACTATTTGGGATAAAACTTGATAGTGAAATGCATTGTTAAAAAGATGTGGATTCATTAAAATTGTGTGCGACTGAAATACAGGATATTTATAACTTAGAGCTATGAATGCATAGTATTCATACTGTGATACAGTGCTTAATCTGGTGATATTAATTGAAAAGTTAAAAGAACATAAAGCCTTTTTTTAGTGCTTGAGTTTTCAAGATAATCACGTTGTGGGAATAACTTAGTTTGTGGTAACAGCTTTTGTGAAAAGTTCTTCCGTTTGCTCGTTCTAAGAGAACAGATACAATTACTCTCAACATCAGCGTTGATCTTCACAAATGCATTTACAATATCATAGAGAGCTCAAGAATATGACAGGAATCCGATGAGCAAGTCAGGAAGGGAGGTGGTGGCAATTCACTTTGGATATTCAAGATACAAAGTAAATCTTTTTTAAAAAAGAAACAAAGAAGATGGTAAAGAGAGTTCACAGTTGTTTTCGTATATCTTCCTTCTTAAAATTATTTCTGATTTTTTTTTCACGGGATGTTTGTTTCCCAGGTTGAGTTGACCTGGGGAAGGTGGTGGTGAGTACCTCTTCTTATACTGCTGCAGTTCTTCTGGCCTGGGTACACCCACAATGCCATTAGGGAGGGATGTGCATATCTTCAACTGGGTGACAAAGTTGGGCAGGCAAGCAGAATGAGAGAGAAATTTATTTGAGTAGTTTGCTTTGAGGAACCAAACTTAATATATTTGCCTTTTAATGTATGTGAGGGTGCAGGATTGTGTACATCACAGTTATAAAACTTCTATAAGGAAATATGTGTTCATATGAAACAAAAATAAAATTTGCTGGAAAAGCTCAGCAATTTCTGTTTTTGTTTCTGATTTCCAGCATCCACCGTGCTTTCTATTTTAATTTTATGTTAATAAGAGCCTCCCTGACCAGTGCTTCTAATTCATGTTGAGAGTCGCCTGCATCTGGCAATTTTCCTTGTATTCCATTTGTTACTTTTGGCATAATTTTGTTGGACAACAAAGAAAAATGTCCACATTATTTTAATGTGGATGGTTTGCCAAGTTGCATCCCCCAAATGTGTAATTTAAAAGAGAGGATGTTGAGTCAGGGAAAGAGGTATTAAAAGGATGTTAAGTTGGTTTTTAAGGTGATGTGGAATGTCAAACGAGGGTGAAGAAGCCTCAGGTTTTTACAGCGAGAATTCCACACAGCAAGCACTCAGATGAAGACAGGACTTCCTGCCAGTGGTGAAATGAAAGCTGGGAATACCAGGTTCAGAGAAATGGACAAGCTGAGGAGGGGTGTGTGGGATTACAGATCTTGAGGTGATTGCTAAGAAAGTTGGGGAGTGGAGTCGAATTTATCCAAGAATATAACCATGAGCTTGAGAAATTTAAATTTGATGTCAGCAGCACCAAGTCCCAAAACCAAAGCACTTCACTCCTGACATAAGTTGATATTTTAAAGTTTAAATAAGAAAAAGAAAGCAAAACAGTTGCCTTGGCTCAATAGTAGCACTGGCATCTAATTTAGATGGTGATGATTCAAGCCATGCTCAGGAGAGTTGTAATCCAGGTTGACCTCTGATTACAATACTCAGTGAATGCTGTGTCAATGTAAAATAACCCATAATGTTTTTCATGGTAGAGTGTGGGAGATGTCCCACTCACCCAGTCAATGTTTATCCATGAACCAATATTGTTAGAAATTATCTTACTCATTCATATTTTGGATCTTGCTATGCAGTTGTTATGTTTCCATGAATATACTTTTTTTAAAAAAGTGAAGGAGTTCTTTGTCTAAGAAGTATTCTGTGATGCTTTGAAGTCTTGAAAGGCATAAAGTTCCTTCATCATGTTAGGGCTTTGGAAGCTCCGTCATTGTGTGTGTTTAAAGCAGAGATTGACAGACCTCTAAATACCCCTGAGCTGAAGTGATATGGGGATAAATGCATTGAAATAGTTGATCAGACATAATTGTATTGAATGGTGGAGGTGACTTGATAGGAGTAGGCCATTCAGCCTGATATATTCCTAAATTCTGTGACTCGGCCAGTCATGGTGCTGGATATTGGAGCTCTTCACTAAAATAAGTTCTGTAGCCTTGCTGCCACCAGTACATCCCCCAAGCTGTGTTCAAATGGAACAGAACTGATTCATTGGCTGAGAAAGATGAGGAAAGGGTTCAGTGTGTGGTAATCAGCAGGAGATTTTCATGTCCATGTTTTATCTGATGCCATGAGCTGTCAGGAGTCAGCATTCAAGACTCCTTCCTGACAGTATACCATGTGCCGCCACCACCTCTGGTGAAGGACATATTCAGGGATAGTGAATTACACAACATGATTTGTCAGTCTGTTGCTTGCCTGGTCTGTGAGATAGCTGTACCATCTTTAGCACAGTTACCAAATATTAGTAAGGAAAAATTACTCTAGGTTTGGCAGGACTGTGTGTTTTATCATCATCATATCCTTGGCCTTTGGTCCATCCAGTTCCATTCCTTTTATCAGACTTTGTGACAGTTGGATACAACTGAATGACTTGCTAGGCCTATATCCAGAGTCAACCACATTGTTGTGGATCTGGAGTCACACGTGGGTTAGATCAGGTAATGATGGCAGATTTCCTTCTTAAAGGGAGTTAATGGTCAAAACAAGTTTTTATGACAATGTTATTGTTAGTGTAACTTCTAATTCCAGGTATATTAATTTCACATTTCACTATTTGCTGTAGTAGGAGTCAAACCCATGTTTCCAGAGTTAGAGGAAGAATAGAAATGTGGAGCAGTCTGTATGGAGAATGGGCATAGGCCACTTGGGCCAAATAGCCTGATACTGACTTGCAGTTTACATTGTTGTTCATACCTTATGTTTTTGGTCTTTTTTTAAGGTTCTCAAACATCATTCAGACCATTCTCCAGGTTGGTGTCATTTTATGGACCATTTTTGGCAAACCATCATCACATTTGTCTATAATTTCTTATGATAGAATGTCCTCCTTTGAAAGAAATGCTTGTCCTTCTGCAGAGCACAGATGCATAGTTCCTTTACAGTTAATGGGAGTTTGAGAGGTGATTCATCTTTCAAGTCTAAAAGATACATAACATGCAGAGAGTTTTGAAAACTGCCATGTGGGGCAATGTAATGAATGAACTTCAAAGTTGATTGGATATTGGTGATTGGCTGTAATATAGTGTGATGTGAATTTCAATAAGGTATTTCCTATAAGGGAACAGTACCAATGACATAGGGTAGAAGAGAACCTGAAAGAGAGAGGGAAAACGTTAACAACAGGCCAGACAATTTTAAGATTTGCACGGTTGTTACAGGTAAATTCACATTTGAAAGTTGAACCATGTTGACTCATGGTTTATATGTAAGTATCTAATCTATCAGGAATTTCTTTGGTGTACTTCTAAGGGGTGGCTTATGTTTATTCATTGCATTCCACCTATTGACCTTCAATATACTCTTGGCATGCAAACCCAAAGCTCATTGTATTTTCTGAGTCCACTTACAAAACACTGTTGACATAAAATGAGATTGTCCATTTGTTTGCAGATAAAATTGAATCTTTTAATCTGAAAATGATGTCACTTAGCCTAGGGAATTGGTGGTGCAGTGTCCATGACACTGGACAAGTTCTACAGAGGCCCAGGCTGGTGTCCTGGGGAATTCCATTAAATTCCCCCAATGGAATTTAAATTCAACTAATTAATTAACCTGGCACTAAAAGTTGATTTCAGCCATTATGACACATATTATGTAAAAACCTGAAATAAAAACAAAGTGTTCGATGAATTCAACAGGTCTGGCAGCATCTGTGGAGAGAGAAATAGTTTAAAATTTTTAGTTTGATTATGACTTTTCTTCAGAGCTCCTACAGAAATTTCTTTGGTTTACTTTCGGGAAGGACATCTGCAGCCTTGATATGTTTGACTATTACCTATTTTCTGAAATAGCTGTGCAAGCACCCAATCGTACTAAAGAACCACAGAAAAATGTTATAGGAGTAAAACCAGATAGACCACCCAGCATCAACTTGGGCACAGTGGGGCCAGCAGCAGCTCCTTCATCAATAATCTTTCCTCCATTGTAAGGTCAGAAGTGAGGACATTTGCTGATAATTGCGCAAAACTCAGTCCCATTTACAGTACCTTTGGATATTGAAGCAGTTCATGTCTGTGTGCAGCAAGGGTTAGACAGCATTAAGGTTTGGACTGATAAGTGATTAGGAATGTTCGCTCCATGCAAATGCTAGGCAATAACGTGCTCCATCTGGAGAGAATCTAACCATCTCCACTCAACATTCAATTCTGACATTACCTGCTCTCAATATCCTAGAAGGAGGTGTTACCATTGACTGGAAATTAAACAGGAACTGCCTCTGCTACAGGACCAGATCAGTGGCTAGAAAATCTGCAATACGTAGATCATCTCCTGATTCCCCAGAAGCTGTCCTCACAAGGCAGAAGTCATGAGTATGATGAAATACTCTTTACTTTCCTATGTGAGTATGATTCCAATAATAATCGGGAAACTCAAAACTAAACAGGACAAAGTAGCTCATTACCATCCCATGTACGACCTCAAACGTTCACTTCCTCCATTACTGACGCACAGTAACAGTGTTTACAATATGCAAGGTGTAGCAACTTACCAAGGCTCTTACATTCCAAACCTCCAACCTCTACCATCTAGAATGACAAGAGCAGCAGATGCATGGGAACACTACCATTTATGTGTTTACCTCCAAGCCACGTATCCTCCTGCCTTGGAACTGTGTCACGTTTCCTTCACTGTTGCTGAGTCAAACTCCTGAAACTCCATTCAACACAGCACTGTGGGTGTTCCTACTCCCAAAGGAATCCAGTCATTCAAAAAGGCATCTCATCACCACTTTCTTAAGGGATGGGCAATGAATGCTCTTAGACATTTCTTATTCTTTCATTGGATGTGAGCAAAGAGTTGAAGGTTTCAAGTGTAGAGTCCATGTGAATAACTTCTCTTTAAAAAAAAACTTTTATGGTGCCATCAGGTGGAGTGCTTTGGATAATGTTGGTGATTTGGTTTCTGCCAGGCAGTGGAAAAGGTATCTGCAGTGGCATTGCCAGCTGCTGTTTTGAACATTATCCATAACTAGTGATTGAGAACATTAGCAAATGTTGGCATGGCTGCACAAAGACTGACAGCTCAAAAAGGCACTAACAAAAAAGATAAATGGGCAGGTTGAAGAGGTTTTGAACAATTAAGGTAGAGAGTGGGATGTACAAGGAGCCGTACCAGCAGAATGTGAGCAAAATAGGAATGGCGAGCACAGAAAAGAAAGTGCAGTCAGGGAGGAAATTGATGGCAAGGGAATAAATGGAATTATAAAACCTAAAATGCTTGTTAAGCTTTAAAATGAGGTAAAAATACCTGTCAGTAGTGCCTGTGATAAACTGGGACAGTTAGAGGTGATTAGAGTTGGGGGGAAGCAAATAGAATAGGGATTGCTGAGACACAGCTCAAGAAAAATCAGACTTGGAATTCAACATCTTTCAAAAAGACAGAAAAGTAGAAAATTGGAAATGGATTTTCTGTTCTTATTTGAGATAATATACTTACAGTTAAAAATGTAGCTATTAGCTAGTCAAAAATATGATAGAAGTATAGACAGTGATAAAAGGTAATACAGCATTAATCACACTAATAAATGATGTTTACCAGCCACCTAATAGTGGGATGGAGGTAGAGGAAGAAATATACAGGCAAATTAAGGAATTGGGTTATAAACATAGAATGATAATATAGAGAGATTTCAATTACCATGATTTGAATTGGGAAGAAGTGATAAATCAAGGAGATAAGGTAATGAAGTTCCTAAAATCTTAGCATGACTGCTTTTTAACTCACTATGTGGAAGCAGTGAGATAAGAAAAGATTCAATATTGGATCTATTGTTGGGAAGTGAACCAGAGCAAATAAGCTAAGTTTAATTTGGGGAATATCTAGGCACTAGTGACCATACATTTTACGATGAGAACAGTGAAGAGCATAATGATGTAGAACAATAAAGAAAAGCATTTAAAATAGTATTCAGCAGATTGCAGGAATAACATAATCTACTAAAAGGAAAGAACACATTCAAGATTTCGGGACTCCATGGATGGAAAAAGATATCAAGGATCAATTGAGAGTTAAGAAAGAGTGTTAACTACATCAAGTAAATAGACAGCAAAGGATTACATGACAGCTCAGAATGTGAGGAGGTTAGGATAGAAGTTTTAAAAATTGTAAGGCAAATAAATGCACTTCTTATTCTTTGATGGGATGTGGACATTGGGGGAAAAAAAACTGGCATGTGTTGTCCATCATAACTGCCAGTGAAATGTGTGGCTCATCAGGACATTTCAAACAGCAGTTCAGAGTCAGCCACATTTCTTTGAACCTGGAGTCACCTGTCGGCCAAGACATGTAAAGGTGGCCAGATTTCCTCCGTTAAAGGATGTTGATGAACCAGACGGATGTTTACAACAGACCGATGGTTCCTCATGAACAGTGTTAGTGAGACTCTGGTTATGTTCCAGATTTATTCCTTAATTTAAATTCTACCAGCTGCCATTGTGATCTGTAAACTTGTGGTCCTTGAGCTTTAGCATGTGCCTTTGGATTACTTGTCCAGTGACTGAAAAATTATCTAGAAACAGAAAACAAATTTTTACAAACACCTCAATGGAAAAAAAGGAAAGCTGGGATAGAAACCGGACTCGGAATGGAAAGTATTCCAATTTTTGTGTGAATCAAGTCGTAGAGGGTAGATATAAAATAATTCACAAACGACTGCTAGCTAGAATCAAGGCCAAAACAGAGTAGGAGTAAATGCCTGTTATTGAGAGTGACAGAATGTGGGAGTGGTGTTAACCAAGGATCAGTACTGAGACCACTGCTGTTCACAATTTGCATTAACAAACCTGAAAAAAAAAGTGTGGCTCTGGAAAAGCGCAGCTGGTTAGGCAGCATCCTGAGCAGGAGAGTCAACATTTCAAACATAAACTCTTCATCAGGAATGTGGGGCTGGGGTCCCAAGGGGACTGAGAGATAAATGGGAGAGGGGTGGGGCTGGGGGGATGTTGGCTAGGAATGTGAAAGATGGATGATGGTGATAGTGGAGTTGATAGCTGGGAAGGGAAATGGACAGGTAGGACAGTTCAAGAGGATGGTACCGAGTTGGAGGGTTGGATCTGGCATAAGGTGGGAGGAGGGGAGTGGAGGAAACTGTTTGATTCAATGTCGATTTCATGTGGTTGGAGGGTCCCAAGGTGGAAGATGAGGTTTTGTTCCTCTAGTGGCTAGAATTTGGCGGTGGAGGATGCCTGGGACTTGCATGTATTTGATGGCGTAGAAGGGGTGTTGAAGTATTTGACCACAGAGTGGTGG
This sequence comes from Hemiscyllium ocellatum, assembly GCF_020745735.1. Lineage (NCBI taxonomy): Eukaryota > Metazoa > Chordata > Chondrichthyes > Orectolobiformes > Hemiscylliidae > Hemiscyllium > Hemiscyllium ocellatum. The sequence continues at coordinate 90,994,576 of NC_083407.1, read as the reverse complement.
GGTTGTTTAGTGCGTATGTTCCAAAGATGTTCCCTGAAATGTTCAGCAAGTTGGCGTCCGGTCACCTCTACGTTAAGGAGACCGTGTTGAGAGCAACAGACACTGTAGATGATGTGTCTGGAGGTGCAGGAAGACCTCTGCTGGATGCGGAAGGATCCTTTTGGGCCCTTCGATGGAGGTTGGGGGGAAGGTGTTGGCACAGTATTTACACCTCTTGTAAGGGCAACGAAAGGTGCCTGGTTTGGAGCGTCGGTTGATTGGGAGACGTGGACCTAACAGTGTGAATGGTCTCTGCGGAATTCTGAAAGGCGTGATTAGGGAAATATATCTCTAGTGGTGGGGTCCGACTCTAGGTGGCAGAAATGGTGGAGGGTGATGCGTTGTATCTGGAGGTTGGTGGGGTGGAAGGTAGGACCGAGGGGCTGTGTCCTTGTTAAGAGGGGTGGGGATCAAGGGTGGAGGTGTAGGAGGTAGAGGAAATGCACTGGAGGGTATTGTTGACCACGTTAGAGGGGAAGCTTTTGAAGTAGGAGGCCATTTCCGCCATCTACGGTCAGACCCCACAACCAGAGTTATATTTCCCCCACCCTTATCCGCAGAGACCATACTCTCCGTGATTCCCTTGTTAGGTCCACTCTCCAACACCTCCCCCCCCCCCCCAGTTGTAATCTGAGATAACCTTCAAGTTAGTGAGACATGATTTCCCACGCATAGACCAATGATGACTATTCCTAATCAGTCCTTGCCTTTCCAAATACATGTATATCCTGTACCTCAGGATTCCCTCCAACAACTTGCCCACCACCGACGTCAGGCTCTCTGGTCTTTAGATCCCTGGCTTGTCCTTACTGCCCTTCTTAAACAGTGGCACCACGTTAGCCAACCTCCAGTGTTCTGGCACCTCACCTGTGATCATCGATGATACAAATATCTCAGCAAGAGGTCCCACAATCACTTCCCTAGCCTCCCACAGAGTTCTAGGGTACACCTGATCAGGTCCTGGGGATTTATCCACTTTTATGCATTTCAAGACATCCAACACTTTCTCCTCTGTGATATGAACATTTTTCAAGATGTTACCATCTATTTCCCTGCATTCTATATTTTCCATGTCCTTTTCCATAGTAAATAGCGATGCAAAACACTTGTTTAGTATCTCCAGGGTGGAAACAGGCCATTTGGCCTCATAGGTCCGCCTGAAGAGCATCCCACTCCCACCTCCTCCATACCATCCTAACTCCGTAACGATGCATTTCCCATAGCTAATCCAAAGTCGGAGCGTGTGGTGCTGGAAAAGCACAGCAAGTCAGGCAGCATCCAAGGAAGACGAGAATCAACATTTTAGGCATAGGTGCTTCATCAGAATGCACATTGCTGATAAAGGACTTATGCCCGAAATGTCGATTCTCCTGCTCCTCAGATGCTGCCTGACTTGCTATGCTTTTCCAGTACCATACTCTTCGACTCTGATCTTCAGTCCTCACTTTCTCCTATGGCTAATCCACCTAACCTGCACATCCCTGGACATTATGGACAATTTAGCCTGGTCAATCCACCTAACCTGCACATCTTTGGACTGTAAGAGGAAACCGTAAACCTGAGGAAGCCCACAGAGATGCAGGGAGAATATACAAACTTCACACAGATAGTAGCCAAAGGCTGGAATTGAACCCAGGTCCCTGATGCTGTGCTAACCACTGAGCCACCATGCCACCCTAAAAATGAAATATCAAATTTGGGTAGGAAGAATAACAAAGCGATTTTTACTTGGAATGTATAAGTATAGGAACAAAGGGAATTCAGGATGTTAATAGATCAGTCACTAAAATTGCACCATTGGTAAACTAGACTATGGAATAAAAACAAAACAAGCACTATATTACTTTCCAATTCTTTCACTCTGGAAAGGTAGGGAACTTAGGCTAACCCTCTATCAGATAGTAGTTAGATCATATTTAAAACCATTGGAGTTCTGCTCATTTTATTGTAAAGAGAACTAAGATACTAGGGAGGCTGCAGAGAAGATTTACAAGAACGACACCACAAAGGCATGGGGAAATACATTAGGAAAGGATGAATAATCTGGATCTCTTTCTGTTTTTTAGAAAAGAGCCTGAGTCTGTCATGATACTTTTTAAAAGATTTGGTAATACAAAGAAAGGAGGTCATAAATATAAGATAGTAAGAAATCCAAAAAGGAACCAGGGAGAGACTTCTTTACCTAATAGTCGGTGAGAATGTAGATCTTAGTAGCACAGTAAGTGATCAAAGCTAATGATAAAGATACATTTGAAGCGATGGAAGACAGGCATGTGAGAAAGGAGGGAGTAGCGCATTACGGTGATACATTTTGATTAAGAAGGATGAGAACAGGCTCAAGTGAAGCATAACAAGTGTAGTTTTGTTGGGCAGAATGGCTTATTTTTGTGCTGTGTATCCCAGTTGGATCTGTTTCGTGATGAATCACCTTCATCATCTCAAAACTTGGTCTTGACCCTCCCCATGTGAACTCACTATCCCTTGGTAGACATGGAGTAATTATTGAAGTGTACACTCCTACCTCTCTCTCTGTACTTCCACTGCAGCTGTCAGACAGTTTAAGGAACATCTGATCTTAACCTCTGTCAGATAAACATGAGCAGACCACAGGCATCATCTTTGTTCCCATCAGTGACCTCCATTTATGTCTCCATCCTGGACTGTTACTGCTCTACCAACTTTGGCACCCTTATCATGTCAGCCATGGTTTTGACCCTGTAGTCCCTTACTTGTAAAACAAATGCTGCTTTGACCTCCAGACTGTCACCTCTTTCAATCCATCTATTGTTAAAACCTTTTTATACATCTTTATCATCCCCAAACTTTACTTAGCCATATTTTTCCTAGTAGGAATCTCATCCTGCATTAGATCTAGCTCACTAAAGGTCTGCTCAATCGATCCCACTTCTAAAACAAAGTCTTATCCATAATCTTTAGTCCATGTGAAACATGTTACTTTTTCTTGAGAAACCCTGGATAGTTGACACACAGATTAAAAAGCAGACAGCGGACATATGGGTGTCCCACACTGCTACTAGGAAAAATATTTGGATGCATGTCACGATGGTCACAGTGGTGTCTGCTTCATTGTCAAGAACTGGGAACTGTTCTTCTACATTCTTACTTAATTTATTGTTTGTCATTTGTTGCAGATGTTTGGAACATGTTATTCCAATAATGAGGGAATTACGAGTCATTGAGAGCCTGCCCTTTGGCCACATGTTGTGGGTTGAAGCTTTTAATCTGGGGCAGTTTTTAATGTTGAAACTTTATTTTATTAAAAAAGATGCTCATCAATTTAAATAATGTATCAAAGCAAATTAAAACTGAAGGTTCTGAACAGTGATATAAAAAAGTGCTGTGCTTCAGACAGCTTACACCAAACTCACAAAACACAGTCCAACTCCAGGGCCAGTTGTGAGAGAGGGTAAAGGGAGAATGGTTATAAAACATGTTTCACAGAATCAGGTTGTCCCAAAGCTCTTCACAGCAAGTATGAACCTTTTACATTGTAATCACTGTTCTAGTATGTGGAACTTTGCAACCAATTCTTGTCCAGGAGACTCCAACAAACAGTAATGGGATAAATAATGAGATAATCTGTCTGTGGCGATAAGTAATGTTGGTATTTGTCAGGATATTGGGATAACTCTTCTACTGTGGAAGTTATGCTGTGGATTCTTTTACTTTCACTGAAAAGGGGAGATAAGACCTCAGTCTAACCCTAGAAATGTGAATGGTCTTAGCACAGAAGGGGATCACTTGGCCTGTGGTATCAATGCTGGCAAATTGCCTAGTTTTATTCTTCTGCATTTTCTTTGCTCCTGCAATTTTTTTTCTCTCTTCAGATAATTATCCAATTGTATTTTGAAAACCACAATTAGATCTGCTCCCCTCAGACTTGCAGATAGGATTGGAATGCACTAACTACTCACTGCATAAAAATGCTTTTCCTCATGTCACCATTGCTACCTTTGCTAGTCACATTCAATCTGTGTCCTCTCTTCCTTGATCCACTCACCCATTGGGAGGAACTGTGTTGTTGCTGGTCTAGGTAAGAGTAAGCTTGCTTGTGAGTCTTAATAACCTGCATTTGTGCCCAACAGGACTTCATCTTTTATCCTGAAGGCATTGGCCACAGCTACCTCTCTTTCCACAAGTCACGTGCTGACTATCCAGTATATAGAATTGCTACTGCATGGAAACATGCCCTTCGGCCCAATGAGTCCACACCAACCTTCAGAAGAGCATCCCACTCAGACCCATTCCCCTACCCTATTCCTGTAGTGCTACATTTCCTATGGCGAATGCATCTAACCTACAAATCCCTGGACACTATTGGCAATTTAGCCTGGCCAATCTACCTAACCTGCACATCTTTGGACTGTGGGAGGAAACCCACGCAGACATGGGGAGAATGTGCAAACTCCACACAGGCAGTCGCCAGAGGGTGGAATCGAACCCAGGTCCCTAGCGCTACGTTACCCTATCCAGTCTGGTGGGAGGATCTCCGAGGGTGACTGCATCTGCCCTGGTGGTATGTTCTTTTTTGAAAGGTGTGATAATCGTTCCTCTAACTGTTGCTGCTCTTGTCTCAGTAATGGGGAGTGAGGTGATCTCACATCTGCATCTGTCTGAGCCAAGAGGCAGGTTACACGGTCATGTAACTAACATGCTTAAAAAAAGACTTGCCTTTTTCCTGCAACTTTCATGACCTCAGGATGTCCCAAAGCACTATACAATCAAGGAAGAACTTTTGAAGTTCACTTGCTGTGGCAGCCAATAACATGGTAAGCTCCCACAAACAGCAATGTAATAATGGCCAGGTGATCTCTTTTTCTGATGCTGACTGATAAATAAAAGTTGGTCAGAGAACTAAATTAACTCCCTTCCTGAAGATAACAAATGCTGGAGATCACAATGCGTCAGGCAGCATCCATGGAGAGAGAACAAGCTAACGTTTCAAGTCGAGAGCTCAATGAAGTGTGGAGGGGCCAGCATTAATGCTGTGGTTTAAGCCAGGGGAGGGAATGATTGCTGGGGGTAATGGGTGAGGAAAAGATAGTTCAGTTTAAGTGTTCGGAATGTGAGAATGGCAGAACAATGGTGTGTCTCCTGCCAGATTCGAAAGGATAGGAAGTAGGATTGGGTAGGGAGGACATGATAACAAGATAAAAGAAAGGGAAGAAATGTTTACAGTTTAAAGGTGTGGAACTGAATATGGGTTTCTAAGTCAAAATTCAGATTCCATTTGATTTATTATTGTCACATGGACTGAGATACAGTGAAAAATATTGTTTTGCCTGCCAGCCAGATAAATCATACCTTACATATGTACGTCAGGGTAATAGAACAGAATGCAGAATATAGTGTTACAGCCATGAGAGGGTGCAGAGAAAGACCAATGCTAATGTATGAAAGATCTAATAACCACAGGGAAGAAGCTGTCCTTATACCATATATTATAATATCAAAGATTTTAAATGTGAATCTGAAGATCCAGACAAACATGAATATGTACATTTAATTAAAATAATTAATAACAAAGCCCTTTATTCTGTTTAACGAAGCAGCTTTTAGGCCCTTTTCATTGCTGTGCTGATATTAAAAGCTATTGAAGGAAGGAGGCTAGTTTTTATTTATATGGGGTCACATCTGAATGAAAAAGAACTAGGTGTGGATGTGCTGTGTGACCCTGCCTCTTTAGCACATAGCTTGTTGAACACATTAATTAGACTCATAGGTTAAAAAAGGCAAAGTCATGGATAATTGTTCTAATTCATATACTCCACATGACTCACGTCTTTGGAATAAAAGGGAAAACATTTAATATGTGAGGAGTATTATGAACCAGAAGATAGGTATGTGGAGTAGATATGAAATCTCAGTGTGTCATTTTGGAACAACTATTTGTTGAGAAACCTGGGTGAAAGATGGAGGACTCTTGTTCAGAAATCTCCCACACTTGAGAAAGAATCAGAGAGAAGTCTAGATTTGAGATAATTCTGTGCCCCATGTGTTCATCATATTATCCACCAGTCCTGCTAGATCTGTCTGTAGATATATATACTCCATTTTTAAAAAATCCATGTTAGTATCTAACGTGTTTTGCACTGAATATTGTTTCATTATCTCTCCTCTCTACCTATATCAAAATATCGATATCGTCTATCAATTGAGGAGAGACAAACTGGATGTATATGTGAGGTACCTTACCAAAGTCTTTCTGAGGGTTCATTGAGCATCACAGCTGGGTCTACAGGGGCCAACTGGATCTCCCAGTCACTACCCATTTAGCTCCCCCAACCACTCCCTTTCCAACATGACCATCCTTGGCCTCCTCCATTGCCAAACAGATTATACTGCAAATTGGTGGAACAACACCTCATCTTCCGCCTGGACAGCCTACAGCCCTAGGAGGACTGATCCCTCCGCGACTACCTCATCAAGTCCGCACCCCTCCAGCCACCCACCTTCCCCTCCCGGTACCTTCCCCTGTCACCACAGGAATTGCAAAACCTGCGCCCACACCTCCCCCCTCACCTCCATCCAAGGCCACAAAGGAGCCTTCCACATCCATTAAAGTTTCACCCGCACTTCCAGACATGTCCTTTACTGTATCCATCACTCCCAATGCAGTCTCCACTACATTGAGGCGACAGGATGCCTACTCGCAGAGCACTTCAGAAAACATCTCCGGGACACCCACACCAGTCAACCCCACTGTCCAGTGGCCGAACACTTCAACTCCCCCTCCCAATTTGTCGAGGAAATGCAGGTCCTGGGTCCCCTCCATCGCCACTTCCTAACCACCTGACGCCTGGAGGAAGAATGCCTCATCTTCTGCCTTGGGATCCTCCAACTCCATGGATCAATGTGGATTTCACCAGTATCCTCATTTCCCTCCCCCTCACATTATCCCAGTTCCAACCTTCATGACCTGTCCTACCTGGCCATCTTCCTTCCCACCTACTCGCTCCACCCTCTACTCTGATATATCACCATTATGCCCACCTGTATGAAATAACAGCATGAAATGGCTGGATGGGGTTGGTTAGCTCAGCTGGTGAGATAGCTAGACAGAGGTGCTTAGCAACGCCTGTAGCATGAATACAATCTTTGTATCAGTTGTGGGAGTTCTTTGATGCTGCCTCTTCATTTTGCCCCATTAAGATATTGCAGTGTAAGCCACAATCTTGGACAGGGAGAATGTGAGAGGAATAGAGAAAGGGATTTTAAATGAATAGTAATAAGAGCACTGAGTATAAAATGTATTGGTATGCCTAAAAACATGATGTGTAATTTGTTTTCAAACTTCTGTTTCAGATGGATTTAACTGCTCCTATGTTTCTCTGAGGTGGCCATTTAAGAATTAGAACAATCAACTAAGTTATCTAATGTAAGTGCTTTGAGTAATATTATTTATTGAAAAATTAGAATTTGCAGTAAATAACATTAAAAATTAAAAATAAAAGTTATCCTGGCAAGGATTTCTGTGAGTTGCAAGACATCTGCTGTGGTTTACTAATAAAGAGCTCCTTTAACTCAATTTTGTCACATGCTAGACATATGCTTTTCCTCACTGTGCTAAAGTTGATCAGTAAATAATACTTGTAGTTGTATTATGTCTTTCAGATTAAAATATCTCTTAATACTTTTATAAAATTAGTTACAGTGTAGAAAAACTACAAAGTATCAATTGACTCGTCTCCATCCTTCAGTACTGAAGCAGTGAAATTTTAAATATTTGATGTGTTTTTCAGCTTTTGGAAACCAGTATTTTTGCACTGATTGGTTTACACAAGGCGATAGCAGATAGGAACTGGATGAATGTTAATGAGATCATTCTGAATCATGATTGTATAGTCATTCTGCAAAAAACTCTCTCAGCAAAAGAAATGTCTTAAACTCTCTTATAACCTATAGAGGTTTTGTTTTCCCAAATACGTGCTTTCTGTGGGGACCCTCGCCTGAAGTATTGATCAGGAAATTTTGAGGCCCTCTACAAAATTCTCCACCTGGTAATTTTAATGATTTCCTGAGATGTGCATACAGCAGATGAGACTCTCTATCATAAATTGCATTTGCAAAATATGAGGTTCTGGCATTGACTCCCCCAGTAACACGCATAGTTGTTGCTAAAAAGGGCTCCTAAAACATTTTAAACTGAGAAAGAAAGAAAGAAAAAGCCATTGATAATATTCTGTCTCCAGTCGGCTAATGGGTTGAAGAATATTATTGTTCTTGAGATGTTAAAGGGACAAATTATGCAGATAGTTCTGTTGTCAGAATTCTGATAAAAAATTGAAACATTAACTTTATTTTCATGGAATCCCTACATTGCAGACAGAAGCCATTTGGCCCATTGAGTCTGCAGCTACCCGCCAAGAGAATCTAACCATGACTTACCATACCAGCCTATCCCTGTAACCCCTCCTTTCCCATGGCTAATCTGCCTATCCTGCACAATCCTGGACACAATTGGCAATTTAGCATGTCCTATCCACCTAACCTGCACATCTTCAGGCTTGAAGATGAGAAGACTTGACGATGATCTCAATGTTCAGGATCATGAACACCTCCATTGATCCAATCAAATTGTGTACTCTGATGAAGAACTGAGATAGACAAATTTGAAAAGTAAAAATTAGGGTTTCAGAAAAGTGTTTTTGTTTATCAAACATTAGTTCAGATTTGTAATAATCCACCAGGGTATGTATTTGAACCAGGAAACATAAACAAATATGTCTTCAATGAGTCAAAGTGTTAAAGGGTAAAGGGAGAAGATGAATGAATCACTGAAAAAGTAATGGGCATTTTGAGTGAAAAATCATTTCCTGTTCCTAAAAGTCCTTTCCTATGCTAATGGTTTGAAACCGTGTGACCAGAGTATGTCTAGTTGCAAGTCATGAAAATATTTGAAATATGTTTATACAGATTTCTGCACTCTGCCTACTGGAACGGGCACAACTGAGAGTATTAAGGTGAAGGGAATATTTAGAATATGGCAAGGAATCTGGATTTGTCGAAACTCACAGAAGACGAGGCCCAACATGTCTTGCATGTTGTTCAACGAGATCTGAATCTACGCAAGACAGAAGAAGATAGACTTGGGTAAGCACAGCTAAGCAAATTGAAAGAGAGAAAGCAATGTGAAGGATCATAAGACAGGACTTGGTTCTGACTGAGGAAAGCTGGAGAGAAACTGACCCCTTTACGTGCCCGAAAGGTTAGGTTTTAAATCCTTTAACTCTGAGAAAAAAGATCAACTAAGACAGAATAGGTGTTCCGTAGACTTGATGTCCTGTGAGAAAGTTGTTGAATTACATAAGTGCAATTTTATAAGTGATGCTGAGATGGGAATGAGGAACCTTGAGAACAGTGTATTTTTAGTGGGACAAGAACCAGTTCTAGAGTATCAAACTTGAATATTTCCCCGGTGGTATTACCACATCTCACCACAAGTTGGCAGCTTTCTTACTCTGTTCTGTCATTCAATGTACCTATAAAATTCAGGTACTCCGCTGATCCTAGTGTACACTCAATCCAGTTTAGTGTGTACCTCATTCTCAGATTGTGATGTTCACAGCACTTAAGGCCCAAAGTTTTTTTTATTTCTGATTGCTTCTGAGGTCAGGATTGGATTTATTTGTGAATCATTCCTTGTGAATTTGGTAGCCGCTCCTAATTGTTAGTAGATTCTCACAAGAAAAACATCGATTGCTTGAGCAAACCACTGAAGGAAAATGTTTCCGAGCTGCAGTACCAGTTAAAAAACCCTTGTAGAATATAGAAAAGTGCAGCACAGAACAGGCCCTTCAGCCCACAATGTTGTGCCGAGGATTAATCCTAATCTAAAATAAAGTAACCTAACCTATGCACCCCTCAATTCACTGCTGTCCATGTACATGTCAGGCAGTCACTTAAATATCCCTAATGGCGCTGCTTCCACCACCACCGCTGACAATGCATTCCATGCATTCTCAACGCTCTGCGTAAAGAACCTTCCTCTGACGTCTTCTCTAAACCTTCCTTCAAACACCTTAAAATTGTGAGCCCTCGTGCCAGTCAATCCTGCCCTGGGGAAAAGTCTCTGACTATTGACTCTATCCCTGCATTTCATCACCTTGTGCACCTCGATCAGGTCACCTCTCTTCCTCCTTCTCTGCAGAGAGAAAAGTCTGAGTTTAGTCAATTTCTCCTCATAAGACAAGTCCTCCAGTCCAGGCAGCATCCTGGTAAACCTCCTTTGCACCCTCTCCAAAGCATCCACATCTTTCCGAGAATAAGCCAACCGGAACTGGACACAATATTCCAAATGTGGTCTGGAATATTGTAGAGCTGTAGCAAAACCATGCAGCTCTTAAAATCGATCCCCCTGTTAATGAAAGCCAAAACGCCATATGCTTTCTTGACAGCCCTATCCACTTGGGTGGCAACTTTGAGGGATCTATGCACTTGAACACCAAGGTCCTGCTGTTCCTCCACACTGCCAAGAATCCTGTCTTTAATCCTATATTCAGCATTCAAGTTTGACCTTCCAAAATACATCACTTTGCATTTATCCAGGTTATACTCCATTTGCTATTTCTCAGCCCAGCTCTGCATCCTGTCTATGTCGCGTTGCAACCTGCAACAGCCCTCAATACTTTCAACAGTACGTCCAACCTTTTGTGTCATCAGCAAGTTTACTAACGCACACCTCAATCTTCTCATCCAAGTCATTTATAACTACAAAGAGCAGAGGCCCAAGAACAGAGCCCTGCGGGACACCACTAACCTCGAGGAAGAATACTTTCTATCTACAACCACTCTCTGCCTTCTGTCAGCCAACCAATTCTGAATCCAGACAGCCAAATCTCCCTGTATCCCATACTTCCTGACTTTATGAATGAGCCTACTGTGGAAAATCTTATCAAATGCTTTGCTGAAGTCCATATACACCACATCAACTCCCAATCTTCATTAACCTGTCTTGTCACTTCCTCAAAGAATTCCATAAGATTTGTGAGGCATGACCTGCCCCTCACAAAGCCATGCTGGCTGCTTTTAATCACTGTATGCTTTTCCAAGTAGTCATAAATCCTATTCCTCAGAATTCTTTCCAAAACCTTGCTGACTACAGACGTAAGACTGACTGGTCTGTAATTGCCAGGGATTTCCCTATTATCTTTCTTGAAAAGAAGAATAACATTTGCCTCCCTCTAATCCTCTGCTGTGACTCCCGTGGAGTGTGAGGAAGCAAAGGTTTTCGCAAGTGGCTTAGCAACCCCCTTTTTCACTTCCCGGAGCAGCCTGGGATAAATCTTGTTGAGCCCTGGGGACTTATCAATCTAAATGGGGGCGGCACAGTGGCGCAGTGGTTAGCACTGCTGCCTCACAGCGCTAGGGACCTGGGTTCAATTCCCGCCTCAGGCAACTGACTGTGTGGAGTTTGCACGTTCTCCCCGTGTCTGCGTGGGTTTCCTCCGGGTGCTCCGGTTTCCTCCCACAGTCACAAAGATGTGCGGGTCAGGTGAATTGGCCATGCTAAATTGCCCATAGTGTTAGGTAAGGGGTATATGTAGGGGTATGGGTGGGTTGCGCTTCGGCGGGTCGGTGTGGACTTGTTGGGCCGAAGGGCCTGTTTCCACACTGTAAGTAATCTAATCTAATCTAAATATTGGCCAAAATTTCCAGCACATCAACCTCCTCAGTCTCCATCTGTTCAGGCCTGTATCTCAGCTCCTCAAAGTTCTCATTAACAACAAGATCCCTTTCCTTAGTGAAAACCGAAGGGGAAACCCTAAATGAGTTTCTTGCTATCTGCTCAGACTCCACGCACCACTTCCCTATGCTATCCCTGACTTGCCCAGCTTTCTCCCTGATCATTCTTTTATTCCTCACGTATGAGTAAAATGACTTTGGGTTCTCCCTAATCCTTCCTGCCAAGCCTTTTTTCATGTCCCTGTCCTGGCTCTCCTTAGTCCAATTTTGAGCTCCTTTCTATCAATCCTGTAATCCTCTAAAGTTGTGCTAGAATCTTGTTTCCTCCCCCTTACATAAGCTGCCTTCTTCCTTTTGATGAGAACCTCCTCTGTTCTCGTCATCCAAGCCTCCTTAATCTTACACCTTCTTGCCTGTCTCAGAGGAACAAATTTGTGCATCACTCGCAACAACTGCTCCTTAAACAGTTTCCACATGTCTGTTGTGCCCTTTCTGTGGAACAATTGCTCCCAATCTCTACTTCCGAACTCCTGTCATAATTTCCCTTTCCCCAATTAAATATCTTCCCATGGTAACTGCTCCTTTCCCTCTCCATGGCTATGGTCAATGTGAGGCAGTTATGGTCATTGTCACCAAAGTATTGTCCCACCACGAGATCTGACACTGGTCTTGGCTCATTGCTGAACACCAAATCCAAAATGTCCTCTCTCCTCATCAGCCATTGTGAATAGCGAAACCCTCCTGATCACAACTGACAAAAACTGCTCCATCCAAGCCATCTGCACTGAGCAGGTTCCAGTCAATAATGGGAAAGTTGAAGTCCCCCAAAACAATAACCCTGCTGCATCTGCATTTTCCCCAAATCTGCTGGCCTATGAGTTGTTCAATCACCCTCCTGTTATTAGGGGGTCTGTAGAAGGTCTCCAATGAGGTGGCTGCTCCCTTGCTGTTCCTAACTTTCACCCGTACTGACTCAGTAGACAAACCTTCCTCGACAACTTTTATTTCTGTAGCTGTAACACACTCTCTGATTAGCAATGCTACACCCCCTCCCTGTTCTTTTTAAATGTTTTAAACCCTGGAATATCTAGCAACCATTCCTGCCCCTGTGAAATCCATGTCTCCGTTATGGCCACAACATCATTGTCCCAAGTATTGATCCATGCTCAAAGTTCATCACTCTTATTTCTGACACTCCTTGTGTTAAAGCAAACTTTAACCGATACCTTTGTTTCATCATGTGAAAATAACCTCCCTGATAGATTAACTACATCCTGTCTGTGCCCCATCTACAACTAGCATCCTCTCAGATGTGTAACTCTGGTTCCCACGCCACCCGAACCAGACCAACAAATCTCCTACTCAGAACATTTGGAAATATTTGCAACAAATGGACTGCATTACTATTTAGAATCAATCTTTCCAGCTCGTTGTTCATTGAAACACTGGGGTACAAAAAGAAGGCCTAATGCTGGTTCTTTTTGCTATACATTTTATTGAATTATTCTTGAAGGGTAGAATCTGATCAATGTTTGATTTGAGCAAAGGCCGAAATCATTTACTCAGCAAGAGTCCACTCATGGATGCTCAGTTTGGGTTCCTTCTGGACCATTCAGCTCCAAGCCTTGGTCCAAACTTGGACAACCGTGCTGAATTACAGAGATGTCACCACATGTGACATCAAGACAACATATATGGCTGAAGGTAGCATCAAGGAAACCTGGCAAAACTGAAGTGAAAGAGAATGGAAAGCTATCCACAGTCGTTGCTGTTACTTGGTTGGCAAATACAACTTCTGTCAAATCAAAACATTTGCATTCCAGAAATTACTTTAGATGTATGCTTTATCATTGGACTACAGTTGCATTTGGGAGTCTTCATGATACATGCCCCTAACTGGAATGCAAAAACCTACCTGACATGGGGAATTTTACTTGTGATATGCCATTCCTGGAAGTGGAACTGAAAATTCTTGAACCATTGCATGAGGTTTAAGCACAGCACAAAGGTGACCTGGGTGTTTTTGTTCCCAAAATTAACTTTCACTTGTAAATATCATATAATTCATTGCTTTCATTTTATTCATGTGGTCAACATTTTTATTTTTTAAAACCAGCTTAGTCACTTCATGGTTGGCAAACATTGATGGTTAGAGGATAGTTAGGCTTCCTTTAATGTTGAAGAAACAATTTACTTTATTCAGTCTTGATTGAATGGTCAAGACTGTACTTGCCATGCTGTACTTGCCATGCTGCGGGCTAAATATGCAAACTCAGTTGACCATACTTTCTATGAGAAAGTGAAGAATGCAGTTGCTGAAGATCAGAGTTGAGAGGGTGGTGCTGAAAAGCACAGCAGGTCAGGCAGCATCCCAAGAGTAGGAGAATCGACGTTTCAAGCAAGAGCCCTTCATCAGGAATCTGTGTTGTATCGGATATTGTCCCAGATCACCTTCAGGAATAATTGAAATGTCAGATCTAAAGCCTCAAAACCCTCAAAACTAATGAGGAAACAAGGTATGCTCTTGATTTGTCACCCTCTGACAAAATCCGAAGAAAAGCATTGTGTAAGCTGGCTACTGAGAAAAGTTTGGATCTTTTATTCGGATTCATGGCTGATAATAATCAGAAATATGGGTGGAATTTGCCAGGGCGATACTCTATTAGATGCCTAGATTTCTAAAGATAACCATTCCATGAACAAAAATACCACTGATTTTAATAGATTGTGCAAAAGTTTGCAGTTTAGAGCTTCCTTATTCAGTGTGCACAGTTAAGTTGCCATATTATGCAAACATGTTGCGTATGGGCAAGTTCTGTGTCTTCATTATGCCTTTACTCCTGAAAAATAATTTCCTTTTTGGAGCAGATATACTAGTCTCAAAAACAATTCCAGGGATGCAATCATTTATAGCAGCCTTAATCGCACAAATGGAACATTCCTCAATGGTAAAGAGGATGGGACACTTCCTGATTGCAATCTTTTGAGATCATTCAGATACTTGCAAAGGAGCAGTTACAGACAGAAGGGATGAGAGTGAGACCACTTTGAACAGTTCGCAGTATCACAGCAGATGATGGCAATACTAGAGAATGAAGTCCAGGGATGCACAGGGAACAGTTAACACTTGCTTTAGATGTGACTCAAAATATTATCATGTGATTAACTTCCCAAAACAGAAAAGCAAGACACCGAGAATCTGGAGGCTGGAGACAATGATGATGGTCATTGTGAAGGGGCTATACTAGTTACAATAAGATTGAATCTAATGGCGACTGTATTCTTTTTGGATTAATTATAGAGGGTTAGATATTGGCTTGCATTTCAGCAATATGTGGAACAGATTAGCTAAGAATATCAAGGTTCAGACCGCAATGAAGATTGATGTGAAGATGGGCATTGTAAAAATTCCACTTGTTTTATGTTCAGAGGTTAACACATTGAAAGGAATTAAAAAGAGTGGGGATTTCATGCAAAATAAATGAACTAAGCCACTTTATTAGTTCTGATGCAGTGTCCAGAGAGATTTTTCCTGTTAAGTTAACCTTACATGAAAAATGTGCTAATCACCCTGGACGTGGAGCATGATAAAACAAATGTTTCCACAAAGTTAGTGAGCTGTAGTTTACCCAGTTAGGGTGTTAGTATATCCCCCTAACAAAATTTGATGTTTATTATCAGAATGTTGTAGAAGTACTAATAGCTTAGATTAATGAAAGCCAAGAGGGAAAAAACAAATTGTTTCAAGCTGCACAGAAAATCGACTCAGCCTTCCTATCAAAAATTTGACAGGATTCTTTAACACAATTGCATTGTTGAGGAATGTACAAGGTTTGTGAACAAGATGAGTACACAATGTGAAATTTGTAATAAATATCAGAGGACATTGCCACATCCTATTGTAACCTTCTGTTGGCATGTGACTTCATTAACGTTGTTGTCACAATTGTATAAAAGAAAGACAGAAATATTTTGATTAAAGCTTTATAGATATGCCAAGCACATTATTTTTTGTTCTCTTGTGGGACGTGGACATTGCTGGCTAGATTATTGCCCATCCATAATTGCCCTTGAGAAGATGGTAGTATGCTCCCTTCTTGAACCACCGCAGTCCATGTGCTGTTGGTGGATTCAAAATGCCTCTTAGGGAGAGAGTTCAGTCTTCCTACAGTAGTAAATGACAAGGAGCACAGGTTGATTGCAGATGAAGTCATAAGGACAGGACTTGATGCACCAGCTAAGTTTCTGACTGGTAATAGAGGGGAAGTGGCTAATGACAAGTTTTAGGACTTCCAGTGGATTCTGTGAGAGGTATCATGCAAAGATGGATGAAATAGATCAACAAGTTGTAGATTGATAACTACATTAACACAGCATTTTCTTTCAATGAAATTGCTTTAACTGGTTTGAAGGTATAATCCCTAACAATTGCTCTGTTGACAGAAATCCTAAATTACTTTGTCTTGGTCTACACTGCTCTTGCCCAATAGGAGACGACGATTAGTTCAATTTTTTCTGCATATTTGAATATTTTACCTTCTCTGATTGTACATGAAAGAGCTAGTATGCTGATAGTCATAGGAGACATTGAAGTGACAGTCAAAATAGCAGTTTATATAAAATTAAGTGAAATGAAATTGTGACTACAAAACAGCCACAAGAGAGGGCTTGAATCAAAAGACTTCATGTCTGATACTTTGAATACTAGTCGGTAAGCTAATTGTAGATTAATAAAAAGGCAAGGGAAGGCAAAGGCTCAGTGGTATTGTTGCTAGACTATTAATTGAGAAACTCTGCTAATATTCTGAGGACCAGGGTTCAAATTCTCCCATTGCAAATGGTGGGATTCAGTTCAGTTGAATTCAGCTTATTGGAATTTGAATTGAGTAAAACATAAGTGGAATTAAGAATCTACAGATGACCATGAAACCTTTGCTGATCATTGGGAAAAACCCATTTGGTTCACTTATGTCCCTTAGGAAAGGAAGCTGTCATCCTTATCTGATGTGGCCTACATGTGACTGCAGACCCTCAGCCAACCCATTAACCTAACTGCCCTGTGGACAATTAGGGATGGTCAATAAATGTTGGCCTAGCCAGTCCACATCCTGTGAATGAATGATGAAAAAAAAAGGTCTCCAATGTGATGGAACAATTAGTTAAACTTCTAAAAGCCATTTGGTGAAGGAGATCAGATATGAATCCTATTTCACTTTCATTTACTCACCAGTCTTTTCAATAAATATCTCTTTTTTTTAAATATATATATATATATATATATATATACACTAAATAACAATTGTCCCTCACCCATGTAACTTTAATCTTAATAAATACAACTGACTTTTCTCCTTTTCTTCAAATGAACTTTAACAGTTAATGCTCACAGCAGTATTTCAAAACAAATTGAAGAAAGTATAAAAAGATTATCCATTTTCTCTATGTATAAAAGGTTGCGTCACAAGATACTTCTCTTCTAGGATCACCAGTAATGTCTTGGTACAAACATCCCTTCTCACAAAGCAACCAGATAATTAATGTATGTTAATTGATTGTATCAATCCACTTCATCTCTCGATTTCCTATTTTGCAAACATCAATTTCACTCCAGCAAAACCTATCCTTAATCTTATTCACTTGCACTTATTTTTCGAATGTGCAGTATGCCACAGGAAGCAATGACCTCCAGTACTGAATGAGCAAATTGCTTTCAATACACCCTCATATAGAAATTCCCTTGAAATATTTGACATATAATCCCATTATAACTGCTTCCACAAGAACCTATGTTTCACAGCTAACAACTCTTAACAACTCTTTTTTTTTATTTTCTTAGTTTCCCAGACTAAAGGGTAATGTTTTCAATTTTTCCTCACTAAAAAGGCGGTGAAGGAGGCCCAGGACCTGCATGTCCTTGGCAGAATGGGAGGGGGAATTGAAATGTTTGGCCATGGGGCAGTAAAGTTGATTGGTGCGGGTGTCCCAGAGATGTTCCCTGAAGTGCTCTGCGAGGAGGCGTCCAGTCTCCTCAATGTAGAGGAGACCGCATCGGGAGCAACGGATACCATTCAGGGTGGATGTGGAAGACTCCTTTGGGGCCTTGGATGGTGGTGAGGGAGGAGGTGTAGGCGCAGTTTTTGCAATTCCTGCGGTGGCAAGGGAAGGTGCCAGGATGGGAGGGTGGGTTGTTGGGGGTCGTGGACCTGACCAGGTAGTCACAGAGGGAATGATCTTTGCAGAAAGTGGAAAGGAGTGGGATGGGAAATATATTCCTGGTAATGGGGTCCGTTTGGAGGATTCGGAAATGTCATCAGATGATATGGTTAATGCGAAGGTTGGTAGAGTGGAAGGTCAGGACCAGGGAGGTTCTGTCCTTGTTACGGTTGGAGGGGTGGGGTTTGAGGGCAGAGGGGCGGGATGTGAATGAGATGCGTTGGAGGGCATCTTCAACCATGTGAGAAGGGAAATTGCAATCTCTCCCTCACCACCCAACGCCTGGAGGAAGAACACCTCATCTTCCGCCTTGAAACACTTCAGCCCCAGAGCATCAATGTGGATTTCACCAGTTTCCTCATTTCCCCTCCCCCTCACCTTACCTCAGTTCCAACCTTCCAGCTCAGCACTGTCCTCATGACCTGTCCTACCTGCCAATCTCCCTTCCCACCTATCCGTTCCACCCTCCGCTCTGACCTATCACCTCCATCCCCACCCCCATTCACCTATTGTACTCTTTGCTACTTTCTCCCCAGCTTCCCCCCCCCCCCCCATTTATCTCTCCACTCTGGTGGCTTCCTGCCTCTGTTCCTGATGAAGGGCTTTTGCCCAAGACATCGATTTTCCTGCTCCTTGGATGCTGCCTGACCTGCTGTGCTTTTCCAGCACCACTCTGATCTAAACTCTGGTTTCCAACATCTGCAGTCCTCACTTTTGCCTAACCAATTCAACTGGCCAATTCAGTTTTGCATTAGCTATGTTGCTTCTTTAGGTGTGACTTAGCCTTTCTGTGATGCCCTGGCATGAATTAATTCAGACAGTAGTAATGTTCTTAAGGTAGAATGACTGATTCAAAGTTCAAATCTGCTCAATATCTCAAAAGCCCCTAAAGCTTGACTTACAATTTAAAGGATTCCTGAAGAAGGGCTTATGCCCAAAACATCGAATCTCCTGTTCCTTGGATGCTGCCTGACCTGCTGCGCTTTTCCAGCAACACATTTTCAGCCCTGATCTCCAGCATCTGCAGACCTCACTTTCTCCTTACAATTTAAAACTCTAGTGGTATTGTAATGTAGCACATCTCTCAAATTGCATAATTTCAGCCATAAGAAATCAACAGTGTACAACACAAAGATGGCTGAAATTTCCTTTTAGGACATTTCAGGATTTTCAACAAAGCAGATCTCACTGAAAAATACCTCAGGACATCATTTAGGCCATAAATACATTTGTTTAGTTTTCATAGTTCCCCTTCTTGATTGCTTGCTTCCTTAGGTGTTTTTGAAACACTTCCACCTGAATTTTATCGCTGTACAGAAATGTGGTATTCATGTCATTTTGATATATTCCACCATGGATTTGTGGTCAAAAACTCTCAGGATTACTTTGCCCACTGAAGATTCATTATGATATTTGTATTGTCTAAGCACTCTTCAAAACCTGAGCAACTAACTTTGCTTTAGCTTTAAATATCTCATTAGGAAGAACCTTTTCTGCATAAATCAAACAAAAATTGGCAATCACTGATCTGGCACCTCAAAATAAATTACCATGTTCTCTTCAGTTATCTTATTCCTTCCATTTTGCCTCTTTTTTAAAAAAAATAATTCTTAGGATGTGGGCAGTGCTGGCTGAAGCCTACATTCATTGCCTATCCCCAATTGCTGAGATGGCGATTGAGAGTCAACCACATTGCTGTGGGAAACGACTCACTTGTAGGCCAGACCCCCAGGTACGGATGGCAAATTTCATTTCAAAGTTGGCAAGATGGCACATTTCAAAGTTGGCACCCAAGTTGTTAGAGCTGAAAATGTGTTGCTGGAAAAGCGCAGCAGGTCAGGCAGCATCCAAGGAACAGGAGATTCGACGTTTCGGGCATAAGCCCTTCTTCAGAAATGGCATAAGCCATTCAGATTCCTGAAGAAGGGCTTATGCCCGAAACGTCGAATCTCCTGTTCCTTGGATGCTGCCTGACCTGCTGCGCTTTTCCAACAACACATTTTCAGCTCTGATCTCCAGCATCTGCAGACCTCACTTTTTTTACCCAGATTGTTAAGAAGGCGTATGGTGTGTTGGATTTCATTAGCGGGGGATTGAGCCGCGAGCTTATGACATAGCTCTGTAAAGCCCTGGGTTAGACCACACTTGGAATATTGTGTTTGGTTCTGGTCACCTCATTTTAGGAAGGATGTGGAAGCTTTAGAGAGAATGCAGAGGAGATTTACCAGGATGCTGCCTGGACTGGAGGGCATGTCTTATGAAGAAAGATTGACGCAGCTGTGGCTTTTCTTATTGGAGTGAAGAGGGATGAAACATGATTTGATAGAGGTGTACGAGATGATGAGAGGCATAGATAGAATGGATAGCCAGAGTCTTTTTCCCAGGGTGAAAATAGCTATCTCAAGGGGGCATAATTTTAAGGAGATTGGAGGAAGGTTTACAGGAGATGTCAGAGGTGGATTTTTTACACAGAGTGTGGTGGGTGTGTGGATTGTACTGCCAGCAGTGGTAGTAGAGTCAGATACATTAAAATGATTTTTGGATAGTCATATGGATGATTCTACAATGAAGGGTATGTAGATTAGTTTGTTCTTAGAGTGGGATAAAAGGTCGGCACAACTTCAAGGGGCGAAGGGCCTGTATTGTGCTGTACTGTTCTATATTCTATTTCCTATGAGGCAGAGTTCCATGCACAATGGATGAATGACAATATAGTTCCCAAGTTAAGATTTTCTATGACTTTCAGGTGGTGATATTCCTGTCCATCGGCTGCCTTTATTATTCTAGATGGTAATGGTCTCAGGTTTGAAAAGTCTTTTTGAAGGAGGGATGGTGAGAAGCTGCAGAACATTTAGTAAATTGTATATACTGCACACCAATGGTACACATGACAGACAGCCTATTTGACTGACTAACCAAGATGATTTTTTTTTTGTCATGGGCATTCAATTTATATGATTTTATTTTAAGAGATACTTGCCAGCAACTTCTGATGAGTACGCCAGCCATCCTCAAGTCAACGTCCAAAATGTTGCCATTTTTACTCTTTGTCATTGTTGTACGATCTTAAGTTAATGTTGTTTACAGAAAGGCTTCCTTGTAAAGAAGCATAGAATTATAGAGATGTACAGCACGGAAACAGTAACCTTCGGTCCAACTCGTCCATGCCGACCAGATATCCTAAATTAATCTAGTCCCATTTGCCAACAAAAAGGCATCTTCTCACAATTCTGTTATGGGGCAATTGTTTTCACAATTGGTATGTCATTGGACAGAGATGTGATGGACCTTTTTATTTTACTTATGATGACTTCCCGTGGATGAATTTGAACATGAGAAAATTGTGTTGGGATGCTGCAGATGAAAGAGAAGGTGAATACAATTAGGAGCTGGTGGTGAATAGATTTTCTCAGGAAAACTGAGACGGAATAGGGTGCACTCAAGAACAGCTCGTTTGGAATGAAAGTTTTTTTTCAGATGACTCCTCGGTGCCTTCTCTTTCTCCTCCAGCCTTTCCACAGAATGTCCCCTTTTCCCAGCCTTTTCCCTGTTGCCTTGTTATAGATCCAAGTGCCTCTATAACTGGAGACCCATATCTGCTGCAGCGTTTGTGAGGGCAGTTTCACCGAATCCTCTGTGG
The DNA here is from genome assembly GCF_020745735.1 of Hemiscyllium ocellatum. Taxonomy (NCBI): domain Eukaryota; kingdom Metazoa; phylum Chordata; class Chondrichthyes; order Orectolobiformes; family Hemiscylliidae; genus Hemiscyllium; species Hemiscyllium ocellatum. The sequence continues at coordinate 90,972,978 of NC_083407.1, read as the reverse complement.
TCCCTGTGAGGTTGTAGCAACATTTGTTGGCTAATCTATGAACTCATGGCAGCACTCCAAAAACACTCCACTGTTTTTGCAGTAATGTTTTGATAACAGAGGTTAATCTAAATCACCTTAGCTGCAAGTCTGTTGCCAAAGATCTTTAGGGAAAGAAATCTGCCTAGTCTGGTCTTAATATGATTCCAGACCCACAGTTATGTGGTTGACCCTCTGAAATGATTATGGAAGCCATTCAATTTGAGGGCAGTTAAGGGTGGGCAATGAAAAGTGGCCTTGTTAGTGATGTGACCATTTCATGAAATAGTGATTCAAAAAAAATCCTTCAGCTATTTATAATGGGGTTTCCTCCTTGTGGATGAATGCATGTTATTTGCACACTCCTGATGCAAATGTCAACAGCAGTTGTTTGTCTTCACAATGTGACTAACTGCAAGGTTTTTGGCACATGCACAGCATATCTGTGCTCGCGCCCTTTCCCAACATGGGGCACTCTATAGGCTGCATTGGATGTTTTCAGAACTGCTGCACGAACCATTTGCAGGATCTATGGCTTCCTGTGGTACTGAAGAGCCAAACATATTTACAAAACAAAAACAAAGTCACTTGAGCTCCACTGAAGGGATAAAGGGACACCTAAACATCAGCCACTGCATAAGGCTCCCATCAATCTTCTGTTGTAAGAATACTGTTTGAAATTTTCAGTGTTTCCATTTCAACCACTGGAGTTATCTCCGAGTTCTGACGTGAGATTTAAAATGCCAGTTTCTTGGCCAAACCTGCTGAAATGAGATTACACTGAAGCTTATTCAACATAACTCAGCCAAAAGGAAGAAAGGGCTTCTGTTTGTGGCAGTTTGATTATTTTTTTGTAATTGTCCATAAGTCATAATGCTTGATTGAGATGAGGCATGATTGTCAATCTAGGCAATGTAATGTTTACTAAAACTTACATCCTGCTGATCAGAACCACCCACTCAGCAAATAAAAATTCCTCATTTTATATTTGAAGTAAGCATGTGCTGTTCCTGTGACTAAATGTCTCAGACTAACATTTTAATTTCCTTTATTATTAAAAAATTGAACAAATTCTTTTGATATTTAATAGACAATCAGCCATCAAGCAGTTTTCATTTGGCCTAAAAGAAGTATCCAGTTGTGGGTGAAATCTGGACTCTTACAGTTTTTTTTTGTGACAAAATCCTCGGGGAAAGGGTTACACTGAATATTTAGTGTTTCTTATCAGCTTGGTTCAGTTACCTGCATTCCGATACATGAGTCAGAAATGCTCAAGGTTAAACTGGATGAGGGTGGGACATACATGAAGGGGGAAATGTATTTGTTGAGTATTATTTTATTGAAGTCAATGGAAGTGAATATTGGTCAGACCATAGAACAAACAACCCAGTGTACTAAAGCCTATATTGCAGGTAATCCATACACTTCAGCAAGGGTCCTGCGTTGTTTGAATATATAAATGACAAAGTAAAATAAATGATGATATACTCACAATCCTTGCGGATTTTCAGGCATCTGGACCTTAGTGCTTAAAAAAAGGCAATGGTCTTGTCAATTTAATGCCAAAGAAATGACACTTAGATTTTGAAAATAGTTCAGATGCGAGCTGACAGCATAACAGCAGTGCTTCACCAGAGGCTCACTGGTGATGTTACCTAGTACGGTGACGAAACATCTGAAAACGAACCCTCCAGCTCATCAAGCAAACTTACATCCAGAATCAGAAACACCTGGTAATTTTAATTCCTCAGCTGCTGACTAGGTGGCATACTGGTCTCAACATTTAGGATTGGCTGTACATATCAAGAGCAAACCAGAAGATGTCACCTTCCCTTTCCTTCTGTGCCACCTACACAACAGAATATGCCCAGCTCCCCCCTCCATACCATCCTTGAGCTCTGGCCTCCCTTATTGTCATGCAGCTGAGATGGGAAATGTCGAGTATAGGGTAGAGGAGGACACTCAGTAGAGAACTATATCCCACTTAGTGTCTCCCACATTTAACTCAGCCAGAGGCTGTGACATGTTACAACTAGGGTTATAGTCTCTAACTGTAAAAATGATCATCCGATCATTAGATTTAGTTTAGCAGTGGAGAACAACAAGGAAGTTGGAAGAGGGTAAGATGAAGGGAATCTGACCAGTATAAAATGGAACCAAACTTTGCGAGGAAAATGTATATTAGAACTTTGGGGTGATACTTAAGAAGAAGATCCAGGTACAGCCCAACAAGCTGCTGAACTAAAGCCAGGATTCTTTAATGACAAGGAAGGCAAAGAATATGATGAAACAAAAAAGAATGTATTTTTCAAGTGAGAATTACGTCAAATACAATAAGTTCAGAGGCAAAGGGAAAAAGAAAATAAGACTGACGAAGAAAGATTATGAGACTAGAATGGCACTTAAAGGAAAAGTTAACCCAAAACTTTTCCAAGCAGTAGATAGGAAATATGAGGTGGGGTAGAGGTTACTGCAGACAAATAAAGCAATATTCACACAGAGACACAGGGCAATGCTAGAATATTTAATAATTAACTCTTATAAAGGAGGATGGTACTGACAAAATAGATGTAGAGGCAGAAGTGATCGAGGTCATGAATGGTATGAAAATTGATATTCATGATATACTGGCTAGGCTGGATATGCTTAGAATCGATAAGTCACCTGGTCTGTTTGAACCAAGTTGTTGAAAGAAGTTGGAATGGAGATCATGGAAGTGCTTGCTGTAATCTTTTGCCTGCCGTAGATACAGGGAGGTGTCAAAGAAACTATAAAATGTGGCACCATTATTCAAGAAATGGTGCAGGGATGTTCCTCCTAACTCCAGGATAGTCAATATTTGGTAATGTTTTACAAAAGTAATCAGGGAAAAGGTTAACGTGCATTTAGAGAGATTTGAATTATTTAAGGAGTATGGCAGAGATTTTTAACAAGCAGATCACATTTGACTAATCTAATATGTATCAGAGAAAATTGATAAAGGAATCAGTGAATATTGCCTGTATGGCTTTTAAGGAAAGTATCAATAAAATATAACCCAGATGGCTGATGGTGTGTGGCTTGGGTGAGAACCTTTAGGTGTTCCCATGCATCTATCTCTCTTACCTTTCTGGCTGAGAAAGGTCCTGGGTTTGAAGGTGCTGCCAAAGGCTCCTTATTGAGCTCTGCAGTCCATCCTGTATTTGGTGCACACTTCACATAGCCACAGTACTATATAGTTGGTCTAATATATTTCAAATCAATGGTAATGCTGGGGTGTTGATTGTGGGGCAAGTTAGTGAAGGTAATACCATTTTTTGGCCAGGTCAGATGCTTAGGAGAAAGTGAGGACTGCAGATGCATAGAATGTTTTCTTGTTGGAGATGGTCGTTGCCTGGTATTTAATGTTCAGCGTGTTACTTGTCACTTATCAGCCAAAGAACGAATGTTATCTAACCCTTGTGGTTTTCTGGGAGGGTTTATTTCTGTATCTGAGCAGCCTGAATAGAACTGAATCATGTGCATTTGTCGAACAAATCTCTGACCTTGTGTTAGATCAATGGCCATTGATGAAGTAGTTAAAGATGGTAGTATGTAGTACACTCCTGCAATGATAACCAGGGGCTTAAATGATTCACCTCCAGCCACCATAGCATCTGGGGTATGAGTGCAACTTCTTCCCCTAATTTGTCAGTGCCCATTAATGACACACTTGGTTACATGTTACCTTGCTGTCAAAGTCAGTCACTGTCACCTCATCTCAGGAATCTGATTCTTTTGTCCATGTTGGAACCAAGGTTATAAAGTGGCCAGAAGGCACATAGCTCTGGCACAATTCAAACTGAGCATCAGAGAGCAGGTTATTGCTGTGTAAATGCCATTTGATAGCATTATTTTTAAAATCTTTCATCTGATGATTGAGAGTAGACTGATGGAGTGATATTTGACCAGATTGGATTTGTGCTCCCTTTTGTGTACGGGATAAAACCTAGTTAGTTTTTCACATTGTTTGTTAGATGCCACTGATATTATATGAAGTGACTCAAATTGATCACTGCTATCCATGTTAATGTGCATTAAAACAAAAGGCTGAAATTAACCATCATCTTCAAAGTTTCTAGAAACAATTATTTGGAATTGAATTACTTATCAAATGGAAAGGTGTGGGAAGTGTCGGTTTGGATTTCTAAAGAGAATTTTGTGTTTGACTAGTTTGTGTAAGTTTTTTGAAGAGGTAATAGAAAGACTTGATGAGGATAATGCTGCTGATGTGGTGTACATGGACTTTCAAAAGGCATTTGATACAGGGTCACATAACAGGCTCGTAAGAAAAGTTATAGCTCATAAAATGAAAGGGACAGTCACAACATAAATACAACACTGATTGAATAATAGGAAACAGAGAGTAATGGTAAATGATCATTTTTGGGATGCAAGGTTTGGAGTGGAGTTCTCTAGGAATCAATATTTGGTTTGTTGCTCTTTCTGTTATATATTAATGATCTGGATCTTGGAGTTTGGGGACAATTTCAAAGTTTGTAGATGGGTCAAAATTTTAAGCATTGGAAGCTGTTGAGCATTGTCCGGACAGTATAGAAGTTAAATAAGACAAATTAGTGTGGTGAACAAATAGGTCACAGATGGAGATGAGTGTAGAGAAGTATGAGGTGATGCATTTTGATAAGAACATGGAGAGATCATATAAAATAGGAGATGCAATGCTTGAGGTGCAGGAGCACATGTATGTGTACATGCACATAGAAAACTGAATGTGATAAGGCAGGTAGAAAGAGCAATCAATAAAGCACACAGAACTCTAGGCCTTTATTGATGATGGTGCAGAGTACAAGAGCAAGGTGGTGAGATTGATATTGTATAAGACACTTACTTATTAGAAGTCAGCTAGAGTATTTTGTAAAGTTATATGTGCCATGCCATTGGAAGCACATGAACACATTACAGCAAATGCGGAAAAAGATATACAAAAATAGTTCCAGGGGATGAGAAACTTCAGTTATGAGGTTAGGAAGGAGAAATTGGGGCTGTGCTCCTTGGAGAGAAGGCTGAGAGGTGATCTGATAGAGGCTTTCAAAATCGTGGGTGATTTTTTATTATGTAGAGAGAAACTATTCCCCCTCATAAAAGGATTGAGAGCAGGAGGGCATTGATTTAAAATGATTTTCAAATGTAGCAAATATGAGGGCTTTGGTCTAGAATATGCTGTGTGGAAGAGTAGGGGTGGCAGAGCCAATTCAAACAGTCACAAGACAATGAACTGAAAGGAAACAAAAGTACAAAAAAAGGAAGGAGAATGGCACTAAGTCAAAATGTTTGTTGGGAGGATGATGGACCAAATGGCCTGCTAAGTTGGAATAATTCTGTGATTCTGTTTCAGCCTTGACGTTTTAGCCAAAGTGCTGGGCTCTGTCATCACAAAGGGCATTCTTAAGCCTCAGTTCCCTGTTTGTTATTTTAATGTCATTCATGAGTGGAAGTGGCATGACTTCAGAGATTTGATCTGATTGCTTGTTTATGAGATTGGTTAGCTCTGATGTTATAGTTAATGCTGCCTGTTTATAAAATCGGAAATGGAGGTATAAGAATAAGAACAATTGTACTTGGAAGATAAATCCCTTCCCTCAGACATTGGATCATGAGGACTTTTCACTTAAGGGCACTGCAGCCAACTGGAGACCAAGTGTCTTTCCTACAAATCTTAGATGATCTTTTAATTCAACATATTTTCAATGCTACTAATTTCACTTCCTGATTTTACTTTTGCTGCACTAAATTTGAGTATCATGAGGTAATGTTAAGCTAGAAAATCGTGTCTTTAGGATATAAATCATGAGGCCAAGCAAATATCACGCCAGTGACTAGCTGTGGTTTCTTCACACATGATTTCTCTGTTTTATCAAAACAGCAAATGTTTTATACACTGTCAACAAAGCCTGTCTGTGCCCTTGATCAATTTTTTATAGAACAAGACGTCAGCCTCTGTGTCGGCTCTGTTTGGTTGAATTTTTGGGGCATGTGAAAACTGAACTGGAGGCTGTTGGAAAGGGGCTACAAATACTGGCACTGACCAGCCTGCATTTTCAGGACCCCATTAGAATTGGAGAAAGAAAATTTGAAAATGGCAACTGGACTTTTACTGGCTGCCTGCTGCAGACCAGGGGATATGGGTGAAGATATGGTCAGGGCGAAGTTTTTAAGCTGCCTAACAATAGTTGCAGTATAGGTTAGAATATGCAGGAAAAAATAAATAGGATATGTTAAGAACATGCTATGAACGAGCTGCAATTACACTGGCTGATTAAAATCTGTATGTAGATTGCTGATCTGATTCACCCAAAGGTAAAAAAAATGAGTTATTAGAGTAGATATGTGACAGTTTCCAGGGACACCAAGCACTTGTCAAATGCCTTTTGGAAATCTAAGTGATAGGTTGGTCCAAAGATCTCTGTTGCTTGTTACCTCCTCAATGAATTGTAATAAAATGTTTGTATATAAAATCACATAACTTTTACAATGCAGAGACCATTCAGGTCATCAGTGGAGCAGGCTTGTGCAGGTAATTGGTCTACTCTTGCTCGGTGTTTTTCTATTGTTCAGTGGAAATCAAACATTTAACATTTGACTGGTGAGTCTACCACAGTTATTCTAACACAGGTTTGCGGTCTTTGTTCAATGCACTGCAACATACTGCAGCAGACCAAGAAGGCAACTCACTATTACCTTCTAAAGGGACAGGCAATAAATGGTGGTCCAGCCAGCAATTCTCATATTTCATGAACAGACTCTTTGAAAAAGGAAATGTTGGGTTGTAAATGTGTAGGTTCAAACTGTAGTGTCACCTTGCAGCTGTCATAGCAATATATTTGGGCTTTTGAAGCAAAAAAAAGTACCTGACATGCAAAAGTAAATCTTACTTCTATGGCTCTTATGATCTTGTGATTTAAATTTTCCAGAACGTGTTTTAATGACTATGAAAGGATTGTTACCAATGTGGGAATATTTCTAAAAGAAATATGAAACTGAAGTCCAATAAATCCAAACAAAGGGCACTAGAGTTGGGCAAAAAAGTGTAACTTATAAGTTGTTGTATCATTTATGTAATACTAATAGATGATCTATTTCTATAATGTAGAGAGGTCATGGAATTAAGCTTTTAGAACTGATTGATGCTTCTGTCTTATTTCTTGTTCTATTGGCTTGGGTATCTGGTTCTACGTATTGCAAAGACTGGTACATGCATTGCACTTTCATATATCAAGATAGTTTTGACTAATTTTCATATGAGTTATACATATTGGGTGCACACCTTACGCAATCAATTCAAGAGATCATTGAATCTTATTGGACTTTAAATCCAAATTCCTGATCAGACCAATCAGTGCACATATTTCTATATTTTCTCCTATAATGTTTGTTTCCTAAATTTGAAGAACAAATTTACAATTAGCTCCCATCTGTAACATGTTATTTTCATAGCAACAATAAGAATGTAAATTGTACAGTAATGCAGTGCTTGCACCAAATTTTGCAGTCAATATGTTTTCCACTTTGATTCACTCATCCTTTCTCCTATATTTCTTTCTGTTCTTTCTATCCTGCTTCCTGCTGCCTAGAGAATTAAGGTCTAAGGTTGAGGAAGAAACGACTAAGAGGAAGTTTCTTACAAAGCAAGCCAAGTTTAATGAAGGTCATTGCATTCACTGCCTGGAACCCTTTCAGTTCCTGGTGAACAGCAAGCGTCGATGTCTGGATTGCAGTCTGTACACCTGCAAAAGCTGTAGCAAATTCAACAAAAAGGAGTTTGGCTGGGTGTGTGATTCCTGCCGGATTGCCAGGTAAGGCAGTACTTGGAACCAACCTCCTGTGTGCATGCAAGTCTGTTTTCCTCATATAACGTGGAATCCCTCTTCCTCATGTATGTACTTATCAAATTCCTCTCACTACCCTGTAATTTCTTTTCTTGATGTACACACCTTCCATTATTTACTTATAGATTCCAAGAGATGTACAGCATGTTCATTCCAGCTTGTCAATGCCAACCAGATATCCTAAATTAATCTAGTCCTGTTTGTCAGCATTTGGCCCATATCCCTCTAAACTCTTCCTATTCATATACCAATCCAAATGCCTTTTAAATGTTGTAATTGTACCAGCCTCCACCATTTCCTCTGGCAGCTCATTCCATACACATACCACCCTCTGCGTGAAAACGCAGCCTCTTAGGTCCCTTTTAGATTTTTCTCCTCTCACCAAAAGCTATGCCCGCTAGTTCTGGACATGCCCACCCCAGGGAAAAAAACTTGTCTGTTTACCCTATGGCATGCACCTCATGATTTTATATATTTCCCCTGTCATTTTCTCTTCAGACTCCGACTAGAGTTTTTACAGCTGTGAGTGGCTCCCATTGCCATTATACATTTGTAGACTCGGCCTCAACAAACGAGGTAGAGCATTTCAGTGTCACGCTTGATCCTTCCTCAGCCAGAAGTTTGTAAATATATTTTCCATAATGATCAGGAGTGAAACACCGACTGATTTTTTTTTCATGAGCTCAATAGTCCTGAGGACAATTGCTATGTCCCAGCTTCCAGTTATTTCAGCACAGTTTGGGGATTCAACCTTCCTAGGTTAGCTTGCTGGATGGTGGATTTATTCATTGTTTTCCAAGGTGTGCCTCAAGGGCATTTAGCTGTGATACCAGCATCAAGTGGCTATGGTGACTGGTATCTTCCTTTCTCAGCGGCCAGTTCTTTTCATGTAGCAGCTGAGAACGTGCTGCAGTGTGTCACAATTCATCATTTGTATTAATATCCATAAAGTGACACAGGCTTTCTACATGAGGAAAGGGGTCTTCATTTCCTATAATCCTCGAAGAAAAACAGACTCGATTGAAAGGACTCATGGATTTGCCAGGATAGTAGGCATGGTGTAGGGTGCCAAAGACTGTACCCCTGGCATTGGTGAGCCCTACATCAATGGGAAATGATACCCACATTTATTTCATAAATGTACTTTGGTGTGTGAACACAGCAAGAAATTCATCTTGATGATTATCCTTTAATCTGGCGATGTGAAACAAAGGGTTAACTCCACTATTGCACTAATAAGAGCTAACCATATGCATAGGGAGCTACATTATAGTGATGAGTTTAAGAGGTTGAGAGGCGACCTTATAGAGGTTTATAAAGTAATGAGAAGTGTAGATAGAGCTAATAGTAGTATCTTTTCCCTGGGATGTGGGATTTCATGACCAGGGGCACATTATTAAGGTGAGAGGAGAGAGTTTTTAAAAAAGACATGAGAGATCATTTTTTTAGACAGAGGGTCGTTTGTGGGTGGAAAAAACTTGCTGAGGAGGTGATGCATGTGAGTACAATTACATTTAAAAGACATTTGGATAAGGACCAAGTACATGAGTAGGACCAGGAGCTGGCAAACTAGTTTAGTTTGGGATTATGTTCAGCATGGACTGGTTGGACCAAATGGCCTGTTTCCATGCTGTAAGACTCTATGTAAAATCTAATGGAACTGGAAACGAAGCCTATACACGTCCTCTCTTACCACCCTTTCCGTATAGTTATGTTTAATAAATCCTATTATTATTTAGCATATTTAATATGTAGACTGATCTTGCTACATGGTAGCAGATGGTGGCTAGACCAGGGAACTGAATATAAGAGCACTTGAACTGAATCCCAGAGGCTGTGAAGTCTTACAGTTGAAGGTTGACGCCAGCCCAGTGACCTGAGCCCCATATTGGGCAAAGTACCTGAAGAGAAGCTCAACTGCAACAGTAAGCCATGAGAAACAGGCATGAATGCTCACTGAGGCACCTGCAGAGAGTGCAAGAAGATACTAGGCACAGTGGGTGGCATTAAGGGAATCCTACAAACAGGCACTAGGCCCAGTCGGTATTATAGAAGGTTGAGTGTCAAGAGAAAGATCAAGACAGAGTTGCATTGTCGGCACTGGAAAAGGAAAACAGCCGCAAAGCATTGAAAGTATACTTTGTTGCAACTTTCAGACGCTCGATGTCACCCTAACAATGATAAGCTCATAAGAAAAAGGAAGATGAGCTGGCCATTCAACCCATCAAGCCTTGCTTTGCCTATCAATAAGTTAATGGCTGAGCTGATTGTAGCCATAACTCCATTTTTTTTCCTACCTGTTCCCTTTGAATCCCCTGTAGATCAAAATCTGTGTAGCTCAGACTTGAGCTCTTATTTGAAACTAAGTTCCCTAGCTTTAAATTCCCCTGTCAAATCTTACATGTTTCAATAAGGTTCATCACGTATTCTTCTCAACTCCGTATAGACCTAACCAGCACAACTTTTCATCATGATTCCTGAAGAAGGGCTCATGACCGAAACGTCGATTCTCCTGCTGTTTGGATGCTGCCTGACCTGCTGCACTTTTCCAGCAACACATTTTCAGCTCTGATCTCCAGCATCTGCAGTGATCCCAGGAATCAGCCTCATCCGCCCTTTCTGAATTACTTCCAATGAAGGTTTATCCCTCTTTAAGGTGACCAACAATGTACATGGTTCTTTAGTGATTCCTGATGAAGGGCTTTTTCTCAAAACATCGATTCTCCTGCTCCTCGGATGCTGCCTGATCTGCTGTCCTTTTTCCAGCATCGCACTCTTGGCACAGTTCTTTAGTGTCTGGTGTCACCAATGCCCTGCATATTTGTAACAATATTGCTTGACTGCCAAATTCCATTCCCCCTGCAACAAAGTCAAACATTCTTTTTGTCTTTCTAATTGTTTTTCATATCTGAATGCAAACCTTTTGTGATTCATGTACAAGGTCTCCCAGATCCCTCTGTAGAGCAGCATTCTGCCAACTCTCTTCATTTATATAATATTCTGCTTTCCTATTCTTTGCGCACAAGAGGCAACCTTACAGCCTCACAGTTAATTTGCTATTCCGCAATCTGGCTCAAGACCTGCTTATTTACCTGTAAGCCCAAATAGTGATTGGCAGTGAATAGTTAAAGGCCACGGTGTTGCAGTCGTGCCTGATCCATTCATCATTTAACACTGTCACAATTAAACATCGCAATGGGGAGCTGGAACTCAAATATAGCACACTCCTGATTTTCTGCCAAGATGTGACCAGTGATTGGAAAAAGCTAGCACTTTGATTCACTTGCATGGAAATCCACACATCTGCTGATATGGAGCTTGAGTTTGACACTACTTTGCTGCTCCAAGTTCTTCTGCACTTCGGTATTTGAGAGTTTAATGTGCTGGAAACCAGTCTGGACAGTCCCTTTTACTTTGTTCTGACAGTGCATTACCCATACATTATTGTAACTATTACTGGAGTTCTGCAAGACCTTCTCCCAGATTTGCCTATCTGTATTCCTCTTGTACAGAAAACAGTGATTAGCACTGCTTCCTCACAGCACCAGGCGCCTGGGTTCAATTCCAGCCTCGGACAACTGTCTGTGTGGAGTTTGCATGTTCGCCCCGTGTCTGCGTGGGTTTGCTCCGGTTTCCTCCCACAGTCCAAAGGTGTGCAGGTCAGGTGAATTGGCCGTGCTAAATTGCCTATGGTGTTCAGGCATGTGTAGGTTAGGTGCATTAGTTAGGTGCAAATGTAGGATAATAGGGTAGGAGAATGGGTCTGTGTGGGTTATTCTTCAGAGGGTTGGTGCAGACTTGTTGGGCCGAAGGGCCTGTTTTCCCACGAAGGATGTTATGAAAACACCATAATGTTTCACACGATTAGCTTTAATGAGCAGAATTATATCCATTCAGGAGTGAAAAAGTACTCTAATGATTTTTTTTCAGTCCAGTTTCCCATTTGTCTTGTTATGTTGCTGGAAACCCCAGATAAAGGATCATTTGCCAACATACAACACCTCATCATGATTTAAAAGAGTAGGTGGGAGAAGAATGTCAATCTAAACTTGATAGTTCAGCCAAATGTTTATTGCATTTAAGGCATTTCCACATTTTGCTTGAAAGCTTCTTGCATGTTGTTTATTCACTTCTCTTATTAAAGCAGCTTCCATTGCCTGTGACTTGCAATCGATCTGCCCAGTAGAACTTCATCAGCTGATAAACTCCTCAGAGGAAGCAAGTGCTATGTCCTGGGGACATTTATGATGCACATGTAAATGTCAATGTGTTGATGTTGGTCACATCCTAGTCCTAAAGTGATTAAAACAGAGTGGAACTTCATTTGTGAATGCAATCGAGACACCAGACTGGAAATTATAGTCATTTTGTCGATGTCTATACTGAAATTTTCTGTCATGCATTCTAAAATGGATGTAACGCAGGAGCAACCTGCACTGGCAAATGGAACGTGAGGAAAGCACCAAACAGACACCATATATCACTTGTGGAAAATCTGCAATTTGTGCTAATTAGGCAGATTGACAAGCATATAGTCAGAGAAGTTTTTAGATTATGTTACTGATAGGAGCAGATAATGCAAGCTAGGTATTAGTAAGGAGAAATGAAATTCACTTCAAGAACATCGAAACATTAGAAACGTGACTCTTTCCTGCTGCATTTAAAATTCTGAGCTGAATTTTACAGAATTTTGAACCAACATATTACACAGACTTCATCTGAATTTGACCCGTTTCAATGAGAGAAAATGCATCTGTGCAATGATCGATGAATTAGTTTAAACAGTGAGCACATTTGTGTTATGTTTGTTGATACTTTTACATTCAGACATTTCCCCTAGCCTTTGTTTGAATTGTACAGAAGAACCCATCCTTCAATTTCTTGGTAAATAATGAAACAAAAGTCACGTCTAACTTTTCTCATATTATGGTAATATGTTGTGCAGTACAGCATGTGTTGAATCACATTTGCTGTGCTCTGAATCAATAGACAGCATTACTAACCTCATCGGTAAAAACAGAAATGGGTTTGGGGTAATTCTTTGCACCCAGCTTGTAAGGATGGCAATGCAGCTGAAAAAGGGGCTGCACTGTTCTAATTGTAGGTTTGTAAGTTTGACCTCACTGCTCATGTGGGATAGAAGAATTCCCTATATGTGCATATCAACAACAGATGGCTTTCCTCTTCAAAGATCGCAATTTCCCCTCCCAAGTGGGTGACGATGCCCTCCAGCACATCTCCTCCACTTCCTGCGTCTCTGCCCTTGAACCCACCCCTCCAATCACAACCAGGACAGAACCCCCCTAGTCCTCACCTTCCGCCACCAACCTTTGGGTACATCACATCATCCTCTGCCATGTCTGCCACCTACAAACAGACCCCACCAACAGAGATATATTTCGCTCCCCATCCCTATTTGCGTTCCAAGCGACCATTCCCTCTGCGACTCCCTTGTTAGATCCACGCGCCCCACTAACCTATCTTCCACTCCCAGCACCTTCCCCTGCCACCGCAAGAAGTGCAAACCCTGTGCCACACCTCCCCACTTACTTCCATCCAACACCCCAAAGGATCTTTACACATCCAATTAAGATTTACCTGAACCTCCACACACATCATCTCCTGTGTCCATTGCTCCCGATGTGGTCTCGTACATTGGAGAGACAGGATGCCAACTTGCGGAATGTTTCAGAGAACACCTCCGTGACACATGCACTAAACAACCCCACTGCCCCGTGGTCGAATACTTTAACTCCCCCTCCCACTCTACCAAGGCCATGCAAGTCCTGAGCAACCTCTACTGCCAAACCGTTACCAATGCCTGGAGGAAGAATACCTTATTTTCCACCTTGGGACCCTCCAACCAAACAGGATCAATATGGATTTCACCAGTTTCCTCACTTTCTCTCCCCCCACCTTATCCCAGATCTAACCTTCCAACTTGGCACCGCTCTCTTAAACTGTTGTACCTGTCCATTTTCCTTCCCACACATCTGCTACACCCTCCTCTCTAACCTAACTACTTCACGCCCATTTTCATCTACCCATTACATTCCCAGCTACCTTTCCCCCAGCCCCACACCCCTCCCATTTATCTCTCGGTCCCCTTGGCCCACAAGCCTCATTCCTGATGAAGGGCTTATGCTCAAAATGTCAATTCTCCAGCTCCTCGGATGCTGATTCACTGGTTGTACTTTTCCGGCATCACACTTTTTGACTCTAATCTCCAGCATCTGAAGTCCTCACTTTCTCCATAAGAACAACAATGCTGAGCATTCACACAACTTGATCACCATCTTCTGGTAGAATGGAAGTATTGGGACATGTTGTGAAGCAACACGGTAACCACTTTTTAATCGATTACATGTTTTTCGCAAGAATTGTGTTATCCTCTAATAAATTCATTTTCTTTATCATTTACAATTTTTTTTCAACTTAATTACTGATGATAATCTTCATTCCTGTGCACATTCTTTCTTGTTCTTCTTAAGCTCCCAGTACTCTGCCTTATATGTTCATTTTCTTCCTCGTTTAGTTTTCGCAGTCTCCGGATCCCCACACACTCCTCAATGTAAAAAACTGAGAGCTTGCATGCCTTTAAATTATCTTTCCCCCTACAACCCATTCATTTCTTCATCAATAAGCCTTGATCTGCTTCTGTGCTCGTTTCACATTCATAGTGGTGGGCAAAGGGCTCTTACATTATAAATGTGAACTTTCTGACCCTGACCTTTTCAGGAGTAATCGCACTTTCCGAACACTCCTGTGGGTCATCAGGGAGATGGGGCAAATATCCTTTCATTCTTCCAGAGATTAGTTTGGCCTCCACCCTCACAGGGAGATCAGGGCACCCTCCACAGATGTCAGGAACTGTATGTTTAAAATGAAACTTTAGCTTGGCCAGTGCCCTGGATTCTTTTTACAACTGGACTTCAGCCAATGATCCCTTGGGTTTAGCTGTTGTTTTTGTATCTTGCAATATGAGTTATCTGATTTGTAGGCCAATTGGCACTTGAACGTTAGTTAATAAAATTCTAGATCCTTTTGAGAACAATGCATACGTTATTCTGTAAAGCATATCGAGTATCAAAGGTTCAGCATCAAGCCACGTGTCAGACGCTCACACTCTGCCTGCTTGGAAAATATCTATAGCTCATTTAAAACATTGTTAACTATTTATTGAGACATTACTCGTAACTCCTTAAAAGAAAATTGCTTAATGGTGGAAACATTTTTTTATATTGAATCAGTTGCCAGGAATGGATAATGTACTGTTAGATTGGCAGTGTCTAACCGGTTCTTTATGGTTTGATCAAAACGAATACCTGAAGATGTGCGCTTTAATGTAAAGCAAAATTATTAGCTTCCTCTGATTTTAGATACATGTAAATCAATGAGTGAATCTATTAGCTTAAGCCACTTTAGAAATATTTTAACAATTGAGTCTCATAGCCTTTTGCCTGTCAGGGACTTTCCAGGTGATGGCCTGCACTTAGAACTCTATTTCAGTTTCCACAGACACCGTCTGCGAACCCCGCTCTGATGGTGAAAGGTTCCCCAGAGCTGGGAAAAGTCCCCAGTATTAATACTATTCTGTATTGAATATTACAAACTCTATTGCCATCTCTGAGTGCTGTCCCAAGTAATCCTCTATGCTTAGTGGTCACAAACAAATCCACGTGCTGCTGCAAAACAGCCTGTTACCAACTCAAAAGGCAAGTTAATTACGGTTACCTTCCAGCCAAAACAGGCTGCTTTTACATTCTGTCCTGTTTTCCTGTATTTTCCTTCAATTGCTTGTTGGCATGTCCAATTAACCTTGAACAATAAAGTGCTAATGACCTAGTTTGTGGAGATCATTTTTGAGCTAATACTGGTAAGTATATATATACATATGTTTTCATATACAGAGCAACCTCAATTATCTGAAGGATACGGGTGAGCAATATTTAATTCAGTTAATCAAATTCCAGATAATCGAATGCTGGATAACAAGTTTAGCCGAGCTTCAGGACCATGTGAGCTTGCTGGATAATCCGATATTTGGATAATTGAATGCTGAATAATCAAGGCTCCTCTGTACACAAGCCTGCACTGAAGTGATCACAATATGTGAAAGAAGCATAACAAAGGACCTGAGATACCAGTAGGAAACATACAAGGGTTCTGTGGGTGATTTGATCAGTGCTGCTTCGGATGTTCTACATTACTTCTTACTACTTTATGAGGTGCTGTTTCATCTTTGCACTATCAGCTGAATATAAGAGCATACGAAATAGAAGCAGTAATAGGTCATTCTGTCCATCATTATGGCATTCCATAAGATCATAGCTGACTTCTACTTCACCCTGCTTTTTTTTGTCTGTACTCTCTCAACCTCCACTCCCTACCCTATAACCCTCGACTCCCTTTGTCAATCAATAATCTATCCATCAGTCTTGAATGCATTCGATGATCCAGCCTCCACTGCTTTTGTGGAAGAGAATTCCAAACATTAACAACCCCCCAAGAGAAGAGCATTTACCCTTGTCAAGGGCAGACGATGGCCCAGTGGTATTTTCGCTGACAGTTGGTCCATAGACAAGGTAATGAGGATCTGGATTTGAATCTCTCCATGGCAGATGGTGGAGTTTGAATTCGATAAAAGTCTGGAATTAAGAGTCTAATGATGACCACAAATCCTTTACAGATTGTCAAGAAAAGCCCATCTGATTCAGAAATGTCCTTTAGGGAAGGAAACTGTCATCCTTATCTGGTCTGGCCTCCATGTGACTCCAGACCCACCGCAACATGGTTGATTTTTAACAATTAGGGATGAACAATAAATGCTGGCCTAATGGTGATATCCTCATCCTGTCATTGAATAGAAAAAGTCTCCATAAGGTCACCTCTCATTTGTTAAAACTCCAAGGGGTGTAGATCCAAACCTGCTAATCTTTCCTCATTAGACCAACCCCTCATCCCAGATATCAGCCAGGTGAACATACTCTAAATTGCTTTCAACGCAAATAAAGTGACCATGATTGCATACAGTATTGTAGGTGCAGCCTTACCAGCATAGTGTAAACTTATACTGCCCTCTTTCTGTTCCTACTTTTAGTGAAAGGCCAGCATTTGCCTTCCTGCATTCTAGGTGTACCTTCATGTTAATCTTTCGTAATTCATGTACAAAGATCACTTCTCAATGTGGTATACTGCAGTCTTTCTCCATTTAAATAATATTCTGCTTTTTGATTCTTCCTGCCAAGTAGAGAACATCACATTTTGCCTCAGTATATTCTATCTTTAAAGTTTTACCCACTCACTTAATTGATCTACATCCCTTTGTGAGCCTCTCCCAACTGCTTTCCTAGTGGTCTTAGTATTCGCATCAAATTTGGCTGCAGTATATTTGATGGCTTCATTCAAGTTCACCAGGTATTGAAGCAAAGTGGATAGGGATAAGGTAAGTGATGCATTGTTCGGTATAGGTCGGGGTGGGTGAGAGAAATTGAGTCTAGGGAGGGTGGGTATTGGGCCTAGGGAAGGTTATGGATTTGGGGGATAGGAGAGTCATGTCCAGCATGGATGTGGGTGTTGGGGAAGTATGGGGGGGGGCAGATTGGGTCAGTTGGGGCTGGCTCATTTGGGATCTGGGGTAAGAGGGGTGCCTGGGACATATTGGATCAGGTTCTGATGAGTGTATGTGGTCTGGAGAGGTGTGGTTGGAGGTTTGTGAGCTGAGTATTGGCTGAGTAAGTATTTACTTAACTTTAACAGAATCCCCTAAACCCTCCAGTTTAAGTGAAGATTTTCAGAGGTTTCTAGGTGGAGAGGAATTGCTGAGCAGAATCTTCAGTTTCCCAGGCTGTTCCTTCAGAGTCTGCTCTGTTTAGGCATTCCACAGGGTCCACATACATGTGCAATTCCCATCTACTGTACACTGGAGTAATGACCCACCTCACAGCAGAAATTCTGGACCAATATTCTCAGCTGTAACCTTCCAATCTGGAAGTGACAGTCAAGTCAGCTAACCAAACCAAGGTACAATTCCTGTAATTTTGTCCTGAGGGGGTCATAAGAGCTTCGTGTTTATTCTTTTATGGGAATTTAAATGGTGGAGGGTGGATGGCATAATTGAATGAAAAGATGAAGAACCAAATATGGAGGCGCAGAGAAAGGATAACATAAAGTGGTAAGATCAGGTAAAATTTAACCATGAGGTAGATAAGACAAAAGAAGTGACTCAAAAACCACATCTGGTGCTTATTTATTTGTTAGATGTTGACATCCAATGAGAGATAATCAGTGATGATAATACCCTATGTCAGTATCTCTTTTAAAAGGTGGGCTTATGCTAAAGCCTACATAACTGGTTTCAATTGCATGCCTGTATACTTTCAGGATTGTAAATACTGGGTCACTCGATTGGTTTTACAACTGTGTGAGATCTCGTTTCAAAAGTTTTGGAAGTGCAAAGGTGATGCATTCTTTGCACAGAAGAATTCAACCTGGAGAAAAGCACTCCCTCCGAAACTTAGGTATGCTATTTCATTCTTTCCAGTCAAGTTCTTATTGACTTTGTAATCTGAAGTTACACCCTAAGTGCTCGAAAATATTTAATTTCTAACAAAGAGAAGTGGCTTTGATGAATGCTTTATGGCACTGACCGTTGACGGTTAGATAAGACACACATTATCACATGTGCACCTTGCTTCCTTTCCACGCGCACCTAATCCGTCTCCCACGTTTGTTGAAAATGTATTGAGGGAGAGCTTAGGGTGTGGGTTTGCTCACTGAGCTGTAGGTTTGATATCCAGACGTTTCATTACCCGGCCAGGTAACATCATCAGTGACGACCTCGAAGTGAAGCGAAGCTGTTGTCTCCTGCTTTCTATTTATATGTTTGTCCTGGATGGGGTTCCTGGGGTTTGTGATGATGTCATTTCCTGTTCGTTGATAGA
This sequence comes from Hemiscyllium ocellatum, assembly GCF_020745735.1. NCBI lineage: Eukaryota > Metazoa > Chordata > Chondrichthyes > Orectolobiformes > Hemiscylliidae > Hemiscyllium > Hemiscyllium ocellatum. Next base: position 90,954,152 of record NC_083407.1, on the reverse strand, counting down.
GGGAGAGTTTTTCCAAAGGTGGGTACAGAAAAGGTAGGAGCGGGAGGCAAGAGGTGGTGGGATGATATTGGAGACAGCAATACAAGGAAATGGACAAATACGGTTTTACACATTGTTCATGCAATGAGACTAGCAAAGCATCTTCACCTGAAAAGTTGACCATGAACATGGGTTGGGGACATTAGAATAACTGAATTGCAGCAGAAGTAAACTGTTTGGAAAGCTTAAGCCCTGCTGTTCCATTTGATAAGATTACAACTGATCTGATTGTGGTCTCACCTCTACCCTCCTCGCTATCTTCTGTACCCCGTAAATCCCTTATCAATCAAGAATTTATGTAACTCAGCTTTAAGAAATATTCAATTCTGCCACTATTACTCTGGAAAAAAAATTCCACAGACTATTAACTCTCTGAGAGAAAATAAATTAGTGTCATTTCTATCTCAAATGGAATCCCGTTATTTTTGAACTATGTTCTTGAATTCCAATCTCTCTCATAATGATGATCATTCTCTCAGCATTCAACCTGTCAAATCACTCCTGCATTTTATATACCTCTCATTCTTCCATAAGTAAACAGATACAGACCCAAGCTGTTGAACATTTCTTCATTAGCCCTTCGTTTAAGGAATTAATCAAGCAAACTTTCTATGTTTCTCTGTTTCTAATCTTTTTTTTCAAAATGGGAATGAAATTGTACTCAGTACTGCAGGTGTCCTCTTACCAATGTCCTGTAGTAATACATCCTACTTTTAAATTCTATTCTCTTGAAATAAATGACCACATTTAATTTGCCTTCTTAATCATTTGCTGTACCTGCTTTCTAACATTTTGTGTAAAAAGTGAGGCCTGCAGATGCTGGAGATCACAGCTGAAAATGTGTTGCTGGTTAAAGCACAGCAGGTCAGGCAGCATCCAAGGAACAGGAAATTCGACGTTTCGGGCATAAGCCCTTGAAGGGCTCTGGCCCGAAACGTCGAATTTCCTGTTCCTTGGATGCTACCTGGCCTGCTGTGCTTTAACCAGCAACACATTTCTAACATTTTGTGATTTGTAAACATTGCAGCAAGTTCTCTCTTTATTGCCCAATTCTGAAATCTCTAACATTTTGTTTTTCATTCTTCTTACCAAGTTCACATTTTCCCCCATTATGCTGAATTGGCAATTTTTTTGGCCCACTCACTCCAATGTTTCCCTTTGCAGCCTCCTTAAGTCCTGTTCATCACATACATTCCTACCCATCTTTGTATCAGCAGCAAATTTTAATGACCATATATTCATCTCTTCATCCAAGTTGTTGATCGTAAGTAATAGAGGCCTCTACATTGATCCCTGTGCCATTCCGGTAGTCAGATCTTGCCAACCCACTTTGGTCCTCAAGTTCCCAGAGTGTTTATCCAGCTGCAGCTAATGTACCCTCCATCGTAGTGTCAAGGGCAGAAACTGCTGGCCTCTGACTGACTGGATGTTTCTTGTGGGTGGGCCTTCCAAACCCATGGACCTAATTCCAGCAGAAAGCCTTCAGGTGTCCTTGGAACTGCCTCATTGCTGAATAGTCTGGCAGGATTATCTTAGAAGATTCAGTATGGGTATCTCCAGCTTTCCAGCCACCCCTGCTATCTAGAAGTGCCGTGCCATGTTCATTTAGTTATTCTTTTCATTTTAAATATTGTAGCTACTCATCCATCTGTTTTTATATTTCTCACTCTTTTTTTCCTACTTTAAATTTCCCTTTTTAGTCATTCATTGCTGGTTTTTAAATTCTGCCCAATCTCCTGATTGATTATTAACTGCACAAAATTATACATTATAGCTTTACTTTCCATATTCACCCACAGGTGGTGTATCCTAATAGTTTTTCTCAATGGCATGTACCTTTTACTGAATGTTATGAAATACCTTCTGATTTACTTGTCACTGCATGTCTACTGTTCTAACCTTTCACCTAATTTCCAAGTTCACTTTACCTGGCTGTCTTTCTAATCTTCTAATTGCCATTTTTTAGTTTAGAAATCTAGCCTTAGGCTCATTCACCTCTCCCTCAAACTGAATGTGAAATTCAATCATGTTATGATCATTTCTCCCTAGATACTCCTTTACCTATGAGGGAATTAATCAATCCTGCCTCTTTGCACACTGCCAGGTATGGAATAGCCATCTCTCTGGTTGGTTGTAGAATCTACAACTCTAATAAATTGTCCTAAAAAGACTCAATGAGCTCATCTTCTAAATTATCTTTAATCTGATTAAAGTCCAAATTTGGATTAAAATCACCCATCATTATTGCTGTAATTCCCCCCCCCATTATTTCTCCTGTCTAACCTTTCCTACAGAGTGGTCATTGTTAGTCAGCCGATGAACTATTCCTACAAGTGACTTCTTAGCTTTGCTATTTTTCATCTGTACATAAGCAAAATCTACACTTTGAGGATTAGAACTAGGAATATTTCTCTCCCTCTTGCACTAATGTCGTCCTTAATTAACAGAGCTTTCTAACCATCTTTCCCGAGCCCCCTTTCCTTCCAAAATACAAATTGCCCTTAATATTTAGTTATTATGACGTAGATCAGCCCTTGTCATCTTATGTCACCTTTTCAGCACATGACATCTCTGTAATGGCAATTAGGTCAGATAAATTTATTTCTATTTGCGCTGACAATGCCACCTATTTGTTATGAATGTTCTGGGCATTCACTCCGATGCACACCGGCATCTTCCTGACCTCTTGATGGGATAGGGTGCCTGGAGTGAGGTCAGGATCCCTCATCTTCCTCTGGGCTAGCCAGCAAATGTCTGCATCAGAGACTGGGAGCAATGAAATGAAGCTGCCACTCACATGCAGCAGATACTGACTGTTCTTCTGGTCCCTCTACATTGACTGCCCCTGGAAGCAGCCATGCAGCACACTCACTGGAGCCACAATATTAGAAAGAACATGGGCAGAACCCTCTGCCTTTTGTCGCAGGCTGATCTTTGTACCCTCTGCCAGATATTGGCCTGTTTGCTTGCACAGTTCAGTCAGCCTATGAATGGCACACTCCAGAAGCTCATTGTTATATACTGGGATCAGAAACCACAGCCGCCTCTAGTTGTGAGCCCTTGCTAGTGCAACATTCACCAAATTAGAACCCAGTTCTATAATCCATACATGGTTTGGGAATGGCATTTGGAAACTGCATTGAAAAATCTAATGATTTGCCAGTGAAGTGAGCCATCGCCTTTAGCCAAGGTTTTATTCAGATCTAGGTGCTTGACGTGCAGCTAGGATTGGCAGCTTAGATGATTCCACATTAGAGGATTGTAAATATCTGATCTCCCCTTCGCCATAGACAAGTTCCCTTTGCCCAACTGTCAGCTCTTCTTGCTCTTTGAAGGGGATGAAATACTTTATGTCAGGCATCTCAGGCCCCATCTCTGCATGTTTGTGGTGATCTTGCATGTTCTCCTCCTGCGAGGAGAGCAAAATGTTAACAGGCATTAGATGGGGATATGAGCCAAAGAAATGCGTCTGAATTGTTGTCATTGTTGCTGCCAGTTTGTGCACAGAGAGTTCCGACCACCAGCAATGTTATAAAATGAGTAAAGAGAAAAGAAGGAAAGAAAATGGAATGAAGATGGTCATAAAAACGTATCACTAGACCGGATGTGATACACATGCTCATGTGATCAAAAGACTGAAGATGGGAGCACTGTCAGAGATTTGACGATCGATCTGAGTGAAATAGTTTTTGGTCTTTGGAGCATTCCAAGTTGCTGTTTAAATGAGAAAAATGTCATGGCATGATCAAAATACATAAAGGAGCCTGTTACCTCCAAATTGGCCTCCCACATTTTAAAGTATGCAGGGAATGGAGTGTTTGCCTCCTTACGTCCACATTCCTTCTGCTTTGTCAAGTAGCTGACATATTATTCTCAGAACCGTTACAAGCTTTCACTGCCACTCAGCACAAGAGGGGGGGGGCTTGCAGTAAAGGATGGAGAAGGATCTCCTAGAACTGCAATGATTATGGAGGCACAGCTGCACGTGGGTCTCCTGGGGGATCATTGGAGAGGAAATGGTCCAAACCATATAAGGAAGAATTTATCAATCCAGTTATTGAAAGTTTATGATGTCTACCTGTTTGAGAAACTGGCCTATACCAGTAAGCTTATTTTTTCCTTCCCTAGGGACATCATTGGTGATTTGCAAGTTGTCTTTCAGGCTAATGGACTTTAGTGCTCTTCTGCGATACATTCAAGTGTCTTGTTATTTTGAGGAATACCATAAATCCAGTTGATGTTTTATTTTAATGTATGCCTGACCTCTTGCAGACACACACTATGAACGAGATGGATTTGATCATGTGTTAGAAAGTTACTTGCATGGTGAGTGAACTTCAGAATCTTTCATTTATTTTCTATTTTACACTTACCTTATTGATATTACTTTTGGACTCCAATGCTGAGTAACAGTAAGAGTTGGACTCCTCCTACCCTATGGCTCTCAGCAGACTAGGTGACCCATCTGGTAAACAAAATGAAGAGCACACGTACAGAATGGGTGTCAAGTAGTTCATCTTGGCAATATTCAACTGGACAGCATGTCAACCAACTCCCAAGTATGGCTTTCAAATGAAACATTGTTTGGGTTTGTGGCCTATGGCAAAGGATAAATGAATACATTAGACTACATTAAGTGCTGTGAAATGCCAGTGACTGCTAGGCACAATATCACTTTGTGTTGGAGATAAAAGACTTGTGATGATGCCAATGTAATTTGTCCATAATGTACTGTGAGACACACTCACTCCTTGTGTAGCAATGTAAAATAAGGCTGCTGACTCATGAGCATCACATTGTCATTGTCTTTCATAGTCAAGGTCTACCCCATTGATTCTGAACATCATTTGCTGTGCTGGGAATGGATAGGTGTGATAGTAGACTTACATCAGAGAACATGGGAGGAAGTTTGAGTGGAGCATGAAAATTTGGCATGGACTGAATGGCCTGTTTCTGATTTGTACATTCCAGATAATCTTATACTCCATTACGAACTGAAGCACATTGTGTACATTTGTACAGTGGCATTAGCATTTAATATACTTTATTAATCTGTAGTACATACACTGTGAAATGAAAGATATGGGAAAGTAAAGAAATATCCATTTGTTCCTTCCGAGGAGAAGGGACCAGGAGCAAAGAAATATGTTTTTGTAAAAGCACCTTTGATGTTTCCAGGATGATGGTTCATGCGTAATTCATTAGTATAGTAACCACTGTAATGAGGGAGACATGGCTGACCTGGTGGCTCATTGGTTAGCACTGCTGTCTCACAGCGCCAGGGACCTGTGTTCGATTCCACCTTCGAGCAACTGTCTTGCAATTTCTCCCGTTACCTGTGTGGGTTTCCTCCGGGTGTTCTGGTGTCCTTCCTCAGTCCAAAGATGTACACGTTAGGTGGATTAACCATGCTAAATTGCCTGGAGTGTCTAGGGATGTGCGGGCTAGGTGGGTTAACCATGGGAAGTGTAGGGTGGTTCTGGGAGGGATGCTCTTCAGAGGTTCGGTGTGGACCTGATGGGCTGAATGGCCTGCTTTCACACTGTAGGGATTCTATGAACTAATGTTCTGCAGAGGTACCTATTTTTACCTTTCTAAATCATGAAGCAAGCTCAGTGGAAAATGGTGAATCAACACCTGTTGATGTCAATGACATATTCAGGCCAAAAAGGCTTATTGTGATGCAGTGTTATATAGGCAAGGGGACTGCAGCTGCAGAACCTTTAAGGTTAGCAATACAATCGGAAGCTGGATTGGAGGCTGCAGAGAGGGGAAACTACAGACACAGGATGATGGAGGAGACATCTGGAACTCCTTTGCTCCAGACAAGCTGCCCTTAAGCAACTACTCAGATCCAGGTTCTGTTAGGATGGACACCTCCCTCACCACCATTGCTGCACTGCTATTTTCCATCCTCTTAAAATCCTGGAGTATAAGAGACCAACTTGCTATGGCATCCTTTTTGTTATCTAATGCAACAATCCAAGCAGGGATGAATTATTATCCTTGTACGAAGGCAAAGGACTCAGGCTGCTGGAAATCTGCAACAAACACGGGGAATGCGGGAGAAACTCCAGCAGGTCTGGTAGCATCTGTGGAGGGAGAAAAACGGTGAGTGTTTGAGTCCGGTATGATTCTTTTTCAGCGCTGAAAGGTGTTGGAAAATGTTTTTGTGACAAACTTTCAACAGAGGCCCAGTGAAAAAGACAAATGGGGTTGTTAATGGTGCAGAAAGAATGAGATGTAATAAGGCTGTGAAATAAGGTATGAAAGGGAGAGAATTGATCCTCCTCACTCATAGCAAAACAACCAAAATATAACTAAAATAAGGCTTGCGCGGGGTGGGGGGGCGGAGGGTGGTAGTAGTAGTGAAGAGATGATGTAAGAAAAATGGAAAACAGACTTAATGTGGTCAGTTTCTGAAGTTATTCAGTTGCATATTGAAACATCGAGGCAGCAGATGAGCTGTTGTTCCTTGACCTTGCACTCTGCTACATTGGAACCTAGCAGCAGGCCCAGGAAACACATCTTAACACAAGAGCAAGGTGCCTGATTGAAATGGCAAGCAGCTGGGAGCTCCGGGTACGGTGTTCCACAAAGTTGTCGCCTAGTCTGCCTTTACTCTCAATGTAAGGGAGACCACATTGTGAGCAGCGAGTACAGTAACCTGGATTGAAAGAAGTACAAGAGCAATGGTATTTCACTTGGAAGGTGGGTTTGATTAGATTAGATTCCCAAAAAGTGTGGAAACAGGCCATTTGGCCCCACCAATCCACACCGACCCTCCAAAGAGTAACTCACCCGGACCCATTTCCCTCTGACTAATGCACCTGACACTACGGGCAATTTTAGCATGGCCAATTCACGTGACTGACAAACCTTTGGAGTGTGGGAGGAAACCAGAGCACCCAGATGAAACCCGCACAGACAGGGAGAATGTGCAAACTCCACACAGACCAATTGCCCAAGTCTGGAATTGAACCCAGATCCCTAGCACTGTGAGACTGCAGTGCTAACCACTGAGACACCGTGCTGCCCGTGCCATCACTTTTGGGGCCTTGGACTGTGAGATGGGAGAAGGTAAATGGGTAAGTGTTATTGCATTTGCATAGGAAACATTAGCAGTGATTGCAGATAAGGCGTATTCTATTATAATTCTCTTATTACTATTGGAATTGTAGCACCCCACTCTCTACATCTCTCTGTCTTTCTTTTCTCTCTTTCTCTCCATATCTCTCCGTCTCTCTCCTCCTGCTGTGACCAGCTAGCAGCATGATTTATATTCCAATCCCTCAAGTTATCTGAATGGCTATACATACAGAGAGTGGAATGTTCAATGAGACTTGGGTGTCCTCATACACCAGTCACTAAAAGGAAGCACCCAGATGCAGCAGGCGATGAAGAAGGCAAATGGTATACAGTATTAGGCTTCATAGCGAGAGGATTTAAATGCAGGAACAGACATGACTTGCTGCAGTGATTCAGGAGGCTGGGAGAACACAGGAGGCTGGGAGAACACAGCAAGCCAGGCTGCATCAAAAGGTGGAGAAGTGGATGTTTCGGATGTAACCCTTCTTCAGGACTGTGGGGGTGGGGTGGGGAGGTTGGTTAAGGGGAGCTGCAAATAAAAGGGGTGGCAGGGGCAGGGTGGCGAAGTGGGAATAGGTGGAGACAGAGGATACAACCTGGTTGGTCAGTGGGACGGATGAATCCAGTTGGTGAGGAATGGAAGGGAGGGGGTGAACTGGGAAGAGGGAGTAGGGGGATGGGAAGGGAGATTATTTGAAATTGGAGAACCCATTGTTGAGGGGGAGAAAGTGAGCACTGCACATGCTGGAGAACAGAGTCGAAAAGTATGGTGCTGGAAAAGCACAACCGGTCAGGCAGCATCCAAACTTATTGGTGTAGCCTCCGGGCTTTAGCTTTGGAGAGTCTATGTCTGAAACATTGTGTGTAATTTTGATCTCCTTAGCTGAGGAAGAATGTTCTTGCTACAAAGTGAGTGCAGGGAAGGTTTACCAGACTGATTGCTGGAATGGCAGGACTGACGTATGAGGAGATTTTGAATTCGGAATATATTCTCTAGAGTTCAGAAGATTGAGGAGGATTCTCCTAGAAACCTGTAAGATTCTAACAGGACTAGACAGGGTGCGTGCAGGAAAAATGTTCCTGATGGTAGAGAGTCTTGAAACACAGATTGTTGTCTAAGGATAAGGGATAAGCCATTTAGGACTGAGTGGGCATTTTATCAAAAGTTTTTTGAAAGTCCATGTACATCACATCATTAGCATCACCCTCATCTAATGTCACTGTGACTTTCTCCAAAAACTCAAACCCAGTTAGCCCAGCTCTTGGAAGGAGAGGGTTCAGAAGAGATTTCCCAGGATGTTGCCGGGTGTGCAAGGTTTGAATCATAAAGAAAGGATGGATAGGCTTGGACTTTTTTCACTAGAATGTAGGAGGTTGAGAGGTGACCTGATAGAAGTTTATAAAATATAAGGTATTGATAGATGTCTTTTCCCTCAATTGGGAGATTTCAAGATCAGAGGGCATATTTTTACGTTGAGAGGAGAGAGATTTTAAAAAGACATAAGGCAAACGTTTTACACCGAGAGTGGTTCGCATGTGGAATGAACTTCCTAATTGGTGGATGTGGGTACAATTACAATGTTCAAAAGACATTTGGAAAGACACATGAATAGGAAAGGTTTGGAGAGATATGGTCAGGAGCAGGCAGGTGGAACTAGTTTAGTTTACGATTATGTTCAGCATGAACTGGTTGGACCGAAGGGTCTATTTCCATGCTGTATGACTCTATAAAGGGAAGGGAACCCTGTAGTTGCACTTGACACTTCCTGACCTCAAAGTGGTTAATGCTGACGATAGGCAGATGAAATGTTGCCTCTACCCTTAACCATATAGTTGATAACTTGACAAGTAAATACGATCTCACTGTTCTAAATATTTCATGGCTGTTATAAAATAGTGTGAGAAAAACACAAACCTAATCCACGAAGCAACTGTATGATCTATCAGACTTCCGCTCTATATTCCACTAGGAGAGGAAAAAATAAAATTTAATGGATAATTTCCGTCAATTAAACAAACTATTTCCCAGTTACATAAACCTGTTACTGTGGCTGCTTATATCCTGTCAGCTCCAGAATCTGTTACCTATTGTGTGACTGCTTCATTTATTAAGTGGGAGAGATTTGATTGACCAAATATCTCTTAAATTTAAAAGACATCCCACTGTCAACAACAAGAACAGAAGTTACCTTAATTCCTCACGGTCACTAATTAAGCATGGAGTTGATTAATACCAGTTTACGTCAAGCAGTCACATTTGCTTCCTGTGTCTTAGTCCAAGTGCTCCCTTTCTGAATTGATGTGCGTGCCAGGGAAAGGATATTGTGGCATTGAACCATAAGTGAAATTGATGTTCTGTACCCTTCCCCTGGAGTGCACAACATTACGTGACGTTAGAACACGCAGCTTTGTAGGGTGCTAAGATTTCACAGCCAGGCACCATTCACAACATTAATGATGTGTTTTTCTCTCCTGTCTTCCATCGTTGAAGGTGAATACAATGCTCAGATGATGGCAGAAGTAATTGAAGAGGATGAAAATGCTCTTGATAATGAAGAGGCTCATCGCTATAGTGTAGTAATGTCCTTTTTAGATGTTTGGTTTTGGAAATGATAATCATTTGAGGAGTAAGAATTTACTTTAATGTTGTTTTCTGTTTTGAAAGGATTTCCTTAATCATCGTGGTAATTTAAATACTGTATTTATTGTATGACATATGCTGACATTCACCAAATGCAACTGCATTGATAGATGTATACTGTACTAATGAATTACTTACATTGGAAATGGCACCTAATTGAGGCTAAGTGTACAACTCAAAAGATGTCTGTACAAAGGACAGAAGGGCTTTCTGGTGCACTGTAGTGTCCCTATCTTTAAGCTAGGAGGCCCCCGTTCAGGTCAGAGGTGTGTTATAACATCTCTGAGCAGGTTGATTAGAAAATATCAACAAAGGACAAACATTGTCATGGGTTATGGACTAAATTATGGAAGTTTACTTGTTATTGCTTCCATCTAAATATTCCATGTTACATCCTACAAATCTTGAAAGGTTTAAAATATCATAGAGTCATGGAGAAGAGGCTCTTTGGCCCATCAAGACAATATGCTACTACCAAAACTCGTCCCACTTCGCCACTCTGGGCCCACAGTCATAAAGGTTATGACACTTTGAGTGCTCATCCAAGTACTTTTTAAAGGTTGTGAGGTTTCCTATCTCGGATACCCTCCCTGGCAGTATATTCCAGAGCCCCACCACCTGGAGGAAGAAAAATTGTCTCAAGCCCCCTCTAACCTTCCTGCCTTTCACTTTAAAATTATGCCATCTTCAACTAAGGACAACAGCTGCTTTCTATTTGCCTTATCCATGTCCCTCATAATCTCGACACCTCTAATAGGTCCCTCCTCAACCTTCTGTGCTCCAAAGAAAACAACTGGAAGTTAACCAGCCTCGCTTCATAGCTTGATAAATCTTAATCCTACATGACTAGGAAAGCGATTGTCACAGATTCCATCCTTGCAATATTTGAGTCTGGTGTAACTTTAGTTCCTCTCTCTAATCCTGGCATGTGGTTCCTGTAAATAATGTCATTTCCCCCAAGTCTTTATACCTGTTTATCTTACTAGCAGCTTCTCCAAATTTCTCTTTCTAGTTTGATAATTTTCTTTACATTCATTCATTCCTGGTTTGTATTCCGAATCTTTAACTTGTGTTTATTAATGATTCTGTCTCTTCACATTGGTATCTGTTTAGTAAGTGGTGAGTTTGGTGACAGAGGAGCATTTAGTCAGGCACTTCAGCTAACCAGCTTAACTATTATTATGATCATTTCTTCAAGTGTTTTGTAAGGTTAACAAGCCTTAGGCAGTCAAAGGTAATATTCTGAAAAGCCAGAAGTATTCATTCCTTACTTACATTTTTAGTGACATAGCCATACTATCACTCAATTCTACAACTTAAAATTGCATAAGTAAACAGATGTTCCTGGCTATAGTTCTTTTTTCCTACAGTTCATACATCAGACATTGTCCTTTATTTATCAAAGTCCAACTCCCTCTGCTGAATGTTTGTTTCTGTTAATTCTGTCATCCACTCACTGGCCTGTCTCATTCCTTATCCTATTCGGAGTGCATCCGCTAATCTTCTGTTTTGCACTTTTCTATTTAAAGGATATTTTATGAAAAGGCACTTCAAACTGAAACTTATTTAATTCTTTTGAATCTGTACTGAGCCACACACCATCCTGACTTGGAAATCTACTACCTTTCCTGACTGTTACTGGAACTCCCCTCTAACAAGACTGTGGGTATCCCTACACCCAATGGACTGCAGTAGGTCAAGAATGTGGCTCACCATCTCCTTCTCCAGGGCATTTCGGGATAGGCAATAAATGTTGATCTTGCCAATGATACACTCAACCTGTGACAGAATAAAAACAAGTGAGGATGTTGGTGGGTGGAGACCCTGTTGCCTTTTGCCTCTACCTGAATGAAGGAACTGGCAAGAAGGCCTGTGTACAGCCCACTTGCCCTGTTGCTGACTGGGACAAATCCATTATGAGTGGTTTTAACCCAGTTACTGATGGGGACTTGTCATACAGAGAGCACAATAAGAAAATCCTATCATGGTTTCTCACTCGGGTGGATTTTGTGCTGGGTCATTATAACATTGCAGATTGCACAATGGCTAAAATTCTGATAAGCATAGATTAATGCAGTGTGTTTGCTGTCCTGAGCAGCATTCAGTAACCTCCTCAGGAATGACGTCATATGGCCATTGTCTGTGCCTTGTGACTCTAAACATAGTGAAGAACCTGTAATTGTCGAGCTATTAACTTGCCAATTTGCCATATGTTTGTTTAGTTTTTTCTCTTTAACTGTATTATCTCACAGGAGTTTGCACTGAAGTAGGGGCAGCCAGTTGCCATTACAAACTTGGTTAATACTTTATTCCTGTAATCCATCTGAAGAAGCAGTAAAAGCTTTGAAATCATTGAATGGAATAGCACAGAACAAGGCCACACCATACTTGTGCCAGCTGTCAATATTCTTCCCACGAGGTTCTGTTTTGAAAGGCTATTTTTATAAAATAAAAACACAAAGCACAAGCGTTTTTTTAATTGAAAAATTGTTAATACCTTTTCTTGTTCCCCAGTCACGCAGAAACAAACGTCTACTTTCGGTGCATCCTACTGACTTTGATATGGACTCAGAATATTCTGCCCAATCCCGCCGTCAATCTTTCCAGCTTCCTTCCCCATATTACGACGGGAATGGTTTACAGGTAATCCCCTCAGCGGTGTTACAGCTTTTTATTGTCTCACTTCAAAGCTGCTCTGACAACCGAAATACAACGTGTTTGCTGACCTGTGCAGCTGAGGGAGTTGTGGGCTGCTGCAGTCTCATGGATGAGCTTTGCAATAGGCCTTGGTATACTTTGACTAGATTTGTAGCATCCCCCCACACAAAGGAAAGCCAATTCGGCTGACCTTGTTTCTGCCAGCTTGGTGAAAGTGCTATCCAATTTGTTCCACTTCTCTATCTTTTTTTTTCCCCCTGCATTTCTTTTTCCCCTTCTCAAATATGTATGCAATTACCTTTTGAAAGCTGCCATTAGATTTGTTTCCACCATTTCCCAGCATCCATCTGGTTCTTTTGCCAGTCATCTTAAATCAACATCCTCTGGTTTTACCTCCTTTTACCCTCTAGAGAGAAGAAAATGAGTTGATCCTTGCTCCTGATTCCTTTCCCATTTGTTTCATCTGACAGATTTTCTAATATTGGATAAAATTAGCCGCGACTGTGATTTCAGTCAGCTTCCTGATATCTGGCTGCTGACTTGAAAGGCAAGTCATTCTGCAAAGTTCCAGCATGAATGAAACCTGTTAGTACCTTCAGAGGAAGAACAGAGAGCGCATAAAACCTCCCAAATTAACCTCTAGCCTCACCACCATATGTCGAATGTATTTATGCATTCAACCCTGAACATATAGCTGTTTCCCTTGGAGTTTCCATGTGTCTTATTTTTGTGTTAGTGCAGAAACATATTGACAGTTTCTGAAGAGTTAATTGAAGACTGCATTAGAGCAGCGTGTTAGTGGAATTACTGAGGAAAATCCACGTCCTTTTAAAATGCATGAAAACATCACATCAGAACATTACAGTAATAGACATTCCAAACTACATATTAATTTTCAAAACATTTTAAGAACTCCACACTTGACTGCACATACAAGTTTCAAGCCAATGCTTAGACAGACCGCATTTTTGATGTATTTTTCCTCTCTTTGGAGAGTTTTTTTTTGTTTATCAGTTTAATGCGCAAAATCACCGAACGCTGGGATGTTTTCCCATTTCAGGCATTCTGTTGTCATTTCTGAGACATCACAGCTAATTAGAAGTGGTGCCAAGTTCGTTCTACTCTAAGTCAACAAAGTGCCTTGAAATATATGAAGGCCATCCTTGCTCAACCAAATGTGAAATCATTCCCTTTCTTCCAGCAGAAAACCTGGCACATTTTGCAAATTTGATGCCAGTCTCTCGTGGTTGCATTTCCAAACAAAGTGCCTCCCTTCAATTTTCTCCAGTGTTTTCACACTGGAAGCATTTCCTCATCTTGGTATGATTCCATTTAAATTGACTGCCTTCCAATACCTTGTTCACCTGACCTCTTTTCATCCGCTGGCCCGGGCAAGAGCTGTCTGTCTCTTTTCTTCAAGAAGGATCGTGCAGCTGTTACATAAGCCTTGGGTTGCACTGACACACAGACATTTTTCAGTGTGGATTGATGGAGATAGATCAATAACATGGAACTTGTCTGCATTGCTTTCCATTCTGCAGCCCACTGTTGTAGTGGAAAGTTATAGGCACCTTGAGCAAGACCAGGTAAATCACCAGTGTCTTGAGGTACAGACATCCTTTGTTGTAGTATGGTATTGAATCCAGATGGCAATCAGCCTGTAATTTTTAAATAATTACATGACATCAAGACATGACATTCTGCTGTAAATGTATTCTTCTTTCCTTCAGTCACTCTTTCTGCATTATGGTGTCAGTAGTCAGTCAGTTATGTATCTGTCATGTACAGTAACATCAGTAAGCACAGAACCAAAATTTTACACATAAGCTCTATGATATTGTAACTTTTGAATAGTGAATGTTGTAAATGAACTTCAAAATGGCTGACTCAGCAGAATCTGGGTCTCTGGGGGATTCATCTAGTAATGATACCACAATACCACTGCCCACCAGTGGAGGTGATAAAGAGCCCTTAACTGGCCTCGAGGTGTAAGAAGCATCTTCCGTCCACCTCGTTGCTGTCAAAATGGCATGGTAATGGGAAAATGGCCAACCCAGTCTCTGCCTTCGTTTGCCATAATAAAGATTCTGTGCCACCAGGCCTGACACTAAAATGGTCAAATCCAGCCCAACATCAGTGAGCTTTTACCTAATATAGTGAAAGGTCCTTCAATCTGAAATATTAATCTCTGTTTTTAAACCTCAACGAGTGCTGCTGGACCAGCTGAATACTTCCACTGTTTTTCTGTTTTTATTTCAGATCTCCAGTATTGTGCCTTTTGGAATTACTTGTCCTTGTTTTTATTGACAGTCCTGTCTGAACATTGGCTTCAACAGAGATCATTAAAATCCTTCATTACTTTTTTCAGTCATTTTCAGAGTTCCCTTTCACTGGCAACAGTACAGCAGAAGAGAGTTCCAGGCGAGGGTCTTGCATTGGAGATACTGAGCTGACCTCAGTATTCCGGAATATCCTGCAGGAGAAAGGACAGAGGTTAATGCCAGACTCTGAGTTTAGCACTGAAGTCCGATTGGAGATCAACAAAAGAAGGAAAAGCTTGGACAAGTCTTCCAAATCTGGTATTTTTCACTTTCTTTCACTTCATACATTGAATGAACTCTGTTTGCATAAAATTATATTGTAACATTTGAATATCAAAAATGTTCTGAAGTACTAAGCTAGTTATTTCACCTCTGATCTACATCTTGTTTCACTGAGAATGACTGACAGAATGAAATACTATATGTAGGAGAAACACTCCTGTCCAGGATTCCTGACGTGCTGGGTGACCAAATCTTCTGGATTTGACAGGACTGTCCTGTATTTGAGGAGCTCGTCCCATGTCTCCAATTGGTTACTGCTGGAGTACTTTTTGTCCTGTGGTGTTGATCTTTGATTTTAGCTCTTAAGCAGATCCAGATGGGTATACTGTGCTTCCCTCACCCTTCTCACCCGTGAAGCTTGGTCAGAAAACCCATGCCTGCCACCCTTTTTTGTATGTTGTGAAATCCTTTAATTTATTCCCCAAGAGTTGATCGTCCCACCAATCCCTCCCCATCAGAAAATTCCATATGTGGTTGAGCCTGGTATCATTGCTGTCGTTGTGGGAAGCAACATCCACCATTGAAGACTGACACTCCTGGTATCCTTAGAGCTCCCAACAAGTCAGATTGGTTAACAGCTCTTGAGGTGGAAACTCTACACTGAGCCTGTTAAGATAACCTCAGTGTATTAGTAGTCGATCAATTCAGGGGATCAGGTGAGCAAGCAGCATACACCCCACCTACCCAATCCCTCCTCCTTTGATTCATTCTCAATTTTTGTTTGACTTCATACTTGCAAAATACCTTGAAGTGCTTTATAACATTAAAGGCGCTGTAGAAAAAAAAATTGTTGTTATGATCTCATCTCCTGTTCTTTAGACCACAAAAATAACCAAAGTTTCACTGAATTATTTCAGAACCCTCAACAATGGAAAAAGGCTGCAGGCATATCTTGAGTATTCTGCAACCACTATCCTTCTGTTTTAAAAGCCTCAGCAAAATAATTGAGCAGTACACTTGGTTACAGTTTCTAATCAAAAAGCTGGTACATGCGACCTAATTCCATGATGGGCACACCATCACCATGAAGACTAGAGTGTTCGTGGAGTAGACTCACCACTCCTTTATCACTTGATCAGCACAATCCCCATTCTTCGGACCTACATTGTGAACATATTTTTAAAATATATCGGGAATTGGCACATGTCCAATTATACAGTATGTTAGGTTCTTTTTCTTGAGATTCTTACATACTTGATGCAACTGCAGTACACCAACTTTTGTGAACAACCAAAATTTATAAAGCAAGTACAAGCTTTGGAGGAACCATTTAACCCTCTTCGCAATGCTTGCGGAACCGTGTCAAGAGACCTCTCTGAACAAAGGGTTGGCATGGTGGCACAGTGGCTGGCACTGCTGCCTCACAGCGCCAGAGACCTGAGTTCAATTCCCGCCTCAGGCGACTGACGGTGTGGAGTTTTCATGTTCTCCCCGTGTCTACGTGGGTTTCCTCCAGGTGCTCCGGTTGCCTCCCACAGTCAAAAAATGTGCAGGTTCGGTGAATTGGTCATGCTAAATTGCCCGTAGTGTTAGGTGAAGGAGTAAATGTAGGGGATTGGGTCTTGGTGGGTTGCGCTTCGGCGGGTCGGTGTGGACTTGTTGGACCAAAGGGCCTGTTTCCACACTGTAAGTAATCTAATCTTAAAAAAAGGGGCCAGTTCTTCCTTTGTACAAGATTTTACATCACAGTCAGTAATGTCCACAAGACAACCTGCAGCCACTTCCCCATAGTCACATGACACTCAAGACACAATGTAGTGATTTGATTATTTCCAGAATCAATGTGATGTAGATAATTCCTGAATGGCAAGATCTGGTGTAAATCTTTTTTTTTAACTGCAGGGTGTGGTCAGAATTGTAACTGCAATGTACTTATTGACTTTGAATAGCAGGAGATGACAATGTAAATTTTTTGAATAGCAGGAGATGGCAATGTAATTTTTTTTTACCTTCTACCTGCAAGACAGAGAAATACACCGCCCTATCCCCAGGACATCCAATTTCTTAAAGGTCAGCAAAACAAGTTAACCGCTCAACATCTCATTTGAACCTGAGGACAGCCAGAATTAGGAAAAAAAAATGATGAACATAAATGCCTGGTTTGAGAGGGGTATAAATATTTGATGAAAGTAGCCAAAAGGAGAACTGGGACAAAAAAACCTCTGCTGCCCCCCCTTAACCACTTCGGTGTGTCTACATAATGTAGTTTATTCACATGTACCCTCCTTGACCTTTTCAATTCGTTCCCACTTTGACCGTTCTTTGTCAATGGGAAGGAGAAATCTGCTGTGATACATCGCCATCTATATATCATGGAAAGGCCCATTAAGAGATCCATAAAATTTAATGACATTTAATATAGAAAGGTAACTTCAAATCCATAGTACTCTATTGAATGAAATGAATCAAATGAGTCTGGTAGAGTATGATAGTAACTGGAAAGAATTCCCCTTCTTTTTCCTTCTGTTTTCTCCACTCTTGCAACTCATGCTTGGAATGGCAACAGTTTGATGTCCCACCCAAATATAAACTATCCTCAGATGAACATTTCTTTTTATTATCAAAAAGCTGTGGGAATGCTGTTGCACCATGGCCCTGGTTTAAATCAATTAACTAGTCCTCAAGAGGTATTGAACATGGAGCTTCGATATTTTCAGTGCCTTTGGCACTCAGGAGTGTGCCACATGAAACTCTTTCTTTTTTTTTCCAAGTTAAAATTCACACAACACCAGGTTATAGTCCAGCAGGTTTATTTGGAAACATTAGCTTTCAAAGTGCTGCTCCTTCATCAGGTGGTTCCTTCATCGACCTGATGAAAGAGCGACGCTCCAAAAGCTTGTGCTTCCAAATAAATCTGTTGGACTATAACCTGGTGTTGTGTGATTTTTAACTTTGGAAAAAAAGAGGAACCTCGATTATCCAAAGGATACAGGTGGGGAGTAGTTTGTTCGGTTAATCGAATTCTGAAAAATCAAATGCTAGGTAGCATAGTTTAACCAAACATTGGGACCTTGCAATCTTGCTGGATAATCCAATATTCAGATAACTGAATGCCGGATAATCGAGGTTCCTCTGTAAACCTGTTGGACTATAACCTGGTGTTGTGTGATTTTTAACTTTGTCCATTCCAGCCCAACACTGACTCCTCCACATCTTTTTTTTTCAAAAATGATTTAGATATTCACTTCCAAACTTTTACATTTGGATTACATAGACTTTCAGACCCACTTTGATTATAAGTTTCTAATTTGGGAACTTCCATTCCTGGAACTAAATCAAACTTTTATAAGATGCACTGGACCAATTTTGCTAACTCATGCACACATTTCACTAAAAAAAATCATGGCTACTCTGAACACATGTTCATATCTCCCTCTATTTTTTTTCTTTGCTATTCACTTCCATGTTAATTGAATACAGATGAGGTGGTGTATCGTGAATACAGACTTCCCCGCACACGCTCAGTTCCTGGGATATGGACCTCCCTTGGAGAAGCAGAGGCTCAGCATTCAGTGCCTTACCAGAAGCATGGTGCTCAGTACTACGCTGACATGGATAGCTCTGACAATGACGGGGCTACTGAGCTTCCAGTGTATCAGCGCCACTTTGTACGACGCAGGAGTCGAAGTTCCTCACAGGAACGTTTAGGTTCTGGAGGAAGTCAGGTACATCATCAAAAAATGCAAACACTCTAGAATCTACCATTGTCCCCAATATGTATTGGTGTTGTTGAAAAACAGTTGTGTTGTCAAAGCTTCTAATCCTGCAATCATCTAGACAGAATTACAGGAATATCAAGTTCTAATGGCAATAACAGTTTACATTGTTTGAAAAGAAGGGATAGGTTAATTGACAAGTGGCTGTATCAAAAATCTTGTAAATAGGGTCCAAGCTGTTTGCTGACTGTATAGGTTTGATGCTGAACTAAGTCACATAAAAGCAATTCTGCCTGAGAATGGCTACCCTGATTAGATCATTGCTCACTGTATATCACCGAAACTCATAAGTCGATCTTATGCTATCAGTTTTGGTCCAGAAAAGTGCCCAGTCAACCTCATATTACTCTGTAATTGTCCCAAATGTCATGTGAAGATAGCCCTGATGCAGCTCCAATGCAGTAGCAACACAAATAAGGTGCTGCCATTAAACCAAAAAGGCATAATGCCTACCATACAAATGAATAATGTGGCATATGGATTTCAGTGCCATTTGATGCCAGGTGTAGCTTATTTATTCCAATAACTGATGAACTGTACTGAACAACATGAGAATTGACTATAACCGAATAGATCATGCTTGCTAAACTCAAAGCAACACTAGATGCGATTCCATAATCGGACATTGACTAAACAATCCCAAAGGTGGCAAGAATTATATCAACAGTCGACTGCAATGTGACTCGTATATACTCGCTAGAAGTTGAATACATTCACATGCAGACCCTGGTGCTTTACAAACAAAGAGAACATGCCCACGCTTTGAATCTTTTCAACAAAGCAAAATCTTGGAGACAACTATTACCTGATGCAGTCCCCTGGCAATCCCTCAGCCAATCAGAATTGAGTCACCCGGTTTGAATGTAAACAAACGTTTAGAGGTTAATTGTTCCATGACACATGGTCAATGGCAATGCTTTGGCAATCACAGCCCACTTACCAACTAATCAATGCCATCTTCTCATGTAACAGGAATTGTTGGTCATTTTACGATTTGACATTCTTGCAATTCTGTCAGGAAGATTATCACACAAAAGTTTCATCAACATGTCTTTCTCAGCAATGCTCATGGTTTGTAGAATCTAGTGGCAATTATATATCAGACAGACTTCTCATTAAGTTGGTATTTGTATCGTAGCCTTTAAATGTAGTAGGTAGCATGGCAAGAGTGTTCTTTGGCTGGTGGAATTGATAGGTGACTGCAACAGTCTTTTCTGGCTCTGTTTATTGCTCTGAATAAAACCCATCTGCAAATGCAGATGCGTTGCCAAAGGAAAACATAAGCCTGTGATAAGCACTGAATGTTAATGATAGATATTTTTTTTTCCTCACTGTGTACAATGAGTTTTCAACCTTCCTCTGTCGGAACAAGAGGATTAGGGGTAGGCCGCTCAGTCTCTCAAACCTGCTTCGCTATCCAATTTGATCATGGGTGATCTGCACCCTTATTCTGTTCATCCTTTTTGCTTCACTGCACTTTCTTCTAACAATGACTTACCTGTTTCAATCTGGAAGATGCAAATTATTCCTGTGACCAATACGATATAGAACAACTAAACAATTTTTTTCCCCCATTGCTGGCTTATAGGGGTTTCCAAAAGGAAAGAATGCCAAAAGCTTAAGTTCAGATGATGGCTTTGGAATTGCACATTGTGTTGGTGTTTCAGTGTTGTTACTGGGACACAGGGCTGCAAAGAAAATAGAATTAGTTCTCAGCACGAGCAGCCTCGATGTAACGTGCACCATTTTTTGGGCCCTGCTGAGGATGCAAACACGTGCAGGTTGGCCTGAGTATGTCAGCACTGGCTGGCCATGATTGTTTCTCGACCTTCTTCCAGCTGGTCTTTGTGAAAGATGCAATTTTGGACCAACCTGGGTTGCCCATCCCCTTGATGCTGGCAACCAATTTAGCACATTCTCTCTTGTTTAGGAAACTGGGATTTTTCATTTGGATGCAGCGACACGGTTTAACTTCTTGGAGATTTACAGGCCCTTCCTGCCTACATGTGTTAGGGCACCGCCAAAGTTGCCAGAAAGTGGGATTTCCCCTCCACTGGTGTCCTGGCAGAATTTTTTTTTTTTGATTTTGTCTTTTAATTTTTAAAAATCCTGTTGCTAAGTCTGCTTATTGAAGCACCCTCTAATTTCAGTTCTAAGAATCAACCTCAACCCTAAATGGAAAACAAACTTGTCTCCAATTAAGGAGGTGCACTGCTCAAAAGTTCAGTCAATAGCCTGTGTTCTGAAGGTAGGTTTAGGACCAAGGAATACACCCAGCCCATGTTTCTTGCTGCCTAACATGACAATTCAGCTCACTGTTTCAAAAGGGTGGGGCACTGTGGTGGACCTCAGCTGAACTTCGATTGTCTAACAGAAAGGCCAAGACTAGAAGTAAAGACTGCACTGATTTCACTGATGTAACAGACAGATACAGGTTTAACCTTTTTTTTAATTGAAGATTCAGCAAATTATACCTGTCACAAAGTATTGTAGATGCCGTTTTTGTTCAGTTCTCTGCTGCTTCAAATGAATTATTTCAGTCTCATTTCATTTTCTGCATCTCACTCTCGCATCTTTTTACCTTTTGATTCTCTACATGCACCATATGCTTTGCTTGTAGCTTTGAAAGGCGATCTTTACTATCAGAGTAAATATGAGGAATGGTGCACACTTAGTCTATTAATCAAACATAGGTTCCCCACAGTGTGGAAGCAGGCCATTCAGCCCATCGAGTCCACACTGACCCTCCGAAGAACATCTCACCTAGACTCACTCACCTATCTTATCCCTGTAGCCCTGCTTTTCCCATGGCTATTCCACCTAGCCTGCACATCCCTGGACACTATGGGCAATTTAACATGGCCAATCCACCTAACCTATACATCTTTGGACTGTGGAAGGAAACTGGAGCACCCGGAGGAAACCCACACAGACACAGAGAGAGAATGTGCAAATTTCACACAGATTGTCGCCCGACGACAGAGTTGAATCCAGGTCCGTTGCATTATGAGGCAACTGTGCTACCCGCTGTGCCACCATGCCACCTCTTTGGGGCTGTGGTAAATGCAAGCTGTGATTTACAATTAGGTCAGCAGCAAATATTTGGGTTTGGTGTGCACCATTTTTTCTGACACTGAAGATCTTCTTTAAACCTATTCAATTATAAATTTGTTTCATCCTGCTGGTGGTGGTGGTGGTGATCTGGTGATGGCTTGAAACATTGCTTATCCACAGATTTCCGATTTGTCCAGACGCATGTCTTCCATTGAGCGCATGCTAAGCAGACTGGAAGAGAAGATGACTCCTAGCTCTGTAGAGGTAATCAATCACAGTTGTAAAATTATGATTAATGGGTGCTTTCAAATGAAGCAAGTTAAAAATAAAAAAAATACACTTTGTACTTTTAAATTATCAATAAGTATGATATATTTTTGATTGTAGACTGCCAAGGAAAGTGACTTTAATATTTCCTGTTTGGGTTTGCTGCCTGACAGCTGAGGTTTTGCATAAAACTTCCAAGAGGCTGTAATTATGCTGATTTCTGGATTTGTCTGAACGATAACAATTCACTTATCCACAATTTACCAGAAGGGAAGGTCATCCATACCTGAAGGTACCTAAAGCAGGATTGCTGGAGAACTTTTGGATGAAATTGAACTTGTAAACAAGTTAACTTATATTCCAGGATGTTCGGTCTCCCAAACCAACCCTACATTGTTTTTCTGTTTATTCTTAATATCTATGTTGCATGGTTTCATCTGACCTGCCAAAGAAAAGACACCGTACAACCTTCCCTCTTGGTAATCCACATGCGACAGCTGAACTTGGCATTTTTTCCAGGTGTATAATTTGCACAGGCATGTAATTAGGCAGATGAAGCTTTTTGGCTACCCTCACCATCTTCACTGAAGTGGAAGGGGATGAACAATTAATAAAGGAAAGTTTGGTCGGTAGAATGATAATAGGGTCAGATTGAACTTCCCAGTATGGCTGGGGTTAGTAAGATAAGAAGGAAAGATGTAAAACCAAAACCTCAAATCTCTAAACCAACTCACCTTGAACTTTCCATTGACAGTTCTAACAGATGGAGGCAGACGTTTGATGGCAAGTCTGTTACCAAGAAGCACGCTTGTTCATTTAATTGTTTTAAGAGGATACACTATCACCTTTTCCCCTTAAACAAAGAAAATGACAGCACAGGAACAGGCGCTTTAGCCCTCCAAGACAGCGCTGATCCAGATCCTCTCTCTAAACCTGTTGCCTATTTTCTAACAATCTGTATCCCTTTGCTCCCTGCCCATTCCATGTATCTTTCTCGATACATCTTAAGTTATGCTATCATGCCTGCCTCTACCACCTCCGCTACCACCGCTTTCCAGGTACCCACCACCCTCTGCATAAATACCTTCCCTTAAACTTCTCCCCTCTCATCATGAACTCATGACCTGTAGTAATTGAGTCCCTTACTCTGGGAAACAAGCTTCTTGCTATCCACCCTCTCTATACCTCTCATGATTTTGTAGACCTCAATCAAGATTCCCCCCCCCTCAACCTCCCATCTCTCTAATGAAAATAATCCTAATCTACTCAACCTCTCTTCACAGCTAGCACCCTTCATATCAGGCAACATCCTGGTGAGCCTCCTCTGCACCCTCTCCAAAGCATCCACATCCTTTTGGTAATGTGGCAACCAGAACTGTCCCAGTATTCCAAATGTGGCTGAACCAAAGTCCTATACAACTGTAACATGACCTGCCAACTCTTGTCCTCAATACCCTATCCAGTGAGGGAAACCATGCCTTTTTGATCACTCTATCGACTTGCATTGCCACCTTCAGGGTACAATGGACCTGAACACCCAGATCTCTCTCTGTACGTCAATTTTCCCCAGGACTTTTCCATTTACCATACAATTCGATCTAGAGTTGGATCTTCCAAAAAGGCATCACTTCACATTTTCCCGAATCGAACACCATCTGCCATTTCTCCATCCAACTCTCCTTGGTTACAACAACTCCATGATCAGAAAATCCAGGGAGTTGAGCGCTGCTACATGTTTCTAGCACTGTTTGTTGGCCAAGCAGAGTGTATCCCTGACGTAGCAACGCCATAGCAGTACCCCAGAGCTCCAGCGCCCTCCCAAAGCCCTTCAGGATCTGCAAACATTTCCCCTCCCCCCACATTGTCGAAGCACCATGCATTCATTTACTCCACTTGCCTCTCATATGACTGGTATTGCTGCAAACTTCATACACATGTCTCTCAGCTTCCACAGACTCCCAGCTATTCTGAGAAGACAGCATGTCAACCAAACACTACACATTGCAACACACTCAATTACATTCTTCCCCATTTTCTTGCAGGACAGGATTGTATATGACAGCAGCTATAGCAAAGATTAGGTTGAGGACAGGCATTGCTGCATCACCACCTTACCACGGAAGCAACAAGCCCTGGATGTTTTGATACAGCGAGGTTGATAATTTGAATTGCTATCATGATCCAGGATTATATTACTGCGTTATGCACCTCAGAAAGCTCCTTTCATCCATGTTTTGCAATTGTTATGAAGAATATACTGCAGATAGTTTGATCGTCAACTCTTTGCTTTCTATCCAGCATTCATTGCCATCACCCCAAGCTTCTCCTTGTGTATTTAGACTTTC
This sequence comes from Hemiscyllium ocellatum, assembly GCF_020745735.1. Taxonomy (NCBI): domain Eukaryota; kingdom Metazoa; phylum Chordata; class Chondrichthyes; order Orectolobiformes; family Hemiscylliidae; genus Hemiscyllium; species Hemiscyllium ocellatum. The sequence goes on along the minus strand of NC_083407.1, from coordinate 90,929,740 downwards.
AGTGTCCCCATAGCCTGTCACCAGCCAGTAGGACATAAGGATGAAAGCCTAGAGGGAAACTATCACTTGACCTGACATTCATGGCCACAAGCTCAGTAATGACACCGCGTGTAATAGAAGGTGGTGTAGAAGCAGGAGCTGCAAGTTGTGAGTACCTCAGAGCAAGTGGGTTTCAGCCAGCTTGGTGAGGAGGAAACACACATGCTAACTCCCTAGAGAATGCAGTTGCACACTAGATCCATTGCCAGTGTGGATTCTGAAGAGTATTGTATCAGAGGCGTTATACACTGAGATGCTTGGTATGCACATACTTCAAAGCAACAGTCTTATCAGTGTTGTGACATTATTAAAACTGGCTGCAAGATGGCAGCTGTCAGTCAGTGCTTCAGAGTAGAAGTCACATGATTATGGCATTGCTACTGAGTGCATTTCTAGCTCAAACACCCCTCTTTTCAACCGACAAAAAATTACATGCTTCACAAACCCTACATGAACTCTCGCTTATTGAAAACATTGAAGGTTTGCACCCAGACTGCTTCTCCAACAATTAACTCTGACAATGCAGTATTGTCAGAATGAAACTTGGCTTTCTGATTCTCCCACTCAAGCCTGTTGCTGTATTTGTCTTCAGGAGCTTTTTTGGCAATGGGTAGAGGAGTTTGGGTTCAGTGTGACATTAGTCTTTGTAATGGATTACTTCCACTACCATCAGTAGGTGTGTTTCTTTGGAGGATTGCTTTGTATGCAGACACACTGGACTTATCTGATCACTTCATGATTCCTTTGGTGACTCCCATAGCCATTCAGCTTTTGAAACTGTTTGCGGTTAGTGTGGAGATGATGTATGATATTGAATTTTCCAATTGTTAATGAAGCAGCTGGATTTTTCGCTCATGGACTGAGAGCATTATCACTCACCACCATGTCAGGAATGCTGCGAATAGCCAAGTGTGCTGTTCGGCATTCAGCAATTCCAACAACAATTGTTGAAGAACACTGCCAGGCATCGGCATTGAGGTCCTCATTGAGAAGAGAATCCTGCGATAATGAAGAAATCTGCCCACAGCATGATTGATGGTCTGTCTGTGATTTCATATGTGACCAGAGGCTCTCTAGCTTTCTTAGCTGAGTCATAGAGATGTACAGCTTGGAAACCGACCCTTCAGTCCAACTCGTCCATGCCAACCAGATATCCCAATCCAATCTAGTACCACCTGCCAGCACCTGGCCCATATCTCTCTTCCTATTCATATACCCATCCAGATGCCTTTTAAATGTTGTAATTGTAAAGCCTCCACCACTTCCTCTGGCAGCTCATTCCATACACGCACCACCCTCTGCATGAAAAAGTTGCTCCTTAGGTCCCTTTTAAACTTTTCCCCTCTCACCCTAAACCTATGCCCTCTAGTTCTGGACTCGCCCATCCCAGGAAAAAGACCTTATCTACTTACCCTATCTATGCCCCTCATGATTTTATAAACCTTTATAAGGTCACCCCTCAGCCTCCGACGCTCCAGGTAAAACAGCCCCAGGCTATTCAGCATCTCCCTATTGCTCAGATCCTCCAACCCTGGCAACATCCTTGTAAATCCTTTCTGAACCCTTTCAAGTTTCACAACATCTTTCCTAATTTCAAAGCTTTGTATTGTCAGTGTGGTCCTTGAAGTTGTTTGACTAGTAGAGTTTATTTCTTGCCTCCTTCCGCCTTGATTCAATTCCCTTGATAGTTTGCATAGATACATTTCAGCATCTCTCCTCTCAAACTCCTTTGGGATAATGATTCAATTTCCTCTGGGAAAAGAAAAGATCTTGGGCAGCTAATTCATCTATGCATGCCCAATACATTTTGAGAACATTAGATGTTAGAGCAGATTTGTTGAGGTGGGGACCTAACGGAGGTGTACAAAATTATAAAGAGTATTGATTGGCTGAGTGGGAAGAAATATTTCTCCTGGGTAGAGGGAACAATAACCACGGTGCAGAGGTGTAAGGTAAGGGGCTGGAGGTTTAGAGGAGATTCGAGGACACCCCAGAAAGGGGAGGTATCTGGAATTCATTGAGTGAGAGGGTGGTGGAGGTGGAACCCACATAATATTGAAGGTATATTTAGATGAACAACTTAAAGACCATAGCATGCAAGGCTACAGGCCAAGTGCGAGAAAATAGGTTTAAAATACATGGGTGTTAAATGACTGGCATGGTTATGATGGGCCAAAAGGCCTCTTTGCGTACTACAAGATTCTGATTCTTTGTATATCCTTGATGCTTTGAGGTCATCCTTTCATCACTACTTCGTGTAACACTTGGAGAGTTGCATCTTGTAATGCTTAGCAGGCTTTCTCACGCCATCATCTCAAACCTGCCTCATTAATTAAGAACTATGACCCCATAGTGTTCCACTCGTCCTGTTCTCCCACTCGTCCTGTTCTTCTGCTTGCCATGGATGGAAATTCTCATCTCTGCCAAGAATTCCTGATACCCACACCATTTTCGAAACCCAGTATGTACCCAGTCAAGCAAGTTGCTCTACATATAACACGTGCCTGTAGGAGGACAATATCCATACATGATTTGGAGATGCCGATGTTGGGGTGTACAAAGTTAAAAATCACTCAACACCAGGTTATAGTCCAATAGATTTACTTGGAAGAACTAGTTTTTGGAGCCTTCAGGTGGTTGTGGAGTATAATATCATAATACACAGAATTTATAGCAACTGTTTAGAATGTGATGGAACTGAAATTATGTACTGGGAAAAAAACTAGATTGTTTATTAAACCTCTCCTCTTTTAGAATGACCATGTTGATTTCAGTTCTTTGATATGTAAACCTTTTTTAAAGTTGCATTCTCAAGTGAACTTTAACAATAGGTGCCATGTTGTCTCAGATAATGCATTGAAGGTGTGAGGCTTAATCTTTGAAGAGCTACTCGTGGGTCGTTTGGCAAGTGAATGCAGCATGAGCTAAATATTAAAAACACCACAAAGTCTCCAGTGCGAGGCAATTTTGTGCCCCATCTGTATTTTATTGAGAGATTTTACTAATGAATATGATGCTGTGTGTACACCCCTGCATCAAATTAGTTAGCTGCATCCTCCCTTTGTCTACTTCCACAATAAAGCTAATGTCTGACTGGGTAAAGGTTAAGTCAGTTATTGCAGATTTCTTTCTTCTCCCAAGGCTGAATTATTTTCTTGCAAAACATTCTAACACACCGAATGTAGAGAGGCATAGAATTGCATTCATTAGGATATTTGAATAAAGATGCTATTAAAAGGAACTGAAGAGTAAATACATTTGGAAAGCTTCTCTGAAGGTTTATAAGAAAATTTCACTTGAATAATGTACGCAGTGTATTAACTGGGAAAAAAAACAGTTTGTTTGTTACTTTGAAACAGGATATGTAATACTGCAAGAAATGGTTTTTTGGTCTGAAAAGGTTCATTGAAAAGGTTACAAGCAAGAAGCTGGAAAGGTGGAACTAATTGGATAGCTCTTTCAAAGAGTTTGCGTTAGCAGAATGGGCCAAATAATGTCCTCCTATGTAACATGTTTCTAGAGCAGTGCTCAGTAGCTAATTAATGGATGATATTTGATTAATCTAATTGAATTTTTGATGAAGTAATGGTTTGACAAAACAATGCATTGGAGGTTATCTGTATGTATGTTAAGAAAGTGACGAAGTATTGCATAAAAGACAGGTTAATGAATTTGAAAATCATGGAATCAGAGGGTCTGTGTTGTCTTGAGTGAGAATAAAAGGCTTAAAGCCTGAAAAGAGATATCGAATATTGGGTTGAACAATTTCAAATCCTAACCGATGTTCCCATTTGTTTTTCCGATGCCAAATGGTAGCAATGGTTCTGTTGTTTTATTATTATTTGCTCCTCTGGACCCTTCGTTGTTCCTTTTCTCATTATTTCTTTTCTTTCCACATTCTTTCCTTCCTCCTTTTGCATTGCATCATCACCCCTTTTTGATATTTAATCACTTTTGCCTTCCATACTATCACTGACCCTCCATTTTATTTTCTTTTATTTTCATTCCTCCTTTTCACTTAGTCCTTGCTTACAAACTGTTGTAACTTTAATGTTTTCCATTGTGATGAAAGAGCACGAAAATCTTTAATCTTGTTTCTGTCTCCACAGATGCTGCCTGACCAGCTGAGTGTTTCTGGTATTTTCTGGTATTATTTCAGATCTCCAGCACTTTCCCGTTGTTAAACATTGATCAAACTAATTTTGCATTGATCAACAAGTCTGCCAGCAGGACAAATGAGCCTTTTTTTAAAGAACAGTTCTGAGGAAGACGCTAGAACTGAAATGTTAACCTAGAAACTCATTGCTTAGGTACAATGTAATAAAAAGAACTGAGTTCTCAAGGAGAGCAGTCTGAGGTCCTGTGTGATCAAAGAAACCATCTGCTGATGAGCATCGTAGCGTTGCAGTAGATAACTTACAAACCCAAAAGGTTTTCTCAAAAGTGTACAGCCTAAGTTGTTGTTTGATTTATTGAGTACTCAAAGAAGAAAAGCTTTCTGGGTTATTATTTTATAGTGAGCACTATCAATGGCCATGATTCCACAGTGTAGGAAGGACAGGGATCAGTCAGTATTCCCAATCCTGCAGGGAACACTAGTATTCTTTGATGACTCACAATTGAATAGTCAGCCAACATTCAATGTCCAGAACAGTAAGTTGCAGAATACTCCCTTGACTGAGGTAGCGGACCACAGTGGTATATGGGGAATGTGGTGTAAATGAAGAAGGGAAACTTGGGACGCTACCAACTAAATTCCCATTGCAAAACTTCTCAGTTCCAATATGTAATGTGTTCAAGTGGCAATGCTTAAAGTTTTTTACTAGAGACAAGCTGATGATAAATATGAACTTCTAACCCTGTGTAGGATATTTCAGTGTCTTGGAGGAAATAAATTACAGGCAAAGTTAAATCGTTGATAAGAAAAAAAAGTGATTGAGAGCAATTAATTTTTTTTAAAAAGTATTCTGTTATTTATTAACAGGAACACAGAATGAAAGACCAAAGAGGTTATGTTAAACTTTAACTCGGTCTCAGCTGGAATATTGCGTTCAATTCTGCCTGCCACAATACACAATCTGAAAGCATTGGAAGGAGCGGTAGATGACATTTATGAAAACAATTCCAGGAATGAGAAACTTCAGTTACAAAGATAGTTTGGAGAAGTTATCTTTGAGAGGGGCAGGCTGAGATTTGATGGATGTAATCAAAATCAGTGTGGCTCCCACTCATGAAAGGGTTGAGAACAGGAGGGCATGGATTTAAAGTAATTGGCGAAAGAAGCAATAGAAATATGAGAAAATGTTTAAGATGCCTGAAAAGGTGGTAAAGACAGGCTCAATTAATACATTCAAAAGAGAGAAGGAATGATGTGTGGAATTATGAAGAGGAGATGAAGAATGGTACGAGTTGAAATGCTCATTTGGAGAGTGGGTAGACACAGGGGGCTGAATGGTCTCCTTCTGTAGTGTGAAATTCCATGGTTGTATGGATGTGTATCTGAAGTTCAGTAGCCTGCATGGCTCTAGGCTAGGTGCCGGAAGATGGGTGGCCAACTTCTTTTCCATCCAGGACAAATACAATGGATTGAATGGCCTCTTTCTGTGGTCGTAATTTTCCAATGGTTGTAGGATCAGCCATGAACTTATCAAGTGAGGGGCCAAATGGTCTACACCTGCTCCAGATTTTAGGTTTGCATATTCATCAATTTTCTCTGCAATAGCTTCTTTTGAGACCTGACTCTCAGTTTGAAAATATTTTTAAGCATTTTGTTTGTTTGTTTGTTTGTTTGTTTTTAATATGATACTAATTGTTCTTCTATTACTGGGATAGGTTTGTAGTTTCTACAATTCAAACGGTTATAGAATTTTCCCTTTACAAAGTTCTGCTTTTTCTTTCTTTTCTATTATTAATTTTCTAGAATAGCAAGATAAATGTTCCATGGTAGATGATATTAAATACCTCCAAATGGGGAAACAAAAGTACTGCTTGTGCTAATATAGTCTGTAATCCATGAATCAATGAAACGCAATGAAAACTTTATCAAATAAATAGTTCAATGTTGAGGAAAGATGTTGTCAAACTTGAAACCAGAAGAGATTCACAAGGACTTTGCCAGGGTGGGAGGGTTTCAGCAATAAGGAGAGGCTGAATAGGCTAGGGCTATTTTCCCTGGAGTGTAGGAGGTTGAGGAGTGATCTTATAGAGGTATATAAAATCATAAGGGGCATGGATAGGGTGCATAATCGAGGCCTTTTTCCAGGCTGGGGTAGTCTAAAAGTAGAGGGCATAGGTTAAGGTGAGAGGGGTAAGATTTAAAAAAGGCCTGAGGGTCAACTTTTTCATGCCGAGCTGGTGTGTTAATGGAATGAGCTGCCAGAGGAAGTGATGGAAGTGGCTACAATTACATTTAAATAGCATCTAGATAGGTACATGAATAGAAAGAGTTTAAAGAGATATGGAACAAATGCTGGCAAATGGGACTAGATTAAATTAGGATAGCTGGTCAGCATGGATGAATTGAGCCGAAGGGTCTGTTTCCCTGCTATCTAACTCTATGATTGATACCAGAAATATGGGAAAGGGTGAACAAGATTGGGTCTCTTTTCTCTTGAAAAGAGAAAGCTGATGGATAACTTAATAGACACCTTCAAAGTTATGAAAAAGTAGACATAGGGATTTTTCCATTCCATGGAAGAGTTAGACTAGGGTTGGCTGGAGGTGTGGAGAACCATCAGTAAGGTCGTCGCCCAGGAATCAAATAGAGAAGTTAGAAAAAAACTTCTTTACCTAAAGAATAATGAGAAGCTGTAAATTGCAATCAATGGGAGCAGTTGAGTTGATTGGTGTGGATGTATTTAGGACATTTGATAAATGTTGGAAGGAAAATGGAATAGTGCTGCTGTCGTTAAAGTAAGGAAGGATGGGAGGAAGCTTTGGTGTAGTATAAGTGGCAGTTTAGGCAGGCTAGATCCAATTACGTGTTTCTGTGCAGTATATTCAAAAGAATAGCTCCTTTCAAGACCTGAGGATGTAGGATGCACGTAAATAGCTTGAGTTTAATCTTTTAAAATTCTCATTGAATTTGCAGTCATTGGCCAACTCTGGTGGGCTTCCAGCATCGTCTCTAGTTGATTCAGAAGCCTCAGGTCTTGATTTGACAGATGCGGACATAGAGGAGGAAAAGCTAAAGAAGAAATTGGGTGAGTTGGCCAGCAATATCAGTGACAAAGGCGCTTCATCTGATGAGGAAGAGGTAAAAAGGAAAACTGAAAGACCACAAGAAATGACTTCATCTGGTGAAGACCTACAAAGTGAGGCTCTAAAGGTATGGAATAATTACTGAGGTGAGACTAGATTTATCCTCTTGATATTGAGCTAAAGCTCACCTGGTAAGTTTTGAGAGATTACCTTGTTAGCTCATCTGGTAAATGTTGTTGTCACTTGCTGAGTATTATTACTGCTCAGTTGCTTAAGATCCATCCCTCAACAGATTGAATGACATTGTGTTAACAGTGTAGTAGTTGCAATGTGTTGTAACATCATATTCTTTAGACTTGGCTCCATACCTACTATTTACCTCCAAACAGCTTCCTCCATTTTGAAATTTCTTTCCAGAGGAAGGCATCATACTATAATGAGATATTACCTTACCGAATGGGAGAGCACTCAAGAATGCTTCACTGAGATAATCCTGAAACCAAGACAAGTGGCTAGTTTGACAGTACTGTTGGAAGCAGTGCGGAAATCTAACTTTAAACTGCACATGCTGGAAATATGAAACAAAATCAGAAATAGCTGGAAAATCTCAGCAGGTCTGGCAGCATTTGTGAGGAGAAAGCACAGTTAATGTTTTGGGTCCTGTGACATTGTTCAGAACGGAAGAGTCACTGGACCTGAAACTTTTAAGTTGAATCTGAAGCTTTCTATCCTGGCAATCGAACTTTGTCTGGCTTTCTTGTGGTGGGTTTGTGCTCGATAAAAGGGGGAAAAATGGAGAAAACAAGAACTTAAATGTTGAAGTCAGAGTTATTGAGCGATGGCACACACTTTCCTGCCAGTGTGAAAACTGAGCAAGCCCTGAATAAAACTGAGCTGAAATCATGGAATCACACAGTATACAAGAAGCTCTTTGACCCATTAAATCTACAAATATAACACCTACTTTAAATCTACACTAGTCCCACTTTCCAGCACTTGGCCCATAGTTTGAATGTTGTGATATTTCAAATGCCCGTCCAAGTACTTTGTAAAGCTTGTGAGATTCCTGCTTCAACTACCCTCCCAGGCAGTCTATTCCAAATAGTTGAAGCAGGAACCTCACAAATGGAATAGACTCTGGGTGAAAGTTTTTATTTCCTTTAAACCCATCCATCTTTCTTCATAAAATTGTATCTCCCCCCGACCTTGTTATTGACTCTTCAACTAAGGGAATTTGCTTTCTTGTCAGCTTATAAATGCTCCTTGTACATCTTACACATCTCAGTCAGCTCCCCCTCTCAGCTTATCTAGCCTGTCTTCATAGCTAAGCGATGCCATCCCAGGTAACATCCTGGTGTATCTCCCAGCATCCCCTCTCCAGTGCAATCTCATCCTTAAATATGAGTGGTATGAAGTGAATACTTTGGGTGGCGTGATGGTGAGAGAATGAATGCTGCAAGAGAGGTGAGAATGACTTACTGGCCCATTTGATGTATGTGTGGTGATGCAAGGGGAGAAAACTTGGAGAAGTTGGGGTTGCTGTCTTTACAGCACAGAAAGTTAAGAGGGAATTTAATAGAGGCAATCAAAATTGAAGTGTTTTGTTAAAATAAAATATAGCAGTTGTCTGCAGTGATTTAATCACAAAAACTCACAGGTTTGGGATATCTGGCAAAGGACCTGAGGTGAGAATGAGAACAGTTTCTACAAAATGAGCTAATAATCTGGAGTGCAGTACCCAAAGGCTCTCTGGATGCAGATTCTAAAACAGCTTTCAAAACGGAATTGAAGATTTCTTGTAAGGGAAGATTAGCAGGAGCACCAGGACAGGGCAAGGCAGTGGAGCCAAGTGGATAGCTTTTCTTAAGGACTGGCACAGACATGTTGGGTGAATGGCCTGCTGTGCTGTAAGATTTTATGATTTTATAATTCATGTGTCACTTAACCATGAACAGTACAGATCCAGAAAGTTCCACAGTCAATCCCTGATCTTCATCGAGTTAGGTGTTGTTTGCAGTGGAATGTCACATTTGGCGTTAGCACTTCAGCTGGATAGCGGGAGAGGGCAAAGAAGCTGCTCCTGATTTGGGATAATTTGACCATAGTGGAGATGGAGTTGAACATGAGTAGATTCAGGCTTGGTTGAGGTGCTTCCAGTTACTGGCATTAACGCCACATGATTAATAGTTTGTTTAAATAAGTTACCAGAGAGATCCACATTGTTAATAAAAATGTACCCTGGATGAGTCTCTGGCTTCCAGCAACTTGGGATGAAAATGATGGTGAGAGAAACACATAGACATTATTATTGTTGCAGAAATTCTGTGCTGCTTTACCTACATGTTCACTCAAATCAAAATGCCTAGCTCTGGCTGATAATTACTGCAGCATCAACCTGAAAAGCCATATTATTGTCACATGATGAATGCGCTATGAGTGCCTCGGAGGGCAGATTACAGTGTTCATATTTGAAGAGTATGGTGCTGGAAAAACACAGCCAGTCAGGCAGCATCCAAGGAACAGGAGAATCGATTTTTTTTCAGGCATAAGCCCTACATCATGATCCTGGAGAATTGGCAAAACAATTCTGGGTAGGAGTGAAAGGAACAGGGTAGTCATTGTGGAGGATTTTAACTTCCCCAGCATTGACAATTGGTGACGTTATTCTTCAAGCGTTATCACATACGTCACTTGGCCAACCTCATCATGTGCCTTCCTGACCAAAATTGTCAAACTCGATAGGAACCTGCAGATGGATCTTTAGCCTCAACAAGTTTCCTCGTGGCTTGCCAAATTTGGTGGAATGACACAATAAGGAACAAGCTGCTGCAAACTTTACGTCCCTCATGCCTACAGAAAATAATGCAGCTGGCAAAATGTCTGTCAAAGCCTATTTGTATGTCCTTCTCAATACCACATTTTGAGTCCAACTTTGGTAGGAAACATAGTTTGGTTATTGCAGACAGCATTTTGGTTGGACAAGTGAAGGGCAGATGGCACCATTTGTAAATCTGCCTAATTGTGATTACCATAATTGGCAGGTTACGACAACCCTGATGTAGCCACCACTTCAGTGTTTCTTTGCTGCAGATGTTTTTCTTGACCCATGTATACACTTGATGACGTTTTTCTGCTCAAAATCGGAGCAATGTACCTGAAATGAGTAAACATGTAATTTGCAAAAAATTTAAATGGCAATTTCTAAATGGCCGTTCTTGTGTTATATCCCTAATGACACTCATTTCATGAAGGAAGAGAAGGAGTAAAGGGATAGTTGTTTGCAACCTTTAAATGCAAGTTATTATGCTCATCATACCTGAGTATACAGTAAAACAGCTAAAGTCTGCTTCCAGCAATGTTGAAAATCACACAACACCAAATTATAGACCAACAGGTTTATTTGGAATCACAAGCTTTTGGAGCGTTGCTCCTTCATCAGGTAGCTCGTGGTATTTAGTTACGTTGCTGGAGTAAATCTGAAAGTACATTAATATCTTGCTCAATATACACATTCTTTAATTTTAATTTTGTCGTGTTTGAAACCAAGAAAAATACAATGATAAGATTTTGTTTCTATCTGAAAAATGGGAATGTAATAATCAGTTTTCAGGTTGATGGATGTCACTTCCAGGATTTGCTTTGACACGATGATCACATTGGGAGTGTGGCTCCAAACATAGCTTGTTCCCTTATTTCTTTGCTAACTCCTCCTCATTTGAGCTTCTCACCATGTTCTGTGATTGAAAAACCTTGCTTTCAACCATGAATATAAGTACCATATAATTTTTCTCACTGAGCCTCTGCACACAGGGACTTATGATCTGTAATGATTTTGACCACCATTGTGATATACCATGCTTTCTCTCCTTTGTTCACTCCCCTCCCTAAATCTTTTCGCCCCATATAATCTCCCCAACCCATCCATCAAAGAAAAGGTCATCACTGAATAATCCCTTATCGCCAACCCAAAGAAACCCAAACATATAAATAGAAAGCAGGAATTTTCAGCATTGCTTCATCTAAGGCCCACTGAAGATGGTACCTAGTAGGGTAACTGAAACATCTGGAAATGAACCTTGCAGCTCAGCGAGCAAACCTACATCCAAAACTTCTATCTGAGCTACAAGTCTTCTCAAAACTCCCTTAAATTACTCTCCATCCACAGTCTCCTTCCCTTCCAAGCCCTGTCTCCGATCCATCTGCACCTGGAAAACATTTTCTCCAATTCACTTCCAAAATCACAACTTTCCAGCCTTTGGTCTTTCATTCACTGCAGTTTTTATGCTGCTACCAACCTGTTGATCTGTACCTCACCACCAACTTTCATTCCCTGTTCTCCTTTGAAATCATTATACTGTGTCACCTTCGCTGTTTCCATGGCATAGCCCCCATCTTCATTTCCCTGAGTGCCTCGGATAGTCCTAGTCTAACTGAGTGCAAGCTCCCAACTTATCTCCAGTTTCCCTTTCTTCTCCAAAGCCCTTGAATCTGTTGTTGCTTTGCAAATCCATAACTCCTTCCCTCGAACTCCATGCAAGAATCCCTCCAACACAGAGCTGAATGAATTTGGCAGACAATTGGTTTTAGCCATGCCTGCCAGACCTGGTTAGACCACATAAAACATTGTTAGGTTGTGATCACTAGCCCAGGATCATCCTGAAATGCAGTGGCAAAGCCCAGGCCATTCTTTTACTGGAAACCATCTTCTTAAACCTCTGTATTAAACCCTGCCTCATCCCTTTTTTAAAAAAATCCAAACCCCACTGTCCTCACAAACTACCACACCATCTCTGACCTCCTTTTCCTGTCTGAAATCCATGACCATCTTTCCAAGAACTTCATGCATGAAACTCTCCAAACAAATTTCCACTGTGCCATAGTGTTCAAACAGCTCTGATCAGGATCATAAATTACATATATGTGACTGTTACTATTAGACTAGTCATTGCTGTTCTGTTTGACCTGTCTTTGACAAACTATTCTCCTCCAATACATCTCCAATGACTTAGAATCCTTACAATGCAGAAGCAGGGCATTTGGTCCACAACATCCCACACAGACCCACCTCCCTCCCGAAAACCCTGCATTTCCCATGGCTAATCCACCTAACCTACACAACTTTGGAATGTGGGAGGAAACTGGAGTACCCGGAGGAAACCCATGCAGACATGGGAGCATGTGCAAGCTCCTCACAGACCAGTCTCCCGAGACTGGAATTGAACCTGAGTCCGTCGAGCTGTGAGGCATCAATGCTAACCACTGAACCACTGTGCCATTTTAACTACTTTGGTTCCATTCTCATTTATCTAGAAATGGCTTATTTTTCTGCTTGTACACAGTTATCCTTTGCATCTCATAAGATGTGTCCTTTGCCCCCTCCATATTCCGGTCTACCTGCTGCCCCTCAGCATTGATAATGCAGCATCAGTTTCCACATGTGCACTCACAATAACTTGCTTGACCACATCATCACCTCCCTGACCCATCCACAGTTTCTTTATTGTCACACTACTTACCCAATGTCTGGTACTGAATGAGCAGAAATTCCAGTTGAACCAACATTCTTCCCTCAGTGAAATCAGATTAAATGATCAGTCATTCATTTGACGATTGTGAGCCTTGCTGTACATAAAATGGCTACCATATTTCTTTAAGTAACAATGACTTAATCTTCAAAACAAACTAAAACGCGGATGACATTTTTTCTAGCCATACCGAATAGATGCTTAACACCAAAGGAAACTGAGAAAAAATGAAACCAAATAAAGCAGAGTTTCTTTTCAGGTTAATGGAATGGAGGGGTGACCTCTTCGACTATTTAATATCAAAACAAACTAATATATACATGACATTTTTCCCGCCCTAGCTGCTAAAAAGCAAAAGGATTATCTGCAATTTGCAACATCCTGTTAGGATATAACCCCATCATATGAGCCTGGGAGTATGAACCAATATTGCTGAATAAACCACCAGAAAATCTGAGATACTGCCCCTTCCCGAATCTGTTGGAACATACTACCATTTTGCTTATTTTGGATTGTCACCAACATTGCAGTATAGCTGGCAGCATTAACAACGAAAGCACTCGTTTCCAGTGCCAGTGAACTTAGCTTTGTAAACGGGAGGTATCTATTTTTCTGGAACCCGCTTGTGTAGATTGTATTGCTATCAGCAAGTAAGAAGCTGAACCTTTAATGAAGAAAAGCAGCAGTCTTTGGGCTCAGCTCACTGATGCAATAGTCCACATGACCCACATCTTAATGAAAGGAAGAAGACTTTCTAGTGTTCCATTAGCCCATTATTAAATGATCGAAGAGGTTACCCCTCCATTCCATTAACCTGAAAAGGAACTCTGCTTTATTTGGTTTCCTAATGGTTCTTTTGTCTCAGTTTCCTTTTGCTTTTAAGTAGCTATTCAGTATGACTGGAAAAGTGTGCGCATATTGGTTTGTTTTGATATTAAGTAATATAAACATTTTCAAATCTAGCCTAGTATTGATAGTCCTAGGGAATATAACAGAATTAGCAATTAGCAACATCTTGTCTCATATTGACCTTTCACCACCCCCACCCCACACCCCCAAAATTCTTGTCAATGGACAGTCTTGTTGTTTTGAACATGTGGTAAAAATAAGGCCTTTTCCTCAAGTTGTAAACATTAATTAAAGTTAAGAGGGTGGGGGTCAACAGTGCAGAAGAATAGAGAAAGGAGTACTGTAGGATGCTAGTTTTTCTGCCTTGAGTAAACCATCCGAACTGGAATTAATCCAGTTTCTGAATTAACTCATCACAGTAGGTACAGGGGCATTACTGTTGTCTTTCTCAATCTCTAGGTAAAAAAGAGAGGATAATGAATCACAACTTGCTCTGCTCAGTATTCTCCATTGGCTTTTCTATAGTGTAGAGCAAACGTGGTTGACTGAGAACAAGACCAGACTTGGCTGTGTTTTCCTGAGTAAGCTGGCAATATCCAGGACCACACATGAGACGCCACAGCATCTTCAGGCCCAGAGTCACAGAATTGTTACAACACCGAGGAGACCTCCACTTCACTGTGCCTGTGCCGTATCTCCATACAAGCAATTAGCACTGTTGCCTCACAGCGCCAGAGACCCAGGTTCAATTCCCGCCTCAGGCAACTGTCTGTGTGGAGTTTGCACATTCTCCCCATTACTGCATAGGTCTCCGGGTGCTCCGGTTTCCTCCCACAATCCAAAAATGTGTAGGTTTGGTGAATTGGCCATGCTAAATTGCCCATAGCATTAGGTGAAGGGGTAAATGTAGGGGAATGGGTCTGGGTGGGTTGTGCTTCAGCGGGTCAGCATGGACTTGTTGGGCTGAAGGGCCTGTTTCCACACTATAAGTAATCTAATCTAATCTAATCTAATCTTTTCCATACCCCTGCGTGTTCTTCATTTCCAAACAATCATCAAATCCCGTCTTGAACATCTCAAATGAATGTACCTCCTTCTCCCTGTCAGGCAGTGCATATCAGACTCCACCCACTGCATGTCAACGTTGTTCTTCATCTCGCAATTGATTTTTCTTAATTTTTCCAACATATAGACTCAGGAGTCATACAGGTGTACCTTTCCCCATCTGTTCTGTTCAGACCCCTCTTAATATTGAACAGTTCCATCAGGTTTCCCTTTAACTTTTCTTCAAGGAGAACAGTCTACTCCATCTGTTTCCTTTGCTTATGTTTTGGTTCCCTGAGACTACTTTGTAATGTTTTCTGCCTCTCTCTAATACCTTCACATCTTTCCGGAACTGGATGCAGTACTTCAGTTGAGGCCAAACCAATGGTCTGTATGAGTTTAACCTAACTGCTTCACCTTTGTACTTTATACCTTTAATATTAAACTTACAATGCTGTGTATTTTACTAGCCACTTATTCAACCTGCTCTGACACTTCTGATAATTTGGCATCTGTACACGTCACACCCCTTTTAGAATTGTACCTGCTATTTCAAAATTATTCTCCATGTTCTTCCTGCCAAGGGTCATGGGTTCAATTCCCACCATGGTAGATGGTGAAATTTGAATTCAGTAAAATGTCTGAAATTAAAAAGTTAGCCTAATGGCAACAGGTAAACCACTGTCTGTTGTCAAAAAAGTCCCCTTCTGATTCATAATACCCTATGGGGAAGGTAATCTGCTTTTATTATCTGGTGTGGGCTACATGTGACTTCAGACTGTCAGCATTGTGGTTGACTCATAACTGCCATTTGAAATGGCCTCACAAGCTACTCAGTTCAGGGGTAATTAGGGGTGGGCAGCAAATACCAGCCTTGCCAGCGTTACCCACTTCACTTGTAAGAGTAAGAAGCCCACAATGGTCTGCATAAATATATATTTGAAAGTGTTAATACCTGATTGAATGTAATAAGCGCCACCCACTATGATGATGACATGAGGGTTTGGTGGGAGTACAAAGTAGAATCTCATGGAAGACAAGCCTCAGGCTAGGTTGCCCAACAGTCTTGACAATAATGTACAGTCTCCTCTTCCACCCTGTGGATAGTCGCAGAGATGTAGTAAACTACATCTTGGTTAGTCAAAAAAATTCTTCTTGTGAGCCCAGAGGATGGCTAAACTCTCACACAACTGACCACTCGAAACAAGCCCCCATACTTGATATAGATGGTAACACACACACACACACACACACCAACATGGTGATCAGCATGGTAGCAATGCCAGCCTCAATGAGGCAAACATGCTGGTACCCTAGAAGACATTTGGAAAAACAGTCATGTGAATGTTGTGGCACCAGGTTCGCATCAGTTGGCTTTATGTAGTTGTGTGTTAGGTCAGTGGATTTTCTTGTTTGACTCAACAGCACAACTGAGGAGACAGAAGAATTGCAGCTTGAATGGAGATTTGCGAATGGAAAGAGTGAGTCAGTGGTATGGTGTGGTGATCCCAGCTGATGTTACGACTAGAACATCTGGACTGACCGAGATAGATCAGATGGATTTTTAAAAATTCAATGTGGTGGTATTTCACTGAAATATTAACATGCAATGCTGTAGATTTAGTCTTAACAATAAAAGAGGTTTACTTTAAAAAGACAGATAAAGATAAAATATAACAAACAAATCTAGATATATAGCACTATTGGTAAGATTTCAAAACACATGATGGAATAAAATTTGATCTGTTCCAAAACCATCACCTTACTTTACTTCAGGAGCAGGGAGAGTTCCCTCCACTACCGCATTCTTAGGTTTGACTTAATTGTTTCTTTGATTCCTGGTCTTGAGAGCTTGATAGTCTTTCTCATCATTATTCACAGAACAGAGCATAATCTTTCTTAGCTTTACTTAATTCTGAGGGTTATAGCTAAACACTTCTGGTCCAGAATTTTCAAAGAAATTCTCTTACACAATGGTTCCTAATCTGAACTAACTCCTATCTCCAGGAGAAACTGTTCTTAAATCTGACCCCACACAGGTCCACAGCTAACTGAAACAAAAGCTTTCCTCTATATGGATTTTTCCTAAGCAAACGTTACTACTTGATTCTTTTAAACCAAAACCAAGCTTTTGCCTTTCAACGTTTGCTCTTTCCAATCATAAAGCCGTTACATTGCTAACAAACGCACATCATTACTCCGGGAGGGCCCCAGTCAACCACTGTCTGACACACAGATAAAAGCAAAATACTGCGGATGCTGGAAATCTGAAATAAAAAGAGGAAGTACTAGAAAAATTTGACATATCCAGCAGAATCTGTGAGGAGATAAACAGAATGTTCTTTTGAGTCTGATATGACTTCAGTCAAAAGATCTTTTGGCAGAACTTATGAATATTGATGTTCAGAGAAACAGAGGTATACTTGTGCAGGGAAGACAAGAAATTAGTGTGCAGGAACAGCAAGCAATCAAGAAAGTAAATAGCGCATTGACCTATATTATAAGGAGGGTTGGAGTACGACAAAAAAGAAGTCTTTGCTACAATTCTGTGGGGCCATGGTAAGGATCAGACTTTGAAGTCATGTACTTTAGCCCTCTCAGAATGAGTGCTAACACTGAACCTGCATGTTGACCTCAAAAGATTCCGGAATTCGAACTCCTAAGTTCTTTTGTGCTTCAGATTTCTGAAACCTTTCCCGATTCATAAAATAAGCTATGCCTCTTCTTCCTACCAAACTGCCTACAACTCAACATAGTGCAGTAGAAAGAATTAGATTTCCCCTTGCTTGGCAAATACTGTGCTCTTAAAAAGTGTTAGAGTTGGGGACCAATTTTCCATGTAAAATTTTATTGTGGATAGCTAGTTTTTACAATGCTTGGTTTCTCTATAAACTTGTTCTTCAAGACTGCACATTCACAATATGCGACACAGGACCACATCTGTGTTGCATCCATGCAGTTTAATAGGGGAATTGCTGCTATGTCACAAAACATTTAAGATCTAGGTTTCTGACAAAAGTTAGAAACCTAAAGGGTCAATGCCATCATCCTGTTCCCAATGATGCTGTCAATGCAGCTGAGGATTTCCAGCACCATTTGTTTATTTCAGTTTTGCAGTGTCTACTATTTATTCTGGCTAAAAATTGGCTCTTGTATACCTATTTCCAGTTTCAAAGTTTAACCCCAAATACAGCACAGAATGAGGTTTTTAAATGAATGGTAATGTAGGATCAAGTAAAGTTAGAGCATGTGGGATTCTGGGTAAACGTGCCAATTGGACACAAAATTGGCTTGATGGTAGGAAACAGAAGATGGCGCTGGAGGATTGTTTTTGGATTGGAGGCCTGTGACCAGCAGTGTTCCACAAGGTTTGGTTATGTAAATGATTTGGATGAGAGTATAAGGAGCATTGTTTAGTAAGTTTGCAGATGACACCAAAATTGGTATAGTGGACAGTGAAGAAGGTTATCTAAGATTACAAAGAGATCTTGATCAATTCAGTCAATTGGCTAAGGAGTGTCGGATGGATTTTAATTTGGATAAATACAAGGTACTGCATTTTGGTAAAACAAAGAAGGACAGGACTTATACATTTCATGATAGGGCCATGGGTAGTGTTGTACAATAGAGGGACTTAGAGGTTCAGTTACATAATTCTTTGAAATTTGCATTAAATGTACACAGGGTGGTTAAGAAGGCCTTTAGCATGTTGCCTTCATTGCTCAGACCTTTGAGTATAGGAGTTGGAACATCATGTTTAGGTTATACATGACATTGGTGAAGCCTCTTCTGAAGTACTGTGTACAGTTCTGGTCACCCTGCTGTAGGAAGGATATTATTAAATTAGAGAGGGTTTATTGAAAGATTTACCAAGAATAGAAGGTTTGAGTTATAAAAATAGTCTGAGACTTGTATCACTGGAGTGTAGGGAGTTGAGGGGTGACCAATCGAGGTTTATAAAATCATGAGGGGCATGGATAAAGTGAATAGCAAAGGTTTTTTTTCCCTAGGGTGGGGGAGTTCAAAACTAGGGGCATATTTTTAAGTGAGAGGAAAACTTTTAAAAAGGACAGGAGGGGCAACTTTTTTACACTGAGAGTGGCTCGTATGTAGACTGAAATTCCAGATGAAATAGTGAATGCAGATACAGATGCAATGTTTAAAAGACATTTAGATAGGTACATGAACAGGAAGGGTTTAGAGGGTTATGGGCCAAATGCAGGCAGTTGGGATTAATTTAATTTGGGAACTTGGTCAGCGTGATCTAGTTGGACCAAAGGGCGATTCTGTGCTGGATGACTCTGTGACTCACACTTTCCAATATTGTATTCCATCCGCCACTCTTTTGTCTCTGTACTACCCCATTCAAGTCCTTCCCATTCCTCACTACTGCCTTTCCCTCCACCTATTCTTGTGTCACCTGCAAATTTAGCAACAGTGCCCTCAGTTCCTTCATCCAGATTGGTAATGTATAACATACATTTACCCTTGCAGAACTCCACTAGTCACTGGCTGCCATCTGAAAAAGACCCCATTATCCTCCCCTCCCTGCCTTCTGCCAGTCAGCCAATCCTCTATCCATGTGCCCAGCAGCTTCCTATGCAGCATTTGTAAAGGCCTTCTTGAAGTCTAATTGGATAATGACCACTGGCTATTCTTTGTCTGACTTGCTCATCACCTTCTCAAAGAATCCTGATCAATTTGTCAGGGATGATGTCCCTTGATGAAGCTGTGCTGAATCAGCTGTATTTTACCACGCACTTCCAAGTGTTCCACAGTCTCATCCTTAAATAACAAACTCTGAAATTTTACCAACCTCCAAGGTCAGACTAACCAGCGTATAGTTTCCTGTCTTCGGCCTCCCTTTGTTCTTACATTGAGCTTCCTGGATGCCGCTGATTCCTAAAAAATCACCACCACAATATCCTGAGCTATCTCCTTAAGAATTTCGGGTGTAATCCATCTGGTATGGGTGATATATCCACCTTTAGACCTTTCAGCTTCCCCAGCACTTTATCCTTAGTGATGTCTGCTCCACCCCGTCTCTCTTGAAGAGTCTGGTATGCTGCTAGTGTCTTCCACTGTGAAGTAATGCAAAGTACCTATTGTTTCTTTGTTCCACATTACTATGTCTCCCGCCTCAATTTCCAGCAGTCTAATGTCCACTTTTACCTCTCCTTTACCTTTTACATATCTGAAAAAAAACTCTTATGATCTTCTTCTACATTACTAGATAGATTACCCTCATGTTTCATCTTCTCCTCCCTTGTTGCTTTTATAATTGTCCTCTGCTGGGTTTTAGGATTAGAGGAGGTTTCGGATAGAGAAGATTACAAAAGTGTGGGCCTGAACTTCTGAGCTGCAGCCTGGGTGCCTGAATCAGGAAGCATTGCTTTTGAACCTGGCCCCCACCATTTTCCCTGGACCGGGAGAGCGGGAGTAGGAAAAACTGGGATTGGTCACAACTTGAACACAATATTTCACAAAGGCAGCTGCAAATGTACAACTGCAGCTGACTTTTTTCTCATCCGATTTTTGCAAGGAGGAGTTGGCAAATGTAATTTGTGCATTTTAGATGTGCTCGGAGGTCTAGATATAATAGAGTTCTTTGGAAAGGTATCCTTTCAGAGAGATGAGATGCACTCGTGAGTCTGGTTGCAGGCCATGTTTCAAAAAAAAGGTCCAGTGCGCTTTGTTAGCTAAGTGTTCCCCAGGACCATTAAAAGTCGACCCCAAATGTGTATAAAAAGTGGATGAAGACCTTGGAATTGACCAGCTGATTAGAACTGTCAAGCAACTGTTATCAAGGCATTCCATTCTCTTTCCCTTTAAATATTTGAAAACTCAAACTGTTGTCAGTGTTAAGAAATAGTTCTTGCTATTTCAATAGGTCTGCTGACAACAGCCTTATGCTGAATAACTGATTTCACAAATTATATTGTCACAGCCGGTTGCCTATTAAATAACCATTTAATTGATTGTTCCAGGTGCTTATAAAGACTTAAAGTGTAATTATGAATATAAATGCTTGATTTTCTAGGAGTTTAAAGGATGTTATGTCCAGTGAAAGAGTTCTTATCAAGTAGAGTGTGTTTTTATAATAAAACAATTAATTCAACAAGAGCCATTCAAGGACTTTATTTAACCAGCATGTGAGTCATTAGATTAACTCATGACGGATACTAGGCAAGTTGGTATTGACCGAGTAAGGGCCAGGTCAGCTGGTACAAAGTTGGTATGAGGATAAGTAGAGGGGTATAGGCTGGAATGTAGGAAATGAAGGAATATGAGAATTGGATAGAGTAGCAGCCATTGGAATGGAGCATACAGTGCTGGTTGGTAGAGATTGTGGGGGAGGTGGATGTGATGGCATTGGTATGAGAGCTGTATTTATTTTTGTTTTACAACCAGAACAAAGACCTGGATCATCCTTCCCAGGACTTCCTATGCCCAGCAGCCTCTGTAGTTGCTTCTTGGTGGAACTGGGGTGGGGGAAGGCTCATTCCTGCCTCCCACAGCATTAATCCGATAGGTTTATCCTGAGGCAGGTTTACAGAGTCAGCAATTGTCCGACTCTGTGCTTCTGAGCCAGAAGGGAGTGGGGAGATATTAGTGTGATTTATAAACAAACATGAGAATTTTAAAGTCAAGATGTTGCCTATATGGGAGCGAATATGTGTCAGCCAGCACAGTGCTGAGAGGTGAACAAAACTTGTTGCAGGTTAAGACATGGCAGCACTACATTTATTAACTGAGTAAAACCAAATGTACTATTTTATTTCAGCTCAGTATTTCATCTAATGTAACCTTTAGTGCAGTGCAAAGATTACAAGAACAATAAAGATCGTAGAGAGATGGGAGATGATTGAAGAGGGTGCATAGAGCACAGCCATTATAGAAATCATGGCGACCTATTAAGAGGGAAGCAGATGAAAGTCTAAACTTATCGACATAATTAAAGCATGCCACTGTGGAACCTCACTGACTTCCACTAAATCAATAACAAAAACTTTTAGCTAAATAGATATATATTACAGAAGCAACAGCACGTTTTCTAATCACCAAGTGTGCTTGAGAAGTGCTACATGCTCTTGTTAATGACTAATGACAAGCTTATCTTTCAAATTCATATACCTTTAAAAGCTTTGTCTATTTTATACATAGACTAATTTAGGTAATGGATCTCAGTGCAGAAAAAAAAATTCCATTTCGAGCAATATGTCAAAAAAATACACTTCCACAGTATTTTTAAAAATTATAACACTGTAAAATGTGGAGTAAAGTCCCCACAATGGCTCAGCAATGTTTTTCAAACCCAACCTTAGCAGTCTGTACTGTGCTCAGTATGATATTTTCTCCACTTTACACAAGAGTTTTGCCATAGCCCCTCTGAATGAAACTACCAATTTAAATGTAAATATTTTTGCTGATGGTATTGTGTATTTAAATTAGTTAAAGCCTCTACCAAGAGAGCAGAGAGGGAAACCGACATTAAGCAGTCACATTAAATATTTGTACAACAACATAATAATTTCTATCTAATTGCACTTAATGTGCTATATTCCAATGTTCATTGAATTTAAATTGGATTCAGTCGACTGGTAAGACATGTATTCCCTCAACCAGAGTGATTTTTTTTTAACTTTCTGCCTATTTTACTAACTTTTTTTTCTACTATGTATGTGGCATTCACAGCGCTCATCAGCAGTGGCCCTTTGTGACATCACAGCGAAAGCATTAAGGATCATTAACGCAACTGAAAAAGCATTACATGACTTTGCAGAAGTAGATGGCACAGTTAATGAACCTCTCATAAATCCCAGTTTGCACCTAAAGTCCAGTGAAAAAGACCAAAGTGTGAGCGAGGCTGATGAAGCATACAGAAAACTTGAGGAAAATGTAAGAGCAACAGTCTACCTCACAGGAGAAATCCATTTTAATGTTAATGCCTGTACTTATGGGATATCATCATATTTCCTTAGAATTCTTTCGCATTTAATAACTATATAAACAAAATTGATCATCACTTTTGTGGATGTATTATTTAGTTCTTAAGTAACTGCATCTCCTGTCCCTATCTATGCCAAGTTAGCTTATCTCAGAGAAAGGAGGAATTGGGACACTTCTGTTGGCTTCACCAACCCTTGGATAGCTGCTGTGGTTTTTAGTGGAAAGTTCATACATGCAAACTTTAGATTGGTTTTAACTTGGGGGCCTTCAGTACAAGTATAACCAGACAGCACATTATCAAGGTTGGTGTATGGAGCAACCACTTAGCAAAGGCACTACTGGAAAATTACAGCCCAGGAAGGGAATGAAATTAGGGCCATTTGAGCCTTCTATTTTCAAATTGAAAATCACACTAAAGAAAGTTAATCATTTGATGCAACCTTAGCTCATGGCACATGGGAAATGCAACAGTAATATTTCTGGCTGGACCAACCAATGTCTCTGCCTGACATTTTTCCGGTGATCTTAACATGTGCCTCGAGCTTATGAGGTGCTGTCATAGATAGAAAGAGGGAGTAATTTGGCACATTGTGTTCCTGTAGGTGTATTTGACAGCCAGCACCAATTACAGCTTGGAAAGGCAGCTGAAGGACCTGGAGGAGCGAGCACGAAGCAGACAGAGTTACACCACCACTACAACAGACTCTGAGCTCTCAGAATTGGAAGATAAGGTGGCTTCAGCAGTTGCTAAGGTTCAATGCACTGAAAGCGAGGTACAGTGTGAAAGCACTTCAGATTTAAAAGACAGTTGGGCAACTGCATGTTGAACCTGTGGAATGATTCTTGCATAGGTCCAAAAGTTTTGTTGGTGAAAACATTGCACAGTGCATGTACAGAACAGAAAGGTTGCCAGGTGTGATCTTTGATCTGTGCTGATTCAGTTGATCTCAGCTGGCACTGTAGAAGAGAAAGTGTCATTCGTTTTACTTTCCCCTGAATTAGGGAGGAGATAATTAATAAATAGATCAGGCTAGTTCTTACTATTGGTTACTATCCAATGTTTTCTGCTGGAAGTGCACTGTTGTAAATGAAGATAGATCAGGCTTGACAATAATATTCTACCCATTTAAATATAGTAGTAACTTCATGTTTTTTGGCAGGGTTTACTGAGTAAACCTTTTTTCATTGAGAAGCACAATCAAGTTCTTGATGAATCTATTCAGAGCGCATTTCCTTATGCAGTCAACTTCTGATTTCAATCATGCAGGGAAGTTGACAAATTGAGGCTGGACACTCTGTCATGGAAAGGGAGGAGGAGGTTTTTCACCAGTGACCTTAGCTTGAGAGGTTCACATTCCTTTGTCTACCATTTTAATGAAGTATTAACCCATTTATTTTCACTGAATACATTTGAAATATTTTTGCTTTCCCCACAACAAGAGAAAATGCATCATCCTCAATATTACCAAATTTTGCTTTAAACACCAGATTTTTGTTTACCCTGTTGTATTTAAATGGACCTTTTCACTTCCTTGTCATAGCAATCCCTTCCTCTGTGGAACAAGAAAATTAAGTGTCTGGGCACAACAGACACTGCACAATTTGTCATCAACAGCAACAGCTTTACTTTTACACATTTTTGTTTGACATAGTAAATGTGCAAAATCATTGTAGATGTCCAAGCATTAAAGATGCAAGGAAGGTGAGGTACACAGTGTGACGGAGATGCCTTGTGAGCAGTAATGGTTTTGGCTCTTTAATAAATAAAGGGAATTTAGCTGGGCATTTGGTTGAACTGTATCACACTAAACAAGTTAGTGCTCTGGAATAAAAGTGAGAAGGTAAATTACAGAACAAAAGGAACCTCCATTGCATCAAAAATATGGTCAATTCAGAATAAATGCATAAATGTTAATGTATAATACTTGTAATATAAATTAGAGTATAGATATGATCCCATTTTTAAAAAGTCTCTACAATTAGCAAATACTATTCTGGTGGACAATAATTTTCTAGTAAGTCTGTTAAGTCCTCTTTGGTTTATGCATAGTTGGTCACCAAAGTTAGTATGTTCGTTTGATATAGCAGATGTATTCATTCTCAAAGTTAAGAGAGTGTAAACCTGAATGTTTAGGTATTTGGTCTCTGTGTGACTGGGACCTTAAGACTAATTCTGACTCTCCCTCATTTGGTTTGCCACCATTGTTAGTATCAATGCCTGTCTGTGTTTGTCATGTAGCATCCATCTTCACTACCTCTTCTGCTCAAGATTTCAAAAACTCTCTGAGACACACTTCCACCCCCCCCCCCCCAAACCAAACCCATTCTGAGTCTTTCACCTCTTATGAGACCATTTTACCTTCAGTTCTGAAGTCTAAAATCTGTTACATAGTTCTCATTTGATCAGAGCCCACAATTTAGCATTGCAATGTCTTTAATGAATACAGATTTAGTGAATCTCTCTCTCTCTATATATATAAAATATATATATATATATATATATATATATTTCATATTAGCCTTCAGAGAGGGGGAGGGGGTGTGTGTGTGTATACACACACACACACTCTCTCTCTCTCTCTCTCTCTCTCTCTCTCTCACTCTCTCTCTCTCTCTCTCTCTCTCTCTCTCTCTCTCTCTCCCTCTCTCTCCCTCTCTCTTTTTGAAGGCTAATATGAATCACCCAAATCTTCAAGAAATGCAGCTTCACTCACGCCATTCTTTTCACCTACAGTCCAAAATTCTGGCATTCATTATTGTTTCAATACTACGTCTTTGCTTCATAATATACTCCCTCCTTACTGCCTGTTGGCCCTGACTGGGTATCAATGCACACTGGTATAGGATACAAATGGCATGTTTATTGACTGTTTAACATGGCTTTCTACCAATTGTTCTCTTTCATTTTAGTTACGCTGTCTTCGGGAACTGTTTAATAATATTATTTTCCTCAAGCATCTTTTCTCTGCGATTAATATCTGTCTACCTCAATATGTGCTAAACCAATGCCAGTTTTTCTAATCATAATGGCACTGATATATCTTGAGCATTGACTGCATCAGGAACTGTGATTGACAAAGTTATCAGTTCAGATTGGAGACAGTGAGGTCTGCAGATGCTGGAGGTCAGAGTTGAGAGTGTGTGCTGGAACAGCGCAGCAGGTCATGCAGCATCCGAGGAGCAGGAACATTGACGTTTCGGGCCGAAGGAATGAAGAAGGGCCCCAGCCCAAAACATTGATTTTCCTGCTCATCGGATGCTGCCTGACCTGCTGTGCTTTTCTAGCACATACCAGCAGTTCAGATTGATGACCTTTTCATCCAAGCTATGGAGGGCCGGATCCAATGAAGTGTCACTTATCTGAAATGTTAATGATTTACTTTCTCCAGATTTACTGTTGAACATTTCCTGAATGTTCTGTTTTCATTATCCACCCTGACTTGATATTGTTTTCCCTCTGATTTTTCACTGTCATATCTTTTCTCTCTCCAGTAAACATTGATTTCTTAAGTAAAAACATAAAATGCTGAAAACATTCAGCATTTGAGAAAAAGGAACCAACAATTAATCTTTCAGGTCTGTGAACTTGCATCAGAATGGAATCTTTTACATGTGAGATAAGAACAGAAGTGAGCCATTTGGCCCCTCAAACCTATTCCACTGTTCAGTAAGATCATTGCTGATCTGTTTTCATCCACTTCTGATAAACTTTTATTCTCTTACTAATGAGTGAACCTAGCTACCTCTGCCTTAAAAATGTTCAGTAATCCCAATTTCACTTGTTTGAGAGAAATCATGTTGCCTGATCCCTGTCCCAAAAGAGTGACCCTTAATTTTCAAACATTACCCTTAGTTCTGAATTAGTTCTCATAAACACGTCAGTCAAATCACACCTCACTTTTCTCATTTCTAGTAAAAACAAGTCCTCTTAAGACAATGATTCATTCCAAGTATCAATCTAGTTCTGAATCAGCTCCAGCACACTTTCATTCTCCTTTAATAAGGAGACCAAAACTTCACAAAGTATTCAAGATGTGGTCTCACAAATCCCCTGTGCAACTATAGCATCACATCTTTACTTTTATGTGCAGTTTGCCTGCTAATAAAGGAGAGTATTCCATTAGCCTTTTTTGTTGAGTTGCAATTCTATGCACGTCAGGCATCTTCCAGGACCTTGCTGATCTGCTCATTATTCAAGGTGACCACTAACAGGCAGGTACGACAGAATTTAAAAGTGTCCTTTAAATGTATGCTTTCAGCAAAGTCACTGGATAATAAACAGAAACAGAAAACCTGCTTTCTGAGAGTGAAATATTTCCCTTCTAAGAGTGAATCTGGTGCTGCTCCTGGAACCCCAGCTATAAGCAGCATAGTTGAAGGATCAAATCTCAGATTTTGTCAGTGTGTATGGCTGAACTACTCAGTGAAGAAATTTGCTGAGGTATTAGGGGTGCTTGGTTGCCATTTTTATTGTTCATATAAGATCAGTATGGTGGCTGCCAGAGCGCAGAAATGTTAATTCATAGGATTGCTTGAGCTCATTCTTGAGTTTATTAAAGAAAGAGTCTACAGTATCTCTATAATGAATTCTGACTCTAGCTTTGCATTCTCACTGTCTCTTCCTGGTTGTATGCATTTATAATAATACGTTCCTAATGACCATCCAAGCTATACCAGACCTGATCAATTGACCAAGAGAGAATATGTGTGTAAATTGGTTGTAGCTTGGGACCTATTTGACAGCCCATTATGTTTGTCAAAAAATAATATGCGAGGGTGGGACTGTACACCAGGCAAAGAACAAAAATGTACATTGCACAGAGGAGCTCTTGATTAATTTGATTAGCATAGCTTCAAATGCTGCTTGCAGACTCCATCACTTCTCCAGGAGAATACAGTGCTGTTGGCTGCTACTTGTGTGAGCCATGTGACATCTCTCATTGATGTAGTGGCTGAAGAAGTGACAAAGTCTGTAGGCAATATCAATGGAAATGAATTGCTCTCCTAGTAAGTATTTTTATATAAGAAAAATCATTGTATTAGCTGTTTGAAATGTCAGCGTGATTTTATACTGCAGGTTTCTGATATAGAAAACAGGATTGCAGCTCTGAGTTCTACTGGAATGAATGTTTCAACTGAGGATAAGCCCAAAAGGAAGCAAGATGGACAGGTGTGTCTGTGTGTGTGTCTGTGTGTTTCAACTGAGGATAAACCCAAAAGGAATCAAGATGGAAGGTGTGTGTGAGACTGTCAATGTGTTCTCATCACTGATGCTGTCTGGATTACAGTGAGAGACAGAGTCCAAGTCCATGAATTGGAGCACTCTGTTGCTGTCTAGTGCTTCTATTGCTAAAGACGTTGCCATGAAGATAGCATGTCACTTCAATCCCTGTTTTGCTGAGGTCTTAGATTCCCACTTCCTGATTATTGCCCATTGCATAATGCATGCAACACAGGAAAGATTGCAGCTCTGAGATACCCTCCCTATTAAATGGCTTGTTGACTGGCACTCCTGCTGCCTAAGCTAAAGATTCAAATGTGGTAACTTGAAAGAGACACAGAATGGGATAGTGTCTGGAGCTATTCTATCAACGTCAGCATTTGTTACCCATTCTGAGTGTTTTTGTTGAGCTATTTCAGAGTTAACCAGATTATAGTGAATCTAGAGTCAAATTTTTCAGTTTTATGACAGTGCTTACCATTCCTAAGACTTTGAATTCCAGATTTTATTAATTGTATTTAAACTCTACCTTATTGGGAATTGAACTTGTGCCCCAGAACATTTGCCTGGGCCTTCCCATTACAAGTCCAGTGATATAACCTTTGTTTCCCTTCTAATATCTTTAAAACTTTAGGATTAGATCAATAATTGTTTTGGCAGGAAACATGCTAACTCATGTTTCAAATGACTTAATGTGTTGTCTCAGAATTTGTCACTTTTTGTAGTCTTCATCTGCCTGTAAAGGCATAAAGCCCATGTCTGGTTAGCACATGATTGGAGAGGCACTTTAACCCATTTTATAAACTAGAGTTCCTCTGAGAATTTCTATATAATTCATTATAGAGTCCATGGGTGAGATTTAAAATTGCTGTGGATTTTTTTTAAATCAGAGAAATGTTAATGTCATTTAACTGTGCAACATGGTTATAAACATTAAGTGGATACCATCCATCAAAGATGTTTCTCATTTTGAAAGTAAAACCTACAAATGAGAAAAGTTCAGCTGTATTCTTAAGCAGACTTCTTTCTGATGAGATGGTGGATTCTACCTTAAATAGAAACAATACTGAAGAAACTCAGCAGATCTGGCTGCATCTGCAGAGAGAAGCAGTTCATATTTCGAGTCCAGTATGGTTCTTGTTCTGATATCAGAGTCGAAACATTAACTGAGTTTCTTCAACACTTTGTGTTTCTACTTCAAATTTCCAGTATCTCCAGTGGTGTACTTTTATTTAGTGGTTAGCACTTTGGTGTTCAACCCTGTACTATACATCAATTGGTATGCCTGAAGACCCCCTTTCTGACTGATATAGCAGTCTCTACTACATTTGCTGCAGAGGAAGACAGAGGGCTGATTTTCAGTTTTAGATAAGGATTATATGAAAACTGAATTTGGTTTAAAAATCTCGTAGTAGTTAAGCTGGTCAGTAAAGTTCTCATTGTGGTCAACGGATCAGCAAACTTTCAGTTTTGATTCCCAGTGTATTGCAGTGATCATAGGTGAGAGATGAGATACTTCAACTGACTTGGTGCCTGAGTTCTAAGGAGGAAATATATCAGCTGGAGTACCTATCCATAATTAGCAGGCAGTGATTTTTGCAGGAGAGTGGACATTTTCAGAGGACAAATTGGATTCAGCTGTGGTAGCCTCCAAACAAATCCCCAGTGGCACATACAACTTCAGGTTAAATTGTGAAGAAGCAAAGGTTAAGTCACAGATCATCACCACTGAGAGGAGGGGAGAAAGCAGGAGAGTGGAACAAGACAATAAAATATAAAGTTGCTTTATTTGAGGGGTGTGTGTGTGTGTGTGTGTGTGTGTCTTTGTCTTTTTAAGGCTCTTTTTTTAAATAACATGTCCCAGCTTACTGTAAAAAAATAGCTGGAACCCTGAGATGGACCCCATTCTCTCAGGGTGCTTTGCTACATGAAAAAGGAAACTAAGAAGTTTAAAAAGTGTTTTCTTTTAACCTTCCGTCTTCCTGCAATAAACATGATCCAACCTATCTACCACCAAAATGCTTGGTGTGAGTTTTAAATTCAGATATATGCCATTCCCATATTCTGACCACACAATCCTCACACCTCCCCCTCCCTGGTTCCTTTCTTCATGAGGAATTGGAAGGAATTGCCATTCTGACGAATTTGGTGTTCTCGCTGCTCGTTCTTCAGAATGCATCGAGTGTATATTTAAATATTAAATTGCACCTTGTGCTAAGATCCTAAATCAGCTTATTAATGCATGGAGTTCCTCTGGAAAGCATCCAGCCACATTTATCAACAATACTTCAGAATTATGCTCTACACGGAGGCTTTATTTGTGCATTGCGAATCAATTGCCAGCCTTTGAGTTGTGAGATATGTATGGATGTTGATTCATTTCACGAACAATTTGTTTGACTAATGTACCTTTCTTTTACAGGATATGGTGGTGCAACAGCCCCCGCACCAAAAAAGTTCAGTTCCAACTGGAAAGAAGGAATCAAAAAGTTAGTTAGCAATAGTTGCAATTTTAGTTTAATTTTTTAAATAGAATTTACAATAATTTTTATTTGAATGAGCTGGGTCTTCAGAGTGTAATACAATGAAACCTGTCTTCAGTGTACCACAAAGTTGCTGTAACCTGTATCAAACTGCACATGCTGAAGATCTGAAATAAAAATATGAAGGGTTGGAGAAACTTAGTTGATTTAGGAGAATCTGTGATGAGAGAAATGCAGTTTATCTTGAATCTTTTCTAATTCTTGTCAGAGGTGTTCAAACAACAGGTACACTCTCAGTTTAACAGCCAATGTCTCAGATTCCTCTATTACCATCCCTAGTTGTGCCCTGTCCCTCAAGCAGGACAGAGCCACCTGAACAATGTTCAGGCTTGGGCTGATAAATGGCACAGAAATGTCTTGTCACACTAAAACCAGGAAACGACAATCTCCAACAAGAGTTAAGCTGGTATCAAGTGATAGTTAGATTAACATTGCTGAATCCACCAGCAACATTGGGAGGTTACCATTCACCAGAAACTTAACTGGACCAGCCACATAAGTACCGCAGCAACAAGGGTAGATCAAGGGCTGGGAACTCTGGCAGTAACTCACCTCCTCCTTCCTTAAAGTATTTCCATTATCTACAAGGTACAAGTTAGGAGTGTGATAGAATGCTGTCAACTTGTCTGGATGAATGTGGCTGTAGCAAGTCTTGACACCATCCAAAATGAAACAGCCGACTTAAATAGCATTCCACCCCAAACACCCTTCCCCCTAAATACAGTCAATAGATATAGCAGTATATACATATAAAAATTATACTGCACTGCAGCAAAGTACCAAGTGTCTTTCAAGAACAACTTCCAAACCCATGACTTGTGTTACCTAGATAGACAACAGCAGAAATGCCCACCTGAGTTTCTTCTTCACCATACAGGATTCAGACTTGGAAGTGTATTGATATTCCTTCACTATTGCAGGAACAGAGCAGATTTATGTTCCTAGAAGGACATTAGTGAGTCTTTACAACAATCCGAACTGGTTACATAGTCATCATTAGGCTTGATTTTTTTATTGAATTAAAATTTCTCCACCTAACATAGTGGGATTTGAACCCATATTCCCTGAATGTTATCTGGGATTCTGGACTTCTAATCTATGCCAAAACCTCCCAAGTGAATTAGAGAGTCATGAAGTTGAACAGTACAGAAACAGAACCTTCGGTCCAACTCATCAGTGCCGACCAGACATCCAGTCTGAAGCTTTGAAAAGATATTGGATTGGGAGGGAGAAGATCTAGTTGTTGTGGTCCACATTGACACGAATAACGTAGGCAAGGGTAGGAAGGAGGACCTATCTGGGGATTATCAAACACTAGGAATGAAATTGAAGAACAGGTCCTCGATGGTCATCATCTCTGGATTAAAGCCATAGCCACATGCTAGTTGGCATAAGGATATGAAAATTAGGCAAGTAAACACCTGGCTAAGAGATTGATGTGGGAAAGAGGGATTCCATTTCATGGTACATTGGCATCAGTTTTGGAACGGGGATTTGTACTGATGGGACGGTCTCCACCTGAACGAAACTGGAACCAGTGTTCTAGCGAAAAGGATAAATAGGGTGGTCACAAGTTTAAACTTGTGAATTGGGGTGGGGGGAAAGGGAAACCAACGGGGAGTGTGGAGTCAAATAGAAAGATGAGCAGCAGGTTAACGTGTGTAGGGTTTAAGTTCAAGGCAGACTAGAAATGAAGCAAAAAGGAAGGATAGTTTAGGACATATCCTCATGATTTCCAACATCTCTAGTAATAAGAAAATTAGCATTAAAGCGCTTTACCTGAATGCTCATAGTATTCAGAACAAGGTAGATGAATTAATGGCACAAGTCATCGTGGTTGATTATCGTGTGGTAGGCATCACAGAGACATGGTTGCAGAGAGTTATAGACTGATTAGCCTAACCTAGGTTGTTGGTAAAATTCTAGAATCCATCATTAATTTCTAAATTCTTGGAAGTGCAGGGTCAGATTAGAACAAGTCAGCATGGATTTAGTAAAGGGAGCTCATGCTTGACAAATCTGTTAGAAATCTTTGTAGAGGTAACAAGTAGGTTAGACCAGGAAAACCCAGTGGATATTATCTATCTAGACTTCCACAAGGCCTTTGAAAACACGCCTCATGAGAGGCTGCTGAGTAAGATGAGGGCCCATGGTGTTCGAAGTGAGCTACTGGTATGCATTGAGGATTGGCTGTCTGACAGAAGGCAGAGAGTTGGGATAAAAAGTTCTTTTTCAGAATGGCAGCCGGTGACAAGTTTTGTCCTGCAGGGTTCAGTGTTGGGGCCACAGCTGTTCACTTTATGTATCAATTATCTGGGTACTGGGGACCATTTTGGCAAAGTTTATCAATGATACGAAGTTAGGTGGACAGGCAGGTAATACAGAGGAGGTGGGGAAAGATTCAAACAGTTTAGGCGAGTGGTCCAGGAAATGGCTGATTAAATTCAACATGAACAAATGCAAGGTCTTGCACTTTGGAAAAAAGAATACAGGCGCAGACAATATTCTAAACAGTGAGAAAATTCATAAAGCCAAAGTACAAAGGGATCTGGGAGTGC
This sequence comes from Hemiscyllium ocellatum, assembly GCF_020745735.1. Taxonomy (NCBI): domain Eukaryota; kingdom Metazoa; phylum Chordata; class Chondrichthyes; order Orectolobiformes; family Hemiscylliidae; genus Hemiscyllium; species Hemiscyllium ocellatum. The sequence goes on along the minus strand of NC_083407.1, from coordinate 90,896,811 downwards.
TAGTACAGGATTGTCTAAAAGTTAACTTGCAGGTTGAGTCCGTGATTAAGAAAGCAAATGTAATGTTGTCATTTATCTCAAGAGGGTTGAAATATAAAAGCAGTGATGTGCTTCTGAGAATTTATAAAGCTCTACTTAGGCCCCATTTAGAATACTGTGGCCAATTTTGGGCCCCACACCTCAGGAAGGACATACTGGCACTGGAGTGTGTCCAGCGGAGATTCACACGAATGATTCCTGGAATGGTAGGCCAAACATACGATGAATGGTTGAGGATCCTGGGATTGTATTCATTAGAGTTTAGAATCTAATAGAAACTTACAAGATAATGCATGGCTTAGAAAGAGTGGTCGCTGGGAAGATGTTTCCATTAGGTGGGGAGATTAGGGCCTGTGGATACAACCTTAGAATTAGAGCGGGTCAATTTAGAAAGGAAATGAGACATTTCTTCAGCCAGAGAGTGGTGGGCCTGTGGAATTCATTGCCACAGAGCGCAGGGGAGGCCGAGACGTTAAATGTCTTCAAGGCAGAGATTGATAAATTCTTGATCTCACAAGGAATTAAGGGAGAGTGCAGGTGAGTGGCTTTGAAAATGCCCATCAATCGTGATTAAATGGCGCAGTAGACTCGATGGACTGAATGACGTTACTTCCACTCCTATATCTTATGGTCTTATGACCTAGTCCCATTTGCCAGTGTTTAGCTCATATCTCTCTAAACCCTTCCCATTCATATACCCATCCAAATACCTTTTAAATGTTGTAATTATACCAGCCTCCATCAATTGTTCTAGCAGCTTGTTCCATACACACTCAATGCTCTGCATGAAAAGGTTGCTCCTTGGGTTCACTTTAAATGTTTCTCTCTCACCTTAAACATATGCCCTCTAATTTTCGACTCCTGCGCCTAAGGAAAAAGACCTTAGCTGTTCACCCTATCCATGCCCCTCATGATTTTATAAACCTCTTTAAGTTTACTCCTCAGCCTCCAGCGCTTCAGAGAAAAACGCCCCACCTTATTGAACCTCTTCCTATAGCTCAAACCCTCCAGTCCTGGTAACATCCCCATAAATCTTCTCTGTACTTTCTCTAGTTTAACAACATCCTTTCTATGAAGGGTGACCAGAATTGAATGCAGTATTTCAAAAGTGACCTCATCAATGTCCTGTACAGCCACAACATGACATCCCAAAACCTATACTCAATATTCTGACCAATGAAGGTATGTGTGCCAAACTCTTTCTTCACATGCCCATCTATTTGCAACTCCACTTTCAAGCATCTATGCACCTGCACCTGCACCCCTAGATCTCTATGTTCGGCCAAAGCCCTAACATTTAGTATACAAGTCTTGCTCTGGTTTAACTTACTAAAATGCAACACCTCACATTTATCTAAACTAAACTCCCATCTGCCACTATTCGGCTTATTAGCTCACCTGATTAACTTTTTAACTAAAAAAAAACAATGTTGATGATGCCTGTTTTGGACTCCCCCACTTGTGAAAACACTTTATCCCAAGCCACCTGTCAAACCTTTAACATTTTAGTCATCCCTTGTGGCCTTCTCTTTGACAGACGACAGTCTCAGCCTGCTTAGATTTGCTGAATTTTGTAACTATGGAACACCTAGCTATGTATTTTTTTTTAATAATATCATGCCTTTTCTATAGCTGGAAAGAGTGAATCGTTTGAACGAAACATACAAAATAAAGGATCACTCACCCAACGGAATCCGACTAACAAAAGCAGAAGATTGGACCATATTTTTGGGGTAGGCTGAGTCTCCATTTTTGTTGAAGGTCCTAATGCGAGAAAAGGACCGTACTGCTGATGGGATAGCCTGGAACGTTTTCGTGGCTTACTTTCCGTTTGTCCTTACCTTCAGTAAACTGCAATGCTTTGTGATTCAGGGCCTCCAACTGTGGCCTGTGCAGTTCCCAAATCTTACCAGAGTTGGCAATCAGCCATCTTTAAACTTTGCTGCCTTTTGTCAAACAAATTGAACTTTTGCATAACGGTATTTTTGAGATCAAAATGATCCTATTTTGGAATGCAGTTCTCAACAGAAAGTTAGGGAATATTGCACACTCTTTGATAGTTGCAGCAATTCTGTAGGCTGCTATTTATACTAATTGGCCATTCAATTAGGCCATCTCATTGTGTGTAATCTGACTCGCTATCACTTCTGAACTGAGTGATTGGGAAGCAATGTTCAATGTATTTCAGTATGTCGTTGTTCTTTATTCACATACTAGCCTGTGTGTCCATTGTCCTGGAGGCTGACTGGTAGCAAGTTTTGCAAATCGCAGCTCCTTGGAGACAATAATGGGAGGTGTCAGTCTGCCTGCCTGTTATCTGTGAGGCAAAACAAATTAATTAAACTACTTGTACTGGAAAGATGCTAATTCTGCACATTGAGGAGGGAGTGAGAGTTTGGACCCTTGTATTTCTCAAACTGGGAAACATAAAACCTTGTAACATTTTTTAAAAAAAACTAAGTAACCTTGGATAAAACAGTTTTGAGCAGTGTAGAGGACAGCTTTAGATGAAATATAATGTTTTGGTGAAAATTTATCAATTGGCAGATCTGATATTTGAAAAACAACAAACATTTTTACAACACCTTTTTTAGTGCAAAGACCTCCTTTTATACACATGCTATTTCAAGGAGGCATTAGTGAGTATTAGGATGAGATCTGTGGTAGCGTGTTAATATTTGACATCTTTGTTCCAGCTACATCAACATAATGTCATTCATTGTATCCGTTGCTCCCAATGCGTCTCCTCTACATTGCGAGGAGGCATCCAGTCTCCCCAGAGCGCTTCAGGGAACATCTCCGGGACACCTCCATCAATCAACCCTGTGGCCCAACATTTCAACTCCCCCTCCCACTCTGCCGAGGACATGCAGGTCCTGGGCCTCCTCCACCGCCTCTCCCTCACCACCCAACGCCTGGAGGAAGAATGCCTCATCTTCCACGTTGGAACACTTCAACCCCAGGGCATTAATGTGGACTTCACTAGTTTCCTCATTTCCCCTCCCCCCAACTTACCCAGTTCCAACCTCCCAGCTCAGCACTGTTCCTATGACCTGTCCTACCTGCCAATCTCCCTTTCCACCTACCCGCTCCACCCTCCTCTCTGAGCTATCACCTCCATCCCCATCCCCATTCACCTATTGTACACTTTGCGACCTTCTCCCCGAGCCCCTCATCTCTCCACCCTGGAGGCTTCCTGCCTCTATTCCTGATGAAGGGCTTTTGCCCGAAACGTCGATTTTCCTGGTCCTTGGATGCTGCCTGACCTGCTGTGCTTTTCCAGCACCACTTTGACCTAAACATAGACATAAAATGCACAGTCTTTTTGTAATTATGCAAATCCATTACTGTCATCTCATACCTGCAATCATACACATAGTTCCAGTAGATTTCTGTGAAGGTAATGGGAAGGTAACTTATTTCTTGTGGCTCGATCAAAAACTCAGCCTTAGACTTGGTCCTTAAAACATTGGTGTGACATATTTGGGGATTAAAGCATGGAGAATTATGTCATCATAAACCAAAGGGAAAAAGCAACAGTTTTTTTAAAATTCATTCATAAAATGTGAGAGTTGCCCATTTATTGCCCATCTCTAATTGCCCTGAGGAAAGTCATAGTGAGCTGCCTTTTTGAATCACTGCAGTCTTTGGGATGTAAGGAGTAACGTGTTATTTATAACCAACTGGCCTGTTACTTTTACTCATGGGCGGCACAGTGGCACAGTGGTTAGCACTGCTGCCTCACAGCGCCTGAGACCCGGGTTCAATTCCCGACTCAGGCGACTGACTGCGTGGAGTTTGCACGTTCTCCCCGTGTTTGCGTGGGTTTCCTCCGGGTGCTCCGGTTTCCTCCCACAGTCCAAAGATGTGCGGGCCAGGTGAATTGGCCATGCTAAATTGCTCGTAGTGTTAGGTACGGGGTAAATGTAGGGCTATGGGCGGGTTGCGCTTCGGCGGATTTGAAGGGCCTGTTTCCACACTGTAAGTAATCTAATCTAATTAAACTGTAAGTAATCTAATGATTGTTCTCCTTAGTTGTTCACACTTTGTTTGTTTGCTAAACAGAAACCAGTTATGACCATGAGACCTTAGAGAGGAAAACCATCAAAATGACCTATGTGCTGCAGCACCAGAAAAGCATGATTCCCAGAATCTGAATGCAGATCTACATTTCCGAGAGCAGTCAGCTTGTTAAATGAGACATAATGCAAACCAGCTTGTGTGTCATATGTTTATTTTATGCAGAGTTATGTACAATTGTTTTTGTGAGTAATGGATATTGCTTGCATTGAAATTTTTGCAAGTGCATTCTACCATATTGCATCAGCTCTAATGCCCTTCACAGTTATGATGTTTTGATACACATATTTGCATATTACAACTTTTAATGCTTATTTTGTGACAATTTTATGTGGCACATGCAGATCCCTCAACAGCTCGGTTGCTAAAGTATTTCTGTCTCTAGAGTAACTGAGCTACAAGGAGCGTAGAATGTTCACTCCTGGCCGTTGAGAGGCAAATAGTTTCAAATGGGGTGATAGTTGAGATGTAATGATAATATTACTCTCATTTTCAGTGGCCATCGCTGGAAAAAATAAGGCATGGTTTTCAAATCAATAGCCAGTTATGTTTCTTTAAATTGGAAACTTGTATATGTCACTCTGCTGTTTAAGTAAGATGATAGACAGATTTCATTGAATTACAGACCAGTTAGCTGAACATCTGTTTCAGGGAATTACTTGAATCTAGAAGCAAATATTAATCCACACCTATTGTTGGGCATGGGGCTTGTGATTTCCTATCTTTCTGTATCATTCTAATGAGCTAGGCAGCACACAAATTTTCTGCTATCTGCTCATTTGTCAGATTGTAGAGTTCAGCCGTCACTGCTGGCTGTCTGAACACTCAGGGCATCAACCAAGATGTGAAAAACACGTAAAGCAAGTAGTCTTCTAAAGGCAGTCGTCCCTCTGTCCAACAGAGCAGAAGCCAAATACTGGGAGATTTTCACTATGCCACCCACTTCCTCTTGGAATGATCCTGACACAGCACTGGCAGAACTATTCCCTCCCTGATCTGCGCTTGCAGATCAGCTTCAAGGAGGTGAAAGGTCTCGCTCACCTTCTTGTTGCATCACAGTCACCTCAAGCATTGCTGCTTGAAACTATCCATAGCTGATGAAAATAATTAAATATTTTGTGTGGAAGAGGGATTATCTATGGATATCACGACTTCCAAAAGGCATTTGATAACAACCCTCATAAACTTGAATTTTAACCTCATGGAGAAATTTTTGACCTGGATAGGAAATTGGCGAAGCAGAATAAGTCAGAGTGTATGGATTATGGGTAGGCAGTATAAATTAGCAACATCGAACAATTTTTTCCATCGCCAAATCACTTGTGGTATTTTGTCACCTATTAACCACCACCAGTAAATCACTCATGTTCTCCAAACAAGTAATTCAGGTACAAAGCCCATTAAAAGCAATGCAAGCCATGGGTGGGGACAAGGGGCTAAATCTAGATGAAATGGAAGAGATACAAAGAGATAATATTTTTTGAAATCAACCTGTTCAGGGGATCTCCGATCCTGGACCTCCTGGCTCAGAAGTAGGAACACTACCATTGCACCACAAAAGCACTTACTAAAAGATAACATTTCTGGGTATGAAAAGAAAGAAAAAGTAATCATGCACAACTGAGCAACCTCCCCATCACCAAAATCACCTTGGCTTTTTTTTTGTAAACTACCATGTAGCCAATTAAATGCTTACAAACAAAGCCCATTTTGGACAATGCTAACGATTAAGGTGAGGGGGAGGCAAGGAGAGAGGGAAGGGACAATATCAAAATAGATTTGGAAAGGGTACAAAGAGATTATCAAGTCATCAATTGATTGATTGGGAAGAAACTGTGGTAAACAAATGTAAATAAATGTGAGATCATTCACTTTGGATCAAAAAACGGATGAAACTTGAACATTTTCTAAATGGTGAAAAACTGCAGACACTGGAGTTCCAAAAAAGAATTTCAGGTCTAGATGCATAGATCATTAAAATAAATAAATTGTGGAGATGATAGATAAAAGCATGAGCTTGAAAGTAATCAAAAAGGTTAGGAGAATGTTGGCATTTATATTTAGACAATTACAAAGGGGTAGAAATTATTTTTGAATTATGCAAAGTCATGGTTAGATCACACATCAAGGATTGAGCCATACTGGTCATTACATTTCAAGTATATACTGACCTTGAAGGGAGAGCAGTGAAGTTTTATTGAAATTGTATCTAAGCTTCAAACATTAAATTATAAGAAGCACTTACACAAATTAGGGTTGTGTTCCCCAAATTTCTCAAGTTGAGGGTAATGTTAATCAAAGTTTTCAAGGTATGAAGGTAGGTAGAAACTATACCGGTTGGAAAGTTCAAAGCTAGGGGGCATAGTCTAAAAATTAGGGATGGGCCTTTCAGAATTGAAGTTGGAACATACTTCTACACTCGAGGGTAGTTGTCCAATAAACCTATCTGGTCTGAATGTTTGCTCTGTAAGAGCAGCCCACAGTCTGAATCATTCAGCTACAGAAAATTTTCGGTGTCAAGCTAAAGTTTTCAATGGAAATATTGAAGTGTTCCTTTTAAGTTTAGCAACTTTTGAGCTGATGATGAATGTCTGAGCTGAACTGTGGAATATTTGCTAAATTTGGAACTGAGACCCCCATGAAAAAAGCGCATATTGCTCATTGAATCCAATCCTGCTCTCCCCCCGACCGCCAACCCCCATCCCCACTCCCACCAAGTCAGTGAGTGCAATTATGTAAACTCTCACTCAATCTTCTATTCAAAGTAAACATAACATTTGGGGGAAAGAAACCCTAAGAAAGTCCCTACTGACTCCATTAGGTATTCAAAGAAAGAGACTTTGATCCAAAATACAGCTAACTAGCAGGTCTTTCTGTAAACTAGAAATAGTTTCCCCTTAACCTATTTCAATTTCCTTGGAACATCCCTACTATTGGATATATGTTTCGGATTATGCACTCTTGTGTTTCTTTCACCAAGTGTGGATTCACCTTCACTGTCCACCCTGCCATTTTACCATGAAGATATCTGTTTGCCAGTTCTCTGGCTCATTTTTGAAATCTTTTGTCACCTTCCCAGGCCCTTTCATTCCTTCTTTTATAACTAATGGCCTAATTCTGGACCTATTAACTCCTTTGGATTTTGTCCTGAACCTTTCTGATACTGTCGGCCTGTCCTTTGTCCTGTTTAATTCAAATAGCCTTCCTGAGCCACACCCATCCTCACTGATTTTACTGTCACCTGATAGGCCTTTGTAACTCTCCGTTCCGAGCCTTTCTGCTGTGTCCCATTGATTTATTCATGTCATTCTTCTCAGATCTCCCCAAATCTCATTGGGGTTGCTGTATCCTTTGGAGCTTCTGAAACTCCAAATCTTTCACCTGCATGCTGCTGGCTTTCTCCAGCCTTTCCAGTTTCTCTCAACTATCCTTTACTGTTTGAAGGGAATATCTTGCTGACAGCCAAAGTGTTTCCCACTAAAATATCAGTCCCTTCGATTGACAAGCTTGGGATTACCCTTCCTGCTACAAATTCACTTGAAGTCAACTTTAACTAGTGACACCTCTACACTCTTCCCCATGAGGCCTATTATCAGCATTGGAGCTTAACATACATGAAGTTGAAAAATCATTTATTTTGCCCACTAGTAAGATCTGCAAGCCCCACACATCTCAAAGAATGCTGATTTCTCTCTCTGGTGCTCTAAACAATCAGTGGGCACTATTCCTTTTGACAGACTCCTGACAGCTATTCTGATCAACAGTCATGCCAGAGATGACACTGATCACCTTTAAGGTTACAGATACTGGCTTTGCAACTTGAGTTCCTGAGAGATGGTGAAACCAGCAATTTTCCTTTTCAGGCCTTGGCTTCCTGAAGTGGAAGCATTTGGGGTCTTTCCCATCACTTCCCCATCCAGATCCTCCTTTTAATGGCCAAAGACTGTTCTACTTTCTCTTCTCTTCCTTGACTGCATCTACCCAAGATCACTTTATTTTCCCTCTCCATTCTGTGACAGTTAACAGACCCCAGCTTCCCAGAGTTTGTTTGTTAACTTCAGTTCTCAGCCAAATTGGTTCCTACTGGGACCTGGCACTCTTTGTTCCCCTGTCTGCATCTGGATTGGAAAGGGTATTGAATTTTTGAACTCTGCAAAGGAAATCACCTCATGAAGATTTTCACAGGTGGTCCCAACATTATATTCCTGTACTTACAGGTCAAAGGAAAATAGTTTAACAATTCAAATTCCCAATATTTCTGGTCAGGCAGCTTCTGGCGGATATGAAATATTTCCCTACATGCCTCTGGCACCTATTGCTGCCTCAAAATCAGTGACATTTTCCTCAGGTAAGATGAAGTAAATATGAGCATTGCCTGTCAGCTTGTTCTGTAACAGGGATGTCCATTGCTGGACTTGTGACTTTACCTGCTGTGCTCATCCTACAAAAGAAACAGAGAGGGGATCCACCTCTTCCTCATTAAAATAGAGGCAAAAGGGACAAATTTGAATACTTCAGTTCTTAATTAGGTGCTGTTCCTCTACCAGAGATATTCTCCCATCTCGCCAAAGCTCTCTCAATTTCTGCCATTCCCTCTCATTATCATTTGCTTTCCTGCCTCACCCTCACTTTTGCCCTGCACTGCCATGCCCCCCTCTCATTTTTCTGATATTCTCTTGTCTCATTCTGTTGAAATGACTGAGATTTGAACTAGAATTCCAATTTAGATTCATCTGCTTCAGTATTCTCAGTTTCCACCCCCCCAGATATTTTGTAATTTCTGTTTTTCGAGAGCTTGGCCAGAAACACATCTCCAAGTGACATTTAATTCTTCCAAGGACAACACTTATAATATTTTCAAAATTAAATTATCCTCTTCGACAAAACTTTTAGAATTAAGCATAGACATTGGGACTCTTGTGGTGCAGTGGTAGTGTCTCTGACTGTGAACCAGGAAGCCAACCTTCAAGTCCAACCTGCTTGAGGGGTGTATCAACATCTCAGAATAGGCTAAAGTGACAGAGTCACACAGCACAAAAACAGACCAATCGGTTCAACCAATCCATTGCCGACCCTAATCCCAAACTAAACCAATCACAAACTAAACCAATCCCACCTGCCTGTACTTGGCCATATCCCTCCAAACATTTCTTATTCATGTACTTAACCAAATGTCTTTTAACCATTGTAACTGTACCTGTATCCACCTCTTCCTCTGGACATTTATTCCATACGTGAACTACACTCTATGTAAAATCATGTGTTTTTAAAATTTTCCTCCTGCCATCTTAGAAAGTATGTTACTTAGTCTTGAAATTCCCTACCCTAGGAAAAAGACATCTGCCATTCACCTTATTTATACCCCAGATGATTTTATAAATCTCTATAAGGTCACCCCTCAACCTTTTGTACTTCAGGGAAAAAGGTCGCAGCCTATCCAGCCTCTCCTTATAACTCAAACCCTCCATTTCCGGCAACATTCTGGTAAAAGACCTCTGAACCCTCTGCAGCTTAATAATATCCTTCCTATAACAGGGCGACCAGAACCGGACACAATACTCCAGAAGAGGCCTCACCAACATCCTGTACAACCTCATATAATATCCCAAACCCTATACGCAAAGGTCTGAGCAATGAAGGCAAGCACGCTAAAGGACTTCTTAACCACCTTGTCTATATGTCATGTGAACTTTGAAGAATTATGTCCATGATTTGAAACTAAATAAATGTAGAAATCTTAGCACTTCAATATTACAGAAGCAAGAAAACGTATTTTTTAACAATTTTTTTTTCTTTGGAACAGCTTTTGAAGGAAAAATTTATTGTCATCAACTCCAATTCTGTTCTTTGTATGTGGGAATGTATTTCCAGCTGAACCCCCCCCCCCCCCAAATTTATCAAAACCTGGTGAGAGGTGAGTTCCTCCTTAACCCTACCTCATTCAGGTCCTATAAATGTTTTAATTTCTTTTAGACTCACAGCCTTCACACTTTAATTAAAACTGAGTACAAGTCAAAATTAAGGAGGCAATTAATAATGTTTACTTGACTGAAAGGAAGTTGAATTTTATTGTTTACTAACCCCAAGAAAAGTGATAAGTGCAACATAAACATGCAGTTAGTGACTGATGATCTGATGAGGGCAGGAAGAGTAAAGGCTACACAGCTTAAAAATCTTCAGAGTCCCGGGGGTGTTTGATTTTGACCAGAGTCCATATTTGGATAACAAGGATCTGCACAATAGTGAAACTTGTAAGCATCTTTGAGTTTTTTGTGAATGATGTATCTCTGACATGCTTCTTCACTGGATGCTGTTTTGGAAGGGACAATGAGATGACCCTTGCTATGCCAATATTTCTTTCTCACTAGTGTTGGTCAAGTGTAGCTGTTGAAATGAGCTTCAACAGTGTGTACGGTCTTTGGCCCAATTATCTCTCCTACTTGGATTCTCTGCAGAGAAACCTTTCATGTCCATTATATGGCACTTACCAGGCATATGCAGCTTGAAACTGGAAATTCAAGTTTCCGGAGACAGTACCCTGATTCAGTGACTTGCTTTAGATAAAATGTCATTTCAGCTCAGATAGTTTCTCAAACTTGCCTCAAACTGCAATCAGGAAATTACTGCAGCCATTGTACTTTGTTGAAACCCTTCTATCCAATGAAGTGTCTCGGGTATTAAAATGAGATGGTGGAAATTAAAAATGGATACATATATATTGCTACTATCATTACGATTTCAAATATTTTCTTCAACTGGCCTCAAAAATGGGTTTACATTACTGAAGGAACCATTGGATTTCAAAGTATGGAGCAGGTAACAGATTTTCTATTTGGACTGTGTTTGCCTTTTCTTTAAATTTCAATGATGTCCCCTCTAAGTGTGCATTTCTCTAAAGCAAGCCTAATTCATCCAGCTTGTCCAAAATCAAGGCTGTAAATTTGGCATCATTCTAGCCTACATGCTCTGTCATGTGCCCATAATCTTTATCAGGGAGCAAAATGGCAAAATACTACAGGAGTGGACAGACCAGAACTTCATAAATGCTAAATAATAATTTAAAATTTGTACTTGATACTCTAACAATACAGTCTAATATTCTATTTGTTCTTTCCTATCACTTAATATAGTTCCTTTTTGTTCTATACTGCTCTGTGGTCACAACAAAGTGTAAATGTTTGTAACTGTGGTACATGCCATGCGCTGGTACAATCAATTAGTTTATTAAAACCTTCTTATATGAAGTACCAAGCACTGTACATGTTTTTTTGTACCACTCCTGAATTTAAGAATGCTTTCTCAGACTCACTAGTGAAATAATGAGCAACAGTTAACCCAGGGCAGAAACCCTACAAAATGTATTCATAACTGAAGCCCTTATTGTTCTCCAACCTAACCCTAACCAGTCTGAATATAATCAGAGATGCCGAGAAATGCTGTTCTTTCCCTGCCAGATAAGGTGTTTTAATCTCGAGTTAAGAAATCCATTCCTGACTGTAATACTATTGTTTGCAATGTCATACATACCCATAACCTAGCTAGCTAAGCTCTCAATTATGGATGTATTAATATATAAAGTTGTTGAATAAATATGCAAATGTGATTGAATATTTTGTTCAGGTGCAATCTCTTTATGCAATGGAATGACTACCAACATTTTTAATTAATTATACGTTAAATTCCACACACATTGTTACTGAAACAGTTCTATGAAACTGTTTATGTGCATCCAACGTCATCAGAGATGATTCAGCTGAGAAAGAAATCTCCACCTGAAGAGGTTTATTGTCACAGTAAAATGCAGATACTCACCTTTCAGTTACATTCAGTCTCTCACTTGCTTACTCTGTCAGCATTCACTTACATCTAATAGTGCTGACGTGCTTTCTCTTGCTGGGTCTCTCATTCATTAACATTCACATCCTGTTCCTCTCACTTGCGTGATTATTCAGTAGCATCCTGTCTCTCATCCATTATTGTGTAAATGGTACACAGGCAGAGGCTGCACCGCCATTCTCAGGGTTTCTTTATTGCATGAAATGCAATTTCTGAGCCCAGTCATGATCTCACAATGAAACTGTCAAGTCTTGTGTTTTTGTTTTGGAGGGAGAGTCAAAAATGTCTAATCAGAGCAATGAATGGTGGGTGAAACTGGGAGCCAATAGCACAAATTGGCCTGGAAAGGGTGAGTGTTAGGTTTGAAGAGGATTGGTGAGGTGGGAGTGAGCCAATGACTGCAGCCCACAGATACTGAGGAAGGTGACCGGATTGATCAGGTGGAAAAGCATTTTTTCTGCTGCGTTTTGTATCTTCAATTCCATCAGTAGCAATTTCCCCTCCCTCACTGGAGCTACCTCCTGGATGCACATAAGGACAGACTGCCGGTCTGCACTTGAACTTCCAATATCACGGTTATTTCTTTCTCCGGGCAAGGAATATGTTTTTACAGCTTGTGTTTCACGCATTGTCCAGAAAATGTTATTGATGAAGTCCCCACCAAACCACACCCCACTGTTTTCACAACTACACTGCTAGTTGGCCAAAGTTGGACTTAACTATCTTAATATACCTTTAATTTAATGTTCCTGATCAGAATCCATGTTGTTGTTGTATCAGAGTCAGAATAAGGAAAAAAAACAAATTTAAAAATCAAATTTCTTCTACTAAATGTTTCAGAGTTTCTGTATCAGTCAATTTACGTTCATTATTATAGCAGTTGGTGAAAACAAATTCATTTGAAATGGAGACCTTCAAGCAAAACAATTTGAAACCCACTTTGCTGGTGCCATGGTTTACAAAGTGAACCTGCAGACAATCAGAACTATCAAGGGATAGTAAAGTCTCTGGTGGATAAGAGACAGAAAATCTCAATGGGGCTAAAGAAGAAAATACAAGCTGTCTGATTTATATATATTAGCAGTAGTTAGTCCTTTGTAATGTTTGGCTATGGAACTGGCAATCAAGCTCAAAAACTGGAGTTTCTAGACTCTCTTCACCATTTACACAAAGTAGGCACAGTGTGTAACATATACAAGATGCATTGCATTATCTCAATAATGTTGCTCTGACAACAGCTTTCAAAACCACAGTCACTACAATCTAGAAGGGCAAGCACAGTCGTTCTTGTGAACACCACCATCTGCACTTTGCCACCAAAGCACACAACTTTTCTTGAAACTATATCACTGCTCCTTCATTGTAACTATGTCAAAATGCTGGAACTCCCTTCTTAACAGCATTGTGGGCATCACTGCATCCCAAGGATTACAGCAGTTCAAGAATGGACATTGCTATCAGCTTATGCAGGGCAATCACAGTGGGCAATAAATGCTGATCTAGTCAAAAGCACCCACATCCCATCGATGTTTTGGTTTAAGAAATTGGCACCCTCTATTTGTAGTGACAGATGTACAACTGATAATGTGTTGTGCTTTAATGCATTCTCAGGTGCCGTGATGTTTTTTATACACCCCCTTTCCTCACGATAGTTGAGAAATTAACTCATGGGTTTTCTATTTCTGTCTATCACAAGTCTACCTCCACCAGTCATTGGGTTTCATGTCTCTCCACAGACTAAAAGATCATCCATTTCAGAAGTCTTGCAAATACAGCCTCAGCATTTACCCATCCTGAAAGCTGGATGCAGAAATAAAGTGCATCAAAGCTGTCCTGCAGGCCAACAGCAAGCCTGATCTGATCATTATTTGCTGTGTATAATTCAAAACTTGCAAATTAGCAAAAGACTGCTGCTTTTAGATCTGAGGAGTGCCTGTCCTATCTTTTATAAAGACCACTTTTTTTTTTGGACTGTCACCTAAAAAGGGGAAAATGCACTGATTTATACAAGATGTTTGCAATGTTAAAGTAAGTTACTGCAATTCATTGTGATCATTATCTACAATATTGCCTTTTTCAAGTCGCGGAGGAGGATGCTAGGCATCACAGTTCCATGGCCATTTTGGTCAACAACACATTTTTGACTGATTTATTTAATTATGAACAGTTGAGTGTTCAAGAGTTCTCAGCATAGTAACAACTTCTTGATTAGTTCCTGGACAAGTAGCTACAACCTTGTGTATGGACAATACAAGAGAAACATCCAGCCTGCAAAGAGAAATCACCTAAATCTTATACTCTCATTCTGTCTTCTCTGGATAGTGAAATAAAAGAAATTTTGGAGCATCTAGCTACTCACTGTATCTCTGCCAATTCCCTTCTGGAAATGAATATGAAAAAAACACATTTAGAGATGCTGAAAAGATGAATCTTCAACTAGTGAATGAAAGATTGTAAATTAGTGTATTAGATAGAGTCATTGTCATAGTGGTCTACAGCATGGAAATAGGTCCGTCAGCCCAAATTGTCTTTGCTGCTTAGTTTTCACAATTTAAACTAATCCCATTTGCCTGCGTTTGGTCTGTGTCCCTCCATACCTATCCCATCCAGGTACCTACTTAAATGTTTCTTAAATGACAAATTTGTACTCCTTGCATCACTATCTCTGGCAGCTTGTTCCAAACACTCACCATCCTCTATTTGAAAGAACTGCCCCTCTGGACCATGTTGTATCTCTCCCATCTCACCTTAAATCTATGCCTTCTAGTTTTAGATCCTCTACCATGGGGGAAATCTGTTGGCTATCTATATTGGCATGAGCATTTAACAGACACCATTGCTTTTGTCCTCATCTTGATGTAGCCATGTAGATCATTGCTGGGACTATTATTGGGGAGGTTCCTGAGTGAGAAGGATCAATGAGGCAAGTGATAGCCTGTACAAGACATTGCTGTGGTCACCTTTGGAGTACTGCATACAGTTCTGGGCAACATGCTAAAAGAAGGATGTTGTTAAATTGGAAAGGAAGAAGAAAAAGGATCTTACTTGGGATTGGTTTGATTTGTAAGGAGAGGCTGGATAGGCTGGAACTTTTTTCATCAGAGGTATAAGAGATTGAGGGGTGACCTTGTAAAGGTTTATAAAATCATGAAGGGCATAGATAAGGTAAATAGCCAATGTCTTTTCCCCAGGATAGGTGAGTCCAAAACTAATCGGCATAGGTTTAAGGTGAGAGGGGAAAGACTTAAAAGGGACCTGACGGCCACTTATTCATACAGAGGTTGGTGCATGTATGGAATGAGCTGCCAGAGGAAGTGGTGGAGGCTAGTATAATTACAACATTTAAAAGACATTTGAACAGGTACATGAATGGAAAAGGTTTAGAGGAATATGGGTCAAATGCAGGCAATTGCAACTAGTTTAGTTTGGGAAACCTGGTCAGCATGGATGAGTTGGATGGGAAGTATGTTTCTACACTGTATGATGTGACACTAATGGATAGCCTCCTTATCAGCCTCTTTAACTCCTCAGACCTTTCAGGATGTTGTTGATATCTAAGTAAGGGCACCAGCCACTTTTAAGTAGCCGATGTCCATTCCTTTTATCTCTGCATTATTAGTGCGACTGAGTATTCTACATATCACACTTTGTCGACATGCGTCTGAGGTGTCAGTGGTGGAGCCTCTGGGGCCAGCGACCATAATTCTAATAGTTTTAAAATAGTGATGAAAACGGATAGGCCAGATCTAAAAGTTGAAGTTCTAAATTGGACAAAGGCCAATTTTGACACCATTAGGCAAGAAATTTTGAAAGCTGATTGGAGGCAGATGTTCGCAGGTAAAGAGACAGCTAGAAAATGGGAAGCCTTCAGAAATTAGATAACAAGAATCCAGAAAACGTATATTCCTGTCAGGGTGAAAGGAAAAGCTGAATGACTAAAGAAATTGAGGGTTTGGTTAAGAAAAAGAAGGAAGCATATGTAAGGTAAAGACAGGAAAGATCGAGTAAATCCTTAGAAAAGTATAAAGGAAGTAGGAGTATACTTAAGAGGGAAATCAGGCGGGCAAAAAGGGGACATGAGATAGCTTTGACAAATAAAATTAAGGAGAATCCAGAGGGTTTTTACAAATACATAAAGGGCAAAAAGGTAACTAGGGAGAGAATAGGGTCCCTCAAAGATCAGCAAGGCGGCCATTGTATAGAGCCGCAGAAAATGGGCGAGATGCTAAATAAGTATTTTGCATCAGTATTTACTGTGGAAAAGGATATGGAAGATATAGACTGTAGGGAAATAGATGGTGACATCTTGCAAAATGTCCAGATTACAGAGGAGGAAGTGCTGGATGTCTTGAAATGGGTAAATCCCCAGGACCTGATCAGGTGTACCCGAGATCTCTGTGGGAAGCTAGAGAAGTGATTGCTAGGCCTCTTGCTGAAATATTTGTATCATCGATAGTCACAGATGAGGTGCCGGAAGATTGGAGGTTGGCAAACGTATTGCCACAGTTTAAGAAAAGTGATAAAGACAAGTCAGGGAACTATAGACCGATGAGCCTGACCTTGGTGGTGGGCAAGTTTTTGGAGGAAATCCTGAGGGACACGACATACATGTATTTGGAGGGGCTAGGACTGATTAAGGAGAGTCAACATGGCTTTGTGCATGGGAAATCATGTCTCACAAACTTGATTGAGTTTTTTGAAAAAGTAACGAAGAGGATTGATGAGGGCAGAGCAGTAGATGTGATCTATATGGACTTCAGTAAGGCATTTGACAAGGTTCCCCATGAGAGACTGATTAGCAAGGTTAGATTTCATGGAATACAGGGAGAACTACCCATTTGGATACAGAACTGGCTCGAACGTAGAAGACAGAGGGTGGCGGTGGACAGTTGTTTTTCAGACTGCCACAAGAATCGGTGCTGGGTCCTTTACTTTTTGTCATTTACATAAATGATTTGGATGCGAGTATAAGAGGAACAGTTAGTAAGTTTGCAGTTGACACCAAAATTGGAGGTGTAGTGGACAGGGAAGAAGGTTAGCTCAGATTACAACAGGATCTTGACCAGATTGGCCAATGGACTGAGAAGACGCAGATGGAGTTTAATTCAGATAAATGCGAGATGCTGCATTTTGGGAAAGCAAATCTTAGCAGGACTTATACACTGAATGGTGAGGTCCTAAGGAATGTTGCTGAACAAAGAGACCTTGGAGTGCAGGCTCACAGTTCCTTGAAAGTGGAGTCACAGGTAGAAAGGCTAGTGAAGGCAGCGTTTGGTATGCTTTCCTTTATTGGTCAGAGTATTGAGTACAGGATTTGGGAGGTCATGTTACGGCTGTACAGAACATTGGTTAGGCCACTGTTGGAATTTTGCGTGCAACTCTATTCTCCTTCCTATTGGAAAAATGTTGTGAAACTTGAAAGGGTTCAGAAAAGATTTACAAGGATGTTGCAAGGGTTGGAGGATTTGAGCTCTGGGAGAGGATGAACAGGGCTGTTTTCCCTGGAGTGTCAGAGGCTTATGGAGGTTTACAAAATTATGAGGGGCATGGATAGGATAAATAGACAAAGTCTTTTCCGTGGGGTGGGGGAGTCCAGAACTAGAGGAAAAAGGTTTAGGGTGAGAGGGGAAAGATATAAAAGAGACCTAAGGGGCAACGTTTTCACGCAGAGGGTGGTACGTGTATGGAATGAGCTGCCAGAGGATGTGGTAAAGGCTGGTACAATTGCAACATTTAAGAGGCATTTGGATGGGTGTATGAATAGGAAGGGTTTGGAGGGATATGGGCTGCGTGCTGGCAGGTGGGACTAGATTGGGTTGGGATATCTGGTTGGCATGGATGGGTTGGATGGAAGAGTCTGTTTCCATGCTGTACATCTCTATGGCTCTATGACTCCATGTCAGCCCATTACTGCTGTGCAAATTTATAGCAGTGCTGCATAAAGCTCTCCATGAAGATTGTCACTCTCTAAATTGCAAAGCTTATGTGCTTAAACCCCTGAGCCATATTCGGTCAAATACATTGCATGGACACCTCCACTGACTGCCCTTGGCTCCACAATATATTAGAGGCTTTTGGTAATTTGGGATGTCCATGGCTTTAATGCTTCTGAAAGACCCTCCTTAGGTAGTGACACATGAGGCTGAATATCTTTGTCAGGTGCAGAATGGGGATAGCTGACCTTGGTACTCCTAAAGGGACTGCAAACAATTGAATCTGGTTCATCTCCTCCCCCTGCTCACTGGTGATTAGTAGTTTGCCCAGAGCAACTCACAAAGGGTAACATTTGAAAATCCTAAACAAAGTTGGGTCAACTATTATTTCGTGGTTGATCTTAAGAAAACAGCAATCTTTTCATTCTGTGGAGAGTACAGAAGTTGATGCTGAGGTGGTAAATATTCTTATTTTAATGATTCTCATCAGAATTACTCATTACCACGTATTGACTTTTAATCTTCAATCAAATGCACATTAAAAGTTCAAGTTAATGTTGATCCATTTGTTTGCTTTGGGGAATGTGACATTTGTTCATCACAGAATGCTGCCGCCATTCACTTTCCTTTCATTGGACCTAAGGGTTTAATTCATTTGTGGTTATAAAGAGGATAAACTACAATGGAGTTTTAACAAGAAGAGGATTTTAGCAATGGAGTTTTAACAAGAAGAAGATGTAGTTTATTGCATGACAGCAAGTAGGTTTAAGTTACATTAATAATTAGACATTACGATTAAGACAATGCAGAGACCTGTGGATATAAGGCTGCACTCCATGAGATCCTGAGAGGTTCTGCCTAATTCTCACCCAACTGACATAATCAGATTGCATGAAGCTTAAAGTAGTCTCTACTGAAGTGAAGAAGAGAATTAGTGACAGTACTGCAATTCTTTTTGTATATGCTGACTTGCAAAAGGTGTTTGAGAAAACACCATATGGCAGATCTGTTAGCAAAATTGAAACTTGTAGGATTAAATGTGACAGTGGCTATGTAGAGAAGATGGAAAACAGGGAATGGAGGTGAATAGTTTCCTTTCAGACTGGACAGAAGTGTACAGTGGTATATATTGATCATCTGTGCTAGAGTATACAGGGGACAATTTTGAATTTTGCAAATTATACAAAAACTTAGAAATGCAGTAAATAGTGGGAAGAATAGCAAAAATCTTCAGGAGTCATAGACTATTGAAATAGGTATACACATAGCAGATGAAATGTAATGCTGTGAAGTGTGAAATGGTGGTAGGAGGAACGTGGAGAGGTAATATAAGCAAAAATATACAATTTTAGAGGAAATCAAGAGCAGAGATATTTGGGATTTGTATATATATTTAAAGGTAGCAGAACAAATTGAGAAGGCTGTTAAAAATGTACTAAAGATCCTTGGCTTTAGAATGCTGGTTCTCACATAAATGCACCAATTCACATTCCTTCACAGTTAATTTAATTTGCCATGTGGTTAACCATTTTACCAGCCTGTCCTCCTGCTTGATTATCCCTTTTACTGTTTAAAACATTTCTGCACCATTTGCAAACTTTGAAATGGTCACAAATCCCAGATATTGATCAGGAGAGTAGTATTCCTAATATCAATCATAATGAGCAGTCTTGTTTACATCCTTCCATTCCAAAAGACAATCATTCACTAGTCTCTGTTTTCTGTTCATAGAATCATACTGTATAGAACAGGTCTTCTGTTCCATCAAATTGGTACCATCAAAAATACACTAAATCTACAATTGTCCCACTTTCCTGCACTAGGCCCATAACCTTGCCTTTATCAGTTGAGGTATAGGTTATAAAATGCTAAGACACTTCAATTGCTCATCCAAGTATTTTTTAAAGATTGTGAAGTTACCCACCTCAACTGTCCCCAAGCAATGTATGCAAGGCCACTATCATCCTCTGGATGAAAACATTTGTTTTCTCAAGTCTCCCATAAACCTGCCTTTCACCTTAAAAGTGTGCCTTCAACTAAGGGGAACAACAGCTTTCCATCCACCCTGTGCATTTCCCTTGTAATCTTATACATCTTCATCAGATGCCCCCTCAACCTTCTCTTCCCCAAAGAAAACAACCCAAGCTTATTCAATCACTTTTCATAGGTAAGATGTTCCATTTCAAACAAATTCCTGGTGAAACTCATCTGCAAACCCTCCAATGTAATCACATCCTTCCTATGATGCAGTGACCAGAACTGCGCACATTTCCCCAGTTGTGGCCTAACCAAAGTTCTGTATAGCTCCGACATTACATCCCTACTTTTATAACCTATACCTCGACTGATAAAGGCAAGTGTTGTACATGCCTTCTTAACCACTATATTGACCTACCCTGCCACCTTCAGGGATCTGTAGGCAGTTCTGCAAGATCTCTCTGTTTCTCTGTGCTTTTCAGTGTCATGTCATTCATTGTGTTGTTATTTTTTCCAAAGCGCAACGCTTATAAGGGTTAATTTCCATCCTCCACTGATCTGACCAATCCATCCATATCCACCTTGTGAAGACCATTCAGGATTTATATACTTCAATCAAGCCACTCCTCATGCTTCTAAACTCCAGTGGAAACAAGCCCAACCTGTCCAACTTATTCTCATATGACAACTGACTATTCCAAGTACCAATCTAGCAAACCACCTGTGAACTACCACCAATGTATTTACATTCTTTCTTAAATAAAGAGCCAAAAACTGCTTGTAGTATTCAAGATGTTGTCTCATCAATCGTCCTCTATAACTGGGCATTGTTTGCTTCCGAGCTGTTAAACTCTAACTGTTGAAGTTCAACCCTTATCTTTTGTGTGTCATTGGTTCATACAATGATCATTACTCCTGGATTGTGCCCTTCCTCCCTCTCATTGAAGTCTTTTAGTCTGGCACCAAGGAGGCAATTCATTAAGCCTCCTTTGATTCTAAGTTTCCTCTGGTACTTAGAAGGACAAGTGCAGCAGATGCATGGGAACATCACCATTTGCAGATGGTGACCTACTTAATATCTCCCTGAGTTGTCTGTACATGCAGTGGTTCAATTTCCTGGAATCTGCACCTCTGAGAATTCTCAGCCCTCTATCCTTCTGCAGTGGCCCAAATTCCTCGAGCTCAGAACCATAGAGTCATACAGCACAAAAACAGACTCTTCGGTCCAACTTATCCATGCCAACCAAATGTCTGAACAAAATCTAGTCCCATTTGCCAGCATTTGGCCCATATCCCTCTAAAGCCTTCCTATTCATATACCCATCCAGATGCCTTTTAAATGCTATAATTGTACTAGCCTCCCGCACTTCCTCTGGCAGCTCATTCAATATTAGCACCACCTTCTGCATGAAAAGGTTACCCTCAGGTCCCTTTTAAATATTTCCCTTCTCACCTTAAACTATGACCTCTAGTTCTGGACTCCCCCATCCTGGGGAAAAGACCTTATCTAGTAGCTGAGGTGATTTTCCATTGCCTCCTTTGAAGTTATTGAGATTGTATTTTCTGTTTAAGTGGGAACCTTACCCAACCACAACCACAAAAGGAAGGGGCAGTGGGAGCGGAGGGTCACTTGCATTCTTGATTCAAGTATCAAACTGGATGATCTCAGTGTTCAAGGCTGCACACTATGCATTAAGGCTCTCTGAAGTGAGGCTCAGATCCTGTGCCAAACGGAAACACACTATCAACGTTCTAGCAGTCACTTTCTAGGGACAAATCTGCACCAGTGAAGGTCAACCTCATTCATCTTATATCCTACTTTTCACTCAATGAGGCACAAATTCTACATTGACTGATTCAGAGAAGGGAATGGCACCACAAAGCTAACCCCTAGGTATAAAGCATAGGAAAAGGCTATAATATCATGCCTATGTAAAGAGAAATAGGATGGATATATCTCAACACAGAAAGTTTACATCTCAGTGAAGACTGGATCAATTAGGAAAAAGTTATTTCATTTTGAATCAATGTCTGCTTTGTCAAAGCTGTTAAGAAATAAGACTCCCTCTATGAATAATTGATCAACATCCCCTCAGCAGACAAGAGATTTGTATTCTATCTATTGCATGAGAGTTAATATTACTATTTTATCAACTTTAATGATTGATTGATTTTTACATTTTAATTGAGGATACAAAAACAGAAAGCTTTCTTTACAGAGGCTGAAGCAAAAAAACAGTCAGGTAGAGAGAGAGAGAGAGAGCTCATTTGGCCAATCACAAAAAGAATTATGAGTACTTAAGACTACCTTTTGGATTGCCCATACTGGAGGATTAGCGTGTTTCACATGGGTTCACAGTTCCAATTAAAAAATGCAAAAATGTTACACAAATGCGGAAAGTGTTTGTCAACTATGATTGCCGACATTAATTTTTGGCTTTAGGCTGTGTTAGGGAGTAGTTTGCAAGTTAGTCGATAACTGAGATATAGACAAGCTCAGGAACCGCTCCATGAGAGGCGGAAGAGCTAGAAGAGCAGAGGGAGAGGCATGGGAGGAGATGGATGCTGAAAGGCGAGGTCCTGGCGGGGTGCAGGTGACGCCAGTGTGGGTGGGCAATATACCCTCTGAGGGGCGCTGGCTGAGTGACGCCTGTAAAGTGGAACTTGGCAAAGTGGATTCTGCCAGTCACTGACGTAATCGCGAAATGACAGGATAAAAAGCGGATGACAGTGAATGGGACCAAGCAGTCTCACAACCCGGCTGTTTGATACCAAGCGGTGAGTACATAACTTGGGTGGGAGCCAGCAAATCCTCTTTAGTTCTGCTTGCATTCGATAAACTGTGAATGCATTTTATTTTGGTGCAAACACGCGTTATAACTTTCTTTTTTTTCAGAACTGTTCGAAGCTCAGGGTTTTATTTTGAAATTGAATGATGCATTTCATAGAAAGTTATTCTGTCTTGTTATAATGTTGCTGACGAGGAGCGCTCACTTATTCCCCGCAGCGCTTGGCTCAAGCTCCGTCCACCGCCCATCAGGGAGAATTTGCCCCCAGCCTTGTCCAGGAATGAATCTCCTGTCGGTTTGCTCTATCTTTTGCTTGCTGGTGTGCCTCGCGTTTCCTGATGCGGACTCTCGGGTCCAAGGCTCCTCGGTGGAGATCAGAAGTAAGTGGTTGTCTTATCCTGAGTTGTATTAGTAAAAGCTCAGGTTGCTACAACTCCGAAGAACATAAGAGCGAAAAAAAAGGGACAACTTTTGCCTAGTGAGAATGTAAAAGGCAGGTGGATGTAATGCTGCAAAGTATCCTTTTCCAAGCTCGGTTGTGGTCGGTGAGAGGCCGATGCTTGAGATGGGACCATCTTCAATAATGGATGACTTGTGCCTGTATAACAGCTTTAGGATGGGGGAAAAACATCCAAAGTGAGTCCTAGGAGCACAAAGCAAATTTAACACCGAAATTAGAGGGATAATAGAGCAGACGGTCAAAGGGACAAGCTTTAAAGAGCATCTGAAAGGGCAAATTGGTAGAGATCTAACAAGCTAATTCCACAGTTTATGGTTTATCAGGGCATAATGGGTCCGCTGTCACCAATATGCCCTATTAATGGAGGGAATATGCCCAGACCTGGCAGGGGAGGTCCCACTACATTAGAGGAATTGTTCCGGTTAAGGGAGAACAATGTCCCCTGTATGTGTGGAAATACTAACATGCCACAAAATACTGAAATAAGAATTAACCGAAGCTTGTGGAGTTGCTGCTAGCATCATGGGAATGTTCAAGGTTTGAACAACAGGAAACCTTACGCTATACTTCACTGTGGCTGAGTTTAGACTGCAGCTGGTACAAAGTCCACTAGATGTCAAGCTCCATCCTGCAGGTTGCTCTGCAGTAATCCTTTTACTGTCATCCATGCAACTTCGTACCTTCACACTCTGGGGGAATCCAAAACGAAATCATTTTGAGTTTTTTAAAAATGTTTTATTACCTCACTTTAAAAACCTTTATTAAGAATTTCTTGTTTTAGAACATAAAACTCTAAATAGATCACATGTGCAAGAGTTCAGAGTTTTATTGTGTCATGCATGAAATTAAAAAGCTTTGAAGTATTTTTGGATTGTTTTGGTTTTCTGTTAAGAAATAGCAAGATGGATGTTGTTTTCATCTGACGATGATGTTCCACTGCAACAATAGGATTTCTGTGAGTTGTGGATTTTTGAAAATAGTTAACCAAATACAATGATTATATTTTAAAAAGTCTTGCTGAAACTCAGCAAGTTTTCCATCATCTGCACTATTTTACTTTTACCACCATTGTATTGGTGGGTGCCTTTGCAACATTGAAATCTGAATGCATTAAAACGTTCAAAATCTGAAGGAAGAGGGAATAGATTTGCTTCTCTGGGAATTTCTCACAGATAGGAAATTGCAGAGCCTTTCTCCTTGGAATATAATCTTATCCAAAATAGTCCCTGCCAGTTACAACAGATTTAAATAAAATTAATTTCTGTAGCCTCAGCTCAGAACAGTCCTAGTCATTGATAACAGGACTTAATCTTGCATGCAGTTCTGCACCACAATTGCTCCAAACAGTTAATTCCATTTTATAAATGCCAGTGGATGGCTCTAATGAGAAACTGTGCAGTTAGAGCTGCTTCTTTTATAGCTGCAGCAGAGGAATATTGAAGGTGCAGAGCAGAAGGAACTCTGTTGCCCCCATCTTGGGAGTATACGATGGGACAATATCAGGGGAATTTTGTCTTGTGTCTGTGTGGAGCTTCAGAATTGTACTTAACTGGGCTAGGATTATGGGAGAACTTTAGATAATGTAAGGAGACCCTCATCACACATTTATTCTATTCTACATCTAAAGTACACAAACATTTTGAAGCAGAATAGAGATGGTAAAATTTGCAATCTTGTCTCTGACAGGGAAGTACAAATATGAGGCTCTGTACCCAGCAATGATGTCTTCAATTTGTGATTTTAAAGTTTGTCAAGGAAATTTTAAAAACAAGAAGATAACTAATATTTCAAATTATAAATGCTGGTACAACTTTCTCTTACTCTTTTTATTGCTTTTCATCAAAATTCCGCAGGGACACCCACAAGAGATCCCATGTCTGCGTGAGTTTCCTCCGGGTTCTCCAGTTTCCTCCAACAATCCAAAGATGTGCAGACAGTGTGAATTGGCCAAGCTAAATTGCCCAGGGATGATGAGTCAGTTAGGTGAATTAGTCAGGGATAAATATAGAGGAATAGGGTAGGATAATGGGTTTGGGTGGGATACTCTTTGGAGAGTCGGTCTGCACTTGTTGGGCCGAAGGGCCTGCTTCCACACTGTAGCGATCCTATGAGATTCCATGAGAAGTGAGGATTGAGATTTGGTTTTATAAAAAAGAACTGTACAAGCTGTTGCTCTGAAAACAAAAACAGAGATGATACACAATCTGTATTGAAGCAATGCACAATCAGAATCAGTTGCAATCTGTATAGAGAAATTTAAAATTAAATGGGGCAAAATATTTTGACATGGTACTTCTTTCAGCCTCATTTACATTACAGTACTAGTACAAACTTAACACCAGAAACAATTCCCAAGTTTTTAAACATCATAAGTTGAATGTCATGATTTTACTTCTGCTGTGCATTTTTGGAGAGGGGAAGAGAGAGACCTGCTGAATGCAGTTGGAACATGGACAAATTAACCTTCCAATACCCCAGAACATACTAGGTTTAGTTTTTTAAATCCTGCCATTATAGGAGGAAATGAATAATTATAAGTATAAGACAAAGAAAGAAAAATAACCTTACACAGGTAGGTTTGCCAACCACCTCAACACAATTGAACATCCTTGTGGACTTAGCATTAGTAAGACAATTTTTCTTGCCCCACTGAAGAAATGACACTGCTGATGAGAAGCTTAAATGATTATTAAGAGAGGGGATTTTTTGGTTGTATTTT
This sequence comes from Hemiscyllium ocellatum, assembly GCF_020745735.1. NCBI lineage: Eukaryota > Metazoa > Chordata > Chondrichthyes > Orectolobiformes > Hemiscylliidae > Hemiscyllium > Hemiscyllium ocellatum. The sequence goes on along the minus strand of NC_083407.1, from coordinate 90,870,978 downwards.
TGTTCATTGATTTGAATGATAATGCATATCAGTCAACTGATAATCCATTTAATTTTGAAGTTGTTTGAAAATATGCATAAAATTAAACACATGGCCTTAAAACCTATGATGCAGATTGAATTTTATAACTTAAAAACCCTGTTTGGACAGAGGACCTTGGATTCAAGTGCCCTCCAGAATTAGCTAAATCAGTAGATTTTAGCTTGGAAAGGGCAATAGTTTATTATGTGATTGGTAAATACACAACCGTATTATTGGTATCATCAGCTCCTATTTTAAAATCAGTTTAAAATTGTCTATTAGATTACTAAGGAATGGTTTGATTGTAAACTTCCAGCTAATTGAGCATGCATCTCTTAATTGTTTTATGCATTTAGTCAGTGTTCCAACTGTTATCTATATTACTAAGATGTATAATCAAAAGGAGGATAATTGCTTTTGCATGAAAATAATAGGGGTTGATGTGCAATGAGTTCTGAGAATTAACCATTAACAATTCACATTCAATTAAGTTGGACATATCTTCATTGGAAATGGCATTGAGCTTCAAATTGATACATGGATAGCATCCATTTCTAAACTTTTGAGACTTACTAATATAGTGACGTGCTGCCTTGTACCAGTCACACCAGCATTGCCGACCTTGTGAGACTCATCTTAGATACTCCAGATCTTCTTAAATTTGTAAATAAAGAATTTATGCTCACCAATGGCCCTTTTTAAAAAGTTGTTAATTTATCTCTGAGACAGGGAAGTATTGGGATTTTCTGTTTTGAACAGTCCAACATGAAAGGTAGATTGTGAATATTTTATTTTTAAATTAAAATTAAACTGTCCTTTGAGGTTAGAGTGCAGTTATATAGCCTTCTGATTCTAGGATTTATCTGGAAGGGTGGTCAAAACTTTAAGTTCTCATTTGGCCTGTGGTTGTGTTGACTGACATGTGACAAGTGTGCTGATGAGTCCCAAGGAACAATTACTGTTGATTCCAGTGCCTTTGGCTGCAAAACTAGTCCAGACTAATTTCTACTCCCTTGGAACTAATTGATGTTTCCAACATTGTGAATAGAATTGGCAAGGTTGATCAAAATAAATTGTTCACTGCATTGAAGGAAAAATAATTACAAAATTTAGCTACCATGGAATAAGGGAATTCAACTGGAACATCATATGAAGGATAACAAAGTTTAGGGATTAATTAGAGGAAGGACGTTAAATGCAAACAGCATAAACACTTTAGAGTTGTGGATTTTGGCAGTGAGGGGAAGGATTGAGGTATTTACTAAAACGTTGAGTAACTAGAATGGCGATCATTTGAAAAGTGAAAAAAACTGTTGACATTAATGAATTATTTTTGCAACTAAGACTTCAAGGATCCTTATTTCTATACTTTTTGTTAGATTAGGTATTTTGCAGAAGCTTCACCTTCCTTTTCATACATAAAAATTACTTTCAATTTTAAACAAAGACTTTTTAACTCTACTTAGTCATAGGTCATTGAGATGTACAGCATGGAAACAGACCCTTCGGTCCAACTCGTCCATACTGACCAGATATCCTAAATCAACCTAGTCCCATTTGCCAGCACTTGGCTTATTTCCCTCTAAACCCTTCCTATTCATATACCCATTCAGATGCCTTTTAACTGCTGTAATTGTACCAGCCTTCACCACTTTCTCTGGCAGCTCATTCCATACACACACCACCCTCTGCGTGAAGAAGTTGCCCCTTAGGTCTCTTTTAAATCTTTCCCCTCTCACCCTAAATCTACACCTTCTAGTTCTTGACTCCCCCACCAAGGGAAAAATCCTTGTTTATTTATCCTATCCATGTCCTTCATGATTTTATAAGTCTCTATAAGGTCAGCCCTTAGCCTCAATGCTCCAGGGAAAACAGCCCTAATCTGCTCTGTAGCTTAAACCCTCCAACCTTGGCAACACCTTGCAATTCTTTTCTGAACCTTTTCAAGTTTCACAACATCCTTCCTATAAAACGGAGACCAGAATTGCACACAATATTCTAAAAGTGGCCTAACCAAGATCCTGTACAGCTGCAACATGACCTCCCAACTTCTATACTCAATGCTCCGACCAATAGGGAAGGCATACCAAATGCCTTCTTCACTATCCTATCTACCTGCAGCTCCACGTTCAAGGAACTACTAATCTGCACTCCAAGGTCTTTTTGTTCAGCAACACTCTCCAGAACCTTACCTTTAAGGGTATAAGTTCTGCCCTGATTTGCCTTTCCAAAATGCAGCACCTCACATTTATCTAAATTAAGCTCCATCTGCCACTCCTCAGTCCATTGGCCCATCTGATCAAGATTCCATTGTACTCCGAGGTAACCTTCTTTGCTATCCACTACACCTCCAATTTTGGTGTTATTTATAAATTTACTAATTATACTTCTTTTGTTCACATCCATATCATTTATACAAATGATAAAAGCAGTGGACTCAGCAATGATCCTTGTGGCACATCACTGGTCACAGGCCTCCAGTCTGACAAGCAACTCTCCACCACTACCTCCTGTCTTCTATCTTCGAGCCAGTTCTCTATCCAAATTGAATATCCTGTATTCCTTGTGATCTAACCTTGCTAACCAGTCTACCATGAGGAGTCTCATTGAATGCCTTACTGAAGTTCATATAGATCACGTCCATTGCTCTGCCCTCATCAATCGTCTTTGTTGCTTCTTCAAAAAAACTTAAGTTCATGAGACATGATTTCCCACACACAAAGCCATGTTGACTATCCCTTTGCCTTTCCAAACACATATAATCCTGTCCCTCAGGATTCCGTCCAATAATTTGCACATCACTGATGTTATTCTCACTGGTCTATAATTCCTTGGCATTTCCTTACCACCTTTCTTAAATAGTGGCACTACGTGAGCCAACCTCCAGTCTTCCAGCACCTCACATGTAACTATCGATGATACAAATATTTCAGCAAGGGGCCCAGCAATGACTTGCCTAGCTTCCCATAGAGTCTAGGGTACGCCAGATCACATCCTGGGAATTTATCCACCTTTATGTGTTTCAAGACATCCAGCACCTCCTTCTTTGTAATATGGACATTTTTTAAGTTGTTACCATCCATTTTTCCACATTCTATATCTTCTATGACCTCCTCCTTAGTAAACACTGATGCAAAATACTAGTTTAGTATCTCACCCATCTCCTGTGGTTCCACACATAGGCTGCCTTACTGATCTTTGAGGGGCCCTATCCCTGTTAAATCCCTTGATTTTGACTTATGTCTGCATAAATAGGCTTCTGAAAGGACAGGTGGGCATTTGTTGCCAGGCCTGCACTGGTGCCACTATGACAACCAGGAAGTGTACAAAATAAGCTGGTTACTATTATTTTCCTGACCTCACATTTTCCTTCATTTGTGTGTGAAGATGTCTGATCCATGTCTTTACCTTTCATCAGTTTTAAACTCAAGAGCTTCCCCTGTGCAACATTAGCTTTTGATGTTCATTTAAAACTCCATTCCACCCCTTATAGGGTCATACAGCACAGAAACAGTGGCCAAACAGTCATGCTGACCATGTTCCCAAACTATACTAATCCCACCTGCCTGGGTTTGGCCCATATCTCTCCACCTTTCCTTTTGATGTATTTATCCAAATGTCTTAAATGTTATAACTGTACCGGCATCCACCACTTCCTCTGGCAGTTCATTCCACACATGAACCACTCTTTGTGTAAAAAAAATCAAAGAGTTGCCCCTCACGTTATTTCTAAAACTTTCTCCTTTTACCTCAAAAATGTGCCACCTAGTTTTAAATTTCATCACCCGGGGATCAAGTCCTTCGTTTTTCACCTTATCTATGTCCCTCATGATTTTATAAACCCCTATAAGGTCACCCTTCAACCTCTTATGCTCCAATGAAAAAAGTCCCAGCCTGTCTAGCCAATTTTTATAACTCAAACTCTTGTTCCCAGCAACATACTGGTAAAGCTTTTCTCTCCAATTTCATAATATTCTTCCTTTAGCATGATGACCAGAACTGTACACAGTGCTCCAGAAAAGGCCTTGCTAATGTCATGTACAATTTCAACATGACATCTCAACTCTTATACTCAAAAGGTCTAAGCAATGAAGGCAAACATGCTAAAGACCTTTTTAACCATCCTGTCTACCTGTGATGCAAATTCCAAGGGCCTAGATCTCTCTTTCTACAACAGTACCCAGGGCCCTACCATAATTGTATATGTTCTGCCCTTGTTTGCTTTTCCAAAATGCAATACCTCACATTTATCCAAAGTAATCTCCATCTGCCACGCCTCAGCCCATTGACCCAATTGATCAAGATCTCTTTGTAATCTTAGATAACCTTCTTCACTGTCCACCATTCTACAAATTTTGGTGTCATCTGCAAACTTACTAACCATGCCTTCTATATTCTCAACCAAATCTTCAATATAAATACAAGCAAACGTGGACCCAGTACTGATCTCTGTGGAACACTATTGATCACAGGCTTCAAGTCTGAAAGACTGTTTCTCCCACCAGCCTCTTTCTTCTACCATCAGGCCAATTTTGTATCCAGTTGGCTAGCTCACCCTGAGTGCCATATGGTCTAACTTTACTAATTAGTCGACCATGTAAAACCTTGTCAAATGCTTTGAAGTCCATGTAACCAACATCTACCGCTTTGTCCTCATTAATCTCTTTTTTTGATAACTTACTGAAAAAACTCAGTCAAGTTTGTGAAACATGATTTCCCTCTCACTAAACCATGCTCTCTATCTCTAATCAGTCTTTGCCTCTCCAAATGCATGTAAATGCTTTTTCAGAATCACCTCCAACAACTTACCCAGTGCTAATGTCAGGCTCACAGGTCTATAATTCCCAAGCTTCTCCTTACAGCCTTTCTTAAATAAAGCTATCCTGCAGTCCTCCAGTATCTCACCCGTGGTTACAGATGTTACAAATATTTCTTCTGGGGACCGTGCAATTTCTTCCCTAACTTTCCACATCATCTGGGATGCACCTCATCTTCCGCCTCGGAACACCTCAACCCCAGGGCATCAATGTGAACTTCACCAGTTTCCTTATTTCCCTTCCCCCACCTTACCCCAGTTCCAACCTTCCAGCTCAGCACTGTCCCCATGACCTGTCCTACCTGCCAATCTCCCTTCTCACCTATCCGCTCCACCCTCCTCTCTGAACTATCACCTCTATCCCCATCCCCATTCACCTATTGTACTCTTTGCTACCTTCTCCCCAGTCCCACACACCCTCCCCCCTCCCACCCCACTCCTCCCCCCCACTCCATTTATCTTTCCACTCTGGAGGCTTCCTGCCTCGATTCCTGATGAAGAGCTTTTGCCTGAAATGTCGATTTTCCTGCTCCTCGAATGCTGCCTGACCTGCTGTGCTTTTCCAGCACCACTCTGATCTAAACTCTGGGATACACCTGACCAGGTCCTGGAGATTTATCCACCTGCATGTTTTCTAAGACCTCCAGCACATCTTTCTGTAATTCAAACTATTTTCAAAACAAAAATATTTATTTCCCAGAGTTCTCTAGCCTCCATTTCTTTCTTCACAGTAAAAACTGATGCAAATTATTAATTTAGTATCTCTCCCACACCTGAGGTTCAATACAAAGATGACCTCATTGATCTTTAAGGATCCTATTTTCTCTCTATGTGCTCAGTTGCTCTTAATGTACTTGTAGAATCTCTTTAAATTATCCTTAACCTTATCTGCCAAGCCTCTCATTGCTATCCAGATTTCCCTATTAAGAGATTCATTTTGATTCCAGTTGTCTATATCTAATACATGATTCTTTCTTATTCTTGATTAGAACCTCAATATCCTTATTCATCCATTGTTCCCTACTGTCACCAGCCTTACCCTTCAGTCTAACAGGAACACAATGCCACTGAACACTTGTTATCACACTTCTGAAAACCTCCCACTTGTTAGTCCCCCCTTTATCTGTGAACAGTCTATTCCAATCGACGTTTGAAAGTTCTTGTCTCGTACAATTAAACTTTGCCTTACTCCAATTAAAAACTTTAACTTTATGGAAGGCTTATCCTTTTCCATAGCTATTTTAAAACTAATAGAATTATAATCACTCATCCCAAGATGTTTCCCCACTAACAATTCAGTCACTTGCCGTGCCTTATTTCCCAAGAGAAGCTCAAGGTTTGCTTGTTCTCTACTAGATACATGTACATGTTGATAAAGAAAATTTGTTTGAATACATTTAACAAATTCCTCATCATCCAAGCTTTTAACTATATGGCAGTCCCAGTTAACGTTTGGAAAATTAAAATCCCACACTATCACAACCCTATTATTCTTACATATATCTGAGATCTCTCTGCATAATGTGTCTCAGTTTCCCTCTGACTGTTGGGGGAACCTATAGTACATTCCCATTAAGGTGATCATTCCTTTCTTCAATACAGAAACTGCAGACATTACACAAAGGCAAGGCATGAAAGACTTCTAACACGCTTGAAATTTTTGGATCACTATTTTCAAGACCAGAGGAAGATCATTTTGAAGTAAATGAAAGACATTATGATGTAGATTTGTTTTGTTGAATTACATGATCTATCACAGGCTGCAAGTACTGATTATATAAATCTTCATGACTTGTTTCACAGATGCTGATATTGATTCCTCTTGGTATACTGGACGTGGAATAAGGCCTGTGGGCCGTTTTGGAAGACGAGGACTAACCCTGGAAAACATCAGGAAATATGAATTTGGCACTCGTCGTGTCTGTATCCCAATCGAAGAAAGTGAAGAATCCAACCAGAATGAATAAATTCAGCCCCTGTCTGTAACTCTAGTTTCACAAAGCCAACTTCATAATTTCTCAACTTTACTTCTGTAATTGTGTAATAAAAACAACTCTTAAATAACTATCAAACCATGAACAGTATTAAAGAAAATAAGGTCCATCCTGTATGCAACAGCAAAACTTTAATGTTGATTGGTGAAGTTTCAACTAAAGTAGATTTAGAATTTCAACTCAATTAGAAATCAATGTATGTCCACAGTTCTGTGCCTTCCATTGTCATTTGCCAGGATTATAGGGAATGGTTAAAGAAATAGTCAAGCCATGTCAGGAATTGTGGTATTAACATTTCACTAAACCTGTAGTTCTCACTCATGCCTTAGATTTCCAGTAGCTATTTCCTTTAACTCTGTTTCTTTTCTACTGTTTTATTTCTCTGTATAATTTTTGATTCCTATTTAGTAATTTTCATTTCTTCTCAGTCGTTGCAGTTTAAAAACGTTTTGATCAGATTCAGTACCAAAACTATTCTTTTCAGCTAAAGTAATAAATATATAATTTGATGTTAAACTTACCTTGTGACTGTCCTGCATTCTGAGCAAGGTCTGTCAATACATGTCAAATGCAAATTCTCCGATATTGTAGAAACACTGATGAAGGCATTTCAAGCAAAATATTGATAAGATCATAGCATTATCGGCCTTAACGATTTACTGTTACATTGACAGTAAGTTGCCATCTTCTGTTCATAGTAGCCAAAACATAAAACAGAAAAACTAACAATGGTGTTGTTCTACAGTTATGGTTAAGGTACCATATCAGTACAAAGCTGAGAGCTTTTTTTATTCTATCTTTCACATAGGTTGTATCTTCCTGAAAGCATTTGCTGGCATTTAGACGTCAAATCTGGAAAGTTTTCCCTCTATCAGTGTTCATATCCTGCATCAAAATAAGCTTAAACCAATTTATCAACATTTCTAATGATTTTCTGTTACTTTTTTAGATGACCTTTAAAGCAGTTTGATGCAAAGCAGTGAAATTAAGTCCTGCAATAGTGTTTGCAACAACCATTTGAGTCAGAAATCTAACCTACCAATTTTCCTATTTCTTCCCAGGCTTTCACCAGTTCTTGGCTAGATAGTTGTGTCACTGCAGAACATTGTATCAGGCTATTGCATGGCCCCCAGCCAAAGACACCATTTTAGTGGTGATGGTGTGTTTCCCACAACTTGGGGATGGATTGTAGTTTGAAGATTTTACAGTTGGAATAAATTAATCCTAATTCCATTTTGTTGTGGTCTCTTCATGTCAAACTTTCTTTGTGCTCCTTTCAAGTCCATTTGTATACTTACTAACTGTTCAACTCTCTTCACCTGTAGCCTCATACTACTTCACCTGCCTCTGAGCTTAGCCTTGGGATGTTAAGAGCTAAGATTCAATGGCATCTGTCTTTCCATGGTCTCCTAAGATTGTTTTGATGTAATATTAATCTCATTCTTTTGGAGAGGTACCTGACTTCCATTTCATGATTTAGGGTGACTAAGAACCATAGCCAGTTCTGATAGGTGCTATATTCAAAAACTCCTGTCAACAAGTTCACACTGTGTGGAGGTCTAGAGAAGACAAGGTTGAATGTGGATATAGACACATCCAGAGAAGAACTGTATTCCTTACTACTGACATTCTTCATTTTGCAAAGTGTAAAGTGCAAAAATATGTATTGAATAAAGGCCATCTTTGAAATGCGATGTTTACGGTAAATCCAACAAGCTGTTTGATCATGAAAAGAAAAAATACCTTTGGAACATCTATTGCCTCTGAAGTTCAACAATTTCCTTTTCAGAAATATCTTTGTACTAATTCTACATTTGATGAGGTTGTGTGTGCTTGTGCATTCAGGTTGAGAATGTAATGTGCAGAAAAATTACACATTGTTAGAAAAGTTTTATTGAAAGGAGTTTCAACAGTCAGTGTCTATTTGAAGTATTTCAAGAGTGGAGCTATTTTTTTCCTGCTATTTTTCGTTAACATTATAATTCATTTTATTAACATTATCACTGGAGAACTAGTCTAAAGAAGTTACTGAGATGTTAGTGGGTAGAAACTGATTGGAACGTACATACATAATAAAACAATACCCTCTGTCACACATTGTATTCCACTGTTCATCTTGCTCCTCTGTTTTGCAGATAAGGTGACTAATGCTTTCTGTAATGATGGATTTTACCAACCTTTGCCTATTCTGCAACATTATCTAACCACCACCTTTTTAATCTTCTGTTATCAATTGTTCTCAGTTGGATAATGTGCCCACCTTAAGAATAATTCAATGATCTGCTATTCCCAATGGACTGTTCTCTTTTGCAGAGTTACCTATAGTAGAGTGCCATACCTATCATCTATCTTATAGTAATTCAAGAGTCCTTTCTTAAATTACACCAACTGATTCATTTTACATCTGTAGCGCAGTAAGTCAAAAACTTTCACTCCATGGAGCCACACTTAACCATGCAACACTGGAGTATTACAAACTTTTAACAGCTGAAACAACTATTTTGCAATTCTGTTTTATTTGTCCATCTGTTAGTCTGTGCAACTAAACAAATTGATCAACTTTGTCGATTTTAATTATTAGTCGCTTAGAGCTTTCCTTATGTTGTCATTACCATTGATTTTTGTTTTAATTTAATTTAGTTTTAAATCTAAATAAATGATTTACCTACTGCCATTTTGAAGCACTTTGGGTGGGTTGCAAAGAAGTTGCTATTCCAGGTTTCAATATCCAATCTGTGATTCTCTGTGCCTTTTTTGCTATTCTGGAAATGACTTCAAATTAACAATCACTATCTACTTATGAATAGCAACCAGGTGAGCTCATCCTCCTTGTTTTCTAACTTGTTTGCATGTTGATAGTTATTCTTGCCTTTAAGCTCATTCTTGATCTCCCCCCAACATTGTGAGTGGGTCATTTATTAATTACCCAACCCCACCATACACCCCAACACACACATTTCATTCAGAATATTTGTTCACGAATGAACACAATCAAAGCATCCTGTGTGGCTGAATCAGAAAATGCAGGAGGAGGCCAGTTAGCCAAGCAGATCTGGTGTAATTCCACTTTCAGCTCTTGGTCTGTATCCTTATAGCGTTAAATGTGTAGTCAAGTTTATGTAGTGCATTTCTGTCTGTATGACCCTTTCAGGCAGTGCAGTGTAGATCACCACCACCCTCTGGATGAAAATGTTTCTCTTAGATTGCCCTCTAAGTCTACTTCTTACACTGCACCTATGGTCCTTGGTCAGAAACCCCTTCAACAAATGGAAATAGCTTTCTTATTCACTCTGTCTAAAACCCACATCATTTTATACACGCCAGTTAAATCTTTCCTGAGTTTCTTCTGTTGTGAAGAACGTAACTCTAGAATATCCAACTTTTCCAGATACCTATAATTCTCCATTCCAAAAAACCATTCTTGTAAAACTTCTCTTGATGTACTCTAACATAATTACATTTTTCCTGTGGTGCAATGCCCAGAATTTGCACAGTACTCCAGCTGTTGTATAACTAGTGATTTATGCAGTCCCATTAAAGTTGTCAAGATCTATATTCCATGCTTTCTTGACCATTCATCCATCTGAGCTGAAAGTGTGTTGCTGGAAAAGCGCAGCAGGTCAGGCAGCATCCAAGGAACAGGAAATTCGATGTTTCAGGCATAAGCCCTTCATCAGGAATGAGGAAAGTGTGTCCAGCAGACTAAGATAAAAGGTAGGGAGGAGGGACTTGGGGGAGGGGCGATGGAGATGTGATAGGTGGAAGGAGGTCAAGGTGAGGATGATAGGCTGGAATGGGGTGGGGGCAGAGAGGTCAGGAAGAAGATTGCAGGTTAGGAGGGCGGTGCTGAGTTCGAGGGATTCGACTGAGACAAGGTGGGGGGAGGGGAAATGAGGAAACGGGAGAAATCGGAGTTCATCCCATGTGGTTGGAGGGTTCCCAGGCAGAAGATGAGGCGCTCTTCCTCCAACCGTCGTGTTGTAATGGTCTGGCGATGGAGGAATCCAAGGACCTGCATGTCCTTGGTGGAATGGGAGGGGGAGTTAAAGTGTTGAGCCACAGGGTGGTTGGGTTGGTTGGTCCGGGTATCCCAGAGGTGTTCTCTGAAACGTTCCGCAAGTAGGTGGCCTGTCTCCCCAATATAGAGGAGGCCACATCGGGTGCAGCGGATGCATTAGATGATATGTGTGGAGGTGCAGGTGAATTTGTGGCGGATATGGAAGCATCCCTTGGGGCCTTGGAGAGAAGTGAGGGAGGAGGTGTGGGCGCAAGTTTTGCATTTCTTGCGGTTGCAGGGGAAGGTGCCGGGAGTGGAGGTTGGGTTGGTGGGGGGTGTGGATCTGACGAGGGAGTCACGGAGGGAGTGGTCTTTTCGGAACGCTGATAGGGGAGGGGAGGGAAATATATCCCTAGTGGTGGGGTCCGTTTCGAAGTGGCGGAAATGACAGCGGATGATACGATGTATATGGAGGTTGGTGGGGTGGTAGGTGAGAACCAGTGGGGTTCTGTCCTGGTGGCGGTTGGAGGGGTGGGCTCAAGGGCGGAGGAGCGGGAAGTGGAGGAGATGCGGTGGAGGGCATCGATGATCTCATCTGGGGGGAATCTGCGGTCCTTGAAGAAGGAGGCCATCTGGGCTGTACGGTATTGGAACTGGTCCTCCTGGGAGCAGATGTGGTGGAGACAAAGGAATTGGGAACATGGGTTGGGCGTTTTTCCAGGGGGCAGGGTGGGAGGAGGTGTAGTCTAGGTAGCTGCGGGAGTCAGTCGGTTTATAGTAGATGTCTGTATGATTCGGTCGCCCGAGATAGAAATAGAAAGGTCTAGGAAGGGGAGGGAGGAGTCTGAGACAGTCCAGGTGAATTTGAGGTCGGGGTGGAAGGTGTTGGTAAAGTGGATGAACTGTTCAACCTCCTCGTGGGAGCACGAGGCAGCGCCGGTACAGTCATCGATGTATTCATTCATCCATCTGTCCAGTCCCATACAGAAACCTGTGGATATCCTTGCAAAGGTTCCTCTGTTTCTTTTCTCAGTACCTCCAAATATCAGCACCTGACCATTTATTGTGTATTATATTACTTTGTTAGCCTTCTATAGATATAATGTCATACTTCTTTAGGTTGAACTCTATTTATTATTTATTCATTCATCTGATACCTTCCTGTAGTCAATAGCTTTCTTCCTGTTGGTTCAATGCAGTTTCCTCTCCTCATGAATTGGCCCCTTCCTTTTCAAGCACTTATTATCTCCTTATCTTTAAAAACAAAGGTCAGGAAGTATCCTCCCGCACCCCTGCTCCCACTCATCCTTGCAAACTGACACATTGAAGAAACAGAACTTGGAGACAATGATCTTTTCACTTCCTAAATCTCTGAACATTTCTCTGATAACTCTGGATTGTTCCAAATAGATTTCCATGTTTCTAGTATTTCTCACTATAATCGTATTTTTTTGTATTTGTGACTGGTATGTTAAAACCTTCTTTATCTTCTGTGGACTTTAACATGTTTGGCCAAAACCAGGCAAAACTTTTCCAATCAAATGGATACCCCTCATTTTGTCTGCTGTTATCTGATCATAACCACAGCATCTCTAGTAGTATCTTCTCTTTTGAATGTCAAACTATTACCTTTAGAGTTCACTAAGCATCCAACCTTTACTTCTCACTTACCTCTCTGCATGCTGTCACTTTACACTGCTGTACCTTGTCATTTCTATATACAGACTCACACCAATTAGCACTCTCCTTCTGTCTTATTTAACCACTTTGTTATTTCTATGCATTCTGACTGCCTGTCTGTGTTTGAGTCATAGATGAGCCCTTTTCCTCCAGTTAAATATTGATAAGATTAAGATCATTGTATTTGGATTGTACTTCATAATCTCCTCAGTGAGTCAACTTTGAACAGTATATCTTATAAAAGGCATATCAAGTTCAGAGGGTGTAGTTTTTTTTCTTTCATGAGATGTGGGTATAGTTTACAAGTACAGCATTTTTTGCTCATTCCTAATTGGCCTTTAGAAGGTGATGGTGAGCCAGCTTTTTGAATTGATGCACCCACAGTATGCTTAGGAAGGAAGTTCCAGGATTCTGATGCAGTGACAGTAAAGGAACCATGGTATGGCTCCAAGTCAAGTGAGGGTAAGGCTTGGGAGGGCACTTGCAGGTGGTAGAATGAGGAGATATGTTACTCAGTGCAGCATTCCTAGCCTCTGACTACAGTGTTGATATGGCTGGTGCAGTTCAGTTTCATATAAATGGTAACCCCAAGAAACTTGCTGGTGGGGGAATTCAGCAATAGTTATGCCTTTGAATGTCAATGGGCAATGGTTAGATTCTCTTTCGTTGTAGATGGACATTGCCTGGCATTTCTGCAGAACAAATGACACTTGTTACTTATCAGACCAAGATATAATATAGTCCAGATCTTCCTGCACATGGACAGTTTCAGTATCTGAGGAGATGTGAAAGATATTGATCAAAGTGAAAGGTACACAATCATTGGTGAATATCCCCACCTCTGATGGAGGAAAGGTGATTGATGAGGTAGTTAAAGATGGCGAGGCCCAGGACATTACCCTAAGGAATTTATGAAGCAATGTTGTAGGATTGAGAAGATTGGCTTCCAGTAACTACAAGTAAAAAATGAGGTCTGCAGATGCTGGAGATCACAGCTGCAAATGTGTTGCTGGTCAAAGCACAGCAGGCCAGGCAGCATCTCAGGAATAGAGAATTCGACGTTTCGAGCATAAGCCCTTCATCAGGAATAAGAGAGAGTAGCCAAGCAGGCTAAGATAAAAGGTAGGAGGAGGGACTAGGGGGAGGGGCGATGGAGGTGGGATAGGTGGAAGGAGGTCAAGGTGAGGGTGATAGGCCGGAGTGGGGTGGGGGCGGAGAGGTCAGGAAGAGGATTGCAGGTTAGGAGGGCGGTGCTGAGTTGAGGGAACTGACTGAGACAAGGTGGGGGGAGGGGAAATGAGGAAACTGGAGAAATCTGAATTCATACCTTGTGGTTGGAGGGTTCCCAGGCGGAAGATGAGGTGCTCCTCCTCCAGCCGTCGTGTTGTTATGTTCTGCCAGTGGAGGAGTCCAAGGACCTGCATGTCCTCGGTGGAGTGGGAGGGAGAGTTAAAGTGTTGAGCCACGGGGTGTTTGGGTTGGTTGGTTCGGGCGGCCCGGAGGTGTTCTCTGAAGCGTTCCGCAAGTAAGCGGCCTGTCTCACCAATATAGAGGAGGCCACATCGGGTGCAGCGGATGCAATAGATGATGTGTGTGGAGGTACAGGTGAACTTGTGGCAGATATGGAAGGATCCCTTGGGGCCTTGGAGGGAAGTGAGTGTGGAGGTGTGGGCGCAAGTGACTACAACCAGTAACTACAACCATTTTCCTTTGTGCTAAGTATGACTTCCAACAGCAGAAGTTTCTCCTAATTTCCATTAACCTCAGTTTTGCTAGGGCTCCTTATAGTCACATTTTGTCAAGTGCTGCTTTGATGTCAAGGACAGTTACTCTCACCTCTGGAGTTCAGCTCTTTTGTTTATGTTTGCATCAAGACTGTAATAAGCTCAGATGACGAGTGACCCTGTTGGATAAATTGAACAAATGTAAGTTTACAATTGATTTGGAGATGCTGGTGTTGGACTGGGGTGTACAAAGTTAAAAATCACACAACACCAGGGTATAGTCCAACAGGATTATTTGAAAGCACTAGCTTTCAGGGCGCTGCTCCTTCATCAGGTTGGTCCACAACCACCTGATTAAGGAGCAGCAGTCCGAAAGCTAGTGCTTCCAAATAATCCTGTCGGATTATAACCTGGTGTTGTGTGATTTTTAATCAAGGTCACAATTGAAATGTGGATGCCATTTGATAGCACTATCAATGACATTTTCCATCACATTGCTGAAAATTGAGTGTGGACTGGATTTGCCATGCATTTGTAAACAAAGTTTTGCTGCACAAAAGGAGGCCCTTTGCTCCATTATACCTATGCGTGTAATCAATCTTCTACCTATTCTAATACCATTTTCCAGCACTTGGCCTATGGACTTGTATACTATGCTGTTTCAAGTGCTCATCTAATAGGTCTTGAATGTGTTGAGGGTTTACAGCTCTACCACCATTTCAGGCAGTGATTTCCAGATAAGAACTTCTGAGTGAAAAATATTCTTTTTAAATCCTCTCCAAACCACCTGCTCCTTAC
Source organism: Hemiscyllium ocellatum (assembly GCF_020745735.1). Lineage (NCBI taxonomy): Eukaryota > Metazoa > Chordata > Chondrichthyes > Orectolobiformes > Hemiscylliidae > Hemiscyllium > Hemiscyllium ocellatum. Next base: position 90,855,948 of record NC_083407.1, on the reverse strand, counting down.
CTGAAAACTGTGCCCTTTGTTTATTGATTCCTGTACTAAGGGGAAAAACTGTGTTCTATCTACCATAACTATGTCCCTCAAACCTTTATACACCTCAATCAGATCCTCCTCAGCCTTCTTTGCTACAAGGAAAACAGCCCCAGTGTCTCTTCATGGCTGAATAACTCAAGTCCATGCAACCTCCTAGTAAATTCCTCTGCATCCTCTCTGGTGCAATCACGTCCTTCCTATACTGTACACAGCAGTGGACGTACTATCATTATATGCTGCTCCATCATAACATCCCTGCTATTGTATTCAATGCCTTGATTAGTAAAAGCAAGAATCCCACATGTCTCTAAACCACCTCATCTACTTGCCCTTTTACCTTTGAGTATCTATGGACAAGCACATCAAGTTCACTCTGATCGTCTGTACGTTCCAGGGTTATATTATTCAACGGACTCTTTCGTCTAGTTACTCCTCCCAGCATGTATCATAATGGGGAGTGATGGCCTAGTGGTATTATCACTCACCTATTAATCCAGAAACCCTGAATAATGTTCTGGAGACCTGGGTTTGAATCCCGCCACAGCAGATCGTGAAATTTGAATTCAATAAGAAATGTCTGGAATTAAGAGTCTTCTGATGACCATGAAACCATTGCTAATTGTCAGAAAAACCCATCTGATTCACTAAAGTCTTTTAGGGAAGGAAATCTGCCATCCTTACGTGGTCTGGCGTACATGTGACTCCAGAGCCACGGCAATGTCGTTGACTCTCATCTGTCCTCTGAAATGGCCTAGCAAGTCACTCAGTTGTATCAATCACTAGAAAGTCACAACAAAGAAACAAAGCTGGATGGACTACCTGGCATCGAAATTGGAATGGGAAAAAACAATGGCAAAAACACATACAGCCCTATCGACCATGCAAAGCTTCCTTCTCACCATCTGGGGGCTAGTGCTGAAAGTGAGAGAGCTGTCTCACAGATTAGTCAAGGAACAGCCTAACATAGTTATTCTGATGGAATGATACCTTACAGATAACACCCTAGACACCACCATCATCATCATCCCCAGATATGTCCTGTCCAACCAGCAGGGCAGACCCAGCAGAGGTGGCGGCACACTGGTGTACAGTAGGAGGGAGTTGCCCTGGGAGTCCTTGGCACCGACTTCAGATCCCATGAAGTCTCATGGCTTCAGGTTAAACATGGGCAAGGAAACCTCTTACTGGTTACCACATGCTGTCCTCCTTCAGCCGATGAATCAGTAGTCCTCATGTTGAACAACACTTGGAGGAAGCACCGAGGGTGGCCAGGGCACCAAATGTACTCTGGATGGGGATTTCAATGTCCATCACCAAAACTGGCTCAGCAACAGCATTACTGATCGAGCTGGTTGAGTCCTGAAGGATATAACTGCTAGACTGGATCAGCAACAGGTGGTGAAGGAATCAGCAAGGGGGAAAACATACTTCACCTCATTCTTACTAATTTTCCAGTTGCAGAAGCATCTGTCCATGACAGTGTAGGTAAAAGTGACCATTGCACAGTCCTTGTAGAGATCAAGTTCTGCCTTCACATTGAGAATAACCTCCATCGTGCTGTGTGGCACTATCACTGTGCTAAATGGGACAGACTTTGAACCAAGCTGGTAGTTCAAGACTGGGTGCTGTGGGCCATCAACAGCAGCAGAATTGTACCCCAGCACAATCTGGAACCTCAAGGTCTGGCATATCCCCCACTCAACTATTACCATCAAGCCAGGAGATCAACCCTAGTTCAATGGAGAGTGCAGGAGGACTTGCCAGGAGCAGCCTCAGGCACACCTAAAAACCAGGTGTCAACCTAGTGAAGCTACCAAACAGGACTACTTGCATGCCAAACAACATAAACAACAAGCGATAAACAGAGCTAAGCAATCCCACAACCATCGGATCAGATCTGAGCTCTGCAGTCCTTCCACATCCAGTTGTGAATGGTGGTGGACCATTAAACAACTCACTGGAGGAGGAGGTACCACAAATATCCCCATCATCAATGATGGAGGAGCCCACACATCAGTGCAAAAGATAAGGTTGCTGCATTTGCGACAATCTTCAGTCAGAAATGCCGAGTGGATGATCCGTCTCGGGCTCCTCCAGAGGTCCCCAGCATCATAGATACCAGTCTCCAATTTGATTTACTCCATGATATATCAAGAAATGGCTGGAGACACCTGATACTGCAAAGGCAATGTGCCCTGATAACATTCGGCAATAGACTGAAGACGTGTGCTCCAGAACTTGGCGTTCCCCTAGCCAATCTCTTCCAGTGCAGTTATAACATTGGTGTCTACCCTTCAATGTGGAGAAGTGTACAGGTATGTCCTGTACACAAACAAAGGACAAATCCAACCCGGCCAATTACTACCCAATCAGTCTACTCTCCATCATCAGTAAAGTGATGGAAGGTATCATCGACAGTACTATCAAGCAGCACCTGCTCAGCAACAACCTGCTTAGTGACATCCAATGTGGGTTCCGCCAGAGTCACTCAGTTCCTGACCACATTACAGCCTTAGTTCAAACATGGGCAAAAGAGATGAATTCCAGAGGTGAGATGATAGTGACAGCCCTTGACATCAAGGCCACATTTGACCGAATATGGCATCAAGGATTCATGGTAAAACTGGAATCAATGGATATTAGGGGGCAAACACTCCGCTGGTTAGAGTCATACCTGCCACAAAGGAAGATTTTTGTGGTTGTGGAGGGTCAGTCATCTCAGATCCAGTACACTTCTGCAGGAGTCCCTCAGGATTGTGTCCTGGACCCAAAAATCTTCAGCTGCTTCATCAAAGATCTTCCTTCTGTCATAAGGTCAGAAGTGGGGATGTTCACCAATGATTGCACAGTATTCAGAACCATTCACAAGTTCTCAGATACTGAAGCTGTCCATGCTCAAATGTAACAGATCTGGACAATATCGAGGCTCGGGCCAACAAGCAGCAAGTAACATTCGCGCCACACAAATGCCAGACAGTGACCATCACCAGTAAGAGACACTCTAATCACCACCCCTTAGCATTCAACAATATTACCATCACCGAATTCCCCGCTGTCAACATCCTTGGGGTTACCAGAAACTTAACTGGACTCACCACATAAACACAGTGGCTACAAATGCAGGTTAGAGACTAGGGATACTAGCGAGTAATTTACCTCCTGACACCCAAAGTCTATCCACCATCTACAAGGCACAAGTCAGGAGTGTGATGGAATACTCCCCACTTGCCTAGATGGGTGCAGCTCCAACAGCACTCAAGAAGCTGGACACCATCCAGGACAAAGCAACCCTCTTGATTGGCACCACATCTACAAACATTCAATCCTTTCACCACCAGCTCTCAGTAGCAGCAGTGTGTGCTATCCACAAGATGTACTGCAGAAATTCACCAAAGATTCTTAGACAGCATCTTCCAAACCCACAACCACTTCCATCTCGAAGGGACAAGGGTAGAAGGTACTTGGGAACACCACAATCTGCAAGTTCCCCTCTAAGCCACTCACCATCCTGACTCACCATACCGCCGTTCCTTCACAGTGATTGGGTCAAAAACCTGGAATTCCCTCCCTCCCAGCATTGTGGGTCAGGCCACAGCAAGTGAACTGAGCGATTCAAGAAAGCAGCTCACCACTACCTTCTCAAGGGCAAATAGGGATGGGCTATCAATGTTGGCCAGCCAGCAATGCCTAAGTCCCACAAATGAATTTAAAAAACATACTTTTCAGGATTAAATTCCATTTGTCCTTTTTCAGCCTAACTAACCAGGCTCTTTGTATTATCCTGCTGTCCAAGGCTGTCCTCCTCACTATTTACTGCATCCCTAATTTTCACATCATCTGTGAACTTACTGATCACACCACTGTTTTCTGTGCTTTCAACACTTCACCAATTAATGTATTAAAAACACTTTTACCCGGCATTTGTTGATGAGGTCAGAGTCATAAAGTCTTAGAGATGTACAGCATGGAAACAGACCCTTCAGTCCAACTTGTCCATGTCGACCAGATATTCAAAATAAAACTAGTCCCATTTGCCAGCATTTGGTCTATATACCTCTCAACCCTTCCTAATCATAAAACCATTCAGATGCCTTTTAAATGTTGTAATTCCTTTGGCAGCTCATTCCATACATGCACCATGCCCCTCATGATCTTATAAAACTCTATAAAGTCACCCATCAGGAATGCTCCAGGAATAATAGCCCCAGCTTGTTCAACCTCTCCCTATGGCTCAAACCCTCCAACCCTGGCAACATTCTTGTAATTGTTTTCTAAACCCTTTCAAGTTTCACAACATCCTTCCTATAGCAGGAAAACCAGAATTGTGTGCAGTATTCCAATAGTGATCTAACCAATACCCTGTACAGCTGCAACATGACCTCCCAAAACTTATACTCAATGCACTGACAATAAAGGTAAGCATACCAAATTCCTGATGAAGGGCTCTGGCCCGAAATGTCGAATTTCCTGTTCCTTGGATGCTGCCTAACCTGCTGTGCTTTAACCAGCAACACATTTTCAGCTAAGCATACCAAATGCCTTCTTCACTATCATATCTACCTGCAGCTCCACTTTCAAGGAACAATGAACCTGCACTCCAAGGTCTCTTTGTTCAGCAACACTCCCCAGAATCTTACTATTAAGTACATAAATCCTCTGCTGATTTGCCTTTCCAAAATGCAGCACCTCACATTTATCTAAAAAAAACACCATCTGTCACTCCTTGATCCATCTGATCAAGATCACATTATCCTCTGAGGTAATCTTCTTCGCTATCCATTGCACCTCCAATTTTGGTGTCATCTGCAAACTGACTAACAATAACCTAACCACATAAATAATTAAAAGCAGTGGACCCAGCACCTATCCTTGTGACACACCACTGGTCACAGGCCTTCAGTCTGAAAAGCAACACTGCACCACCATCCTCTGTCTTCTACCTTCATGCCAGTTCTATATCCAAGGAGCTAGTATTCCCTATATTCCATGTGATCTAACTCTGTTAACCAGTCTACCATGAGGAACCTTGTCAAAAGCATTACTGAAGTCCACATAGATCACATCCACTACTCTGTCCTCATCAATCATTTTTGTTCCTTCTTCAAAAACCTTAATCAAGTGGACGAAGGGACACAGAATTTGGTTTGTGGTTCAACTCAATTTTATTAACAAAATATTCCTAATTCAAACACTGTGAGAGCATTTTCCAAATTCCCACAATATTTACTCTGTATGTAAACTAACAGAGCATACCAGACGATTTCCCAAATGATTGGCTAGATTTCAATTTTGTAGTAGTACTGGAATAATTTGCGCCGGAGCTAATTCTCAAGCCTGTGTTCAATACTTCACTGTAGGTAACTGTCAGATGAAGAGTTAAATTATGAGAACAGGTTGAATAGGTCTGGAATAACTGCAATATTTTGGAAATTAAAAATTAAATTGTTGCCTGATGCAGAGGTATCATATAAATTTAGGATTGATAGATATTATTTTTGAGAACAAGGAAGCACAATTTTAAAATTGGTCTAATGTCATTTCAGAGTAAAATTAGTAAGCACTTTTCAGAAATGGCAGTGAGTAAAAGGCTGTGTCACACTCATCCATGTATTGGGTGACCTCCACTGGTACTCTTTACTTACCAAATTATAATGATTAGTCCTTGTGTTCAGTCTCACCCCTCCTTTCACTGAATTAGAAGCTGTCCTTAGGCCATCAAAATCCATTGCTCCGAAATTCCTTCTACATCACTCTGTTTTGTCAATCTCCATAAAACAGACCTTTGACAGATCGTAAAGCCACCCCAATAGTTTCTTTGTGAAGTAACTTGAGATTTAATTATACATTAAAGCAATATATGTGCAAGTTGTTGTTATTGTAAATGTGGTGATTTGTTTTGTCTTTAATCAGTGCTGCATGAATGTTTCTTTGAACTAGCACTTTTCAATTGAGCCTGAAGCCTTGTTGGCTGGATTGTGTCTCAAAATGAATTAGCAGTTGTTTAAATGATTGGCTGACGTACTTCTTCTGATCTTCGTTCGTCCTAGCAATTGATTATTAAATTGTGCAGCTATTGTAATGACATACACACTTATGATAATCTATCTGCTGACTCTGACTTAAGTTCACTTACAACATCTAGTGTCTTAATTTGGAATCACGTGGCATCCATATACTTCTCCCAATAGGAATGAGGTATTTTGCTTTGCTTATTAAGTTATTCTACATTGTCACATTGCTAAGCTGAGTCAACGTGGGAAGCAATCCACTATTAATGACTGTCCATTTGTCAAGTTGGAACTCAACCATTCTATCAATTATGTTATCAACGTTAAGTTTGAATGATACTTGCCACAAAGCCATAAAAATGGGAAAAATGTTGTTTCGTTTTTTTCAAATGTGCCAGTAACATGATGGTTTTGAAAGGAAGTGTTTTTGGGGTAGTTTATTTTCAATATGGGCAAAGCATCTCCATTCTCATAATAAGCTAAAAATCACACAACACCAGGTTATAGTCCAAGAAGGTTTAATAGGAAGCACACTAGCTTTCGGAGCAACGCTCCTTCATCAGGTGATAATGGAAGACTCAATCCTAACACAGAATTTATAGCAAGAATTTACAGTGTGATGTAACTGAAATTATACACTGAAAAATTGCCTGTTTTTCAATGTATAATTTCAGTTACATCACACTGGAAATTCTTGCTATAAATTCTGTGTTAGGATTGAGCCCTCCATTATCACCTGATGAAAGAGCATCACTCCAAAAGCTAGTGTACTTCCAATTAAACCTGTTGGACTATAACCTGGTGTTCTATGATTTTTAACTTTGTACACCCCAGTCCAACACCGGCATCTCCAAATCATTCTCATAATAGTGTGCAATTGAAAGTGGAGATAATCTTAGTTCTATTGCACACCTGTTATTTTTTTTTCTCTTGATCACGTAAGTTACATATAGCTCAAATGGTTATGTTCAAGCTTCTATGTACCAAAATCCAATTCAGAACGCAGTTGTATCACCTTGAAGACAGGGCTATAAATCTAGCTCAGGCTGTCATGGAGGAGTACTGTACCCTTTCTAACATCTAGTGTCTTAATTGAAATGAGCATGTGGTGTTTACAACACATCAGCAATACAGGTGAGGAATGGCACAAAAGAACAGGAACCATCTATTCAACTATACAAAATAAAATATTCTTTTTAGATTCTCCAGAGAATGTTACCAAATTGTAATGTGACATTGAAATTCGCTACTCAAAGTGATTTGATAAGATCACAAGTGGCAATTTAGCATTATAAATTGAAAAGTTTCCACAGGAACAACTATGCAGAACATTTTCCTGGTAAAATGCTGAGTGCTTTGACTGAAAGGATCAATATCGGGGTTGCAAACTCAGGGAAGATGCTATGACCTCCCAGGGCAGGTTGTCAGGCTGTAAATTCTCAGTGCTAAATCATGTTCTCCTAGTGTTCTGAACCAACCTTCCTCTTTCAATCAGCAACACCGCTACAGATTAATTGATCATTTATCCAGTATTTTTAAAATTTTTCTCACTCTCCCACACAGTCTGCCCAATATCACTCTTGCTTTTCCCAGTGTTTTCCTCTCACAATTTCTTTCTCTTTTGCCAATTTCTCTGTTTTTCCACTTCCTCAATCATTTCACTTTACTCATTGGAACTCCTGCAAAAATGATGCCCAATTTTTTTTTTTACCCACACTATTCTCTTGTAAACATTTCAAATTAAAGCTGGCTTTCTATTCAGAGCAATTTTAACTCTAAATTTGAAATATTTTCACAACTCAATCAGAAAGAGTGCATCAATAATCATGTTCCACTCTTCCACCAGTAAGGACAAATGGCTTAAAGTCCCAATTTGATCACCATAGTGACCAATTTATCTGACCGAATGTTAATCAGGCCAAAAATAATTCACATCAGATTTCATTATTAACAGAAAATAACTATTTATTGTAGCATTGTAGCACATCTAATTTTAACAAATGATAGAGAAAAGACGAACGGCTACTATGTGACTTAAACTTTACTCCTTTTAAAATCCGAAATATATATATATTCACAATTAAAACAGACTTAAGACAGACAATTTGATAGAGATTGTGGGTGCAAATTTTTAAAAATATTTTTAAGTTTGCTTTCACCATTGGGGCAAATTATCCCTCATGATTCCTTTTCATTTTAGCATTGATGACCTATTATGGTCTGTAAAGCACTGGTTGTTCTTCAATTCAAGAGTTACCCTTTCATAGTTTTCTGTTAGGAGGCTGTACATTTCTCTGGCTGCCTTGTACTTACAGCTTTGTAACAAACTGCACCTCAGCCAATCAAAGGGCTATTATAAGGCAGACTTTTCTTAACTCAGTGCCACTTGTCTCAAAGTTTCCCCACTAAGTTAATCTGTCCAAGCAACATTGTCTTACACAGATAAAAATGTACAAGACTTAATTTATTCAAGTTGGTCAGCTTTCTGATATTTCAACTATATAGCAGTCTGACTTCCATTTCATTTTATGGTTCTATAAAGGAAAATGTGTTGTGTTATAATTTAGTTCAGTGAAAGGCGATATCTCTTTAATCAAATGAATGCATCAATACAAAACTCAGTACAGTGATGGCATTTAAACTGACGGCCTCTCTGATCAATTGGAAGCTTTCTGATCAAATGACCAATTTGGACACTAGAAAGCAAACTAATCAGAGTAGCAAAGGAGCTACTCAGTGCCAAAGTGACCATCACTAAATACTACACAGACGCAAAATTGGAGCACCACTTACTAATGACTTGAAAACATTATTAATGTCTTCATATTATTTCCACATAGTAATTTACACATGCATCATCCAATTACCCCAGTCCTCTTCCCCTTGAACAACACTGATGAGGAAAAGAAAAGCAGATGTGTCAATATCAATCTAGCCCTTGGATGTTCAGCAGTCACAAGCTGTTCGTAGTTTGGTCGTTCAGAGTATGAGATGACTGGTGGGATCAAATTGGCTACTATATTTTAATTTTACATTTAGAAATTAGATTAGATTACTTACAGTGTAGAAACAGGCCCTTCGGTCCAACAAGTCCACACCAACCCGCCGAAGCGCAACCACCTAGACCCATTCCCCTACATTTTTCCCTTCACCTAATACTATGGGCAATTTAGCATGGCCTATTCACCTAACCTGTACATTTTTGGACTGTGGGAGGACACCAGAGCACCCAGAGGAAACCCATGCAGACACAGGGAGAATGTACAAACTCCACACAGTCAGTCGCCGGAGGCAGGCAATGAACCTGGATCTCTGGCGCTGTGAGGCAGCAGTGCTAACCACTGTGTCACTGTGCCACCCGTGCTGAGTGTGTGTGTGTGTGTGTGTGTGTGTGTATTTTAAAGCTTCACTAAATGTATTTTTCAGCAATAAGGACTGCCTCTCTTCACAACACTCAATACCTTGTATAATAAAATCAAAAGGGCTTATGCTCGAAACGTCGAATTCTCTATTCCTGAGATGCTGCCTAACCTGCTGTGCTTTGACCAGCAACACATTTGCAGCTGTGATCTCCAGCATCTGCAGACCTCATTTTTTACTATAATAAAATCAAAGCATTGCCAGTGCTGGAAATCTAAAATACAAGCACAATGTGCTGGTGAAACATAGCAAACCTGACAGCATCCATAGTGAGAGGAACTGTGTCCAATAGGATCCTTCTTCAGGACTGAATAGGGCTGGAATAGTGTTAGTTTTAAGTTTTTGCAAAAGGGGGATGAGGAGCAAATTGACAGTAAAGGTGTTCATAGCAAAAGTGAGTGCTAAAATAATGAATTAATAATGATTTATTGTCACATATGTTTAGGGAGATAAGGCAAAAAGTGTTCTGTTGCTACCATCTGGTGCCATTTAGAGGTACAAGAGAATAAAAAGAAAGCAGTTAAATAGGGTTCATCTTCATCGGCCAGGGTCCCAAACACGGCTTCAGGACTTCTGCAAGTCATCCCTCCAGCCAATGCCCAGCTGTAACCACCAAGAAAGAATCCACGCAGCATGCCTACACGCCTGGAATCATTGCCAACATCGCTCTGACTTTCTGCAGAAATTGTGAGCTTGAATACTTTGCTGAAATAGACTTGATTTCCCCTCCAAAGGCTGAGGACCATGGAAGTAGAACCAGTATGACTCAAGATTGGGATACACACTCTGACCTCACACCGTTATGGAGTCATAGAGCTGTACAGTATGGAAACAAATGCATTGTCTGAGCTGACCTTTTGTTATAAAACCTTGTTACCTCGAGGAGATGACTTAAAAGAAGTTCTGGGATTTACATTTTAATAAATCGAAACCTGCAACCCATTCTAAAGGGTGAAAATCTATATAATCTAGGTTTGTTCAATATATCATTTCAGTTGCATGACACTGTAATCTTTTGCTATAAATTATGTCTTATGCTCTTATACACCACAACCACCTGATGAAAGAGCAGCACTTCAGAAACTAGTGCTTCCAAATAAACCTTGTGTTATGTGAAATGTACACCCCAGTCCAACACTACCACTCGACATCAGTGCTGGGGTAGCCAGCGATGCTGCGCAGGCGCAGTACCGTCTGCCGCTTTTCTCTCTCACACATACACGCACTCTCTCGCTGTCTCCTCGCACGCACTTGCGCAGAGCCGGCAGCCTTTACACCCCCATCCTCCACACGAGCGCTGGCGGAATCCGTCGGAGCTGCGCACGCGCAGTGCCCTCTGGGGCTTCTTCCCTCACACACAGATACACTTTCCGCACGCACCTGCGCAGAGCCGGCAGCTTTTTCTCCCCACCACAATCCGAGGATCTGAGCATGCGCGGTGACGACGGTCCGGCCTCCACCACCACCACCACCCCCCCCCCCCCCTCTATGGCGGATGTGTTGGAGTGAAGACGAGGTTGAGTAGTCTCGTTCCGGTGTTTTCGCCGCTGTCTGTCTGTCCGGCTGTGGCCTCGATCCCGCGCACTCGCTGCCTCTCAGCCTCTGGGAGCTGCTGCCGCCACCGCTGGCCGCGCCCGGGAGGAATGGTTGTGGGGGTGGGCAGGAGTTGGAAAGGGGGGCGGGGGTAAGAGAGAGAGAGAGAGAGAGGATGGGAAGGCGAGCGGAGCCCCCACCAGGCGCTTTTAAAGTGAAAGTTGCAGCGCAACAAAATGGCGAGTCTCCTGTACACTGTCATAGGGGCTGGGGGTGGGGGCTGTACGGCTGGGCCTCGACCAACCCCCCCTTCCCCAGTGCGCACAATATCATTGTTGCATGTTAAAAGAGAGAGACATTTTAAGAATATCGATGACAATAAATTAATATTTAAATCAGTGACCGTGCAAAGCAAAATGTTGCCACCTCCCTTTCTCCAGCAGGTGGTGTGGATTTTCACTGCGGGATGGTGCAGTTCGGTTGATCCTCCTGAAAGGCTTAGGCCACGTTTCATCTTTATGAATGTCAGCAGCCGAATGCTGCAGAATAGGGTGCTGAAGTTGTAAATCCTAAAATTTACCAGATGACTTACTTCAGTCCCTCTGGAGCAAAACTTTGACACGCAAATATTCCTTTGACACAAACACACGCAGAGTTGGTAAAATGCAAATCTTGAAACATTGGTTAAGAGTTTAACTCCCATGATTAAAAGCATTAAAATTGGAATTATTTCCGCACTCAACCAGTTGCATTGCCTATTCTTAAAACCTACTGGAAGTCTTCCAGTAATGATATTTTATTAAAATGTTTCAATCATTTAGCCAAATAACTTAGATGAAAGAATTTAATATGATAGGGATTAACAGAAGAGAAACCTCTCAAATCATTACAGATATGAGGGGGAGGGGTTTGTAAAAATCTACCAAACTATATCGTAGGTGGTTTTTTTTCTGGCAAATATCTTATTTACCAAAAATATTTAATGCATTGCTAATTGTATGGCTGGTATAGTTTTGTGATTATGCATTTGTGCAGCTGTTTGTTTATACATGTACAAATCGTTTAGTTTTTTCCATAAAATTTAATGGTGCTGTAAGTAAGCGACATTGCACAAGTGCTTTCAAGCTGAAATGTTTAGTTGTTGAGTAGGGTCCTTTTAGGTTTTGTAGTAAGTGCAAGTTGTATGTTGCTATAAACTGCATCCAGTTGTAATGTGCTAAATTACTATTATTAATCTTAAATTCCAAATTATACTTCTTCAAGGTAGCACATTCATATTATAACTCAGGAACAAGATTAAACTAATCCAGGGAGACTTTCTTGATTTATTCTTTGGTAAGATGTAATTAAACCGGGAAACTCTCTTGATTTGCCCTTTGCAGAAATGCCTAGTTTTCACTTACCACAAGGTTGTGGCTGAACTTAGAGACTCGCCATTTGAAGAATCATATGTCTGTATCAGGTCATGTATTTGTGCATGTGTCCTAACCACTCAGTGGCACAGCCGGCTGAGAATTTCTCTAGGATTTTTGGTGTTGGGCTGTTAAAGTGGCAGTCAAAAATATACTTAAGTGAGATCAAGTTATGCCTGTCTACTTAGGATCAAATCTCTTTGCTCTGGAAATGGCTTTGTGAAATTCTAATGTACTTGAAATTCTAGTATGGAAAGAAACACTGAAATCAAGATAAATTTTAAATATAAGGTGATAATGAACCCAAATTACTGTATCAAACTTTTGTTTCTGGATGTTATGTCCCTACAATCTTTTCACTGTTAATTTTATTCCAAAGAGGAGCCAGCAGCCTCTTTTGAGTATATATAGCTTGATAGTTTATTCATATTTCTCACATCTTCAACTCCCACGTGGGTAAGAGGGTGTTCCAAAAGGATGTGGCTGAGGTTTGGACCTCTCAGTGAAATTGTGACCTGATCTTGAGTAAGCTTGGCAGTTTTTGTAGCTATTCCATTTAGCATTTGTCCCACCAAATAACCCAGTTGTTTATACCAAAATATTTTAAATGCCAGTGGAGTGTCCCTGAAACATTTTGGAATGGAAATGTATGAAATGTTATCACCTTGATTAAATGTTCTTGTTTATAAACTATTAAACTGTAATAAAGGTTTATTTAAAAAAACAAATTAAGAGTAAGCTATCGTGAACATGGTTCTTGACTTTTTTTTGTGATATACATTTTTATTTGGAACTGGGAGTATTGTTAACAATATGAGAACTGGTTGATGCAAGTTACTTGGGTGCTACCAGGGAACTGAACTAAAATGAGTAGCGATGCAGTATGTTGTCTAGGAGAAGAGGTAAAGCCATAAGGGTAGGGGCTAATGTGACATTAAAAGTAGTTATTAACCTTGGACATTCACTTCCAACTGTGTGTTAACTTATTTTACAACATGAAACTTTGTAACAGTAAACTAGTTACCATGATGCTCACTTGGAAATCTTTTTGCTTTACCAAATGCTTGGTAGTCAATCTTAAAAAAATTCTTGTGTATGGTGTTGTAATATTTATTTTAGTCACTTTAGAACTTTCAAATTACAAGTAGTTTTTTGCTTGAAGGAATTGCTGCGTATGGGAATATATCTTTTAGTTGTATTATGTTATATTATCAGAAGTTCCAATTAATGCAAAGGTGTCCTTATAGCTGAAAGTCCAAAAGAATGTGTTTTGTGTAACTCATGGAACATATTTGAACATAATATTTGTGCCTCCCGTCATTGTTCTTGATAAGGTTTTGCTTGAGGGTTTGGTAGTTTATCATGTCTCTCTAAAGCAAAACTTTGATGCACAATTATTCCTTTGACACAAAAAAATGCCTAGTTGGTAGAATGTAAATCTTGAAACGCTGGTTAAAAATGTATCGTGTCTATCTTTGTTTCCTAAGATTCCTAGGGAGTGAGTTCAGAGGCACCATGCTATCCTTATGCATTTGTTAGTGTAGATAATGAGACTGTGTATAAACAAAAAGACTGATTGTTCTTACCCACTTTTCAGTGACTAGTTTCAGTGCGTTATTTGGTATTACCTAGGATCATGTTGACTACAATCTCTCCCCAACAACCCCCGCCCCAAAGCGCCAGGCGCAAGGACCGTTCCCTTCGCCAATCCTTGGTTCGTGCCACTCTCTCCACCAAACCCTTGCCAAACCCCAGGTACCTTCCCCTGCAACCTGAAAAGATGCAAAGCCAGCTGGCACACCACGTCCCTTACCTCCATCTGAGTTCCCAAACAGTCCTTCTAGGACTGCACAACTTGCCTCTCCTAGTTTATGGTATCTGGTGCTCCCAATGTCATCTTCTCTATATTGGGGAGACATAAACTAAACTAAGGGAAAGTTTCGCCAAGCATCTCAGCCGGGCACAGCTACCGTCCATTTTAATTCCCCTTCCCACTCCCTTTCTGACATGACCATCTTTGGCCTTCTCTATTGCCGCAACGAAATCAAACCCCAAACTGGAGGAACAACACCTCATCTTCTGCTTGGGCAACATGCAGCCCAGAGAACTCAATGTTGAGTTCTCCAATTTCAAATAACCTCCCTCCCCTGACTCCCTTCCTAGCCCCTCCCCATCCCTTCCACTCCTCCCAGCCACGACCCAGATTCATTCCTCCTATTGACCAACCACATCGCAGCCTCTACCTGTCTTCACCTATCCCCACTTCACCGCCCTGTCCCCACACCTCCTTTTGTCTGCAGCTCCCCTTACACCCACCCCCACTCCTGAAGAATGGTCATACACAAAATATTGACTTCTCCACCTGATACTGCCTGGCTTGCTGTGTTCTTCCAGCTTGCTGCAGTTTTTTTGTCTCTATAATGGGACACAATGACCAAAAAATGAAGAAGATGAATTACTAAAACTCCTGTTGTAATTTTTGCTTCTGGTTGCAAAATAATTTCCTCAGCTTAACCAGAGCAAGTTCTGCTGAGATCCAACGTGAAAGACTTGTATTAAAAGAGTACGTACTGGAGTAGCTAGTGATGCTATACTTGAATTGTATGTTTTTAGAGGAACTGAAATTAAAACTGTACGTGACAAGTTGAGCATTAGAGTTGAGGAATTTTTAAGAATAATCTCCCTCAGTAACTTTAATGAAAAATTGGCAGTTCTTTTTATTGTAATGTTCTTCAGTCCATTATTGGCAATGTGATATAATTGAGGACAGTATGACAGCTTAATACTGTAGAATAATTTTTTTAACCAGCTCCGTGTTTGCTCCTGTTGGCTGCTTCTGTCCTTTTGAATATTGTCATTCATGCTAATGATCATTTCATTTGGAATAATACAGTAAGCAATCGGGTTTGAGAGCATCAATTGAGAGAGAAATAAAGTTAATGTTTCAGGTTATTGGCTTTCACCAGAGATGTCAGCTGTTTCCTAGTAATCTTTCCATATGGCAATTCTTCATGAATAAGTCTGGGCTTTAAAGCTATACAACTAAAAATATCACAGTTAAGGTTGACCCTGTTTTCATCCAGAAAGCACTCGTGAACTTTCTGGGATATTCTTCAGAAAGGAAGTTTGAACTTTTTGAACACCATCTCCTTTCCTCCACCCCCACCCCCACTACCACCCAGAAAAAGCATTGCATCAAGGACCACACTATCATGGTACTTTGCTCGTGGTAAACTGCTTTGAGATATCTGGTTGCGAAAAGCATTATACCCCTTTTACTGATGTAAACAATTCAAAAGGTCATGATTTGCATCCAGGATCCACATTCTCAAGCTAGAGGTGCTGTTATGAAAATAAACTGAGGAAAGGTAACAGAATAATTTTTTCTAAAACACAAAAAAATTCAATTTCAGCCAGAGTAAAACATCTTGTGGCTATTTAATGTAAGCAGAAAATAGTGTATAATATTGCATTTAGAATTTTTACTTGACAAAGACACAAATCATGAATACATTTTAAAACAAAACTGTTCAATGAGATTTCACTGTGTTGTATTTATTCCAAATAGTGTGTGTAATTTTTATTTAGTAAATAACTGAATGGATTTGTCTTGATGTTAAAACTTGGGCTGCTTTGGGGGAGTTGACACGTTGGTCATACATTAATTAGTTGGCATTTGGATGCCAAGGATGAAGTGGTTTCATCCATTAATGAGCAGGTTATTAGGAAGGGAATGCTGTGATGGAAGGTGGATTCTAATTATAGGAAGAGAATGCAGTACAGTTGTATTGGTATTTTCTACTTAGTAGTCCACTGGTGGAAGGGCCTAGTTGTTTTGTATTGTTTAGGCTCTGTCTGTGAGTTTGAAGTGGATGTCTACATTTTCTTAATTTTTTTTTGTGCTGTTGATATTCCAAACTGCAATTGCAATAGAAATGAGAATATTTAAAATTGTAAGCGAACTTATCAGAAATGCTTCTTGTTAGTTTCCTCCAAATTCTGTCCAATGTACAGTAAACAAATTTGTATTGTGCTCTAATTTTGAGTTACACTTTGTCAGTTATATTTGAAAGAGAGCATATAAATATAGGGTAGTATAAATATTTTGGTTTGACTTTTTGCACTGTACTTTCTAATACAAGTGTGATCTGCAGTGTGCTTCTTGGAAGAAAGCTCTGTATATTGACCTTGTATGCAATCTCAAAACTCACCAGAGTTTTAGCTTTGCACCATCTAAAGTTCATTAATCCAATAAAATTTCTGAGACCTTTTCGAACCAGTTTGGTACAGCAATTATTGTTTTTGCCATTAGCAAAGTTAAATCCAAGTGGTATAAAATTGTCTCCCTGGAAAATGATTTACTCCATTGCATGAGTAATCCAAAGATCTAGGCTAATGCTGTAGGGACAGGAGTTCAAATTTCACTATGGCAGCAGATAGAAGTTGTATTCTATTAATGAATCTTGAATATAAAACTAATTTATGAGTAATGGTGATCATAAAGCTACCATCAATATTTTTAAAACTCCATCTGGTTCACTACTGTCTTTTATGGGAGGAAATCTGCCATCCTTATCTGGTCTGGCCAATGGATGACTCTTAACAGTCCTTTAAAATGGCCAGGCAAGCGACTTTAAGGGCAGCAAATGTCGCCCTTGCCATTGATGCCCACATATCAGGAAAATAAATTTTAAAAATTGTTTAGTAATGACACAAAGATATTTGGTCCAAATGTGCAATCAATGAATGTAACTGTACAGCAAGTCTTCAAAGGGAGCATTATCTTGCAAACTTCCAAGTTTTTGAGTCCTTCACTGAGTGAATGAGGTAACTGAATTGAATATTAGACAAATAGAGAGCAAAATGTGACAAATGCCTGCATTTTAATCATAAGTTATTGAGAAAGATGATATTTCTTTTTACAGTATAATTTTTTTATAATGTCAGGTAACCAGTACAGAGAAGATTCAAGAGATTGCGAGGGATTTGGACAATTAAGTGGATCAGCTAACGAATAGTGAATGGATTTTAGCGTAAGTGAATGATAAGAAAATGTAAAAGTACAGGAAGCATGAAACTTTTTCAGGTGTTCTTGATGACACACAGACATGAACAAATGATTTTCAGTCAATCACATTCATTCCCTTCAAGCATTGTGTACCCTCAATTCAATCTGTTGGGAAGTGTCCTGCAAACTTGTCTGTTCTTATTACGGTTTACTTAGCATTCAGAAGACCAATTCTCTCTCTCTCTCACCTTTATTTATACTGATTTTACATTTCTTCAGCATTAACAATCCTTAATCATTTGCACTAGGCCAGCTCCTCCGGCAAAAGCCTATAATAATGAAATATTTCCCTACACCTTTTCAGTCTGAAGAAGTCACACCAGACACTCTTTCTCTCTGCAGATGCTGCCTGGCCCGCTGAGTTTCTCTAGCTTTTTGTGTTCAATATTCAGTGATCCAGTTTAGATTTTTTAAAATCTTGTATTCTTACCTTAATTGTTCTGGTCTGTGGCAACTCTGTTTAAACTAACAGATTGAACCATTTGGACTAAATAATTTTGAATGCTGATGACAGAGCAGACTTGAAACAATCTCTGACATATGAATTGAATAGAAAAGACCCAGAAAAAAAGCTCTAAATACGAATTTTTCCAATTTGATTATTATCATATAATTTTAAAAGATACAATGGCCTCCATTTCTTGTCCACATAACCATTGATATGTGAACCTTAATGGAAGTCAAAAATCAATTCCAGTGAGGGGACCTTGCAGCTAATTCCAAACCAAACTTCATCCAACTTTTTACCTTGCATCTTTAATTCACTAGCTTTCAAGAGGGAGCTCTGTTCAGTCAGGGCAAAGCTCATCAAGTGTTGTGTATATTGAGGTTTTGCTGGCTTTCTGTGTGCCAGAAAGTCAAGCTAGACAATTCCTAATCTGTGCTTTGTTCCGGAGTGAATTGTAAACTGAAATTAACTTCCCTAATATTTCAAATTCTTTTATCTTATCTGTATTTAAAAAGCTAAAAATGCTTTCAATTTTTATTACCTTTAACAGCATATTTTTAATTTTTTATGTTTTGAGATTATCTTCCTCTGACTTCTGAATGCATTCCAGTGTACATTCAAACATTTCCACTTAGCTATGACCATGTTGATTTCTTTATTCAGCCATTTAGTGTCATTTTATCTTTTTATTTCAGTGGTTACTTCTGAGATGGCAGAAGATGTCAGTGAGGATGAGATTGGCATTGAGAGAAATACTACATTATTAGGACCAAATGCTGATATAACTGAGGATTCTGAAGCAGAACATCAAGTTTTCCAGGTATGGTTATGAACTAGACAAGAAAAAGGTTTGGTCAAAGTAGATGCTGATGGAAACAAGCAGAGGCGAATCAACCTATGCGGAGGGAACAGACTTCAATATTTTGGGGGCAGATCTTTCTTTGCAAAATTTGAGTACATGTTGAAATACTCAGTTTCAGTAATACAAACATGATGGTATATTTCAATACTGTTGTACAAATGATGACTTTGATATTTGTGTGCATGGTTAGTCCTTATATTTTCTGTCAAACCCCCTGGAAAGTTCCTCAGATCTCCACTTAATAGCTACCACCCCATGATGCAGCTGAGATTGAGCTCTCATCATGTAGGTACTGTGTCCTCAGTTAAGTTAACTATCCAGCCAGATTACAAGTTTTTAATTAGACTTTGAGATTATCATTCTGATGTTGTTGAACCACCCCTGCTTGCTGTTGCTTAAATACTAAGCCAATTAAACTCTGCTTTTGTATTTTCTTAACCTTCAAAGCAATTAGCCTGGATAGATGATGGAGAATCTGCGTTTGGAAGGAATGATCCAATCACTGTCATTCCCATCACAGTTCACATTACCGATGATTCTACTACTACTCAGAATCCAACAGTACAGGTGTCCCAGCAAGCACCGACTCTGTCTTCTGCGCCTTTCCAGCTGATGGATCAGAATGGACAGCCGATCCAGTATGAACTTCAATCACTGGGGGATACAAATGCACGTATGGTTAGTAACAGCACTATATAAAAATTATAGAAATTGTGTAGGTTTCTCCTTACCTTGTGCAATAATCCTGTTTATTGCTGGAGTCAAACAGTGTTGTGGCTGCCATACATTGATGACATAAGCACAGAATGTGACATCATTATTCTCAGTTTAAAATCTACAAAGAAATTTAACTGGTAGCAAATTGAAGAACTGACAATTCAGTACAGTAAACTCTAAGTTTTCAGAAGGATCCAGTAATCCTTACAGAGCTGGTGGAGGAAGGTTAATCCTCTGAGTTGATTCTTTGACTTGCATTATCCTCAGTTAGAGACTTATCCTCATCATTAGATGGAGGAAGTAAAACAATCTGGTTACCCAAGCCAAACCATCTCACAACTTTCTGTCCAAAAGTTTGATCATGGATTTGAATAAGAGGATTGTAGTGAATGTGACTGTTTAGACTTGTACGTACTAATGCTCTCGGAAGTAAATGCCTAAATAATTTAGCTGACAACAGGAATTTGTCTTAAATCATAATATGCAAAATACAGTTTAGACCATATGTTTGGTCAACATATGGTCTAAACCATTAAATGTCAACAACCATTAAATTTGCAGTTATATGTAAATTGTAGATTTGCACACTTGTAAATTTTTGAGCCACTGTTTAAAAATACTTGTTTAATCAGTCTTCACAATTAAGAGATTTAAACCTTGAGGAGAACTTAAAGGCATAATTTCTTTAACAAAACTGATGCATTGCAAAGTCAGGTGATCACCTTCCTTTCTACTATATTCCACCAATGTGAGGTAAACCTTACTGATGTTAATCCGTGTTTGATGTGTTTTTTAAAATTCCTTCAGGAGTTGCATGGCAAAACTGGCCAGGCCCAGCATTTATTTCCATCCCTAATTGCCCAAAGGGCAGTTATGTGTCAACCACATTGTTGTTCCTCTGGAATCACATGTAGGATGGCAGTTTCCATCCCTAAAGGACGTTTGTGAACCAGATGGGTTTTTCACTGATAGTCTGCAATAGTTTCATGGTCATCATTAATTCCAGATATTTATTGAATTCAAATTCCACCACATGTGGTGGCAGGATTTAAACCTTGGTCCCCAGAACATCAGCTAAGTTTCTAGATTAGTAGTCTAGCAATGATACCTATAGACCATCACCTTCCTGGTGATTTACCAAACATACTTTAATTGTCTCCTTTTCATTTTGGTTTTAGGACTTTAAGTTCTCCTTTCTAGAATTATTGAGGTGTATTTTTTAAAAAAGATTTTCACAAGTTTTTTAAATTCTTTTAAATCTTCAGTTTTGGCTGACACATTTGTAGCCATTTAATTTATAGTGTCTTGCATTATGGCTTGTGCAGACATGCCTTCATCAGGTTAGTTTTAGTCATAATATCATGCAGAAGGTGCAACATCTGCCAATTTACCTCTTCTCATACTATCTAGAGTCCCAAACACCGATTTTTGGTGGATAAAGGGATTTGCCTGAACTGCTTTCAAAACAGTATGTTTTTTTTCTGCTCATCTGTCTCTTTTTTATTGGCATAGCCAAACATAGATTGAATGACTACTTTTGGAGAACGCTTTTAGTCTGCAAGCATGTCATCTGTCATTGGGTGGGGTTGGTTATCGCAGTTGGTTGGATGGTTGGTTTGTGAAGTAGAGTGGTGCCAGTAGCATTGATTTAATTCCTGCAGTGGCTGAGGGTTATCATGAAGGACTGTGGTTCTCAATCTCTCCATTTGACTGAGGTACAATGACCCTCTGGTTAAACCATCACTCGTCATTTCCCTCTGACTGGTAAGAGAGAAGTGACTAGTGGTGGTTTAACCTGATCTGTGGTCTGGTCAGAATACCTTTTTGGTTTACATAAACCCTCTGTTGTTTTAATTTTCTGCCCCACACTGACACATTTGTCCATGGCCACTGTCCCAATGAACCTTTATGTAAGCTTAAGGAGCACCACCTCGTATTTCAGTTAGACGCTTCACAATGTCCAAACTCTTGAGCTCACAATTTTCTATCAAAACCTTTGTCTTTTTTTTGGTTTACAACTATTGTTAATAGTTGCTTTTCCATTTTGAAAGCTTCTAGATCTATCTTTTATTTACCTTGTCCAATCATCCTTATATGCTCTCCTGCCTTTAACCCAATCTCAGATCTTCCCTTTTATTCTTCCATGGTCAAGTTTTATAGTCTCTGCCCCACTTTTTGAAATTTGATATATTGTCAACAACTCTTTCTACAAATGCTGCCAGATGGCTGAGTATTTCTAGCTGTTTCTATTCTTAAGACTTCCAGCAGTATTTTGCTTTTATGTCAGAGTAATTGACTTAAATGTTTTTTGGAACTTTGATCTTAAAAGTAATTGATTCATCTCTAAGCAATGAGATCTTGGGGTTCATCTTGGTAAAATATACCTAGAGACCCAGAATGGGCAAAAATTGAGTGTGGTTGGAATTATGTATAGGATGCACTGGCAAAATTTATAATTTGCCTTACTTACCTGGTAAGGTCAGATAGAAAGGAGGAGGATGCCACCTAATGGTGGTCATGCATAAGACCTGTGTTTTTTTATATAGAAGAGTTATGCATGTAAAATAGTACTGATCCTTTTTCTGTGTAAGTTTATGCCAGATCATATTACTGTCATTTGACTTCCAAAAGGTCCTGGGCTGGTGGTCACCCCATTTTTTCCCTTAACCCTCATCGTTTTTTTAAGGCCCAGCTCTTTATTTTTGCTTAAACTTGTGTTTCTGTCCATTTAGATCATTTTTACATATTTGCACCTTATTGACCACTTAAATTGGATGAAAGAATAATATTCTTAATTGCTTGCAACCCTTGGACAAATAATTAAAGGATAGCAAAGATCTTCTAATAAATCAGGCGCATTGGTTTACTTAAAAAGTTATGCAGGCCCAACAATGTATTTCTGGCTACTGAACTGAATGTAATTCATCGTTTTAAAACTTACGACTTGTTTGTTATCATTTTAAATGGTTAAAAATTGCACAACACCAGGTTATAGTCCAACAGGTTTTTTTGGAAGCACTAGCTTTCGGAGCGCTGCTCCTTCATCAGGCAACCAAATAAACCTGTTGGACTATAACCTGGTGTTGTGTAATTTTTAATTTTGTACACCCTAGTCCAACACCGGCATCTCCAAATCATTTTAAATGGTCGCCTTTAAGTTCTGCTCTGCTGTTCCTAATGAACAGTAAATTCTCATCATTCTGGTTTCTGCCAATTTCTCCCATATGGATTATGAGCAGAAATAGGCCATTCAGCCCTTTAATCTGCTTCGCCATTCAATAAGATCGTAGCTGATCTGTTTGTGTTTTGAATTCCGTGTTCCTCTCTCCATCAATAAATTTGATTTCCTTCTCAATCAAGAATATGTCTGCCCCAGCCTTGGGCATATTCAATGACCCTATCCTACCTCACTTCTAAGGCAGAGTTCCAAATTCATACAATCTTTTTCGATGAAAAAATATTTCTTATCTCTCTTAAAAGGGAACCCCTAATTTTCAAAAGAATATCCCTAAGTTTTGATTCATCTACACGGAATCCACCTTTTTATGATCTAGCCATTTGGATACAGAACTGACTCGGAGGTAGAAGGTAGCGGGTGATGGTGGAGGGTTGTTTTTCAGAGTGGAGGCCTGTGGCCAGTGGAGTGCCACAAGAGTCGGTGCTGGGTCCATGACTTTTCATCATTTATATAAATGATTTGGATGTGAGCATAGGTGTAGTTACTAAGTTTGCAGATGGCACCAAAATTGGAGGTGTAGTGGACAGCGAAGAGGGTTACCTCAGATTACAACAGGATCTTGACCAGATGGGCCAATGGGCTGAGGAGTGGCAGATGGAGTTTAATTTAGATAAATGTGAGGTGCTGCATTTTGGGAAGGCAAATCTTAACTGGACTTATACACTTAATGGTAAGGTCCGGAGCTTTACTAAACAAAGAGACCGTGGAGTGCAGATTCATAGCTCCTTGAAAGTGGAGTCACTGGTAGATAGGATAGTGAAGAAGGCATTTGGTATGCTTTCCTTTATTCGTCATAGCATTGAATACAGGATTTGGGTGGTCATGTTGCAGCTGTACAGGACGTTGGTTAGGCCACTTTTGGAATATTGCGTGCAATTCTAGTCTCTTTCCTATCAGAAGGATGTTGTGAAAGGGTTCAGCAAAGGTTTACAAGAATGTTGCCAGGGTTGGAGGATTTGAGCTATAGGGAGAGGCTGAATAAGCTGGGGCTATTTTCCTTGGAGCCTCCAAGGCTGAAGGGTGACCTTCTAGAGGTTTACAAAATCACGAGGGGCATGGATAGGATAAATAGACGAGGTCTTTTCCCTGGAGTGGAGTCCAGAGCTAGAGGGCATAGGTTTAGGGTGAGAGGAGAAAAATATAAAAGAGACCTAAGGGGCAACTTTTTCAATGCAGAGGGTGGTGTGTTTATGGAATGAGCTGCCAGAGGAAGTAGTGGAGGCTGGTACAATTACAGCATTTAAAATGCATCTGGATGGGTATATGAATAGGAAGGGTTTGGAAGGACATGGGCCTGGTGGTGGCAAATGGGACTAGATTAGGTTGGGATATCTGGTCGGCGTGGGCAATTTGGACCAAAGGGTCTGTTTCCGTGTTGAAAATCTCTGTGACTAGATCAAATCAGTGTGTCATGTTCTCTACTTTCGGCTCCTATTTTACTCAATTTTTGTAACACCTTGTGAAATGCCTTCTGGAAATCCAAGTACAGTACTTGAATAGGCACCCATTATCCACAGTACAAGTATACGTTGCAGTTACTCCTTTGACAAGTTTCAATAAATGAGTAAGACCCAATTTCTCTTTCACAAAAGGGTTGCTGACTCCTGATTACCTTGAGCTTCTCTAACTACTCGGTTGCAATGTCAATTATTCTAATTCCAACCCCCCCCCCCCCATCACCAAGCTCATGTCAGATGTCATGCCATAATTGGCATAAGATCTCCTGTATTCTGACTCTCTGCCTTCTTGAATGAAAGAACTGTATTTGCTGACTTTCTGGTCTGGCAGAACCTTTGTAGAATCTAGAAAATTTTGAAAGATAAACAACCAATGCAGCCATCTCTTTTTAAAAAAAAATGAAATTCATTAAGCCCAGAGACTTGTCAACCCATCAGTTTGCTCAGTATTTTTCTAAGAATTATAATTTCACCAAGTTCCCCTTTTCCTTTAAATGCCTGACAAACTTCTATTATTGGGATGTTTTTATGTCCTATGTATGAAGATGCACAAAATATTTAATCAATATATCTGCTTTTCTCAAAGATCTACAGTTGACTTCTCCTTCTCTGAAGGACCAACATTTGCTCCTGTTTTTCTTTTTCAATACCTATAGAAACGTTTGCTATCTTTGTATGCATTTTTGGCTAGCTTGCTTTCATGCTCTAACCTCTTAATCAATCTGCCATTTTTTGTATTCTGGCTAGTCATTAGATTTGATACTTAACTTGGCACAGTTGTATTATTTTTCCTTACATTTGCTGCTTTCCCTCTGTGGTTAACTGTGCATGGTGGGTCCTCCCCTTGGAATTTTTCTTTATAGTAGGAAAGTACTTACTATGAAAGATCCCTTTAAATATTGGCCACAGAATTCCTGCTAATGTATCTCCATATCTGATATCCTAGTTCACTTCAGTTTGCTCAACGTTCATGCCTACATAGTTGCGCTTATTTAAGTTTAAAATACTAGTCCTGAACCCAATCTTCTCATATTACATTGGATGTAAAATTCAAACATGATGTGATCGGTGCTTATAAAGGTGTCATTACTCTGAGGTCATTAATCTGGTCACATAACACAATACCTAGTCTAGTATGGCCTGCTTTGTGATTAGTCTCAGAACATGCTGCTTTAAGAAATTATCTCAAAAGAATTCCGTGAACTTCTCATCAAGGCCAGTTTATGTGTAGATTGAACTCACCTGTGATTATTGCCATCCTTTTATCTCTTGCACCCAATATTTCTTGTATACACTTACCTACATTATGGTTCCTGTTTGGAGGCCTGTATAGCACTCCCATTAGTGACTACTTTCCACTACCAATTCTAAATTTTATCAAAATTCTACATCCTTATCTCCTGGCATCAGATCATTTCTAACTATTGCACCAATACAGTTTTTGATAAGGATTGTTACTCCTCTGCTACTACTGAGCTTTCTAATATTCTCGAATGTCATGCACCACTCAATATTCAGAGCTACTCATTGTCATCCTGCAGCCATGTCTTCTTAATGGTTACCAGACCATATTTAGTTACTTCAGTGTGTGCTATCAAATCATTTATTTATTAATGCTCCACATTTAGATAGAGCTTTTATCTTAATAGCATATTGTCTTGATTGCTGCTATAAGTTTTCTTTCTCTGCTTTTCTGCCATTCTCTGACCTGATTTGTTTTCCTGCCTTGACTCTATCCCTTGTCTCAGCTTGATCCCTTGTTTAGTTTATGGGCTGTCTATTTCCCTAGTTATGCTGAGTTGTGAGAACACTGATCCCAATATGGTTGAGGCTGTCCAAATAGTGTCTAGCCAACTTTCTCCAGCATTGGTATCAATGCTCTACTAACCGGAACCCACTTCTCCCACACTAGTCATTCAGCTACACATTCACTTCTCTAAGTTTACGCCAGTTTACATGTGACTCGGGTAATAATGTAGTTCTTCTCTTGCTATTTTCTAAAGATGATTAAAAAATAATATAAATTGACTCATCATCTGTTTTTTCATTGTCATGACGTCTCGCCAACATGCTAATCTCATGTGATCTGTCCCATGTTAATGATTACTTCCAGATGATTGTTACCAGTCAGTCAGAGAATGGCCAGGTGCTGCATGTGATTCCTTCCAACCCACCCGGCGTTACGCAGGTGCTGATACCACAGGGACAGATTCTTGATGTTACAGATTCACATGGTAAGAAAGCTTGCTACATATACTCTCCATTATCACATTATCACTGTGCCAGTTATGTACGTAAAAACAATGGAACCTAGGCACTCAATTCTCCATCCTTTGGGGAGATAATTGTCCACCAAATTGTACCATATGGTGAAAAGAATTGGAAGAAGAATGGAATTACTGTGTAACCCAACTAATTTAATAAGCAACTGCATATTCACAGTGAAATTATTTTTAATTTTAATGTAAATGATATCATTATTGTCACAATAAAGCAGGAGGAAAAAAAGTGCAGCATGAATTTAGATCGCTTCAACTAATGTTTGGTCCAAAATTTATCGTGCTGGTGAATAACTATCAAGCAAAAGTTCTTTGATGACAAGTCATCTTTGAAGTAAAGAAGGAGAGCACTGTTATTGTAGTTGAGAAAAAAGCATATCACAGCTTTTGGAATGAAGCTGTGCTAAATGGGGACTAAAGGCCAAATTTAAAAGGATAAGAAGGGTTATTAATTGTACTTTCATTTTCCTCAGCACTGTTTGATCTTTTAATAAAAATGGAAATAACTATAATGTCACATCAATCAAATGCTGAAATAGCACACCCGATTTTTGTGATGCCAATGTAACTTGTTTTGGCGGTATGAAGTAGGGGAATTGAATTGATAGAATCCCTACAGTGGAGAAAAAGGCCCTTCGAGCTTCCACCGACTCTCCGAAGGATATCCCGCATAGGGTCTCCATCATTGCTAATCCACCTAACCTGCACTCATTTGGACTGTGGGAGGAAACTGGAGCATCTAGAGGAAACCCATGCAGACACAGGGAGAATGTGCAAGCTCTACATAGACAGTTGCCCAAAGCTGGAATTGAAGACCAGTTCCTGATGCTGTGAGGCAGCAGTGCTAAGCTGTTACATTTTTAAAAACAATCCCTCAATTTTAAGGATGGATATTCCACTGTGTTTTGATGTATTTGAATATAGAAATAGATGTAGGCCATTCAGTTCTCATCCTATTCATCCGTTTTAATGAGGTCATGGGTGATCTGTAGCCATCTCCATATATCTCCCTTTGGCCCATGTCCCTAATACCTTCACTTCACAAAAATCTATTTAACTCAGATTTAAAACTAACAACAGATCTAGCATCATCTGCCATTTGTGGAAGAGAGTTCTCAACCTCTACCACCCGTAGTGTGTAGAAGTGCTTGCTAACATCGCTTCTGAATGATCTGCCCCTAATGTTTAGGCAATGCCTCCTAGTTCTAGAGTCTCCAACCCAGAGGACATAATTTATCTTTGTCTAGCCTGTTTTTTCCTGTTAATATCTTGAAGACTTCAATCAGATCATCCTTTAACTTTCTAAATTCAAGAGAAAACAAGCTGAATTTGTATAATCTCTTCTCATAACTTTAACCCCTGAAATCCAAGTATTATTCTTGTAAACATACATTGTACTCCTTCCAAGGCCAAAATATCTGCCGTAAGGTGTGGCACCCAGGTCTACTCAGTACTCCCAAGTCTAAACAGGGTTCTGTACAGCTGTAGCAGAACTTCTGTATCCTCGTATTTCTGCTCTCTCGAATATCAAGGCCAGAATTCCATTAGTCATCTTGATTACTTTCTGCACTTGTTCACAACATTTTAAAAGTTGATGCACTAAGGATGTGCTGTTTGATTTAACTTTAGACAAGTTAACATATTTTTTGCCAGATGCAGCTGATGATAAACCGATAAGCGATGAACTTCAGACAGTGACTGTAGCGGCAATAGCAGACAACAGTGGCTATGTTTTGCACCCCACCTCTTCATTAACTTTGCCCAAAAAGACCTCACTCAGGTATGTATGAACCAAAATTTGACTGGAAAAGTTAACAGAAAGTAGGATAGCCCTTAAGACCATGATGTTTTAGTTAGAGGTTGATATGGTTCAACAAAAGGGAAACGCAGAAAAACAAAAGCCCCTTGAATAATGAGTGTGTTGGAGCGCTTAATGGTGCAGAAAGAGGCTTTTTGAAATAAGAATCAAGTCAAATTCAGCAAGTTCTAAAAGGATGAGAAAAATAACGCAGTCAAATGGAATACAAGGAAGGAATATCATAAAAGGAAATCCTGTAAAAAGCCTGAAAATAGTAAACATTGGGGTGCTCTCTGTTGAGGACATAAAAGTGATGCATTGTGCTGATGTTCAGGGCGTGTTACGCGTACTTAGCAACTGCAAAGAGGATGGTGACGGAGAAGTGGTAGATATGAAGTGGTGGGAAAAATGGATGGAATGAAAATGATGGGCAAAGATGTCTGCATTGAGACTGGAAAAAGTTGCCTGCTTCAAATTGTTTTTGTCTGAGGTCATTAAAGAAGGGAGAATGGAGACAGTAGAAGGTCTTGTCATAATCTTCCAATTCTTCCTAAATGGGGACAGTGGCAGAGAATTGGAAAGTCATAAATGTGATGTCCTTATTCAAGAAAAGTTGTGAGGAAATGCCGTTCTTTTTTGGCCAATCAATTTAACATCAGATGTGACTAAGTTTTAAAAATCAATAGTCAGAAAAAAGATGTTAATTGTCTCAATACCAGAAAATCAAAGAAAACTTTAAAAAGAAAGCTAAGGCCAAATCCTTATTTTCTTTCAGACTGATGAAATAACCTTTAAGATTGAGAGTTTATCATAATCTTAGATTATTAACTACTCTAATTGAAACCATAGATGGTTAATCCAGGCGATCTTGATTCTAATTTTACTATTTTAGAAGAAAACTTCAGCAATTTTACTATGAAGCATTATCTCAGAAGTTAAAAATATAATGCTGGATGTGCTAATAAGCTGAATGACTTCCTGCCTGGAATTGTGGTGGAGGCACATGTATTGATGATTTGAATATTGAGAGCAAAGGCAGGAAAACTAAGTTATAATGCTCTTTCGGGGAAATGGTACAGACATGATGAGCCAAATGGCCATCACCTGCCATGTAACAACAGTGTCTTCCTTTATTGTTTCATGGGATGTGGCTGTCATTCGCATGCATTTGTTTTCCATCTCGAAATGCCCTTGAATTTGATTGGCTTAGAGAGGGTAGTTAAGGTTCTAGTTCATGCAGGTATAATTACAATTTTGTGAAACTTGAGCAATGGAAGTATTAACAGTGGTGAATAAAGCATCTTTATTTTTTACAACCAAAAGAAAGGTTACAACAGCTCTAAATCAGGTGTAAAGATTCAATAAGTGTATACCTTTCTTAAAGTTTATATATACACAACAGGTTTAAGAGCATTTCATTGAGCCTACTCTTCCATTTAATTTGATCACAGCTAATCTCTTGGTAAACTCACCTACCCCTCCCTATCTTCACTCCTTTCTTACCAACAAGTGATCAACAATATTCAAGGGCTCTGCTTCCACAGAGGAACATTTGAGGAAGTACTCCAAAGACTACAGTGCTACTCAAAGCATTCGTGTAGCTAAGTGCTTGAAATGTAATCCTTTTTTTGTGTTTCAGAATGGTTGAAGATAATTTTCCTGTCCCACTACAACCACTGCCACACAACACCCCTGCCTGGGCTCGACGACTCAGAAGCTGTGAGGTTGATTAGCACTTGCATATTTGTATTATTAATGGATATTGCTACAAATTGATTTTTATTTCAGTAACATTTATTTTCAAGTACTTTTTGTTGTGGTCAATATATACTCTTGAGGGGATCAAATCTACATTTCATTACAAGATCAAACCTGAAATTGCATTTAAAAATATAAATACTACTCAGGAGAGCACAGATTTTTGTTAACAGCTCTGAACCTCAAGTAAAGCAAACTGCAATATTAATGTAAGAGCATGAGTCTGTGAAGTACATAGAATACAAATTTATGCTCCAAAAGTAAATTTAAAAAGTGGAAAAATTCTGAGAAAAGCTAGTGTTTTAGGAGAGACATATCATTATCTTTCCTTTCTAGAATTTTGTGTTTTTAATAAAGATTGACAAGAATCGTTTAACGTTTCTACACTTTCTATCCCAAGGGAGAAGAGTACTCTCTGCTGTTCTTCCTTCAAAATTTGTAATGAGTTTTTGTTGATAGTGCAGGATATCCAAATCCATCTGTATTTGGCCTAAAGTGCAGTTCAGAACCCCTGTTGTGAGATGAGCAGCAATGAGGCAATGTTATCATTTTTCCTATCCCACATTCAAAGGCAATCTGACACTTTCTGCTATTATATATAGGTGCTTCACAACTAGCAGTGAATAATTAAATATGTGCTGTACAGTGGTTTCACCACAAGTAGACATTTCAATGCAAACCAGAAACATAGTATCTTATAAAATTGATGCTTGCTGGGTTGTCAACACGATTGCAGTAGTCTGTAGTTTTTGGCTTTGTAGCTTATCTTTCCAAACAATCCCTGCAAGTGCATAGGGGTTAAACTACTGTCACTCAAGCCAGGCAAATGGAGCATTTCAAGAATACGATCTCCCCCGCACAAAACCATATTGCCTATCACTGATAAGCCCATTCTTTTCTAAATATAAATAGATCCTATCCCTCAGTACCATCTCCAGCAACTTTCCCATCACCGACGTCAGGCTCGCTGGTCTGCAGTTACCCGCAATATCCCTACTACCCTTTTTGTACAGGGGGACAACATGAGCAACATTCCAGTCCTCCAGCACCTCACCTGTATTTAAGGATGCCACAAACATATCTGCCAGGGACCCAGCTATTTCCTCTCTCTTTTCCCTCAGCAACCTGGGATAGATCCCATCCGGTCCTTGGGATTTGTCTTACTTTAATAATCTTTTCCCTACTTATGCCAACGTGATCCAGACTAATCAGACTTCTATCTCTAATCTCAAAATTCATTATGTTCCTCTCCTCAGTGAACCCTAACGCAAAGTAATCATTCGGGATCTCACCCATTCTCTCAGGTTCAACACACAGCCTTCCTTAATTATCCTTTATTGGACCAATCCTTTCTCTAGTTACCCGCTTGCTTCTTATGTAAGAATAAAATGCTTTGGGATTCTCCTTAATTCTGCTTGCTAAACCTATTTCATGACCCCTTTTAGCCCACTTGATTCCTCGTTTAAGATTTGTCCTACTCTTCCGACATTTCTTCTAGGGACTGTTCTGTTCTTAGCTGCCTAGACATTATGTACGCTTCCCTTTTCCTCTTTGCTGGGCATACAATTTTTCCTGTCATCCACGGTTCACGAATATTGCCCTTCCTATCCTTTGCCTTCAACGGGACATGCTTATCCTGCACTATCTTTAACCCATCTTTGAAAGCCTCCCACATATCAAATGTAGACTTCCCTTCAAATAACTGTGTCCAATCCACATTTCTGAGCTCCTGCCTAATTTTGATATAATTGGCCTTGGCCCAGTTTAGTACTCTTCCCTTAGTACCACACTCATCTTTATTTACGAGTATTCTAAAACTTATAGAATTGTGGTCACTGTTCCCAAAGAAATCCCCCACTGCAACTTCTACCTCCTGTCCTGGCTCATTCCCCAACACCAGGTCCAATATGGCTCCTTCCCTTGTCGGACTATTGACATACTGCTCTGGAAAACTCTCCTGGATGTTTCTTACAAATTCTATCCCACCCAGACCTCTGACGCTAAGTGTATCCCAGTCAATGTTAGGAAAAAATTAAAATCTCCCATCACCACTACTCTATTGCCTCTACATCTTTCCGTAGTCTGTTTACTATTTGTTCTTCTACCTCACACTCACTGTTGGGAGGCCTGTAATACAGTCCCAACAATGTAACTGCACCCTTCTTATTTCTCAGCTCCACCCATAATGCTTCACTATCCACGACCTCCATAATGTCCTCCTTTAGCACAGCCGTAATATCATCCCTGACCAGCAATGCAATTCCACCTCTCCTTTTACTTCCCTCCCTGTCCTGTCTGAAGCTTCTATATCCTGGAATGTTTAGTTGCCAATCATCATGCCCTTCCTTCAACCAAGTCTCTGTGATTGCTATGACGTCATAATCCCAGGCACCAATTCAAGCCCTAAGTTCATCTGCCTTACACACTATCCTCCTTGCATTAAAGTAGATGCATTTCAGGCCACCAGTTCTTTTGTGCTTATCCACTTTCTGCCTACTCTTCCTTTTATTAATGTTATCTTCATGATTCTTACAGTATCCACCTTGCTGTCTACTTGTTTTCTCTTCTGGTTCCCAGTCCCCAGGCACATTAGTTTAAAACCTCCCCAACAGCAGTAGCAAAAAACTCTCCCATGGACATTGGTTCTGGCCTGGTTCAGATGTAGACCATCCATTTTGTAATAGTCCCACCTTCCCCAGAACCGGTCCCAATGTCCAACAAATCTGAACCCCTCCCTCCTACACCATTTCTCAAGCCACATGTTCATCCTGGCAAAAATGAGGACTGCAAATGCTTAATACCAGAGTTTAGATCAGAGTGGTGCTGGAAAAGCACAGCAGGTCAGGCAGCATCCCAGGAGCAGGAAAATCGACGTTTCGGGCAAAAGCCCTCAATCAGGAATAGAGGCAGGGAACTTCCAGGGTGGAGAGAGAAAATGTATCCTGCCTATTTTTTCATTTCTACGCTGGCTAGCATGTGGCACTGGTAGTAATCCCCAGATCACTACCTTTGGCGTCCTCCTCTTTAACTTCTCTCCTAGCTCCCTGAATTCTTCTTTCAGGATCTCATCTCGTTTTCTACGTATATTGTTAGTGCCTATTTGCAGCAAGACAATTAGCTGTTCACCCTTCCCTTTTAGAATGCTCTGAAGCCGATTGGTGACATCCCTGACCCGAATACCTGGGAGGCAACATACCACCCGGAACTCCCATTTTCGGCCACAGAACCGGCTATCTACTCCCCTCACAATAGAAACCCCTATGATTATGGCCTAATGAGTATTTTTCCTGCCCTTCTGAACAGCCATGATCATGACAACTGCTGCCCTGTCCTGGTGAGCCATCTCTCCCAACAGTATCCAAAATGGTATACCTGTTTTGGAGGAAGATGACTGCAGAGGACACCTGCACTGCCTTCCTACTCTTTTCTGTCTTTTGGTCACCATTCTCTGTCTCCCTCAGCAATTCTAACCTGCGGTGTGACCAGTTCCCTAAACATGCTATCCACGACCTCCTCAGCTTCGCAGATGCTTCACAGTGAGTCCATCGCAGCTCCAGAGCTACAGGTGTAGTATCTCAGGTTTAGCCACTGCCCAAATATAAATTAAGCCCTTACCTTTCCGGCAGCCCTCGCTTCACCTCACCTTCTCTCCTCGTCGCTCTGTCAAAATGGAGAGAAAGACTACAGACCAGTAAACCTGATATAGGTGGTGGGAAAGTTGCTGGAGAGGGTATGAGGGATAGGATCTATTTATATTTAGAAAAGAATGGGCTTATCAGTGATAGGCAACGTGGTTTTGTGCGGGGGAGATCATGCCTTACCAACTTAGTAGAGTTCTTCAAGGAAGTGACCACGTTGATAGATGAAGGAAGGACTGTTGATGTCATATGCATGGACTTTAGTAAGGCATTTGATAAGGTTCCCCATGGTAGACTAATGGAGAAAGTGAAGTCACATGGTGTGGAGGGTGTTCTAGCTAGGTGGATAAAGAACTGGTTGAGCAACAGGAGACAGAGTAGTAGTTGAAAGGAGTTTCTCGAAATAGAGAAAGGTGATCAGTGGTGTTCCACATGGGTCAGTGTTGAGGCCACTTTTGTTTGTAACATATATAAATGATCTGGAAGATGGCACTGTTGGTATGATCAGCAAGTTTGCAGATGACACGAAGATTGGTGGAGTAGCAGAAAGCATAAGGAACTGTCAAAGAATACAGGAAGATATAGATAGACTGGAGAGTTGGGCGAAAAAGTGGCAGATGGATTTCAATCCAGGCAAATGTGAGGTGATGCATTTACGCAAGACTACTTCTAGAGCGAATTATACAATGAATGGAAGAGCCTTGGGAAAAATTGATGGGCAGAGAAATCTGGGAGTGCAGGTCCATTGTACCCTGAAGGTTGCTGCACAGGTGGATAGAGTGGTCAAGAAGGCATATAGTACGCTTGCCTTCATTGGACGGGGTATTGAGTATAAGAGCTGGCAAGTCACGTTAAAATTATACAGGATGTTGGTTCTGCCACATTTGGAATACTGTCTACAGTTCTGGGCGCCCCATTACCAAAAGGATGCGGACTCTTTGGAGATGGTGCAGAGAAGGTTTACGAAGACGTTGCCTGGTATGGAAGGTGCTAGCTATGAAGAGTAGGTTAGGTTTATTTTTATTAGAAAAAAGGAGACTGAGGGGGACCTGATTGAGGTTTACAAAATCATGAATGGTATAGATAGGATGAATAGAGGCAAGCTTTTTCTCAGGGTGAAGAATTCTATAACAAGAGGTCACGTTTTCAAGGTGAGAGGTGGAAAGTATAAGGGGGATACACGCGGCAAGTACTTCACACAGAGGGTGGTCGGTGTCTGTTACGTGTTGCCAGCAGCGGTGGTAAAGGCAGGCAGAGTAGATTCATTTAAGATGCTTCTGGACAGATGCAACTATAGGTGGGGAGCAGAGGGATACGGATGCCAAGGAATTGACCAACAGGTTTAGACAGTACATTTGGATTGGCTCAGGCTTGGAGAACCGAAGGGCCTGTTCCTGGGCTGTAAATTTTCTTTGTTCTTTGTAATACAGCTGAGGTTGGACATTTTGTCCGTCTGTGTTATTTGTTCATAATATCTGCTCTCTTTTGTGATGGCATTTTCCCATTTCATGAGACTCAAGATTGGTTGCCTCCCCACAATTATGTATTACGTTGTTTGAGAAGAGCTTGTTTTTATACCAGTCCTTAACTTGCCTTTACCTGTTTGGACTAGAGTTATTCTGTCCTGTGGGTAAATCGAAGTAATGCTAAATGTTAGTCTTGTCTACTCTATTTAGCATGTGTATAACTGTAAGGAGCTGTCCCATCATTTAATTGCAGAACAGTGTTTACATTATTCTACTAGGCAAAATTTCCAAATTTGCAGATCACATAACACTTGAAGATTGTTGGCAAAAAAATTGATGAGATGGGGAAACAATTTTTATTCAGCAAATGATTAAGACCTGGATTGTACTGCTTGAGAGTTTAGGGGAGGCAGATTCAGTCATGGTCTTTGAAAGCGAACTTGCTGAGTATTTGAAGACAAAAAAAAATTGTAGGGTAATGGGAGAACAAGGACAGGATAGTGGGCCAGCAAAGTTGCTGTTGCAAGATCAGGTCTCCACACAGGATGCAAAATTGTTTCCTTCTCTGTCTTCTGTAGTTATTGTGAGTCAGTGCTTAGAACAGAATACAGAATGTGGACGTGTAAGTTGGGTAGGACATCTTACTGCCTAATATCACCAAACTGCAACT
Source organism: Hemiscyllium ocellatum (assembly GCF_020745735.1). Classification (NCBI taxonomy): domain Eukaryota; kingdom Metazoa; phylum Chordata; class Chondrichthyes; order Orectolobiformes; family Hemiscylliidae; genus Hemiscyllium; species Hemiscyllium ocellatum. The sequence goes on along the minus strand of NC_083407.1, from coordinate 90,820,146 downwards.
TTGCAGTTAGTGATGATGAAAAGAGCAGAGGCCAACAAGAAGAAAGCATAAAGCATACATAGACTCAAAATTTTAACACTCTCTCTCTCTTTCTGTAGATGCTGCCAGACTTGCTGAGATTCTCCAGCATTCTCTACATTTGTTTTATGGAATTGTCTTAATTGCTCACTAATGTGTTTATTATTACAGAAAATTGGAGACTCCTATCGTGGGTATTGTGAGAGTGAAACTGAATTGGAAAATGTATTAACAGTTCACAAGCAGCAAACACAAAGTGTCTGGGGAACACGACAGTCTCCAAGCCCTGCTAAACCTGCCACTCGGCTGATGTGGAAGTCTCAATATGTACCATATGATGGAATTCCATTTGTTAATGCAGGTCAGGGTTGGCTACTTGTTTGGAACATAGTTGCTTTCCACTGGAGATTTTGTTGACAGTTATTACATAACTGAATATACGTAGAATTTATTTTAATCCTCCTGGCACATTTCATATATTTTTGCTCTATTTATTGGAGTTCTTCCTGTTCCTAAACACAATCTAAATTTCTTTTAGTTTTAGCATTACTCTTTGCATTTGCACATAAGCACCTGTTTTTTAAATGTGTATTGTTTTTAAAATATCTTCACTACTGTCCATTAAAAATGTCTGTCTGGGTCCCTGAATGTCTTTGCTATTTTATCCTGTAAAATTTGCCATTTTATTGAATTTCATATAATTTTTCTGAATTCCAAAACACATCATCGTACTTTTCTCAAAATTAAATACCATCTGATGTCTGACTGCCCAGTTTACTGTACTCGCCATGTCCTCTTTTGAGTTGCTCAGAGATAACCTCACTCCTTAGTTAAACCACATATATGGGAGCTTGAGACTTCCAGAAAATCAAATGTGCATGGTTTATTGCTGTTTGGTCACATATATCTTGACTTTTGTAAACAACTGTCCTTACTTAACATAATGTTTTTCCAAGTAAGTATTTGATTTACATTATGGCTGATATTAGGCTGACTAATCTGCATTTCTTCTTGAATGCAAGTGTTAAGTTCTAGTCTTCCAGCAGAATTCTTATATTAGTTAATGTTTAAAAAAAAATTGATACCAGAGTCACTGTTGCTTTCATTCTGATTTTTTTCATTCTAAGATGTGAGAGAGTTTTTTGAAATGTCATGTTCCCACTTGAAATCTGAACATGCTTTTGAATTTTGCTTGCTGATACTATTGTTCCTTGGCCTACAGATGAGACTGACGCTGCAATAACTTGCAAAATTTGAAGTGTGTTCTTCTGGCAATGCATTAGAAAACTGTCTTCATTCAATCTGTCTAGAATTTAATAAAACTGAATTTGTAAAATATTAGTGTGCAATTTTTTGTGACTGTATTTTGCACTTTGATAAATGTCCAGAGTTAATGCCAAAGCAGCATGTTTTATTATTAGAATTAGAGCACAATTGTGGTAGTTATGATTTTTAGCTGTAGCCCAATGGTTCAAATCTCAACAAGACGAGTTATAAAATTAAACTAGAAAAAATGATCATAGAATTTACTGGAATTTGATTAAAGACCGGGATGCTTCACAGGTTATCTCATTTTTAAGGAGAAGCTGGATAAGTACTTGTGGGGGAAAAAAGGAATAGGAGGAATGAAAAAGGAAAATGTTGGAAATGTTCAGGTCCGGCAGATTCTGAGTAAAGGGCAGCAGTTAATGTTATAGGTCTGTGATATTTCATATGAGCACCTAGACTTAAACACACTCTCTGTAGATGCTGCTAAACCTTCTTGGTGTTTCTGAAACTTTTGTTTTTATTTCAGGTTTCCAGCCTTTGTAATCCTTTGAAGGATTAGAAGGATATATTAATGCAATCAAATGTAGTGTGACTGGTTAGGAATCTCCTATGGAGTGTCAACATTGGCATAGATAAGTTGATCCAAAATGACCCGTCTCCATGCTTAGTCTTATTCTTCCCTAAGGTTTTGAACGTGCTGTCAGTCCTTTCTGTAACCATTGGGGGCGGTATTTTTTATGATAAAGCTTTGACAGCTATTGTACCTTCATGTTTGTGTTTTCTGACAGCACTAATTTTAAGTCAGCTATTGTTTAAAGATTTCAGGAGAGTGTAACTTGGCTCACCATGTACATATGCTCCTTACAGGAAGTAGGGCTATTGTCATGGAGTGCCAATTTGGACCAAGGCGCAAAGGAGTTCAACCTAAGAAAATAGAACAAGAGAGCATCTCAAATCAGTATTATAAGGCAACTTGTGCTGCACGGTAAGAATCCCATTTGATGATGGAAACAATTTTTTTTAATGCTGTCTGAAGCAGTAACTTTTGTGGACTTCTGAAATCCACTTAAATGCAATGTAGCACAAAGACTGGAAGCAACTCGCTACACTCTCTGCTCTTTTTGAGTATGTCAAATTGAACATTACTCCAATGTCACTAAATTATCGCTCCTGATCTAATGTCCAGTGCTGGTTGAGCAGAAATTTTCTCCAATTAAATCTTGGAAGACTAAAGATATTGCCTGCAGTCCTAGCTCCCAACTCTATTGCCTAGGTAGCAGCTTCATCCCTCTCCCCTCTCTCTCTCTTACTTGTGCTGTCCACCCGTATCTAAAATCTAAAAATTGAAACTTAATGTAATGCAGCAATAAGACTGTCCTTCCACTGAAGCCACAATTTACAGCACAAGATGAAAACTCTACGTCACTTGAAGAACCTTTGCACAGCACCAGAAGGATGCATGTATGCTTTCTTGATTTCAAAAATATTTGACAGACTTTGTCCTCCATTAATTTTGTTCATAACCCAAGCTAACTGTATTGTGCAATGGTAGTATCCCTATCCTGGACCAGGAGACTCAGGTTCAAGTCATATCTGCTCCAGAGCAGTCTAACAACATGTCTGAAGAGGTTCATTAGAAAAATAGGTTAGTTTTTGTTTAGAAGTTAAAAATTCAAGTTTTGAAGAACTTTGTTACTATTTCAGAATGCAACTTGTCTGAAATTTATTTATTCTGCTCCAGAATCTACATTAAAAAAGTGCGGAAGTTTCCGGAATACAGGGTTCCCACAGATCCTAAGATCGATAAGAAGATTATTCGACAAGAACAGGAAAAGGCCTTCAATATGTTGAAGAAAAATGGATTTGATGTAGGAGGAGTTGTCAGGTAGGAATTTTACATGTGGTCCATGATTAGGTTGCTGCAACTTTCATTCATAGCTATCTGTGACTCCATTTGGCTCATCATTTCTACTGTTAAACTCATGATTCTTATTTAAAATCTTCTCCTATCATTGTAAAATTTGTATGTGTGTGTGGGCTTTAGGTTCTAAGAAAAGATGTGTTTAAGGAAAGATTTTTTAAAATTTTCAATTGCAATTTTTTAATATGATGGGCAGGATTTTACTGTGGACTTCTGAACCATGCTGTCAGGCTCAAATGAGGGACAAAAGTCTGCGCGTTATGGTTTTCTCTGATATAACCATCAAGTGACCAGAAAGCAGGCTTGCTGGCCAATTAAAGATGGCTGGAGGGTCCTTTAAGTTGGGGGACTAAACTGGAGCCTTCCAACTTGAAAGCAGAAACAAGATACTATGGTGAATACGTGAGGGAGAGTATGCCACAGAATGCAGCTGCCCTTTCTGCAACTTTTCCCACATTTAAAATAAATAGCCTTTGCAACTCGGCCAGCACTATGGTAGTTAGTCTGTCCTCGGTGTGGCCATTGCTGCTGCTGCACCTAAGCAGACAAACCACCTCTAGGCTTGTCTGATGCACTGGCTTGAAATTCCTGGTCAGTCTCAATTTGTAGGTCTCTGTCAACCTTCAGTGGCTTAATAGACTACAAGCTGCTTACTGGCAAGTAGCTCTGTTGCCTGCAAGAAAGTGGCCTGCAGTGCTGTGGGGCCCAAGAGCTAATGGTGCAAAGTTCTTCATATTATTTTTCTCCTTCAGTACTGCCCACACCACCACCATTAACAATTTGGGCCAAAAGTAAAGTTTTCATCCCACATGTATTTTTTATTGGGCACTGTATTTAAGGAGTTATGTCACTGGATTATTAATCTGTAGGTGCAGGTCAATGTTCTGGGGACAAGTGTTCACATCACGCCATTGTCATGAACTTAAATTCAATTAACAAACTTGAGTTGAAAGCTAGACTCAGTTTCATGATCATGTAACTATCAGTTTGTCCAAAACTACCCTTTAGATTCGTTAATGTCCTTTAGGAAATGTAATATGTCCCTTCTGGCCTTAATGTGACTCCAGGAATATGTTTGATTTAACTGGCCTCTGAATTAGGCCAGTAAGTTACACTGTTCAGGAGCAATTGGGAATAGACAACGACTGTTGGCCTTGCTTGTGCTGCCCATGTCTCATCAATTTCTTTTTAAAATGACTTCGATTAATGACTGAGATGTGCCATGATGTGGAACATTTACCATTAAAACCATACAAGAGCTGCAATCCTACTGTTGTGGCGTGGAAATTTAAATTCATACTAATTATATCAAATGAAATAAAATACTGGAAACTGACAAACTGTTGTGAAAACCCTTCTAATTACTAATGTCCTTTAATGAAAGAAATGCCTTCCTAATGCAATCTGATTTAGATTTGACTTCAACAATAATGATCCAGGGAAAAAAAAATTATTATTCCAGTATTTGAACCTAAGGTTCTTTAGCTTTGGCCATATAAGGTGCTAGATGCAGAGAAACAAAAAATCCCTTTTCAGTAACTTATCAGACAACTTCTAGATCAAGTTTTTATGCCCCTGGGCATTTTTTTTGTTCGGTTGGTTTATAAAACTTTTTTTTACATTTTTGCCTAATTTAATGCATTTAACTGTCCTCCGATCTTGACAAGTTATATTATTCTATTTTGATTGCTGGTGCTGCATCTGTTGAAAACTGTCTCCAATCCGATTAGTCATGTATCTTTCCTTGTGTGTTCTAATAATGTTCCACATTATGGGTGTTCTAGTGACATTTTATATTTTCCATTTTTAAATTGATGAGTGTAAATCTACTATTTGTAATATTGGAGAAAGTGTATGTATGCAATTGAGCATTTGTTAGCATATTCAAAAAAGATACAGATAGAAAACAATATTCCATATCACCAGATACAGCTGATCATTTATTTTTATCATACTTACAATGTTTTCACCTTCTTTGCTGTACACATTCCTCTAAACTCAAGTCCTAATTTTTTTCAACAATTTGACTGTACTTTATGAATTGCTGTTGTGCTTCACTTGTCAAAACCAAAACCGCACGGGTTATCCTGGCAGGCACAGACAGTTCAATCTCTCTCTTTCCACTCTCTCATTCATTCCCTCTAATTTCCTCAAGCAGAAATGGCAAATGGTTTAGATCAGATACTAAAACCAGTTCTGTAGCTGTCTTTACTGGCTCTTCCTTTTTTTTTCTAGCTACTGTTGCTACACCTTTGACGTTTTATTCTTGAACTGCTTCAACATTTTTAAAACTCTTCAGAACATTTTCTTCTGTTCAGGTTCTGTTCAGCCATCCCTAGTTTCTCTTCTGACTGGGGCTACCTTTTCCTTACATTTATTTCCGCTGTGTCTTGATTGCCTTTATTATCTTTATGTCAACATTTGTGTAAGTAATTTGCTCAAAATAATGCTTTATTGCCAGAAACCTTTCTGATAAGTCACATTGAAAGATAGATTTTGTTGTTGATTTGTATTAAAGTTCAGCCTCTTCAATTTTTGTTTCTTCCAAAAAGTTTGACTTGTTTATCATCTAGGGATCTCTGGCTTCAGTTGCCCTCCCTTCTCACCGAGACTGGTTGAACTAGCTGTTTTAAAAGCACACGTTGCATTTCTGTCTACCTGTTTGTTACTTAGATTTACTTAGGCTAGTTTTCTCTTTTTTCTGAAATTAGGTTTCCTCAATTTAGAGAATTATATTCTAGATTTCTCATTGTTCTCGTTCATCCTTAAACCTTATGATCATTATTTTCAAGATCCTTTCCGATGATGATGTGCTCCACTTGATTCCCAAGGCCTAGTCCCAGCGTAGCCTCCTTCCTCATTGAACAAGAACATACTGATCCAAGATAATTCTCCTGAATACACTTCAGAGGTTCGTCTCCCTTTTTACCCTCAAACATACACGATGCCATTCAATAACAGTTGGTTAAAATCATGCATTAACACTTTTTACTGAGAAGTGCATGATCTACGCAGATGTTTTTGCAAATGTGCTCCTCCAACTCATTTGTCCCAGGTTGATGAGCTGTGAAATACACCAAGTAATATTGTAATTCTCACACTGTTTATTAATTTCAGCCAGCAAGAACCTGCATTTGATGCCACAAGAGGGTTTTTTCCTAGCACCGTAATACAATTTAATAGACTTTCCTAATCCCTTCTTTCCTATATCCCTTGTGCCAAGGACTACTGAACATCCAGTTCTCCCTCTTGAGTCAGGTCTCATTTATCATCAGTCCATCATATTTCCAAATGGTGGTTTGTACCTGCAGCTCATTGAATCATATTTGTGCATTTACCCGAATGCATACTAATGTCACTTTGAAGTTCTTCATAGTTACTATGATCTCTCCTTTTTTTTTGTACTATTTCCCCTGGTCTTCTGCATACTTTGTTTTTACTTGTTATACTACATGATGATGTCCAATTCCTGATTGAACGAGTTTAAATCCTCCACAGTAGTACTAATTAACTTGTCCAAAAAGATATTGACACCAGTTCTGTATTTGTGTAACCAGTCATTCTTGAACACACACTCATTCCAATATTTCAGGAATCTGAATCCCACCTGCCTGTGCTATGGCTGTAACAACACGTTGACCTTTCACATCTTCTGATGTTTATTCTGCATGGAGTGTTTTTTCCAGTGTAATCCAATAACTGTTACTTTTTAAATATGTTCAAAATTGCTTCCTGGAGCTTTAGAAATCTTTGTTTAGGTTAGGGATGGGAACGATTACATTTGAAACATATCTGAGTCCACATCTTTATCACAAGGTTCATATTCTGTTTAGAATTTGAGAAGGTCATAGTTGTTGATATCTTTCAGTATGTAGGTGACCTGATAGAATTATTTAAGTTTTATAGGGACTCTAACATGGTACCATTCGCACTGACTGTTGTTTCCAGAATTCGGTTCTGACCACTGACAGGTTTTACCCACAGTGTTATTGAGCATGTTCATGTTGCCACAGGTGGTATGTGCAGTTACCCACACCACAGGCTCACCAGTACCATGATCAAGACGGTTCCTATTTACCATCGCCTCCACCACCACCTCCGCCATCATTTGTTTCTGTTGAAGAGGACGATGTTGGAATGATGGATGATAATGGGATATTGCCTTCTCGTCTGCACCCACGTGTCACTGAGAAGATTAGAGAACTGGTTGCTCAGGGAATTGACCAGGTGTACATGGTCCGGAAGCAGTTAAGGTTTGTTTTTGGTACACATAGTTTGCTTCATATAGAAAATATCTTTGTAGAGTAATGCAATAATGCAAAGTTTTATGTCACCACGTTACATTAAGAATTCCACAGTAATAACTATTCTGAGTTATATAGAAGGCTCGTATTAGTAAATGAAAATTGCAGCTTATTTTTCATAGTCTCAATACAAAAGGTTTCTGAACTTGTTTTAAAAGTTTTAGATAAATGATTTGTGAATTTTTTTTGCTTTTTTTAAAAATTTTTTAAAATATTTAACCTTCAGTTGAAGTCTGGAATTCCTCTACATGCTTAGCAATTGAATTTATATTTTATGTTGTTCAGATTTTATTGTCAGCAAGATTTATTTTTAAAGACAGATGCATGGAATTGTGATTCAAAATGTCTACTTTTTTTCCTGATGATTTTTCAGTTACGTAGAGTTCTGATGCCATTTGGATGGTAGGTGAAGTGATTAAAAGGAAATACTGTTCCTTGCATTGTGAGAAATATAGAGAGAAGTCATGCACTTGAATTTTTTTTATTTATCCATGGGATGTTAGCATCCCTGCAAGACCAATGTTTATTGCCTATTTCTAATTGTCCTCAGAAGTGGTGCTGAGCCATCACCATTAAATCTCTGGTGTCCATGTATTGTATGCAATTCAGGAGGGAATGATTATTGGCTACTCTGAAATGAATTGTTTCCTTACAATCGTTTTTGTCTTCCATTAACGGTACTAAAATCAAAATGGGAGAATTTGCAATCAGTCAAGCGCATGCACGTCTAACAAGTTATTCTATTTGTTAGTTGTTTCCACTTTAAATATTGTTCATTTTTAGTTAGCCATAGGCAGCCTGTTGAACCTCAGTGTTCTGTTTGATCGTAAGAATACGTATTGGGTTAAGATGAGCTGTGTAATGCACTTTAGGCCTTGTCGATTTGTTATTTGTTACTACTGTGGCACAGACTGTGTAATGTTGTTTCATTATCTGATGTTAGAAGAGTGCACTGTGTCCTATTGCATTCAATAATCTTGACTGTCATTGATAATTTTTTTTTCTTTGTGCAGAAAGTTTGTGGAAAGGGAATTATTTAAACCTGATGATGTTCCTGAAAGACACAATCTCTCCTTCTTTCCAACTGTCAATGATATCAAAAACCACATCCACGAAGCACAATTAGCACTACAGAGAGGCGAGCTGGAATACATATCTGGCTCAATGACTGCAGCGGTAAGATATGTTTGTTTTGGTAAGTTTATATATTTGACCTGAAGCAGGGGGCTGAGTGGGTGTGACGGACTTCGCCATTCCATATATGTCATCTACAGCAGGCTTTTACTTTTGCGTCCCAGATCAGAGAAAATATTATCATTGGATATAGGTTTTTTTGGTGAATTAATACTTTATTCCTCTTAGTGGAGGATGGCAGCATCATGGCAAATAGATGAGGGAAACAACAGCACTGGCATCCAAAGTATTGGGTTTGACTAGAGGATTCTAGTGATATACCAAATCTATGTTCAGTGATATCAAGCAAGAATACAAGCAGTTTCTATTTATACATGTAAGTAGGAATGAAATAGCTCTTGAAGTGTCTTGTAGGAAAGACTGCCTTCAAGGAAGAAGAGAGGTGCAGTTGGAATTCCAGAGGAGAATGGCCAATGTTAGAGTAATTAAACTTGAGAATGCCCAAGAGGTCAGAGTGAGATGAGTGGAGATACTTCAAAGGATTGAGAGGCTGGAAGAGTTAGTAGAGATGGGGAGTGGCAAGACATGGTGACACCTAAAAATAGGAAAATTTAAAATCAAGGCTTGTCAAGATACCAGTCAGCAGCGCAAGAGCAACATTTTGATGTTGTCAAGTTTATTTCAGTAGTTTGAATGTGGTATTCCAGCCTTGAGTATATTGGAACAAGTCTAGAAATAATAACGGTCGAGCTTTTGTGGTACAATGATAGTGTCTGTATCTCTGAGCTAGGGGAACTGGGTATGAGTACCACCTGCTCCCGAGATGTATAATTACATCTCTGAACAGGTTGATTAGAAAGTATCTAGAAGTAACAAAGGCAAAAATTAGGGTTGTAACAGAGTAAGAGTTGAGATGGAGGTGAATTGGACACTGTTACAGAAGTGTACTTATCTATTCTATAACTAGGAATTTCTATGTGGTCAGGAACTCTATCTAGGAATGAAATTATCGCCAAGGTTTCAAACAGTCTGTTTAAGCCACAGATAGTTATCAGGGAGAGGGATAGAATTTGTATTAAGTTCATAGTATTTATAGTACATATACTGAAGTAAATGACTTTAGTCTTGTCACTATTTAATTGGATGAAATGCCTCCTTATTCAGGACTGATCAGTTTTCAACAGTAGTGGAGTCATGAATGTTGAGAGAGAGCTGGGTATAGTCAGTTTACTTGGAAAAGCTAAGATTATTTTTAGAGGATGTTGTTGAGATGAAAGTAAATGCGAAATAGGGGGAAAGGCAGGGATTGATCTTGGGCTATTCCAGATATAATAGAATTTATGTGCTAATAGTGTTACAAATAATGCAGTGGCTGCAATTTGATGGATAAATATTGAAGCAATTGATTACACATGAGTGGACATTGGAGGAGGATGGCATGGTTAGCTGTGTTAAAAGCTGCAGAGAAGTCAGAAAGGTTGAGGATGGTTAGTTTGGTTGAGAATGGTGCAGTGGCAGGTCTAGGAAAGGTGGTTGTGGAGGATTAGCATAGTCAATGTTTTTGGAGAAGACAAACAACTTGGAAATTAGGTAGCAATTACAATGATCATGTTTTTTATTTAATTTGGGAGGAGTAGTTACAGATTTAAAGACTAGGGTGACAGCACTTGAGAACTGTTAGCAGTATTGGCCAGGCAGCAAAGTTGGGTGGTTACATTACTGGGGTAGTATTGAGGTAGGAGGTGCACCTCAACAGAAGGTCATGAGAAATTGGAATGAAAGATGAAAGTTCAGGGCTAACTGAGGGAGTTTTAGAGGATATTTAGATTATATTCTCTACAGTGTGGAAACAGGCCCTTTGGCCTAACAAGTCCACACCGACCCTATGACGGGTAACCCATCCAGTCCCATTTCCCTCTGACTATTGCGCCTAACACTATGGGCAATTTAGCATGGCCAATTCACCTGCATATCTTTGGGCTGTGGGAGGAAACCGGAGGACCCGGAGAAAACCTACACAGACACGGGGAGAATGTGCAAACTCCACACAGACAGTCACCCGAGGCTGGAATCGAACCTGGGACCTGGGATCTAACCACTGAGCCACCGTGCTGCCCATATGCTAACCACTGAGCTGGTCTAGTAGACTAGTGGAAGGGGAGGAACTAGCAGTGCCAAATAACTGTATTGTCTCCATTTCAGTGACAGTTAACTGTGGCCTGTTCATGCAGATTGTTGGAGGCTGAGGAGAAGGCAGGAGGGATTTAAAAAAGGTTGTTTTTAATGGGGAAATACAAGAAGCCAAAAATTATCTTTACTTTCATTTATTTCATAATCATCCTGAAAAGTAATGTTAGCCAATGAAAACAATACCTGCTAATGTTTCAACTGATTCAGCCAAATCTAAGAGTGAATGGTGAATTAAGTTGTCCCTCATCAAATCAAGGGAATGGTTTATTTCAGTTGGCTGGATCATTGGTTTACAAAGTGTGTTGGCAACAGCATGGGTTCAATTCCCATCACCATGAAGGATTCTTCTTAACCTTTTCCCTCACCTGAGGTTTGGTGACCCACAGGTTAACTCACCACCAGTCGCTTCTCTATAATGAGAGAGCAGCCCCTATGGTCTGGTTAGACTATGGCGACACAACAACATCAAATCAAGCTTTCTATCTTGGGCCAATTCCAGTCTAATGGAGTACTTAGGGATATTGTTGATATCCAAAGCACAGGTGATGATACTTGCCAGCTTGTGCTGGTCAGTTTCTGGACCTGGTTGACCTTCATTAGAATGGTTCGCTTTTTCAGATGGTTTAAGAATGTTAATGGTGTTGTCCAAACTTCACTCTGAAATAGTTCTGAATGGGGATACTGTACACTATTGCAATTGAAGGTCAGTTTCATTACACACTTAGTGCTCCTCCTCTCAAGGTGGAATGCAATACTATGTATTTGAGGGCATTGAAATGTCCAGGATAAAGTTATTTATCTGTGCGAATTTCTGCAAATTTCTTCATATGATAGCTCTCAAAGGTACTGAAGATCATCTGTGCAGTTACTGAGCCTTATGGCAGTTTGGTCTTCAGGAACCATGGTGACCTGATTTTCAAATGAACGCAACCATCTATCCAGTGTTGTTTGTAGCTGGCATAGTATTTTGAGGTAGAATCCCAAAGAGCTTGAGTTTTTAAGCAAGATAAGTTGTAGCCTGATTGTTGGTTTATAGGTGCTACAATCTTTTTCTGGAATCTGGCTTCAGTACCAAAATTTCAGAGCAGAACCTTGAGTGATGTCCACTTAGATCATCAAAACTCCTCAAATCAATCTCGCCGTGAATAGTTCCAATCTGTGTTACAAGTAGTTGGCTGAAAAGTTTGCAATAATTGCTCAGGTGATTCTGAATTTAAGAAAACCACAATATTTGTCTGTCCTTGTCATTTTCCAAACTTGCTACCTTACACTCTAAATGATCTCAATAATAAAAAGGGAATGATGTCCTCTAGAATATTATCAAGGTAAGATAATCCTTGATAAGATTACATTTTTAGAGTACGATGTACTATGCTGATTACCTGGCAATGGACAGGGTACAAGAGAGATTTGAAATGATAATGTGAGAAATATAGGTTACCTCTATAAACAGAGGATAAACATTTGTGGCCTCTTTTCTAGTGAGGGGTGACCTGTTAGAGATATTCAAAATTTTGAAAAGTTCCACTCTTTTCAACAGTTTCCATCTGTGACACGAACAAAATTAGGAGCTACCAATTATAAAAATAACTATTTAGAATCAATTAGGGAATTCAGGATAATTTCTCTCCAAAGTGTGATAGGAATTGTTTCTCCTGAGAATGGCTGAATAGAATACTATAGACAAAATTGAGGGAAGGGAGGATTATGCTGACACAGTCAGTTCAGCATAGGTAGGTGGAGGCTCAACTGGATCATAATTGCAAATCTGAACTAGGCCAATGTGCTATTTCAATGTGCTATATATTGCCATGACTACATTTTGCACAAAGACTTCAGGGTCTGGTTTAGTGAAGCACCGCTGCACTGTTAAGCAAGATAGAGAATCAGACACAAGTAGGAAACCTTTTCAAGGTTTTGTCCTCTTGCAGATTAATCCAGTAGTTGCTGGTATAATGCTCGCTGTTTTTCAGTTCTTGTTATCTGATTCCCTAAAAATAAAAATCAAACTGCATCATATCAATCTACAGTTGAGAGTTGCTGAAACCCTGATTGGTGACCAGGAAACAATGTTTAATTTTTAAACATTGGAAATATCCAAAGGACTCTGGAAGATGTCAGTATGACTTTCAATCCATATTGTCTTCAATGAACTCTGGAATAGAGTAATGCAATTGATTTCAGTGATATTGAGCTTGGGAGGATGAAACTAAGTAGAGTTCCTTTCTAATAATTAGTTTATTAATCTGTGTTGAAAATACATGTAAAGACTTGGGTGAGCACATAATCAACTGAATTTCTCTTAATAGTCAAATTGCCATAGAGTTGTAGAGATGTACAGCACAGAAACAGACCTTTTGGTCCAACTTGCCCATGTCATCCAGATATCCCAACCCAATCTCTTCCCACCTGCTAGCGCCCAGCCCGTATCCCTCCAAACCCTTCTTATTTGTATCCCCAAACAGATGCCTTTTAAATGTTGCAATTGTACTAGCCTCCACCACTTCCACTAACAGCTCATTCCATACCCTCTGTGTGAAAAAGTTGCCCCTTCGGTCTATTTTATATCTTTCCTCTCTCACCCTAAACCTATACTCTCTAGTTCTGGACTCCCCCCACCACCCCCAGGGAAAAGACTGTCTATTTATCCTATCCATGCCCCTCATAATTTTGTAAACCTCTATAAGGTCACCCCTTAGCCTCTGACATTCCAAGGAAAACAGCCTGTTCAGCCTCTCCCTATAGCTCATATCCTCCAACCCTAGAAACATCCTTGTAAATCTTTTCTAAACCCTTTCAAGTTTCACAACATCTTTCCGATAGGAAGAAGAGCGGAATTGCACGCAATGTTCCAACAGTGGCCTAACCAATGTCCTGTACAGTCGCAACATGACTTCCCAACTCCTGTACTCAATACTCTGACCAATAAAGGAAAACATACCAAACGCTGCCTTCACAATCCTATCTACCTGTGACTGCACTTTCAAGGAACTATGAACCTGCACTCCAAGGTCTCTTTGTTCAGCAACACTCGTCAGGACCTTACCATTAAGTGTATAAGTCCTGCTAAGATTTGCTTTCCCAAAATGCAGCACCTCACATTGCTCTAAATTAAACTCCATTTGCCACTCCTCAGCCCATCTGATCCACTGCAAATTAATGCAGTATTTGTCACATGCAGAATGTCAATTTGACCAACATATTGCTGGTCTGTAGCCACCATGGAAATATATACTAGCAAAGAGTTTAGTGTTTTTAGAAGGGGGGAGAAATTTAGGAAAAACAAATGAGCATCTGAGGAATGCATTTTAACAAGGTTCATTAAGTATTCTTTCAATTTTATATCCTCAACTGTCAAGGCTTTATTTGTGTACATGGTTACAACTGGTAATCGGTTTGATGAAATCATTGCCAGTTTTAGTAGCAGTCAGCATCGATCATTGGAAGTCACAAAGGGCAGCTGCCTTTTTACCCAAATAAGTAAGATAACATTCTCTTCTGTTATAGGCAAGAGGCAGAGAAGTAGGATATGAAAATGGGGAGCAGTTGCCATTCCAGTAAATTCCTCAGGCCTCGATGTGAGGGTTCAGATCGACTGCTGACTTGATTATATACATTTTGATGAGCAGAGTACAAGGGTTGCAGCTAGGGATCCAGCCTGTAACACGGATGAGCAAGGATCCCATATTGGACCTAGTGGATATGTCTATCCCACATAGGATGCAACAATGATAACCTAGGAGAGCATGATTCAGGTAATGGCTTATAGCATTACACATAGCCATATCTTGTTCTCCAGATTTTCAAAAATGTATTGTTACTCTTGGTAGGCAACCAACCTGGTAGTCACCCAGCAGATGAAATAGTAACTTACATTTATAAAACACCTTTAATATAGTGAAACACCCAGTGAAAGTCACAGGCATTAAGCGATATTTTAAAAAATAGCCAAAGCTTGGTCGAAGAAGTACATTTCGTAAATTTCGAGTGCTTTTAAAGAATTTTTGAGAAGTGGGAAAGTTAGGGGCCTAATTCTAAAGTTTAGGTGGAAGCTGCAGGTAGTATCTTGCCTTCCTGAATGCCACTAGTTTAGTAAGTGGAGACTTAAGAGTCATTGTTAATGCTATGCATCTGAGGTCTCATATATTGCCAAAGCAACTGAGACTTTTTTCTTGAAAGGACTCTGACAATCTGATAGAATTATGGTCCCTATTTCTGATGTATTATATTCCAGGTTCTGTTTGTTTAATTGAATATGAATTCTTCAGGCACTGTCGTGAAATTTGAACTCAAATGTCCCAATCATTAGTCCAGGCCTCAAGGTTAGATAGTTCAATAACTATCCCACGATTTGAACAGAGATGAGATTTTAAAATTGATGCATTACTCGATCTGAGTGAATAGTGTTTGGTGTGAATTTGAGTATGGGTCTCAAAAGAGCTCAACTTTGCAGTCGATGTTACTTGAGAAGTTGCCTCGGAGTGTATTTGAGGTGCAGGCAAAAATATATATATTTCCTTTGTTTAGCTTTCTTTTGAAGCATTAGATGCAGATTTATCGAATTTTTTAAAAAATCATTCATGGGATGTGAGCAACTCTTGTATACCCAGCATTTCTTGCCTATTCCTAACTGTCATTCAGTAGGTGTGATTCATGTGGTAGAGGTACTCCCACAGTGCTGTTGAAAGGGAGTTCTAGTAGTTTGACCAACTGATATTGGCCAATTAGTAATGTTACAGTCTTAAGGCCTTGACTTTTTGCACTTTGTCTTGCTAACAGTTTCCTACTTTCTGGCTAATTTCTAAAAGTGATTCCCTTTCTTAGACGTAAACTTTCAAGCATATGAAAATTGTAATGATCAATGCCCACAGAATATCCCAAATAGTTTTGTTACAGTTGAAAACAAGAAGCACTTGTGTTTCTCAATAATATCCAAGTAATCTCCTAGGACAGGTACATGGAAGATGCTTCTCCAATCCCCAAAAACAAACATAACAAGTTTCATGAGGCACAGAATCCAGTACTCTTAAAAGCATTGCGAATATGCTGACAGTTTGCTACTAGAAGCAACCTGAATAACAGCACCCAATCAGATCACCTTATTGTAAAGAATACATTTGTGAATATACATTATCTTTACTAGTATTATACCAAGTTATTTACCAAGCTGTTGAATAGCTGCATGAGGGAAAAAAAGGCAAGGAAACAAAATTGTGGTGACCACTGATATTTTTACAACCTTACTGTGCAGAAGTGCATGAGATTTACATAACTTCATTCATTCTTGGATCTTTTATGTGCTTTTCCCTTCTCCTTTCTTCATTAAATGATGCTTGATGTAATGCCTTTGGATTATTGTTTCGCTTAACAAAATAACAGGATTAACAGTATTGATAACAATTGTTGGCACTCCAGGTTTTGAGAAGATCTTCTTTAACAAATTCTGGTGAATCATACAGCTATGATCTGATGGTTTTGGTCGTTCAGATGGATTGTAAATATCTGCCATTATTTGAACATTCTTGCGCACAAAAAAATAGCCTGCCAATTTATGGTTGTAGAGTCTTCCTATGTGTGACTATCACATTTGACTTTGTAACTATTTGATCATTCTAATTAATTGCAAAGTAATTGCATGTCACAGACAAACCTCTTTGTCTCTAGAAGTAAAATTAAGATATAAGACAGTTAGCCAACTTGCACTCTCATGGTGACCTGTGCAGATGCAGCAATGGCTGAGTCAGTGACTTCTGTTCAGCTTCCTATATATTTCTGTTTAACTTGCAAAGATTATTTTTCCAGCTGCAATGGACAGCTTCCAATGGGAGTCTTCAGACGGAGACAGTCACAGTCACACTTGCATCCACACAAGGAGATGGTAAGTGGTGGGACAAATTTTATATTGCATTATAGTCTCAGACTTTTTGTTGAATAAAACTTAACCATGACCTTGATTTAAAATGCTAGAAGGAAAGAGCTTTTATCATTGAGATTATTTTCAATGTCTCCATTTAGAATAGTAGCACGCTTTCTCTTAAGTAAAAATGTTGAAATTTAAATGAAAAGAAATCCCACTCTAGAAGTTGGAACACCTAATCCTTAGTCCTAATATCATGCAGTACTGTTTTGAGTTTCCCTTCTGCCTTTTTGAGTAAACATAAATTTCAAAGTGCTGTTCAAAGAACAGTAAGGAAATTTTCCCTAATATCCTGTCTAATAGTCAATCTCTTCACTACTACCAATAAATAATATTTATTATTCATATTATTCGTATAATATTCATTATCTCTTTGTTTTGGAACCTCATTACATACAAATTGACTGTTGCAATCCTGACATTAAAATAATAATCACAAAGTGCTTTGTGTATTGAAATCACAAAGGATAATATATAATGCATTTTTTTTTCTTTTTCCAAATTATTACAGTGCTGCAAATTCTCTGACAAAGTGGATAGATGGAAAAGTATAACTCTGAATACTGTAAAAATTAATTGTGTGTTTAAAGAAACTATAAGTTGGTTTACAATGCAAGTTGATGTCTTGGGGAGTCCTGTGGAGTCCTGAAGTGACACTTCAGTTAGGAAGTGATTTGAATTATTCTGATGTCATCTTTAAAAGCATGAATAAATTTCTGATGCAATTAAGTTGCACATCCATTTAACTATTTTTAACTAAGAAAATAATATTTACCTTACAAATGTGTACAGTCTAAATTGTCCTCTTATATGGTCGTTCCATCGTTCCAAATGAACTCTTCAAACTTTGGTGGAAAAGTTGATATCTGAAATCAAATTTTATGCGTAACCTATCTCCTCCACAAAAACAAAGGAACTTTAAGAACTAACTGAACTGAAACTTAAGTTTACAATGTTGTTAGCACAGATCAGATGAAAGATACATTTATTTGCTCTTAATTGAGTAGTTGTACAAGGCATTGGTTAGGCCACTGTTGGAATATTGCGTGCAATTCTTATCTCTTCCCTATCAAAAAGATGTTGTGAAACTTGAAACGGTTCAGAAAAGATTTACAAGGATGTTGCCAGGGTTGGAGGATCTGAGCTACAGGGAAAGGCTGAACAGGTTAGGGCTGTTTTCCCTGGAGCATCGGAGGCTGAGGGGTGACCTTATAGAGGTTTACAAAATTATGAGGGGCACGAATAGGGTAAATAGGCAAAGTCTTTTCCCTGGGGTCGGGGAGTCCAGAACTAGAGGGCATAGGTTTAGGGTAAGAGGGGAAAGATATAAAAGAGACCAATGGGGCAACTTTTTCAGAGGGTGGTACGTGTATGGAATGAGCTGCCAGAGGAAGTGGTGGAAGCGGGTACAATTGCAACATTTAAGAGGCATTTGGATGTGTATATGAATAGGAAGGGTTCATATAGGAAGGGTTTGGAGGGATATGGGCCGGGTGCTGGCAGGTGGAACTAGATTGTGTTGGGATATCTAGTCGGCATGGACAAGTTGGACTGAAGGGTCTGTTTCCATGCTGTACATCACTATGACTCTGACAGTATGTGCAAAATGTATTTCCTTCCATCTCATCTTTATTAAAGCTTATTGAGATTTTACCCAGTGATGTTACTGCAGAAAGCTCACCAGAGAATGCAAACCATTTTAATCAGGTATCCTAAAGTACTACTTGGATTTGAATAGCTATGTCAAAGATTGTTTCACTGTATCGTGTGGATGATGAGAGGCAGTTGCTCTCATGGACTTTCAATGTGCAGTTGGTGAGACCTTTGTAGCGATAGTTGCAGACAAGAAGCCAGCCAGTTTGGAAAAAAATATTTTTTTATATTTGAATTGTTAAAAGGAGTATGCATTTTCTCATGTGTTGTCAATCCACAGATAATACTTCAGCTGATTCAATCATCACAAAGGTGGATGCAACCCAGATGGTGAATACACTATCTCCAGAGACAACCCAACTTTCATCTTCACTTTCTTCATTGCAACCAAAGCTTTTTGCACAATTACAGGTCAGACCAATTAGTTGTTCTTCTAAAATAAACGTAGGTTTCCACCTTTCCTGGCATGATTTTCATTTCTTCCATAACCTTGCTTTTTCACAAGTTCAACCTTTCAAGCTTATTTTCAGAACCATTGCTAGCATTCTAATTCTTGAAACTATTTATTGCTGAAATCTTCCATTATTGCTTTGGTTACATTCAAATTGTACTATTTCATTGCTCTCCTGGTTTACAATTCCATCTGCCTTTAGCATGAAATTATCCAGAACTCTGCTGCCCATGTATCTTTCACCAAGTCCTGGTCATCTATCACACTGCACTCGGTGACCTGTATTGGTTCCAAGTCCACTGAAGCCTCAAACTTCAAATACTGAACCTTATATTCAGAAGTCTCTGAGACATTGCTCCTTCCATTTAATTTCCATTTTTTAAATTTCTTCTATCTTTAGAACCATCTGATAACCATCTTTAGAACCATCATAATTTCAGCTCCAAATTCTTATGCATTCTCCTCTTCCTTTAACCCATCATTGAAGAACTTTTTAACTTTATGGACCTTAAGTTCTGGAATTCCCACCCTAAATAGCTGTTTTTCTCTCATATCCTTAAAGACACCATGAAAACACAAATTTAGTCATTTATAACTTTTCCTCCTTGGACTCAGTGTTTGTTTTTGTCAGAACCACTGAGGGTGTTTGGCTTTGTTGAATACACTATATAAGTGCAAATTGTTGTTTTTGTATGGGTACTTAAAAATATCAGTTGTTTTATATATGTTATAGTTCGACATCTGTACAGTTGCCATTTTTCCTCTTTATTAAACCTTCATCTTGGGGTTGCCATCATCCTAGGAAAGAAAATTAGAGATGAGTCACTTATGGTTATGTATTGCAAATCAACAAACAATACATCATATAAATATTAAAATGTGTTTATTAAAAATATTATTAAATGTACTTGTAGCTTTCAATCAAATTTTCCATATCCCTTGGTGACAGAAGCCTTTGAAGCCTTTCTCCAACCACCATTCAACTTTCAAAACAATACTGTTCCCCAATACTGTCTGTAACTAGTTCCTCTCCACAATTGTCTTTTCCCCTTCCATCATATGCACCCATCATTCGCACTAATCAGCCCCTTTTCTACCACTACTGCCCCCCTGCTCCTACTCACATGGTGATCAGCCTTTTCTTCATCTCTACCTTACCCTCCACACTATAATCTGCCCCTTCGTTGCCTCTCCCAAACAAAACAGCCACAAACAGTGATTAGTGCCTTGTTCATCACCATATACCCATGATTTTGCCACTGCTGCAAACTCCAATTTTGTATTTACATGCCAGTGCCTGTGAAGCAGAGTTGCCAGCCCAAGGTAAGGGGCCTGCACACAGAAAAATTTGAAGCTGCCATTCACTTTCATGGCTCAGCTAAATAAACCCAGATATTTCTGCACTCAATCAGTAGTTGAATTGCTCTTACCTACCTTTGTCTGTGTCATGCTGGTGCTCAGACATCCAAGGTCTTATTCAGCACTTGCTGCTCGAAATTCTTCATAAGGTAATGGGTACTTTAGAATTGTAATCCACCCCTTTGTTGTTTGGTGGCATCATTGCAGTGGGTTTGGAGCTGTCTCTCCAGAGACTGTTATCTACAGTCACTGTAGATACCTTGCAGGAAGGGGAACCTGCAACCCCAAATACTGTTTCTGCAGGTTGCTTCCAACGTTTGGACTCGACTGCTCGAAGCTATTGAGGCAACTTGCACCCCGGTAATAGCATTTATAGGTTTTTTTTGTTCAGGTGATTTTCTTCTGTTCTGCTGAGTATTATCCTTGATATTCTTTTCTCTTATTATAAAGAACAGATTTCTAACCGATTTGGATCTGTACAGGAAAAGTTCTGTTTTACTTTAAGTTAACAGGTATTGGCTCACCATTTCAGTCACTGTTCATATAGAAAGGAATATTTTTCAAAGCTTTTGAATTTTGATATTTCTGCTTCAGGTTAATTTGAAAGCATAGCACAAGGAATAGGAGAAGGAGTAGACTGTTCAAGCCATGAGCCTGCTCCGCCATTCTATGCAATCATGACTGATCTGCCTCAACTCCACCTGCCTGCTCACTTCCTGTACCCAATGAGAAACTAGAGGTCCAGCCACCTTAACTATACTAGACAATGGAGCATCCATAACCCATTGTGGTACAGAATTCAGAAAATTCACAACCCTATGAATGAAAAGAAATGGTTCTCCACATCTCAGTCTGAAATGATTGACCCCTTATTCCTGGTACTCTGTCCCTATATCCTAGGTTTTCTGGCAAGAAAACAGCCGTGATGTCTCCTGTGTCATATCCCTTCAGAATCTTGTATGTTTCAGTGAGATTGTTTCTCATTCACCTAAGTTCCAGAGATTATAAGCCCAATTTGTTAGCCCGGTCATTATAGGATGAAACTCTCTTATCCCATGAATCTAATGCATCTTGATTGTGTTTCGGTCAACCCCAGCCAGAGTAAGAATCTTTCTAACTGTGAATGTGATTATGTCCTGGTAACCTCCTTTCTCTTTTTTGATTTCTTTATTACAGTCTTGATTTTCTTCCATGGCATTGGTTATTTTCTGTGATTCATTTCTTGCTGTTTGCAAATTGTCTTCTTTCTTTCTGTCAAGGGATTACAGTTACAGCCAGCCTTTGCTTCTTCTGATGCAGCCCAAGCAGTTGTTACATTGAATTCTCATCAACCAGGCATCAGTAGTCCTTCTGCAGTGCAAGAAACAAGCAGCCCTACTGCACAGCAACAGCAGGTTTTCAGTCAAGCACACTTTCTGCAACTCAGCAGCTCACTGTCAGAATGTGACTCTGCAGCTTCCACCTTGGTTGGTGTGTCAGTATCTGAACAGAATATGGTCAGTATGGGACAGCTGGTAACAGTAGGAACATCTGTTGGTGGAGACACAGGCCTTGATGGAGGAGTTCATCAGATATTGCTTGGATCAGGACAAACCATCCCTGTACAGATCATGGAAGCTTCATCACCTTCCACAGTTGGTAAGTTCATTTGTTTTGCTTGTTAGTGAAATTTGGTGTTCAAATTTTAATACAAAAACAAAACTCTGGATCTTAACTGAAAATAGAAAATAAAGTCAGTTCTGCTATGACACGTGTTTCTTCAACGGATATTGACTTTAACGTGATTGAAGAATTTAGACGGTTATTTGCAGAATGCAAACTTTTCTTACATGTATTTGCTATAATGTGATTCCAGCCCCATTAGTTTAAATGGTGCAGCTATTGCACGATTTTCCTATAAAGCAAGAATGTATGGGAACGGAACTATTGCATTATATCAGAACTGACTGTAATGGAAATACACAGCAGGTCAGACACTTCTATGGACAGAACAACAAAGTTTTGTTTAAACTTGATAACCTTTCACAGCAACTAGGAAAAATGAAGAATCTATGTGATTTTAACGAGCAGTCACCGTAATGCCATTCCCCCTTTCTCTACCCTCACTCCACATACCCCATGCAATAGTTTTGCCAATCTCTGACTTCTGGATTTGGTGTGGTCAGTGTGATTGTTTATATTATTGAGTGTTGTGAGCAGATGAAGCAAAGCCAATCAGCAACAGCTATGAGATAAGGTCAGAGATGTTTTAACACTTCAGATTTGCTTGGATGATCCAGTGGAGAAACTATACCAGGACTGGGCCAACACAGAGTACATGAGGTTATCATCAGCATCCAAAAGAAAGCAGACTTAATAAATTAATCTTATAAAGAATAATGTTCAGTCAATAATAAAAACTTAACAGTTACAATATAGTTGCCAAAAGAGAGCTTTCTATTCATTCATCCATTCATTTCTGTGACAACCAATAACTGCTGTGGTACAGTTCACATTTTCAATGCTTTTGTTTATGACTTAATAGTATTGGAAATGTAAAATCAATTAATTTTCAATTCTTGATTAAATAGTTTCAATTAATATGTTTGGGTTTTAAAACATCTCTGTAAGTGCATATTACAGGTAAGTTTACTCTCTCAAGTATGTAATCTTAAACATCACAATACTGAATTGCCTGCTACCTTATTGTTAATATGCTCTCAACTGCAGTCCTTTGAAATCCACCATACTAAGTATCTGAACTGAAGAATACCTTATAATTCCACAACACCAATGTGTGCAACAATACATTACGGGAGTTTTGAGACAGAGAAAGAACAAATGGTTACCTAAGTCCTCGCCATTCAAAGATTTTCTTCGAGCTGTTCAGATGTTATGTGAATTTTATACTATTAATCTCAGTTTGTTGAAATTTCTGCGGCTATGTCAACCTTCAATAATATAACAATACCAGTACGTTTTTAAAATTCATTCATGGGATATGGGTATTGCTGGCTAGTCCATCGCTAATTTCCCTTGAGGTGATGGTAAGCTGCCTTCTTGAAACAATACTGAGGGGTAAATACGTTCATTATGCTAATAGGAAGGAAGTTCCAGGGTCTTAACTCAGTGACAGTGAAGGAATGCTGATATAGTTCCAAGTCAGGATGGTGTATGATTTGAAGGGGAACTTGTAGGCAGGTGAAGTTCCATCTTCTGTTTTGACAGCTTTAGTGCTGCAAAATTGGAAATTCAGCTGACCATCTCTTCACTAAAGAAAGCAAGAGTGAAAAAGTAAACCAGGACAAGCTACCCTCCTGACTCCTTCCTTAGTTAACTCAGACTTTGGCTCTACTATGTCTCAAAGCTCCAGCTCATTGCAACCTTCCTTTAATTGTGTTATCCAATGAGTATATTCATAACTGCCATAATTAGGCACAAATTGGAATGAATTAAAATGTTTGACATAGTCTTGTATATATGGTGGAGTATATTTGGGGAATTTAGCTGCCACCCCAAGACTCCTTGAAACCAATATGAAGAATCTGTGAATACCTACTCTAAGCAACTCTAGCTGAATCAAGTATGCTGTACCAGATCCTCCTGTTATTTGAACAATCATAGAATCTCCACAGTGTGGAAGCAGGCCATTTGGCTCATCAGGTTCACACCGACCACCGAAAAGCATCCCACCCCCACCCCCACCTCCACCACCACCGCACTCCAACCCTGTATTTCCCATTGCTGATCCACCTCACCTTCACATCCCTGAAAACTATGGGTAATTTAGCATTGTCAGTCCACCTAACCTGCACATCTTTTGATTATGAAAGAAAACCGGAGCACCCAGAGGAAACCCATGCAGACACTGAATGTACAAACTCCACATAGACAGTTGCTCGAGGCTGGAATCGAACTCACATACTTAGCACTGTGAGGCAGCAATGCTAACCACTGAGCCATCATGCCAATTCTGTTCTACCTACCAATTCATCTAAGGGAGAGGGAGTGCAGTCTGGTAAATTTGTCCTAAATCCATGTAAATAAAAACAAAATGCTGAGCATATCTAGCAGCTTGTGTGGAGCCAGAAACAGTTAGGTCTTGAGTCATGACCTTTCAATGAAACTGGGAAAGGCTCTTCAGGGATGAGAAATAGAGGAGAGTGGAACAAAATGGAAGGTCCGGATTAAGGCAGATGACTGGAGACATTAAATGATAAACATGGTGGTGGTAGTGGTGATGATGGGACAAGTACAGAAGTAAACAATGGCATCAGAGGAGGTTGAACTGGGAAAAAAAATGAGCAACCACCATCTGAAAGCAAATACAAAATAGAATAAATTAAGATTGACATGCAAAAAAAGGGGAAAAAAAAACAGTTGAGGCAGATTACATCCAAAAATGATTGAAGTCGTTAAGTCAAGCAGCTGTGAAGTGCCAAATCGAAAGCCGAAGTGATGTTCCTCAAGCTGACTGGAGCATTGCTGTACACTGAGTTCAGGGATATGTCAGCATGAGTGCAAGGTGAAAAATAAAAATTACAACACAAGTCATACTTGTGGACTGGAGGTGTTCTGTAAAGTGGTCTCAATGACTGGAGGCAACATTATGCAGTGAATACAGTCTACTAAATTAAAGAAATAGTTGTAAATTACTGCTTTACCTAGAAAGAGTATTTTGGGGATTTGGATGATGAGACTGGGTAAATGAGTAGAAACTATGTGCTTGCATGGAGAGGTGCTGTGGGAAGAGGTTGAGATGATAAAGAATTAGGCGAGGGTGTCGCAGAGGAAACAGTACTTCAGACTGCTGAAAGGAAATATGATGGTATCTTTGGTGATGGCAGAGGATGTGGGAGGGAAAGGAACGAGAGCAGAAGTGCAAAAAGTGAGTCAGATGTGATAGGAGGCCCAGTCAGCTATGGTAGTGAGAGATCCTTCATTGAGGATAAAGGAAGACAAATCAGGCTTTGTTTAAAAAAGAAAGGCTGCATCATTTGGAAAAATGAAATGGGGAAACTGGGGAAAATGGATTAAATCTTTACAGGGTACAGTGTCAAGCAGTGTATACTTTTAATATTGGGACTGTAGAGTTTCATGTAATACCTCAAGATTAAAACTGATGGTGCTCAGTACCAGTACAGAGTGCCTCTGTTCAAGTTTGCATTAAACACTTTGTTTTGACAAAGTGACTGGCAGTAATATCAATCCTGCTAACCCAAATAAGTTTTCACAGTAGTCAATCACTGCATTTGGGATGTAGCATCACTTTCTGCATTCTTAAGTTGATTGGAAGTATAGAAGTTGAATTTTGCTGAAAAGAAAGACATTCTGTCAAAGTTTATGTGTTCCAACCAATCAGAGAGCACTTGCCAATCAATCAATCAGCCTGTTTCTGATGCAGTATAAATTGTTGTTCCCTTTGATTCTGTCCTGTCCTGTGGGTATATGATGAAGAACTTCAACAACTTGTTTTGATTTTTTTCTGCATTCTTCATTACTACTGCTTGTTTCAAAAATGTGTTCTGCTTTTTCTGAGCAAACTATACTAAATTGCCCCCACCTCAAAAAAAACAGGGCCAGTAAACCGTATAACAAGTGAGAATTACTCCAGGTCTACATTTTATAAAGGAATGATAGGATAGTCCAATTCAGACATTGTCTGAATTATCTATGTAGAAATTAAGCATCATTGAAAGAATTTCAAAAACCATGTCTTTGGCAATATGGATTGATTTGACCTTGTTTAAATTTGAATTCAAACGCAAGATTGGAAAAGTGAAAAGAAACTGTTTTAATTGCATTGTCAAGCATTCCCAGCAATGTCAGGCAGAAGGTTAGTCCCCTTTTTTTGACTGAATTCAAACAGTTTCCTCATGTAGCACTCTTGAAAGTTCCCCTTCAATTGATATTTATTTTGAGGATATTAATGAGCATCTTCTGTTATTTGAATATTAATTCTTTTTGCTTTACTTTTTTCCCCACAATGTTATTGTAGTCCAGGAGAGTTGTATCAGTCAAATCAAAGAGGAATCTGAAGATGGGAGTCTAGCTGCAGCTAGGACCTGCATGTCTGAGATAGCTGGACCAGGAGATTGAAGATCTTCATCCACTTCATGTATGCAAGTGAAAGAAACTGGTGGTTCCCAGTGATCAAGCATCCTGGTGTGGGGAGATTCCTGAGCTATCATGGAACATATGGGAGGTCTTAGTAGCAGACAACAATCAGGTTGAAGTTTGCACTCCCATAATGGAAATACGATTGTCCATTTGTAAAGGAGAGAACTTTTTCATTTTTGCCAGATGCATGAACCTTCTGCTCAGCCTGCTTTGTAAGAATGAACATTGAGGGCATTTGAACGTATTAACAATTAACTGCCCAGAGCTGCTTAATGAAATATTCTCAGTTTTGACGGTCTTCCTTGTATGTATCCTTGAAAAACGCATTGCCAGCTGGTATTGGAGCCACACCAGCAACATCAGGATCATCATAAGTATACATTTTACTACAAGGCTGCTGCCCTTTCGTATTATCTATAGATTTTTCTGGTGCTGGTACCAGATCTGATGAAAATACATGAATTAAAAGCATGCTGGATCTGATCAGACTAAATATTTATTCACAAACATATGGAAACACAGTGGAAACATGTGAACTGATTTTTACTGGCTTTGGTGCCAGAAATGAAGCCAGGTTTGAGGTCCCATGTTAGCTTCAAAGCTGCAGAGAAGAAGCCACTCAGGATTTTCCAGACACATAGCATGCAGACCTTGAAAATCCAATTAGGTTTGAATTCTGAGCCTATAGTCTTTGGAAGTTCAGTACCACAAAGTATTCTTCTGAAACCTGACGTATAAGTGGACATTTGTCACTGATGTTTTTGCTGGGTTCCGAGCAGCAGCAGTCACTACTATGTATTGGAATGTTTGCTCATTACTTAAAGTAGCAAGAACCCAGAGATTGAAAATTCCAATTAAAAATTATATTTGTTTCTTTTAATTCTTATTCAAAAGGATTTACATTGTATTTGAAGATTAACTCTCACTCTTGGACTGCTGGGAGAGGAAAGACAGTTCTGGGAGAATTGTACTGCTCTTACCAAGTAAGCCAGTGGAATTGAGTTTTGTGATTTTTTTTTAATGGACACTGAGATATGGAGTTTATCTGTAACCAGACCTTATGATTGTGAGGGCATTATTCCATGTCTTATACACAAGCCTTTAATTAGCGATGAACAATGCAAGTGCAACCATGGCAGAACTATCATTAAACTTCTTCAATATTTATGGGGGTGTGGGTCTCTTTAATGGTAATGGGGAGGGAATTAGTAATCCAATACTATTCACATTTTGACTTTGAAACTTTTACCTTTATCTGATTAACTACGAAATTAAACAGATATATGAATGTAAAGATACATTGTGTATTTTATCTTTAAATATGATTGCCTGTGGCATCTTAAATTTAGTTTAAAACAAGAAGTTTTCCTTTTCTTTGGGAAGTTTTAAAGACCTTCAGAACCCATGTAGTTTAGAAAAATCTTAAAGGAAATGCACCTCATGAGGAATTGTTAAACCAGCAGAGCATCTTTAGTACTGAAATTGTTGACTTCAGTAATGTGAAACAAATGAGTGAATTTATTTCAACAATAAGTTTAAACTCCTTGGTTATTCTGACTGTTCTGAAAGCAAGCTAACAGAACTGCCAGTACATTTGACCCCGATTCTATATCCAGTGCATATGTTGTGCTTTTCTGATTACACAGATCTACCTGACATGAGCCTTTAAACAGAGTACATTTGCTTCAGTGAAGTTTCATTACAGACGATGTCTAATACATCAGTGTTTGCAAAAGATTGCATTGTTTTATGCAAGTTACCAACAAAAGTGAAATCATTCAAATAAAGCCACTTTTAATTGTAAGTTGCCTCTGGTTCAATATTTTCATTCAGAGACATTGAAGAAAAGTTGCTGTGCTTTGAGTAGATTTGATACGATTGTTCTTTGTCTTAACATCGTGATCGTAATTTCAACAATTAAGAACTTTGTCAGCTTAGTTTTTCTGATTTGAGATTGACACGCTGGGTTCAAATCTACCTTCAGTGATATGCTTGTAGACATGTGGCAGTTGGTTTTGTTTCAGCTGGGAATTTAAGATAAGGTAATTGATTATTATCAGCTATTAAGGTTTTATTGGTATATGCAGGGGCACTGATAGAAACACGAAATAAATTGTCTAAGCATGCCTCAGTCACAAATCTTATTTTGGTACTGCAGATACATTTGACATGAATTGTTGTTCATGTTCATTAATGAAAGTATGTGTTCAGAAGAGCGGTTTATCAGAATTGTCATGAGCAACTAACTTCTCATTAAGATAGCAAAATCTTTCGAAAATTCTTAACACTGTCAAAGGTGACATCATAATATTCTTAACTAAGAAAGATTAGTGAAAATCTGAGATAGAAATAAAACTCTGGAATTACATAGTACTTGGTGGCCTCATTCAGATCCTAACTCATGTGCATTTTGTAGTTTGAATTAGACTTTCAAGATTGTCCCATTCTAGAATGGTTGGGGTTATTCAAAATAAACTAACTTCCTTCAAAGCTACACTTATAATCAAATTATTTTGACCCACAAATGGGATTTTCCTGATCTCAGATGAGAGATTTTCTCATTGTGTTAACATGCCATTTTTCAGATTAGTCATTCAGTTGAGGCCCTATCTGTATGAGAGCATACAAAAGACTTTGCCTCTTTTTGGAGATAAACAGGGTGATTTTCCTCAGAAAGCTGGCCCAATATTTGTTTGGTTAATCCCAACAAAACTAAATAGTCAGAAGCAAAGGTATTTTGGTGCTAATAGGAACATAGAAATTAGGAACAGGAGTAGGCAATTCAGCCCTTCAAACCCGCTCTGTCAGTTAACATGATCGTGGCTGATCTTATCCTGGTCTCAACACCAGTTTTCCTGCCTGCTGTCCATAGCTCTTTATCCTGCTTTTCATCGGAAACGTGCCCATTTCTTTCTTGAAGTTGTTGATTGATTCTGCCTTCACTGCACTCTGGGACAGAGAGTTCCTACAAGATTTCAGGTTCAAATCCAATCCAGGGACTTGAGTATAGAAATCAAAGCTGACCCCTTGAGTGCAGTCAAAAGAGAAAATGCTGGAAAATCTCAGCAGGTCTGGCAGCATCTGGAAGGAGAGAAAAGACCTGACGTTTCAAGTGTAACTGACCCTTTGTCAAAGCTAGACCCAGCATGCTTTTAATTCATGTACTTTCATCAGCTAGCTTTAACAAAGGGTCAGTTAGACTCGAAACGTCAGCTCTCCTTACAGATGCTGCTAGACCTGCTGAGATTTTCCAGCATTTTCTCTTTTGGTTTCAAATTCCAGCATCTACAGTAATTTGCTTTTATCCCTTGAGTGCAGTACAATTCCAATGCGCTGTTGTCTCTGCTGGCTCTTGGGTAAGACACTAGCTTATCTCTCCATGCTTCCAGCTCACTGCCTTTGTTCCTGATGAGGGGCTTTTGCCCGAAGCATCGATTTCGCTGCTCGTTGGATGCTGTCTGAACTGCTGTGCTCTTCCAGCACCACTGATCCAGGAACTAAATTGTAAGTGCCGACTGGCTATTTGGATGGTCTCATGGCAGTATTTAAAAGAACCACAATGCAGTTATTCCTGGTATCCTGCCCAATGTTTATACCCCAGTCAGGATGGCAATAGGGATTACCTGGTCATTGTACTCTGCTGACGCAGGAAAACAAAACTTCCTCAACTGCCATCGCCAAGTTTTGACATGATGATAAATGGGGTCTGAAAGGGATACAATTGTATGTTGGCGTATGTTTCCAGTAACGAAAGCAGATCTTTGCTGCTTTTGAAAAAGCTTACAGCTTGAAAATTGGAGGTTGTGTTTCCCTACGTTATAACAGTATTTGAAACTTTTAATTCCTTTGTATGGGGCATCCTGACGCTAGGTAAGGTGCTGCAGGGTTCTCTTTGTTCTTGGGTGTTGAATTCTTTTTTGAGAAGTTTCAATATAAAACAGATGCTGTTGGAAGCACTGGAGATTAAAAAAAAACTTACTGGTTGTAAATTTTGATTAACTCCTAAAACCGTCAAGCAATGACAAATTCACTGCAGAGCCACATTACGTTTTTTTTTTGTTGATTAACTTTTGAAGTAGCGGGAACCGTCCTTTGACTTTTGGGAAGGAAAGCTGTGTTACATGTGGAAACGTGAAGTGAAAGAGCAGTGGCTGTGTTCGAGAGGTGGAGTGCGCCTTTAACAGCCCCGGCCAATGGATAGCAAAAGGCGTGATCCGGGGGCTGCTGCTGGTGGTGGTGGTGGTGGGGTGGGAGGGGGATCTGTGTCGGCGATCGGCAGTCGCCCCTGCTGTGGTCACGTGATGTGGCAGCACTGTGACAGAGCGGAGGGCGGCTGGCAGTGCGCAGACGCAGTGACGTCTCCTCCTCCTCCCCCCTCCCTCCCCCGTTCCCAAGATGGCGCAGGTGCAGGCACGCTTTTACACCGAGGACAGGAGGTAAGAACCGATCCGATCCGATCCGATCCCGGCCTCCCTGGGGGGGGCGAGTCCAATTCACGGTGCGGCTCGCACACGGGAGTGGGAAACACGCCTCGGTGTCTCAGTTTAGTAAAAGTCTCCCTCTTCCGCATGTTGTTGGGGGGAGGGGGAGGTGGGCCGAGGTTGTGTTCAACTGAATGGGGGCGTTACCGCGCGAGCCGCAAAAGTCAGCGGGGGGCGGGGCTGGCCGCACCTGTGCGCACAGACAGCGGGGTTCACGTCTCGGGACCAGCGACCCAACGCTCAGCCCGGTCTCAGTCCCAGGTGTGAGACCAGGTTGGCTGACCCCGCGCGGGAAGGACTCGAGTCCTTTTGGAATAACTCTTGTTTTTAATCAGCAAACGCCGTATACGCTCAGGCCCCGGTTCGGGTCTTTTCCCCCCACCGATGCTGCCAGAACAGACCCCTGTCTCTTTTTTTTTAATCAAGAGCAAGGGTCCCTATGTGATGGAGAAGAGCAGTTCTTGTCTCTCCTCTTTGTCTGCATTGTGCTGAACATCTGTCCCTGTGGAAATCACAGAGCACTGCAACCCCAGCGTATTCTCCGTGTACCCGTACATGAAACAGACAGCAGTCCCTGTGTAGATTATGGATAATAGCAGTTCCTGTGCATTGTACAGAGAACAGCTGTCCCTCCACGTTTCATTTACTTTATTATTCTAATTAGGGTCTCCCCTGCTAGACAACACGCTGTGCTTCAAGCTATCATCTGGGGATCTGTGATTCATTCCTGAGGTCTCCCAAAAAACCCAAGTGTTTGGTAATCTCTTGAGGGCACATCATTTCATCATAGATCATTAGAATCCCAACAGTGTGGAAACAGGCCATTAGGCCTAACAATTATCTCAGATTACAACAGGATCTGGACCAGATGGGCCATTGGGCTGAGGAGTAGCAGATGAGTTTAATTCGGATAAATGTGAGGTGCTGCATTTTGGGAAAGCAAATCTTAGCAGGACTTATGCACTTAATGGTAAGGTCCTAGGGAGTGTTGCTGAACAAAGAGACCTTGGAGTGCAGGTTCGTAGCTCCTTGAAAGTGGAGTTGCAGGGAGATAGGATAGTGAAGAAGGTGTTTGGTATGCTTTCCTTTATTGGTCAAAATATTGAGTACAGGAGTTGGAGGTCATGTTGCGGCTGTACAGGACATTGGTTAGGCCACTGTTGGAATATTGCGTGCAGTTCTGGTCTCCTTCCTATCGGAAAGATGTTGTGAAACTTGAAAGGGTTCAGAAAAGATTTACAAGAATGTTGCCAGGGTTGGAGGATCTGAGCTACAGGGAGAGGCTGAACAGGCTGGGGCAGTTTTCCCTGGAGCGTCAGAGGCTGAGGGGTGACCCTATAGAGGTTTACAAAGTTATGAGGGGCATGGATAAGATAAATAGGCAAAGTCTTTTCCCTGGGGTCGGGGAGTCCAGAACTAGAGGGCATAGGTTTAGGGTGAGAGGGGAAAGATATAAAAGAGACAGAAGGGGCAACTTTTTCACACAGAGGGTGGTGCGTGTATGGAATGAGCTGGCAGAGGATTGGAAGGCTGGTACAATTGCAACATTTAAGAGGCATTTGGATGGGTATATGAAAAGCCAATTCACCAAACCTGCACATCTTTGGATTGTGGGAGGAAACTGGAGCACCTGAAGGAAACCCACGCAGACACCGGGAGAAAGTGCAAACTGCATGCAGTCGCCCAAATCAAACCTGGATCCCTGGCATTCTGAGGCAACAGTACTAATCACTGAGCAACTGTGCCACCCATTTATATTGGGTTTACTCTTGTATGTTGAGTGATGTCTGTAATCCATGTAGTCTTTTACTACCAAATAAAAGTTATTACCCACATTCCTCTTGATGAACTCTGCCTTAAAAGTCTGGGAAGATATCAGTTGGAAGTTGAGCACTATGACGTAGGGTAGGATGAAGTGGCAATTATAAAATGCTAGAGAGAAAAGAACAGAACTAATAAGTTGTGTCAACATTAATTTAACTGCTCTTCTGTTACTAACATTTTCATGTTAACTTTATTATTTTAATAGCCACGAACATATTTTCTCCTTACACCTCTTCTCTCATTTTTGCTGTCCACAGCTTCACCTTTAAGTATCTTCTAAGTTCATTAGATTGTTGAAAATTGCTGCTGTTCAATTCAAAGATTATTTCTGATGTGCGTTAGTGTAAGTAAAGGCTGTTGAGAGCTAAGGCAATTCCTGCCTCCCCAATGCCAGAATAAATAGAATAATTTCAGTGCTGCCGTGTGAAAATTCCATAGTGGAGAGCACTGAGACGTTGTGGACAAGTCAGAATCCCTACAGTGTGGAAGCAGGCCATTCAACCCTTTGAGTCCTCACTGACCCTCCGAAGAGCATCCCAACCAGACCATTCATTAATCTTGTAATTCCCCTGGCTAATCCACCAAGCCTACACACCCCTGGATACTATGGGGCAATTTAGCAGAGCTAATACACCTAACCTGCACATCTTCGGACTGTGGGAGGAAACCCATACAGACCTGGGGAGATTCTAGAGATTGGAATCAAACCTCTGGCACTGTGAAGCAGAAATGCTAACCACTGAGCCACCATGCAGCCCCTAAGTCCACGTTATTATCTAAAGTACTTCACAACACATGGTATTACTGGACAGTGCGATCAGCATCAAGGATTCTGCCCAATTTCATCACCTCAGTCCATGGCCCTTATGAACTGAGATCATTTATCAATTAAAGCATTTATAATGCAGTCGCAAAACTAAGAAGGTCTATAGTGTGATTGCTTCATTGTATGTCACCATACCAGAAATCTTTCTGCAATAATGATCTTTGAAGCGTGACGATGGAAACTTTTGAGAAAATGAGAACTAGGAGCAGGAGTAGACTATATGCATCACCCAGCCTGCTTGATCATTCAGTACAATTATAGCTGACATTGAGCTTCAATGCCACCCCACCCACTGCACTGCATATCTAGACACGGTGGCACAGTGGTTAGCACTGCTGCCTCATAGCGCCAGGGACCTGGGTTCAATTCCCGCCCCAGGCGACTGACTGTGTGGAGTTTGCACATTCTCCCCGTGTCTGCGTGGGTTTCCTCCGGGTGCTCCGGTTTCCTCCCACAATCCAAAGATGTGCGGGTCAGGTGAATTGGCAATGCTAAATTGCCCATAGTGTTAGCTGTAGGCGAGTGGGTCTGGGTGGGTTGCGCTTTGGCGGGTCGGTGTGGACTTGTTGGGCCAAAGGGCCTGTTTCCATACTGTAAGTAATCTAATCTAATCTAATCTAGACCTTGGTTCTTGAACACCAGGGATCTGTCACCATCTCAAGCTAAACCGTATGCAACAATGGAGCATTCACAACCTTTTGAATAAAGAATTTCAATGATTTATAACCTTTTGAGTGAAGGACCTTCTCTTATCTCAGATCTCGATGATTGACCTGTATGCTAACACTGTGCTCCCATGTTCTAGATTCCCCAGCCACAGGAAACAGTCTCTGTCTAACATATAGTTTAGGAGCAGTAATAGTTCACATGAGCCTCCTCCACTAATCACGAAGGCCATGGTTAATCGGATTATCCCACAATCCTGCCTTTTCCGATAACCTGCAGAAAATGTGTTGCTGAAAAAGCGCAGCAGGTCAGGCTGCATTCAAGGAGCAGGAGAATCGACGTTTTGGCCCTTCTTCAGCCCTCGAACTGAGCACCACCTTCCTAACCTGCAATCTTCTTCCTGACCTCTCCGCCCCCACTCCCACTCCGGCCTATCACCCTCACCTTAACCTCCTTCCACCTATCGCACTTCCAACGCCCCTCCCCCAAGTCCCTCCTCCCTACCTTTTATCTTAGCCTGCTGGACACACTCTCCTACTCCACTGCATCTCCTCCACTTCCCGCTCCTCTGCCCTTGAGTCCCGCCCCTCCAATCGCCACCAGGACAGAACCCCACTGGTCCTCACCTACCACCCTACCAACCTCCATATGCATCATATCATCTGCCGTCATTTCCGCCACCTCCAAATGGACCCCACCACCAGGGATATATTTCCCTCCCCTCCCCTATCAGCGTTCCAAAACTCCCTCGTCAGGTCCACATCCCTCACCAACCCAACCTCCACTCCCGGTACCTTCCCCTGCAACCGCAAGAAATGCAAAACTTGTGCCCACACCTCCCCCTTACTTCCCTCCAAGGCCCCAAGGGATCCTTCCATTTCCACCACAAATTCACCTGCATCTCCACACACATCATTTACTGCATCCGCTGCACCTGATGTGGCGTCCTCTATATTGGGGAGACAGGCTGCCTACTTGTGGAACGTTTCAGAGAACACCTCTGGGACACGCTGACCAACCAACCCAACCACCCCGTGGCTCAACACTTCAACTCCCCCTCCCACTCCACCAAGGACATGCAGGTCCTTGGACTCCTCCATTGCCAGACCATAGGAACACGACGGCTGGAGGAACTAGAGGGCATTGGTTTAGGGTGAGATGGGAAACATATAATAGAGACCTAAGGGGCAACTTTTTCATGCAGAGGGTGGTACATGTATGGAATGAGCTGCCAGAAGAAGTGGTGGAGGCTGGTACAATTGCAATATTTAAAAGACATTTGGATGAGTGTATGAATAGGAAGGGTTTAGTGGGATATGGGCTGGGTGCTGGCAGGTGTGAATAAATTTGGGTTTGGATATCTGGTCGGCATGGTGGGGTTGGACCGAAGGGTCTGTTTCTGTGCTGTACATCTTTATGACTCTGAGTATATCAGATGTCCATTAGAATTTCAAATATAGAACGTAGAACAATACAGCACAGAAATGGGCCTTTAAGCCCATCATGTCTCTGCTATCCATTCCAAACTAAACCCATCTGCCTGCTCATGGTTCATATCTGTGTATTTACTGTCTGTTCGTGCTTCTCTCTGAATGTCTCTTAAATGTTGCTATCATATCTACTTCTACCACCTCCCCAGGCACATTCCAGGCACTTTCCCCGAGGACCAGTTTCATCTCTTAACAATCTTAAAACTTACACAATTATGATCACTATTCTCAAAATACTTACCCATTGAAACTTCAATCACCTGGGCAGACTGATTTCCCAATACAAGGTCCAGTATGGCCTCTTCCCTAGTCGAACTGTCTGTGTATTGTTACAAGAAAGCCTCCTGGATATACCTAACACATTCTGCTTATCTCAGCCCCTGGTACTAAGGTAATCCCAGTGAATATTGACAAATTAAAAATCACCCACTATAGTAACCCTGTTCTGAAATCTGCTTTTCATGATCTGCTTACATATCTGTTTCCTCTATTTCCCTAATGTTCTGCTTGATCCTGTTCTGAAGAAGGGTCAGTGCACATGCTGACCTATTACTCTGGTTCCCAGCCCTCCCACCGCAATAGTTTAACCTCTCCCAAGTGACAACAACAAACCTCTCTGTAAGAATATTGATGTTCAGCTGATATCCAGTTTGGGTGCAACCTGTCCTCGTCATAGAGATCCTTCTACCTTGAGAGAGATATGAATGATCCAGATATGTGAAGAATGCTCACTCCACTCCCTATGCCAGCTTTTTAGCCATACATTCAACTGGTCTCACTAACATGGCTGAAATGATTCTTAAGGCTAAAATTGAAAGCCAAATATTTGGTTTTAGATTGTTTAAAAGTCACTACTGACTGTAACCAAAAATATCATTTTGCATTGAAACTAGAGTATGTCTTTTAAGTTCAATGGAGAGGAAAAAGATCCAAGGCTTTGATTGTAGAGTCAGGGGAATGTATCAAAGTGGATGCTGTTTGCAATTGTCAGTGCAGACTAAATGTCCTCCTCTACTGTGCTGTTTAATATTCTATAAAATACTTCATATGGAGAAAGAGGAAGGCAACATAGACAATGGTATATTCCTTCCACTTCTAGTTTCTGATTCATAACAGACTTGTTTACAAACAGACATTTTGTCTTGGCTGCGGTTTGTACGTGATACTGGGGCATGAAATAACACAAAGTTTTCAATAATATTGAAACAAGTTGTCTTTATAATATCAAAAAATGTATTTCTATATAGGTATGAAGTAGATGATACATCATTCTCTGTTCCTGCTGCAGCCGAAGTTAATGACCTCAGTAAAGTCATCAATAAACTACTAGAAGCAAAACATGGTGAGTTAATGCCATGGTGAGTTTGAGACTACCAGACCGTTGATCCAGTGGATATTTGCCAGCTGTTACTTGTTGCAATCAGCCAGGTTGTGATACAAATTCTTTCTGTTTCATGAAATAAATCTTTTGGAGCTCGGTTCTTTACAGGTTCAAGTCTAACCTAAGTCTGTCATTTATGGGTTCTCATGATGAGATTCTTGGACCCGGGTCCACAGCACTATTGGTATAATGGCAGTCTCTGCAGTGCTGAAACCTGAAAGATTGACATTGATTCAGTAGTTAGTCTCTAATGTTAGCACTGTGTGCAGGAAACTTTATGCTCTATTTTGCCTCATCAGAACTAACTGATTCGCTGATTTTTCAAAAGCAGTACGTAGAAACTGTTCATATTTCCATCACATTGTACTTGGTCTTCAGTCTTCAAGCATTAATACAGTGTGCTTGACCCCAGTTTCAGAGCTAGGAAGCAAATGTAATTTATGAGCAGTAATCTGAGTGTTCTGTGATTTATTTAGGTTAGGGGGGGAGGGTGCACAGTCTGTGTCTTTTTTAGTGTGCTCTATACAGTGAAATGATTGAGAGATTGACATGTTCTTTTTTGTTCTTGTAGCTAATCACAAACATGCAGACTTTGACTTCCTCATTAAGGGCCAGTTTTTACGACTGGCACTGGGTAAACATATGGAACTGGAAAACATTTCAACAGTAAGTCACCATAAGCCAGTTTTGTTGGAAATTTAAGCATCACACTCAATCTCTTGGACTGGGAGAATACAATGTTGTTTTAAGTACACAAGTGAGTTTTTTTTTAATGAAAAAAGCAGAAAAACTGTAGTTGGTTAGTTTCCAGTTTGAAGAAAACCTTTGATGTTTTTGTTTTGTCCCACATTAGGAAGAAGTGGTTGAGATTGAATATATAGAACGGTACAATGCCCCTCAACCAGAAGAGTGTTTGTTTCATGATGATTGGGTCAGTGCGGTAGAGGCACAGGGAGAATGGTAAGAAAGAGTATTGATCATTTTACATTAGGACCCTTGAAAATTGAAATTTGGGCTGGGAAATGTGTTGCTGAATATTTAAATAGCATTGTTGTAAACATTGAGATCACATGATTGCTCATTTGTCACCGGGGCTTAAAACTTTGTGGAACAGCTTGGTTAATAATCATTCTGTTTTTCAAATCTTTTAATGTTTCTATTGAGGTTCAGTGTGGTTCGAACAATGGTCTTTGATATAATTGATTCTTCAGTCCTAAGACAATAGACTTATGTATCAGCTACAATAGAGAAACTCACCTTCTATAATAGTACCAGAAGACTGTACCATTTAGTTTAAATCCTATTGGTTGGAAGTTATCCAGAATTGAAATAATGTCCTTTGTTGATGATTTCACACCTTTTGCTTGCCCCCTTTTCCATTGCTGCATTCTAGAAAATCCTAGACTCTGTTCCTCAAAAGGATACCATGTATGTGAGTGTTTGAGATGAGAGGCGTAACCGATTTTGTTTCTTTTTAGCATGACCAAATAATGCAATGATGCATGTCAACACCATTCAGTATTTCATTGTATGCTTACAGGCCACTGCATTTATCAGGCCATTTTTCTCTTTCCATAGATACTGTCAGATCTGCTGGGCATTTTCAACATTTTCTGTTTTATTTCAGATGTCAAAATCTGCAGTACTTTACTGTTATACATTTGTCAGGCACACCTGCTTGAAAATAGTGTCCTTTACAATACTGTCAAAGTCTATGGGGGCCAAGTCACAGAATACGTTAAAGAAAGAGAGAAATTTTAAAGGCGTTAAGGAGTATGGGGAGAAAACACAAATATGGCATTGAGATAGAATATCAGCCTTGATCATATAGAATAGCGGAGCAGATCTGAGGGGCTAAATAGTTTACTGTTCTTAGCTTCTTTCATCAGCTCTGTTCAGTTTTGAGTTATATAGTAACACTCAAAAATTGATGTTTATTTTATACTTTTTAGGATTCTCACAGGATCATATGATAAAGTTGCTCACATTTGGACCTTAGATGGTCAACCACTCGTGGCCCTTCCTGGACACACAGAAGTAGTCAAAGATGTAGCATGGATCAAGAAAGGTGAATGCTTAGACCTAAGTCAAAATAGCCACAGCCATACTTTGGCCACGAGGTGTATTTTTAAGGATTCCAGATCTGCAACTTGTGAAGTTTACTGTATTTTCTGAAATTCTGTTGTCTTATGTTTGTGTGCTGAGAGTCTTATGTGGCGGTAATGAATATTGAAGCGCAGATGAAAAAGTATTATTGTTTGACTGGACTACTGGTTGTTGGCTAATGATCATTTTGTCAATTCTGCCTGATTTGGCAAATTATTTTGTTTAACAGATGTAATCTTGCAGTTAACCACTTGATTGTATCTATCTGTCATTCATGCATAATCTTGGGTGATATTTGATATAATTTATCAAATGTATTATCACCTTTGTATTGGAGTTTGATTTGTGCTTATAATTATATTAAAATAGCTACTTTCACTGCCTTGTAAAATTGACAACAACCTCTGCATCCATTTGAGATTAAATGTGTGAATTCAGAAGTTGCTGTCAGTGATTCCTGGCTGTACCACTTGGTGTGTTGTGAAAGCTTTGTGAAACGAAATTGGTTAGAAACCATTGAATTGATGTGATCTTTAATTTTAATTCTGCTATTTTTGTTGAATAAACACAAAGTTACGTCTTGTTAAGTCATATGTAATTGTGTACTTCACAGCACGCTAAGTAATTACATGGAATAATGACTTGTATTTAAACTAATTTTGTATTTGTGCAAAGTAACATTTCTCAATTCAATGATAAAAATTCCGTACCTTTTCCAATTTTAAATTGATATTTCAGGTTTCAACTTAATCTCCATTTATGTATCAATCTTTATTTTTAAATTCCTGTAAAGTTATGAAACAGGAATGATAGAATGTACTTACTACTTTCTGATTTGTTGTTTGTGAGTACGCTTTATATTAATCAATATTTAGCTTGCTTAATGGCAGTTAATGATTAAAGTTTTAACTTCCTTTGAGGTTAGCAGCGAGCTTTGTTGAAGACCATAAATAAGCAGTTATGAAGCACATAACTGTTTATCAAGAAATGGCCTCAGTAGATTGTAGGAGTAAAAAAGATCAACAGGAATCTTTGTTTTAATTGTTTAAATTTGAATGTAATTTAAAATACAGTTAAAGCAAAGCATTCTGAGATTAGGAAAAATATAAACTAACTATTTCCTCTCCCCATTAGTGTGTGGCTGATAATTTAGTTGAATTACATTATTTTTAGGCACAGTAATATTCCTTCTCTGCTTGCTTAGTTTTACCTTCATGTTCACTCAAGCCTTGATAAAATATGTTTGTGCTTTCATAGTCAGTGTATTTGGTCAATAAATGTGATGTCTGGCTTTACTTAACTAAATTCTGTTTTTTTTTAATTAGTTGGTCTCTGCAACTTGCTGCTTAGTGCCTCTCAAGACCAGACTATTATCTTATGGGAATGGAACTCAGAAAAGAATAAAGTAAGAGCGTTACACTCCTGTCGAGGACATGCTGCAAGTGTAGAGTCAATTGCTGTGGACAATACGAAAACTAAAGTGAGTTCCATTATTGTGAGATCTTAGTTGTTTGCATAAATGACTTTAGTACTTTATCTCAATTTGTGAGCAGCATTTTTATCTGACAGTAGTTTAGATAATTCTACTCAAAGCTACCATCAAAACCCAGCAGATAGGAAGCAGCAAATAAGTCAGAAAAGGATGTGTACATTGTAAATTGTGAAGCTGCAAATCTGACATAGAGGAGAAAAGATGTTTAGCTGTTCCTGCTGTGGTGAGTGCTTGCTCCTGTGACTGGATATTAGGTGCACCACTACTAAAATCCTTCCCAGAATGAGCACAGTATCACCAACAAAAAAGCAGAAGCATTATTGGAAAAAGTAATCATACTCTGATGAACAAGTAAAGCATCAGTCTTCTATATTTAAGTTAAAACAAGGGAATTTTCTGTGAATATTCATTGATGAATAATATAATTGGAATTGCAATATTATATAATTCCTGACTACTAAAGGACGAGATCATCGTTGGGCCACCATTACTGTGCAGTAATTTGATCATGCTAACTGGATAACTATCACTATATCACTGATTGAGCATTATCAAAAGTGCTTTAATAGGTAGTAGTAGAGAACATATTATCAGTTCCCAAACTCTCATCTGTCTTTTACTTGAATCATTCCAAGGGGTTTACATTCCTGAAACAGCTTTTTTTTAAAAAATGATGCCTTCTGTGACAATAATTTGGACATGCCAGTGTTAGACTGGGCTGTACAAAGTTAAAAATCACACAACACCAGGTTATAGTCCAGGTTTATGTGGAAGCACTAGCTTTCGGAAGACTGCTCCTTCATCAGACAGCCACCTGATGAAGGAGCAGCACGCCGAAAGCTAATCCTTCCAAATAAACCTATTGGACTATAACCTGGTGTTGTGTGATTGATGATGACAGTATGTCCTTA
Organism: Hemiscyllium ocellatum; assembly: GCF_020745735.1. NCBI lineage: Eukaryota > Metazoa > Chordata > Chondrichthyes > Orectolobiformes > Hemiscylliidae > Hemiscyllium > Hemiscyllium ocellatum. Next base: position 90,778,654 of record NC_083407.1, on the reverse strand, counting down.
CTCCTCCTCCTTCACCAGTCTATAACCCTTGATAATCATAGGATAGTTCAGCACAGAGGGGACCTGCATGGCCTTTTCATGTCTGCTCTTCCTGAAAACAATTCATTTTCCTCACTCGCCACTTTTGTTCTTATCTCCCTGTAATTATGTTTTATTATCTATTTATCCAACTTCCTTTTGAGTATGCATCGATCAGTTTATCAAGGTCGTGCATTTAAAATCCTCTCCACTTATTGTGTGAGCCATTTTTTAAAATGTCATTTTTTTTCCAGTTATCTTAAATCTATAATCTCTTTTTAGCACACGTTAAACCACTGAAAATCATTTATTATTTGCACTCTTTAGATCCTTAAGACTGAGATGAGAAATTTCATCATTGTGAAATACTGATAATACCCAGAGCAATGTGGATACTTTGTCTTCGATTATTTTCAAGACTTGAATTTGATCGTCAGAGGTCTTGTGATGCAGTGAGATCCCTGCCTTTAACTAGAAACTTCAAATTTGAGTCCCACTCTAGTACTTGATCGCCAAATAGATTGAGTGTAAGATTGTAGATCATTCCAACATAGATCAATGGCTCTTCATCAGCCATCTGCAGAAGGCAATAATAAACCACTGCAGCACCTTGTAGATGAAGATTGGACAAACAGAAATTCATGTTGCCAACTTGCTTTCAGGGCATGGTACCTGAAGCGAGAGAAGGGTGGGCCTTTAGAAAGTAGAGGAATAGGTGGAAATTTGAAGATAAGACAAGAGATCAGATGTGATTTTTTGTAAAAATGAGGGAACAGTCTCAAGTGTATTATGGCTTCCTTCTGTTTCCATTTTCTTTATTTTTGTTAAAATATCTGGTACAGGGCAATCAACTCAGTTTAACAAGTAATGAAAATTTGCCAATGGCAACATGGATTTAATCTTGAAAAGATGGGCATACAAACAGTCACTATAATAAACACGATTAAAGAATACAAGAAAACTTAGACCAAACACACATTTTTGTAAATTGTTACAAGATATGCCATGGTAATGGTACAGCCAATTGGATAGATGATTGATGATTACATACAGTCAGAGCTGGGGGAAAAAAGAGGAAGCGATTTGTACACAGGTGAGGTTTGTTTAGTAAGAATAGCGATTGTAAAGCATTGATGCCAACAGTTAATAGTGTTAAACAAAAGCAGTCTATTGTCAGATCTTTAACCATTTTCAAACAAGTTCCAAGGGAGTACTTTAAAACAGAAATGAAATTATATATATTAGCACTTAACATCTTTTATAGATTAAAAGTGCTGAAGTACTTCTCCCCATAAAGCAGCCCTAATGTATGTAAATTGACACCTGGTACCATTAAAAGATGCGAGGAGCACATGTTGGAAGATTCACAATTTTTACAACATTTTTACATCAGATAATTACACGAAGTCATGAAAAGGTTTATATTTCATATCTGCTTATACCTTTTGTTGAGCTTGTCAAACTTTGCCTTGGTTTTAACCAGCTTGATATGCTTTTGCCCAGTCTGTCATCCAGTAGCTCTTGAGGATCTACCATCTGGTGGATGGACAACTAATGGTTATCAGTTCTTTCTGTATAACTGATCTTGAGCTGCCATCCCCTATCCTCACATTCCAGACAGCACACCTTGTTGATGTAGACAGACAAGATATTCTTTTGTTTATTCTTGACTCTGTGAGATCTGGGTGTGGTTCAGAGGTGCTTGGGCAACAAGAACTGAAACAGTTCACATGCTGACAATACTTCGGACCCTTGCTTTTCTTGATATGTCTGTTAAAGATTTAGGCTTGGGTGTGTAGGGCACAATTATTAAAAAATTGTAAATAAAATATAAGTATTCTAAGTTGTGAGGATAGTGATTGACTTCATGAGAAGTATGAAATAATACATTTTGTGAGGGAGGAGAGGCAATAAAACTAAAGAGAATGAAGGAACAGGGGCTTGGTCTTGGTATAGTAGATTTGCACAGAGATATTTGAGAATGGTTGCGTGGGCGGCACGGTGGCACAGTGGTGAACACTGCTGACTCACAGCGCCAGAGACCTGGGTTCATTTCGCGCCTCAGGCAACTCTCTGTGTGGAGTTTGCACATTCTCCCCGTGACTGTATGGGTTTCCTCCGGGTGCTCCGGTTTCCTCCCACAATCCAAAAATGTGCAGGTTAGATGGATTGGCCACGCTAAATTGCCCATAGTGTTAGGTGAAGGGGTAAATGTAGGGGAACAGGTCTGGGTGGGTTGCGCTTCGGCGGGTCGATGTGGACTTGTTGGGCCGAAGGGCCTGTTTCCCGACTGTAAGTGATCTAAAAATGTATGGGATCGTGGACATTTTGAATAGGGACAAAATGAAAAAACAATGTAATTTCTCATTGATCTTTGTAATATCCTAGTTCAGCTTAATTCTTGGCGCCACAATTTAAAAAAGAATATGAAGGCATAACAGTGAAGGTGAAGAAAGGGTTGAGTGTTGTTTCAGAAATGATAGATTCCAGTCAAGTGGATAGTTTGGAGAAGCTGGGATTTTGTCTTCACCTAAAGGAAGGTTGAATGAAGATTTGATAGTGGTGTTCAAAATCATTAGCTGGCTTGTGAGAGCAAATGGAAGATACTTCTTTCCATTGGTGGGAGGATTGAGAACCTGAGAGAACAGGTTTAAGGAAATTGGCAATAGAAGCAATGGCAATATAAGGGAAAATGTGATATGTGATCAGTTTTAGGAGTTGAAATGCATTGTCTGTTAAAAGCAAATTCAGTAATGCTTTTTAAAAGGGAATTAGATAAGAAGGATATGTGGAAAAGCTGAGTTAGAGAAAGAGCCATTGTGGAAACAGTGGCTTCCTTCTGTAACCATTCTAGGCTTTTCCCTACAAATAGTTGGTAATTACCTTGTTAATTAATCCATCCCTTTTTCTAATGTTGATCACACCATTCTTTTCTACTGCTGGTGCTGTTCAGATTGATCTGATATTCTTAGAATTTCCATTGCTTCATGTCCTGTACTGTCACCTCCAGGTGTAACTCCTCTTCTTCATCTGCATAGTGCTGCTTAACAGCATTATCTGCATCTATGGGATAATGAAACCCAACTTTATGTCTACCATGTCTGTTGAATCCTCTATTGCCTATTTGCAAATCTTTGAAAGATAATATGAATTAACTCACGTACCTTTCCAAGTTATCACTATCCAGTCAATCAAGTCATATTTGAATACAGCCAATGTGGTAGGAGGTTCAGTTTTTAAATAGAGTTTAATGTCATGTCATGTCCTAATAATTCAGCCAAAACTCCAAACCTGGTAAGAAGTGAATATCTGTCCAATTCGGGCAGAGTGCTGACTCGTAGAAAAGCTCTGACTTCTCAGTACTCAGGTATCCTGGGCAGTTTGAATTCCCAGAGGAGAGTTTGACTGGAGTTCAAAGTTTGGGAGAAACTGGAGCTTTGCCTTCAAGTTCTTGTCCACTGTCTTCTGTTCTGAGCTTCCAGCTCTTTCTTACAGCTTGCAAGCCAGTGTTTCCCAAACCTGATGAAAGGTTATGGCCTGAAATGTCGACTTCCTTGTTGGTCTGGGCCGCTTGACCTGCTGGATTTCTTCCAGCTCCACTCTTTATCCACTCTGACTCTTCGGCATCTGCAGTCCTCACTATCTCCAACTTCCCAAGCTCTTTGTCTAGCATGACTTTGTGTGACCCCACAGTGAGAATTATGGGGGTTTAGTGCTGAATGTAAAATAACTTACCAGAATTCAATTCTTATATTTTGTGGAAACACAGTTTTATAAAATATTTTTCACTGCTACATATCGAGCAGTATTTCATATACTTTATTTTTGTTTACTTCAAAAACTATTGCCCCATTTAACTGAATAATGACATCTGTTTATGTTCTGTTCCTCTCATAATAACTGCTTTAATTAGTTGCTGTACCTGCAAGCTAATACTTTCAGATTTACATGCTAGCTCATCCAGATTTCATTGCATTGCATTGATTAATTTGAATAAAGTTGTTTAGATCAATAAATCATGAGGCTCTGTGGATTCTGCTTCAGAGATTTAGATGCCCAAGAAACTTGATTACAATTATGCATCTGTTTCATGATAATATGACTGCAACTCTTCTGAGAGATTTAAAATAGAGGCCTTAGAAATCTGGATCCTCGTCAAGCAAAGCTGAGTATTAGCCTTTGTACTATTTACAACCTACTTATCAGTTGCTACTCACCTCACCAAGTATCATTGGCCTTCTGGTGTCAGTATTAAGCACAGTCTAGATGGAAAACCTTGTAACCTTAATGCCAAAACTCTGAAATGTCATTGTCCACTCTGTAGCAGGTTTGCAAACTGCTTGCAATCTTTTTAATTCAGCCCATTCTTAAAAGTTAACCAAACAAAATTCATACCTTCACACCTGAGATATTCTTGGATGCATACTCACTACTCATTGGGTAAACTCACTTCTGTGATCATTATAATTAATTTAATGTAAGTTAGTTTGCTTGCTGGGCGCTGAGATTTTAGCTTCCAAATAATTTATTTTTAAATTCACTCTGTACGGACATGTTAATCAGTAAGATCTTGAATCTACATTAAACAGGAGTTTCTAATTTTTCTTCTTGGGACAACTTGTCAGAAAGTAATTTTTTTTCAATGTTGTGTGTTTTTACAAAATTGGGACTTGTAACTTTTTTTAATAGACAGAAAGTAATAAACAGTTAATTTTCAAGTTGGCAGGTCTAAATAGGGGAGTGCTTAGTAGGATCAGAACTTAGACCATAGCTATTTACAGTCTAACATCAGTGACGTGGAGGAAGCAAGTATTATATGTTCAAGCTTGCTGATGATAGAAGACTAAAGGGGAAAGGGAGAATTATCCTCTTAGCAAGAATAAAAATGCAGAATATAAATAACAATTTTTTTTTCAAAAGTTGACAGTCAATCAAGATTGTCAGTCAAAATTAATGTCTCAGAAGATTTGAAAGCCTTATGGCCTACTGATTTATTTCACATATTTTTCCACAGAATCAAGTTAGTGTTGGTCATTGGCAGTGATATTTCATCAGTTCCATAAATCTGAAACAAAGCCAGAAATTGCTGGAGAAAGGCAGCAGATCGAGCAGCATCTGTGAAAGGAAAGCAATCTCCATGTTTTGGGTCACTACTCGAGTTTCTTTGGCAATTTCTGTTTTTGTTTCAGATTTGCAGCATCTGCAGTTATTGATTTTATTTCTCTATAAATCAATGTTTATACCTCAGCTGGAGTATTGTTTGCCTTTTTAGGAAGAGTCAATAAGTGTAACACTGGAAAAGCACAGCAGTTCAGGCAGCATCCGAGGAGCAGGATGTCTTCGGCATCAGCCCTTCATCAGGAGTGTGTGTGTTTGGTGGGGGTGGGGGAGGGGAATGGTGAGGAAAAGGGGCTAAGAGATAAATAGAGTGGGGGTGGAATTGTGGGAAGGTAGCTGGGAAGGCGATAAGTGGACGCAGGATGGGGGGGGGGGGGGTGGTAACCGTGATAGGTCGATGGTGAGGGTGGAGCGGATAGGTGGGAGGGAAGATGGACAGGTTGGCCAGTTCAAGAGGGCAGTGCCAGGATGGAGGATTGTATCTGGGATGCGGGTGGAGGGAGGGGAAATTTGGGAACTAGTGAAATCGGCGTTGATGCAGTGTGGTTGGATGTTCCCAAGGCATTCTTTCTCCAGTCGTCGTGTGCCTTTGATTTGGCGGGGGAGGCAGCCCAGGACTTGGATGTCCTTGGACTTGAAGTGGTCAGGCACAGGGCGGTGGGATTGTTGGATGCATGTGTCCCAGAGATGTTCCCTGAAACATTCTGTGAGTTGATGTTCAGAACTCTGGAGAGAATGGAATAAAGGCTTATTGCAGTGATAACCAAAGATGAGGGAATTCAGTTATCTGGAGAGTTGAAGAAGCTGGGATTATTTCTTTGGATTAGAGAAACTTGAGAGGAAATTTGAAAGAGATATTTGTATTACAAGGGTTTTTGATGGAGGAACCATTTTCTCTGAGAAATTAGTTGGTCACCAAAGATTGTAGATTTAAAATAATTGGCAAAAGAGGTAAAGAAGATATGGGAAATTTCTTTGTACACCGTTCTTTTAGAAAAAAAAACACTCATTATGGGCTGAATTGTCTCCTTGTAATATTATAGTTAGCTGAAAATGTTTGAACTTGTCATGTTTATTTTGAAAATGGTGGCACAGTTGTTAGCACTGCTGCCTCACAGCGCCTGAGACCCGGGTTCAATTCCCGACTCAGGCGACTGACTGTGTGGAGTTTGCACGTTCTCCCCGTGTCTGCGTGGGTTTGCTCCGGTTTCCTCCCACAGTCCAAAGATGTGCGGGTCAGGTGAATCGGCCATGCTAAATTGCCCGTAGTGTTGGGTAAGGGGTAAATGTAGGGGTATGGGTGGGTTGCGCTTCGGCGGGTCGGTGTGGACTTGTTGGGCCGAAGGGCCTGTTTCCACACTGTAAGTAATCTAATCTAAGTAATTTTGAAAATCTACATGTATAACCGACATATTTTCTGCTTAGTTTTGCAGTGGTTCATGGGACAAGATGATAAAGATATGGTCAGCAGGTAATGTAAAATATTGTCACAAAATCTTATATCCAAAATCGCGCTTCTGAACTGCCATTAATTTTATTTTGTTCATTGACCCTTGATTACTTGCAAGTTCCAAATTGTCATCAACAGTTTATCTTAAAACTCTCAGCTTCCATTATTAGCCAGGGTCAAATGTCAGGTTTGCTTCAATGTTTATAATCTCATTATTTGTCTCCATAATTAATTTTAGGCACCTTAAGTGCCAGACAGTTGTGCAATTTCAATACAATTGCATCCATCTGATTCGTTAGACTCAAGATTTTCTGGCAGTATGTAGATTTACCACTTGCATGTTGCCATAATGTTGAGACGCAGTTTCATAAACCCTACAGTGAGTTTACTGACATCATGGTAGGCACATCTCAGAAATTAGCATCATTATTTCTGATTTTTTTTTCCTACCTTCCACCTTGAGAGACCCTGTGGTAATTAATGAAGGATGTGTTTGTGGATCATTGCCTGTGTCACTCAGACTTGTGATCCTAAAGCCCATGGTGATTTTTTTCATTTGGTCTCTGTTACTTTAATTTGCTTTAGCACCTAAGGTTAAGAGTTTACCAAGAGGGAGAGTTGCACATATAAGTTACTATTCTCAGCTACCTAGGGTTTTGAGCTACCTTTATATTTTATTAGTTCCCAATGAGGATGAAGAAATGATGGATGAGTCTGAATCCAGGCCAAGAAAGAAACAGAAGACTGAACAACTAGGATTAACAAGAGTAAGCAGCTTACGTTCTTATTATAACTTCTCGAATGGGGAAGGAAAGGAAAAGGAAATTATCTAGGATTTAAAAGTATTATTTAGTATGACACGGAAGGTGAAACATTCCAGTAAGGGCTTGTATCTGGAGTTCCTTGTTTTAGCCATGCTGCTAAGAGGAATTGGCAGGTATTGGACAAGGTTTCCACGGCAGTTGAAAGGCTTATATTGTCACAACCGGCAGTGGATTTTCTTGTGTTTTTCACAGTAGTTCCGACATTTTCAAATTGTATGGTATAACGAATGGTTTATGTTCATTATGAAAGGGTTAAAATTTGGAAATCACTAGCAAATGGGTTGCATTTTCTGTCCCATTTGCACAGAGAACTCTGAAGACAGAGTTTGACCACGGATTGTCAATCAGACAGGTTTACTTTTACTTCAATTTTGACAGAGCTAGCCAGACCAGCTGTGTTTGTTAAAACGATAGGATGAAGTATGTGAACGTAAATCCGGAGGTTATGCAAGAGTGGAGTGTTTGCATGATGACTGCCTCCAGCCTCCTAAGTTGGAGGACAGAATCTGAATTGTTACAACATGGAAGGAGGCCTTTTGATGCATCAAGCCTGCTGGTGAATGCAAATTGAGGGTTGATTCAATAGAGTGGGCAGCATAGTGGCTAGCACAGTTGCCTCACAGTGCCAGGGATATGAATTTGACTCCACCTCTGGAGTCAAATTTTAATCTTATAGTCATAGAATCATAGAGATGTACAGCATGGAAACAGACCCTTCAGTCCAACTCATCCATGCCGACCAGATATCCTAACACAATCTAGTCCCACCTGCCAGCACCCGACCCATATCCCTCCAAACCCTTCGTATTCATATACCCATCCAAATGCCTCTTAAATGTTGAAATTGTACCAGCCTCCACAACATCCTCTGGCAGCGCATTCCATGCACGTACCACCTTTTGCGTGAAATGGTTGTCCCTTAGGTTTCTTTTATATCTTTCCCCTCTCACCCTAAACCTATGCCCTCTAGTTCTGGGCTCCCCCACCCAGCGAAAAGACTTTGTCTATTTATCGTATCCATGCCCCTCATAATTTTATAAACCTCCATATGGTCATCGCTCATCCTCTGACTCTCCAGGGAAAACAGCCCCAGCCTATTCAGCCTCTCCCTATAGCTCAAATTCTCCAACCCTGGCAACATTCTTGTAAATCTTTTCTGAACCCTTTCAAGTTTCACAACATCTTTCTGATAGGAAGGAGACCAGAATTGCACGCAATATTCCAACAGTGGCCTAACCAATGTCCTGTACAGCCGCAACATGACCTCCAACTCCTGTACTCAATATTCTGACCAATAAGGGAAAGCATACCAAACACCTTCTTCACTATCCTATCTCCCTGCAACTCCACTTTCAAGGAGCTATGAACGTGCACTCCAAGGTCTCTTTGTTCAGCAACACTCCCTAGGACCTTACCATTTAAATGTATAAGTCCTGCTAAGATTTGCTTTCCCAAAATGCAGCACCTCGCATTTATCCGAATTAAACTCCATCTGCCACTCCTCAGCCCATTGGCCCATCTGATCAAGATCCCGTTGTAATCTGAGGTAATCTTCTTTGGTGTCCACTACACCTCCAATTTTGGTGTCATCTGCAAACTTACTAACTATGCCTCTTATGCTCACATCCAAATCATTTGTATAAATGACAAAAATTTGTGAACCCAGCATCGATCCTTGTGGCACTCCACTGATCACAGGCCTCCAGTCTGAAAAAATACCCTCCACCACCACTCTCTGTCTTCTACATTTGAGCCAGTTCTTTATCCAAGTGGCGAGTTCTTCTTGTATTCCATGAGATCTAACCTTGCTAACCAGTCTCCCATGGGAAACTTTGTCAAACGCCTTACTGAAGTCTATATAGATCACATCTACCACTCTGCCCTCATCAATCCTCTTTGTTACTTCAAAAAACTCAATCAAATATGTGAGACATGATTTTCCACGCACAAAGCCATGTTGACTGTCCCTAATCAGTCCTTGTCTTTCCAAATACATGTACATCTTGTCCCCTCAGGATTCCCTCCAACAACCTGCCCAACACTGACGTCAGGCTCACCGGTCTGTAGTTCCCTGGCTTGTCTTTACCACCTGTCTTAAACAGTGGCAGTACGTTAGACAGCCTCCAGTCTTCCGGCACCTCACTTGTGACTATTGATGATACAAATATCTCAGTAAGAGGCCCAGCAATCACTTCTCTAGCTTCCCACAGTGTTATAGGGTACATCAGATCAGGTCCACTTTTATGCGTTTCAACACATCCAGCACTTCCTCCACAGTAATATGGACATTTTTCAAGATGTCACCATCTATTTCCCTACATTTTGTATCTTCCATGTCCTTTTCGACAGTAATACTTAATCACATTTTTAAAGTGGAGATATTTTGCTCATCTTACACTGAAGATCTTTGGTTTACTATAAACAAGTTTTCTTGCATCCTGTATGCATGCATGCTGTTAATTTTATACAAAGCAGGAGAGCAGAAGCTGTGTTGACTTAAAGTAATTACTAGATGTATCAGCTGGTAACTTTCTTTATTTTGAGGTAAATGAAAAAAAGCAGAATTGGCATTTTAAGCTCACGTCTGATTGAAATGAACAGTTAGGAACATGACCCAAGCTGGAGTGACCTTTTGGATTTCCTTAGAACATGGGACAGTATCCTTTTTGAAGTTTGTGTTTTTGTTTGCATTTTTGTAAAAATTCAATACTTGATCATTTAAATCGTACTTGTTACCCAGTGATATCATTCGGAGTAACCACTGTTAACATTGATATCCTTTCCCACAGACCCCTATAATGACACTGTCTGGTCATAATGAAGCGGTTTCCTCAGTCTTGTGGTCTGATACAGAGGAACTCTGTAGTGCATCCTGGGATCATACCCTTAAGATTTGGGATGCTGAAACTGGAGCCCAAAAATGTACCTTGGTGAGTTGGTAGTGTTGCACGACAGCTTACATTTAGAATCAAATTTTCACGAAATAACTCTGGAATAAACACTCTCATTATTCCTACTACTAACTGTGTGAGGGACCTAGATAACTGGGTTGGATGGGCTGCACCTGCTGGTCTTGTACATTACAATCTGTGGATGGATTGTGTGTTATATATTTCCACCCTATCCAGTTAAAAAGGATTCCACTTTCTGTTTTTGCTTGTTATTTAAAGTTTGCCTATATTGTTATCCAAAGAGCCATTCTTTTGTTGTGAATTGTGACAATGTGTGCTGCTGTGATTTTTTTTTGTAACAAAGTTTTGTTCTAAATAATGCATGGTATTGACTCTTTTTAACACCACTCTTCTTTTGTATTTTAAGTCAGTATCTAGAATGGTGTTTATAGCTTAACTTTTAATGTTTTGGGCAGGTATTTCACATGTATCCCTCTTTGTTCTGTGCTTTTTAAACAAATCTCTTCTAAAAGCTGTTTTAGATTATCTCATTTGTCATAATACAATCTCACTGCCTCAGAGCCAGGAAACCTGCGTCCATCTCTCATCTACTCTATAGGTGTGTAACAACACTGAAAATGAACAAACAAAAATTCAGAGTTAAAACACACTTGTGTGGGTCTGTGGTGCAGCAGTAATGCCCCTATTTCTGAACTAGGAGACCCACATACAAGTCGCACCCGGTCTAGATAATTTCTCTGAACATATTGATTAAGAAGTATATATTTATACAGCAGTCTCATCACATTTTATATTTGAAGCTAAATGTTTCCTAGATGTGACTTGAATTGTTTCTGTGCTTTCTGAAACCATGTTTGTATCTTTTAGTTCCTAACTGTCTTTTTTTCTCACCATCTCCGCCAAAAGAATGGGAACAAGGTGTTTAATTGCATCTCTTATTCCCCATTGTGCAAAAGGCTGGCATCAGGTAGCACTGACAGGCACATCAGGCTGTGGGATCCACGTTCAAAAGGTAATTTCAAAATATTTTGTGCATTTTCCTACAAGATCATGACTGTTCACCTGTTGTGTGTTCCTTGTGTAAGGTGAAAAGTGTAATTGAGTGTGTTAAGTTGTGGCGTTGTGTGTAGATATACCGCAATGTTAGGATTGATTTCTGGGTACACCCTCCAATGCCAGTATATCATTTCTTTGAGAATGGAGACTGTAAAGAATATTCCAGATGTGCTTCTGTATACTCTAATCTCCTTGCAACAAAGGCCAAATTTGCATGCTAACTTTCGTGGCCCTTTTACAAGCATACGGAGTCTTCCTGAACATCACCATTTACAAGTTGCACATCTTTTTAAAATTAAAAGGTTGTGCTTTTCTATTCTTTTGGCCAATGTGGACAAATTAATTTTCCCGCATTCTGTTCTAACTCTCACTTCCTCTGTTTCATCAGCATTCATCTGAGTTGTTAATATCCGTTGTACGTATATGAGGCCCCGGCACTGATCTTTTGATGCTCCATTAGTCACAGTCTGTCAACTTGAAAATTGATTATTTATGCATACTGTTTCCTTTTTTGTCCATTAAAACAATCACCTATCCATGCCTTTCTGCACTTATGAACCCTTTTCTTGCCTATTAACCTTTTGTATGCACCTTATTGACTGTTTTGGAAAGCTTGATATACTGGACCTGTTGTTTCCCCTTTACTCAGAGTAGTAGGGTCAGTAAGCAGAGGGCACAGTTTTAAGGTAAGGAACAGGAGGATTCGAGGACATTTGAGGAAAACTAATTTCAACTTTGGATAGGTTTGTTAAGAAGACATTTTGCTTGGAGTTTTGAGTTGGAGTATTATGTTGAGGTTGTATGGGACGTTGGTGAGGCCTCTTCAGGAGTACTGTGTCCAGTTCTGGCCTCCCTATTATAGGAACAGATTCAGAAGAGATTTACCAGGATGTTGCTGGGAATGGAGGGTTTGAGGCTCAGACCTTTTTCACTGGAGCACAGGAGGTTGAGAGATGACCTTATAAAATCATAAGGGGTATGGCTAAGATGAATGGCATGTGTCAGATTTCAAGATGGGGGGCATGATCTTATGGTGAGAGGAACTTTTGTTTTACCAAGTTCATGTGTGGAATGAGCTTCCACAGGAAGTGACAGATGCAGGTACAGTTACAACATTTAAAGACATTTGGGTAACTACAGAAATGTTTAGAGGGATGTGGGTCAGGCGCAGGCAGGGGATATAGTTTAATTTTGGATTATAGTCGGCATGGATCAATTGGACCAAAGTGTCTTGTTTCTGTGTTGTTTGACTCTACACCTGGAGGGTTTTGGGTACCTAGAACTCACTGCCTAAAGAGGTAATAAATATGCAGGGACTCTCAAGATGTTGAAGAACTAATTAGATGAATGCTTGAAAAGTTGCATACAAGACTCCAGGCCAAGTGCTGGAAAATGAATTAGAAGAGATGAAAATTTGATGGCTGAAGGGGCTCTTTTTCTGCTGTAAAACTTAGATTCTAATAAATTCTAGAGTGCTTATCAGACTACATTTTGTTGAAAACTTTTAATATTTTCCACTGTTAATTTGTTGCCATATGTTTTTTAGCCAATTCTCCCCTCAAACCTGCGTAATTGGCTTTAAGTAAGTAACTTAAGATTCTTGATTCTGATTGACCAATGTCACTTTGACATTTTCCCAGTGATTATACTGTCACCTCTGCCTCATTACATTATACTGTATCTAAAATTGCTTTCACCCTAGTTCGTTCTACAGTGTACCTGTTTTCATAATTCCTATGAAAAGCTTCTACAAACTCATCTTCCAGACTAACCTTGCCAATTTGTTTGTCCCAAATTGAAGATCAGCATTACCCAGGATTATTACATTGTCTTTGTTACAAGCTCCACTAACTACTTGTTTAATGCTTTGTCCATCTATGTAACTACAGTTATGGACCTGTAAACTAACCCCAACAGTATTTTCTGACTCTTAGAAATCATCTGGATCCTTTTTTGTCTTCCTAAAATATAGTGCATCCTAGAGTATTTTTTTCTGTCATGGTACTTAAATAGAAATCATTTAATTCTCCTTGTCATCTGTTTTACTGCAGACGCTTTGCCCATTCATGTAAAGTGTCTTTGATTTTTTTTTAAGCAGTTACTCTCTGAATGAAACTTAACTTGCTGATGCCCAATAAACTATCCATTCACATATTTATTCAGAGCACTACACTGTTCCTTTACCTTGACTTAGGATTTTAAAATTTTCCTTCACCTGAATCCCTGTTGGTTTAATGTCTTGTTGCAGCCTGGTTTAAGTTGATGCCATCCAATGGAATAGGTCCTTCTGCTGCTAGTGGCCCATCATTCAAAATCTATCTCTCTTTCACAGATCTGCTTGATGTTGTCCCAATTGACACATTGTTCAGATAATAATCCAGACACGATTACTATTAGTGCTATGCATTTCAACATTATATCTTCAAGCTCTCTCTGGAAAGCATCATTCTTGATTCTAACTGTGGTGTTGATTTCTATTTGCACCCTTCGTTTCCAACCCTGAGGAGATGTCTTTCAGTGGTACTAGGCAGGAAACAGTATCTATTCCCTGACTATACGGACCCCTATAAGTACTACATTCCTTTTTTGTCTCCTCTCTTCCAAGGATGAAAGTACACAATGTACAGTTGATTTCACACAGACTTTTACTCAAGCAAGGTTCCGAATCCTGTTATGCTTTGTCTTGGCCTGCCAATGTTCAAGTAGCCAGAGTCACTGTTTGTGTGGATTTGGAATGTGCATGGTAACAGATTATTTGATGATCACAGGTATCATTGTTGCTTCTGATCATGGTCACACCTGATGACCGTGTTTTTATTTACTGATGGAGGCCAGTAGATAGCAATTAGGAACAGGGATTCTGATAAATCATACTCATTCTTTGGTCAAAGTTTGCTCAAACAAGCTACAGGGACCTGCCAGAGAATTGTAATGAGAAGTTCTTGGTTTCATTTACCACCGAATGTAGATTTGTTGCCAACCACTATGACTGCTGTACATTTCAAACCTTGCAATATCTTGACCATTTCTGAGTTTAATGGCATCACAAAAAATGATATTGGTCAAGGACAACTCTGCTGTCTTTAGGTTTCTTTTTTGTCTGGTTGCAGAAGACCTGATTCTGATAGTGTCTCTGAATATAGACACTGACAACAAAAGCAAAACCCTAATTAAGAAATCTCTTTCTAGATCAGACAGGCTGTGGTATAAATCCAGGATTGTCAGGAGACAATCCAAATTATTCTTTCTAAGCTACAGATATCAACTAATTTTCTCTGGAATATACAGAAAGTGTTTTTTGTGAGTTTTGAGCAAAATAAACCAGAAGGGTTTAATGGAATCTATTTACTTTCTCCTCTTTATTTGTACAGATGGATCTCTGGTGCTGCTCTCCCTAACTTCACACACAGGCTGGGTAACTGCAGTCAAATGGTCACCCACACATGAGAATCAGTTGATTTCAGGCTCTTTCGACAAATTGGTCAAGCTCTGGGATGTACGAAGGTATTTTGAGAATTAACTATGTGGTCAGGTAGGGATCCACAGGAACTGGATTCAAATCTCAAAAGTTATTACTGCTAAACCAAAATGCTGTCATTTCTTTAACGTTGTTTTACTAGTGGCAGAAAAGAAAAAGTCTTTAGAAGTTAGCCTTGGTTATCATACATCTTGATTCCTTTATAGTGATTACAACAAGCTTCTTGAGTGAATGGCCTTGATTAAAAATGATTTACCAAAGTGTTTTTTGCCCAGTTAGCTATTCCCAGTTGGATGCATTTCCATCCCCATTCTTCATGTCTGTGGCCTGGACGGCATGTGTTCAGCTATTGAACTGACCTTGTCCCTAGTGCCCACATAAAAGCTCCTGACAGCCATCAGTCCATATCAATCCACTGTGCACCCAGCCTCCCTTTCTCTATCCTGGTTGCAACCTTCCAGACTAATGAATAGCTTTAGTATAGAACAGTTAGATTATTTGTTCCTACATCCTGTTCTAAAGATGCCATGCTAATATGCTGAAGCAAGAATTGACCAGTCAAATGGTCTGTGCAAAACCAAAATATGTGGACTAGTTCAGAATTTTCAAGAATGAGACATTAGTCAGGGCTTCCTTTTTAGAAAATTCTGATGCAGAAGTTTGGAGAAGGCGAGAACTATTCAGAGATTTATAAGTGAACTAATGCAAAAGATAGACGTGAATTTAGAAGTATACATCTTGAGGACAGTTGAGGCCTTTTAGGGGTCAGAGAATAAAATATTCAAACTGTAACAGTTGAAAACTTGATGCTTTTTATTATAGAAAAGTGAAGAGAAATATCCAAAAAATCCCTCCTGTTAAAAGATATTTTTCCTAAACTCCAAATCAGCAGTCAATGCACCTTAGATTCTTTCTTGGGAGAATACTGGGCAGACTACTTCTAGCAGCCATTAATATTAAAGCATCTGAATCAGTAAACACTGGGGGCAGGTTTACTTAAACCAACTTTGATATAGTCACCGAATTTAAATGAGGGAAGAAGGCTGACCTGAGTCAAATCGGTAGTGTTTTGAATCCCCACTTTGGCCTACTGTTTGCTTAGTTACTAAGATGTACATATTGCTTCATCTAACTTTTCTGTTTTAGTTGCAAGGCTCCACTATATGATTTGAATGCCCATGAAGACAGAGTACTCTGTGTAGACTGGACAGAGAACGGGGTAAGCATCTAGTTGGTTAATATGTTATTTCTTCACTTGTTGTGCAGTACAGCTGGTGAAAGGGAATCAGGGGTCAGTATAAAACTGGGGTACCTAACTTAATAAAATACCTTGCCTTAATGTGCTAGATATGAGAATAAAAATTCAATCTATTTTGCATGTGCTGGTAAATTATCCCTATTTCCGGAAATGTGATTTGTATAATGTGTGTTAAAAGCAATTGTCACAAACCCATATTTACTGTTGATTGCTTGAAAGGTTTCACAATAAAAGGGAGATTGTTGCATTCTGTCAAACTGACAGAATGACAGTTTTCAGGGAATAAAGGTGAATATTTGTTTTAGATGGGTTCGGTTTCTTGCCTAGCTGATGCACTCAGTCACCATAAGAATGACTGTGGGATCATCAAATGTGCAAAAATGAGCTCAATTCTTTATTATTTCTCTCCAATAAGTCACTTAGTCTGAAAATCATAATACTATAGCAATTTATTTGTGTGTTTTTTAAAGCCATTTTAGTATTGTAGTGGAATGGAAACCTAACTAGTGTGTTAAAGAAAAAATATGGGCGTGAGATTGATAAATAATTTGCAAGTAACTATGTTTATAATCTTCAAGAGATTCAGGACAGCTTTGAAATTGATGTGGATGAAGAATCATTTGATAGAGCTGATGTCATACAGCATGGAAACAGATCCATTGGTCTTGCTTGTCCATGCCAACCAAGTTTACCAACCTAAATTACTCCATATACCTCTAAATCTTCCCTATTCATGTACCTGTCCAAATGTCTTTTAACCATTGTAACTAAACCTGCATCTATCTCTTCCTCTGGTAGTTCATTCCACTCTGTGGAAACCACCTCTGCTATTCACCTTCACAATGCTCACCATATGGTAGTGTTCCAGACTCTGAAACAGGAGGAAGTCATTTCCTTATAACACATAAGGAAACTTTTTTTAACCTCAAGGATGTGGGTATCTGGATTTGAAATCCTCAGTTGATTTAAAGGGAACCTCAAACTGTACATGAAGTGCTGTAACTGGCAACAGGCTGTGGGTCAGAAGTAAGAAAATAGGAGTAGAAAGGACAGCTGGTTATTCAGCTGGCACAGACAGTATAGGCTTCATGGCTTCCTTCTGTGCTGTAATTATACTTCAGTTCTATGGATCTGGATATCTTTTCCCACCTACATCTGTGAACCAATCGTGCCCACCATATCTTCAACAACTTCCAGTTCCCCAACCCACAGTGCTTTCTTTTCGCTATACATGTGCAGTCCTTATACACATCCATATCCCACAAAGATGGCCTCCAGGCCCTCTTCTTCTTCCTCGCCAACAGACCCATCCAGTCCCCCTTCACCAATACCCTACTCCTCCTCAATAACATTTCCTTCAAATCAAGGGGATGGCCATTGAACTCCTGGTTATATATGTTTTTTTAAACAGCCAGCACAGGACCAGTGCCCTAAACTGAGACGACTTCAAAACTCCCGGCTATATTGAACAAACAGGCACTGTATCCCAACACTTCCGCTGTTACATTGGTGACTGCATCAGTGCAGCGTCCTGCACCCGGGCTGAATTGGAGCAGTTCATAGACTTCGCCCATGACTTCCTCCTCCGGCAACAGTCTCCAGACAGACATCTACGACAAACCCACCGACTCCCATAACTACCTGGACCATACTTCCTCCCACCCAGTATCCTGTAAAAACTCCATCCCATTCTCCCGATTCCTCCGCCTCTGCTCCAACAAGGAGACGTTCCACTCACGAGTATTCCAGATGTCCATCTATTTTGATCAACGTGCTATCTCGCCCTCGATCATCCAGACAGCCCTCCACTGCACCAGCTCCATTCCCCCCCAATGCAATGAGGATAGAGTCTCCCTTGTCTTCACCAGCCACCCCATTAGTTGCCGCATCCAACGCATCATCCTCGAACACTTCTGCCAACTCAAAATAGATC
Source organism: Hemiscyllium ocellatum (assembly GCF_020745735.1). Lineage (NCBI taxonomy): Eukaryota > Metazoa > Chordata > Chondrichthyes > Orectolobiformes > Hemiscylliidae > Hemiscyllium > Hemiscyllium ocellatum. The sequence goes on along the minus strand of NC_083407.1, from coordinate 90,760,607 downwards.
CCACTACCAAGAACATCTTCCCTTCCCCTCCCCACCCCTCTCTGCCTTCCACAAGGACCGTTCCCTCTGACAGTCCTTGGTTCACATCACCCCTGCCACCGTACCCCAGGTACCTTTTCCTGCAACCAGGAGACCTGTGTTCAAGAGGTGTGTGATAATGTCTAGCAAAACCTGCCAGTACACCACTCTCTCACCTCCATCCAGGGCCACAAGCAGTACTTCAGGTGAGACTCAGGTTCACCTGCCTCTCTTCCAACCGCGTTTACTGCATCAGGTGCTTCTGATGTGGTCTTCTCTACATTGGGGAGAAAGTACATAAAATTAGGGGCCGGGTCCGCAGAAGCCAACCGGACCTCCCAACTACCGCCTTAACCGACATGACTATCCTTGGCCGCCTCCATTGCCAAAACAAACCACAGCACCTATTGGAGGAACAACACCTTAACTTCCACCTGGATGCACCACAGCCCGGAGGACTCAACATTGAGTTCTCCAGTTTGAAATAATCTCCCTCCCACTGCTCCATTGCCACCAACTGGATCCATTCCTCCCATTGACCAACCAGGTTGTATCCTCTACCTATCTTCACCTATCCCACCTCACCACCCCGTTTTATCTGCAGCTCCCCCCACCTTCCAGCCCTAAAGAAGGGTTACACCCGCAATGTCAACTTCTCCACCTCCTGATGCTGCCTGGCTTGCTGTGGTCTTTCAGCCTCCTGTCTGTCTACTTTGGATTCCAGCACCTGCAGTTTATTTTTCTCTGTCTTCAGTGAAGGAACCATACCATCCTTAATGAATTAAGCTTTTGATGTTTCCTAAGCAAAGTATGTTTCTATGAAATGGCCCAGCAAACCTTTCAGTTGACAGAATAGCTAATAAAAGCCAACCTTGGTAGTGACACCCAACCCGTTGGAAAGTAGTTTAAAGAAAATACATCTAGTTTTGGACTCTGGGGAAATGACAGTGGCTATTCATCCTATCTATCCCCCTTATGATTTTATAAACTTCTGGCAGGTCACCCCAAGTTTCACGATATCCTTCTTATAGCAGGGAGACCAGAATTGAATGTAGAGTTCCAAAAGTGGCCAACCAATGTCTGTGCAGTTGCAACATGACTTCCAACCCTATACTCAATGCACTGACCAGTAAAGGCAAGCACACCACATGCCACCTTCACTAAGCTGTCTAACTGCGGTTGCACTCCAAGATCTCTTTGCTCAGAATACTTTCCAGGACCTTACCATAAGTCCTGCCCTGGTTTGCCTATCCAACTTAAACTCCATCTGCCACTCCTTGTACTCTAAGGTCACCTTCTTGGTTGTCCATTACACCACCAATTTTTGTGACAGCTGAAAACTTATAAACCATTCCTCCTATATTCACATCCAAATCATTTATATAAATGATAAAAAGCAGTAGACCCAGCACCAATCCTTGTGGCACACTGCTGGTCACAGGCCTCCAGTCTGAAAACTTACCCTCTGTCTTCTACCTTCGAGCTAGATCCATATCCGAATTTGACATTTAAAGGGTATAAGGTAATTCCAAGGGTATTCGCACCTAAAATTGCTTGCATTAATTGGAAGAATATCTTACTGGGACACAATTTGGGTAGTTGTACTGGGAAGATTTTGCAGGGTAGAAATATAACTTACATCAGAATATTTAGGGTGAGTAGATCCAGTAATCTTTCTCTTTTTTTCTTTTCAGCTGCTGTTAAGTGGTGGAGCAGACAACAAATTATTCTCGTTCAGATATTTGGCTCCTACATCTGGGGATGGTGCTTGAGTGACAATACTGAATGATGAAGGACCCACACACCATCAGATTCATTTAAAAACTTCATCTCACACTCTTGTCTTCGCTGTTGTTCTTATAACACCTTGAATAAGATGTGTTTGCCTGCCCTGACTGTTAAGTTCTGATCTCATTCTGTCAACATAATATAAGAACCATCAGGCATTATTAAGATTATTGACACTGGGGTTTAAACTTGGAAAGGTGGTGCACTGATTACCTCAGCTAGGGTGACAAAGTTACTGCTACTGTTACTATTTTCAGGCATTTGTAATAATATTGCACCTAATTTTTTTAAAAATCCTGGAGTTTTGTACTTTAAATGTCAGAAATTCAACGTGTGTGTATCTACAATTGACATCACAGTGCAGGCTGCTGTAATGGGATTGTCACCCTTAAGGTCCAACAACTCAGTATTATTCTCTAAACTCTTGCTAAATCCTCCTATTGTGATTGGTGTAAGCCAGGAGCAGACTTGGATTAGTTTGTATAATTTACAACTCATTGTTCATAAAGTGGTCAGGATTTTCTGAAATGAATGAGTGTCCTTTTATAGTAACATGTTTATTTTCCTAGGATTTCTAATCATTGTTAATTAAACCAACCTGTTTTTTTTCCCCTTTAACTGCAAACAAACAGAATCTCTAAATAGAGCAAGTTTTTTTTCTCATATTTCAAACAAAATGAATCTTTGATTAATTTGCAAAAAATGCTGCTAAGCAAATTCAAAAGACCTGATCCTAAACCAGACTGCTTTCAAGTTTTAAACTGTTATAGAACCATAGAGATGTACAGCATGGAAACAGACCCTTCAGTCCAACCTGTCCATGCCAACCCAATCTAGTCCCACCTGCGTTCACCTAATCTGTGACAAAACTTCATGTAGAATATATATCATGTGGAATTTATGCATCATTTCAAGCTTTCTCTTCCTCATCTTTATTTATTTCCATGATTCCATTTGAAAACAACTTCTGCATTCTTACCATTTCAAGGGCAATTAAGACATGTCATAAATGCTGGCTGTGCTAAAATGCCTATATTATTGAACAAATAAAGTACATTTCTCAAGTTCCTTATGGTGACTATCTTGTTATTAAAACCATTCATAATTTTAAAGATCTATTAGGTCCTTCCTCAGTGTTTGTCTCAAGAGGAGACCCCAACCTGTTCAAAATATTCTTTGTAGGAGGAACTTCTGCATTGTCATTTTTGTAAAAACCTTGTCTGTGATCTAAAGAAACAGCCACTCTATCAAAACTTGCAAAAAGAAAATCTTAATGAATGTGGAGATTTTGCTGATCATTTGGGATTCTGTGTGGTTTTCTTTTGGGAGCAGATTGGTGAAAATCCGAGAATGCTACTGGCATTACTGTGAGTTTGTGATGGGGGGGTGGGGGCGGAGGTTGGAGAAGAAGAGAGAAACATTGGTGAAAGGCTATTTACTTCCATTTTTATTCAACAGCTCAGTGATCAAGTCCTGAGGTTTGGTTTAAATAGGGCTTGTTGCAAGGAGGAGGAGGAGGAAGAGGAAAAAGGGCTTTTAAAGTTCCAGGGCCCCCAGAGATGAATAAAGTTTTAGTGATTGATTGTTTCTCTATCCAAATACTGATGCACCATATCCTCTGCTTTGACGATTTTTCAGTACTTCAAGTAGAGAAAAATATTCAAAACAATACACAACAACGATTCTTCATTTTAAAGGAATATTGAAATTTTCAGCAGGAAGGTAGAGGTTAGGGTGGCAGAGCAAGAGGTTATTAAGTGATGAGCTATTAAGAACCTGTGACCATTGGTGACAGCTATAATTACAGGGCAATTCATTTTGTTATTAGAAAGTAATTAAAAATTTAATAGTGCTATATTACAGAGATTTAAACTTTAAACTTTGAAATCTTCTTCGGGAGTCCCCAACCAGTGAGCAGTATAATTTCTGTCCATCTTCATTGAATGATTTTGGATGCAGGATAGGAGGGGTTGGAAGAAGTCTAAAGTACAACAGTTGTGTTTTCTTTTCAAATTAAACATGGAAATAGTTTACAAAACATTGAACATTAGGACCCTAGTGTGAATTAGATTATTGTTGTAATCCCAACAGAAAATTTCTCCTAGAAATTTGAAGAATAGCAACAAGTTGCACACTATAAAGGTTAGTTTTATCTTCATTAAGCAACAGCAATAAGACAATACAGGCCAAAATGTCTGCAACAGTAACAAATTTTCATAAAATTAACTAGCTCTCCTGGTTATATGTCACTGTTTGGTAAGAGTATAAAATGTAACATCACCAATAAATCTGTATCGCAGAAGTAGCTGTTCAGAAATTCCTTTCAGCAGACTCCACAACACACACATGCCACTGAGGGAGCTGCAACTGAATTATAAACAAGTTACAGCTGATGGAAGGGAAAAAAAAATACAGCAAATCAGTATAGAACATTAAAACAAAAAGTTGTGGCTGCTGGAAATCTGAAGTTGCTCAAGAAACTCATTAGATCTGGCAGCAACTGGGAGAGAAAATAAGAATTAATGTTTTCAGTTTAATGACCCTTCTTTCAAACTCATCATTATTCTATTTTTCACAACCTGATGTGATTGATATTTCTCATTCTGTGTTTTCAACTTCTTTTCTGAAAGAGAGTCACTGCACCCAAAACGTGTACTCTGCTGCTGCTGCTTCTGTGTTGTGGAGGTCTACCAGCTTTGATACTGCCCATAATCGTTGCTTGAACAACAAGTCAGTTAATTCAGGGAAACTGCTAGCAAATTCTTCCCAACATATTACAGGGTCGTGATGCATTGTTTCACTTTGAGGTCAACGTTTTAACCCAAAATCATGCCCACAGACCTCAGTACTTAGACTTAGGAAGACTCTTAACTGATCATTAAGTTCTTTATATTTAGAGTTATACTAAGTTGGAACAACTTCCTTCAGTTAATACTGATAAACAATCTGCAAATATTCACTAAACAAACACTGCTTTATAACAAACGATTAATTATATCTTGCCGTAACTCCATTTGCATCAGGAAATAGTTATTGGCTATATTTCAAACAATGTTTTTGGTTCATTTTTGTTTTTCTACTTATAAAGTGAAGTAATGCAAAAGTAGCTTTATTATTTGGACTGACAAAGAAATGGAGATTTGAAGGAGAACATACTTTAAGAAACTGCTGGATTGATGTACATGTTTTAATAAAATTACATTATCCACATTGTTATTTCCACACTTAAAAACATGTATATCAACTTTATCCTAAATGCATCATGTAATGATGGCTGTATTATATATTTAAAATAAACTATTGAAAGGCAGATGAAGTCATCACAGCACTTAATAAATTCAAATGTTCCAACTTATGTTTTGAAAAATTACAGACAAAATCTGTTACTTTGATTTATCTTCCTGTCTAGAATATGAACCAATTTTAGATGAAATTGCAAGTGCATCGATCACATTAAATTCAGGTACCAATCATGTAGCACTTGAGAGTGCAAAGTTATGTACACCATTTTTTTTCTCCCCTCCCTACCTCCCATCCTTGAATCTCGAGTGAAGTCAGCCTCAAGGTGAAGATGATGTGGACTGGAGGTGAGACGAGATGGTGACAACTTGGTTGGAAGGACTTTTAATTTCTGAACTTCTAATTTATTTTTCTAATTTGTATTTAAGAGTATACCAAGGTACCTTTGTACCTAAGATGGTGGCATAAGTGAGAACCTGTAAACTTATCACTGTACTCATGAGTACAATAATAATTCTGATTTTCGTGTGCATCTGTTCTATTTGTTCCCACCATCCTTGCATCATGATTTACAATGGATGTTCCCAGAGTTTGACATTAAGTAAAGCATATAGCAATTGTTTCAAGATGTAAAATAACAGACACATTCATTATTCATTACTAGGTGAAGAGACATAAACAATATCTTTAAAAAACGTAAGAGTGATTTTTATTGCTGCAGTGTGAGGTTTTCTTGACCAAGAACCTTGCTTAGTAAGTTAGTGCTTTCAGCTTCATCTACGTGAGCAACTACCTAGCGAAACCGAGAAGGGTAAGTTTAATCCTAACAGCTTTCAACCATAGAAGTGTATGTTGAAATTCTGAGGAGGATGGAACTCAGCAAATTCAAAAGCTATACTGTTCCTCATCCATTTGTTTTGGTCAAAAGATCGCAGCTGAACTTTTTACCTGTATTTCTGATACATGCCCGTGTCATACTAAGCTGTATGTTGGATAGATCTTATAATCACATTAAGATGCATGCAGTAGTAAAATCAGGTGGCAGCAAGTATATTAGGAAGAATAGCAACTAAGAGTGGAAATAAAATATCTTAAAATGTAACCTGTACAGCAAAAAACCGTTATGTTCTGTTTTAATGTATATTAATTAAGTATAAATTCAGTGCTTAAAGTATTGCTGAACAATCCAGCTCATTCTCAAATTTTGATTTCTATTCTAACATAAAAGTAGTCTGTGTAATTTGAAAGTTGTCATAAATTATCTTTGGTCCAAATCTTAATAAACGCAGTGAGCAACTGCAACTTGGCATCTCTCCATAGGCAGCTTGCTATACATCGAGGAACAATTTTGGTTAGCCTCTTGGCAAGGCTTAGGAGAAAAGGTGGGTAAAATAGCTCAATTGAGGTAGGTCTTTGCAGAAAGTGTCTACAATCTGGAGTGCACTGCTTCAGATTCAATTGAGGCATTCAAAAAGGAATTTGATTATCTTAAAAGCAACATAACAAGGGATGCACCACATGACTTTCTCATTTGGAGACTTGGTGCAGACACAATACAGTGTCTTCATTCTGTGTTAAAACCAGCTGGTTGAGAGGGCTTTAGTAAGTCTATGTATGGAGAGTGCACTGAAATCAAGAGGCCTATATAAATGATAATAGCTTTGTAATTGCAAGCTACCTTTCAAAAAAATGAGTTGTATTATAAAGAGAAAACCACATTGTGAAATCTTAATAAATCACAGCCCTGGTGTCAATCACCAGAATCTCAAATGTTCCCCAGTTCTCCACAAAATGTCCTTTATTTTAATTCATAAGAAGTTCATCCTGCTGTAAAATCAAGCTGAAGTTTTCATGGAATGCTTCACACAGTTTTTTTAAATGAGTTACAGATGAGTTCCAAAATGACCAACAAAACCATTACATTTTATTTTTCAAAAGAGGAGTTAACATTGCCATGAATTGGTCACCAATCCATCAGATCAGGGCTTGGTTCTGATGTATGCTACTCCTGTGTTACACTTGAAAAATAAACAGAACACTGATTTGTCCCAAGTCACAGATTATGATGCAGATTTGCCACCACAGTTAAAGCCTTTACACCCATTCTGAATTATCTATTTAGCATAGCACTTTCTAGTGAAACACAGTAATTTTGTCAGTACATATATTAAAATAGCTCACCAGCCACAAAACAGTGTGGCTCAAATTTGATAAAGTACAACAATGATCATCCTGCTGAATACTATCTTTTTGTGTGTGTAGGACTGCCCTAAATTTATGGGGCCGCCACTGGAATAAATCAGGCAATTAAGGGGCATTGAGCTGTGTGGACCAGCAACAGCCCACAATAATGTGGAGGTACTCCAGCTCCATCAGTATTAAGGTAAACTTGGTAAAATGAGCCATTGTCTTGTCAGCCACCTCTAGCTTTCTTTTTAAAGACTGCTGTACATCAAGATGACTGGTCAAACCTGGCACAGCCTAAGAATACCTATATGTTTAAATCTGTTCCATTGGATCTAAGACTGCATCCTCCTCCTATTCAAATCTTTATTCAGCCAGCTTAGGGTTTCCTTGTGGATTTGGTGAAAGATTATGTCTCTATACAGGGGAGTCCAAAAGAGTTTAGGAATTGTAGCCCTCATGATAAAGAGGGCCTGACGGTATGTACTTTTTCTCATCTCCTGGTTTTATAACTCCTGCAAGAAGTCAAAACTGAGCCCCTACTCTTTTGTTTTGGGACTCACCTACAAAGGATGGCTAAATCAATTGGTGGATTAACATATAAGCATCATTTAATATGACTGGTCTGGACTTTGGTGACTGTCCATTTTCCTGGCCAAAGGGAATGAGAGACTATCAAGATATCACTGGTAGGGGAAAAGAATGGGAGGAAAATAGAAAAAGTATTGTCTTCAAAAATAAATTACAATTAAAAACTAACTATTCTCCCACCTCTCCCCCCCCAAAAAAAATTGAAATAAACTGCACAGAGGCAGGTCCTTATAGAATCAAAATTTTTTTTTTCAACCAGCTCAGGTTATGTTGTGTTGTCAGTTGTGTGACCTGAAGATGGCTGTCATATTAAAGTACAGTACAACAGAACTGTATTATCTGCCATAATAGAGCACAAACTTTTCCTTGCCAATAATTTAAAACCTTCACATTTTGATGCTGCATACTGTAAGATGGAAAGAAAGCAAGTACTATTGAAAAAAAATCTGAAGTACAATCTTTAAGCATTGACATTACACTGACACAACATCATATTGCAAGGCTTTGCTCTGCAATAATTCTGAGAAGGAAGGCAGATAATTTAGGCTCAATTGTACGTTAAATGCATTCAATATTTTGTCACTATAAGCTGACTTTGACATCAAACTGGTTCATTTGCATTTACATCAAACTATCATATAATACATTTAAAGGCATATGTAGTTATGAAAGTTTCCACTTTAAAATGGCATAATGATGAAACGAACACGAGACACACGTGAAATCACTGCAGCATTACATTTGTGGTTTATAATTGATTAACCAGCTTTTGTGTTTCAATGACTAGATTACTCAATACGATGGCACATTATTATTTGGTTGCTACTGAATCAACAAATTCTTTTAACATAAGGTTTTTTCAATGCGCATATACTTTTAACAGATCATGACAGTGAAACTTAATGGCAGCTAACATTTCAGCTAAAATTTTTACTTTATAAAATTACTGGGTATCTTGAAACATCAAGAATAAATTAATATCCTTGGATCATTAGCAGATTTAGGAAATAAATGCGCTGATAAACACACAAAACTAATTAAGTAAACACAAACAACAGGCAAACAAGGTACATTATTACTTACTACAGAAGACAGGAATCAAAGCATTTGAACCACAGTAATAATGTAGGACAATGGATGGGCTAGTTCAAGAAAAGAATGGCTTCAGGTGTGGGAATCATCCAGACTTTTATCAATCTTACCAGCTTCCATATGCAACAAATTGAATTGATCAGAAAGAAGAGGGTTTTCTGGAACATTCTCTTCACTGATATGCAGGACAGTGTCCGTATGTTCAAGTAAGCTGCTTGCTTCAAGCCCTGTAAGGTCATCACTGGCAGAGACAGGGGCCTGATGTACAGATTCTGTTTGTATTGTCAGCATTTTATCTATCTTTAAATCTTTGTTTTCAGAGTCTGAATATGTTGACTTCATCTGAGAAAAGCAAAAGCATTTCTTTAGAACAGAACAAAGAAGCACTGACACATTTTAACTGTCTTCCAATCCTACAGTACTCTGCAGTAATTTCCAACTCCGAGACATATTATGCTCCAGGTAAGGAAATTCCTAAAAGATCCACTCGCCATAATATTGACCCTCCCACTGTGGAATGAAGGGGCCTTCCTCAACATCACCTTGTCAGGAAAACTGGCAGCTGGGAACTGACTCTGTGATCATAACTCATTCTCACTCCACAAATTTCCATCCTTTCATTTTAATGCACAGAAAGTCAGCAATTGGCAGTGCACAATTTTGTAAAATGCACTCGTGGTGTGTTCCACAAACAGCTCAGCAGCTTTGTGTGTTATTGAGCATTATCGATTTCAACATGTAACTTTGGGAGAATTTCTCAAAAGATATTAATGCTTTACTCCTGGGCTCTCTCAACATTTTTTTCTCAACATCTTACTGGAGTTCACTCTACTTTAACTTGGGTTTTCTCTTCATTCTCCTGGGTAACACACTAGTCTTCAGCCGAATGAGGTCAAAAAAACTACTCCCACGGTTTTTAAAAGAGTAAACTCGAGTGAGTTGCACATTGATGTATTTTGTCCTCACCTGTGGACAAACTTAAAAAGAAACTGTCGCAGCACTACAAATCATTTCATCTGCCTTTTTTTTCCAAATGTATATTTTTTCAGTTTTAGCTTCAGCCTTTTCTGTGGTTTTACCCCTATTAGTGTTTTCTCCTGGGCAGCAGAGCAGATATTCTGCTGAAATCTAACCCACTTGAATGTCAGCATAGGTGAGTACACCTTCACAACATTGTCAGGAACCACAACCACCCTACTGAGTAAAATCAAGATTACACAGACTAATTGAATATTCAAAAGAGACTCCTTATCATGGACAAGCACGTTGGACAGTATTCTAGCATTCTGGTGAAAATTTCAACCTTTCACACCCTGATAATGGTGCTGAAGTTCCCTTACACTCCATTTCTGCTAATGTAGCTTTAGATGGCCTACGGCTGGCAGGCTGAAGTGCCTGAGTTAGGCACGAGTGACTTCTTTTTAATAAGGAAATTAAGATCCAAAGTCACACTTTGAACTCTTACTACCATTTTTGCCAGACAGAAGATATGGTATGCACATATGAAGGGTAAAGTTTCAAAAATCCTTTCTATTTGGAGAATTGTTTTGAATTTTTAGAATAATTAATTTTAAATGTTTTCTCAGATTTTGGAGGAGGATGCAAAAATAACACAAAAGTAACAGGGGAAACTTCCTCTGATGGCTCCTCACTATGCATCTTCCTGGTCCTTATGCATTTCTTTAAATTAAGACCCTAACAGCTTCCTCAGATGGATCTAGAAGATCCCAAGTTATATCTGAAGGACATTTGAGTTTTCCTGGTGTTCTGGTATCCATGAACTCAGTAAACGAGAACAGGTTAACTGCTCAATTCTAAACAGTTTTCTTTTTCATTTGCTCACTCATTAGGAGCGTTGATGGCTAACTCAGCATTTATTCCCCATCCCAGAAGGCAGTTATGAGTCAACCACATGAATGTGGGTTTAGAGTCACATGTCTGCCCAGACCAGGTAAGGATGGCAGTTTCCTTCCCAAAAGGACATTAGTGAGCCGGATGTTTTTTTTCTCTCTGACAATTGGCAATGGATTCATGATCATTATACTCTTAATTCCAGATTTATATTTAATTTAAGTTGCACCATCTGCCATGGTGGGATTCAAACTCGCATCCCCTGAACATTATCAGAGTCTCTGGATTAACAGCCCAGCAATAATACTACTATGTTATCACCTCCCTTAGTTTTATTCATGGTACCTTGCCTTGTGAATTTGGCTGCTAGTTTTCTCTACATAATAGTGAACACCTTCAAAAGGAATTCAATGAGAAATACCTTGGGACATCCTGGGGCCATGAAATATTCTATTTAAAACCGAGTCTGCTGTTTCAATGTACTAGTGAATCCAATGACATTTTGCAATGCAGCAACCAGCATGTGATTAGAAAGCAGATTTGTAATCATCTCTTGCAGGAGTTAACCTTGGCTGCCTGCGGAGGACATTTACCTGGCTGCGGCTGTGGTCTCGATTGCTCGGATCCTGAATTAAAGGGGATCTAGGCGGTGCTGCTGAAACTGGTGAAGTGGCAGGCGCTGATGCCCCAGCTGATTCTGATTTGCAACCCTCGGCCTGCTCTGCAGCGTTTTCCTTCCCCTCGGCGATTGTTGCTTGTTGCTGAGGCGCCAGGGTATCCTGTTGCATTTCAGTGAAGGTTACTGACCTCTTTTGCTCTGTCAGAATCAAAAGATCAAGTAAAAATATATCACCTCAACTTAAAATATTTCTATTATTTACATGTTAAAAGAGCATGATTAAGCCGATGGATGCAGGTTATAGTGTTAATTTAAACAATACAACAAATAACTTCATAATATAACTGGAAAACCAGTCTGGTTAGTTTCTCATGCCACAGTATGAATTATTATCCCTTACATTATTCTCCTTTTTTATTGTGTTGTTTTCTTATGCACTTTATTCCAGTCTCTATTTGAGAATCATAGAAACGTATATCACAGACAGGGACTGCAGTGACTGTGCCTACTCTGTGTGGGAACAAATGTGTTAATTTCCACATTTTTGTCCCTTTAAATTCTTCATGATGGAAACGTGGCTTAACTCCCTTTAACAATGAGTGAGAGGAGTGTTTCTGCTCCCAAAACTCTCTGATTCTGCCATTTCAAGAAGATTTTGTTGAGTGTCTCCCAACAGTCCAGACGAACATTTATTGCATTACCTTGAACAGCCTTCCTTATTACCTCTTCCCCATTAGAAGGGCTGAATTAATTATTTGGACATCATTTTTCTTTAGTTGATCCACTGAAAAGACATAACCATTGGCAACCTGTTTCCAGGTCATAATAATAAGAGGATAAATGTAACGAATTTGAATTTGCTTTATTGTCACATGTACTCGCATGAGTTTAGATCAGGGTGGTGCTGGAAAAGCACAGCAGGTCAGGCAGCATCCAAGGAGTAGGAAAATTGACATTTCGGGCAAAAGCCCTTCATCAGGAAAATGTACTCACATGAGTAGTGAAAAGTTTACATGTCGCCACTTACGGCACCATCTTAGATACATAACTACCTAGGTATAGATTCTTGAGGAGAAATTCTAAGGAAAAAACTTTTAAAAAGTAAAGAAATAAAAAAAAGTCCAGCATTACAGACCTTCAAAAGTACAAGCTTATAATAATAAATTACATAAATGAAGAAATAATGACAGAGGAGAATAAATAAAACAGACTAGGAAAGATCTGAGGTAGATAAGCAGGAGGCTGGAAGAACACAGCAAGCCAGATAGCAACAGGCAGTGGAGAACTTGCTGTGTTCTTCCAGCCTCCTGCTTGTCTACCTTGGAGTCCAGCATCTGCAGTTTTTTTTTGTCTCTAGGAAAGACCTGAGGCTGTAGTGAAATGTGTACCATATGACTACTGACCTCTGTGAAGGCATCATAATAAATTCATGAAACAAACAAAAAGAAGAACTGAAGATGGTGGGAATCAGAAATTGCTGGAAAAACTCAGCAAGTCTGGCAGCATCTGTGCTGAGAAAGCACGGATGACATTTCGGGTCCAGTGACCCTTCTTTAGAATAATAAGTGCACAACTGGAATCATAAAAATAACGCGATCCTCAATGAATTCAGTTGCAATTTTTAGATTGGCCTGGTTCAACATCCAACTTATCTGCAAATTTGAAGAAAATTAAATGGGGTAAGGAGGATGCAGAGAAAGACAGCAGAATATAACATGTACCAGGCTGAAAAGTTTACAGATCAATTCCTTTGACTGTGATCATGATTATCATTAAGAGATTGTGAAACTCAATGCTCACAAGGCATTCAAACCAAAATCATATCACAATCTTTTGTAACACACTGAAAATATTACAAACTCTTCACTGCCAATTTTCACTGCAACGCCAGCTACGATTCTCCAAAGAATTGTAGCTAAAATGCGATCTAACATTTGTGCCTTCAGTCTGAGCGTTACATATTCCCACAGAAGACCCGGTAAAGAAGGTAGACACCGTAATGGGCATGGCAGAATCATCTTTCCATTGCATTGCACGTATTATGCTGTGAAAATCCTGTGCCTTTAGGATTTAACTGGTTTGTCATATGAAATATTGCTTTCATCACATGGTATATGAAGCAGCTAGAATGCTCTGAATAATTCTGGTTTCCAACTCCATTCACTTCTCAGGTAACAACTGAATAAAACAAAATTATGGATCTTACCCAATGATTTGGCTTTTGGCTGAACGCTGCGTCTTGTTGTGGACAACCGGGCACCCTGCCGTCCTCTTACTTCAGCTTGTAACTTTGGACGAGAGAGCAGAGCACGGCGTGGCTAACAAAATATCATAATAAACATGAATACTTCCCAAATTTATCTCACCGCTTTCATGAGTTGTTTGGAATTAGGTTGCAAAATGAAAGAAATCAATATTGAGATAGAGGATATTTTCTATTTTTTAAATCTCAAGTTACCATCAGATATGTCCAAATGCAATGTAAAGCTCCCTCTAACCTGTTCCAATGATGGACTGTAATTCAATTTTACATAAATAACCGTTGTCTAGATCTGTATCATCTCTCTTCAAGGCAGCATTTCAACATGATTCTTGCAGTATAATTCTCAACACATGTCTCAGACATGAATCCCTCTCGGGAATACTTTTGCACTTTGCTCAGACAACGTTACATGAGATTTAATTTGAGCAAAGATAAACATGCTTGCATTAAGCTTCCTTATGGTAAGGGCAAGAGAGTTTACTCACAGACAGCTTAGCAAAATATATCACTTATATTTTGCTTTACATAGTGAGTGCTCTGGGTTACAACAAATTAAGAAAGAAAATGGCATTTTAGCTACAATAGGAATAGAGTACAAGAAAAAGAAGTCTTGCCACAATCATACAGGGCTTGATGCGTAAAATTGTGAGAGATTTTGGTCTCAGTACTTAAGGAAGAATTTGCTTGCATTGGATGCAATATAGTGAAGACTTGCCAGGTTGATCCCCGGGATAAAAGTGTTATCTGGAATTTAGAAGAGATGATCTCATTGAAACATTTAAGATACTAAAGGGGCTGTTTCACTTATCTGAGATATCTAGAATAAAGACCACACAGTCTCAACATATGGGACCACTCAGTTAGGACTGGGTTGGGAAGAAATTTGTTCACTCAAAAGGGTTGCAAATATGTGGAACTCTCTGTCCCAGAGGTTTCAGATCCTGCATTGTTTAATATATTTTGGGTGAGAGGGACAGAGTTTGGTCTCAGGAAACCACAAGATCTGTGCAGTAGATGGGAAAGTAGTACGGAGGTTTAAGATTAGCCACGATCATATTCAAAAATGGAGCAGACTCAATGCTATATGGTCCTCTATTTCTTAATTTCTTGTGTTTTGCTCACTGTACTGTGAATTATGCTTTGTCCACTTTACTGTGTCAGATGTTTTGAGTTGTTCTTGCACAGAAATATATTACTGTTGCCATGAGTGATTACTGTATTGTAATTCTATTCAAGGCACCGTTAGTGATTTTTATTGAAGCAAACCAGAGTTTCAGGATGTTAATAGCAACTTTTTGTGATGACTAACATTTCCCCTTCCACTCCTAAAAACAAACCATACGTTATGTTTAGTTTCTGTTTTTCTCAGCATTGCTGTAAAGATCAGAATTCAGTTTCTCACCTGCCGGAGACCTCTCTTTCTGCCCAATGGTTGTTGTATAAGCAGATTTTGCTGCCCAGGTTCACTTTGAACGCTTGCTACCCTGTTAAGCATATTCAATGTTAATTAGATTATAAATAGTCAACTAATTCTTAATTTTTTCTATTCATTGTTATTTTTGTAGTGCTTGTTTCATGTTTCAGAAACTTACTATTACTGACTTAATTTAAGCAAATAAATCATCTTACTTTCAATTTATTGTGTATTATTTTAAAGCACCCACCTCAAACTGCATTAACTCTCATTTCTTTGATACATTCATAGCATCGTTAACTTGGTTCAGATTAATGATTTGTCAGTTGTACTCAAACTGAAATTTGAATAAATATTCATACAAGCAAAATGCATTCCCTTTTGCTGGTAAAATATTTGTATTGCATTTCACCCCAAATACATCTCCTTTAACGTGTGAAAACTCTTGGAACACTGTCAAAAAGAAGATAATGTTGCAATAGTGCACAGATCTAAAACAAAAACAAACACTACTGTTGATTTTTTTTAAAGTGGCAATGGTGGAGGTGTAAACAACTTATTTCTTATATTGTGTAATAGTCAAGAACGTAGGGCTGTTAAATGTCAATAATTCATCACAGTGCAAAACTTTCAATAAACTGTTCTACTAAAAATGATGCTACAAAATGTATCCAAGTTCAATCTATCTTATATGTAGCTGGTTCTACAGATGTAATCTTACCAGGAGACAAGAAAATCACAGATTATTTTGGTTATCTAGTGATAACCAAAATATTCACAGCAAAGAATCCCAACTACCATGTAAACTGAAAATTACAGTATTCAGTCCTGGTTTTCTCCTCAGGATTTCTTCTGAGCATATATTTTTTGCCTCTGAAAGACGACTGGGATAGAAATGTGTTTATGTGGCAGTCTGCCACCAATTGAGGGGAGTGTGCTGTGGTGCTGGCTTCTCATCTGTATGCTGCTGCTGATTGATCTTGGATACTTGATTCGCTGGGGGTCACACAGCTGCCCCAGTATTGTGATGCACTCATGGACGGTCTTGTGTGTCCCTCCATGTAGCTCATATAACTTCAAGATGGGATCTCAGCCTGTTCATATTACAAGTGAAAGGAGGCATTTTTCAGTTAAGTTTGATTGGGCATGGTTAATGGGAACAACGTAGTTGGGTCCTTGGAGGTTTTATTTTCAGTTTCTGAACACAGCCAAGGAGGAGAGGAGAGCCTGGCCAAGTGTGGAGGCACTCTTCCTTTGTGCTGACTTCACTGGCAAAGCCAGCATTTGTTTCCTGTCCTTAACTGCCTTTGAACAGATTGTTTTTTCTCGGCCATTGGAAAGGCAGTTAAAAATCAACCATACATTGTTGTGGACCTGGAGTGAGATGCCGGTCAGGCCAGGTAAGGATAGCAGACATCCTTCCTTCAGGGACACGAGAGAAGGAGGTGAGTTTTTACATCAATCGATGACAGCAATAATCCAACATCATTGATCTCCGCCTCCAGGAGGCCTTTGTCTTAGTCCCCTGCAAAGGAGGCAATACCACCCTGACTACGGCTCACTGGTGTCCCGTGACCTCCCACATACATTCCTGACTAGCTTTTGCTGGCTTCCAGATGGCAGGTCTTAGGTATCTGAAGCAACTGACGTGAGAGTTTCAAATAATGGAAGAGGTGGCAGGGAGCTTCTTATTTACACCATCTGAAGCTTTCAGTTGATATCAAATCTCAATGTTAGGAGTGGGATGCGGGGGTGACTGGCAGGTTCAAAAGGTACAAGGCAGATTTTACCCTCCTCCTAAAAAGCCTCTCGGGTACTAGGTACCATGGGCTACGTCATCTCCTGTCCCACAATCTCAATGATTTCCTCCTGGAGTTCAGCAGATGGCATCTTGGAAACCATCCATCCGCCCTGTGTTTCCTGTGTTGTGTTCGTTGTTTTTGCCTTGTGGGGGAGGGGGGAAATGTGTGTATGTGTGTGAGAAAAAGCAGACTGACAGTCTGATTGTGCAGAATTGTCCTTTGCTGATGTGTATAATAGACGAAGGTATGCGCTGCAAGAGATGGGTGTGATTCTGCCAGATTTGGAAAGGCATTTGTTCATAAGGTGCATGCTAGGTGAGAGTTTGAACTGAGAAGTTGATGATGTACTGGGCATGAGACATAATGCAAATCTACTTTCAGTCACCTTGATCACAGGTCCAACGTCATTGCACTTTGTCAGTATTACCGTCATGCCCTGCGGATGAGACTCTGAGCACTAGCCCCTCTCTCTTATTAATCTGGTACAAGAGGACATCCTGCCACATGCAGAAACATGACCTCCATCCTAGAATCCACCTTGCTCACATGGGCCTCTAAGGCAACACTGCTGAAACATGATTGGAATGAGTGTGAGCCAGGTCACATGTCTCAACTCATCCACAAACAAATCTAATTTCTAGTCTCTCATGCATTCCCACCACTTGCTGTACAAAGCGCACACTACTTTCTTCACATCAGAACAGTACTTCAGCCAGAAATCTGGACAGCATGGTGGCTTAGTGATTAGCACTGCTGCCTCACAGTGCCAGCGACCCAGGTTAGATTCCAGCCTTGGGTGACTGTCTGTGTGCAGTTTACATGTTCTCCTGTATCTGTGTGGGTTTCCTCTAGTGCTCTGGTTTCCTTCTGCAGTCAAAAGATGTGCTGGCTAGGTGGATTGGCCTTGCAAAATTGGCCTGCAGTGTCCCGGGATGTGTAGGCTAGGTGGATTAGCCATGGGAAGTACAGGGTTACAGGGATAGGATGGAGACTGTATGTCTGGGTGGAATGATCTTCGAAAGGTCAGTGCACACTTGAAAGGCCGAATGACCTCTTTTGATCTATGATCCTATAAACTTTTCAAAACTATTGCTTTTCTCTTGTTACTTTTCTAGATTGCTTCCTAACCAGCCTTGCAGCATCAAACGTACTAGAAATCCCTTCTGCATGATGCTCTCTATTTCTTTTCAAGGTCCATCAGTTAATTGGCATTAGAAGCAATTCAGGCCACAGCAATCAATCTTATAACTCTGGGTACATTATGCATTATTTGCTTTTAGACATTGGGTAGAAGTTTCCCCACTTGATCTGCGGTCCAATGGCAGGATTTGCAATAGCAGGAAAAGGTTTGCAAAATCTGAGCCACAGTATTCGCATCCTACCTTTAGTTTAATTGACCAGTTTTGGAGGGTTACGGGGATGAAGGAAGGATATCTACTTAAAGGGACCATGAAGTGCAACAGAATGGTAGCCCAACACTTGAAGTGTTTGAGAAGGCAGAAACTGCAGGAATGGTGAGGAGTCCAGGAAATGCAATCTTTGAATTTCTCACTCCAACTGGAGTTCTGTTGTCTACTACTAAGGATGGCAGTGAGCAGAGCTTGGCCAGAGGAATCAGCAGTCCTTGCAACTTGGAAATGGCTAACCAACTGGATCCAGAACTTTGGAGCATAAGATGGATAAGGAGTGTAACACCTTCAAGTGTCTAGCGTCTGACTTCCCCACTTCTGCATCATCCTCCTGAATGGCATTGCTTAGGAAAACATACTTGCAGCTCCACTTGCTTACATCTTCACGTGAGTGGCATACACTCACATTCATCCTGAACGTACTGCTATCTCACTTCCATACCCAATGCCCACCTTTCAAAGAAATTGACCTTACCAGCCTGTAGATAACGTTCATAACTTCTGCAGAAGAAAGCACACAGCATCAGATTAACGCAGAGACCTGAGTGGTTATGGACAGCTTTCCAGTCATAGTACCTTGATAACTGTTGGCATTACCCAGTTGGACTTTTGCAAAGGAATCTAAAATATGCAACATGGAACTGATGTCGTTCTTCTTGATTATCATGCCAGCTGTTAGATAGAACTGCAAAAGTATGCTTTGACCATAGCTAAGTGCAGTTGCAGGTGAGTTATTTCCAAGAAGTTGCATATCAAGAAATTAGATTAGATTAGATTACTTACAGTGTGGAAACAGGCCCTTTGGCCCAACAAGTCCACACCGACCCGCCGAAGCGCAACCCACCCATACCCCTACATTTACCCCTTACCTAACACTATGGGCAATTTAGCATGGCCAATTCACCTGACCCGCACATCTTTGGATTGTGGGAGGAAACCGGAGCACCCGGAGGAAACCCACGCAGACACGGGGAGAATGTGCAAACTCCACACAGTCAGTCGCCTGAGTCGGGAATTGAACCCGGGTCTCAGGCGCTGTGAGGCAACAGTGCTAACCGCTGTGCCACCGTGCCGCCCACATGTAACCTCTCCTTGAGAGAAGTGCTTTGACCAGCAGCCTCTCACCTGGCCATGCCTGAAGCTCTTCAGTTGCACTGACCAAAGTTTCCCAGCTTATCAATTTCACTGAGGAAGCTCTTTGCATTGTGCACTCGCCTTGCGAGTTGCTGGCAGCTAAAGAAATAGGTGCTGCCCTGGCTGATAAATTCAGAGTTAAAAGTTAAAATGGAAATTAATATCCTGTTTGAATAGTTCATATCAGTCAGCTGCATGGGGGTGTTTCCCTTGCATTCAGCTCTGCCAACAGAGAAGAGGCCAGGATGAGGTCAAGATTCCATCCCAATATCGTATTTAGGGATTTAACTTCTCACACGTGCACATGATGGAGCTGAAGATTCTTTGTATCCTTTGTAATTAAAGTCATATTCAAATTAAAACTGGAGCCTTGAGGCACCCCTCCACTCAGCTGCATTTCTATTAAGTAACTTCAAAGGAAATAAGAGATAAAAGCAAAGGCTGTTTAGTATAGTCAACAAGAGCATTCTACAATGATTATTCTGTGAAGCCCAAAATATCAATGTGGGTTAAAACAGAGTTGGGGACTGCACGTATGCACATAATTGTCTGTCCTGCATAATGCTAGCTAACACATTATTAATGACAATAATACTGTGCAGTAGAACATCAAACATGTTCATTAATTAAGAGAGATAACTGACTTTGCTCTTAACTTCTGATTGTAAGAGAGTCAACGGGAGTGAAAGTTAATTTAGAGCCCACTACCCTGGATTCTTGTTTATTTTCACTATCTTCCTATTTTCTACAGCCACATTCAATTGTATATTTACAAGCATGAATGCAAATAGGGGCTTATATTTAAGTGAAATGATAAAGTCACATTAAGGCCCCTATTTTCCATTATTATAGCTTTACCATTTTCTTATCACAATGTATAAACAAGAACAATGATTCTTGTACTCTCAAATCCGAGGGGTTCTTGAAAGTTCTAATTATGAAGTTTTACATTATTTTGATTTCAAATATCTGATTCATTCATATTTGAAAAAGTTAAAAACAATAGAAATGTAAACAGCCTGAAACATCAAAAGATTTCATTTATTTAAAGAACATTAATGTATGATAGCAAGTAATATATTAGCATCTTGAAATTTCAGTCAATTGCCTCGATATTCCTGGAGCATCTCAGATTTCTCTTTATCAAAAGATAGTCTTGATAAGACATGGAAAATGTATTCAGAACGAACAGAGATTGGTTTTTAAAAGATCTGATGTTTTATTGTCTCTTCCTGTTTGATACTGTTGTGTTACATATTACACCTCCACCTTTACCACCAAGTTTCCATCATAGACTCAATCAGTTAAAAAGCTGGGGGATGTGTGCACGAATGAAGTATATGAGAACATGGGTGGATAACATCCGTGTGATGGAACACTTTCATGACATTTCTGATTTTCAATTAAATCACAGGTTCCACAGAGAGGAAAGAAAAGTGAGATTAAAGACATGTGAATGGCAATATGGTTTTTGTTTGGAAAAATCAAATGGCAACTCAATAGCAAGACTTATTAAATGACAGACAAAAGTGTTATCAGGATTCCCAGCATGTAGATTGACATAAATGCAACATTACACTGTACCTAGAAAGGTTAATCTCAGCAGCCAGCCCCTGGGATTCATCGAGGACATTAGGTTCACTGCAGGGCAGGGAGATGAGTATTTAGGGAAATGAAGCATGCCTTGTCTACAAACAGGGCAATTCATAAGGTGGCATGCTGTCAAACAGCATACACTTACTATACATTGCAAAAAAAACCAATAGATTTAAACAGATTTAGGGACCAGAAATTCAAATCAAGTATAACGCTTAAAATACATGAAAACCAAAACAAATTCTGCATCATTCTCGACAGGAAGAAAATCTCAGTTATTAAACAAAGAATTAATAGGAAATAGGATCAATATTAAGACTGAAACCTGTTTTGCTAGATAACAGAACTTCATTTTCCATTGGGGTTTAAGAGAGAAATTACTTGTGAATGTCTTTAAATTTAACACAAAAATGAACATTCTTTCGTATAAATGCAGCAAAATGAAGTCAAATATTTGAATGCTACTTTTGCAAATGTATGCAATAAAATAGTATGACGTAGGTTTGCATCGACAAACAACTGAACGCAGGTAAACATGAAAAATCAGAAGGTAAAACAACTCAGGCCAGACTTTTAGCACTGAATCACAGAGAAATATTGGTAAAGATTGACAGTGGTCACCTGGCCAGAGAATGTGTGTCACAAAGCTACATAGCATAGAAGTTAGCACTTTACAAAAGAAGGTAAAATGTCACTAACATTGTTCTCAGAACGTTGTTGCTTTAGTCTTCAAAGTAGAGTACACTTAGCAATTGAGATCTTTACAAGAAACAAAACAACAGCTCAAGCAAAAACAGCCTTAAATACTGAACCTGCTGACAGTATATATTTTACCTCACACATGGGATGTGGATATCACTGACTGGGCCAGCATTTATTCCCTGTTCCTTCTAATACCCCATCATCTGACAGGAAATCAAATGTTTTAAATTCTAACATTAATACTACTATCAACCATTGTCACCGGAACAACTGACTTTCATTAATCTCTAAGCATTTGGACATCATTACTGGTCGTCATTTTGATTGTGAATTTGTTAACCACATTCTTCGATTAACAATTAGAAAATGAGTACAAAAATTAAATTTCCCTTATGATTAAACTGACGATCTCCCATTTCAATGAGGATAAAAAAAATCTTTTTTCCTCTCAGATGGTCCTTAGCCTATTAAATTATTTTCCTCCATAGACCAGTGGAGGATCATTATTATTATAGTTGCATAAATTAATCACTTAATAATAAATTAAAAGGAAAAAAAAAGATTTTCACCCAAACGCTATACAAATGTTGATAGATGAGTATTTCCAAACTAGTCTATGTTGGCTTTTGTTTTTGAAGTTCTCAATTGTGTTATTTCTAATGTTATTGCTTGGCCCAATGCAATACCCAACTTGTCCCAAGTCATCGTCAACATCATTTCAATTCAACAGTTGGCTTTGTTTCTTCGAATATGTGAATTCTTGATACGATGTCACATTAATAGGTATACCCACTGCTGATTAAACAGAGCATGACAGTGGGACACACAAGATGCAGAAGAAGTGGGTAGATCATGTTGCAGCTGTACAGGACATTCGTTCGGCTACTTTTGGAATATTGTGTGCAATTCTGGCCCCTCCTATCTGACGGGTGTTGTGAAACTTGAAAGGGTTCAGAAAAGATTTACAAGGATGTTGCCAGGGTTGGAGGATTTGAGCTATAGAGAGAGGCTGAGTCTGTTTTCTCTGGAGCGAAAGAGGCTGAGGGGTGACCTTATCGAGATTTATAAAACCATGAGGGGCATGGATAGGAATAGACAAGATCTTTTCTCTGGGGTTGGGGGAGTCAGCAATAGAGGGCATAGGTTTAGGGTGTGAGGGGAAAGATTTCAAAGGGACCTAAGGGGCAATGTTTTCACACAAAGGGAGGTGCGTGTATGGAATGAGCTGCCAGACGAAGTGGTGGAGGCTGGTACAATTGCAACATTTAAAAGGCATCTGAATGGGTATATGAACAAGAAGGATTTAGAGGGTAATAGGCCAAGTGCTGGCAAATGGGACTAGATTACTTTAGGATATCTGGTCAGCATGGACAAGTTGGACCAATGGATCGGTTTCCGTGCTGTATATCTCTGACTCAAGAGGATTGATACTAAAAGGATGTTTTTCTTAATGGGACAGAGTAGAATGAAGATGAGGAGGTTCCCATTTCAGATGGGGATGAAGAGATTTTTTTCCTCTTCGGGCCATTTGCCTGTGAAATTATTTATCTTCCATAGAGCAGTGGTGGATCATTAATTATTGTTATAGCTAAGTTAAATAGATTCTTGCTTGACAAGAAAGCCAAAGGACATTAGCATTAGATAGGAAAGTGAAAGCTGCAATCAGTTCATTTGTGATCTTATCAAATGGAGGAGGCAGGTTGGAGGGACTAAATGACCTTCTTCTGCACATAATTACCATGTTAAATGAACTGTGGATAACATGGGAAACTTTGCATTCACATTTGCAGACATTTGGATTCTTCATTAATATAAATAAAGATAACTACTTACCTTGAGCAATAGACAGGACTAAATTAATTAAAAAAGAAACAGTCATAATTTCAAAGCTACTTTAGTTGCTTTCCAAGTAAAAGCACATGAAGCTCCAATAAAATCTACATAAAAACGAATTCAATGATTATTTTTAAAAAAATGACAAGGTATTCTTACAATCTAAGGGAGTTGGTATAGAAAATCCCACAATCCAAATGTTTGCTTACTTTGTTGGATGGATTAAGAATTTCTAAGTCTGCCTAACCAGGATGTTGCCAGTAATAGAAGGCTTGAGTTATAGAGAGAGGCTGGATAGGCTGGGACTTTTTCAACTGGAGTGTGGGAGGTTGAGGAGTGACCTTGCAGAGGTTTTTAAAATCATCAGGGGTATAGATAAGATGAATGGCAGGTATCTTTTCCCTATGGTGGGGGATTTCAATTCGAGAAAGCATATTTTTACAGAAAGAGGAGAAAGATTTAAAAAGGACAGGAGAGGCAACTTTTTTTACACAGAGAAGGGTTCACATGTGGAATGAACGTCCTGAGGAAGTGGTGGATGTGGGTACAGTTACAATGTTTAAAAGACATTTGGACAGGTGTTGGAAAACTGGAGATTGGCTAACGTGGTGCTACTGTTTAAGAAGGGTGGTAAGGACAAGCCAGGGAACGATAGGCCAGTGAGCCTGATGTCGGTGTTGGGCAAGTTGTTGGAGGGAGTCCTGAGAGACAGGATGTACATGTATTTGGAAAGGCAAGGACTGATTAGGGATAGTCAACATGGCTTTGTGTGTGGGAAATCGTGTCTCACAAACTTGATTGAGTTTTTTGACGAAGTAATAAAGAGGATTGATGAGGGCAGAGCAGTGGACATGATCTATATGAACTTCAATAAGGCATTTGACAAGGTTCCCCATGGGAGACTAATTAGCAAGGTTAGATCTCATGGAATACAGGGAGAACTAGCTATTTGGATACAGAACTGGCTCAAAGGTAGAAGACAGATGGTGGTGATGGAGGGTTGTTTTTCAGACTGGAGGCCTGTGGCCAGTGGAGTGCCACAAGGATCAGTGCTCGGTCCACTACTTTTCATCATTTATATAAATGATTTGGATGTGAGCATAAGGGGTAAAGTTAGTAAATTTGCTAATGACACCAAAATTGGAGGTGTAGTAGACAGTGAAGAAGGTTACCTTAGATTACAACGGGATCTTGATCAGATGGGCCAATGGGCTGAGAAGTGACAGATGGAGTTTAATTCAGATAAATGCGAGGTGCTGCATTTTGGGAAAGCAAATCTTAGCAGGACTTATACACTTATTGGTAAGGTCCTAGGGAGTGTTGCTGAACAAAGAGACCTTGGAGTGCAGCTTCATAGCTCCTTGATGTGGAGTCACAGGTAGGTAGGATAGTGAGGGAGGTGTTTGGCATGCTTTCCTTTATTAGTCAGAGTATTGAGTACAGGAGTTGGGAGGTCATGTTGCGGCTATACAGGACATTGGTTTGGCAACTGTTGGAATATTGCATGCAATTCTGGTCTCCTTCCTATCGGAAAGATGTTGTGAAACTTGAAAGGGTTCAGAAACAATTATAAGGATGTTGCCAGGGTTGGAGGATTTGAGCTATAGGGAGAGGTTGAATCAGCTGGGGCTGTTTTCCCTGGAGTGTCGGAGGCTGAGGGGTGACCTCACAGAGATTTATTAAATCATAAGGGGTATGGATAGGATAAATAGACAAAGTGTCATCCCTGGGGTGGGGAAAAAATATAAAAGAGACCTCAGGGGCAACCTTTTCATGCAGAAGGTAGTACGTGTACGGAATGAGCTATCAGAGGAAGTGGTGGAGGATAGTTCAATTGGAACATTTAAAAGGCATCTGAATGGGTATATGGATAGGAAGGGTTTGGAGGGATATGGGCTGGGTTCTGGCAGGTGGGACTAGATTGGGTTGGGATATTTGGTCGGCATGGACGGGTTGGACCGAAGGGTCTGTTTCTGTGCTGTACATCTCTATGACTCTGAGTACATGAATGAGAAAGGTTTGGAGGGATATGGGACAGGAGCAGGCAGATGGGACTAATTTAGTTTGGCATTTTAATCGACTAGTTGGACCGAAGGGTCTATTTCCGTGCTGTATGACTCTACGACACAAGAGGATTCCAGGTACATTTGAAATCCAGCCATCCATGAGAAACATCCAGCCATCCATGAGAAACATGCACCACCATACTTTTCAACTTTCACGATAGTCCAAACTCTTGATGAACAGAAAGTGCCCTTTAGGAATGATTTGGAGATGCCAGTGTTGGACTGGGGTGCACAAAGTTAAAAATCACCCAACACCAGGTTATAGTCCAATAGGTTAATTTGGAAGCAATAGCTTTCACAACCACCTGATGAAGGAGCAGCGCTCCAAAATCTAGTGCTTCCAAATAAACCTGTTAGACTATAACCTGGTATTGTGTGATTTTTAACCTTTAGAAGTGATTTTTGCAGCAAGCAAATGTTACTCTGCTTTTGTATTCACTCGTTCTCAAAGTTTGGAATGCTGCTTTTCAGAGGTCCCCTGCTTCAGTTACTCAATGAATATCTCATTGAAAAATTTACTTGCATTATACTAAAGGATTCCCACTAGTTTATAAAGGCACTGGAATCTCTTTAGTGTGACTGTAGTGTGTTTATTAACGATCCAGGTGGAGAAATGGGTTTCAATGGGAAGCATTGGCCACAAAACCAGGCAGTCATCTGAATGACCTCATGTCCACTTGGTAAATTAGCTTAATGGTTATGTTACTAATCAAAAGATTCAAAAATACGAGCTGAGATATTTAAATTCAATGAACAAATTAACCTGGAAACAAAAATAAACTAATATCTGTAATAATGACCATGTAACTAGCACTGGTTGTAAAAATTCAAATACGTAATGTCTTCATCCATCCTTACCAAAATATAGAAATATGGTAGATATTTAATTGCTCTCTGAAATGGTCCAGCAAGCTACTCAAATCATTTAAAAGGCAATTAGGGATGGATTATAAATATTGACATTGCCAGTGACATCATGGTTGAATAAGCTAAGAATGTGAATAGAAATCCAAGTATAAAAGTATCTGTTATTACGAAAAGAAACCATGAAATAATTACAAGCAAAAGCAGAGTGTGCTAATAAACATGGCATGTCTGCCACCATCTGTAGAAGGAAAACAGAGCTAACGTCTTGAATTCAATGACCCTTCTTTAGAATGATGACAATCACTCTCCACCAAGGAACACGGGAACAGTGCACCAGTTAGCCTTGACTTTGCTCCGATATCCAATGAAATCATAGCTGTCTTATAACCTAATTCCACACTTCTATCCTTGCCCCATTTCTCCCAATACCTTTGCTTATTAAATATCTCCTTTAAAAATGACCTTTGGCCCAGCATCATCTGGAACTTGCAGAAGATAATTTCAAACATCTCGCAGCTTTTTTGGGTATGGAGGTACATTCTAAATTCATTCACGGAAGTCTGAGACTCAGAATTTATAGCAAAAGATTATGGTGTCATGCAACTGAAACTATATCACTTCAGCGGTATGACACTAACCTTTTGCTATAAATTCTACAGCTTATGATCCTGCTCCACCGTCACCTGAAGGAGCAGCGCTCTGAAAGATAGTGCTTCCAAATAAACCTGATGGACTACAGCCTGATGTTGTGTGATTTTTAACTTTGTCCACCCCAGTCCAACACCAGCTCCTCCATATCATTTAAAAGAAGAACAGTGAAACCGGCTTTGAGCAACTCGGAGGAAATCCGATGAAGCAATTGAATGAAGATGTTCCTAACTGGATGAACCAGTCAGATCATTGATGCAACTGGAACTTTTCAGCCTATGTTTAAACAAACTTGACCATACACTCACAGACTCTACTATTATTCTCCACATTTAACATGCTTAAATGGAAACAGTAATTTATATAACATCTAAATCAAAGTCATAGAAATTGTTGGCCTCATTACCTGTTGCTGGGCAAAATTCTGAGGCCCGAGTCTGGCTGAGGAGCAGATATGCTCGAGACATGACTTGAAAAGCGACGACGCCCTCTACTACTGCTAGCCAAATATGCTTCCTGTTCACTAACAACGCTAGGCATGCTTACGGTGTCATCTGCAGGGTAGAAAGGAAAACCCATTTAGATAGCTTTCTTTTCCTAATCAAATAGCAATGCCGTGATCCACACATGAATGAAAACATTAAAAAAATAATAAAGCTGGCATGAAACATGCTGGAACCCCCATTAATAGCAGGTTAAGCAATACTTCTGTGCTGAGGCTATAGAAGTTGTAAAACTAGTTTTTACAATTCTTGCATTTTAAAAGTATGAAAGCTTAAATTGCCTTTGTGTGCACTTGGCTTGTGTCAATCTGGTGACAAAATAAGTTGACAACTGTCATAAGTGGGTTCTTTTGTGCAAAATATTCATTTTTCAATTATGGTCAGTGCAGATCATACAAGTCAAAGAGTTTTTAGTCCTCCAATCAAAAGGGAAGGTCACTCATTCGAGATGGGGGTCAGAGAAAAAAATCTGTCCCCAGAAGCAATTTTAGCTCGGAATCTATAGGAACTTTTCAGTTGTACCCAAACAAGGAGTTCCCACTAGAAGTTTTTTCCATTCTTCAATTCTGTCCCTCCTCCCCACACAGATTACCCAGAACACACCATTTCCTGTTTAACACAAACTTTTGTTAATGCAACTCTGTATTCAGTTACAATAAGTTACACCAACATGACATCCAATGTTGTTACCAACCTTCTTATGGGGCTGCAGAATGCTGTTATTTCAATATTTGCACTGTGCACGCTCTCAAGACAAAATGTAATGAAAGCTGAAATGCAAATTTGGTACTTGTAGCACTGCTTTACTGAACAATAAATAAATACCATTGCCACGTGCACAAACACCATGTATTACCTACTATAACCTTGACAAAAGAAAGAAAAACACATGTAATTCACAGAAAAACTTCTAGCAGAAATTACTGACAAATGATCAACCGTAGGTACTTCATATTCTCTCTCTAACTCAAAGTTGCTAAAAATAAGTCTCACCGTGGCCCCAAAGTCACATACTCTTTTAGCCATTGGGTAAAACCCGCAAAAAAAGCTATATCTTTAGTTATCTACTTGGTAGGATGAGATTAAAATAGGGAATGAGTAGAGAGAAAACTGGAAAAGCAAAATACTGCTCACTGCACCGTCCCATATAACTACATCAATATGGTCCAGCGGAAAGCTTACCTGCCACGAAGTTCGATGTCTTTTTGCCACATAGTCGAATGAATCAGTGGGTAGATTTGGAAAGCAGTATTGACATTATGGCCAATATCTATTGCTGAAACCAATAGTACTAGAAAATCTTAATTATCTGGTTATCTTGTTATAGAACCTATGTGTATATTGGCTGGTGTGTTTCCCACATTACAGCAGTGATTACAGTTCCAATGTAATTTGTTCACTGTAATATATGTTGGTATGTCCTGATGTCATGAACCAGACAATAGCACACACATGACCTCAAGTCTTTCTTTTTAGACAGTATCAGCTATGACCGAGATCTATGTATTAAGTCAAGTTGTACTCTATGGTCCATGACTGGATGAATAGAAAAGAACGTGCCTCTAAATGTATTGGTGCTAAACAAATGGAAAACTGATTATACTCTTTAGTAAACAGTGCCCCCCAATTTACCATGAGTCAGAAGTATTCAAACATTAAAATAAGAGTCTAATGCTTGTTGTATGAGTGTTTTGTAAAAGTGGACAGGTCCAGAATCGAGTTGCTCTGTGATACACTTGTAACTCACAACGATAATAAACAGAATGAACTAGTGTAAATTAAAGAATGCACCTGTACATATTGGATTAGATTTTGGCTGTCCTTTTACACTGCTGAATAAGTGCTGGAGCTTCACCTAATTTATCACTTCTGAAATTGACCTCTGACCTCTCAAAACATTTCATTGATGAACTTATCTTCACCGAATAGCATCATGAGCAGACATCCCTGCCTTGTTCATTCACTTTCCAGCTACTGGGGGAGAAAGTCACCTTGCGTAGTTGTGAAACAAATGTCACATTCCACCTGTCACTTGTTATGGCCACCATACATTCAATTCTAATATTGTCAAGGTTATAGGCTAGCTCAGTTGGTTGGACAGCAGAGTGACAGCAACACTGGGGGCTCAATTCCCACACTGGTTGAGGTTATTATTATGAAGGCCCCACCTCGTCAACCTCTCGTGTCATCTGAGGGATGGTGACCCTCAGGCTAAACCACCATTAGTTATCTCTAATGAGAGAACAGCCCTATGGCCCCATAGGACCAATGTGATTTTACCTTCTAGTCAATACAGAGCACAATGGGAACAGTTGACTCATTGAAACTACCCATTTTATGTGTCTGCTCAAGATTTACACCAAGGACTATATATATTAAGGGCAAACACAGTGAGATGATTTCCTGACTTGGTAACTCCCCCCTCAGTCTAAATCCACCACCCCTCCCTTTAGTGACACAGAGTTTTCAGTCATCACTGTGAGGGAGGAACATTAGGAGAAATGGTATGAGGCTGTAGGCTCAAGTCAGGCCAAACTACTCTGAGAGCAAGTCACATTGGGAGAAAAGCTGCTTGGCTCTCTGGGATGTTTTCCCAGTTGCAATATTACTAGATATTCTTCCTCTCCTCTCACACCCTTACTCATTCATGCCCTTGCCATGCCAGTTGATATTTCCACACAGCTACTCATACTGTCCTGTACCACTGAATGTGAACTCATCCAGTGTCTACCATGGGTAGACCTCAGTAGCCAAGGGGAGATGAAATAAACTAACAATTAAAGAAAGGTTCCACACTATACACCTGATGGGGACAAAGCTTCCATTCACAAAGCCCAATCAAACCATTTAAATCTCAGGTGATAAATTTCTCAAAATATTAACTTCCATTTCAGCCCAATTATGAATTCAGAACCTCCTGCTGAGATAATTGTAGGTATTGAAACTTAGACAAGCTGTTCGATGACATGAGGATACAAGACTTGGTGGGGCGGTAAGCAGTGAGCAGGATACAGGTAGATTACAGGTAGATATAGACAGACTAGTCAGATGGAGTGATAAACGACAAATGGATTTCAATTCAGATAAATATGAGGAGACATATTTGGGCAGGATGGACAAGGCATGGGAGTACATTAAAAACAGTAAAACCCTGGGAACCACTGAGGATCAGAGGGACCTTGGTGTACATGTACACCAGTCCAAGAGAAAGGACTGCAGATGCCGGAGATCAGAGTCAAAGAATGTGGTGCTGGACAAGCATAGCAGGTTTTTTTTTTAGATTAGATTACTTACAGTGTGGAAACAGGCCCTTCGGCCCAACAAGTCCACACCGACCCGCAACCCACCCATACCCCTACATATACCCCTTACCTAACACTACGGGCAATTTAGCATGGCCAATTCACCTGACCCGCACATCTTTGGACTGTGGGAGGAAACCGGAGCACCCGGAGGAAACCCACGCAGACACGGGGAGAACGTGCAAACTCCACACAGTCAGTCGCCTGAGGCGGGAATCGAACCCAGGTCCCTGGCGCTGTGAGGCAGCAGTGCTAACCACTGTGCCACCGTGCCGCCCCGTCAGGCAGCATCCAAAGAGCAGGAGAATTGACATTCTGGGCATAAGCCCTTCACCAGGAAAATCAACATTTCAGGCATAAGCCCTTCATCAGGACTGTGCATCACTCCCTCGAAGTAGCAGAACAGTTAGATAAAGTGTTTAAGGAAACATATGGGATTATTGCCTTTACTAGCTAAAGCAGAGAATTTAAGATCAGGGAGGCAATGCAAGAACTGTGTAAAACATTCATTAGTGCGCAGGTAGAGTATTGTGTGCAGTTCTGGAATCCACATTATAGAAGGCATGTGAGAGCACTGGAGAGGGTGCAGAGGAGTTTTACAAGGGTATTGCCTGGGCTGGAGAGTTTTAGGTATGAAGAGAGATTGGACAGACTGGGATTGTTTTCCATGGAGCAGAGGACATTGAGTCAGGACATGATTAAGATGTATAAAATTATTAGTGCAATAGACAGGCAGAAACATTTTTACCTTGACAAAGGGATCAATAATCAGGGACATGGATTTAAGTTAAGGGACTGGAGGTTTCGAGGGACTGTGAGGAAAACCTTTTTCCAGAAGGTGGTGAGAATCTGGAACTCACCACCTGTAAGTGTGGTAGATGCAGAAATCCTAATAACATAAAAGAAGTATTTAGATGTGCACTTGCAATGCCCAGACATGCAAGGCTATGGGTCAAGTGCTGGAAAACAGGATTAGAATAGTTAGGGTTGTTTTTACCTGTGACAAACTCAAGGGGTCTAAGGGTCTTTTTCTGTGCTGTAGACTTTTATGACTTTACGACACAATATTAGCCTTTTGTGAAATTAACAGATGCCTGTCAAAGTAAGCAATCCAGCAGAGGATTTTTTTTAAACAATCACTGACAACATCAGCCAGTACTTTTCTACAACCTAAAAAAAGAGACAAAAAGAACTTGCGATCATGATTTTAGCAGACTTTATCTCCCTTTCAAGAGTCTTTATGTCCCCATAAATTTGTGACTTCCACACTGCATTTTAGCACCCAACACTGAGTACAACATAGTCTTGTTAAGATCAGGAATTCCCCCTGTGTTATTCATGCACCATTTCATTTCTTCTACTGGCAAAAATAGGGTGTCAAAAATAGGGGCAGGACTTCCACAAACTGAGACACTTACCATTTTTAAAAGCCAGCAGATTCTTCTCAACTCTCTAAAAAATCCAGTCCTAATTCTCACAACAAGCAATGAGCAACATTTTAAGTCAATTACCACGACATATCAGACATCACACCTCAGACTAACCTGCACATTACGTCTTGAGACTTTATATGGACACATAGAACATAGAATGTTACAGCACAGTATAGGGCCTTTGGCCCTCGATATTGCATCAGCCCTGTGAAATTAATCTGATGCCCATCTAACCTACACCATTATTATTCATATGTATGTCCAGTGCCCATTTAAATGCCCTTAATGTTGGAAACTATTACTGTTGCAGGCAGGCCGTTCCATGCCCCTACCATACTGAGCAAAGAAACTACCCCTGATATCTGTCTGAAATCTATAACCCCTCAATTTAAAACTAATTCCCCTCGTGTTAGCCTTCACCATCTGAGGAAGAAAGCTCTCACTGTCCACCCTATCTAACCCTCTGATTATCTTATATGTCTCGATTAAGTCACCTATCAATCTTCTCTCCAACGAAAACAGTTTCAGTCCCTCGTCCTTTCCTTGTAAGATCTTCCTTCCATACCAGGCAACATCCTAGTAAATCTCCTCTGAACTCTTTCCAAAGCTCCCACATCCTTCCTATAATGCGGCGATCAGAACTATAATCAATACTCCAGGTGCGGCCTTATCAGTGTCTTGTACAGCTGAAGCATGACCTCGTGGCTCCAAAACTCAATCTCCCTACCAATGAATGCCAACACACCGTCTTAACAACCCTATCAACCTGGGTGGCAATTTTCAGGGATTTATGCACTGGACACTGAAATCTCTCTGTTTATCTGCACTATCTGCACTATCTACACTAGCCCAGTACTCTGCATTCCTGTTATTTCTTCCGAAGTGAACTACCTCACACTTTCCCTTATTAAACTCCATTTGTCACTTCTCAGCCCAGCTTTGCATCTTATTTATGTCCCTCTGTAACCCACAACATCCTTCAGCACTATCCACAACTCTGCCTACCTAGGTGTCATTTGCAAATTTACTAACACACCCTTCGATGCTCACCTCCAGATCATTTATGAAAATGACAAACAGTAGTGGCCCCAAAAGAGATCCTTGCATCACACCACTGGTAACTCAGCTCCAGGATGAACATTTCTCATCAACCACTGTCTTCTTTCAGCTAGCCAATTTCTGACCCAAACCGCTAAATCACCTTCAATCCCGAAACTCCTTATTTTGTGCAATAGTCTATTGTGTAGAATCTTATCAAATATCTTACTGAAGTCCATATACGCTTTCAACCAACTGTTTTGTCACCTTCTCGAAGAACTCAGTATGGATTGTGAGGGACGACCTATCCTTCACAAAACGGTGTTGACTATCCCTTATCAAATTATTCCTTTCCAGATGATTATAAATCCTATCTCTTATAACCTTTTCCAACACCTTACCCGCAACGGAAGGAAGGCTCACTGGCCTATAATTACCAGGGTTGTCCTGACTCCCCTTCTGAAACAGGGGAACAACATTTGCTACCCTCTAGTCTTCTGGCACTACTCGTGTCAACAATGATGACAAACATCGAAGCCAAAGGCTCTGCAATCTCCTCTCTGGCTTCCCAGAGAATCCGAGGATAAATCCCATCCAGCCCCGGGGTCTTTTGTATTTTCAGATCTTCCAAAATTGCTAAACGTCCTCTTTGTCAGCCTCAATCCCATCTAATCTTGCACCTGTATCCATATTCTCACTAACATTGCCCTTTTCCAGTGTGAATACTGATGAAAAGTATTAATTAAGCGCTTCCCCTATGTCCACAGATTCCATACACAACTTTCCACTACTATCTTTGATTGGCCTTAATCTTAGTCTAGTCATTCTTTTATTTCTGATAAACCTATAGAAGGCCTTAGGGTTTTTCTTGATCCTATCGGCCAACAACTTCTCATGTCCCCTACTGGCTCTTCTTTATTTCCACTGGTTTAGATTTCTGATTTATATGCAAACAGGTTTTTTTTTGAACAGTGCACATTGCTGACTGAATTTTTTGTCTAGAATTTTCAAGTAAAGAAAAGCTTGCTCCAAATCAAATTTGTAGCTTTCAGTGTTAGTCATCATGCTCCTTATGTGCAAGGTTGGACGGAAATTTTAATCAGGTTTGGTTGAAATTCTGAAACTTGTTGAAAAGAATTACACAGGCAAAGAATTTATTGATTGGAAATATTGCAGAATACAGAGGTGCATTCAACCTTCTAACAGGCACCATTTGAAGACAATTTAACTTAGACCTCATGTTGCATTAAATACAGAAACAGCATCTCATGCTATTTTTCATGGCCGAAAGGAATCGCGATTGTTGAAATGAAAGAAGTGCAAATGATAATCAGACTGTCATGTTCAATCTAATAAAAGCAAATATCATGCAAATTGAATTGAAGCAGTTAATGACAAATGCTCACTTTCACCATCCTCCTCATCAGTCCTGCTTAGTGTGTCCTGAGAGGCCTGATGAGAAGGTTGGCTGTCCTGCTCCCACACAGTGCCTGTCCCCGTGTTTGAACGAGACATGGTGGCCAGACTCAAGCGGTAAGCTGATGTGGAGGTTCCCACAGTGCTGATGGAAGGTTTGCCTTGGTATGCTGCAAAGATATAATGAACAAGTTATGTGAGACAAATATGGCAATGCAAGATTCTGATTAGAGTCTTAGTACTTTCATCAACTGCAAGGCAGTAACAGGAGTATTGTAAAAAAAAATGATCAGAAAATATTAGTAAAATTCATGGGAGAACTCTCGACCATTTCTATCCTCACTATATAGATGAGCGAGTTGACAATGGGAAATGTCTACAGTTTGCATCAAGGGATGATGAGGGACTTCTAGCTAGAAAGAAATCCCAGTAGCACAAAAAATGATTTTAGCTTAAACATTAGCTTTTGTTGATACTTGTTTCATGTGGGCAGGTTTATTCGGTCCCGTGAAAAGAAATAAATACATGCTGTGACAGCTCATCTTGCTTACTTCCTAATCAGAAAGCATTCTAATAGCAATAGTGCAGAAATCAATGGCTTGAACTGTGCTACACAATGGAGAGAGGAGACAATTCATAGCGTGACAAAATTTAATGACACGCTGAGGGAAAAGGATGTGTACTTAAATGCAAAACTCGATGTATAGGTGATACTCATCGGTGCCTTCACGTTAATGCTTGAAAGTTTAGAACATTCTTCTTGTCTAACCAGAAATATATTCATTGAAATTATTTATCATTTAACAACTGTCATTTCAAAATTTAAATTATGCTATTGTTATTTTATATTTGTGTACAGAACATCAAACATTCATACATTGATTTTTCTATTATTTGTGAACTTTGAAGGGTACTAATCTTTTTTAGACTTTCATTGGAAAATTCATTTACAGTAACACAGATCAATGCAAACTAGATATATGGGGTCAATTCTGCAGTCTTGTTACAGTGCTGAGAACACTATTCTCTGTCTATCATGTGCTTTACATGTCCAAATGTTTAAAATCAGGCCAAATAAATTATTGTGAAACCCTGTGCATGTTTGTGTGTTCTATTCCTATGCTATTGACCAATGTTGGAAATTGGATTTTTTGAATAATTGAAAGGTTGATGGGAAAAGTTAATGGGATGTAGGCACTTAAAGGCAAGTGATTGCATGGGATTGGGTGGCTGGGTGGGTCAAGGGGTAACAGAGCAAAAAGACATGCCAGCCAAGCTTAATGCTGTGCATGATATCTGCATGATCTAGAAACAAATGCAATAGACAATGGCTTATCTTATGGAATTAGCAAAGCATGATTCCCCACAGAACCAGTGTCACATACATGCCCCTATATTCCATGCCACAAATGTTATCCGCCAACCAGTTCCACATTGAGTGCTCAGCTATGTTAAGCCTTCACTCAATCTTACAGATCTTTCATTGCATTCAGACATTCTCACACTTCAGCTCAGTATATACTCTCAAATTGAAACTTACAACTGAAAAGACTTTACAGCACACCCATCTTCCAACAACTTAGCACATTAAGCTTTGTAACATAGACATGATAATTCAGGATAGGACTTTAGACTGTTAATACTGAATTTAGCAGTGGCTTTTGGTCTTGGAGAACTATTGTAGTAGAGTGATATTAGGCAATGCTCTTACATCATGTCTGAGAGCAGGTCACAGTGACAGGCTATGGTGACTGACACATCAATCAATTGCTTGATACAGACATAAGCAGCACATTAATTAATATCATGGTGGTGGGTGGACACGGGCTTTACGGTTGAGAACCAACCACTGATCTAGCTGTCCAAGTGTTATAAGCTGGTTACAGATGGCAGAGCTCAGCAACTGGCTCTTTGCTGGTTCTCTGCAAGCTGAGGCAGTCGTTAACAGTCACTGGCAGGTAAGTTTGCTAAGGTCCACGGATACACTGGTGTCTGCTGACTGTTCTGCCATGCTTTCTACCTTTCAACCATGTTGGTGAAGCACTCTTCAATGCAGTTTTATCTTATGCAACAAATAATCATCAAACTGACGAGCCTTTGATGAAGCTAAGGTAAGTAAATTTCAAGACTCCAAGTTTAGCAGTTCATTACATTACAATACATTAGAAAACAAATACTAGGCCAATTCATCCAATTCCAAGACCGTCCGGTGCCCATGTTGCAACTACTCTGCTAGCATGTTACCGCAGAATTGGCCCCAGTGAACACATGTGGAAAAATGTATCCTTCGAAAAGGCATTCTCTGATTAATTCAACCCAAGGAGATCAACACGGTAACATCACCACAGTATTGCTAAATATCCTCAGTCTTAGACAGCCCAACCAGAGATTGATTTAAGTGGCAAATTTAGGATGCGTGTCCACTGTGATCGCACTGTGAGAACATATTTTCTTGGTGTGGTAATCTACAGTGAAAGAAACTTACTTGCTTAGACTACCATTACCTGATCCACTGTGCACGGCCTCCTTCAGGATTTTTAATTCACTGTGAAACTCAGCAACTAGTGAGCTCTTGCAGAGCGGTCTCGGAATGAACCGGCGCTCGAGCTGGTCCACAATGTGATGTCTTGCAGTCATTTCTTCATGATTTTCTGCTGGTTGACTTAACAGCTGGAAGGATTCCAGAGAGGAAGAAAAATAGAAACATCTTTGATGCGGAATCTCTAGGAGTCTTTCCTACTTAAGTGTTACATTTCTAACCCTTCTGCAGCTCTTGTTGAAGAATAGCTATTCTCAATTCAGGTGCAAGCAGATGATTTTAAACTCTGACAAAGTTCCTGCAATTTGCCACAGACTTGTACAAGCTCACTGAGCTTTCAGTTATTTCTCTTTACCTCTAAAGAATGCTATAGTTTGAATTTAAAATCCTGGATGTAAAAACCTAGAAAGAAGGGTGCATTACAGTTTCCTCAGCTGCTGATTTCATAAGAAGGGCCACAAACAAACTTATTGACTCACTAAACATCGAAATTTAGCTCTTGGCAAAGCCAACACTTGCATCGAGAGCTTGCGATTTTCCTGATGAAGGGCTTATGCTCGAAACGTCGAATTCTCTATTCCTGAGATGCTGCCTAACCTGCTGTGCTTTGACCAGCAACACATTTGCAGCTGTGATCTCCAGCATCTGCAGACCTCATTTTTTACTCGAAGATTTTGCAGTTAAAAAGGTACTGACAGCTAAAGATTTTAGAACCATCTAGCTGCATTTCTAACCTTGCAGTGGTTGAGGGAGTACATTTGTTCAATCATATGTAAAGATGTGATAACGGAAGCAGTCCAAGGAGGAGCAGAGAGCTGAGGCAAAGGATATCAGATACTAAAGGATTGAACAGATCCTGTTTGAGCAGATTCAGCTTCAAATGGCTGCAATATTGGGAACGCATAGGCATCACAGAATTACAGGGCAAAATACCAGCCAACAGGTAGCAAGAGGTCACGTCTGAAACAATCACCATACATTCTATTTATTTCATTCTTCTTGGTACATTTTGATTGAAATCAATGCAACTGCTACTAAGGTCATAACATTTTAAACATATTTTACATTCAGCAAAACTGAACCTTCCAGAACTACTGCAACATATTAAGAATATTGGATTGGAAGTCAGGCACATGCACAAAATTAAGTCTCTCTTCCAGCCATGAATTAATCATAGTTGGCAGTTTTCTTAACTGCACTTATTTGCAGACCTACAAGTAGCTATACAAATTAAACTGGCTCTTTAGCTTAAATTAACTTAAAAATATACGTAGAAAATTTAAATTATGGCTTTTGGTTTTATTGATAAATAAACAGACTAATGTTTCTCAATACAATTGATTAGTTTTATACATATTTACTTTACATGCAAATTTTAATAATTTAAAATCATGTTATTCAGTAGTGGAAAATCTACACTTTTTGCAAAAAGTGCATTTTTATGATAAACCTATTTTCAACAGTTTTTCTTCAAATTCTAGCAATTTTTGAAGATAGATGGAAACTTCTTTCAGCAAATCTTTTAAACAAAGGATCACGATTTTAAGTACTGCTCAATTTGCATTGGATTGTGGCAAGGTTTGTATTCATCAAAATGCAAATTAAGTTTGTGATACTCAGAGGAAAGAAATACCTTTCAATATGGATACAAATTTCGCAGTAATATACAATTAGGTCTAAAGTTGAAATTCATTTGGTCTGTGTATGTTTATAACAATAATGATTGAAAACTTTGCAGAGCATTCACAAATTAAATGGATTCTGCAGCTAACAAGCTGAGGCAAATTTAAGACTTCTTTTTCGCAAAATGGATTTTTAAATGTTCCAGAA
Organism: Hemiscyllium ocellatum; assembly: GCF_020745735.1. Lineage (NCBI taxonomy): Eukaryota > Metazoa > Chordata > Chondrichthyes > Orectolobiformes > Hemiscylliidae > Hemiscyllium > Hemiscyllium ocellatum. The sequence continues at coordinate 90,721,429 of NC_083407.1, read as the reverse complement.
ATTTTCTTTACCTTACATTGGATAAAAGGGCGCAGAAGAATGAAGATAGGGATTCTTGTTCTCACGATAAAGTCAATGAAATCCCACATCGCCAGACCGCCAACTTTCCGCAGTGCCATTTCTTTAACTTGCAAACTAAGTTTGTACCACTGACTACCCAAATGACGCTCAAAGCAGACAAGGATCACCTTTAATGCTAAAAGGCAAAGGAAGATTGCAAGTAGAGAAAAAAATAGCAAGTAAATAATATGGCCATTACAGATTTAATTTTGTCTAACATACTTTGACACTAAATTAAATAAATAAAGCGAAACAGCTACTTCACTTATGAAAAGCAGCTAGAAAAGTGACAAAATTCAGAAACATCAACCTTTTTCCCTTCATCAGAACTCCTGTGATAATGCTTAGACCATGTGGTTATGCAGCTAACAATGGCCAAGTGAGTACTTTTATGTTGGCCTCTCTAAATTCTAAACAGATCCATTTTCTTGAATACAACTAAGTGCTTTATACACAACAACTCAGTAATATTTACACTATAGAAATGGTGGATTAAATTGGATATTTCCAAAATCTGGAGTAATAATTACTCAATGAATGACAAGACACCAGGAAGTTCAGAGGAACAGAGGGATCTTGGGGTACTTGTCCATAGATCCCTGAAGTAGCAGGATAGGTTAACAGGGTAGCTAATAAGGCATATGGGAAAGTGGCTGTTATCAGTTGTGGCATAGATTATACAAGTGGGGAGGTTATGTTGCAGTTATACAGAACTTTGGTTAAACCACAGTGTGCAGTTATGGTCATCACACTATAGGAAGGATGTGATTGAACTGGAGGAGGGGCAGAAGAGATTTCACCAGAATGTTGCCTGGGATGGAGAATTTCAGCTACGAAGAGATTTGGATAAGTTTGGGTTGTTTTCTTTGGAGCAGAAAAGGTTGGGGGTTGGGGGTGGCACCTGGTAGATGTGTAAAGGATTATGAGGGAGCATAGAACAAAGAACAATACAGCACAGGAACAGGCTCTTCGGCCCACATTTTCTGTGCTGATCACGACACCATTCTAAACTCATCCCATTTACCTATACGTAGTCCATTTCCCTCTATTCCCCACCTGGTTCTGGTACGTTGTCAATGTTAAATACCAACAATCTATCATATACTTCCTATTTATCAATTTGGAATCCTTATAGTAACAGAGTTACCCTCTTTGTGACCATGGTCTGTGTGTCATTCACCTTTTCGGTAAAGACAAATGTAAAAAATTTAATTTCATACCTCGGCTATATCCCCCTTCCTCTATGTCTAATTATACCTTTTGGTTCTTAATCAGCCCTATTTCTCCTTTTAGCATTTTGTTTTACTATTTATAGGACAATGACTTTGGAATTCCCCATTTTGTTAGCCATCAGTCCTCTCTGACAATCCCTCTTTGTTTCTCTAATATGCTTTTCCTCTACCCTCTGAACCTTCAGCATTCTTCGTGCTTCTTTGTATCTTTGTATATTTGTGACCTAGCCTCTGGTAAAACACACATTTTCTTCTTTAATTTCTAACTTCTTGTTCTGCCAGGGATTCTATATTTGTTTGTCCTTACTTTCCCCTTTAAAGCAGTACAGTTTGACTGTGCCGGAACCATTACATTTTTAAATGTAGCACTTTGTTCATCTTTGTTGCCCGCCAAGCTTTGGTCCCAGCCTCTCTGGCCCAGCTCCAACTTCCACCACCAAAGATTGCTCATCCCCAGTTAATCATTCTTATTCTGGATTGCCTATTACCCCTTTTCATCAGCATCATAAATATCCTGATACAATGATCACTGTCTCCTAAATAATCCCCCATTTCATTTGATCTTCTTGATTCACCTCATTTTCAAAAACTAGATCCAATAATGCATTGTTTCCAGTGAGACTGGACACATCTTCCATCCTACAGTATGGTAACAGGCCCTTCGGCCCAACAGGTCCATGCCGACCCTCCAAAGAGTAACCCCCCCCCACCCTATATTTATCATTGTCAATGCAACTAACACTATGGGCAATTTATCATAGCCAATTCACCTGACCTGTACATCTTCTGGATTGTGGGAGGAAACCGGAGCAGCTGGAGGAAACCCATGCAGACACTGGGAGAATGTGTAAGCTCCACACAGACAGTCACCCGATACTGGAATCAAACCCGGGTCCCTGCCGCTATGAGGCAGCAGTGCTAGTCACTGAGCCACCATGCCACCACAACACTGTGCTGTTGGAAATTTTCCTGAACACAATCCAGGAACACTCAGCCATTGTTCAGTCCATACAAAGTCAAACAAAGTCCGCATTCTATAATGTTTGCATTTCTTTACAATTTCCCCACAGATTTGTTCTTCTACATCCTTCCCACTAATTGCCCACCTATAGTTTAGACCAAGCATTTTTGTTCCTTAGCTGTAGCCAAATTTGCATTACAGTGTCTTTTTTCACCAGCAATGTATTGGTTTCACCAATACCAATACTCACTCTACCTTTTCTATTTTTATGAAACCTTGGACTCAGGAATATTTACCACCCAGTCTACCCTCCCTTGGATCATAACCCATCACCACAACATATTTCCACAAGGTAATTTGGGCCCTTAACTTCCCATTCAGATACTGTACAAGTAAAAGCTTCATGTCTGAATTCATTCATCCTCAGCCTCTGGTATCTCCCAGTACCTTTGTATTTTATTAAATCTTCCACCAGTATCCATCTACTGAATCTCCCTTAAACTCCACACGTGCAATCCAACATGCTTTTCCTCCGCAATGGATCCTCCATGTTAAAATGGCAATCAATCCCACATTCTCCTTTTGGAATATCCTAACTTTAGTCATAAGTGTCAATCCCTTTCATTTGTTTCAAGCTTGTGCAAAAACTCATTTGCTAATGATAATACGCTCTCCGACATTACCTAAGTAAGCTGCCTGACTCGTGGATTCCGCCAACCCTTCCCGCCGAAGATCCTTCCCAGCATCCCCTGGGGTGGAGCAGTGGGCTGGAGAGTTTTCCAGCATGAAGTTCTTGCTGCGGGAAGTGCTGATTATTCGTGGTGGGAGGAGGATATTGATTACGGTCTGTAACAGCAGAAAAACCTCAGGCTGCTCCAAATTCGGACTGTCTGGATCACAAAGGAAGAATGTTATTGGAGGAAAACAAAACTTACAGCAATCTGACAGCTTCTTGGACAGCAAGACCATTCACATTACCAGTATCATTCCAACTCAGAAAGCTACCAGTACGGCTTTGACTTAGCTGTCAAACTTTGAGTAGAAACATTTCATAAGAGAATGGTTCCCCATATCTTCAATATCATTTTGCTTTGTATTCAATTCTTCAGGCTGATCTCCTACAGCTTGGAGGATGGTTGACCTGAACCTCCAGACCTTGGCACACTTCAGTTGATATCAACAAACAGGAACTATGACCTGGGCTTTCATGGAGTTGGAGAGACTTTGAGCAGGGGTGAAAATGGAGACCAGAGTTCAATTCACGCATTCCAGTCCCCAATTGCCAGAGTTTCAGATTTTCACCTGAACATTTTCAGGTTGTGGTTTGGTTTGGGTTACTAGCCCATCCCTGGACTCCCAACACAGTCAGCTCCATTGCAGATGTTGGCATGTCCAAGTCCTCCGGAATATTCACGGAGCAGGACCAGCTTTTCAGTTATGGTGCCCAAGAGATGTCTTGGACAGTAATCTGCAGAAGACAACCTTTTGAAAGCTAGGTTCAAACGTTTTATCTACGTCGAAGTATGGCTTCCTTACCCTTCACAGCTCCTCATTCTGACATGCTAAAACATGGCCTGCACTCATCTTCTCATGGCCTTCATGCCCCATATCCCAAGGTGCGTCATTTACCTGACCTTGGTATGGCCCCCCCCATTTGGCCTGTGATCATTCACCCACTGCACACTGCAAAGAAGCAATGAACCCGATAGTAACAATAAGACATATTAAAAAATCTTAAAGATTGTAATTTATTGAAAACATTCTTAAAGAATTTCTAATTTTTACTGCAGACTGATAAATGTGTCAATAATCTAGATACCAACTGCAAAAACTGGGATCCCCTGGAAACTACTATCCTGTGCATATAGATTGATAAATTTTTGATGTCACAAGGAATTAACGGCTACGGGGAGAATGCTGGTAAGCGGAGTTGAAATGCCCATCAGCTCTGATTGAATGGCGGAGTGGACTCGATGGGCCGAATGGCCTTACTTCCACTCCTATGTCTTATGGTCTTATAAACATTATGCAATTGACAGAGGAGATCAGGAATTTGGAGATATCAAACAAGCAATGTTTTCTCTAGGGTTCAGCTGTTTCAACAGTCTATTGAACTCTCTGCCAATTTTCATTATACATTCTTAGCTAGAAATTCAGTCATCCATTGAAGTGAAAGTTGCTAAACCTACCAACGAAAAGCAGGGAAGCCTGAAAAGTTTTAATATCCCTTAACTTGAATTCTAATGCTCTCTGTCTGTAGGGACTGGGATGGTGTTGATGTATTAAATAACGCTTTCTCCAATTACAAGACATCTTTTTTGAGTGTTACTTTGGATTTTATTTTGTTTTACCTTCTGCGTATTAAAAATGCTAATATATCCAATATGTTTATGATGCTTATTGAAGAAACAGACAATATATTTTAGGAAAACAAAGCCAGCCAAAAAGCACAACTTTGTGTTATTAGCAATTCCTGGAGGTTTGTTGATGGAAATTTGTGCAACTCCCAGCAAAATTCCTTTCTATTTCCATTTACAACCTGAATAGGAGCCAGATGTGCAAAAATTACTATTCTTCTTTTATATAAAGTAACAAACCTTTGCTCCCCGTTCCAACTGTTAGCACAAACGGTATCAGAAGATTCAGGAGCATGCCTTCCCTCCTTTCTTGATTAGTAAACGGGGAAATCACATGACTTAATGGGAAGTCTTCTTTCAAAGCCTCGCATGAGGAAAAAGAAAAGTTCGTTTTAAAAGATCCTACATTCAAACAGCTCTACAGCATACAGCTCTACAGCATACAGCTCTACAGCATACAGCTCTAGAGCATACAGCTCTACAGCATACAGTTCTACAGCATACAGTTCTACAGCATACAGCTCTACAGCATACAGTTCTACAGCATACAGCTCTACAGCATACAGTTCTACAGCATACAGTTCTACAGCATACAGCTCTACAGCATACAGTTCTACAGCATACAGCTCTACAGCATACAGCTCTACAGCATACAGTTCTACAGCATACAGCTCTACAGCATACAGTTCTACAGCATACAGTTCTACAGCATACAGCTCTACAGCATACAGTTCTACAGCATACAGCTCTACAGCATACAGCTCTACAGCAAACAGCTCTACAGCATACAGCTCTACAGCATACAGCTCTACAGCAAACAGCTCTACAGCATACAGCTCTACAGCATACAGTTCTACAGCATACAGCTCTACAGCATACAGCTCTACAGCATACAGCTCTACAGCATACAGTTCTACAGCATACAGCTCTACAGCATACAGCTCTACAGCAAACAGCTCTACAGCATACAGCTCTACAGCATACAGCTCTACAGCATACAGTTCTACAGCATACAGCTCTACAGCATACAGTTCTACAGCATACAGTTCTACAGCATACAGCTCTACAGCATACAGTTCTACAGCATACAGCTCTACAGCATACAGCTCTACAGCAAACAGCTCTACAGCATACAGCTCTACAGCATACAGCTCTACAGCAAACAGCTCTACAGCATACAGCTCTACAGCATACAGCTCTACAGCATACAGTTCTACAGCATACAGCTCTACAGCATACAGCTCTACAGCATACAGCTCTACAGCATACAGTTCTACAGCATACAGCTCTACAGCATACAGCTCTACAGCAAACAGCTCTACAGCATACAGCTCTACAGCATACAGCTCTACAGCATACAGCTCTACAGCATACAGCTCTACAGCAAACAGCTCTACAGCATACAGTTCTAAAATAGTCACGTTGGACTCGAAATGTTAACTGTGTTTCGCTGCCAGCAACTTGTTTCTACTTCAGATTTCCACAAAACACAGCATTTTGCTTAAGTGTATAAAAAAGGGAGCAGGAACTCTTTTAGTGCAGTGGTAGTGACTGCACCTCTGGGTTAGGAGGCCCAGTGTAAGTCCTCCCTGCTCCATAGATGTGTCATAACACATCTGAACAGGGTGATTAGAAAGTACCTAAAAAGGGGCAGTGCCATGGTTGGAACCACTTCATAATCTTGCAACAAACCCAATGTTTAGTTGAATTTAACTTAAATGCTTACCAACAAAATAGCAATATCTGGGATAGCCAGACCGTGGTTTTCTCTCACTCTTTATTGGGATCAAAGGAAGAAATAGTAATGTAACTGATGCAATGTGAATTTGATAGACTGGACCATTTTACTTACTATTTAAAAAAAAAGAAAGATGCTGGAAATCTGAAACAAAAACAAAGAGTGCTGGAAAATCTTCACAGGTCTGGCAGTTTCTGTGGAGAGAAATCAGAGTTAACGTTTCGGGTCTATTGTCTCCTCTTCAGAAATGGGTCCAATTCTGAAGAAGGGACACTGGACCCAAAATGTTAACTCTGACTCCTCTCTACAGATGCTGCCAGACCTGCTGAGATTTTCCAGCAATTTGTTTTTGCTTTCTATTGACTTCACTGGAAAGTAAAATTCGTCAGAGTATAAAATAGGCCATTTTTTCAAGGATAAATTAATCAAGAGTTGTTTGCCCACTGAAACTTGTTTAAAAAAATGTTAATTTGCATCATGACAGAGTCTTTTAACATTTGATATCTTCCAAGATTACCAACTGGCTGAGTAAAGGGTTTTATTTCTGGTTTACCACATGCACAGTACTTTTTAAAAGAATATTAGATGGATATTTGTGCCCTAGTTAATTCTCTATTTTTCAAGAGTTCTCACAGAAGTCATCATTAGCTCAATATTTTTGAACACAAAATTAAATAAAATCTTTAATCAAAACAAACATTTCATTTGTTCAACTGATTTCTCCATTTCAAGGTGTATAGATATTTACTTCTGTTGAAAAGTCTCTAACCATTGAATTGAAATATCCAAAGAACTCTTCCGACATTGTGCGCTTGTTTATACAACTTGTTGTTTCGACTGTCCAATAATTTTGGTCCTGGCTGTAGTAAATACTACTGGGGAATTAAATTTAAATTAGGTTCTTCCAATCTCCCAAAATAAACTTGGTGGAAACTTAGGGAAATTGACAAAATCTGCATTCATGCCATATTTCCAGCAGTTTGTGGGAAATTGAGACATTGGGAGACTTTTCTCCACTGCTTTCCTAAACCCCATCTTCCCTTCCAGCAACCAGGAAGTTTCTCCTTCATGACCTTAAGCAACAAAATAAAAAATACCTGAATCTGTAATGCGACGAGCCTAACAACAGCTGTGCTGAAAGGTAGCGGTGGAGAAAGATATGGACTCAAGTGCAGAAGAGGCAGACCATCGGCAACACTGGAAGGTCCAACCACACCCATTACCTGTAAATAAGAAATGAAAGAACTTAGTCCTCCCTGTAATGATTCAGCTAGGCTACATTTCCTTAAGCCTCCTGCTATTTTTGTTTAATCTGTTTCTCTAAAAATCAGAGCATGTATTCTTCATATGTTTATTTCCATCAATGTAATTGGAAAGCAAGCACTTCAACACCCTATTTCTTGTTTAGGCTTAATGCATGAAATTATTTAACTCACTTTTAAACATACTGAAATTTCATTTTTGCAGTCTATTGTCAACATTTTTATCATAAATCAGACTCAGCTACAGAATTACAGCTGGGTCAGACAAATCAACTAAGGCCCAGAACTTATTCCTTATACTGAGGACACTATAATTTGTCTCAGTAATCTGATATTAAGGAGCGGGGATTTCCTACTCCTGTTCATTAACCAGTAACTCCAGTTGTAAATGATTAGAAGTTAGATGAGCCAATGCATTGTACAAACAGGAAGCAAAATTATGGAAATAATGGAGGGAAGAGAAATGTAAAAAAATATCAAACGTACCCAAGAGGACATTGTTACAACTATGGTAGTACCATCGTTATGAATTTTCTCCCCCTTTTCCCTCATTTAGATTATGACTCTGACTGGATTTGGATTCTGTGGCAGTCAATTAGCTTATTTTTAAGATATTCACCTCCTGCTGCCTAGAAAGCTAGTGGCAATGATGCTGAGGTCCTCAGTGGGAGGTGGACCAGGCTATCTGCTGCATGCCTTTGTGGCTCCTCAGTGTGGCTAAGGGTATTTCCCACTTCTGAGAGGTGATGACAAATCAGAACTGATCAACTCTTCAGAACCAGCAGTGCCACTTGGACCAGTCCTGGCACTTCAGTAGACACTGAGAGGAGGATCATTAGGGAGCCCCAGAATGGAGCCAAGTGAGGTGGGCCCAATCATAGAGGCCCTGGCAGAGGTGAGTCAGTGTAAAAATAAGGAGAGTGCCTTTACGGAGGGTCAGCCATGAGGCCAGTGGGTCCTTCAGATTGACGCAGGGTGCCCAAGAAAGGAGGTACACCCTTTATGCCACTGTCATATCTGCCATGATGCTCCATGTGCTTGCTTGCAGGATGCCATACCCACACGCCACTGGAGTTAAGACAGAAGCTGTGACTGAAGTCCATGAGTAGCCCATATGTGGTCATTTAAAGCCCTTAACTGGCCTTCAGGTGGGAAATTTATTCTCAATTCTAATTACCTGGAGCTTAGTGGGGAGATGTCAGGAAAGGGATGTGCTTTCAAACCTAAGTCTTACACCTCATTATACAGGACCCCTGATGCGGAGCTGAATGTCAAATTCCACCCCTGTTTCACCTGATATTTCACCACACCTAGATTTCCAGCAAGAATTCTGCAATGGCATTCAGGAGCATTGAGCATGGGTGAATTTTTCCTTCCCTTTCTAGATTGAAACCAATCATAATGCTATAGTATTGACTGGGACATGAATCTGAGACTTCAGTCTAAATTTTTGCAATGATGGAGAGGGTCTCCAGCCTAGACAAAATGATGCCAGGGATCTGATCTGAGAAGCCCACCTTGGAACATGATGCCCATGATTTCCAACTGGGAGTGGATGGGGATTGAAGCAGAGGTGCACTTTATTTGCACAACTGTATGGGTTGAGGAAGCAACTGCATACGTTAAAGTACAAACTAACTCAAAACTGATCAAAGTTTTGCAAATGGAATGTCCAAACATGACTTGTTGGCTTTAGACCTTTCAGGAAACAGTCTAAAGATGCTGGAGTTCTTTGAAGGATATTGTTTCAAAAGATTGGGAGAGATCAAGTGCCCTTTGAGATTACTAAAAATAATTAAACAATTGTGAATAAAAAGGTAAATCAACTCATTATAACTGTCAAGCTGATTTGTGCTGTATGACTGGTTCCTAACCAGTCATTACAGTAGGGTTTCTGTCTATTTTTGGTATAAGCATCCAATTGTTTATAAAGTCTTCCAAGTGAGCATTTTGCATAGGAATTCTTGCATTAATTGGAAGTTAAATAGTTGAAGGTAATTAAATGTAGTGAATTAGTTTTAACCAGTGGGAAGGTGTTTTCTCGCCCCAAGTGGTTCACTGATAGATGCTTAAGAATATTACATATTCTTCTTTATCTCAGCATTGGTTCTGAGATTCTCTGTTGTTGGATCCTGGGTTTTACAAACATGGAAGATGTATGAGTAGAGAGAAGTTTGTGGGGTCAAGAATCAGTATGAGTTGGTAATAAGTTGGTTGAATGGCTATAGAGGTGGATACAGGGGCACAATTTGACATGGGGGGAACGAGCAGGTGGCAGGTGACAGCGTGGATGACAAGTCGAGTGTGTGGGAGTGGCACTGAGATATATTGATAATGATATTAATGGACTAATAATCAAGAGACTCTGGTGAATGTTCTGGTGACAGGGCGCAGTGCATCAAAGTTACATGAAACTAATAACAGATGGAATTAGTCTCATTATAGTAACCATGCCAATTATTAAACATTTTTGTGATGACAGTATAGTTTTAAGAGGTGTATTTTGTCCTGGTTTGTTTTTCATGAAGGTTATGACAGAGGTGGTGAATGGTCTGCTCCAAAACCAATTCCTGAAGAAGGGCTTATGCCCGAAACGTCAAATCTCCTGTTCCTTGGATGCTGCCTGACCTGCTGCGCTTTTCCAGCAACAAATTTTCAGCTCCAAAACAAATAAACAGAATGTGTGGCCTTGGGCTTTTTTTTATAAAGTTAGAGGGCTTTTAAAGGGTCAAGCTCCTTCGGAACCAGTTTTTTTTTTGTTTTAGCCTTCAGTAGCAGTTGCTGGGGTCTTGAAGCTGAATGTGGAAACTTTTATTCTTCTCCCTGTTACAGCTAAAAGCTGGGGTTCTCTTCCTGCTGCTAGAATTGCATGTGAAACAATCTATTTTACCGAATTTGCTTTTGCCAAGGGTGTGTTTACGGGATGTTACTATATTGGAACATTTAATTAGTAGTAGTTAATGTATATTATCTTGCTAAGCATTTCAATAGTTACAGTTCAACCAATTATTTTATTTTTATTGTGTCTGTATTTTAATTATACTATATGAATAAAGTGCTTTGATTTCAAGTTGGTTGGTTTGATCAATCAAATTGCATCTGGAATACAAAGCCTTACACTTACCTTTAAAATGAGAACAAGTTAGGGTCTAGACTGTCATCTTAACATAGTTTGAGGGGCTTGGTCTGGTGCATAACATGTTGTTAAAAACAATGTTGGTTCAATGTTGTCTATCTGGTTCACCAACGTGGTTGCCGCTTAACAGTCCTCTGAGCTCGTTGAGCAAGTGATTCAGTTCAAGAGCGATTGTGAGATAAGTAACAAATAGTGATCTCTCCAATGCTTGTTTGTCTCCTTGATATGATACTGTACAGAACCAAACTGTGTTTGTGACTAGATATCTTTTATGAATAAAGTATATTTTGGAAATAAAATTGATGCTAGCCTTTCCGGTGATTCTCATATTCCATGAAGGGGCAATGACACTTGAACAGCTCCTTTGGCACTGAATGAAAATATTGAAGTTTGACAGGGATTGATTCAATTTTAATGTTTCCCAGCTACTCACCAAATTGACACAAACATTAATCAATGACCTGAGATGTGGCAGGAATGAAATGATTGGCTGCCTTTGGAGGGTGATACAAATGCCTTCAATTAAACTGCTTGCGGCTTCCCACTCCACCTGGCGCCTGTAGAAACATTAGAAATCAAACAGCATCTGACAACAATATTTCAATGTTTATGTTAAATTATTCTTTGTACAACTATAGCCACAAATTTTTACAAGTCTTGATTCTTAACAAATCTGTCACTTTTCACAGTAACAAAATGTATGCAAATTGTTGCCTCCAACTGGCTACAATATCATTTTCTAACTAGAGCAAATCAGAATGCATTAATCAGCTGACGAAAATATAAGAACTAGAAAGTTATTTCCTGCTGGTTTTTCCTGCCTTGACATCCCAGCCTTTCAAATTGAAAACTGATCTGCAGACAAATCTTCACTGAGCAACAGCAGTTAACAGAATGAGTGGATTTCAAACTCTTCCCACAGAAAATGCATTTTGTACTCTTGCAGACTGCTTGAAGAATTGTTCAAGATATAAGCTAACTTGTTGCTCTTTAATACATCGGAGCACATGTTAACATAAAACCCACTTCCACTCAGCAGAATTTTGTTGGGGGAAGGCATGCTGTTGAGCTGTGGGTAAAGGAGGCATGCAGAGTAAAGGACTACCTGCCACATATGTACATAGGAGGGTATGTTACTGTCAATGGAAAAAAAACACACATGATGACAGGCATGATAATGATGAGACTCTAGTAAAGGAGCTCTAGCTTAGACCTGGTATGGCTGTTTTTAGTTAGCTTCATGTTAATAAATAGTTGTTCAAAAACACCCAAAAGTCTAGCTATATCTTTACCTTGGAGTAAAACACACACACATTGTCTAGAATCCAACTCAATGATATTAGCTAATGGCACTGGGGAACAAGGTTGGAACAGCCCAATGGCCAAGTCAGCACCAAAGTTAGTGCCACGGATAAAATCTTGTAACCTCCTAACAAACCCATGGTACAGACAGATGCTCAGAAAGAGAAGCAAGCCAGCAATGAGTAGACTAAGAAATGGCAGATTTGCAGAAACAGATTGGTAAGCATGGATTGAAAGGTTATCTGAACATGTAGTAAATATAGATTTGAAGTTATAATCAGATCAGCTATGAACTTATTGAATGGTGGAATGAGGTTTATGAAGTCAAAGGCCTATCAATGCTCCTAACTCATGTGTTCACATGTAGCTCAGTATTTGTATGTATCTTAAATGAGGACCAATTTTAAACGAGGAATCAAGTGAGCTCAAAGGGTTCATGAAATAACTTTAGTGAGCAGAATTAAGGAGAATCCCGAGGCCTTTTATTCTTACATAGGAAGCAAGAGGGTAACCAGAGAAAGGGTTGGTCCACTAAAGGATAAGGAAGGAAGGTTGTGTGTCGAGCCTGAGAAAATAGGTGAGATTCTCAATGATTACTTTGCATCGGTGTTCACTGAGGAATGGGAGGTGATGAATGCTGAGATCAGAGATAAAAGTTTGTTTACTCTGGATCACATTAACATAAGGAGGGAAGATGTTGGTTAGGCTAAAGGATATTAAGGTGGACAAATCCCCAGGGCCGGATGGGATCTATCTTAGGTTGCTGACAGAGGCAAGAGAGGAAATAGTTGGGGCCCTGACAGATATGTTTGTAGAATCCTTAAATACAGGTGGGGTGCCGGAGGACTGGAGGGTTGCTCATGTTGACCCCCTGTACAAGAAGGGTAGTAGGGAGATTCCAGGTAACTACAGACCAGTGAGCCTGATGTCAGTGGTGGGAAAGTTACTGGAGAAGATAGGGAGGGATAAAATCTAATTATATTTGGAAAGGAATGGGCTTATCAGTGATAGGCAAAATGGTTTTTTTTGTGGGGTAGATCATGCCTTACCAACTTAATAGAGTTCTTTGAGAAAGTGAACAAGTTGATGGATGAAGGAAGGGCGTTTTATAAGGTTCACCGTGGTAAACTAATGGAGAAAGTGAAGTCAAATGGTGTGCAGGGTGTTCCAGCTAGGTGGCTAAAGAACCGGTTGAGCAACAGGAGACATAGCGTAGTAGTTGAAGGGAGTTTCTCGAAATGGAGAAAGGTGACCAGTGCTGTTCCGCAGGGATCAGTGCTGGGACCACTATTGTTTGTAATATACATAAGTGATCTGGAAGAGGGTATTATTGGTATGATCAGTAAGTTTGCAGATGACATGAAGATTGATGGAGTAGCAGAAAACATAGGAGACTGTTAAAGAATACAGGAGGTTATAGAAGGACTGGAGAGTTGGGCAGAAAGTGGCAGATGAATTTCAATCCAGGCAAATGTGAGGTGATGCATTTTGGGAAGTCTAACTCGAGAGTGAACTATACTGTAAATGGAAGGACCTTGGGAAAAATTGATGAGCAGAGAGATCTGGGAGTTCAGCTTCATTGTATCTTGAAGGTTGTTGCATAGGTGGATAGAGTGGTCAAGAAGGCATATGGTATGCTTGCCTTCATTGGACGGGGTATTGAGTATAAAGTCATATTAAAATTGTACAAGACTTTGGTTTGGCCGCATTTAGAATACTGTGTACAGTTCTGGTCGCCACATTAACAAAAGGATGTGGACACTTTGGAGAGGGTGAAGAAAAGGTTTACGAGGATGTTGCCTGCTATGAAGAGAGGTGAAATAGGTCAGGATTGTTTTCATTAGCAAAAAGGAGATTGGGGCGGACCTGATTGAGTTTTACAAAATCATGAAGGGTATAGACAGGGTGGACAGAGATAAGCTTTTTCCCAGTGTGATGGATTCAATAACGAGAGGTTATGCATTCAAGGTGAGAGGTGAAAAGTTTAAGGGAGATATACGCGGCAAGTACTTTACAAAGAGGGTGGTAGGTGCCTGGAATGGGTTACGAGCAGAGGTAATAGAGGCAAGCATGGTAGATTCATTCAAGGTATTTCTGGACAGATGCATGAGTAGGTAGGGAGCAGAGGGATACAGATGTTTAGGAATTGGGCGATAGGTTTAGACAGTGGATTTGGATCGTCTCAGAATTGGAGCGGTGAAGGGCCTTTTCCTGGGCTGTAAATTTTCTTTGTTCTTTGTATGAAATGCGAAAGTACAACTTGATCGGAAGTGGTTTGGCTTGAGATGCAACACTCTTAAGTTTCATATAATCTCAGGCTGAATTTAACATTGATTAAAACAATGCATTAGGCTCGACAGACTGAAGCTGAAAAACAGAACTAAGTCTTCATTAGAGATGAGAGAGAAATCCCATGGAGGAAGCATTTGAATCTGTGAGGTGCAAGAATAAAAGCACATCATGTCAGCAGCCAGAGAAGTATGAAGAAAGAATGGCAGATCCCGTCTTATTGTTCCCACACAGGCTTAGACAGAAGGCCCACAGGCCTGAACTGCCTGCAGGAAAATCAGTCATTTAAAATCTGTATGTCATTTCGATAAACTTTTAATCTCAAAGTAAAAGATAGAAGTCTTTAAAGAAGATACCATGCAAGAAATCAAAGAATAGAAAATTAATATCATCTTTCTTGGAGAAATTGAGGAACAAAAGTGTAAGTACTGGAGTACTACAACAAAATTCAATTGACATTATTAATTTTGAAAAGCACTCTGTGCATGCAGGTGAGACAGATTTGGTCAAACAAGTGTCATTGTTGACCATCATTGCAACCATCATCATTAGATCACGAGATCAATGAGTGATCAAAATGGAGATCAAAGGCTAGCTAACAGTAAGGCTGAAGTACAAAGATAGGAAAATGTTCGAGACACTATTATGTATATAATAGCAGAAAAATGGGCAAATTGAAAACATTATACCACATCACCTTCAGAGCAGATATAAAATCCGTGGTTCCATTTACACCAAGAAAAGACATGCCCCACATACTCCTGTATCGAGTCAGTAGTGAAATTGAGGCGATTCTTCAGCAAGAAGATCTTTAGTCAGTTAATAGATCTACACATTGGTGTTCTCATAATTCAAATGATTAGATTCCCTAAAGTGTGGAAATAGGCCCTTCAGTCCAAACCAATCCTCCAAAGATTAACCCACCCAGACCCATTTCCCTCAGACTAATGCACCTAGCACTATGGGCAATTGATCATGGCCATTACATCTGACCAGCACATCTTTGGACTGTGGGAGGAAACCAGAGCAAACCCAGGGAGAATGTGAAAACTCCACACGGACAGTCGCCCAAGGCTGGAATTGAACCTAGGACACCCTGGTGCTGTGAGGCAGCAGTGCTAACCACTGAGCTACTATACTGCCCCAAATGGATCAATCAGAATTTGTGTAAACATTATTCAATTGAATGTGGACATGGAACACAATTGTTTGAGAATATAAATGAAATATCAATATCTTTTACACAAGTAAGTTTCTTGGCAAGTTAAATGTTTAATACTTTAAAAAATTCACTGTTGACGCTCAGTACCTAAATTTGAAGTGATGTTGAGGGAGTCTCATCCTCTGACACATCCTCAGCTATGACCAAGGACACAAGCCATAGGCCCTATTCCAGACCTAGGCTCCTGGTCTTCAACCTAGTCACTGTGGTTCCAATCCACAACCAGAGCACCACAAGCCTCCTCACGCCTTGGACTCGGTTATTGGGCCCTAATAAACCTCCTGTTCAAGTTTCAGGTCCAAACCGACTCTCTTATGGAACTGATGGCCTCAGTCTTCCTCCCCTCTTTTGTTTTCTCAAAGCATAAAACTCATCTCTTTCCTAGCCTCCTCTGGTTCTGAAGGGTCATACTGGACTCAAAACATTAATACTTTTCACAGTTGCAGCCAGATTTGCTTAGCTTCGCTTGCACTTTGCTTTTACTTCAGATTTCCAGCATTCGCAGCACTTTGTTTTTCTTCTGTAGGATTAGCATGGATCTCTGCATTAATGGCAACTTTACAGATGAAAGACAAGTACTTTGGAAACTGGATCAGAAATCTTTCTTGCCTCTATTAACTTCACTCATCTAACACTGAATTCAACTTTGTCCTTTGTAGTTGTGCGGCTAATTTCACAATCCTATCTTCTCATTGGTTAAGGACACTTTTGCTTGTCCGATATACTCAGATCTCAGACGCACCATTTCCCTCACTGTTGTAGCTGTCAGCTCTCACATTCAACAAGTTGTCATGAAAACAATATTAAAATCTGCTGTTCCAATTAACAGATGTTATTCGATCACTTGCAACACCATAAATCTCCTCAATGTTTAGTAGACGAACATAAATTACCTTAAGGTTGGCATCTTGTGAATCTTATTAAACATCCGATCTAATCTCTTTAAGATTAGAATGAGAGCTGGCCGCACAGCTTCTGCAGTCCAGTCGGTGATTGGAAGCATTTCCATGATGTATCTCCGAAGCCCATGGCTCTCCATTGTTTGGGTGTCATATGGTGCAAGTTTTAGAAGGGAATGTGCAATTTCGGCCAACCTAAGGTACAATTAACACTAAACTTATTCCAGAAGGACAAAATACAATAACTACAAATTCTGAAAGGAACTAGTTATTTCCATAAAAAGCAACCAATTTCATTTGTGGTCCTCAAACTTCAGGGTAACTGTTCAGATCATCAAAGACATTTGTAGACATCATCAGAACCCAGAACTATTCTGTCACTTCCTATTTAATTACTGATCAAGGAATGATCTGTCTCAGAGTGTGTACTATACTGAAGGTTGTGAAACAGAAGAGATCCCTGGTCCTGCCCACATGCCAAAGTTGATGTTCTTAATTTCGCCTGTCATTGACCTACACTCCACGGAGACACTAGCCATTATTTAGGGCCTACAAGTCACATTTGCAAGTCATTATTGAAATGGAACATTTGGCATTGTACTAGCCTTTTGGCTCCAAGTACTTCATTATACATGAAATCCTTCAGTAGATATCTGTCTTCCATCATTACAGGGAATGTACTCAGACCAGGGAAGCTCCCTTTTCTTGAATTGAGAGTGTCGCCAGAATTATGATTTTTTTTCCTCCCATAAAATGCTCAGGACAAGCAATGCTAAGAAATCTGAAGGTGGCAAGCTTAGAATATGTAGAACAGACATAGTATACCTCATATGTGACTTCACATCAAGTAATTCAAGAGTGGTAACCCTTGGTTCTCCAGCCATATTCTGAAGAATTTTCAACCTAGGGCCGCAGTGCTTGAAGAATTCAGTGCAAATGTTTAGTACAGACTCCCGAGGCCTGCGAAATTCCTCTCTTGCTATACGCTCATCCAGTTCTTCAGTTGGCAGACTCTGACCCTCTTCTAACAAATGAAGGTTATCTCTGCGGAAAAGTAAAAATATTCTTTAATTCTAAAATAACGTGAGAAATTTCAAGATTGCCTGTAATCACCAACAATTTTCACCCAACCAACTGGCAGCTTTGAAGTCAAATTCCTGCAATTATCTTTATGAGAAAACAATCACAACAAGGGTATGCACCTTCAGGGTAGCTTACCAACTTCTTGGGACAAGTCACGGTGGACAATGACTTGATAGGATTTGCAACCATGTTCCCAGAACCTGAGCCTGTGGGTTGCTAATCCAGTGACATGACACTCGGTCATTATTTCCCCCAAATAGGTCTAAAATGTGTGCTCACCACGTGTCAAGGTGGGTAGAAAGAGATTGGACATGAATCAGCCATGATGCCTTTGAATGGAACAGCAGGACTGAATGACCTGCTCCCATTCAGATGTTCCTACAATCCAAACATGCTCAGAATCAATGTTCCAGTGACAATTAAGAAACCCAAATATTCAGGTTTCTGGTGCCAGGCAGGTCAGGGTGAGGCCATTTATATTTCAGACGATAACCAACACTGGTTTTCACTGTAATGTAAATGGATCTGCAAGATTAGAATTCACATTTTACGCCTCAAGGATTACATTCTTCTGACTAATCCTTTGAAACAAGGAATTGATGGTTGTGAGCAATTGAAAATAATAAAAAAGATAGACAACCTCAATTCGATGACTTACAGTGTGTAAACAGGCCCTTCGGCCCAACAAGACCCATTCCCCTACATTTACCCCTTCGCCTAACACTACGGGCAATTTTGTGGGGCCAATCCACCTAACCGGAGCACCTGGAGGAAACCCAGGCAGACACGGGGAGAAAGGCAACTATTTGTGTGGAGTTTGCACAGAGGTGGGAATTGAACCCAGGTCTCTGGCGTGTGAGGCAGCGGTGTTAACCACGGTGCCACGGTGCTGCCCATATGATTGAAATAACTATTTGGTCCGTTGTGCCTGTAAAAGGAGCATGCAAGAGTTATCACGATTTTTCCTGACCTCGTATTGGCCCCTCCAGACATGGCGTGGTTGGCTGTTGGAGCTCCCCTATGACCTTGGTCGGACCTGCTCATTTGAGGAGCTGTCATTGGTCTGCACCACAGTTCATGAAGAAATAAACATGCAATTTGTAAATAAAATGTCCTGCTTAACAAATATTGCTTGATCAAAGCAACTACAAAGATTAAAACAGAGGCTCATTTTAGACAAATTGTTGTACTAATGTCCTTCAATCAGTTTCATGCGTTACATTATTCAGGCTGACCGCTGTATCTGCGGGTCCGCTTTCTGCAGTTTCAGTTATCGCGGCCCAAGTATATTACAGGAACGTTCCAGAACCAGGGGCCAAGGGGATGCTGGGAAGGAAAATTTCCCATTTAAATGAACGAGTTCGCAACTATCTGCGGTTTCGGGCCTCAGCAGTAGGTCTTGGAACATATCCCCCGCAGGTACAGGCAGGGGACTACTGTACTGAATAAGGGACAGAGCAGGCCACTAAAAACAGTGGAACAAAATGTATTGCTGAAATTTTCATCTAAAAATCCACCTCTGTAACCGATAAATGCTAACAAAGCATTAAAATTTACTTTGGTAGGACAGTGACATTGAATGCCAAAGCAGCCCAAGAGAAGGCTTAATAAATTACCTGGTGAGAGATTCAACACTATATAGTAGGGCTTGTAAGGATGTGGCTAGTGAAGCAATAGCAGTGATTTCATCCCGTGCTGCGGATGATGACTCCAATTGAATGGTTTGCTTCTTCAGTTTCTGCAGGTAGCAGGGAACCAGTGCCTCTAGTACCATCAGCATTTGAAGACTATGGCATAAATAAGAAGCATTAGAACAGACAAAGCACTACCGGGCAATAGCAAAGAAAATCCAATTCTACTGTGGCAAACCATTTTGTTAAAAAATTATGCAAACATAAAGGGGCTAAACATTTGATCTTAGTCGTGCAAAGTCAGGATTGTTCCTCTGGGCAACCTTAGGTGGTGAGGCCACAGCTGGTGTATTATGTGCAGTCGTGGTCACCACATTACAGGAAGGACATAATTGCGCTGAAGTGAGTGCAGAGAAGACTTATCTCGTATGTTGCCAGGACTGGAGAACTATAACTACATGGAAAGATTGGAGAGGTCAGGGTTGTTTCCCTTGGAACAGAGAAGATTGAGGGGTGGCATGATTGAGTTCTACAAAATTGTGAGGTGGAGGAAGAGGAAGAACTTGTTTCCCTTGGCAGAAAGTTTAAAAATCAGGAGTCATAGATTCAAGCTAAGTAGCAGAAGGATTAAAAGAGACATGCCTCTTTACGCAGAGGGCAATGGGTGTCTGGAATTCACTGCCTGAGTTGGTGGTGGGTACCGAGATCCTAAACTCATAAAAAGCATCTGAATCTGCACCTTAAGTAAAGTCCAGGCTGTAAGCTGCAGAGTTATGGGCCATGTACAAGTAGTTGGGATTAGAAAGGGCTTCTTGGACAAGAAAGGCTGAGTGATCCCCATCTGTCCTGTCTCATTTTTAATGGTTTCTAGGTCTATGTCCACAAATGAAATACCCTTACCACATAACACAAAATTAGACTGAATTAAAATTTCACTCATAAATGTATTGATAAGGTAGGGAAGAGAGAAAAAGTGGCAAAATTCTACATGAACATGAAGTAGCACCTATTAATAATTAAAACAGAAATAATGACCATACCTTAACGGCTGTGAGATTAGATTACTTACAGTGTGGAAACAGGCCCTTCGGCCCAACAAGTCCACACCGACCCGCCGAAGCGCAACCCACCCATACCCCTACCCCTACATATACCCCTTACCTAACACTATGGGCAATTTAGCATGGCCAATTCACCTGACCCGCACATCTTTGGACTGTGGGAGGAAACCGGAGCACCCGGAGGAAACCCACACAGACACGGGGAGAACGTGCAAACTCCACACAGTCAGTCGCCTGAGGTGGGAATTGAACCCCAGGTCCCTGGCGCTGTGAGGCAGCAGTGCTAACCACTGTGCCACCGTGCCATATTAAAGAGCAAATTAACTGAATGAGAAATACCCCAGTGATGTGAAAGACCAGCTTGATTTCAGGCCCACGTGATGAAAAAAAAGCACCTCATGTAGATAAGATATTTAAACAGATTTAAGATTTAAATGGATTTAAGAACAGCTTCTTTCCCACTATTATCAGAATTTTGAACAGACCTCTAATTCATTAGAGTTGATTTTTCTCTGTACAATCTGTGTAGCTGTAACACTATTTTGCATTCTGTTCTATTACTCTGATGTGCTTAAGTAAGGTATGATTTATCTGGTTAGCATGCAAAACAATACATTTCACTGTAGCTCGGTACATGTGATACTAATAAATCAAATACTAGAAAGGCTTGGAGTAACAAGAACTACAGAATATAAAATTTATGAAACAGTGAGTCTATTAATTCTACTAATCTTTAATAGGAAAGTTGTGAGACAATATTGAAAATACAGCATAGATCAACACCAATAATTCTTGCTGGGAGAAAATAGAGGAAGACTTGAAAAATTCAGTTCCTTTCCTTTAATAGTACATCATGATGACTGACAGAGCTTGGTCAGGATGGGATATATTGCTGACTATTTACAATCAGTAAGGGTTTAGAACAAGAGGACATGAGCATCAGATGAAGCATGAGTTTCATGTTGAGAACAGGTGAAGCATTTACATGGAGGTTTTTGGGATTAGGTAAGTGGTTGAAGAAAAGAAATATGGGAACAGGGTTAGGACATGGGTTCAGTGAGGCTCACCTGTTGTACACACTTTTATGCATTTTATGCAGAAAGCAAATGTACAAGAGAAAAAATAAATAAAAGAAACCCATCAGTTAGGTTTTAAACCTATTGTCTGGACAACGGAGCTGGGCTGTTTTTACAATGGGTGGCTAATCTGCCATGCTAGTGTTATACCAAATTGAAAATCTATCAGAATCCCATTACATCCTATCTGGAAGGAAAAGGGGCAACAGTAGAGACATAAAATCAGAGTGCAAAATTGACAACAGTCATTAAAAATGTAAAAGGAGACAAGTACAGGATGGCTCCCAGCTATCCAGGAGTGATTACCACCTGATTCATACTGAATATTAATGACAAAAATCTAAGTGTTCATCACATTATTAACATTGCATTTCCATACCCCCTACTGACAAACAGCTGCTGTTTGCTGGAATTAGCAATGGTAAATTGAACAGGCACAAAAGTGAGCAGGGGTCCAATGCAAGCAATGTTACTTCTGCAACCTTCCATATTAGAGCTTCAAAACCAGGCAACACTTGCAGAAGTTCTCAGCAATATAACTGGCCACTATTCTGGTTGGCTCTCTGTGTCTGTACACATTGCTCAACACTTTAAATTCTGATCATTAAATTAAGTTCTTGAAATACTGGAAAGTCTTTTGTAATCCATTTGAACAAAACATGCTGCCCAGAAGATCTATGTTTTTATTAGCATTCCTTCAATTCTCTTTGATTTAACATAACTTAATACTATACATTTAATAATACTACACTTGTGTTGAGTGTGAAATAATAAAATTAACCTGAACCTTATCAATCCCTTTGTCAGTGTGGTAATGGTATGGTCTTTCATATGAAATTTCTTTCTCATTACTAACAAAATTACATATTTGCCAGGTTGAAATTCATTAAAGCATTCAACTTAATATTGTTGAATGACAGGAATTATTTAAGGCAAGGGTCAAAGTTTTACTGCAGTCGACATCGTATAGCCATCTTCTGTCTTATTCCAGTTTTAAGATGTACACTTTAAGGTTTTAAGGTGGTTTGGTAAGTAAAGTGCTGAAAGTGGAAGCTGAAAGTAACAGTGAGTGTGGCAGGGTATCTGGGTGTTTGGTGAGCAATGAGATAAACAGTGAATCTCAATGAAATTCATGCATGGTGAAATAAAGAGGAAAGCTGGAAAATCTCAAACCTTTCTGTCAGAGTGAAATTGGTGAAAATCACAAATTTGGAAGTCCCACCCCAGAAAGAGTCATTTCTGATTTTTGTGGGGACAAGTGTGGTGTCAGGTTAGCTTATATCGCTGCATGGCTTGTGGAGGTAGCTGACCATTTAAATAACCAGCTGCCCCACATCTAAGTTCTGTTTTGTAATCCACACTGTCTGGAACCTAGATAATAAGGAGCAGACCAAGTGAGAACATCTGTTATATAGTGAATTTATTTTGGATTGTCATAGTGGCCTAACCAATGACCTGTACAGCCACAACATGACCTCCCAACTCCTGTACTCAATACTCTGACCAATAAAGAAAACATACCAAACGCCTTCTTCACTATCCTATCTACCTGCGACTCCACTTTCAAGGAGCTATGGACCTGCACTCCAAAGTCTCTTTGTTCAGCAACACTCCCTAGGACCTTACCATTAAGTGTATAAGTCATGCTAAGATTTGCTTTCCCAAAATGCAGCACCTCACATTTATCTGAATTAAACTCCATCTGCCAATTCTCAGCCCATTGGCCCATCTGATCAAGATCCTGTTGTAATAAGAGGTAACCTTCTTTGCTGTCCACTACACCTCCAATGTTGGTGTCATCTGCAAACTTACTAACTATATCTTTTATGCTCACATCCAAATCATTTATATAAAATAGTGGACCGAGCACTGATCCTTGTGGCACTCCACTGGTCACAGGCCTCCAGTCTGAAAAACAACCCTCCACCACCACCCTCTGTCTTCTACCTTTGAGCCAGTTCTGGATCCAAATGGCGAGTTCTCCCTGTATTCCATGAGATCTAACCTTGCTAACCAGTCTCCCATGGGGAACTTTGTCGAATGCCTTACTGAAGTCCATATAGTTCACTTCTACCACTCTGTCCTCATCAATCCTCTTTGTTACTTCATCAAAAAACTCAATCAAGATTAGTGTGAGAGGGGAAAGATGTAAAAGAGACCCAAGAGGCAACTTTTTTCACTCAGAGGGTGGTACGTGTATGGGATGAGCTGCCAGAGTACAATTGCAACATTTAAAAGGCATCTCAATGGGTATATGAACAGGTTTGGAGGGATATGGGCCAGATGCTGGCAGATGGAACTAGATTGGGCTGAGATATCTGGTCGGCATGGATGGGTTGGACCGAAGTGTCTGTTTCCATGCTGTAATTTCTATGACCTCTGCAGAAATGGTCTTGGAACACATTGCTGACAGAATGAAGGGTCCAGTAGGTTTTGGCATTGTTAAAAGTATTCATTACTTCATCTAAAAAAAGACATAAATCCGTAAAGTTGTCAAGAACATAAAGCACAAAGTTTTGATTTCATTAGAGATTAATTGAAGCATTTTCAATGTATTGAATTATTTCATGTCAATGAATGAATCATTTAAATAGTGACATCACTGGTAGACAAATAAACTTTTTTATGTCAGCATGATCCCTGAAACATGTGCTAAGTGGATTTTAGGCGAGTTGGCAAGGAAGTGCGATGGAAGAGAGTGGCTGGGGGAACAACATGGGTTGCCATGAGTTGGTAAGATGGGAGATTGGTAGAGGAGCATAGGGCTTATAAGGGACAAATAGGTTGCTGGACCAAAGTCTCAATGTGGACGAGAAGGTAGGAAGGACTGTGGATGGTGGGTTAAGGGGCGTGGAGGTCGGAGAGGACATAGGGAGATGTCAACAAGCATAGGGTGGTTTAGAGGTTATGAGGTAGCTTTGATCACCATGGATAGGCATGAATGTGTGAAAGAGGTGAGGTGACCTCAGAAATGGGCTGATGGGCTACACCTGAACCTGAGGGGCACCAGTATCCTTGGGGGGAGGTTTGCTAGTGCTCTTTGGGAGGGTTTAAACTAACTCCGCGGGGGCATGGGAACCAGGACTGTAGCTTTAGGGTACAGGACCTTGAGTGTAGGGAGGTTAGGAATAATGCAGCGATCTCTAAGGAGGGTGCCTGTAACCAGAAAGGTGGATTGAAGTGTGTATACTTCAATGCCAGAAGTATAAGGAATAAGGTAGGTGAACTTGCAGCGTGGGTTGGTACCTGGGACTTCGATGTTGTGGCCATTACAGAGACGTGGGTAGAACAGGGACAAGAATGGCTGTTGCACGTTCCAGGGTTCAAATGTTTTAGTAGGATCAGACATGGGGGTAAAAAAGGGGGAGGTGTGGCATTACTTGTCAAAGACAGTATCACAGCAGTGGAATGGACGATGGAAGAGGACTTGCCATCTGAGGTAGTTTGGGCTGAGGTTAGAAATAGGAAAGGTGAGGTCACCCTGTTAGGTGTTTTCTACAGGCCTCCTAATAGTCCTAGAGAAGTAGAGGATAATATTGCGAGGATGATTCAGGAAAAGAGTGAAGGTAGCAGGGTGGTTGTTATGGGGGACTTTAACTTCCCAGATATTGACTGGGAGAGCTATAGCTCGAGTTCATTAGATGGGTCGGTGTTTGTACAATGTGTGCAGGAGGGTTTCCTGACACAATATGTCGACAGGCCAACAAGAGGGGAGGCTATATTGGATTTGGTTCTAGGTAATGAACCAGGCCAGGTGTTAGATTTGGAGGTAGGTGAGCACTTCGGGGACAGTGACCACAACTCGGTGACTTTTACTTTAGTGATGGAGAGGGACAATCGTGCGCCGCAGGGCAAGAGCTATAGCTGGGGGCAGGGAAATTATGATGCTGTGAGGCATGACTTAGGATGTGTGGATTGGAAAAACAGGCTTCAAGAGAAGAACACTAATGAGATGTGGGGATTGTTCAAGGAGCAGCTACTGCGTGTCCTCGATAGGTATGTACCAGTCAGGCATGGTGTAAAGGGCCTTGTGAGGCAGCCGTGGTTTAGTAAGGAATTGGAGTCCCTTGTGAAAGGGAAGAAGGCGGCATATGTAAAGATGAGGCGTGAAGGTTCAGTAGGGGCGATTGAGAGTTATAAGGTAGCCAGGAAGGAGCTAAAGAGGGAGCTAAGAGAAGCGAGAAGGGGGCATGAAAAGTCTTTAGCTGGTAGGGATTAGGGAAAACCCAAAGGCTTTCTATAGGTATGTCAAGAATAAAAGGATGACTAGGGTAGGTATCGGTCCAGTCAAGGATAGTAGTGGGAAGTTGTGTGTGGAGGCGGAGGAGATTGGAGAAACATTAAATCAGTACTTTTCATCAGTATTCACTCAGGAACAGGACACTGTTGCTGATGTGAATATGGAATCACAAATAATTAGAATAGATGCCCTGGAAATATGCAGGGAAGAGGTTTTGGGAATATTGGAAAGGATGAATATAGATAAGTCTCCTGGGCCTGATGGCATTTACCCCAGGATCCTATGGGAAGCTAGGGAGGAGATAGCAGAGCCATTGGCCTGGATTTTTATGTCGTCATTGTCAACGGGAATAGTACCAGAGGACTGGAGGATAGCGAATGTGGTCCCATTGTTCAAGAAAGGGAGTAGGGATAGCCCTAGTAACTATAGGCCAGTGAGTCTGACTTCAGTGGTGGGCAAAGTCTTAGAGAGAATGGTAAGGGATAAGATTTATGAACATCTGGGTAGGAATAACGTGATCAGGGATAGCCAGCATGGTTTTGTGAAGGGCAGGTCGTGCCTCACAAACCTTATTGAGTTCTTTGAGAAGGTGACTGAGGAAGTGGATGAGGGTAAAGCAGTAGATGTTGTGTATATGGATTTTAGTAAGGCGTTCGATAAGGTTCCCCATGGTAGGCTAATGCTAAAACTACGGAGGTATGGCATTGAGGATACATTAGAGGTTTGGATTAGGAATTGGCTGGCTGGAAGGAGACAGAGGGTAGTAGTTGATGGATTATGTTCATCTTGGAGCGTAGTTACTAGCGGTGTACCACAAGGATCTGTTTTGGGACCATTGCTTTTTGTTATCTTTATAAATGATCTAGAGGAAGGACTTGAAAGCTGGGTAAGCAAGTTTGCGGATGACACAAAAGTCGGTGGAGTTGTGGATAGTGAGGAAGGAAGTGGTAGGTTACAGCGGGATATAGATAAGTTGCAGAGCTGGGCGGAAATGTGGCAAATGGAATTCAATGTAGCTAAGTGCGAAGTTGTTCACTTTGGTAGGAATAACAAGATGATGGATTACTGGGCTAATGGTAGGCTACTTGGTAGTGTGGATGAGCAGAGGGATCTTGGTGTCCATGTACACAGATCTCTGAAAGTTGCCACCCAGGTAAATAGTGCTGTGAGGAAGGCATATGGCGTACTGGGCTTTATTGGCAGAGGAATTGAGTTCCGGAGTCCTGAGGTCATGTTGCAGTTGTATAAGACTCTGGTGAGGCCTCATCTGGGGTATTGTGTGCAGTTTTGGTCGCCATACTATAGGAAGGATGTGGAAGCTTTAGAACGAGTGCAGAGGAGGTTTACCAGGATGTTGCCTGGAATGGTAGGAAAATCTTATGAGGAAAGGCTGAGGCACTTGGGGCTGTTCTCATTGGAGAAGAGAAGGTTTAGGGGAGATCTGATAGAAGTGTATAAGATGATTAGGGGTTTAGATAGGGTAGATACTAAGAACCTTTTACCGCTAATGGAGTCAGGTGTTACTAGGGGACATAGCTTTAAATTAAGGGGTGGTAGGTATAGGACAGATGTTAGGGGTAGATTCTTCACACAGCGGGTTGTGAGTTCATGGAATGCCCTGCCCGTATCAGTGGTGAACTCTCCTTCTTTATGGTCATTTAAGCGGGCATTGGATAGGCATTTGGAAGTTATTGGGCTAGTATAGGTTAGGTAGGATTCGGTCGGCGCAACATCGAGGGCCGAAGGGCCTGTACTGCGCTGTATCCTTCTATGTTCTATGTTCTAAATCAGGGCTAGAGTGACGTCTTGGTTCTATTCATTTTACGCAACATAATGCCAGTACACGGGCAGGAACCAGAAGCCTCTCTGCTATTTTTCTGGGATCATCCAGCCACCTCCTCTCGAGTCCCATCACCCCAGTATGAATATCCAAACTTTCCAAGTGAGGTTTGCCCATGCCAAGTTCACATGGCTGGAGAATGTCCTGTCTCCATGCTCTTGACCTGAAAATTGTGGTGTCAGGGGAAGGATGGATTAGGGTGGGTGAATTAAACATTAAACACCATTAGTAAAGAAGGAGAAATTATCCAACCCTCACTATCACTCTGTTTGACTGAGAAAGAAAAATGAGACAGGAAGGAGATTGGCAATTTTAAAAATCTCCCAGAATTAATTAGAACCTCAAGGAATGGAAGTCTTATAATTGCTCACCTTCTGGGTAAGTCAGCATATTTGGTAATGCATAGGCAGACAGTTACTAGATTCAGGTTTCTGCTGCATGTTTCAAAGGTCATTAATGTGCAGATGCGGCAACTTCAGAATGGTCTCAGGAACGTGAAGTGAGAGTATTTAGCATATGGTTGAGCAATGCAAATCGGCCAGTTCGTGAGGTATCACGCCCTCACCATAACTGCAGGCAGATTTGTGTATGAATAATGACAGATTATCAGATATCAGGATATTTTCCCGCATAATCCATGCCACAGTTTACTGAACACTTAATTTTGTTTTGTTTTATTGCACGAAATAATGAGTTCACAATTCATCACTAATCCTACACATCTGTGTAATTTCTCCTTTTCTGCTCAGTCTGACAAGTGTATAACTTACTTGAGTGTTATATGCTTCAATTTCAATTTCATATTTCTTCAATTTTTAGTACGAGCTTTGCTTTCTGGCGATATAATTCTGCACCAAACCCAAGCACATAATGTGAAGATATTTATGAAAGAAACATTATTTCCAAATTTATGTCTGAAGTAACATTCCTGTACCTTCTAAGTGATTCCGGTGCATATGCAACTACAGTAACACATAGCTTTATAGCTTCACTAATAGAGAAGGCAAGATCTTCATTTCCATAGCAGAAATCTAGAAGAACATGAAAAAAAATATTGTTTAAGTCAAGTTTGCTACACTGGTGCTCATTTTACATGATTTGTCATTTAAGTAAGATGGAAACTTATAATTTTACTAATTTTGCTCATCAATATTTTAATTGATTAGAGATTTGAAAATGATTTAAAAAAAACTCCTGTTTTATTCCAGAACAATCACTAATTACCAGAAATTAAAATGAAAAAATGTCCTTATAAATATCAAAGTAAGTCAATAACTCTGTGGTGATTAACTCACTCCAATTGCTCAGATCCTGTTCACCATTTACAAGGCACATGTCGGAGGTCTGATGGACCTCAACACCATCCAGGACAAAGCAGCATGCTTGATTGGCAACCCACTTACCACCCCAAAGATCTACTTCTCCACCAGCAGTACACATAGTCAACAGTGTGCACCATTGACACAATGCACTTCATCTGCTTGCAAATAATCCTTCAACTGCATCTTTGAATCACTTGACCTATACTTACAAGAACAAGGGTAGCAGAAATATGGGATCGCTACATTGTGGCAGGATGTAAACAGTAATTTGTGATTGCGTGCATTTCTTGACTGGAAGGATATTAACAGTTGGACTCTGCAAGGTTCAGTACTTTGTCCCTTGCTTTTAGTAGTCTACATTAATGCTTTAGACCCTAATGTAGAACATATGATAAAGAAGTTTGCAGGTATGAAAATTGGCTGTGTGGTTGATAGTCAGAATGAAAACTTTAGATGTAAGGGTCTGTGCAGTTGACCCAGACAATGCATTTCTGAGAGTGCAGCAGCAAAGGATAAAAAAAAGATAAAAATCAGGAGGTTGCAGAGTACTGTAGAACAATATTGGGACCTTGGAATGTATGTCCTTACAAAGGTAGCAGGACAGGTCAATAAGGTGGTTAAGAAAATGTACGTGTGTTTTATTAGCTGAGACATTGTCTCATTAGCTGTTTCATAAAAGCATAAAAGGCCACTGATATACACTGCAAACCCACAGAATCTCACTGTTACCTTGACCTCACATCCTCACACTTTGCTTCCTGTAAGGACTCCATCCCGCTCTCTCAGTTTCTTCGTCTTCATTGCATCCGTTCTCTCAATGCCACATTCTACAAGGGTCCTCAGAAATGTCCAGCTTTTTTCCTCAAATGAGGATTCCCTGCTGCTGTGGTTAATAGGGCTCTTAGAAGTCATAGAGTCATGGAGATGTACAGCATGGAAACAGACCCTTCAGTCCAACCCATCCATGCCAACCAGATGTCTCAACCCAATCTAGTCCCATCTGCCAGCATTCGGCCCATATCCCTCCAAACCCTTCATATTCAAATACCCATCCAAATGCCTTTTAAATGTTGCCATTGTCCCAGCCTCCACCACATCCTCTGGCAGCTCATTCCATACACGTACCACCCTCTGCATGAACAAGTTGCCCCTTAGGTCCCTTTGATATCTTTCCTCTCTCACCCTAAACCTATGCCCTCTAGTTCTGGACTCCTCGACCCCAGAGAAAAGACTTTGTCTATTTATCCGATCCATGCCCATAATAACTTTGCAAACCTCTCTAAGGTCACCCCTCAGCCTCCGACACTCCAGGGAAAACAGCCCCAGCCTGTTCAGCCTCTCCCCATTGCTCAAATCCTTCAACCCTGGCAACATCCTTGTAAATCTTTTCTGAACCCTTTCAAGTTTCACAACATCTTTCCGATAGGAAGGAGACCAGAATTGCACACAATGTTCCAACAGTGGCCTAACCAATGTCCTGTACAGCCGCAACATGACCTCCCAACTCCCGTACTCTGACCAATAAAAGAAAGCATACCAAACACCTTCTTCACTATCCTATCTACCTGCGACTCCACTTTCAAGGAACTATGAACCTGTACTCCAAGGTCTCTTTGTTCAGCAACACCCTCTAGAACCTTACCATAAAGTGTATAAGTCCTGCTAAGATTTGCTTTCCCAAAATGCAGCACCTCACATTTATCTGAATTAAACTCCATCTGCCACTTCTCAGCCTATTGGCCCATCTGATCAAGATCAAGTTGTAATCTAAGGTAACTTTCCTCGCTATCCACTACACCTCCAATGTTGGTGTCATCTGCAAACTTACTAACTGTACCTCTTGTGCTTGCATCCAAATGAGGACCCAGCACCGATCCTTGTGGCACTCCACTGGTCACGGACCTCCAGTCTGAAAAACAACCCTCCACCATCACCCTCTGTCTTCCACCTTTGAGCCAGTTCTGTATCCAAATGGCTAGTTCTCCCTTTATTCCATGAGATCTAACCTTGCTAACCAGTCTCCCATGGGGAACTTTGTCGAATGCCTTATTGAAGTCCATATAGTTCACTTTTACCACTCTGCCCTCATCAATCCTCTTTGTTACTTCTTCAAAAAACTCAATCAAGTTTATGAGACATGATTTCCCATACACAAAGCTGTGTTGACTATCCCTAATCAGTCCTTGCCTTTCCAAATACATGTACAACTTGTCCAGCAGAATTCCCTCCAAAAACTTGCCTACCACTGACATCAGGCTCACCGGACTATAGTTCCCTGGCTTGTCTTTACCACCCTTCTTAAACAGTGGCACCACGTTAGCCAACCTCCAGTCTTCCGGCACCTCACCTATGACTATCGATTATACAAATATCTCAGCAAGACGCTCAACAATCACTTCTCTAGCTTCCCACAGAGTTCTAGGGTGATCAGCTCCTGGGGGTTTATCCACCTTTATGCGTTTCAAGACATCCAGCACTTCCTCCTCTATAATATGGACATTTTGCAATGTGTCACCATCTATTTTGTTACTTTCTCTACCTTCCATACCCTTTTCCACAGTAAATACTGATGCAAAATACTCATTTAGCATCGCCCCCATTTTCTGCGGCTTCACACAAAGGCTGCCTTGTTGATCTTTAGTTATCCAGCATTCCCTATACCTACCAGCCTTTCCTGTCACCCTAACAGGAATATACTTTCTCTGGATTCTCATTATCTCATTTCTGAAGGCTTCCCATTTTCCAGCCGTCCCTTTATCTGTGAACATTTGCCCCCAATCAGCTTTTGAATGTTCTTACCTAATACCGTCAAAATTGGCCTTTCTCCAATTTAGACCTTCAACTTTTAGATCTGGTCTATCTTTTCCCATTATTATTTTAAATCTAATAGAATTATGGTCGCTGGCCCCAAAGTGTTACCCCAATGACACCTCAGTCACCTGCTCTGCCTTGTTTCTCAAGAGTAGGTCAAGTTTTGCACCTTCTCTAGTAGTTACATCCACATACTGAATCAGAAAATTTTCTTGTACACACTTAACAAATTCCTCTCCACCTAACCCCTTAACACTGTGGCAGTCCCAGTCTATGTTTGGAAAGTTAAAATCCCCTACCAAAACCACCCTATTATTCTTACAGATAGCTGAGATCTCCTTACAAGTTTGTTTCTCAATTTCCCTCTGACTATTAGGGGGTCTCTAATACAATCCCAATAAGGTGATCATCCCTTTCTTATTTCTCAGTTCCACCCAAGTAACTTCCCTGGATGTAGTTCCGGGAATATCCTCCCTCAGCACAGCTGTAATGCTATCCCTTCTCAAAAATGCCACCCCCCTTCCTCTCTTGCCTCCCTTTCTATCCTTCCTATAGCATTTGTATCCTGGAACATTAAGCTGCCTGTCCTGCCAATCCTTGAACCATGTTTCTGTAATTGCTATGATATCCCAGTCCCATGTCCCTAATCATGCTTTGAGTTCATTTGCCTTCCCTGTTAGACGCCTTGCATTGAAATATATGTAGTTTAATTTATTAGTCCTACCTTGTCCCTGCCTGCCCTTACTGTTTGACTCGCTTCTGTGGTCAACCCATCTCCTGTACCTTGGCCTTCATCCCTTCCCTCCCCTCCCACAACAACAATAGGGTCCCTCTGGCCCTCACTTACCTCCCCATCAGTCTCCTCATCCAATGGATTGTAACGCACCATTTCCATTACCTTCAATGGGATGCCACAACCTGATACATATTCCCCACCCCTCACTTTGTGTATGAAAAATCATTGGGTAAATAGAGTGCCAGTTTTGAAACATTAAGCATCAAACTTTGTATCAATCTGAAGTAATAAACCTGCACAGAAACTACTTTTCAGGATATCAAGCAGGAATTGCCTGACTGCAATTAAATCTTTGCTTCTGGAGTTAAAATGTAGCAAGTACAGTTTTAGCAGCTAATGAGAAGCTAAGGAACAGCGAAACAAGAAAGTAACAATACTTAGTGAAAGGGGAATCTGAGAACAAATGCTGGCAATAAGTAAAATCAATTAAATAAATTTAATCTAAGAGTTTGTTACACTCTACTAATCTGATGCATTGTTAGTTTGCATGATATCACAATTAATTTTAATGCTGATGAGAAAAGTACTTGGATCAGATTTGTTTTTTTGGAAATGTACTTTCCCTTCAGAAAAAAGGGATTGCAATGTATTAAATTCTTATAAACACCACAGTTCATTAAATGGGATTATTCTCAATACTAATCATATAATGTCACTGTGCACTGCAACATATTTCCACTGCATAAAATATTATTGTAATAAATTTCAGTAAGGTTACCAAGAGATTTGAGTGGTTTCTCAGCTTTCACTAATTCCAGTACGTCCAACGTATCTTGTGTATCACCCTCCAAAGACACCAAAAGGTCAAAGAGACATTGAGAAGACACACCTTTGGCCGATCCACTCGTTGTAACATCCTAAGTACAAAAACCAAGTGCTAGTTTTCTTTGACACAATTTTTCCTTCCATCACTTATTTTCTTTTATTAACTTATGTTTTTAATCAACTTGTTCTTATACACTCTGGAGCAAGTGGGATTTGAACCCATCCCTTCAGGTCCCTGGGTTAGGGACACTACCATTGTGCCACAAGTGAGCCCACCTGATCAGTTTTTAAAAAAAAATGTTAACCTATTTTTCCCTAATCTGCCTGTTTAGAGATGTTACAGAGGAACCTCGACTATCTTAAGGTCACGGCGGGGAGTATTTCATTCAGTTAATTGAATGCTGGTTAGCCAAGCATCGGGACCTTGCAATCTTGCCGGATAATCGATTGCCGGATAACCGAGGTTCCTCCGCACACAGCATTAGAGCAGGTGGGACTTGAACCCAGACCTCCTATTCAGGGGTAGGGACACTACCACTGTGCCACAAGAGGTTGCCACTCCCTGGAAAATCTGGCCCATTGTATTTTAGCATCAAAATTATACATTAGCTGGATAGAATACTTTGATGACAAATGATCTGGATTATATTGTTAGATATCCCTTCCTCAAAAGGCGGTGGATGCTGTATGATTAAATATTTTTAAGGCAAGAGGTAGATACTTGATTACCAAAGGGATGAAAGATTGTCAAGGGTATGCAGGAATATAGAGTTGAGGTTAGAATCAGAACAACCTTGACCTTATTGAGTGGGGGAGCAGGCTTTGAAGGGCCTGGTGGCTTACTCTTATTCCTTACTGTCATCCAAAAGCCTTGCCAACTATAACTGTGAAATACTTAAAGATTGATTTGAATTAATATCTGGAGCCAATTGGAGAGGGATGGAACACAAGGTGAATCTTATCTACTTACTGAGAACTCCAGTAAGGGTGCTGCACTCGCAAACAATTGGAGAATAAAAGGCTTTCGATGCAAAATATAAAACTGTCGACAAGAAAACTCAATTGCTTGGCGTAGCAATGGATTGCTTTCATAATCAGCATAGACCTGTGGAAGGGAATATTTTAAAACGATGTGAATACAAGCAAAAAGCACATACTTTATATAACCCATGATGAACATATATTGTATATGTATAGTATTATATCGTAAGATTTAATTTGCATGCATGATTTCAGCTGGAAAGTTATACTCTTTACATTGTTTCTCCCTAAGGAGAGAAATGCATTTATGTACTGCATTGCATGACCTCAAGATGCTCCAAAGAATGCTTGAGTTATGACACTCATTAAATTTGTAGTCACTCTTGCAGTAAGGAAAAGCAGCAGTCAATCTGTACACTGCAACCTTCCACAACAGCAATGAAATACTGGCAATATAATCATTTTTAAGTGATGTTGACTGAGGGATAAACATTGACTGCAGAACTCGGATTATACCTCTGCTCCTCTTCAGGGGAGTAATAGGATCACTTATATCCAATCACCTCAGTTGAATGCCTACTGATTTTTTTTGCCTAATATTGTGACTTGAAGCATACATTTACTGTTGTCCGTTAGTGGGTTGTCTTGCTAGAATGAGAGCTTACAAAGAGAATTAATGAGTGTACAGCCACTTCACTTAGAGCAGTGTCAAAACAGGGGTTTGTTTGGAAACAAAATGTAGAATGTTTGACAATTTATGCATTAACTTCACATGAAAGCACAAAAAGGGTCTTGGGTTAATATGACTTCAAATATCTCCAAAAGCAGCACTGGATTAACAATATAAATCCTTGTGCTCAAATCTCTGGAGTAGAACTTGAACTCATGACTATATAGTTAGTGCTTCCAACTGAGCCATTGATGACATTAGAGTCCCGACGTTATTGTCTTTGTAAGAAATGATCATGTCATTAATTATTAGTATCTTATGTACCTCAGACACAGCACAGAGCCTGAAACCAAAGAACAAGAAGAAAATAAATTCTGCCATTATTTAGTCTTGGGAACAAACTGATGAATTTTTGT
The DNA here is from genome assembly GCF_020745735.1 of Hemiscyllium ocellatum. Taxonomy (NCBI): domain Eukaryota; kingdom Metazoa; phylum Chordata; class Chondrichthyes; order Orectolobiformes; family Hemiscylliidae; genus Hemiscyllium; species Hemiscyllium ocellatum. The sequence goes on along the minus strand of NC_083407.1, from coordinate 90,686,279 downwards.
TGAATATACTATGCTGATTGTGTCAAGCAAATTGAAGTGAGTACAGCTGAAAGGCAATGAAATGTTAATGTTACGTCAGCCCACGCCTGAAAACTGGCCATATCTTGCTGCACACAGGGGCAGAACTCCTTCATTAACTCAAGAATTGCAAATGGCACTGAACATTGTGCCATGATCAGCAATCTTATGAGGAAAATAAGGATATTGTGGTTGAAACAGCTGAAGGTGACTGGGCCTAGTTCTACAGGTATCAACAAAGAACATAAAGACCGAAGGAATAGTTTGGCAAAATGCTTTATTTGCGTATTATAATTTAGCACTAATATCACAGTCCCAACGTTATTCTCAAAGTTTGCACAGTCTTCTGTTTTATTCAATGTCCACTACAAAGAATGGCTCAGCAGCAGCTCTACTGATCGGGTCCTGAATGACATAGTAGTCAGACTGAGTCTTCAGCAGGTGGTGAGGGAATTAACAAGAGGGAAATGCATACATGACCTCATCCTCAACAATCTGTTGGCTGTAGATACTTCTGTCCTTGACAATATCAGTAAGAGTTACTGCTGCACAGTCCTTGTGGAGACAAAATCACATTGGGAGTATCATCCATTGTGTTGTCACACTCCATAGGCCAAATGGGTCAGATTCAAACAGATCAAGCAACACAAGTCTGACTCAAAAAAAGATTTCACGTGGTATTTTGAGTTTCATTTGAAGTACGTGTTAGCCATAAGTAGGTTAGCCATTTGAAGTTCATTCTACTACAGTTGCATAATTTATATTGTTATTATTGCCTAATTTATCTCAGTTCTTAATGTTCTGAGTTATGATTCTCCTTTTGTATTGACATCTTCAGTCTATGTCTGGATGGTCTCACATTACGAGAAAGTGAGGACTGCAGATGCTGGAGATCAGAGCTGAAAAATGTGTTGCTGGAAAAGCACAACAGGTCAGGCAGCATCAAAAGAGCAGGAGAATCAATGTTTCAGGCATAAGCCCTTCTTCAGGAATGAGGAGGATGTGCCAAGCAGGCTAAGATAAAAGGTAGGGAGGAGGGACTTGGGGGAGGGGCATTGGGAATGCGATAGGTGGAAGGAGGTTAAGGGGAGGGTGATAGGCTGGAGAGGGGGTGGGGGTGGAGAGGTCGGGAAGAAGATTGCAGGTTAGGAAGGTGGTGCTGAATCCGAGGGTTGGGACTAAGAAAAGGTGGGGGGAGGGGAAATGAGGAAGCTGGAGAAATCTGCATTCATCCCTTGTGGTTGGAGGGTTCCTAGGCGGAAGAGCTCTTCCTCCAGGCGCCATGTTGCCATGGTCTGGCAATGGAGGAGGCCAAGGACCAAGGACCTCTCCCACTCCACCAAGAACATGCAGGTCCTTGGCCTCCTCCATTGCCAGACCATGGCAACACGACGCCTGGAGGAAGAGCTCTTCCGCCTAGGAACCCTCCAACCACAAGAGATGAATGCAGATTTCTCCAGCTTCCTCATTTCCCCTCCCCCCAACTTTTCTCAGTCCCAACCCTCGGACTCAGCACCGCCTTCTTGACCTGCAATCTTCTTCCCGACCTCGCCGTCCCCAACCCCTCTCCGGCCTATCACTCTCACCTTAACCTCCTTCCACCTATCGCATTCCCAACCCCCCTCCCCCAAGTGCCTCCTCCCTACCTTTTATCTTAGCCCGCCTGGCACACCCTCCTCATTTCTGAGTAAGGGCTTATGCCCGAAACGTCGATTCTCCTGCTCCTTTGATGCTGCCTGACCTGCTGCGCTGGTCTCACATTAGAACTGCCATTGACTCCTGTATTCTTTGTGTAACTATTGGACACGCTTTTGGAGCCATGAAATTTGGTGGGAGTGAATGTTTCGTAGAATGTTTTGTTAAGGTTTTGGGAATTTGTTTCAAAGTGTGCTACTTTCTGTCAATCTAACTCCAGTTAGATTGGAATCTTTCCATGTTCAACAATTCAGATTAGTCCAACACGTAATCACTGAGATCAGGATTTAAAAATAAGATTTTTTTAAAGATTCATTATAGTCTATTAAATTCTGTTTTATATTCTTCAATAGAATCTTTGGTAGCTTTCTAAGTTTCTCAAAGTATAAGCATGCCTTGTGTGCATTTAACAGATTTTCTTAGCAATCATGACCACAAATGTTAGTAGATTATCCAAACATTACTCCTTGTCAAATTCCTGAGCCTCCAAGCTCTAAAAATACTTTACACCTGATCCTGCTTCAGGCAGGAAGCAAAAGTGCCAAGACCATACCTGATTTTCCCTTTGCTGAGGTTGTAACCCATTTTTATATATGTACTTCATTTTGCCTTTGACCAAAAGGCTCAGCTTCATAGCACATCAGTGGGAAATAACAGCCACTTGGCTTGTTTCAGCCATTGCTCTTAAAAGTAACTCAAATTCCAACATCCTATCTTAAAAAAAATCCCTAACTTTCTGAACTTCACCTTTGCAACCATAGGCAATGTCAACATAGACCCAAGCTTGATGGTGAAATAGAACTTATGACACCTTTCCTTGTGGTTAGAGTTTATAAACAATTTGGTAATCCAGCGTCTACCGGCATAAGCACCACCTGTGCCACCTTTACATTTACTCAGTCATTTAGTTAATCAATTCAATACAGTCAGCAGCATTAACTCCTTTTTGTTGACACTAATCTCTATCATATAATACTGCTTGCATTCGGATGTGTATTTTGCCTATTTATTTATAGCAAGTTCTTCTTAAGCCTGATTTGTTCTTAACCACAGAAACCTGGTCCACGTTTTCCATTAATTTGAGTCTGAAAAGTGGATAAACCGGGGGAAAAAAAACTTAAACTTTGATAATGGGACTTGATCTCTAGTATGTAATGCAGTGAGGAATGACACTAGTAAATCCAACATTTGCTGCTCATCCCTAATTGCTCGAGTGGGTGGCTCACAATGCCATTTCAAACAGCAGTTTGGAGTCAACCATGTTGTTGTGGGTCTGAAATCACATGTTGGTCAGACCAGACAGTGACCTAAAGGAAATTAATAAACCATTAGGATTTTTTTACAACAATTGATAGTTTCATGGCCATGATTCTTGAGACTCGTTTCACCAGTTGCCATACATATGACTAGACCAATAGTTTGGATCTCTGGATCACTAGTCCAGTGACATTACCAGTTCCCAATTTCCCTTTTGTTTTTCTCTCGGCCCATCTCCAGCATTTATGGGTTCAGCATTTTGAAGAATTTAAATTCAATTATCTGAAAGCTACAATGAAAGTTAGATTTAGCAATAAAAATGACCATATTGGTCGGTCTACATGTGCCTGCAAAAAGCAATGTGGTTGACTCTGAAATGACTGAGCAAACCACTGGAACAAGTTGCTATAAGGTGAGAAAGGAATGAAACCAGACACACCACCCACTATCAGCCGAGAACTGGAAATGACAAAGGCACTCCTGACTGGCTGAACTTGCATCCTGCTAACATCTTGTGCCTTATGCTAAAATTAGGAGAATTATCACACAGATTAATAAAGCAACAGTCTTATACAATCGCACTCACTGAATCATACCACACAGACAATCTCCTAGACCCAGACTTGGTGCGATGCCCACATCCAGTGAGAGTATAAAAATAAACCTCTTTCCAGCCATTATCTAACTATACATTGGGCACCCATAATGATCTCAAGGTGTACTTAGTACCCAATATCCTGTAAGTAACAAAAACAACTTCCTTCAATCTTCAGAATATTGCTGCTTTACTACCTTATCACTTCCCCACCAACATTCTCTGAAGCACATGCTCAATTATTTTTTTAACCACCTCCAGACAGAACTATTCCAACATTTACTTGGTTAATCATTTCCAATCTGTCTTCTGAACTCCAGATCATACGAAACTCTCTGCACAGACCCTTACCCACATCAACTCCCTCTTATGCATCAGCTTTTCCTTGCTAACCAACATGAGCTCCTGTTCACAAGGATTTCACATTTAACATTCTTACCTTTGCGTTTAAATATTTTCATGCCCTTGAATTAATTTGAGACCTGTAATCATCTTTAGTGGGAAATGGAAGTGTGATGGTAATGTTGCTTGACTAGTGATCCAGAGATTCAAACTATTGGTCTAGTGATATGTACGACAATTCCACCATGGCAACTTGTGGAATTCAAATTAGATTAATAAACCTGGAATTGAAAGCTAGTCTCAAGAATGGTGGCCATGAAACTATCAAGTGTTGCAAAAACTCATCTGGTTTATTAATGTCCTTTAGGTCACTGCCTGGTCTGGCCTACGTGTGACTTCAGACCCACAGCAACATGGTTGACTCTAAACTGTTGTTTGAAATAGCACTATGAGCTACCCCATCAAGATCAATTAGGGATGGCAGCAAATGTTGGACTTACTGGTGTTATTCCTCACTGCATTACACACAGATCAAACCCCATTATCAAAGTTTAAGTTTTTTTGCCCAATTTACCTGCCTTTCACACTCAAATTAATAGAAGTTAAAAATCACACAACACCAGGTTATAGTTCAACAGGTTTATTTGGAAGCACTAGCTTTTGGATCGCTATTCCTTCATCAGGTAGATGTCACAAAGTGCTCTGAAAGCTAGTGCTTACAAATAAATCTGTTGGACTGCAACTGGGTGTTGTGTGATTTTTAACTTTGTCCACCTCAGTCCAACACTGGCTCCTCCAAAACAAATTAATAGAAAGCACAGATCAAATATCTGTACTTAAAACCAAACCAAGGGACACAAAGAACTTGTTAAAATTAAATTCTAACCACAGGTAAAGAACGGAGAATGTACAACTCCACTAATAAAAGTCTCAACCCTATAAAACGTTTCTACACATACACACAGACACAAAGCATTGGTGATAATGACAAAGCAGAAGAATAACTGGGAAAGCAGTTCAATGACCCCACTGCACAGGGCTGTTTTCACTTGCTCACAGGAGGTAGTGCGTGACAGGCACATTGACTGCAAAGTCTCTTGATTACTGGGCAAAATCACAGATCACAGCAAGCGATGACAGTCAATAAATTAGCTTTCTTCAAGCTTTAGGTAGGTTGTTGGACAGAAAGGTACACCACATTCCTGTTTCCAAAGGCTACTGCCAGTATCACTTGCAACCCTAGTGGTTCCATGGTAGCTGAATAATTCAGTTAGCTGTTGTCAGGCTGATCTCATCCACAACTTGTCACATACTCCACAAACCCAACTACCAGCTGAATCTCACTTTGTAAATAAACCTTGGTGCTGGCCCATCTACAAACAGGCTTCCTCCACTGCTTAAACAAAGCAACAGTGCAAACATAACATATAAGGAGTTTCAGATCAAAAGGATTTTTAATATCTTCATCAGTAAAATTTCTTCTCACCCTAACTTTTGATGTTAGTCATTTCCTTCTCCCTCTCACCGACACACCTTATATCATCTAGGCCATGTGCTCTGGAAGAACTCTGCAATCTGCTCTGCCCCTTACTCTGTACATCCTGCTTAAACCTCACTTCTTTCACAAAGTTTTTGTTTACTTCACTCTAATCCTAAAGTCTGGATGCCCTTTTTATTGCATTTAAGATGTTTTTGTATGTTAAAAACACTAAATAAAAGTAAGTGATTGTTGATGTCTCCAGCCTCTCTGGAGGATCAGTGGGACGGGTGAAGTAATATGGAGTGAGTATTCAGTTTGCAGCTCAAGTGTAAAACTAGCATTGTGAACCCACTGACTGTTTATAAAAAAAAAAATCTGGGATATTCAATGGAAATGACAGTCAGGCAGCTTCCTCAACAGGCAGGTATTCCACATGTGTTTTAAGCCAGCTGACAACCCTGCTGAATTGAAATATGATTGAAGTTCCATACTGCTGCAACAAATGCTAAGAGCAAAACTGACCAATCCCACATCATTTTTCCACCATGTTTAAACTGTTGGATGGCCAGAGAAAAAGTATTGGGGACCTGGAACCACACCAATACCAGATGTACACATCTAAACTCAGAGCTTAAGTCTCACTGGGTTAGACTGGACTTCCAAATGAAATCTGGATCTTAAACCACAAGTGAAAAATTGGAAGTATTTTTAAGAAAGGAACGCGACATGGCTGTGAAGACATTTTACTTCCACGGCATATTTTCAACCACAAATAAATTAATTGCAAATAACTATTGACTCTAGTAAGCCGCTCAGTACTTGTTGAAATAAACTTACCTGAAGCATGGAAGGAAGGATCCACTGATAGCCACTCAGAGAAAAAAGATGGTTGAAGTGCACTGCAGTATTGATAGCTGTAGCAGCATATTGACGAAGCAATGCACTGTCTTCGGGATGAAGGATTAAAGCCCCATTAAAGACATTCAGGAAGAGCATAATCTCATCTCCCCAGGGAAATTCGCTGGGCATACCCAAAAACATCTCCTCCAATAGTTTGATCCACATACTCTTGTGAAGGGTATCAAGTCCAAATAATTCTTTACCTGACAAAATGATAAAAGATTTCACCTTAATGTCTGGCATCTCATCCTGAAGATTATTTTATCTTAACTTCTGAAATATTGATGAACAAAAGTATTGAGTGCACAAATGGCAACTAGTACAAATAGCTGTGGTCTTTTATGGTGATGTCTCTACCTCTCAATCAAAGGTCCATATACAATTTCTCCCGAGATATACAATAACACATTTGAACAGGTAGGTTAAACATATCAGACAATACCGTAAAAAGCATTAAGTCCTACAATGAGATCAGGACCATCCCTAGCTGATGCAGGGTGACTATTTTGTGTCTTGCGATTTTGCGGCTCACACACTGGGATTATAGACACCCGAGAGGAGCGAAAGCCAGGGCTGGAATCGCAGAGTGAGATTTGGTCCGGGGGTGGGGTGGGGGGGTGGGGGGGGGGTCCCACACCCTCATCCTCTGAATGACATAAAATGAGAATGAATCTTAAACTTTAAAATAACAGGGATCTTTGAGGATGCAAGAAAGGGAGGTGCTTAAAAGGGACACCCTTCGATGAGAAAGTAAAAATCTGAAATTCACCATCCTCCATTGATGTCTATCAGCTACAGCACACAAAAGCACTGTTAGTTGTGAAGTAGAATGGAGTACTAATCTCTCACCCACTGTCTACTACTTCCATCCCCTAGATGTGCTTTGCTCCCAAATTTGGAAGTCAGCAAAATGTCTGCTCAGTTCTCCTGAGTGGCAGTAATAGACTACATAATTGGGCATTAGACCACCTACCACTCACTCCCCCTCCCATTCCGCACAGACCCAAAAACAGCTTTGTGACATGAATGTGTCAGCATCATGACTGCTACTCTCCCCAATTTCCAGGCTTTCCATCTCTGCGCCCCCTCCCCCTCCCCACCCTTCTGAGTGGAATCTAAAATTCTGCCCCCAACTGTGCAAAGGATTGCACTTCTTTCTTTCTAATGTAATGTTTGGGTGCTGCAAATATAAACCATAATTTCCTCTTATTTGTAAAAGCCAAATCTCTGAAGAGGTGTCAATTCTTGCCTCGGAAAAAGATGATGGACTGAAAAATCAAGATATGCTCCACATTAACACAACATAATCCATACGGTACAAACATACTTTGGAGTATGCAGCATTAACATGGGAGCCTGAGATTTGAAAATATAGTGCTGTGGACTTGCATCACCCTCTGGTACAACTGTGCCAATTTTCACTTTCATCATCAGGGTAAATCACTTCAAAATAGAGGCTTAGTGCCTTCCTGCTTTCTTAACTCCAACAAGAGGGCAGTGATATTTTGAAAGCATTTTGTTGTCTGAAGGAGTTGCCAATTTCCTTTAAAATGCAAGCTGGGTCATAGGGCTCTGATTCCAATTTTAACCACATTGTGTGTTCTTACAGAAATAACCTGGGCCACTGGTATCCTTAGATTTCCACGGACTGTGATCACGACCCTCATTGGGTGGTTGATGGTATCTGCTGACGGTCAATACTGGGTGAGCCCCATACTGAGACTGGTGACCCAACATCATACCACAGGCATGGATGTCTAACCAACATATTTCAACCAGCACTATCAGTTTGGGTAAACTCATTGAGATTGATGTAATTTGGTTAAGTAATAATTTCCCCAGACAAGGTCGTTCATTGTTACAACCAGCAACTGTTGAGTGTTCTTAAACCACGTGTGAGAAAAATTTCAGAGGCTGGTTTAGGATAAGGCGCAGTGCCCTTATCCAATCCCACACAAATTCACTCTGTTACGTGTTTGTTTGAAAGCATTCAGTTAAAAGCATTCGTGGGCGGCACAGTGGCACAGTGGTTAGCACTGCTGCCTCACAGCGCCTGAGACCTGGGTTCAATTCCCGACTTAGGCGGCTGACTGCGTGGAGTTTGCACATTCTCCCCGTGTCTGCGTGGGTTTCCTCTGGGTGCTCCGGTTTCCTCCCACAGTCCAAAGATGTGCGGGTCAGGTGAATTGGCCATGCTAAATTGCCCGTAGTGTTAGGTAAAGGGTAAATGTAGGGGTATGGGTGGGTTGCGCTTCGGCGGGTCGTTGTGGACTTGTTGGGCCGAAGGGCCTGTTTCCACACTGTAAGTAATCTAATCTAATCTAAAAGTTTCAGCATCTCGTGAAAAGTTACATTACCTTGAGGATCAGCGAACAGTGAAAATTCTGCATCAACTGCATTTCGAGGAAATGATGGAAGCCTGAGAAGATCCTCTTGCAACAAGGATACATGGGATTGCTTGTGTACGGAAGGTATGTGCTGCGTAAGTGACATCAGAAACATTACCCGACCGAGCTCCTCCAGTTTCCGAGTAAAGACCTATATTAGAAAATAAGTTTATGATCTTGAGAGAGATTAATATGCACTTTCAGTAAAACCATTATTCTTTGAATGTGGTCTGGATCACCGAATCACAGAAAAACTATCAAAAAGAGAACCATTAGGACCATACTGGCTCCACATTCCTTGTAAATGTGCCTGATTTGGCTTCAGTCGCCATGTGCGTGATACATACTATGTTTTAAGTTATTACAAGAACCAGTAACTGGAAAGGCCACTCGGGTGGATTACAGTTCTCAAAACATTGAAAGACCACGCGTTGCTCTGTCAGCAAGTTTGTGAAGACACAGAGCTGCCGGAAACCTTCAGTTTCAAGTACACAGAACTGTGCAGTAAATGGCAATTAAAAAGCTTTTAAATAATTGACTGCACCGTGATGGAACAGCAGTAACAGTGCAGTGTCAGAAGATGCTCAGGCAGCAGGGATTTTAAAAAGTTCTTTCTGATTTGCCTGCATTTTCTTCTGGCCTTCCTGCGGAATTATGTGCAGAGAGCGGTGCTAACACCCTAGGCTAACGGATGTCCCAACTGAAAAATCACTTCCCCAAAAGAAGCCTCTACAGTGGCATTAGTCTTTATTGTACTGCAAGAGAGAAAGTAAACCAGAATAATCACGAAACATTAATAGCCATTTGGTTGCACAGATCAAGAGGACATTCAACCACTTCTTCCATCCAACCACCCCCTTCTCCAATTTTGTCAGTGAAGAGGAAGGTGTAAACAGGATCATTTGCAGCAAGAAAACCTTGCTGAGATGTCCTGGTTGTTTGTACTAAGTGGTTTTACAGACAACAGCCCTCTTCACATGGGGCTCCTAAAAGACTCCTCACCTTCAACAGCTGTGAATAAATAAATAGCACATCCTTTGCACAAATATACTTTAACCTGACAAACTGTGCAAAGAATTGCAAGTTAAATCTCAAATGTCTTTTTCCTTACCTGTTTCTGGATCAGTTCTTGCCCTTTTGCAGGAAGCATATGGACAAGGTTTAACTGTGGTGAGACTGATCGCCGAAATGGATAAATATCTCGTACGTACGTCTGTAAAAAGAGTTGAGCCACAATGTACAGAACATCTTCATATACTGTGACTATATATACAGTGTATGGTGAAGATTTTAGCCATATACTCAGAGAATATCCCATATTTATGCGAGTTATCTTAGCACAGCATTCTCCAAGGCAATGCCTCTACTAATCAATGTACACTTTTTAATATTCATTCAGGGAATGTAAGCTTCACTGGTTGGGCCAGCAAGTTTTGTCCATCTCCAATTGCCTTTCAGAAGGGCATGGTATACAAATGTTTCATGTATGCACAATGCTGTTAGGGAGGGAATTCCAGGATTTTGATCCATTATCACTCAAGGAATGGTGCTATCTTTCCAAGTCAGGATGGTCAGTCACTTGGAGGGGAACTTGCAAGTGGTGGTATCCCCTTATATCTCCTGCCCTTGTCCTCTAGATAGTGACAGTCATGAGTTTGGACAGTTTAAGGATTCTTGTTGAATTTCTGTGATGTATACACTGTCTTCTACTGAGCACAAGTGTTGGAGGGAGTGAACAATATGGATGTGGTGCCAATCAGGTGGGCTGCTGTGTCCTGGAAGATGTCACGTTTTGGAGTGTTGTTGCAGCTGCACTGCACCCTCTTTACTTTTTATCTCTTAGACAGGCTAAAGAGAGTCAGAAGTCACTTGTTGCAGGATCCCTAGCTGCTGAACTGGTCCTGTAGCCACAGTATTTAGCTGGTTGGTCCAGTCCAGTTTCTGACCAATGTTGATAGCCAACCAATCAGTCTTCTTTCCCTGGGCAGCGTAAATGTTATGTTTCCTTTATGTTGGCATTTCTTGAAAATTGTCCTGATGAGTACAAAGCAAAAAGCTGTGACAAAATGTACTTACTCAAATTTGTCTTTGCTATCTCAAAATCGACTTTGTATCCCATGTAGTTCACTTTTCAGATATACCTTATAGCATGTGGGAAACATATTATTTCAATGATAAATGTTTGGCCAATTCACTCTGTAAAATTTGAGAGTTGTTCTTCTCTTTTCAATGTCTTTCCTCAAGCAGAATTTGGTATCTAACATTTGTGATACACAATATGTCAGTGTCTTACTTTCGCATAATGTATCAGGTTCCAACGCTTATCCATCAAAAAGTAGTGGTTTGACTGAGCTTCAGGAATATTAAAAAATTCCAAGCACTCCTAGAAAGAAATAACGCAACAAATTCAGGAATGGGAACCTATACAAACCATAGGCAAAGACAATACAGTGAATCCTTTCTAAGTTCAGAATGTGTTATCTTGTTAATTTGTCTGATTTATGTGACAAACATACAACAGCACAGCAGTATATCGAATATACTGCAATACAAAGGCAATGGCCAAAGAATAGATTTTAACACTAGCAATATACTACTCTTTCCAAAATAGATAATGATACACTTTATCTGATTAAGCAATTAAGTTGCACAAAAATGGTAACAGATTCTGTTATGCCAAGGATCAGTATCAATGAAGATAATAACGAAGAAATGACAGTCAGTTAACATTTCGAAAACCTTTTAAAAATTGTCATTTTTTTAATGCCAGAATTTGTTTTATTCAAATACAAGTTGGCTAAAATGTTTTGCTGCTGTAGAATTGAGGAGAAAGTGAGGACTGCAGATGCTGGAGATCAGAGCTGAAAATGTGTTGCTGGAAAAGTGCAGCAGGTCAGGCAGCATCCAAGGAACAGGAGATTTGGGTCATTGCTGTAGAATTGGGTCATTTTATGGCAAGGTAGGGATCCCTGCTTATCATAATGATGCATTCTGAGCCTCAGCTGAAATTTTGGCTCAGAGTTAAATAATTTTATTAGCTGCCCTGGTCTCTTCTGGTGAAGGGGTTGTGGGGTGGGGACGGACAGAGTATGGAGGCAAGGGAGGATCTGACACATTTCGCTTCATAGTGCGGCCACTTCAACTAAAAATATTGCTTCAATGTTGTTTCAACATTGGCACTTTTGTTCACATGATTAAATGCAGAAAGATTCATTCAGGAAATCTGTGCTTCCTTCAAAATTGACTTGTTGGGACAGATTTCTAAGATGTACCAAGATTCCAGCGGCCTTTAAAAATGGGAAGTGGGACTGTGATCCTCACCCCATTTCTGATGGGTCCTAATTTTGCTGGGCATGGGGTAGAGTTTGATAAGCAAAAGAAATAGGGGCCAGAAGGGACACCCACTTACGGGAAATTCAATCTCAACAAGGCTACCTGAACTCAGTGCTGAGTCTACACACAAAAGAGTGCAGCCTTATCCCAGTGGAACTTACAAATCATAGAAGGGTCTTAAATGTTTTTGAAGGTAGATATGGTCAGTTAAATTGTCAAATAATTTTAATGTCTCCTCCTTTTAAAAATACAAAATAAAAACTGGCAGCCTGTGTCTGAACACAAAAAAAATCTGTTGTCAATATTTCAAAAGCTGTTTTCAGATATAACCAGAAGTTTTATTAATATTTGGCTGTTTTTCACAACTGAACATTGTCACTGTTTGTTAGGTTGTCACAGTTTGATTGTCAGCTCAAACAGGTAATTAAAGGATTACTTGTCTTTGATGTGAGGTCTTGCATCCAACTGCTTGTTTTGATAAGGGATTAAGTTAAAAATCACACAACACCAGGTTATGGTCCAATAGGTTTAATTGGAAGCACACTAGCTTTCGGAGCGCCACTCCTTCGTCAGGCACTCCAAAAGCTAGTGTGCTTCCAATTAAACCTGTTGGACTATAACCTGGTGTTGTGTGATTTTTAACTTTGCATTCCCCAAGTCCAACACTGGCACCTCCAAACCATGATATTTTAATGTATTGCATGGGATTTTGTGAATGAGTGCTTTTGTATAGTGAAATGTGTATTTAGATGCTTAAAGTTTTATTTTGTTTCATCTCAGGCCATAATGAATATTGGGTGAATTAGCATGGAAAATGTCAGGGCAGGACATGATGAGTTAGGACATGTGTTGGCATTAACTTGCCATAAGCGCTGGTAGGAGAATAGCTGGTGAAGGTCATGAATTGGAATGTGTTCCCATGTGTGGGTAGAAGTGGGAGCTGGGAGCTAATGTCTGACAAAACAATTGGATGAAGTCCCAGTAAACGCAGTGTCCCAGTTAGCCTAAGGCCCTTTTAAACAGCCCCGAGTGGCACATGCCAGTCATTGTTTTGTCGTGAATATCATGAAATCGTGGTAATTTTTCAAACTTGAGCTACCTGCCTCAGTAGCAAAGAAAAATCAGCCTGTTCTTTGATTGGCAAAGTAACCAGAGTCAATGAGAGAAAATACTTTGTGCGAAGAATGGTTATGATTAGGACACATTGCCTGATAAGTGTTGGATACAAAATGGACACAAATACATATAGCAACCCTCTAAAAGGAATATTTCAGGTAGCAACAAATACAGAGACATGAGGGAAACACAACGTGGGTTCTGCTGAATTTCTTTGCAAAGGGCAATATTTTCACACAGGGTGGTTCGTATGAGAAATAAATTTGCCAGAAGAAGTGTTAGATGCAGGTACAATTACAACACTTAAATAACACCTGGATAGGTTCATGAATGGGAAAGGTTTAGAGGGATGTGGGCCAAATGCAGGCAAGTGGGATTAGGTTAGTTTGGGAAACTTGGTCAGCATGGCGTGGTTTGACTGATGGGTCTGTTTCCATGTTGTATGACTCTTAAAGAGCTAGGACAGACCAAGTAGCCTCTGCTGTTTAGATTAGATTAGACTCCCTACAGTGTGGAAACAGGCCCTTCGGCCCAACTGACCTTCCGAAGAGTAACCCACTCAGACCCATTTCCCTCTGACTAATGCACCTAACACTATGGGCAGTTTAGCCTGGCCAATTCACCTGACTTGCACACCTTTGGACTATGGGAGGAAACCAGAGCACCTGGAGGAAACCCACGCAGACACGGGGAGAATGTACAAACTCCACACAGACAGTTATCCGAGGCTGGAATCAAACCAGAGTTCCTGGCGTTGTGAGGCAGCAGTGCTAACCACTGAGCCACCATGCTGCTATTCAATGATTCTACAAGATGCCACAGACAATGAGTATTTCTGGCATCCAACATGGTTATGTTATGAATAACAAAAAAATATATTGGAGAGGTACTCTTATCTTCTGGATACTCACTTACATGTTTTTAAACTTCAAAAGGTTAGTTAAATGGTTGAGGAAATAGCAGTAAATTTAATGAGTTTAATTATTATAGAATCTCTACAGTGTGGAAGCAGGCCATTCAACCCATCGAGTCCACATCAACCCTCCATACCCCATTTCACCTAGACCCACCTTATCCCAGCAACCCTGCACTTCCCATGGCTAATTCACCATGGCACATCCCTGGACACTGCGCATTTCAGCATGGCTAATCCACCTCAGCTGCAGGAGAAACCCAGGCAGAAATGGGGAGAATATGCAAACTCCACACAGACAGGTTGTCTGAGGGTGGAATCAAGCCCATGTCCCTGGTGCTGTGAGGCAATATGCTAAGTACTGAACCAACATACCTAGTTATTCAGTTTGAGAGAAAGATCATGAGGAGCCAAAGCAAAATAAAGGATACTAGTCTAAAGCAGATACAGGAGTAGAGGGGCCTGGGTGTAAATGTGCACCAATCATTAATTGCAACAGTACATGTTCAGACAGCAGTTATTTAAAAATGCAATACCTTAAACTTTGTTAGCAAAGGCATAGCAAGGACATTATAAATAAAACTCTGGTTTGGCTTAACTTGCTTATTGTATCCAATTCTGGGCACTACATATCAGGAATACTACAAAGAAAGCATGCAGAAAAGATTCTGAAGTTGAATTATTATCTGAAAAGGCAAAATTGCAGGGCTATAGGTAAGACAGGGAGTAATTTGAGGAGTTAGTGTGGTGGTAATATTACTGGATTGATAATTCAGCTTTGCGAATACAGCAGCTGGACAAATTTATATTTAATCAATGAAATGTGGAATTATATAGCAAGCTACAGTAACGTTGACCATGACAATTACTGATGATTGCTGTAAAGACTCATGGTTCACAATGATCCTTTTGTTAAACTGTTCTTCCTTACCTGGTCTGCCCTACATGTGACTCCCAAACCAAAGAGATATAATTGATTCTTAACAGTCTGCTGAAACAGCTCAGCAACTCTGTTCATGGGCAATTAGGGATAGGCGAAAACTTTTGGGAATGTCAGTGGTGCACACATCCCATGGAAGAATAAATACAGTACTTTTACAGAAAGGCCACCACAGGTGTGATGGGCAAATGCCTCCTTCTGTGCTATGACATCTTTTATAATGGCATACTACATGCAATTAAAACTTTAGCTGGCAAATGTTGTTTTAGAATGCTCGAAGCTGTTAATTAAAAATATGTATGCATTCTGTAAATTCCAGGTAACATGCAATAATTAATATTTTAGAGAGAGAATTGGCTAAATTATTAGCATTTCATACTGTTGACAGAAAGCCTTGAAAATAGCCACTATTTTCCTTTATTATTGGACCTATAATCTGTTCAACATTTGTCTTGTCTTCCTTTCATTCTTATTCCAAGAACTGAACACACCATGAACAATCGTTCTTCACAGATTCTATTCTCCACTGCCTGTCTGGAAGAGAGGCCAGAGCACAATTTAACATTTCATGCCCATGTCATTTCGGGTCTTTCCTGTGCATGTTTTCCAGGTGTTATGCCATGAATAATCTCCAAACACTCTCTTCCTGTTTGCATCAAATTATATAATTTTCCTAGTATCATTGCCATAAGAAAGTTCCTCTTAACATCACTCGCCCAAATTGTTTGTCCTCTTGGTTATCTGTGACACATGTAATGTTGGACTGACTGCTTTCATTTCAAATGTGCTTGGTCAAACCTCATTATCTCTTGGGGGCTCAGCATTCACAGCTATACATCGTATTTGGCCACACAATGGCTTTCAGAAGGGCTCTTAACATTCACAAGAGATGGAAATTGTGATTTTTTAAAATATGATTATGACCGACATAAATCACAGAAACATAAATTAAAAACAGAAAATGCTCTTAAGCACCTGACAGAGTAGAATTGAATGACTAATAAATTTTGGCATAAATACATGTCTGTAAGAAGTAAATGATTATAGAGTTAGAAACAACACATAAAAGACATATTATATTGATGAAGTAAACATATTAATAGACATGCTTTCAACAATACATCTTAGCAACAGGCGTGCCCTTATAAAAGTAAAACACACAGAGCAGATGTTCATTATATTGCATATACATATTAAGAACCTTACATTTATGTGATGTAAACACATTAATATTAAAATATTAAGTCACCAGAAAAAAATAAATTACTCAAAAATAAGCGCGGTCTTTTTACCTTGAGAACAGCTTCAAACTGTGTATCCTCATGAACAGGAAGTTGCGTTGGAATATCACATTCATTTTGTCCATGGACAACTAAAGTCTTTGTGCCTGGAGCGACAATGAGGTCCTACATTTAAATAGTTCTCTAAACTGATTACGTCAACATTTCCTAATCAGCCACCAAATCAAAAAGACAAATCAAACTCATCAGCATTTTCGGACAGTACATTTAACTCTCATGTGACCTGATGCCCACAAACCCACAGTGATTTGTACCTTGATAACATTTTATGTCTTTTTTTTAATTGACACAGTGCTAACTCTTTCACATCCCAGTTCTAACAGAAATGCTGCCAGTCCCCATTCAGCACAACAATCAGACTTCCAGAAAACAAATTAGGAAGCGTAGGCCATTCAGTCCATCATGCCTTCTCCACCATTTCTTAAGATCATAACAGATTCATTTGAGGTCTCAACTCTGCGTTCCTGCCTATGTCCAAATATATTTGTTCACAAAGAATCTTATTCTGCCTCCAGTGCTCTCTGGACAAGAGTGTTCAGCAGATTCACCATACTGTACAGAAAGAACTCATCAGCATCTCCCTTTCCTTATTTTTAAGTTCCTTCTCCCAGGTCTAGTCTCTCCCATGAAAAGAAGTATCCTTTCAGCATGAATTCTGTCAAGTCCCTTCAGGATCTTCTATGTTTCAGTAAGATCAGCATTCATTCTACTGAACTCCAGTGGTTGTCAGCCCTACCTGTTCAATCTTTCCTCAAAAGGTAATACCTCATCTCAGTCAGAGTATTGTGTAGAACAAATACTTTAGGAGTGACATTTCAATTCTTCTAAATCTGCCAAGGATCACCATTGATGCAGGGGAGGCCTATGCAAGAGTTCAATGCCTGCAGATTCTCTCTGAGCAGGGCAGGAACAGCACTCCAACATCATGACTTCAACATGAAGGAGAGCTGTGTGTGGCAGACAGGGATGCTGTTGTCAGGTTAGGAAATTCAAATTACTGCAGAATTTAACTGCAGTGCTCCATTACTTTTGTCTTATCTCTGTGATGCCCTCAGCCACAGACTGGCGACGTTTAGAGTTAAAGAAACCAGGAACAAAAGGAGGTCTTTTGTCTCTTCAATCCTGTACTGCCAATCAATGTGATCATGACTGAGGCTCTATCTCAATGCCAGATTCTTGCTTTCTCCTGACATACACTTGAAACCTTTAGAATCCAAAAATGCATCTATTCCACAATTTCATCTGCTTCACAATACCATAGGCTACCAGGTTAGGAAGGGAGAAGGCTGGTGATGATGAGATCCATCTTGCAGTGCAGCACAATGAGGATCCGATGGTGATGGGCTGAGAGCGGAAGGTTGGTGAGGAAGGCAAATGTAGTTTAGTGTTGAGGGGAGGATTGGTGGAGGCGGGCAGTGGAGTGGAGGAGGTTTTTATGGTCAGATTATTGGACTTGGAGAAAAGACTCCTGATAAATACATAATGCTATAAAAGACATTTTTCATAGGGATTCAGCCTTACTCCTTTTTTTCTTCCAGCTTTTGAGGACCCCAACATCTTGCAAATTGGTTAGCTGTAGAAAAAAAGTGACTACCAAAATGAAAACAGATGGTTTTAGTGTGTGGAATTGCCTTCCCTAAACAGCAATGGAGTTTGGGTCATTGAATTGTTACAATAATAGCAAACATGGACTATCAATATTTAATTCTCTTCTTCTTCGTTTAATACCGAAGAATTTAATGGATTGAATTTTAAAGGGGGACTAATACTGGCCTAGAATGGTTGCTGTGATCACCTGACCACAGTTTGAGTTAGCCCCAGAGAACCCAGTCAGAACACAGTGCGTTGAAATTGCCATCTCATATACAGACGTCGAAACCAGACAACTAAATCAGTGTTAAGAAATTTGCACCACCTGTTTAACTCACACTTGATCGATAAGTTTGCATATTCAGAGATGAAAGATTACCTGCAGAATTTCAGCATGGAAAAACAATGGAGCTAGACTCAGGAGTATTCAAATAAACCATATTCCAGTAGTGTGCTGGGCAGAGCAGAGAAAGAAGAATATGGATTCATAACATCAGAAATTGTAAATCTTGTTGTCTATCTGTTTCTCTTGTTTTCTGAGGTCAGTGACCAGTGAAAAAGCAACTTGAGAAAGTAACCACATGCACAGAATTCCATGATTTTTACAAGTTTCATTATTGCTGACCAAACAAGATAACTGCTAAACAGGTACAGAATCTGGTTATATTCTCATAACATCTGAACTCCATGAAATTTAAACTAAATCATTACTTATCTTCCTGCTTCTATGAGATACACGATGTGCTGATGCCATTGTTGGGCTGGGGTGGTAACAGTCAGAAGTCACATGACACCTGGTTTTAGGCCAACAGGTTTATTTGAAATCACAAGCTTTCAGAGCTTCACCTGATCAGTGGCCATGGTCTGAAAGCTTGTGATTTTAAGTAAACCCCGTTGGACTATAATCTAGTGTCATGTGGCTTCTGACTCATAGTAGATACAGTCACCTCTTCTTTTTAAAATGGATTCCTCTGCTTAACTGTGCTTGATGCCATGCTTTATTATTTCTTTTGTCTCAAGTAGCATGCGATAAGTTTCCTCTTTCTTTCATGTAAGACAGCCTTGGAATTGGCTCCTTCACTTTGATTTAATAAATTTTATTTGAATTGTCATAGCTGTGTGCTTAAAAAAAATTTAAAACATTGTTCCAACCAACCTAGAAGCATTAAAAAGGAAATTGATTCAAGCCAAATGAACAGGCCTACAGTTTCCTGTCCAAATTTCAACTTGAACAAAGACAAGTAAATAAACTGAAAGTTGCTTCAAGTATAATAAATCTGCTATAATACTTTATTTCTGATCAATCTTAACCATTTCATTTGCCACAAAGTTTTATGCAGTACATTTTTTGATGTGGATATTGGTTCAGCATTTCAGAAGTGATTGTGATGTACAGACGAAATAGCAATGAGCTCAATATGTTATCAACCATTTCACAGTCTAGGGTTAAATCACAGCTTGCACTTAAAACAGGCACTTTCTTATAACTTCAATGGATTCACATAAAGGATGAAACATTATTGATCATAGTTGGAAATAAGTAGGAATGTGGATCCAAACTTCATCAATGCTTAGTGCAGCCCTTGGTTGCCATAAAAAATAGGAACAGAAATAGATTGTCCAGCCCCTCAAGCCTGCTCCAGCATTCAACAGGATTATGGTTCATCCGACATTCCTCACGTCCACTTTCCTGCATTTTCCCCACAACCTTCAATTCCCCAAATGATCAAGAATCTAACTGTCTATCTATCTCAGCCTCAAACATACACAAAGATTTTGCCCCCATAGCAAGACGTTGCAAAGACTCAACACAGAGAGAAGAAATTCCTCCTCAGCTCAGTCTTAAATTGGTACCCCTTACTCAGATACACTCTCCCATGAGAGGAAACATCCCCATAACATTTATCCTGACAAGCTAATTAAGAATCCTATATGTTTCAATTAAATCATCTCTCATTCTTCTAAACTGAGTCGCAACATGTTTAGTTTTGTTAATAAGATGATCCCTCCATATTGGGAATCATTGTAGTGAACATTTTCTGAGCCAGTTGTGCCCTTACCTGGCATAGAGGCTGTAACCAGCAGTTTGACTTCACACTGTTCCTTTTTCATTGTCTGTTTGAGGTCTTTGAAGAAAAGTCCTTCGACATAACCAACAACCTCCCACAGGAAGGTGACAGTGGCTGAGATTGCATCCATGCCCCATTCACAAGGAGTGCGGACAAAATACATGATCAGACCAACCTGAAATGCAACAGAAAAGTGCTGCAGACCAACAATATATTTCAGTTTTGGTGTGTAATACAAATCTGCACAATCAAAATAGGAAGTGCCCAACATATGTTCATGCTCCTACATAGGCCCCTTCCCACACTCAAAGCTTTGTTAATACTTTTTACAAGCAATGGGTAAAAACAATTTAAAGCAAATTAAAACCATGATGGATGGTGTTTCTTGTTTTGCCCCCAGGAGGTTCAGAGATGGGGAGAGAATTTATTTAGATGGGATTGTGGCAAGTGGAGATCATGCAAACTTTCTATTTCCACCCAATTAATTCTGCCTGTGGATGGCCTTCCTACCCCATTACCAATTAATGCCCAAATAAGTGCCGAAACCGCAATCACTGGGATTAAGTGCAATGTACAGGCCTGTTGCTGTACAGTGAGTATGGACAAACCTGTGCACGTTGCTTGTGATGTCACAGGGAGGAAGGGTCCACTTGGCCAAGACAGATCCCACACTGGGAAGCAGGAGGAGGGTAAGATTGGAAGAGTGATGGGAAGACTGCTGCTGAGAGTCGCTCTTGCCTTTGTGGCTGAACATCATCTAACCCACCCCCACCATCCCTGCCCACCCCTTCTCTGCAAAAACATTGCCAACCCATGATCCACAGCCAGGAAAACACTAGTGACCTAGTTCCAGGGCTCCAGTGAAGATCTAGGCCTCAGCTGGATGTCTCTTCTGCAGCAACCATCCTGTCCTCAATGGAGTTGCTGAGCTAAAGTAGCCTCTGGTTGGCTACTGGCTCGCAGTGTGCAATATTTCTGCCATTCCAGGATTCTTGATCCCACTGCTGATCTCTGACCTCATGATTGTCATGTAATATGGGAAAGCCTTCCCAGGGGATGTAACAGTGGTCTATCGTTGTCTCTCCAGACTCCTGTTTCCATAAAACTCCCGCACCCCATCCTCCCCCACCCCCACCCCAAATGTAATGTGACACAAGGCAGGAGTAATGCTCACCAGGTAGTTGAAGAGAATGTGGGAGGTTTGAGCTGGCATATCTCCAATATTTAACAACAGTTTTCGCAGCATGTAAATCAGTTCATCCTAGGAATAATAAGGAACATTTCACAAAAAGTGAAAACCTACTTAATTTCTTAACTTAATGATAATTTCAAATTACTTATTAAAATAGACAAAATAATCCAAAATTCTGTCTCGAGACTTTATTTGAATATGTGCGTTATCAGCAGTTATAGAAGTCTATCCATTACAATTAGAACGCTATCCCAATGTGTTTTATGAACTTATTAGTCACCAAATTCCATACTATTGGAACGTAAAAGGCTGCCGTACAAAATTGAAGCTTTTGTAATAAATGGGTCAGCATCACTTGGATAAAAATATTAGTCTAAGAGTAGAAAGCTGCCAGCTGTGATAAATTGCTATTTTTCAGACTGGGATGGTAGACAATGATATTCCCCAAAATTTGACTTTATTTTATTTATTATTGTCACATGTACTCAGGTACAATGATAAGTTTTGTTTCGTATACAGTACAGGCAGATCATACCATACAGTTAAAGCTCATACTTTGTATTGGATTTACCTGTGATTTGTTTACCCATTCTGTCCTGATGCAGTCCAGTGATGTCTACTTTATTGTCTGCCACACCTCTAAGTTAGTATCATTAGCAAATAAGCATTAGGGCAATAGAACATAGTGAGGAATACAATGTTACAGCTGCAGAGAAGGTGTATAAGGAATGAGGTCAACATTAAATTTAACATTTGAGGGGTCCATTCAGAAGTCTAAAATTAGCGGGGAAGAATCTGTCCTTGAAGTTGTTGCTATGTGTATTTCAGCTTTTGTATCATCCGCTCGACAGAAGAGGCTGGAAAATATTAATATCGGGTGGGAGGGATCTTTGATTCTGTTGGCTGCCTTTCCAAGAAGCCAGAACTATAGTTAGAGTCAGCGCTTGAACTAGTGATTTTAATAAAAGTACTTATTGGATATCAGATTACAAAGTGAAGTTTCAAAATTTGCTAATGATACTAACTTAGAGGTGTGGCAGACAATAAAGTGGACATCACTGGACTGCGTCAGGACAGAATGGGTAAACAAATCACAGGTAAATCCAATACAAAGTATGACCTTTAACTTTTGTCAGAAGGAATAGTGAGAGGCAATGAAGATATAATGGCACTCTGCTTAAGAACATGCAGGGACCTGTGGTTCAAGTCAACAGACTTGAAATGAGAAGGATATTAGTAGTTAGTAAAGCAGACATTATCATCAGCTTCATCATTGGAGTTATTGAGCACAAAAACAGGAAAGTGATGCTGAACCTTAAAAAATGCTCGGTAGTTCGATCACATTTAAAGTATTACATCCAGTTATGATGATGTGAAGATCCTTGAGAAGGTGCAGAGAAAAGTTAATGGAACTGTTCAAGGGGCAAATAATTTGAGCTACAAATTTAATTTGGTAATCTGGGATTATTTTGCTTGAAACAAAAAAAATTGAGGGGAAATCTCTTACAGATGTATGAGGTTAGAATGGATTTAAATTTGGCGGACAAAGAAAAGCTTTGTTCATTAGATGATGGAAAAAAGGCTAAAGGAACAAAGATTTAAAGTTCTGGAAAGGGTTACAGAGGGATTTGAGGAACAATTTTTTTATGCATTTGAGTGACAAAGATTTGGACCTTGCTGTCCCTGGGCACAATGGAAGTGGAGATTATCAATGATTTTAAAAGGTATTGTGATTAGCACTTGAGAGAAATACACTTTCAGGGCTTGCAGACACAGTGAAGGATTTGAGCTGACTAGATCTATATTTATTCGAAAGTGAGATCTATTGGTCTCAAGGAGAGGCAAGATATTAAAAAGTAGCACTTCAGCAAAATATCAATTGATAACATTATTCAAGTATGCAAAAAGGGAGATGGAGTATTCTAAGTATTTGCTGGCAACACACAACCTTGACCAATTCAGCAAACCATGGACAGGTTCTTCATAAAAATTAATGGATAAAAAATCAAGAGATATCAGCCCACCATTTTCTAATGCCTAGGTGATGTTACTTATTGCCACTGTGGGCTCAAACTTTATCTTATGGTCTAAATTCTGCACCAATAGTGTTGTACAACATAATTTTTAAACATGCTTAAAAATCAATCTGTTTTAATTAATGTATATATTATTTAATATTAACATGCCATAATGTTGGTTTAGCACTTAATATTTAGTGTGGTCTTTGAATTAAATTATCTGCTCCTTCCAAACCCATAGTTTTCAAACAAACAGACTAGCAACAATGAATTTTAAGTCTTTAGGTTGCCTGGGATTTAAAGCCTCGGTTCTCTGGTCTTTCAATTGGTATGGGAATATGGTTATGGAATGAATTCTACACAGTAAACATAGAATGCAAAATAAGTAACCCTGTTTGTTTCAATATTTCTGAAGTAAATCCTGTTACCTGACGATTGCTAATAGTGAGCTTCTCCAGAAAATGACGCAGGACAAGGGCGGGGTCTTCAATCAAACAGTTCCACAGCACTTGTTGTGCTACAGCACTCACTAGAAACGAGAGTGAGACAAGGACTCAATGATGAACAGACAGGAGTCATGTCATCCATTAATACACCACAGAAAGGAGGACATTGGCCCAGCCCAGTTGTGTAGGCTGGTGACCTCTACCGCTCATTGGGCTGGAATACAGTATATTGTCAGTATGAAGTCAAACAACTTGCCTACGGTCAGTTGGCATAGGAACCTCCAGGTCTACACTCCTAACAGCTTCACTTGCTAGGATATTGCCAGAGTTGGAGGTGTTGAGCTTTAGGGAGAGGCTGAATAGGCTAGGGCTATTTTCTGAAGAGTGTTGGAGGCTGAGTGGTGACCTTATAGAGGTTTATAAAATCATGAGGGGCGTGTTTAAGGTAAACAGACAAGGTTTTTTTCCCTGGAGTGGAGGAGTCCAGAACTACAGGGCATAGGTTTAGGGTGAGAGGGACAACTTTTTAATGCAGGGGGTGGTACATGTATGGAGTGAGCTGCCAGAGGAAGTGGTGGAGGCTGGTACAATTACAACATTTAAAAGGCATCTGGATGGGTGTATGAATGGGATAGGTTGAGAGGGATATGGGCCAAATGCTGGCAAATGGGACTAGATTAGGATATCTGGTCGGCATGGACGAGTTGGACCAAAGCGTCTGTTTCTGTGCTGTACATCCCTATGACTCTGAAACTTTACGACGTTTAAGAAGCAGAGGAGGTGGTGTATCTTAGGAATTTCTAAAATAAGCCAGGCCAGTTTTCTAGTTCTTTTATTGTGCTGGTGTGATGGTGGACATGCAAAATGAAGTATTACAATCCTGGGCCAAATTGTAAACATTTCAGTCATGATTTAACTAGGGATCAATAACATTTATTTTAAGATGAGCTGGTGCAATATCCAGCAGACCTGCTAAGGGAATAAAGCCACAGTTTGAACAAACAACAATAAACCTTATTACACCGATATGAGGACAACAACCTATTACATGTACAACATATTTCAAACACTTGAGATTGACTTGGGGGATAGACTCTGCTGACATGTTGCCACCTTCAGCTTTTCCTGTTAATGTAACTTATGGTAAAGTGGTGACTATATGTCAACAATGGTGAGAAAGCACTTACATTAAATAAAGGGTCGATTTGATGCACTTCACATATCATTGACACTCTCCGTCTTTGACGAGAATGGAGCCCCTAGATGGAATAGTGAGAACCTCCCAGTGGCTGGCCAATGGGATCAGATGTATATGTCGCATAGTATTTACTCACTGAGCTGTAAGGACTATAGACACAGTAAGAGGCTAGTATGCGACAATCGTAGCAATGGAGGCTTTGGTAGGACAACTTGGACAGTTTATAAGTCTTTAAATGGTGTCTCTATCGTGAGGTGTCATCATGGTTTCCCACCTACTTTGGCAGTGCCCAGAAACTCAGTGGTCCTCCTGGCTGCAACATGCAACTGCTAATGAATTGGATGGCCTGTGCAGAGACTCCTTCTTCAACTGCTGAAAGTTGACTCCAAGGTCTCATTTGTCACAACTTTGGAGTTCCTATCCAGAAATGAGGCTGGCCTGGGGTTTGTACACTGGAAATAAGGTTTGGCTCTCTGTTTCTGTATCAAGCCAGAATCTAGCCAATTTACTGAAACTATCTCACTGGTATGAATGGAAAGTCAGTAGAAAGTCACACTTTAAAAGGGGATGCAGTGTCAAGGCAAACATCAATGCTACTGACTAGTTTTCACCGGACTCTCCACTGTGCATTGCGTATGGCAAATATCACAAGCCTCCAGAAATTTCTCCCCCATTCCCCATCCTTAACCATGTGCCTACAGGCATTTTTCCGTGTTAAAGTTACTGTGTTTTCATTTCTCCGATTTAACCACCTCATCACTCAATGCCCTCTTAAAGTTCAACCATCCATGACATCCACTTTCAGGTCTCATGACTTCATTCTGCTGAGTACCCAGTTTCACTTCCTATTCTCTCAGGCACAAGCAGCCTCCTTTCAAAGCTATCTTCACCCTTTCCTCAAAGCAACAGCTCTTGGCCTCATACACTTGCATTCTACTAAAACGTCTCCTGCCTCCCTTTCTTTTCAAAGTCCCTGTATGTGTTGTTACATACATTGAGAATCCTAATTAGAGCAAAAAGTCCTTTATCATTGTGTACTATCCAGCATTTTCTTTGTCAACTTCACTGCAGATTTTGAAAGTCATCTACACTTTCATTTTATGCTCATTTGCGCATTTTATACTCCATCGTCTAATTCAATGAGACAGCCCTCACTCGGTTGCATTCTGCCTCTTCAAGCAAAGCATTGCCAGCAAAGTTTTATCGTCCTTTCTCACTGGAATTCCCCAAGGATTTTCTTTCTTATCTAAGCATTGCTGTCTGGTTATATCATCAAAAGTTATGTCATATTCCACACATAATGACATTCAGCTCTAACTCTCTATCACTTCCCTTGACTCATCTACTGTCTATGAGTTGGTTAGCAGCTGGACGCCCAGTGATGGATGTGAGACAACCTTCTTCAGTTAAACATTGGGATGGTTGATGTCACAATTCTCAGAGCATGCTATAAACCATTGCCTCAACACTCATTCAATCTTCTTTCCTGATAACTGTTGCAAAATGAACCAGGTTTAGTCTGTTAAATAGTTCTGAGCCGAATTAACAATTTCTCCACCTTCTTTGTCAAAAAAAGGCCATTTCTATAACACTGCATATCTTCATTTTTGTTTCAGTTTATTTGCTCATCAACTATGATTTTATCAGTTCCAGATTCAACTGTGGCAATCCAAATCTGCCAGAATCCTGGCCTTGAAGTAAACTTTAACATAACCAAAATTCCTTACTGTAGTCCATGGTGAGTTTTATTTACCTCTCCTGTAGACCCCCAGGACCACAACAACTCCAAAGCAAAATCCCCAACCAAGAGGTCAAACGTTTCCATGGCCTTGACATTCACTTCTTATAATCTCCTCTGGCTTCTCCTGGACTGGAAGGTTTAAGTTGTAAGGAGACATTGAATAGGCTGGGACTTTAAGGAGATATTGAATAGCTGAAGAGTAAAGGACTGAGGTATGACCTTTTGGAGGTCTATAAAATCATGAGAGGCATAGCTAAGGTAGATATTCGACAGCTTTTCCCCATGATAGGGGAGTCCAAAGCTAGAAGGCATAGAGGGGTAATGTTTTCACACAGAGGGTGGTGAGTGTCTGAAATGGGCAGCCAAAGGTAGTGGTGGAAGGGAGTATAAGTTGTCATTGAAGAAACATTTAGACAGCAACATGGGTAGGTATGGAGAGATACAGACCAAATGCAGACCAAATGAAATTAGCCTAAATTGTGAAAACTTGGCAGCATGAGCAAGTTGGGCCAAAGGGCCTATTTCAATGCTGGAAACCTCTAGGACTCTACAATCCTTCAAAAATTCTATGTTCCTCCAAGTCTTGGTCTTCTGCATCCCAAAATCATTTTGTCTTATCATCGGCAGTGGTGTCATCCATGGTGTAGGTTCTAATCTCTTGATCAGCCTTTCTCTTCTCCTTAAAACAATCATCTTCAACCCAGCTGTTAGTTGTCCTGCTAATGTCTCCTTCATTGACTCGGTATTGATTTTTGTCCAATTATGTTTCTCTGAAGCGCCTATAGAGACTTTTCTATGTTAAAATTTGCATAGAACAGCAACCTGCTGTTGATTATTAGGTAGACTTGGCATTCGATGAGGATACTAACATTTTCAATATACAAGCTGGATAATGTAACTGTTCTGAAAGGGCTAATATTGGAGACTGCAGTAGGCTGTACTCTGTATGGTGATGGGATAATGTGGAGCATCTTTTAGGATTTCAAGGAAAACAGACATGTTATCTAAGGTCCCCTCATAGTCTTTGCAATAAAAGGCTAAATATTACTAAAATAATCATGATGTCAGCTCTGCTAGCTTTCAGTGCCTGTTTCTCTCCATGAGACCTAGCAAGATTTCTCATGCTATCTTCTTAAACTCACCTCATTCCCAATGTGCCACACATCTATGATATCCTGCTCATTGTACTCTCCCTCTTGGAATAGGTGGAAGTACCTGCCTCTGTTAGAGTTGAGGATTATCAGATTAGCCATGCCCCTATGAAATGGCAGAGAAGGCTAAATGGGCTGAATGGTCTAATTCTGCCCTACTTCTTAAGGTCTAGTCTTGTCACATGTGTAACATTTGGTTAAAATATGTTTGTTCCTCACATTGCGAATCTACACAGGGCTGGTCTCCCATAATTCATCCAAATTTCTCACCAATGCCCACATTGTTCACAGCCTGGTAAGTTTCTGCCCAAGGTCAACCTTCCTGATGTAACTTGCAGGTGAGTGTTTTCATGCAATAAACTACAATTCGTTGAAAGGACAAAGCCTATTCTCATTGAAGGTCAAGCGAAGGCTCTTTCCTGAAACGTCGATTCCCCTGCTCCTTGGATGCTGCTTGACCTGCTATTCCAGCCCTGCACTCTCAACTCTAATCTCCAGCATCTGCAGTCCTCACTTTCACCTGTTCTCATTGAGACTCACTTGGCAAGAAGTAGTGAGGAAAATGTTTATTTTCCAGGGGGATTGTAGGAATCTGGAATTCACTGCCTGTAAGGGTGATAGATGCAGAAACTGTCATAACATTTAAAAAGTATTTAGACATGTAATTGTTACACCAAGGCATGCAATAGGCCAAGTGCTGGAACTTGGGATCAGAATAGTTAGGCAGTTGTTTTTGAACAGAATTGACTTGATGCGTCAAAGGGCCTTTTTCTATGCTATAGACCTCTATGGCTTGTGGTTTCTTTCTCCCACTGTGTACGAATTAGGCCCTTTAGACCCAATCAAGTTAAGGGGGAAGTGGCAGCAAACTACTCTAGCCCCATACTGGTGGTGATGATATTGCAGCAAGCTTGGTTAGCTTGGATGGTTGGCTTGTGATGCAGAGTAATGCCATGAGCAAGGGTTCTATTTCTTAATGGCTGAGATCACCAGGAAGGCTCTACCTTCTTAACCTCACACCTGACCTGAGGCACGGCGACCCTCAATTTAAACTCACCACCAGTTGTGTCCCTAATGAGAAAGCAGGCTATGGTCATCTAGGACTACAGCAACTTTCAATGTGCAACAATAAATTGATATTTACTCTTTAATATCACACTATGAGTATTTTCTGAATATATGTAGTCAACTGTTCCCCCATCAATATAGATTAATCAAATGATCTTATTATAGGTGAGGTAGCGGACTGTTAAAAATCAGTGAATTGACTCTACCTTTTTAAGTCAAACATTTCAACCTTTTAAAACTAAAACTGGAACCTTTTAACATAACTATTCTGGGAATCTTTTCTGAATTGATCTTTAGAAATGACCAAAATAAAACAAAGCAGAGATTGACATCGACTGAGTGACTATAAGATTCCTACATTCCACTATCATGTTCTGTGGATTTTGGTGATCATCTGGAATAGTTACCACATGGTAACTATTCAATTATGCTGAATTTGCAGCTTAGCATATAATTGTTATTTATAACCTTGTTTTCTCCAAAATGCAATGCACAGCTAATTAAGATAGAGTTATTTCAAAACAGATACCTGCCACTCCATCTTCTCGTACCTCTCCATCCTCCATGAGATGAACAATTGGCAGCACAGTAGCACAGATGCATGCAGGAAATACAGCCTGGGGAGGCTGTATTACATGATGTGTTGGAGTATTCTCTGTGGCGTCTTCTTCATCTGCTCAGAAAACATAGATTCCAGTTTCATATATTATGTTTTTGAGATCCTTATATGTGAAGGAACAGAACAACCTAGCTGCCTCCCAGTCCTTTATGAATGACAGTCACTGCTTACCTTCAGCGCTGACTGCTGACCGTACTGACCATACCGAGCCTCGACGGAATGAGTAATTTCTATGGGATGTACTGGACGTGCAGGATGGACTGACAGACAGTCGGCGGGAAGCTAAATTAGCCGCATCTTCAACTGGCAAATGAGATAAAAATCAGACTGCTTGGTCAGTGAATTAAATAAACATTAATTCACAGATTTAAGATACAATTAAAATAGATCCTTCTGGTTACACTTCTTTAGTATTTATTGACCTTGTAACAAAATATGCACTTTGACATGTTGTCCATCGCATTAGTTGAGGATAGTTATCCTGACAAAGTTCGTTTACCAGTTTACCTCAACTTCAGTTTTCTCTGATTTTGCTTAAAACTAAGTTTTGAACTGAATCCACTGTCTCGCCAAAAAGGGAACGCTTTGTAAAGTCGTGGAGAAAGTTGTGCATGTCATATTTTCAGATGCCATCAGTATTCCGGTTTGGGAAGCTTGCGCCCACCAATCCTGTTTTTTTTTGTGTGTTGAGTTTAGGTCCAGTCTAATTATAACTGGCAGAGAATGGACTACTATACAGAAGACCCACTTGTCTCTTCAACAAGGTAACTTATTACATGAGAGCAATTGGTAGAATTTCCATTCCTAGTCTGTCATTATTATGAGGGACTCTCAGGAGCAATGCTGATTGCTTCTGCTTCCTTCAGGTATTTATGTAGAACTCAAATGCTTCCACTCAGAGTCACAGTGTCATGCAGCACTGAAACAGATCCTTCAGTCCAACCAATCCCTGCCAACCATAATTCTAAACTAATCCAGTCCCACCTTCCTGCACTTGGCCCATATCCCTCCCAATATTTCCAAATAATGTACCTATCCAAATATATTTTAAATGTTGTAAATGTACCCATATCCACAAATTCCTCTGGCAATTCGTTCCACACAACAA
This sequence comes from Hemiscyllium ocellatum, assembly GCF_020745735.1. NCBI lineage: Eukaryota > Metazoa > Chordata > Chondrichthyes > Orectolobiformes > Hemiscylliidae > Hemiscyllium > Hemiscyllium ocellatum. The sequence goes on along the minus strand of NC_083407.1, from coordinate 90,655,802 downwards.
CTACATTCTGTATTTAAAAATTTCCCCTTGTGTCTTTTATAAATCTTTTTCTTCTCACCTTAAAAATATGCCCCCTAATCTTGTAATTTCCCCACCCTATGGAAAAGACACCTGCCATTCACTTTATCCATACTTTTCGTTATTTTATCAACCTCTTCAAGGTCAATGCTCCAGCGAAAAAAAGGTCCTAGCCTATCCAGCCTCTCCTTCTAACTTTAATCTTCCATACTCAGCAACTTCTTGGTAAATCTCTTCTAAATCCTCTTCAGCTTAATAATATCCTTCCCATTACAGGATGATCAGAACTGCACACAGTATTCCAGAAAAAGCCTCACCAATGTCCTGTACGACCTTACAAAAATCATATATCAGATATAAAAGACAATGTGACAACATCAGATTGGCTGGAGGTAATTCCTTCAGTGCCATTAGCTTATGGAACAGCACTAATTAGGTTTTCTAAACTATATAGCAATCTAATAAACACTTCCCAGGCCATGGATTGATTCATCAAGCAAAGGGCTAAACCTGGTTTTATAGGGAACAAAATATACATTTATAGATTATGAGAATTTGAAAAATAAAGATTTTGACAAGTTCTTAATTGCAAAGAGTTTAGCATGAGATTATTTTGGAATGAAGCAAAGAGGATTGTGAAAAATGACGAGCACTTAACATCAAGGGAAATCGCAACAGTGTGTGTTGGCAGTTCAATTCTAAAACAGTGGTAAAATAAAGCATAAGACTGATAGGAACCAAGAATAAGGTGTGCACACAGAGGTGGGGGAATTGCTAAGAGGTGATGCTGCTGAAGCCACGGTGAGGCCACTCGAAAGGTTCAGCTTTCTGTACCTGACGTTGACTGGGATTGGGGAAGATGCATCCCAGGGATATTGAAGGTGGAAAGATTGGAAATTACAGGGGCACTGGTCATAGACATTCATACTTCCCAAAACTCAGAGGAGAATACAGAAGTCTCTAAGGATCATTGTAAGTATTATACTATTGATAAATTGCTGGGGAGGGAAAACATGTGGCTGATGAAGATGAATGCAGACAAGTGTAAGATGAATGCAGACAAGTGTGAGATGAAACACTTTGGTGAGAAGAACATGGACAGAAAAATAGAAAATTAGAGGTACAATTTTAGAGGGTCTGCAAAAACAGAGGAACCTGGATGTATATGCATAAAAATCACTGAAGATAGCAGGACAAGACAGAGCAATTAAAAAACATATAGTATCCTGGGCTTGAGTAATATGGCATGGAATTCAAGAAGAAATGGGAATGCTGAACTTATGTAAAACACTTCAACTGGAGTACTGGGAACAGTTCTGACGTGGATGGAATGAGCTGCCAGAGGAAGTGGTGGAGGCTAGTGCAATTGCAACATTTAAAAGGTATCTGGATGGGTATATGAATAGGAAGGGTTTGGAGGGATATGGGCCGGGTGCTGGCAGGTGGACTAGATTGGGTTGGGATATCTGGTCGGCAGGGACGGGTTGGACCAAAGGGTGTTTCTGTACTGTACACCTCTATGACTTTAGAGTGCATTTATAAAAATGGCAAGTTGTGTTGTGCGTGTGTGTGTGTGTGTGTGTGTGTGTGCGTGCACATGTATGTGTTTGGAATTAAGCCATCCTGTGGAGTATCTTAGTTGACAATCAGTTTAATTACCTATTTGAAGTATGTTTTTCATAAAGGCGTTTTAAAAAATTTATGGCAGAAACCTGATGAAAATCTCTATTGTTTTATATCACAGTAATAAAGAGAAACAAACAGACTATTTCTGTGACTGAATAAGATGCTTTCACTACAGGCACAACTTGTGGAGTTGTGGGTCTTGATTTCCAACAGACTCCCCTCATCAGAGTGACACCAACTCAGAATTCAAAGATGAAGGCTGATCAATATCTCTTGAGGGAAAAACGTGAAGATGTGTTTTTGAAAACATTGTTGAGGGTACCGGGCAATGCTTCGTATGAAGACCTACCTTCCTCCTCCAGTTCGGGTGGTGGCGTGTTGCTCGGTTCATAGCAGGCCTCTTGTGTGACAGGAATGGCTGTGATCAGGCTGGCCTCACGACCAAGTCGCTTCTTCTCCTCTTCCTGCTGCAAGTTCTTCAAAATATGCTCAGCTCGCTGGTGGGACCGGGAAACCGCACGAGCGGAAAATGATTTCTGTAACAGGTTGTACATTGAAATCATCAAAATAGAATCATTTTGCACTTCTGCAGCAGATCAATTACATTAAATATTTTTAAAAGAGGATTGTTATGTTGTCATTTCATTTTGTATGCAATGCGAAAATATACGATATGTGAAAACTAGAACGGTAACATGCCTTGGGCCAGAACTTTCCGTGTGGGCCTTGGAACCCTGTTGCCAAGTTCTAATGGGGGTCAGAAGTCAGCAGACTGTAGGAAACACTCACTTGGCATGAAATTCATAGCCAGACGGTGGGCTCACTGTCCAAATATGACTTGCCGCTAGGCTTTGAAAGTTGGCGGGCCAGTCGGAATACAGGTTGTACAAGCACAAGGCTGGAAGAGCACAGCAAACCAGGAGGTGGAGTAGTCCATCGTTTCGGGTATAACCAAGGAGTGGCAAAGGGAACGGTCCTTGTGGAAGGCAGAGAGGGGTAAGGAGGGGAAGATGTTCTTGGTGGTGGGTCTAGTTGGAATTGGCAGAAGTGTTTAAGAATGATGCATTGGATGCAGAGACTTTTGGGATGGCAGGTGAGGACAAGGGTGACACTGTCTTTATTGTGTTTGGGGGCAGGAGTTTTATAGCAGTGGAGCGGGGAATGGAGATGGTGCAGTGGAGGGTTGTATGAATGTCAGAGGGGGAAAAAGCACATTGTTCAAAACAGGTGGACATCTGGGATGCTTGGGAGTGGAACATCTCTTCATCAGAGCAGATATCCACTCATTTTAAACAATGTGCTTTACCATGCAAAACCTGTTGGCACACCACCCTTGTCATCTCCATCCAGGGCCCCATACAGGTGAGAGGGGAAAGATTTGTGAGGCATCTGAGGGACGATTATTTCACACAGAAAGAGCGTGAGAGGAAGGCTGCTGGCATGGGGTGGGTTCAAACAATGGAAGAAAGATGAATAATGGGGAGGCTGCAGGGGTGAAGTCAGAAGAGAGAGGTAGATGGAGGTTCCAGGAGGGGCTAGAGACAGGGGTTGAAAGGTTTGTGGAAGGAGGAGATGAAAATGGGGGTCGGTGAAAGAGAGAAGCAGCAAAGGGCAAGAGAGAAAGTAGCTACAAGAGTGTAAAAGGCTGTGGAAGAGAGAGAGTGAGGCTGCAAAGTGGAGGGAAAAAACAACTGGAGTCTGCAAGGAGTAAAGTGAGGAGCAGGAAGCTGTGAGAGGATGGAGACACAAGAGGATGCAAAGGAGGGGGAAGAGAGGGAGAAGCTGGGAGTCCAGAGAAAGAGAGGTTAGGCTGCAACTGAGGAAGAAAGGTGGCTGCTACAATGGGGGAATAGAAATCTTGAGTCCCAATTATTCTGCATATTTCTTCTAATGAATGCTTTATCCTTAAAATGAGGCATTTTAGACTTCACAGCTTCAGTTCAAGTTTGAAAATTATAGGCCGAACCTACCAGAGGCTCTGATATGCACTCTCAAAAAGCAAGACACCACACTAAGAGAACAAACTGATAAAGTTATCCTTCTTCCCACAAGTGATACAAGGTATTTAGAAACAAACAGTTGGTCATCACACATGTTATTATATGACATTTTCAGACTTGGAAGATCTTTATTGCTTCATGGAATAGGCTGATTTTACTGTTTCTTAACAATGACTGGAAAGTGTAATAACAAATGAAGCGGAGACTTTACTTTCAAAAGCTGTTGGCCCAGCTAATACTTACAGACTGATCTTCACTGATTGGATCCTGCACACGGCCAGTGCTCTGGGGAACCCAAGGTGGATCAAACATTGGTACAGATGGCATACCCAAAATTGGAGAAGGTAAGGTGAAGTTTATACTTGGTGGTGGAATCTTAAAAAAGATAAACCAACAAATCATTAGGTAAAATGGATGATAGAAAGAGTGCATTCAATAATGTATATATTTGCTAAGTAAAACAGTAATTTTGACTGATTTATTACATTGCATCTCTAATGATTCACAGGCACTGAAGAAGTACATCTAGAAACGTGAACATTCAAAGAAGTATGACCACTTTTCTGGAAATACATGTGAATATGTCCTTGAGGATCATCAAAGGTAATAAATATCAGAAGAGGTGCAATGATACAGTGACAAGTAAAGAAATAAAAGATGGATTGAGAGAAAATCTCAATGACAAAAGTAAAATCATACCACCAGTTAGAACATAGAATTGTACAGCATAGCAATGGACCCTTCGGCCCACGGGGTTGTGCCGAACAGGATGTCAAATTAAACTAATCCATTCTACCTGCTCTTGGTCCAGTTCCTGTCTGAAAATGTAGCAGCAATATTTATGACCTGAAATTAACAAATTCAGAACTGACTCTGGAGACTTGCAAAGAGCTTAATTTAAAGATGAGGTGATATTTCTTCAGCTGAACTTTGTTGGAACGGTGATGGTGCTAGTGTTGGACTGGGCTGGACAAAGTCAGAGGTCACATGACACCAGGTTACACTCCAACAGGTTTATTTGAAGTCACAACTTTTGGAGCGCTGCTTCTTCATCAGATGAAGGAGCCTGACGAAGGGGCAGCAGTCCTAAAGCTTGTGATTTCAAATCAACCTGCTGGACTATAACCTGGTGTCATGTGACTCCTGACCTTGCACATCCCAGTCCAACACCGGCACTTCCACATCATAGGACACTGAGGACAGAGAATTCAGAGTAGGAAGTGGTTGGGACCTCAGGGTCATACAAACAGATTGAAAGCAAGCAATCTCCCCATGCAGAAGAGATATCACGGCGTGCAGTTAGCACAGAGCCTAAATTGAAAGAAATACAAGTAAGTTGCTGTTTCACCTGGAAGGAATGTTTGGGACTATGACTGAGATAAAGGAGAGAGGGTTAAAGGGAGGATGTATTTTTCAATGTTTTTGTATGAAAATGTGATTGGCATTTTGGATGGCAGTTGAGGGAAGTGGCCTGAAGTACCAACAAAAAAGCAGTCTCTTTGGAAGTTGACAGGAAAGATGGGGAAAATGTGTTTGTTGGTGGCATCACTTTGAATTCGGTGCAGAGTGGAAGATGATCTTTTGAAACAAGTGGCTGGTGGTTTGGAAGCTCAGCACAAGGGAAACCTCATCATAGCTTTATCAAGAAGGATGAGTGAAAAACTATAGAAAACCAAACATAAACATTCAAGGGCTTTGTCAACCACAATGGAAGGGATTAATCTGTTCAGGAAAATTGAAGGAATACTATAAAATTAGGTTGATTTGTAGTAGCTTAAATTTTGCTTCATTGCAGAGCACCACTTTAATCTCAGTGTCAATGTGGATCAGGCTTTCCTTTGTCTTTACAGGCATAAAACCACTGAAGGCCTATACCTGGGACTGTACATCTTCCACAAAATGCTCTACTTTACAACCTCATTTGCTGAAGTTCTTCTTCTTAAGTTGTGGGTATGGAAGTGTGCACATTGGAACCAATGCAATGTAGATGGAAAAAATTGGAGAAAGAAAGAGAGTCCTTACAGCAAGTTGAGTGACAGGAAGCATGTTAAATGGAACTGTGGGAATCATGGGTTGACAGTAAATAATGGCAACAGCCAAGTCCCAGAGCAGACAATAAAGAAAGTGAAGTAGGGAAGGGAAGATTTGTTGATGGATCAAAAAGATAAAAAGGATAGAAATTCAAAGCCAAGTTGGTGATAATTTGGGTAAAAACAAGAGATGGCACTCATCGAAATGTTCCAGAAAAACTGTGTGTGGATGTAGATCCCAAGTAGGACTGGAACATAAAATGCTCCACATAGCCTAAGATAAGACAGGCAGAGCTAGGAACTGTATGGGTTCTCATTGCAATAGTTTCTGTTTGCAGGGAGTGAATGAAGTTAAAGGAGAAGGTACTGAAACCTGTGAAGCCTACCTTAAAGATCTGCTGAGCACCTTCTTCCATACGTGGCCAAACCTGGTACCTGAATCTCCAGAGTGTATTAAATTTCACAATGGCATTGATGCGTTGTACTGCTTCTGGGTGGTGAAATTCAGACATCATCATATCTGATACAGCATCAGGTACTTTAACTGCACACAATAGGAACATGGCCGCTGTAGGTAGAAAGAAGAAATGTTTTACATTTATTTAACATTTTTCATAGCATCAGCATAGTCTAAAGTGCTTTCCAAATAATGAAATACGTTTGAAATGTAATCACTGCAAAGTGTCTACATGGCAGTGAATTTATGTACAATATAATTTCATAACAATTAAAGAGATAAGTGAGATGATTTGTGAGATGGATGCTGGTCAGCGCACCACAGAGAATCCTTCTTCAACATAATGCCTTCTGGTCGGATCTTTTACATGCAACTGGTAGAATACATAGTGACTTAGCTTAACAGTCCACATGAAAGACAAGACTTCCCACAATGTAATACTCCCTTACTAAATGCCGAGCTATAAAATGCATCCATCTTTTTGAAGGAGGACTTGAACAAACAGCCTTCTGACTCAGAGTGGTGAAAATAAGCTGATGCTGACACCTTATATTAATTATTATTTATTAATTATTAATTATTATATTAATTAATTAATATATTAGTTATTATACTAATAATTAAGCAAACATAAGTGTTCAGTGGTTAGCACTGCTGCTTCACAGAGTCAGGGACCCAGGTTCAATGCCAGCCTCGAGCGACTGTCTGTGTGGAGTTTGCACATTCTCCCTTTGCCTGCATGGGTTTCTTCCAGGTGCACCGGTTTCTTCCCACAGTCCAAAGATGGGCATGTTAAGTGGAATGGCCATGCTAAATTGCCCATACTGTCCAGGGATGTGTAGGCTAGTTGGATTAGCCATGAAGAATGCAGGACCACATAGGATAGGATAGGGGGATGAATCTGGGTCACTCTTCAGAGAGTCAGTGTGGACTTGTTGGGCCAAATGGCCTGTTTACTCACTGTAGGGATTGTGTGATTCTACAATAAACAACATAGAGTGAATAAATCCTTCAGAGCTTATTCTCATAAGAGAACAAGTTATGGCATGCAGACCAGAGATAAATGTTAGTACAGTCAAAAACTGAATAACTTCATTGCTGGTCCAGCTGGACTCTCAAGTAAAATCTCTTATGAATATGTCTACCTTCAGATTCAATTTAAGAGAAAATATGTATATGGATCAATAAGATATGTTTTAGTAATGAATTTGCAACGTCGCTGTCATTTCCTTAGCCCTCAAAAGCAGTCACTAGATGGTGCACCAACAATGCTTTCTCTCCTTCCCGTTTAGGATCATGTGATGCCTTGAAAGAATTGAAAAACTTATTCATTCTTCAAACAAAACACTTCATCATCTTCCAGTTTCCTGTTTCCTGAACAGATTCTTTAATGTGCTTCTTTTCTAAAAATTCAAATTATTAGTTTTATAAATAATTTATGGCCATTGCTCCAATTCTGAATATCAACCCCCCCCTTCTGCGTAAAAAACATTTTCTAATCTCGCTTTTATACTTTCCCTGATCATTGTGAAGTTACAATACGTTATGGTGTCAACTAACAATTACAGCAAATTTTCCAACTTGCTAGCCTTTCAGGAGCTTCAGGTCACGTTTTAATATTTCCCAGCTCCAATTGGGGAAAAAAAATAATCATCACAAATGTTGTTCTACTGGTAAGTCTTCGATCAGTAGTTCCTCTCTCCAATCAGGAAGCCTGAATGGATTGTATGACTCAGAGAAAGTGAGGACTGCAGATGCTGGAGATCAGAGCTAGAAAATGTGTTGCTGGAAAAGTGCAGCAGGTCAGGCAGCATCAAAGGAGCAGGAGAATCGACGTTTTGGGCATAAGCCTCTGACTCCTATAGTTGTTCTCAGGAAGGGTCACTGGACACGAAATACTAACTGTATTTGCTCGCCATCCTGCCAAACCTACTGAATGTCTCCAGCTATTTCTGATTTTTGTGTATTTCCAATTGTATGACTGTTAGACTGTTAATTGGCAAAGGCAGCACTTAAACCTGTGACTGGAAGAAAGTGTCTCCTCTGAACGCTTTTGATCAGTTTGTTATATAAGGGCCTTTACTGATAAATATTTTTTATTAATCTCAGTTCTTCCCTGTCAATTTGAATCAACTTAATTAAAACAATTGCTGAGAAAAACAAAATAAGTCGCATCTTTAGAATAATCACCACATTATTTTCTATAAGGTAGTTTATTTTAAATTAATGTCATAGTGACGGATTGGAACCCAAAACTATTATGGATATTTTTCATTCCAGTAGGGTTTGTTTCTGAAAAGAGAATTGCTCTAGACAAAAAAAGACTTTGTGCTTTTTAGGAAAATCCTGCATGGAATCAATGGAATGTCCCACCTGTGGAGTGCAGGGAAACCTCACACAGAAGGACTGCGTAACAAGGAGGCTGACTATCACTCACACCCTTCAGCAGAAAAGCATCTCTTGCAGAATTTGTTTTGGTGTTTCTGCTTCCAGGATTATAAATGTACAACGAAAAGATTAAAAACTAACTGCAGCCCTGTTCTGTGCGGCCTTGTGGACTAATGTTTATGTGTACAAGGCAAATTTCTTAGGGAGCTGAAAATGTGTTGCTGGAAAAGGGCAGCCAGTCAGGCAGCATCCAAGGAGCAGGAGAATCGATGTTTCGGGATAAGCTCTTCTTCAGGAATGAGGAAAGTGTGTCCAGCAGGCTAAGATAAAAGGTAGGGAGGAGGGACTTGGGGGAGGGGCGTTGGAGATGCGATAGGTGGAAGGAGGTCAAGGTGAGGGTGATAGGCCAGAGTGGGGTGGGGGCGGAGAGGTCAGGAAGAAGATTGCAGGTTAGGAAGGCGGTGCTGAGTTCGAGGGATTTGACTGAGACAAGGTGGGGGGAGGGGAAATGAGGAAACTGGAGAAATCTGAGTTCATCCCTTGTGGTTGGAGGGTTCCTAGGCGAAAGATGAGGCGCTCTTCCTCCAACCGTCGGAACCGCCTTCCTAACCTGCCTCGAACTCAGCACTGCCTTCCTAACCTGCAATCTTCTTCCTGACCTCTCCGCTCCCACCTCACTCTGGCCTATCACCCTCACCTTGACCTCCTTCCACCTATTGCATCTCCAACGCCCCTCCCCCAAGTCCTTCCTCCCTACCTTTTATCTTAGCCTGCTGGACACAGTTTCCTCATTCCTGAAGAAGGGCTTGTGCCCGAAACATCGATTCTCCTGTTCCTTGGATGCTGCCTGACCTGCTGCGCTTTTCCAGCAACACATTTTCAGCTCTGATCTCCAGCATCTGCAGTTTTCACTTTCTCCTCGAAAATTTCTTAGGGAGCTGGGTATGGCGATAGTGGAAAGACTGGCATAATCTTCTAATCTTCCCTAAGTAGAGGGGATATGCTAAGTTTTGAAGAGTGGCAAATGTGACATCATTTTTTAAACAAGTGTGTAAGGATCCTCCCACTAACAACAGGCCTGTTGTTAGTGGGAATATCGTTCACCTTTGTTTTAAAAAATTGTAAGGATATTCCGACTAACAACGATTTTAGAAACAATTATCAAAGCGAAATGTAACTGGCACTTGAAGAGATTTGAGTTTATTGGGGAGACCCAGCATAGACCTGTAAAATATAGATTGTGCCTGACTAATCTAATTGATTCTTTGATGAAATAACAGCAAATTTGATGAAGGGAATGCAGTGGTGAATTTTAAGGAAATGTTTGACAAATTACCACAAAAATTGTTTGGTTAACAAAACTGAAATTACAAATAGGTGAGTTAGTGCCAACTTGGTAAATATACAATACACTTTCTTGAATGAAGGCATCATATTTGCAGCTTCCCGATTTTCTAGATCCTCCAATTTTATCGAGGGACTATATGTAGATGATGGCAATCCCTTCAACCATTTCCACCCCAAGTTAATTTGGCATTTGAATACGGACAGTCTTTTGACTACATATTCCCTTTCAACTTTCATTCCATATATTACCTCAACCATCTACCGTGTGAGGTGATCAGTTTTGGTAAAAACAATGAAAAATATCAATTTTGGCTGAATACCCAGATCAAATGAGTGTGCGGGAACATTGGGTCCTCTTGGTTTCTGTGAAATAATCGTTGAAAAAGGAAGGCCATCTGGGGAGAGTAGTTACCAAATTATGAGAGATTTTGGACTTCATCAATAGAAGTATTTTGTACATAGAAAAATTATATTGAACTTTAATAATGGCTGTTTAGACCTCAAACATTGCTTCTAGCTCTGATCAATACACATTACAAAGGATATAGTGTCCTTGAGAGGATGCAGATTAGTTCTACAAAAATGAAAGAAGGATTTCAGCTGCAACATTAGTTTGGAGAAGTTGAATTTGATCTCTTTGGAGCAAAGATAGTAGGAATGTTTGACTGAGATGTAGAAGATTATGATGGATTTAGACAACTCAGACGTAATGCTGGTACCATTAGCTGACAACACAAGAGCAGGCTTGGGATTCTGTATGGGAGAAGCAAGGTGGTCACTGGGAAGAATGTTTTTACACTTTGAGTGATAATGGCCTGGAAAAGAGATGATTTCAAAAGGAAAGTAGACATGTAGTGATGGGAAATCTATTGGTAGGGCTAGAGTGTAGGGGAATGTGATTGACCAGGATACTCTACAAATAGCAACCATTGACTCGATGGTCAAATTGCCTCCTTCTGTGCCAAATGACTCTACGCTGCAGTAGGGTCACCAACCAAACATCTGGCTCTTTAAAATAATAGAAGGCATCTCCTTGAAGCATTTAACTAGGTGCAGGAGTAGTACAGTAATTCTCCTCACGCTTAAATGTACATTACCAGCTGCAGCAGCCATGTGTTCATCCACACTGAGGAGAAGTTCCCATGCTGCAGGCTGTACGTCACTGTACATGTCTTCAGTCAGTATAGGAGCTGCTTTGATCAACAAAGACAGTGGGGCTGGAGACAGACTCATCACCTATATAAAAAAAACACACCATATTGAAATATTTTATGTCACAATTATATTGGGGGCAATTTTAACCACACAAGATAAATGGGTGGGGATCAAGGGTGATGTGGAAATGTTATAAATTTCAAACCAAATTTTAATGGTGACAGAATGTAGGTGATTTGATTTATTTATTGTCATGTGTAGCTAAGTGCTGTGAAAAGCTTTGTTTATGAGCAGTACAGGCAGATCATCATAAGCAAGGATGTATAGATCATAGGGTGAAAAAAACTTGGACAGAGGCATACAGGGTGAGAGAGCCATCATTAATTTTTATGTTGTGGACATTCCCAGTTGCAACCAGAGACATCAATGTTTTCATAAATCAAAATTCAGAGAGATGCCAACAGCACAAGAACAATTCCTTTACCAGCTGAGGTTACCAAGAAGGACTCTTCTCAACCTTCCCCCTCACCTGAGGCATGGTAAACCACCACTAGTCATCTCTCTCCCTCTCTGATGGGAAAGCAGTTCTATGGTACAGTAGGTCTATGGTAACTTTACCTTTATTTTGATCTGTTTCCATAGGTTCAACAGAGAGCAGTGTGTGAAACAATCATTCAAGTTAACAGTAGCAGGATTTCCTACAGTCTAAGATTACATGACTGCACACCCATACCTAGTATTGTAATTAAACATAATCAGCAATCATTTGTAATAGTCAAATTTCACTGATCATTCAACCTAATGTTGAGTCTGTTTAATTTTACTCAGTGTCAGAAACTGCTCTCATGTGGCTGTATCTTTGAAGATGTAGAAACATTTTTATCTGACAATTGAAGCATATTGCATAACCTAGGACAATGTACAAAGCTGCAATTTGAGGGTTAATTACAGAGTTAGTGCTGTGAAGACAATACATTTCAAATGGTACGTTATCTGCAGCTATCCTCAGACTCACTAACCTCCTCTGTCATAAAAACCATATATGTGTGAAGGAAAGTTAATGATGGAAGCTTTAACCTGGAGTTGTGTGCCTTATATTAAATAGTACTTTTAATATGGCATTAACTTGTTAATTGCACAATTATGCCTAAAAGGAGCCAATCTATTTCAAATTATATGACAGTCCAATGAATCAATTAGTTTTGTTGTTACATAACCTTTCTTTCTTTCTCTCTTGTTACTTATGAGCATGCGAATGGAGTGCAATTTGTTGCATTTTGTGTTATCATGCCATATTATCCTGCTGCCACACTGTATGTTAAGTTGTGTACAGCAAGAAAAAGAGATATCTAAATCCAAATTGACAGAGAGAGAGGACACCCACCCAAGATTTAATCAGGAGGCAAGACTCAATAACTGAGTCAATAAAAGTTAGTAAAACTTTCCAACTTTTGATAAGTATTACTTTTTTACTTAATGCATGTTTCACGATCTTTGTCTTGGACATGTCAAATGATTAGTGGAAGAGGATACTCCACTATAGATTATCTTCAGAATAGACATTGTTCTTAAATAACTAAGGTTCTTGCTTGAAAGTAATCATTACAACTACATTTGATCAGACATAAACACCAGGATCTTAAGGTACTGATACAGATACATCTGTTACTTTGGAATGCTAGAGGAGAACTCTTTTTTTCCACTCTCTGAGTGTGTTCAACATCAGCAGAAAGAATGGAACCAATGTAACATCAACAGCAGCAGAACCACTGCTTCATACAACAGTTATAAAACCCAGCATATTACTTAAAAAGGAGCCAATACAGAAAAGCAGAGCACCTGAGATATTGGTGAATGGCACTTGCAGAATTTTAAATGGCTTAAAATTGATGGAGAGGCAGAATCATTGAAATATAATTTCAGTAGTAGATGAGCTGATGCACAGGTCAGGTTGGGTGGTGTTACAAAGGTAGAAAGAGGTAGCCTTAGAGGTCAGGTAGACATATGGCTAGAAGTTCAACTTGGGATCAAGCATGACATCCAAGCGATAAGTAGTCTGGATCTGCGTCAGTCAGTTGCAAAGGAGAGAGTTACTGTCAATAGCGAAGGAACAGAGTCTGTGGTGTGTACGGAAGCCATTTTGGCTGTGCTTATTATCCCATGTAATTCTATGCTGTTGGAGCTGGCATATGTTGAATACTAACATTGAGATGACAGAAAATTCCAAAGGTTTCTGCATCTGAGTTCCACAGCTGATTGCTACATATGATTGCTCCACAAGGACAGGGTTTGCTGACACTGACAGTTGTGGGAAACTATGCATGGGTGCTCATTGAGGAATGCAGGGTTCCAAACAGTGACATCACCACATAGACTTGGAGACAAAATGCGCAAATGCATTACTGCGCATGCATGGGAAGTGTGCACCATTTTAAACTGGGCTTCAATGGTAGTGAGACGGTGTGAGGACAGAGGGCAACCCTGAAGGGAGAAGCAAAGACAGCCTAGGAATCATGGGGTATGGGAAGGGGCAACAATAGGAGCCCAGGAGCCAGGACAACCTCTCCCAGTCTCTCCTCCTTCCATATCCCACTCCCACTGAGCCCCCACCCCTGCCTGGCACATTCCCCTACCATTCCTCCCCAGATCCTGATCTCTGTCCTACATTCCCGGGTCCTCAGAATCTGTCCCTCTCCACTCTGGTCCCAACCTCTCTCGCCTCTCCCCTGCTCATTCTCTTAACCCCTAACCCATTATCACCATGGTCCCTGAAATCTGCACACACACGATTTGAAGCAGCTCATGCATCAGTTTCAGCAACATTAGTTGCGTTCGTATTGGCCTTGATACAAGGGTAGGGGCTATTGTCAGATTTTCAGTCAGCTGCTCAAACCTGCTCGGGGTCACTCGAAGAGTAGTTCTGGGCAATAGTTAGTTAAAGAAGAGCATAGACTGAATCATGAGCAAGTTGCATTCAAGAAAGCATGGTGTAGCTGGAAAGCTGAAAGGTCAATTGAACTGCACTGAATCTGTGAAGTTTGCATCTCTGTGAGAAGTCAAACTGGTCTGTGTTTCTGAAACTTGGGGAGAGGTTCCTGGAGTTAGTCAGCAGCTAGGCAGTTACAGTCAGGGTTTCAAAACACTCCAAGGAGCTGTGGAGAGCTCAGGAGAAACCATGCGCCATTAATAGTTCAGCGCAACTATGTGGCAATCTGAAGGAAACCACACAACTACTTGTTTTGTGCAACTGCGTGAGGTTAGAACTGAGGGAGTAAAGCCCCATGGGCTTGGTGAAGCTTTCTGTGAAAAACTGGAGTTGAGCCTGTGAATAAGTGATGGTAGTTTGACAGAGTTTGCAGTTTGCAGCCTTGGAAAAAGAAGCTGAATCACCAGAATGTGAGCAGTCATTGAGAACCTCCATAACAGAGCAGCTTCAGGGGGAGTTTCTAGACTGGGTCATCAAAAGTGCGGAATGATAATCCCTTAGATTTAGATTTTATTGTCACATGCACTCAAGTATAGGAGTACAGTAAAAAGTGTACAAAGTCACCACTCTTATAACATTTTAATTAGATTTGATGAGCCGCAATGTCACTAACATCAAGGAGTGATTGTTGAGAAATCCACGGTATCCACCTTAATTGTATTTATTTGATATCTTCTAAGGGGTGTTCGACCACAATGTGTTTATTGCCCATAATAGCCTCATGTTAAGTTTAATATCCAAATTAAATCTATCTTTGCACATCTGAATGTTTTTTGTTAATATTATTTGCATGTTGGTTAACTTCTATTTGTATTAAAATTTTATTTGAAAGAATCCCTACAGTGTAGAAACAGATCCTTCAGCCCAACAAGCCCACACTGAAGAGTGTCTCACCCAAACCCATTCCCCCACCCTGTTATTCTACATTTACCCCTGACTAATGCACCTAACCTATACATCCCTGAACACTACAATTTAGCATGGCCAATTCACCCAACCTAAACATTTTTAGATTGTGGGAGGAAACCGGAGCACCCGGCGGAAGCCCATGCGGACATGGGGAGAACGTGCAAATTCCACGCAGACAGTCGCCAAAGGCTAGAATCAAACCTAGGTCCCTGGTGCTATGAGGCAGCAGTGCTATCCACTGAGCCACTGCGCTGTCCCATTTGTTTTAAACGTGTGATTCTTTAACTAAAGAAACATAGCTGAATTATTTCTAATACTGAACAAGATACAATTGAAAATGCATTTAATTGTCCATATTTGAACTCTGGTTCAACTCCCAATTTATTATGAGCAGTGAGGGGTGGGATGGAAACGAATCAGTACACCACTCCAAACTCAATCACAACAGAGGGTATTCTCCAGCTGGCGATTTAAGGGAAATAAACAGGTTAGATAAGAAGAACTCTATCCACTTATGAGAAAGTCTAGGGAAAAGGTGATTGACATAATAGTTACAGCCAGGCTTTTCACAAGTGAAATGATAAAATAGTCTCACACAGGAGAGTGAGACAAATAGTGTAGGTCGTAGGAGTGGGATTCTCCAAACATTAATTGCTGCAGGATAAAGAATTAACTTTAAATGTGAGATTATTAGATTTTTATTAACCAAAAGAATTAATGGTATTTAAGGACAAAGATGTATGACTCTATGAGGTGTTCAAAGAGCAGTTATGATCATAGAATGGCAAAATAGATTTACAGGCTATGTTAGGAGGAACAACCATGGTGAAAGAGAGTGAGTAATGCTTTTAATGGGGTCTGGGCATCGAAGTTTGAGAGGGTGTGGTTATACAGATCAAAAACAGCAGAAAGGTGAGAGGCCCTCAGGATAGACTAGGGATCTTGAATGCCTTGTTGTAAATAAATTGGGGCGGGATATTTTCCAGAGGGAGACACAACAAGGAGTGATGTGAGGGGGTAAGGGATTATGGGTGGAGAACCTACAATGAAATGACCAGCAATGTTCTCATATGTGATTTATATCACAGGAGTAGTAAGGTCATGCAAGGTCAAGTGTCCTGAATATAGATTAGATTAGATTCCCTACAGTGTGGAAACAAGCCCTTCGGCACAATAAGTCCACACCGACACTCCAATGAGAAACCCAGCCAGACTCATTCCCCTACATTCACCCCTGAATGATGCACCTAACACTATGGGCAATTTAGCATGGCCAATTCAGCTAACCTGTGCATCTTTGGACTGCGGGAGGAAACAGGAGCACCCGGAGGAAACGTGCAAACTCCACACAGTCACCCAAGGCTGGGATTGCTTGGGAGAGAATGGGAGTGGGATGTTGTGACCTGGAGGTAACAACAGAAATAGGAATGTGGTGAAGCTAGATCCTTGAAAGCATTAAAATATGGGGAATGAAGTATAAATTTAATGTACCAAAGGATCACAGCAATGGTTACTGTTGGGGCTTTTTTGAGAGCAATAAAAGGGGACAAATGATCACACCTTGACTGAACAACCATTGATAAAATTATAAACATGCAGATTTTAGTCCCAGAATAGCAAAGAAAAAGAGCAGCATGTACGTTTATAAACATACCTGAGTCCTGATATATTTCAACATTCCAGAATCCTTTTTTCCTTCCAAACTTGTAACAGGTATTCGTTTTTTTAAAGAAGGTGTACGTAAACATGATTTCTCAGAGCACTGGAGGGGAAAAAATGATCAATAAATATTTAATTGCACTTTAAAGTTAGTTATTGAATTTGGTTAAAAAAAGTCACACAATACCAGGCTATAGTTCAACAGGTTGATCTGGAAACACTAACTTTCTGAACGCTGCTCCTTCATCAGGTGGTTGTGGAGAATAAGATCATGCTCACAGAATTTGTAGCCAAAGGAGCCCAGTGTCATGGAGATGTGATACAGTAAACAATCTTAGATTAAAACTTTCATCTTTTATAATGGGATATGCTGGTTTCTGTTCTTTCATATGTAAATCCCACAACTTCTTTTAAATTACATTCTCAAGTTAGCTCAGCTTTTTAAACAATTGGTGTGAAGTCTGTCTGTGTCCCAATGATATGTCAGACTGACAAACCTTCTGTAAATCCAGAATTTTACATGGATTCATGCAGTTTTGGAGCAAAATAAAATGTAATGTAATTCTGCAAAAACAGATTCACCCCAGAAGCTTACATGTGTGCGCATGTCGGAGCAACAGGTTGAGTGAGTGGTTGGGTCTGGGTGTGAGTGTATGTGATAGAGTTTGTGTGTGAGTGCAATGGGGTATGTGCGAGAGGGTGTGTTGTCGGTGTAGGGGTGTGTGCAGGGGGTATATGTGTGCGCATATGAAAAAGAGCTTGTGTATGAGGGAGGGTCTGTGTGGGTGGTGTGAGTATGTGTGTGTTATTTACTGTATCACATCTCCTTAACACTGGACTCCTCTGGCTGTAAATTCTATGAGCATGATCTTAACCTCCATAACCACCTGATGAAGGAGCAGTGCTCCAAAAGCTAGTGCTTCCAAATAAACCTGTTGCAGTATAACCTGGTGTTGTGTGATTTTTAACCTTGTCCACCCCAGACCAACACTGGCACCTCCAAATTATTGAATTTGATGAACTTTGAGAGAAAATAAGGACAAGAACTGAGGATGCTGGAAATCTGAAACAAAAACAGAAATAGCTGCATCTGCAGAAAGAAAGCAGAATCAATGTTTCAGGTTCAGTGACCCTTCTTCAGAACTGATTGTAACTCAGAAAACATTGGTATGGATACTGAAGATTTTGATGGTGTGGTTTGGAGGGGTGGTGGTGGGGTGGGGGGGGGTGGTGAAATCAGTAAATGATGGGTGGAGTTTGGAAGACAAAGGAATGGATAATGGAAAAAGACAAGGGGACCATTAGGGGATGAAAATGGGTTGGCTGTGATTAAAGCAGCCAATGGCCTTGGGGTGTCAGTATGAGGGAAGCACAGGGAAGATGGTGTTTAGGCTTTAAAATTATTGAACTCGATATTGAGTCTCGAAAGATGTAATGCCCCAAGTGGGAAATGAGCTGCTGTTCTTCCAGCTTGCACTGCAGCAAGCCTGAGGCAGAGATGTTGGCCAGGGAGCATGGTGGTGAACGGAATGTAGGCGCTCCACAAAGCAGTCGCCCATTCTGCGCTTTATCTCCCCAATGCAGGGGAGACCACATCCTGAACAGAGAATACAGTAAACCAGACAGAGTGAAGTGCAAGTAAATCACTACTACACCTGGAAGGTGTGCCTCAAGCCTTGGATAGTGGGAAGAGTCAAAGTAAGCTTCTTTTTTTGAAAGAGACAATTTCACATTTTTTCACATTTACTTCATTTGCCATACCTTTGTCCATTACGTTTAACTATGCATATCTCTTTGTAGCTTCCTCTTCACAGCTTACTTTCCTACTTATCTTTAGCAAATTTGGCATGACCGTAAGAAATAGGCCTGTTAGCCCCTCAAGCCAGCTGTCATTCAATAGGATTATGCCTGATCCAACATTCCTCATATTTACTCTCCTGTGTTTTCCCCACAACCCTAGATTCCTTGACTGATCAAGAATTTATCCATCTCAACAACCATACCTTTTGTCCCTTCATCTAATTCATTTATATAAATTGTAAATATTTGAGATCTCTCCACCGATCCCTTTGGCAGCTACTTGCCAGTTTGAAAAGGAAAATGAATCCATTCTAAATCTCTGAACTTAGCATAGTAGAGAGTTTCTTCAAAGTGAAGACACACTGTGCAGCTTTGTCTCCATAGGTATTGCACATTCACATTCACAACTATACTGTCTTGGACAAATGCTTCTATGAAGTTACTTTAGTAAGGATAGGGTCAAAGAGGCTTCCTTGTCCATGATTGACTTGCTACCAGATTTGAAGTAATGTCTCCAGAGCTTTAGTCCAGGCCTCATGGAACTTGTTGTGGACCACACTGAGTTTACCATTATTTTGTAGATTAAGACCATGTAAACTATATTGAGATGTACAAAGTTAAAAATCACACAACACCAGGTTATAGTCCGACAGGTTTAATTGGAAGCACACTCGATCTGAGTTACAATCGAGCCCTCCACAATCACCTGATGAAGGAGCGTCGCTCCGAAAGCTAGTGTGCTTCCAATTAAACCTGTTGGACTGTAACCTGGTGTTGTGTGATTTTTAACTTTGTACACCCCCAGTCCAACACCGGCATCTCCAAATATATTGAGATGAGAGACCTGTTGGATTTCTGAAAGAAAAATCTCAGCCAACGACCAAGAAAGCTCCTCATTTTTCTTCAAAAACTGCTACAGAATCAGAACAAGAAAAAAATGACACTTACAAAAATGAACCATTGCTTCAAATGACATGTAGGTTAAAAACTGAAACATTAAGCCAAACATGATGTTCACTATTGTGTTGATTCAAATGTCAAACAAGCACCACTAAAAACTTAATGAAGTTAGCAGTAAGAACACAGATAAACAGAACATTTGCATCCAAAAGATGATAGAGTTGAAGAATTATGAATACCTCTTTTGATTTCTTGGCCCTCAAGCCTACTTTGTTTGTAGTGTCATCATCTCGGACTGAATCCACAGTGTCTCCATACAGGAGCTTGATTGCCCGCACAAGCCGAGCGCAAGATCGGCTGTGATGCTGATAACAGCGAGGATGGCAGTAATCAATATGGCAGCAGATGAAGCTTTGTTGGCTGCACAGCAAAATCATAACCTGAAGGAAAGGACACTAGTGTTAGTAGAAGATCCAGAAAAATAGCTTCATCTGAGTAACAGCCAAAATGAAGAAGTCTGACAACACAATGCTAAACATTTTCACCACATAGTGTTGCAGCATGTTACAGCACATAAAAGCAATGATTCAGCCCATTGAGTATACTTTGAAGAACAGTCCAATTAATCCCATTCCACTCCTCATATCTAAGCCCATTGCTAGCAATTTTCACAACTGAAATGATTTATTCAATTCACATGTGAACGCTACTATTGCAGGACCCTCTTGTGGTGCAGTGGTGGTGTCCCTAACCCTGGACTAGGACGTGAGGTGTGCATGAACATTCCTGAACAGGTTGTTGAGAAAAATAGGTTGAAATCCACAATTGAATCTGTTTCAGAAGAGGAAATATACAGCAGATCTAGCAGCAGCTGTGCATGAAAAAATAGAATTAATCTTTCAGGTTGATTACTGTCCATGCCAAAGCGACAGAGTACTTTTCCATTTTCTGTTTTACGTCAGATTTCCAGCATTCACAATATTTAATATTTTTATGAAACCTGCTTTTAACTTAACATGTGCTGTGAAGCTTTTCTCTACATACCATCTCTGGTTCATAGGGTCCCTGCAGTGCAGAGAGAGGTTATTTGGCCCACTGGAGAGCATCCTACCCAGACCCACTCCCCTAACTTATCCCCGTAATCCTAATCCACCTAGCCTATGCATTCCTGGACATCACGGGGTAACTTAGCATGACCAATCCATCTAACACGCACATCTTTCGACCGTGGACTAGTGCACCCAGAGAAAACCCTCAGAAGAGGCAGAAGAGCTAACCGCTGTGCCACAAGATTGCCATTGTGCTAGTCTGATAATGGCACCCTGATGCCACCTTTTGCCAAACATCTTAAACTGTACCAAGTAGTGACTGTCTTTCCAACCACAGAAACTATTTACTTTTACTTTTTACTCCATCGAAATGCTTCATGATTTTAAACATATCATTGATGTTAACCAGCTCCAAGCAAATTCGCATGATGTTCATTCATGTTGGAGAGAGCACCTCAGAAATGTCTTAAACTACAGCTTAAACTACTGCAATGATACCACTGTCACCTCCATAGCACTGCATTGTCAAAGAACCTGCTTATGGCCCTGCTCAAGCATAAAGTCATAGAGATGTACAGCATGGAAACAGACCCTTCGGTCCAACCCGTCCATGCCGACTAGATAGCCCAACCCAATCTAGTCCCACCTGCCAGCACCTGGTCCATATCCCTCCAAACTCCTCCTATTCATATACCCATCCAAATGCCTTTTGAATGTTGCAATTGTACCACCTTCCACCACTTCCTCTGACAGCTCATTCCAAATACGTACCACCCTCTGTGTGAATAAGTTGCCCCTTAGATCTCTTTTATATCCTTCCCCTCTCACCCTAAACCTATGCCCTCTAGTTCTGGACTCCCCAACCCCAGGGAAACGACTTTGTCTATTTATCCTATCCATGCCGCTCATAATTTTATAAACCCCTATAAGGTCACCTCTCAGCCTCCGACGCACCAGGGAAAACAGCCCCAGCTTGTTCAGCCTCTCCTTATAGCTCAAATCCTCCAACCCTGGTAACATCCTTGTAAATCTTTTCTGAACCTTTCAAGTTTCACAACATCTTTCCGATAGGAAAGAGATCAGAATTGCATGCAGTATTCCAACAGTGGCCTAACCAACGTCCTGTACAGCCGCCACATGCCCTCCCAACTCCTGTACTCAATACTCTGACCAATAAAAGAAAGCATACCAAACTCCTTCTTCACTATTCTATCTACCTGTGACTCCACTTTCAAGGAGCTATGAACCTACACTCCAAGGTCTCTTTGTTCAGCAACACTCCCTAGGACCTTACCATTAAGTGTATAAGTCCTGCTAAGATTTGCTTTCCCAAAATGCAGCACCTTGCATTTATCTGAATTAAACTCCATCTGCCACTTCTCAGCCCATTGGCCCATCTGATCAAGATCCTGTTGTAATCTGAGGTAACCTTCTTCACTCTCCACCACACCTTCAATTTTGGTGTCATCTGCAAACTTACTAACTGTGCCTCTTATGCTCGCATCCAAATCATTTATGTAAATGACAAAAAGTAGAGGACCCAGCACCAATCATTGTGGCACTCCACTGGTAACAGGCCTCCAGTCTGAAAAACAACCCTCCACCACCACCTTCTATCCTCTACCTTTGAGCCAGTTCTGTATCCAAATGGCTAGTTCTCCCTGTATTCTGTGAGATCTAACCTTGTTAATCAGTCTCCCAAGAGGAACCTTGTCGAACGCCTTACTGAAGTCCATATAAATCACATCTACCACTCTGTCCTCATCAATCCTCTTTGTTACTTCTTCAAAAAACTCAATCAAGCTTGTGAGACATGATTTCCCATGCACAAAGCCATGTTGGCTATCCTTAATCAGTCCTTGCCTTTCCAAATACATGTGCATGAAGTCACAAAAGCCACAAAACAGCTTTCTTTGGGTAAGCTGATGGGAACTGATGATATCCCACCTGAAATTTTCATATTCAAGGGACTGTCATGGTTAAGAAACTCACTAGGTCCCCACTGCCTTATTTAGAACCAGTGTGCTGTGTCCTGACACCTCAAGAACGCATGCATTTTACAAAGAGAAACGACACAAACCCCTACCTGGTAATCAATGTGGAATATCATTTCTTTCGATACCAGTATCTTGCAAGGGTCATGAGGTTGTCACTCACCTCATTTAAGTTCAGGATATACAGAGCTAATGCTGCTTCTGTTGATGTGGGGAAGAGTATACATAATCTTTACAGCAACTCAAATTCAGACAAAGTCTTGTGAACAGAACAAAGATTTCCATATTTTGTGTGTTGACCTAGTCAAGGCTTTGAACACAGTAAATTGGAAAGGCTTGTTTAAGGTTCTGTATAAATATAGTTGCTCTGAATAGACGATCAATGTAATTCACTCATTTCATTGTGACATGGTTATCAGTATGATGAAACTGATTTATTATTTGATGCCAAACAGCACCAAATGTATATGTATTTGCTCTGATTACTGCATACTTCCCAGCCATGCCCTAACATACATTTAATGTTCTTGACATAAGAATGTACATTCATTTCAGGATAGATGGTAGCTCGACTTGCAAAGGCTCAAGGTTTGCACAAAGATTATAGGGCAGCTACTGAATAAACTCTTGATCATGAATGATTCTACTTCACCAAATCTGGAAGTCATTCAGCCTCTTTTGATCACTTTACTGTAGCCTCTGAATACTTTGGCTTGTCAATAAATTTGAAAGAGACAGTGATCTTATGTCAACCTGCCTCATGCCCCAGGGCACCACAGTTACTAACAGCAACACACAATTCTGTCAGGACAGAGGTCTTGTTAACTTGGGAATATCAACACCAACAATACTATGACAAAATCAATTACTGCCTGGTGAAAACAAGCTCAGCCTCAAGTAATCTGAGCCCCACTGTCAGACTCTGGATAGAGCAGGAGTTTGTCTCATAAATTTAACCAAGCCGTGGGAAATCATTCTTTTTGCAAGTGTTACTTGTTCAACACGCACTGGCATCACATAAGCAGAAGCAGTGCAATTTAACTATGTGAAATATACTTATAAGATCAGATGACATGACAAAACTCTCCTGCTTGCTAAGTGCTGCTTACACTGCAATGGGGGCATACTTACCAAAACACAGCATTACTGTGTAAGTCATGTAGTTCACATGCAGGATTCTCACACAGTAAAAAGACAGTGCTCTACAGCCAGCAGTGTAAGGGAGCTCACTGTGCAGAGCCTCCCAAGCTTAGATTATAAAGCAATCGGAAAATAATAGAACTTGCAAGTTGACTGGGTGAAAAAACCCACCTTGGTCAAGCCCAAATAGAGATTTCTCTTTCTTCAAGCAGAGAACAGTCAAGTGCAACAGTGCATGTAAGGACAGCACAAAAATGCCTCCAAATGTACCAACAAATGCAACATTTACACCTGGGTATGCACTTAAAACTTCGTCGAACATTATACATGCGAGTGTGGTGCTGGAAAAACACAGCAGATCAGGCAGCATCTGAGGACCTCTTTAGGAGATTCAACATTTCAGGTAGCACCCTCCCCCAAGGACATGCAAGTCCTGGGACGCCTCCACCAATAAATCAAAGCCACCTGACAACTGGAGGAAGAACACTTCCGCCTTGGGACTGTTCAACATCGACTTCACTAGTTTCCAAATCTCCTCTCACCTCACTTCATCCCAGATCCAATCCTCCAACTCGGCATCCCCCCTCCCCCCACCCCCCACTCTTGACCTGTCCTACCTGTTTATTTTTTCCCCACCTATCCACTCCACCCACCCGTCTGACCAATCACAATCACTCTCACCTGCATCCACTTATTGTCTATCCAAACCTACCCCACTCCCCTATTTATCTCTCAGCCCCCTTCCCCCTCCACATTCCTGGTGAAGGGCTATGACCCAAAATGTCGACTCTCCTGCTCCTGTGCCACCCTTTTCAACTCTGACCTCCAGCACCTGCAGTCCTCACTTTCTCCAGTAAACCAATCTTGTTGATACTCATGTATTGAATTGACAGAAGAATTCATTAATCTCAGTAAGAACAAGAAAAAGGCATGCAATTAATTTAGATTATAATATTGCTCAGTCATCACTCCTCTAACCTGATTCTAGATTCTGAGTTGTTTCGTCATTTACCTCACAAATAAATTACAAACTTTATTACATTCTGTATTTCTCACTCTTGTTCAGTTGCATTCCAATCGTATTTCAAAAATAAGACTATCAGGAACATTCATGCTATCCAAACAAAGTACATATATTTGCTTATCTCATTGCTGAATGTGAAATCTTAGCCAGAAGCTTTCCCAGAATAGTGTGTTTGTATCCATATAATCAGGACTCTGCTGTTGCCAGAGTACCGACCGAACTCTCATCAAGGTTATTCATGACATCTCCACAAAGATAAATGAACCCAACCCTTTCAATCTTTGATATACTTGGTAACACGATCATCCTCCAACACCACTCCCATTGTCCATTTGTGTGGCACTATGTTATCCTGGATTCATTCATATTAAACTGCAGTGAGAAAAAAATATGCAATGGTTTCCCTTCTGGCTCGTGCACTATTTCCTCTGGTGCCCTCTCCTTTCTCATCTATATGCTGCTCCTAGGAGGCATCAACCCAAGGCAGATTAGTTTCCACAGACACGGACATCCACTTGACACTCAGCACAACTTTAGCACCACTAGGGCCTCTCAACTTCTCTATTATCTCCAAATTGTGAGACTATTTGTCAGACATTCAGCAAGAGATGACCAGAAGTTTCTTCCACTTAAACCATGGGAACACTAAGACAATTCTTATCAGACCCCTCTAAAATCCTGCACCTTAACTACTGATACTGACCCATTCCCTGATCCAAAGCTGAAATAGGCTCCTGCACAAATATTTCTTATGAAGTGTCATATTTTGTTTTATAACGTCTCTGTAAAGCCCTTTGGAATATTTAAATGCATTCAAAGCACTGTATATGCACAAATTGTTGCTTTTGCTGCAGAAAGCAATAGCCATAATGTATACTCAGTGGAGCATCAGTGCAAGCAAAACAAATAATAATTCAAACATATGAGTTAGCTATTAATGCATCACTCCTTCTTTTCACATTACTGTGATTCTTGGCTCAGTACAAGTGATGAACTTCAAGCTTGACACTCCTGAAATAGATGCAAGTAAATGAAAATCCTTTAAACATACTGGCAACCATGTCATGTTTCTATGGTAATTTTCTTCTGCTCCTACTGTGCTCAGTCCTTCTGGTTCAATACTAGGTTCACTTGTACTCCAGGGGCTGCCTGTCAAAACAGGGAGAAAAATCAAAGTACAGTACAATCTTTTTACACTAAATGTAACCAGCATTTAACTGCTCAAAGATAGACATATCTTGAGAAAATACCAATGTCAGTAACTGTGTCATGGCTTTGAGATAATAGAACTTCTTCATTTTCAGACTCAGAGTCCTGCCGTGAAAGCTTTGTGCTCTTCAAGCTTCCAGCTCGGCGTATGCTTGATAAGGAACCACCCTTCTTTACTCGAAAACTTCGTGCCCCCTTTATCTGAAGTAGACGTGAGCCTCCTGGTCTTACTTTTCTGCTTGCTCCTAAGATAATGATACAACATATTGCAAATTGCAGTGCTACTGACACCATGTCTCACACAAAATGCAGGCAAACCATCAATTATTTACCAGTTTTGATAAGTGAATGAGAATGATCGGACTACACAACTGATTGGAGTGTGAAGTTATTTTGTCAGAAATTTTCTAAACTCTGCGTTAAAAACAAAAGGGACTTCAAATTCTACCACCATATCTCAACTGAAGAAGAAGCCATATTTAATACCATTCAAAATGAAATCAACCTCAAATAACTCTGTTAACATGGCATTACATTTACTTAAATAAATTTTTATATAAAAAGGGTCTCTTTAAATTCATTTCACATTATATAATTGACCAGGAAGTATAAGAGTGCTCTGTATTTTTCCCTTTTTACTGAGAGAACAAAATTAATGTAAAAAGACAATAGCTAAACACTTCTATTTGTGTTAGAGAAAGCACAATCAGCATATTTACAGAAAATTCTTTTGCTGAACCAACATTTAGATGATACAATTAAAATAGACAATTATCCCAAGGTGATGAACCAAAGCATAAACAGACAAAAACGTCAACCACGTTAAAGGCAGAAGAATAAGCCGGACTAAAGATTTTGGACCACAGGTGCTTTTGAATGGAGCAGGTGAGAATGTTGTTTAAAGGCAGATTAGCAGAATGTAAAAAATGGTTTTAAAAGGGGAATGAAATACACAGCATTAACTTCCTGCTTCAGATATGCAAATCGCTTTGCAAAAGATTAGAACAGTGACACAGTCGGCATGAATCCAAACTTTGCCTTGTGTGGAAAGCATACCTGTATTTGATTTCACAGATGTGCCAAACTAGTCTCTCTCTCAGCTGGTCCTAAGGAGGACCCACTGTCAGGCAATGGGTTTTCACACAGTTTCAAAATTCAATGTGGAACGTTCTTGCTTTGCTCCAAGTTTTCAAAATGTTTTCAATGGCTTCTGTTTGCAAGTTCAACATTATTTTGTCCATTATCAGTACCTATTGGATGTTTAAAACATTTGGATGGATGCAGTTTAACTGAACTAACTAGTATGTTGAGATAAGTAATTTAATTATTTTGATTACATGAAACTATACAAACATCAGAAATGAAAAATAAAAAGTCTTGTCCTAGGTGCAGGTCACTGTGATAAATTTGCATGACTTTATGGGACTTGTATGGGAACAGCACAGTGGCTAGCACTGCTGCCTCACAGCACCAGGGACCCAGGTTTGATTCCAGCCCCAGGTGACTGTCTGTGTGGAGTTTGCACATTCTTTCTGTGTCTGTGTGAGTTTCCTCCCTCAATCCAAAGACCTGCAGGGCAGTTCAATTGGCCATGCTAAATTTCCCACGGTGTTAGGTGTGTTAGTCAGGTGTAAATGTGGGGGAATGGGTCTGGATGTGTTACTCTTCATAGGGTCTGTGTGGACTTGTTGGGCTGAACGGCCTGTTTCCATACTGTAGGGAATCTAATTTAAACTTTACACACCATCATATGTTGTCTGAAGTTTATTTTTAATTCACTCACGGGATGAAGGCATCACTGGCTAGGGCCAGCATTTATTGCCCATCCCTAATTGCCCAGAGGGTGGTTAAGAGTCAACCACATTGCTGTGGGACTGGAGTCACATGTAGGCCAGACCAGGTAAGGATGGCAGTTTCCTTCCCTAAGGGCATGAGTGAACCAGATGGGTGGATATTAAGTAAATATTATGAACAGTGTTTTCTAAACATTTTGGAAAAAATACATGGTCTTAACTTATCACTGTTTCCCCGATGTTAATAAATTCATCACTGTTTCTTGCTACATTTGAGTGCTTGCCAGTTGCATTGATCTTTATGTGAATTCTGAAGCTTCTTTCTTGCTTCTCTTGAAATATAGGTTGCTTTTGCAGTTGATGTGCATCGAATTTACCAACTCCACTCCATATTTAGAAGGTACCTCTCTGAAGTAGAAATTTAAATCAGTGCAGCCCAAAATCAGACTTTTTATTTGTGTTATTTCGATATTTTCAGCAATTTATACTCTATGCAACAGGATTGTCTTGGTCTCCTATTCAATTCTATTCCTGCTTCTAATACTGGCATGTGGCATACATAAACTAAAATATTAAGGGGAGACTATGTAATGTTTGACTGAGTGTTTTATCTTGTCACTGGCGGTAAATTGAGCTACTGCGTTTTGAAAACTAGCAATTCCCAAGTAGCAGTAACTGAAGAATTAGGACTGGGCAAGTGCCTCAAGTGTCTTATTCACCTTGCTTATTTGTAAGGTTTGTCAGATTCCTGAAGAAGGGCTTATGCCTGAAACGTCGATTCTCCTGCTCCTTGGATGCTGCCTGACCTGCTGCGCTTTTCCAGCAAAGTTAAAAATCACACAACCCCAGGTTATGGTCCAACAGGTTTATTTGGAAGTACAAGCTTTCGGAGCGCTGCATCTTCATCACTAGCTAACTGACTAAGGAGCGGTACTCGAAAGCTAGTGCTTCCAAATGAACCTGTTGGACTATAACCTGGTGTGGAGAGATTTTTGACTTAGTCCATCCGAATTCATCAGTGGCACCTCCACAGTATTTGTAAGCAAGACAGTTTTAGTGGAAAGTTAAAGTAACTACAATTGCTGATGCCTTCATGAAGAGCAAGAACTTGCTTATAATTAGATCTTAATAAGATAATACTTATATTTAGGTTGTAGGTATTCTTTATTGAATGTACCATTTCTAAATCACTTGGAAAAAACCTTCCTTTCTGACCTTTTTTCTCTTCACAGGCTGTATCCGATTTGAGGGTATGACTGCTGCTATGCGGCGAATCCTTTGAATCTTGATCATCATCAATAATTCCAGCAAAACTGATTTTCCGTTCATATCTGTGCCGATCTAGTTCAGGATCCAGATGGAGTCGGCAGCTTTCCAAATCCTGTTGTATAGACATCGACACAATTGAGATAAACATGGAAAGCACTATTTTGAATCGGCAGAACTGAGTGGAAGGTTCTCATGTTTTTGAAATGTAGTGTTTATTTTTATTGTAATTTAAGTAGAAACTACATGACATTGTGTTTGTTTTCCTGGCTTCTGGACTTTATTTTAAAGTAGGGTGGTTTGGTCATATTTTCTTTGGCATAGTGCTTTTCTGACAATACTAAACAGATATTAAAAGTACTCACAACAAGAGGCTCCGTACGTGGTCGAGGCAAACAGGGAAAGGTTTCCCGAAGGAATGTTGTTATCTCTAGAAGAAGTTGGCATGCCGCCATCTTTAATGCAAATGGACAGCCACATTTGGTGGGGTTAACAGTATCTGTCAAAACATTGAAATGATGTGAGGTCAGGAAATATTGGTTTGGAACAAAGTTGTTTAAGAGGGTTCTAATTACCACAGAATCAGTGCATGTGTTTTCACTTCCCTATCAGATATAGCATTTCAAATCCATATACTGAATGTCATAAAATTGTTTCTTATTAGCAAGTTTGGAGAAGATTTGTAGCTCAGGTTGAGGTTCTGGAAGTAGGTTTGCTCGCTGAGCTGGAAAGTTCATTTTCAGATATTTTGTACTTCCAAAAAGAAACTAAATAAGATAGGCATTTATAAAAGCAAGAGACCAAATAGCTTTTTATATTCATAATTTTAAAAATCCAGCAGACCACCTATTTGAGCTAGAGGTTTCAGTCCAAATTATGCCTTTTGAAGAGTTTAACTGAAACAAGACATTGCCACAAAGTGAGTTTTGTGACATTGTGGATGTAGTGAAGAGTACCTGTGCACTGGTTATTTGTAAGAAAATGTAGCAATGGGTGTATTTCTGTTAGGTGCTGGGATGACAATGCACTAATGAACTTGTAAGAGTTGACCTTTAGGCTTCATCTGGAGGCTCACAGATGTTACCTAGTACAATGACGAAACATCTGAAAACAAACCTTCCAACTCACCAAGCAAACCAACATCCATTGTTCTTTGAAAGTGGAGTCATTAGGTAGATAGGATAGTGAAGGTGGTGTTTGGTATGCTTTCCTTTATTGGTCAGAGCATTGAGTATAGCAATTGGGACGTCATGTTGCAGCTGTAAAGGACATTGGTTAGGCCACTGTTGGAATATTGCATGCAGTTCTGGTCTCCTTCCTATCGGAAAGATGTTGTGAAACTTGAAAAGGTTCAGAAAAGGTTTACAAGGATGTTGCCAGGGTTGGAGGATTTGAGCTATAGGGAGAAATGAATAGACTGGGGCTTTTTCCCTGGAGCATCGTATGCTGAGGGGTGACCTTATAGAAGTTTGTAAAATTATGAGGGCATGGATAGGATAAATAGAAAAGTAATTTTCCTGGGCTGGGCGAGTCCAGAAATAGATGGCATAGGTTTAGGTGAAAGAGGAAAGATTTAAAACGAACCTAAGGGGCAACATTTTCACATAGAGTGTAGTGCATGTATGGAATGATATACCGGAGGAAGTGGAGGGGACTGGTACAATTACTGCATTTAAAAGGCATTGGGTGGGTATATGAATAGAAATGATTTACAGGAATATGGGCCAAGTGCTAGCAAATGGGACTACATTAGGTTAGGATATCTGGTCAGAGGTGTTAGACCGAAGGGTCTGTTTCCGTGTTGTATATTTCTATGACTCGAAGTAACTTCTCATTAAAGCAAAGTGTGCCTCAAGACAGATTTCCCTTATGTCAGGTCTGTCAAATGACAATCGCGTTTCACAGTACAACTCAGTAATTGTAAGCAATGAGTTTCAGAGCCAGGTTGAGCAGCCTGATCCCAAGAGAGAACAGAACAGTCTAGAAAATTTGCCCATGCCCAGAATCCTCTGCGCCAAAATCCAAAAAAACTCATCAGTGAGCATAAGAATCATGGCACTCGATTAACCACTGTCTTTGAAAATATTGCAGGCAGTAAGTGTCGCATTCTCATTTCCATGATAGTTGGCTGTACTCTCAGGATGGATCAAATTCATGTGAGATGAGCATTAACTGAAGCTCATCACCAGTTCTAAAGCCAGCATATTAAAAGGGAGGAACACTCTTGCTCCTGACGATCATTAAACTGATTGGAAAATACTTGTAGTGCATGAACAATCGGAGTAATACTGCAAAAGGTCCTTGCTCCTCTGATGAATTGATGGATACCTCAAGCAAGCGAATGAAGAAAATAGATATATACCCTGTTTCCAGGGGCCAAGACTCTAGAAGACGATTGAAAGTTCATAGGAGCAGACAAAGCCTGAACTATGGCCTTAGGAGCTGGAGGCAGTGTTGGGAGAAGTTCAACTAACTGAACTAAGTGGCTAGGGTCAGTGAACTCCTCCATAATTTGTTTAACCCACCAGCACCAACATCATATAGTGCTCAATGCCTCATGCCATCACCACTGACAATTTTTTATTTAAGCAATATAGACTTGTATCTAACTTTCATGCACTGTATTTGAACTTCACATACTGCTGCAATCCTCACCCCCACATTTCTCAGCTTTCACTTACACCTAAATATTCAGCAATGATACCCAACACACTCACTAATATACTTCATGCACTTTTGCTGGATGAAATGGTTCATTTTAGAAGGTAACAATACTGAAACAACAGCAGAGACCCTCACCTTCACCCACTGAAGTACACAGTGCTGTGCAGTATTAGCATGGCCATTAGAGAGACTATACCACTTAATATGAGTTATTTTCCTGCCTTATGCACCTTCTGCAACCCATTTCACGTTCACTCCAGAACCTAATATGTGATGTTGCCCATCAGCCTGCCAGTCCAGATCGCTGATGCCCATGTCAGGGTATAGCCTGAGGCTGGGCCCTTGAGTCCCAGTGCTGCTGAAGGATGCCATCTGCAGTGTCCCCGGGGAATGTGAGAAGCTGATCTGGCTTGCTGCCATGGGTTAGTATTGTGCAGAAACTCTAGGTGCAGTAAAGGGATCCACAAAGAAAGCACAAGGGTGAACAATTGAGTATTTTATGTAATATGGTTGTGTTATTGAATAAATTTAATACAGAGCAGTAGCTCTGTGGTGTCTGTTATTTCAAGACTTTGGTAATTGCAAAGAGATGGTCAGGTGTAGGTGTGGAACATCAGTGACCTGGTAACTTTCAGGGAAATGACTTTGGTGTTAATGGACAGCTTGTCTAAAAAGATCATTGGCTGGATGCCTCCTCCCTTCATCCACTTTTTCCTCCTCCTCCTCCTCGTCCTCCTAAGGTAATTGCCAAACCTCTAGTCATGAGGGCTGCACTCTCATCAAGGCCAGCTTGTGGAAGGTACAGGAGGTGACCAAGAATTGAGAGATAAATTTCAGCAAGGTCTGGTGGGATCCGGGCATGCCAAGAGGGGTCTAGATGCAAAATCTTTGCCTTCCAAATGCCTATTCTATTGACTTGTTTCACTGAACCAGTATAGGAGGCTGAGGACAGAAAGATCAGAATGGGAACATTCAGATAGGAGTCAAATGGAATGCAGGAGCAACATTTGACTTACAACTAGGGACTTTACAGACTTATGGACTCACCAACACTGAATTCAACCAGTGCAGATCATAACTTCTGAGCCAATTACATTTGTTTTGGATATTCTGTTGAAGATATTCTGCTTTTCCTACTTATACATACTCTGGTCCTAGCTTTTGTTTCTTTACTTGTCCATTCCCAATCCTCTTGCCTTGTATGATCACCCCTCTTGTCATTCAGTTCTTCCCTTTTGATCTCCCACCACCATTCCACACTGCCCCCCTTGACTCTACTCTGCTTTTGTTCTTGCTTAAAAACTGTCCAATCTATAGCTTTTCCAGCTCTGACGATAGGTTATCAATCTGAAGCAATTACAGAAGGTTCTAATATAACTCAATAGTTCTGATCTCGCACTATACGAACATTGTGCAAGAGCAGCACCATTTAAATTAATCATGTTATAGCCAGTACAGGTGAGGAAAGTTTGCGTTCTACAAATAATGGTCTAAATTTTTCAATTGCATTAAAGGCAATGTATGTTGAAGAAACAAGCATTATTGCTACTGTAATTCTTTTCCTCTTTGCAGAGATGTTGCCTGATACATTGAGTACTTAAAGCAATTTGCTTCCATTTCAGATTTCCAGCAATTTTGCTACTGTTAAAATAAAAGAACTCAGACATACTGTCGTCAAGGTAATCTTCTTCTTCATCTTCTTTCCTCAATCTTCGTTTAGTCTCATCATCATAAATGAAACTCAGTATGTTTGCTGGGCTTTCACTCTCTGTATGGCACAGTTCATTCAGCCTGTTCCCAATAGCCTGTCACGAATCAAGAACCAAAAGCTTCAGAAGAGCAATTTAAAAGCAGTAAACTTAATACAGAAACTGATTTCTGTTTGAGTAGCAACATACTGTGGTACACAGTCAGATTATAAGCATTGTTAACCATTCATTTCACTGTTTATCCTCTCCCTGTGTAGTATCATTCTCAATGTTATCCACACAGTACAGGTAGTTCTCCTATAATGCGATAGTTGCGTCCCCATGCAACACCGCGTTATAGAAAATCACACAATATAAATAATGGGGCCTATGGGAAAAATAGGATTAGGAGCAAATCACCAAAAATATCAGTAAAATTCGAAACAAAAATAATAGTTAGTCTAACACTAATGATAGCACAATCTAGGTAAATCTTTAAATCATACATTTTAATGAAATAATGCAGTAAATTTAACACTTTAACACTAAAATCACTGACCACAGCACTGTACCTTTCATAAAGGTACAGAAAGTGTGCAAGCTGACGGACCACGTGATGCCAACACTGAAGTCCAGTCCTCCTCAAGATTCTCCCCGAGTTTGAAGTAAAATTCCTTCTAAATGTAGACTACAATTCCCACTTTCAAGCTAAGTTTCAAGGCTAGTAGAGCTGACTACATTCCTGTTTTAGCTGAACACGCTGAATTTGCAATTTGCAGACAGAGGATCCTGAGGCTGGGGTGTGCTTTTCTGCTCATGTCGGAGATGAACTCACCTAACAGCAGACGGGGGTTTGCTTTATAAAAAAAAGTCCGCAATTCACTAATTGCGTTACAGCCAAATCATGTTTAATAAACACACATTGTAGGAGAACCACCTGAAAAAGGTAAAGTTGCTATAGTCTCAGAGGACCACATGGCTGTTCTCTCTGTGAGAGAGTGAGAGAGAGAAAGAGAGACAACTGCCAGTGGTTCAACCAGAGATCACTACATGTTGGGTTAAGAGCGAGGTAAAGAAAGTAGGACCTGCAAGGTGGATCCTGTCTTCACCTGGGAGATACTGCGTGAAATGAGGGAAAACTGAATGACACAATTCAATGGGAAGTGGAAAACCAGAATCTGCACATCCAGAAACTAGGGGCGTGTAATCTCTGATCTTCCAGTGATTCTTTTTCATAGTTTGTGCGAAGATTTGTAGCTCGGGTGCTCGTTGTTGTGGTTCTGTTCGCCGAGCTGGAAGTTTTTGTTGCAAACGTTTCGTCCCCTGGTTAGGCGACATCATCAGTGCTTTGGAGCCTCCTGCGAAGCGCTTCTTTTTTTAAAAGAAGCACTTCGCAGGAGGCTCCAAAGCACTGATGATGTCGCCTAGCCAGGGGACGAAACGTTTGCAACAAAAACTTCCAGCTCGGCGAACAGAACCACAACATTCTTTTTCATTCACAAAGTGTTCACCCAATGAGTTGATGTTACCATCTACTGCTACCTTGGACAAGGTTGTAGTTTTAGTCAGGTATTTTATTGTAACACCATCTTCATCCTTGAGGTCTGAACAGAACAACTACAATCTATTATATTTAAGGATCATGGAAAATTAGGTACAGCAGACATTTTATTAATGGGCACCTGTGGGACCAGGAATGTGCCAGTTGATCAAATATTCTGGATATTCAAGAGGTAGACATAACGTCAGTAAACCCTGACCAAGCAAAGTTTCAAGACATCGATATCCCTCAAAAAATCTATGTAAAACATCAACACATCTGCTAAAATCATTGCAAAAACACACAGTAAGTAATAAAAACATAATTCAGGGGATTTTTGCATCACTGTTAATCCTTATTTATAGCACAACTAATCAAATATTGCAGTAGATTACAATGTTTGAGAGATACAAAGGTATGCAGACAGTGAGGACTGCAGATACTGGAGACCAGAGTCAAAAAATGTGGTGCTGGAAAAATGTGGTCAGGCAGCATCCGAGAAGCAGGAGAGTCGATGTTTCGAGCAGAAGCCCCTCATCAGGAATGTGACATTCCAGATGAAGAGCTTATGCTTGAAATGTTGACTCTCCTGCTTTTTGGATGCTTCCTGACCAGCTTGTACTTTTCTAGACACAAAAGATGCCAGTTTATCAAGAAAGCTTATTGATAAGGTGCCAGTGAAAACAAAGTTTGCTGTAGTACCGTAAAATCCCTTCAGGAATGGTCATTAAGACAAAGCAACATGTAGGAGAACATAGGATCATCTTAAAATGTTAATTGCACACCCTCCCATTTGGAAAAGCTTTTCTATTTAGTGTTATTGGCTTAGTTAGTAAAGGCTATTATAGTGATTTCACGGAGAACAAAATGTTTAAAGATGTGTTTGTACTAGCATTGTAGTACATGGGATGGCATTTCTGTACACAGTATGTGGGGTTTCATTTCCATCCAAAACTTGGACAAGGGCATCCCTCTGGAAATTACTGAAGGTAATTTCATACCATGAAAAAGAAATTCCTCTTTAACATTGGTTTCGAAGAGATGGATTGCAATTGTATAACTTTAGTTACATTAAATGGCATAACATCCCCTTTGTTTGACTGTGTTGAAGATATAGATGTCTGCTTTTCCATTGCTTTTTGGAGTGGTCTTGCAAACTCTGAAAATTACATGCCACCCGTCGCCCTGTGTTAGCTGGCCTCCACTGGGTGAACATGAGGACTGCAGGTGCTGGAGATCAGAGTTGAGAGTGTGATGCTGGAAAAGCACAGCAGGTCGGGCAGCCTCTGAGGAGCAGAAGAATCAACATTTCGAGCATAAGTCCTTCATCAGGAATGAAGAATGCCCGAAACGTCGATTCTCCTGCTCCTTGGATGCTGCCTGAACCTGCTGTGCTTTTCCAGCACCACAGTCTTGACCTCCACTGGGTCCCAATTAAGCAGCACCTTGATTTAAAAATTCTTATCATTAGTTTAGAACCCTTCCTTGACCTTACCTCTCCTGCAGCTCCACAAAACTCTGAGCTCTGTGTTCCTCCAGTTCCACATTTTAGAACTCTCAATATTAATTGTCCCATCAGTAGTGACTGTGTCTACAGTTACCAAGACCTTAAAGTCTGGAATTCAAACTTTCACATCTCTGCCTTGTTTCAAGATATCTTGTATAAACCTATATCTTTCTGACCAAGCTTTTTGCTCATCTGTCTTAATATTGCTTTAGGTGATATGGTGTCAAATTTTGCTTTATAACGTTCCTGCAATTTGCCATGTTGTGTTTTGTTGCATTTAGGACAATCTGGAAATACAATATTGCTCTTGAAGTGGCAAACCATTACAGTCAAAACATAGGTGAATGAATAAAAGATAGGAATGCTTATTGTTGTGACTACAGAATCTTCAGGAATATCTTCCCAACTAACCTTGGAGCAGCATGAAGGAAGGTACACAAATCTAAGAATCCAAGAAGAGATGAGCAGAGAGGATGAATGTGGAAACTTTTGCACGAGCACATGTTGCGTTCTATGATTTAAAGGCCTTCAAAAAGTGGGCAGCTACGAAGGGAAGATATGCCCATACGGTGGAGATAGAGTGCCAGGTGAATGAGGCGATAGGTTAAGGGAATAGGGTGGCAAATGGGTGTAATGGGTGGAAGGTAGCAGTTGGGTGAAGGGAATTCGGGGCATCAAGTGAAGGTCGGGTAATGTTGGATCTGGTTTGTATTGGTGAAGGGGTGACAGGTTGGTGGAGTGAGGGTTGGGGAAGAAGGAGAAAAGTGCGAAGTTGGGTCTGGGTGAGTGAGGAGATCTCATCTTAGAAGTTGGGGAGGAATTGCACTCACTTCCAGGAATGTCAAGGCTTGGAGAGGGTGTGGTTATGGTGGCAGGGTGGTCTCAGATTCCAACTCATCAGGGGATGTTTTTAAGATTTAACAAGTTGGGCAATTAGTATCGGATAGTTTAACTTTGCAGGCAATTCCTGCAGAGTCAACTGTATCAGGACTTCTATATTGTACAGATGTGCAACTCAAGACTATCCTGCTGCAATGATTACTGGATTTGAATTTGAATTTGAATTGAATTGAATTTATTGTCACGTGTACCGAGGCACAGTTAAAAGTTTGTCTTACGAGCAAAACAGGCAGATCACTGAGTTAAGTAACATAGTAAATAATAGGTAACCAGCAGCAAAAACAAAAACACAGGTACAAGTGAATGTTAACAGTTTGTGAGTCCATTCAGTATTCTAACAACTGTAGGGTAGAAACTGTTACGAAACCGGCTGGCGTGTGTGTTCAGGCTTCTGTACCTTCTCCCCGATGGTAGAGGTTGTAGAAAAACATTGGGATGGATCTTTAAGAATGCTGGCGGCCTTTCCTTGACAGCGGGCCTGGTAGATGGAATCTATAGATGGGAGGTTGCCTTTGTGATTGTCTGGGCTGAGATCACCATTCTCTGTAACCATCTCTGATCTTGAATGGTACAGTTGCCATCCCAGCTAGTGGTACATCCAGACAGAATGCTCTTGATGGCACACCTATAAAAGTTGGCAAGGGTATTCGCCGTCATGCCAAATTTCCTCAGCTGCCTGAGGAAGAAGAGACGTTGTTGGGCCTTTGTAACCAAAGCATCCAAATGAAGAGTCCAAGAAAGCTGACTGTGGATGACCACTCCCAGGAGCTTGACACTCTCCACTCGTTCCACCTCTGTGCTGTTAATGCATAGGGGGGCATGAGTAACATTACCTTCCTATTGGGGGATCTGGACCTTAGCGTATAGCATTAGGAAGGGTGAGATAGTCCTTGAGAGACCACTTACCAGAAGAACTCTCGCAATGAGTGACATCAATTACAAGATTAAGTTAGAGAAACTGCTGCTCTCCTGAGAGCAAAAGAGAATGAGGGCAGATCAAATAGAAGTGTAGAATATTACAGCAGGTTTAGTTAAAGGAAAAGTTGCTCCCATTAGTTGTTGATACCAAACAAGGGATCAGACATTTACAATTTGGGGTAAGAAATACAGAGAGAAACAGAAGGAAGAGCTTTTTTTTCTTATGCAGCGAGTGATAATAACCTGGAACTTACTGCCTATGTGAATAGTGGAAATGGAAATATTTGGAAGGAAGTTGTATAGAGCTTGACAGAAATGAACTTGCTTGTTATGGCGATAGATCAAGCATTAACACTAACAGGATCATTCAATCGAGAGTTGGTATTGACTCCAAATAGCCTCCTATGCTGCCATAATAACTTCTCAACCCTATTTTAATATATTGCATGGTATCTTAAAATAAATTAATTGTATTTTCAATTTATTTACCAGTACAAATAATCTATGCTTACTCTGTTTTGGTTTGGTTTAAGTCCCACCCTTAAATTCTAATATTAAGCTTTGCAGCAACAGACAATACAGGATAGGTTGCTTATAACTCAAAATCTCTCCTTCCGTGGTTTTTTTTCCTTGTTAGATTTGCATGGACTGTCATTTGGTATCATGTATTGCTGCAATAAACAAAATTTTAAAACTGCACACATTATTTGAGACTTTTTTTTAGATATGAAGACTATAATACAGACATACATCAACACATATTTCAAAAAAATGTTATTTATTATGCTAACTGTATGTTTCTTACCTCACCCCACTGGCAGAAGAGTTTTGCTGCTTTCCACTGTAATTTCTGATTACGCTTATTTCCAACCACGGGTGACCTTCCTCGGGATAAACCCTTTTTAGCGATATTAACATGATGTCCCTTCATCCATTCTGGCCAGTTTCCACGATTGCAACGGTGTACAAACCGGGCACACTCCAGGAATAGTGCTGCCCTTGCTACCACGGGTGCTTCCTAGAACATATTTGAGTTTGAGCTTGATTTACTGTTGTCACATGTACTGAGACACGGCGAAAAGTGTTGTTTTGCATGCTACCTGGTTCTACAAAAGTATTTACAAAAGTGTTCAAAGGAAGATGTGCAAGTCAAAAACATTAATAAAATCAGTAAAATACATTCAACTGAAATGCTAAGCAGATATTAAGAAAATGTTCTCCATGGCTTGCCATGCCCTGTGGGGAAAAGCAACGATACTTTGAAAATATGTTTCACTTATTACCTTTTCACTGGCACTTACAAAGAACTCTAGCGGCCAATACAACACTACTGTCAACTTATCAGGTTATATAGGAGAAAGTGAGGACTGTAGATGCTGGAGACCAGAGTTGAAAAATGTGGTGCTGGAAAATTACAGCAGGCCAGGCAGCATCCGAGGAGCAGGAGAATCGACGTTTCGGGCATATGCCCTTCTTCAGGATTGAGGCTGGTGTGCCAAGCGGGCTGAGATAAAAGGTAGGGGGGGAGGGAATTTGGGGGAGGGGCACTGGGAATACGAGAAGTAGAAGGAGGTGAGAGTGAGGGTGATAGGCCGGAGAGAGGGTGGGGGCGGAGAGGTTGGGAAGAACATTGCAGGTCAAGAGGGCGGTGCTCAATCCAGGGGTTGGGATTGAGATAAGGTGGGGGAAGGGGAAATGAGGAAGCTGGAGAAATCTACATTCATTCCGTGTGGTTGGAGGGTTCCTAGGCGGAAGATGAGGCACTCTTCCTCAAGGCGTCATGTGGTCAGGGTCTGGCGATGGAGGAGGCCAAAGACCTGCATGTCCTTGGTGGAGTGGGAGGTGAGTTAAAGTGTTCAGCCATGGGGTGGTTGGGTTGATTGGTGCGGGTGTCCCAGAGGTGTTCCTTGAAATGTTCCGCAAGTAAGCGGCCTGTCTCCCCAATGTAGAGGAGACCACATCGGGTGCAGCGAATACAGTAAATGATGTGCGTGGAGGTCCCATCGCAAATTCACCGGCACCTTCAACTCTGGTCTCCAGCATCTACAGTCCTCACTTTCTCCTATATAACCTGATAAGTTGACAGTAGTGTTGTATTGGCCGCTAGAGTTCTTTGTAAGTGCCAGTGCTGCCTGGCCTGCTGTGTTTTTCCAGCACCACATTTTTCAACTCTTATCAGGTTATATGTTCAGATTTTTAATGCATCAAATTGATCACGACTGCAAGGATCTTTGAACAAGCAGATTGCTTTCTGAAGTACACATCGGTCATAAAAAAAATTTGGAACTGCAATCCACAAATAGGTCAAGACATCTGAATGTCTCTAAACCTCCAAAATAAGTAATTGAATTATTTCCATTTTGAGGAACTTATAATTTTAAAAATTGCATTTTAAAAGACCAGTCAAATTATAGTTAACATTCAAACTTTCTCATGTATCATGAATTTCCTTTCCAGTTTATAGTTATGGGCATTTAACGGGCCAAATTGAATATTTCTAGACCCTCTTTCTCAATGAGCTAAGCAGCAAAATGTTGATTACATCATCATCTACTTGCCAGTTTCAGATGGAAGTGTAAATGAGATAGGAGCAGGAAGTTGCAAAAGAACAAAAACAGATTAAGTCTGCGGGGCCAAGGTGTTCAACATTTGGAAGTGGAAGGTCATCCAATTTGGGTCATAAAAACAAAGATTGGGATAGTTTCTTGAAGAGAAACTGAGAATTGAGGAGAAGCAGGGGGAGTTTAGTGTTTGTGAAGCTTAACACAATTTACCTGCCAGAATGAAGTGTCACAGGTTCAGGTGGTAGCTACCTCGAAGGGTTTATAGAAACAGGCTCACTCAGCTAGACACAAGAAAAAGAGACAATGCAGGAGCAAGCTACACCACTTCACAGAGTTTGCGCCTAAGCTGTGTATCCATCTGCATGAAGATCTGCAGCCAAAATCAATCCAAACGCATTCACAGCCAGGAGTATTGAAGCTCACCACAGCTCTTCACATCTTCATGACCGGCTCGAAGGCCCCACTGCCAACATGTGAGCAAGTCGGTGGTCAGAGGGGGCCCACTGCATCTTTAGATTAGATTACTTACAGTGTGGAAACAGGCCCTTCGGCCCAACAAGTCCACGCCGACCCGCCGAAGCGCAACCCACCCAGACCCATTCCCCTACATTCACCCCTTCACCTAACACTAAGGGCAATTTAGCATGGCCAATCCACCTAACCTGCACATCTTTGGACTGTGGGAGGAAATCGGAGCACCTGGAAGAAACCCACGCAGACACAGGGAGAATGTGCAAACTCCACACAATCAGTCGCCTGAGGCGGGAATTGAACCCGGGTCTCTGGCGCTGTGAGGCAGCAGTGCTAACCACTGCTCTTATGACACTGACATAAGCTGGCGAGGGAGACAGGGTTGGCCTCTTGCAGTGTGCTTTCCAGAGGCGCTGGGTGTGATTGACTGCACACACGTTGCAATAAGGACTGTCATGCAGAGTGGAGACCAGATGTAATCTAAAAGGGCATAATAATACGGCTGCCTAGCAACCATCATGCCTGCGCTTGTTACCTTGGTAAATGTCATGACTCATTTATTTATCATGAATCAAGGCTGCCATGAATGTTCACACAAACTCCACAGACAGATACTCAGGCATAAAGGGCATTCTTTAAAGAAGTGGCTACTCGCAGCCTGTGGCAGCTGAAAGCAAACACCCAGAGAATATATAATGAAAGGCACCTTCATATAATTTCTCTGTGAGTAGGCCCAGACCCAGTAGGCTTGGACACAAACTCTCTGAAGTGGTGTTGCCTGCTCCTGTTTCTTTTTCTCATGTCTAGGTGAGTGAGCCTGTTTCTATAAGCCCTTCGAGGTTGCTACCACCTGAACATGTGACACTTCATTCTGACAGGCACTTGGTGTTAAGCTTGGCCTGCTCACGTTGCTATTCAGACATCTTAACCTTTTACGTGGGAGTCTGCAATGTGGACCACATAGGGTATGCTGCATGCTGTATAGCTTTATGACACTGAGCCAGTGGAGTGTGAGGAAGAAGTGGTTTGGCTTCTAGGAAAAAGGAGGCACAAGAACACGGGAAGGGTCTGAGAGACAAAGCACACGGCACAAGGAGGCTTAGGATTCCCTGCAAGATGCCATTATGGTCTGATTATCTAACACCACTCAACAAGATGCCTGCCTTGGAAGAGTGTGAGCATTGACCAGGAAGAGGAATGAAGGGTTCTGTGACAGTGATGTCATAGCATTGTATCCGTTTGATTGCCTGTGACCCATAACTAAGGTTTACTGGACACTGTGCTCAGTTTCTACAGAGAAAATGACAACCTCTGATCAACTAATACCTACATCATCTTGTATACATTACACAAGTTATATTTTTTAGATTTATCTTTATTTTATTCATGTATAATCTAGTGCTGGATAATACCTAACATATTGTAACACTACTGTGGCACAATTATTGTTCTAGCCAACATGGTGTCTTCCATTATTGACAATGTCATGCAGCTGACTTGCTGCCTCAGAGAAGGCGGAGGCAGGCTGTTCACTGACCTGACCACATGGGTCTGTCTGGATTGTGTCAACTGTGAGCAACTGAAACACTTTCACCTCTGCGATGACACCTGCTCTTGCTTGGTCCCAGGTATCAAATTGTGCTCCTGGGCAAAGACTGAAGAATCAAAGGAATCTGAAATTCCCTCAAAGGAACACAAAATGTACCCTGGCCACCATCTCTGTGTTGGGCTTGCTGCAGTGCTCCAATGAAGCTCAGCACCAGCTGGAAGAATAGCACCTCATTTCCCACTTGGGAACACTATAGCCTTCTAGACTTGACATCAAATTCAACACTTTCAGGTCTTCAGCACTTTTCCCCATGCTTTAACCCATCCCCATCACCAGGCCTTATCATCACATGGGCCGCTACTATAAACAACCCACTGCCAATGACTAATAGTCCCATTAGCAGCTATACATTCCCCCAGACTGACCTTTAACCACTCCTTTGTCTATCCAACTGTTCTCTCTCTTTATGCTTTATCTTCACTTATCATTTACTCCTACCTTCTTCTGTACAAAAACTATCCTTTTCCTAGCTACCATCAGTTCTGAAGGAGGGACACTGGACCTAAAACATTAACTCTGCTGTCTCTAATGCAGCCAGACCTGCTGAGTTTTTCCAGCAATTTCTGTTTTTGTTTCAGATTTCCAGTATCCAGAGTTCAATTTTTTTTTGTTGTGTATGAAATTCCCTCAAAATTCCCTGGATCCTTCACCCTCCTATACAGATTGTTCAGCCCTGCAGGTGGTGTCCTGCTAGCTGAGTCAGGTGGACTGAAGGAACACAGCTAACATCCCTGACAGCCACCGAACTGACAGAAGTTGTAACCAAAGCAAACAAGGTGCAATTCCTTTAAAGTTACAATTATGTTCCTGTAAAGTGAAACTTCAGTGGTCATGTCTTTAAGCAAATCAGGTCTTCCCTGCCAATCAATGTAAAAATTTGTAGTTGGATATTTCCTGTCAGAAAAATAAACATTGTACAATACAAGTTGAATGATTGCATATGACTCAGTGGTTAGCACTGCTGCCTCACAGCGCCAGGGACCCGGGTTTAATTCAAGCCTTGGACGACTATCTGTGTGGAGTTTGCACATTCTCCCCGGGTCTGTGTGGGATTCCTCCAAGTGCTGTGGTTTCCTCCCAAAGTCCAAAGATGTGCAGGTCAGGTGAATTGGCCATGCTAAATTGCCCATGCTGTTCAGGGATGAGTAAATTAGTTGCATTAGTCAGAGGTAAATGTAGAGTAATAGGGTAGGAGATTGGGTCTGGGTGGCTTACTCTTCAGTGAGCTTGTTGGGCGTAATGGCCCGTTTCTATACTGTAGGGATTCTATGATTCCATACATTAATTCATTCAATAACTTTTTAAAATAATTGATTTAAACATGTCAACAAAATCAGCTAACTCTTTCCATATACATCTTGCTCACTGACTCTACCACAGGCCATGTTACTCCTCTCTCTCTCTCTTGCCAACCCTATCTCACTTGCTACTTCCTTGCTCATCTTTCCCATTTACCATTTCATTACCCGACTCTCCTGCTCACCAATTTCTTACCTGACTGCCTTA
Source organism: Hemiscyllium ocellatum (assembly GCF_020745735.1). Taxonomy (NCBI): domain Eukaryota; kingdom Metazoa; phylum Chordata; class Chondrichthyes; order Orectolobiformes; family Hemiscylliidae; genus Hemiscyllium; species Hemiscyllium ocellatum. Next base: position 90,611,685 of record NC_083407.1, on the reverse strand, counting down.
CCCACGGCTTCCTTGAGTCTCCTGCTACTGTTTCGTCTCATTGCAGTGAACAAGAGCTCAGGAGCAGAGCAACAAGATGGAAGAAGTGAGCAATAGGATCTGCAAATGAAAGAGTCAGGTCGGGAAGAGACATGTGAAAGAGTCAGGGAGGTAAGCGGAGAATGGCAGGAAACAGAGAACAGGCAGGTCGGAGAGTGTAAGTGAGTCTTAGTGAGTATGAAACAGATTCAGTGAGCGTGAGAAGCTGATGCAATGTAACATGAGTTGAATCAGATATACTTTGTCAATCCTGTCACAAAACAGTAATGTGAAATGCCTGATGCTATTACACCTGTGATACTACAGCTGAATAAGATAACCGAATATGGGAGCTTACTATACTTAGCTACACTAATATTTGGCAAAGAATAAATTACACTGTCTTATTATTGTGCAAAACTCGAGTCAGACTCAATTTCAATTCAAAAATGTGGGTAATTTAGAAGCATTGGAAAAATTGCCAAGCGGGCCTATGAGGAGGAACTCCCTACTGAAAGTTCTATTCAGAGCCCACCACCATAGATTCATACCATGCAGAAAATTCCTTCAGCCCACTGAGTCTCCAACAATATAATTACCACCATCCTGAGTTGGAACTATGTCATTCTTTCAATGTCACTGGGTCAAAGGTCTGAACTCCCTTCCTAACAGTAATGTTTGTTTCTCTAAATGCTAAGGGCTGTAATTTCAGGAAAGCACTACCTTCTTCAGAACAATTATTCATAGAGAATAGACTCATGTCTAGCCAGAAGCACTCAAATCCCATATATGAATAAAAATTTGATTATTCAGAAAGGGTTAGATGGCTAGTTCTTTCCCTTTTGTAAATGTGTGGACTTCTGAGTGTTTTGATGGAGGATAGAGGATTTTTAAGAGTCGCATTGTGTTTCCTGTATTCCCTGAAGAAGTCATTTCAAATAAAAAAATTGGGGAAAAATTAGATCAGTGCCGAGATAACTAATGGAATGGCTACATCAGATGTAAATCTAAGATCCAAAGTGGTGATCTCATTGACCTATATTGAATTTCATCTGTCACCATTTTGGTCATTGATTTAATTCATCAATGTTCCTTTGTGATGGTCTGCACCAATCCACAGAGCTCACAGTGTCATTTAAATTGGTATTAACAGGAGGCTTAGATGTCAATCTCTCTAGTCTTTCATCCAAATGATTTAAAAATACATTAAACATTTAGTGGCATACAGGTGCTTGGAGGACACATCCTCCTGAAAACTTGAGCATATGGCCATTGGCTCTGTCTCCTACACTCAAATGAGTTCCCAAAGTCAACAGGATACCTCCAGTGGCATGACAAACACTTTTGTTAAGATTCACACGTGAAATCTTTGTGCATACCTTTGTGTGCCCATAAAGATAAATTGCATAAACACTCCCTTCTCTCCTACATTAGTTACCACCTAAAATTTAATTAAATTAGATTTGGTAACCTTTACAAATCCACGCTGAATTGGAAAGATCACATTCTACAAACAAACATGTCAATTTGGTCAAAATAATCTCCTGGACCAGTAGTAATTGGAGCAGACTTTCCCCTAATTTTGTTTCCCTGACTGTCTCCCCAAGGGGATGGCAAGACAGACGGTGAGCAGGTGGACATGTATGCTGGCCAGAATGGATAATCTAATCATGAAACTCCATGCACTGTCATTCTGTAGGGCTGGCTTGTTCATCCACCTGGTCTTTTATTGTTTGTAAGAACTCTACAGCTCACAAGATTTAATGAGATTATAAAGTAAAATTGTAAAACCAAAATAGACTCACAATTATGATTTTGTAAACAGTTAATAAATTTGTATAGAAACTACAGGACATAAAGATCATTTGACCTAGCAGATCCACATTGGTGTTTATGCTTTGCGCAAACCTTGTCTTGCCTTACCAGTGTATTCTTTAATTTCTTTCTTCCTCATATATTTATTTAACTTTCCCCTAAATGCAGCATTAGTATACCTCAATTGTTTCTTGTGTCAGCTAGCTCCAAATTCTAAACACTTTTTGATTATGAACAAGTTTTTTTTAAAAATCACTCACATTTAACAGTGAAAACTTTCTAACTTTAACTTTTTAAAAATTCATTCATGGGATGAGGAAGTCACATTTATTGCTCTACCCAAATTGCCCAAAGGGCAGTTAAGAGTCAACCACATTGCTGTGGGTCTGGAGTCACATTTAGGCCAGAGCAGATAAGGAAGGCCCTTAGTGAATTAGATGGGTTTTCTTCTAACAATCAACAATGGATTCATTGTCATCATTTGACTCTTAATTGCAAATTTTTGTTGAGCTCAAATTCCACCATGTGCTGTGATGGGATTCGAACCCAGGTCCCCAGAACATGACCTAGGCCTCTGGATCAACAGTCCTCAGCAATAATACCACGTGGTCATCACCTCCCCTTCAAGAAATAACCTGCATTTCCAGATTGCTTAACACAGAAACTGATAACCAAATTACGAAGCTTTTCATTTACCAGGTCAAGAGCTGCAGCAAGGATGGAAGCATCAGGAATTGTGCCAGGTTCACAGCAGTTTAAAAGGAACTGGAACCGTTTCATGCCCTGTCTAATCGCTCCAAGGTTCACAATATTTTTGTTTTTACTTCCTTCTTGACTGGCTGCAAGGTGTTCTTCAAAGCTACGACAGCCTGCAAAAGTGTAAAATAAAGCATCAAATTTCATAATTAAAACACAAACATATCTTTATGTACAGTGGTAAAGCTTAAAACAAAAGTTAAATTCAAAGTTAAGTGCTAATATGGAAACTTGGCAACTCTTAATGTGGAGGTGCCGGTGTTGGATTGGGGTGGGCAAAGTCAGAAGTCACATGATACCAGGTTAAAGTCCAACAGGTTTATTCGAAATCACGAGCTTTCAGAACGCTGCCCTTTCATCAGGTGACTCTAGGTGAAGTGGAGGGAAGAAGACAGGCACAGAATTATAGGTGTAGAGATCATTGCAAGATTATTCCTGGTAATTAGGAGTTTCAAAAGATAGTACAACTGGTGCGAGTAGAATGTCGACAGTCTGAATAACAGGTCCATGCAGGTGTTCAAAACTGCCAGATGGTATCAGTAAAGTGTCAACAGCTGAATAGCAAGTGAAGAGATGATCTATCATTCAATTAATTAAGGCAGAGAGATAATTACAAAAAAATCAAAAATAAGATGGTGCTGGAGATAAACCAAATGGTTGAAATAACATGATGGGTATAAGCGTTGCATGACAAGGGTCTAAATGAGTAACAAGTAATCCAAAACTGTACAAACTAATTAAGGTAGAGAGATCATAACACATTTATCAAGATGATGGTGTCAAAATAGGACATTATGGAAGATGTTACAAACACAGAACACTATGGTGGGGTTACATGTAGCATGACATGAAACCAAGATCACAGTTCAGGTTGTCTTCATGGGTATTCATGAAGACAGCCTCAACCGTGATCTTGGGTTCATGTCGTGCTACATGTAAACCCATCACACTGTTCTGCATCTGTAAAATCTTCCTTACTGTCTTGTTTAGACATCATCACCTGGATAACTTGTTACAATCTCTCTAGCTTCATTAGTTTGCACAGTTTGGATTACCTGTTGCTTTGGTTAGCCCTTTTCAAGCAACTCTTCTACCTATCATGTTATTTCAGATATTTGGTTTGTCTCCACCAACATCTTAGTTTTGATTTTTTTGTAATTATCTCTCTGTCTTAATTAATTGGATTATAGGTCAGCCCTTCACTTGTTAATTAGCTGTTGATATATTACTCACACCATCTGACAGTTTTGATCACCTGCAAAGCCTTGTTATTCAGGACCTGACATTCCACTCACACCATTTGTGCTAGCTTTTGACAACCTTAATAACCTAGAATTGTCTTGCAATGATCTCTCTCTTATATATTCTGTGCCTGGGCTCTTCCCTCCACTTCACCTGACAAAGGAGCAGCATTCCAAAAGCTTGTGATTTCAAATAAACCTGTTAGACTGTGACCTGGGGTCATGTAACTTCTAACTTAGATGATTATTAGACCAATAACAGACACAGGACTATAAACAGAGGAGCCTTGATTATCTGAAGGACACGGGCAGGAAGCATTTTGTTTGGTTAATCGAAAGCCGAATAATCAAAGTGCCTCTGTACTTTGCTTTCTGCTATCAGAGTAGTAATTTGACAAATTTTTGTTGACTCATCATAGCATCCAATTTTGATCAATCAACCTACAATGGAACCAGTAGCATCAGGGGATGTGATGATAGCATGTGACGATACTATGACCTTAAGAGGTGCATTTTGTCATTTCTTTTGTGAAGGGAGGTTGACATAGAAGTGACGAGTGGGCTGTTCCAGGCCAAAAATCATAAGCATCTTGTGAGGCCTTGGTGTTTAAAAACAAAAGTTGGAACAATAGAAATAGAATGAAAGGGTGAGGTCAAACTCCCACAGAACCAGGACTTTAATTTAACTTTCAGTAGCTGTTGAGGATTTGGAAGCCGTTTTATATCTCTCCCTCTTTTGTTTGTATTTTCAGAATAAATAAGCCTGGCAGTTCGACCAATCAAGTTCTACTGGAATGCAATACCTTACACTTCCCTTTAGAAAAATAAGAAACAGTTGGGGTCTAGGTTATCTTCTTAATATATGTTTGAGGTGGTTTGGTCTGGTACATAACAAGCATGACAATTTGGCTTTGAGGTAATGATCAGTTATGATCTGAACGACAGGTCAGGATTGAGGGGCAGAATGGCAGATTCCCTTCTCCTATGTTCCTATCACAGTAGCAATGAGTGCTGGGTAATCACACATCATAACCCTTCTGCCCATTTTTGGAGCCTGTGCAATTATGTTGTCTTTAATTCTTCTGTGAACTTGAACATTTTCTGTGGGATTCTAGAAGGAACGTTATTCAGTGTTTGTTGATAACCAATGCCTTCCCACATCTACTGGGCCTTTCCTCATCTGTTATAAAAATCTGTTCAAAAAGAAGGTATCGATGAGACCATACCTGGAGTATTGTGCACAGTTTTGGTCCCCTTATTTGAGGAAAGATATTGTGGCACTGGAGGTAGTTCAGAGGAGGTTCGCAAGATTGATCCCAGAGATGAGGGGCTTTTTGTATGAAGGGAGATTGAACAGTTTGGACCTTTACTCTTTGGCATTTAGAAGAATGGGGAGAGATCCAATTGAGGTATTAAAGATGATAAAAGGTGTGGATAAAATAGTATGGAGCAGGTGCTAGGATGAGAGGTCATAGTCTTGGGATAAGGGGCAGCAAATTTAAAACAGAGTTGGGGAGAAACTATTTCTCCCAAAGGGTTGTGAATATGTGGAATTTGCTACTCCAAAGTGCAGTTGATGCTGGGACAGTGAGTAAATTTAAGGAGGCGATAGATCAATTTTTAATTGGTAATGGGTTGAAGGGTTATGGAGGGAAGGCAGGAAAATGAGGGCGAGGAGCATATCAACCATGATTGAATGGCAGAGCAGACTCGATGGGCTGAATGGCCTATTTCCACTCCTATGTGTTATGAACTTACGAACATTGGCTAACATTTTAGTCAGCCATGTCCATGTAGCTATATGACACAAGACCATGAATACCATTTTCAATGATAGAACTATTAAATACATTTTCTCCAATGAAGTTAGAATCATGCTATCAAGCAATGTAAAATCTAATGAGAAATAGTTTTACTTCTAATTAACAATTTTTATATAATTTATTATGGATTAATTAATATTCATTAATTTATAATTTCCATGTTTTGTACACTCATTGGAATTTATTTTTACATTTAGAACCAAGTCAATATTACTATCCATACAAAAACGCTCTTCCTCAAGACTTTCCCTTAATTGCTTCCCCTAAACATTAAGTCTGTGCTCCTGGTCCTTGTGATATCGGCTGATGTGAAAACAAGATAAACAAAGCATACAGACTAGCACTGAACCTCAGTGAGGAAAGGTTTTGGAAACAAAATCTGAGGGATAGGATACATCTTCTCTTAGAAGGACACAGTTTAATCAAAGTTGAAACATGTGGTGTTGTAAAAGCCTAGCAGGTCAGGCAGCATCCGAGGAACAGGAGAATTGACATTTCAGGCATAAGACCTTAATCAGAACATTCCTGATGAAGATCTTATGCTCAAAACATCAACTCTCCTGCGCTCGGATGCTGCCTGACCTGCTGTGCTTTTCCAGTGTCACACGTTTCAACTCTGATTCTCCAGCATCTGCAGTCCTCACTTTCTCACAGTTTAATCAAAGATAGTTATTTGTTCAGGGAAAGTTGTGGTTGACTAAAATGATTAAACCTTTTCAGGAGGTGACAATGAAGGCAATACATTTGATATAGTCGATATGATTTTGGAAAGGCTTTTGATAAAGCCCATGGGGCAGTGTAGGCATTTGTAAAACACCATGGGATCCAAGAAAAAGGGACAAGTTGAATTCAGAATTAGCTGAGGAGGAGGAAAGAAATTTTAATGTTCAAAGGGTACTTTCGTGACTAGAATTGGGGTTCAGCTAGGTTCAGAATTGGGTACATTGCTTTTTGTGGTACATATCAATGATTTTGACTTGAATCTAAATGGTATGATAAAAAGGTTGGTTGAGAATTGGAGTGAGAATTGTTAACACTGCTGCCTCACAGCACCAGGGATTCAGGTGTGATTCCCGCCTCAGGCGACTGTCTGTGTGGAGTGTGCACATTGTCCCCGTGTTTGCGTAGGTTTTTTTTGGGTGCTCCAGTTTCGTCCCTGACCAAAGATGCGTAGGTTACATGGACTGGCCATGGTAAATTGCCCATAGTGTCCAGGGATGCGCAGGCTGACCAGATTAGCCATATGGATGTATGGGGATAGGATGGAATGCTCTATGGAGGGTCGGTGTTGACTGGATGGGCCGAATAGACTGCTTCCACACTGCAGGGATTCTATGAGAATTATGTGGATGATAACGAAGGAGGAAACCATACTCTACAGGAAGTTATCAATGGATAAGTAAGCTGTGGGAAACAATGGCAAATGGATTTCTCTCTGGACGAGAGTGAGATAATGCACCCAGGGAAGGCTGACAAAGAAAACAAGTGTATGATAAGTGATGGAATACTGAGAATTGTTGAGGAACAGAGAAGCATTGGCGTTGAAACCCATTAATCCTTGAAGGTGATTGGATAGCCTGTCCTTATTAACTGAGTTGAGAAGTGTAAGAGTGGGAGGATATTCTGGAACTATATAAAACAAGCATCAGGTCATGTCTGGAGCAGCGCGTACAGTCAATGCATTGTAGGAAAGATATGATTGCAGTCAAGAGGGTACAGTCGAAATTGGCGAAGATATTATCTAGTCTGAATAATTTTAGTTAATAGGAGAGATTTGATACTTAGGGCTGTTTTCTAACGAGTGTAAATAAGATTATGAAAGTTCTAGAGAGAGTGAATTGGAAGATCCTAGTCCTAGATTGAAGGGTCTCCTTGTGTGCCTTATATTTTTATGATTTATATGATGAATTAGTAACAGGCAATGAGTGCTAGTATCACTGTCAATGAATGAAAGCAAAGGCTTCAATGTAAAGGAGCAGTTGTTACAATATTGACTCCTGATGAACTTTGTTTTATATTTTCACTCAGTCTCAAAAACAGCCATTTGCTGTTACTGTCTACCCTCTGCTCCTTAGCTCACCTTTAATCCATGGTGTCACTGTAATCCCATGGTTTTCATCTTACAAACACATCTATATCGTGGTACTTCATCTAAAGCCAGTTGAAAGTCTGTGTACACATGAACTGCATTATACACATTGACTCTTTCTGTCTTTTTTTGCAGGCTACTCAAGCACAATTTGCCAGAAAAGTTCATGTTGTCGTTCATTTGTTTGCCTGTACATTCAGAAACGCCAAATGATTTTGTATCAAGGTTTGCTCACCACCAACATTTGCAAACTTCCATTGGTCTATCATCACCTCCATATCCAAGGAGGATTAGAATATGGTGGCTAGAGGCTCTGCAACCCTCAATATCCTATGATTTGGAGATGCCGGTGTTGGACCACCTGATGAAGGAGTGGTGCTCTGAAAACTAGTGTGCTTCCAATTGAACCTGTTGGACTATAACCTGGTGTTGTGTGATTTTTTAGCTCAATAACCTAGGATGCATTCCATCTGCATTGAATGTTTCTACTTTGTGGATTACCAACCTCGTCGACACAGATAATGTGCATAAACCTCACTGGGAATGATATTGAAATGGAGAAAGGAACTCCAAATGAAGTGAACTTGGTCTGTTTAATATTTACTGGAATTTCATGTTGGTATGAAAAGGCTGATGTGAAAACACTCTTGTACTGTACAAATCGGCATTCTGACTTGCCACTGGAGGGAGTGGAATAAAGTAATATGTTACATTTCGAGCATGTAACAGGTTGGAGAGAACTGTTAGTTATTGTGGCAGAATGGCCAAGATAAAATCATTCCACATCGTGCACAATAATTTCCTAACCTAAATCACGGTTATACTTCATGTATCATTCAAAAGTAATAACAAAAACCTACAGCAGCTAAAGGGTTAAAGATTGGACTATACAATCTGAGTTTTCTGTTTGAAAAATCAATTTGTTACCCTGTTATTAAACCCACTCTTCAACTCCCACATCCCAGTTGCAATTTGTGAGAATGCCAAAAGAAATGGCAACTGACTCATAACCTAATGTATCATGCTGCTTATGCTGGTGATTTTTTCCTACTCAGTTCACATATATTTTTAGATGGTTTACTTTCCAAGCAAATTCAATAAGCTTTCCTATGAAGGTAACTTTGAAGATGACATGCCAGTCACTACTATGACTGACGAGTGCTAAGAAAAAAAAGGAAAGCATGAAGCAAAACATATCTTAATTATGATGTTAATGTTAATAACACTGGGTTGAAAATTAGTTATCTGATTTTTTTTGCCCATTTGCACTTATTGCCCATCGAGCCAGTTAACAATCAACCACATTTGCTGTGGGCCTGGGCTCACATGCAGGCCAGACCAGGTGGTTTCATTCCCCAAATGACATCAGTGAACCAGATAGTTTCTTTCCTGATAATTGGCAATGGGTTCATGGTCTTTATTAAACTCTTATTTCCAGATATTTATTGAATTCAAATTCCACCATCTGCCATTGTGAGATTCAAACCCGGGTCCACAGAATGTTATCTGAGTATCTGGGTTAACAGTTCAGTGATAATTCCAGTAGGCTATCACCTCCCCAGTGACAATGAGTTGTAACCAAGGAGGAAGAGATAAAGATCCCTAAATTGTGAAAAAAATACTGCCAATATAAACCAAAAACTGAATTACACAAACAAGGTCAAACACAATTTTGGGATCAGGTGCTATGCTAAATACCATCTTTTTCTTCTGCATGATGAAGCTTAGATGGATTCCTTCGCCCAGAGCGCCATTTACCAAGACGCTTGAAGAAGTTCTCCTCTTCATCTCGAACATCCTCCAAGCCCTCAGCTTCTGAGAGCTTAACTGCACTGTTAAACTTAACCTGGGAACAGTTACATTATAAAGCAATTAGTACATATTTGTTTTCTTGGTAAACCAACAGGAGTCAATTTTTAACATCTATAACAGAAATACATCCATAATCCTGTTTGCTCACTGGACTTTACTCTCCATCAGATAAATACATGCGAGTCCCATCCTCATGCCATCTACAGAAACAAATTATATTTTGGAATGGCATATTAAAGAGACAAATATTTAAAGCAAGATACATTGAAATAACTTACATTTATATAGCATCTCGAAGCCTTAGGACGCTCTTAAGCATTTCGGATCCAATTAAGTATTCTTGGAATATCATCAATTGTTGTAACATAGAAAAGTGTTTACACATGGCAAGGTACTAAAATGAGCAATGCTACCATGATTGGATACTCTATTCTTTGAGAGAGAAATAGTGGAACAACTCTCCTGGACTTTTCCAAAAAGCATTTTTAATCCACCAAAGAGAGAAAACAAGGGGTCAGTTTAGCAACTCTTCTGCATAAACATTCTTCTGACAATGTAGTACTCCCTCTGTACTCTTTAGATTATATGTTGAAATCTCTGAAATGGAAATTAAATCAGATTGTTCTGATTTAGAGACCAAAACGATGCCAGAGACAAAGCTAATACCTGATATTGAAATAAAAGGGTCATTAATTCTAATAAAGGTAATAATGGAACAGAAATGTGAGTGGCAAGACTTCTGCTCGACATTTATGCACGTGCATTTTTAGCTCAACTTCCAATTCTGCCAATTTACATATTTAGAGACTTCCTAGTCATAAGCTGGGTGGGGTCTAGGATTTGACATTGCAGTTATTGAAAGGTCTGCATTGTGTTTTGAAGTGGGGATGAACCCAGAGTCTATCCTTGCACCTTGTTCTCTGATTCAGCAACTCTCATTGCAATTCTGCTCCAGAGGAAAGTGTTTGTCCAGATCTTTGGCTAAGTGAAAGCTTCAATGCTGCAAACTAACTATCTTGAATTAGCTCCTTCATCCACGTCCAGAGTCCAGAGTGCATTTCTTGTAGATGTTGGCAGATAGCCAGAGCAGGAATCTGTGATAATCTGTTCCTCTCCAAAGCCCAAACATTTGACATCAAGTATAGAATAGTACCTTTTAGTACCTTGCCATGTGTAAACACATTTCTATGCTACAACAATTGATGAGTAGTTGGACTGACTTAGCACAAGCCAAACATCGAATAGGGACCTTCCTAACCAGTGTGTCTCAGCATTCAGTGTATATACATTGGAACCAAAGAGCTAGTTAAACTCAAACCATTTTAATTTACATTCAAAATGAACAAAGGGGATACAAGTTTAAAAAGGGGATATAAGTTTTAGTTTTATTTAATAGCTTCCTGTGGTGATATGGCAAATTTGAGAAAGATGTCAGACATAACCAAGGTAATTTTACTCCATGTACAGAATATACAGTGGAGCATTTGGTTGCATTTTGCATCCGAAATTCTTTAATTGTCAAATCTCTCACAATGCCCACTTTAGTCAACCATTACTGTTGCATTGAATAATAGCCACCATAGGCGAAGTTACAAAATTCTAGAGCGTTCAGAAAACAACATAAGTTAAATGGATTCTAATCATACAGATATCTCCTCCTTTGTTGGACAACTCAATCTTGGTTACGCCATAAGTTCTGCTATTAATATGCACAACTGACAAACTCATAAATCACAGCAAGAGAAAAATGTTTATAACTTGAAAAGATCATGACAACTCCATTATGATAAGGCACTATGACATGTGTTTCAATGAATTTCAATTTATCTTAAGCTGGCAGCCCACGTTTAAAGGCAATATCATTTAATTTAAATTTATTCATTATTTTTATAATACTGCAACAATAAACTGAGAAATATCTTTTGATATATGTATTCCAAAGCCATCAGTCAACTTTGGGCGGCACGGTGGCACAGTGGTTAGCACTGCTGCCTCACAGCGCCCGGGACCCGGGTTCAGTTCCTGACTCAGGCGACAGACTGTGTGGAGTTTGCACGTTCTCCCCGTGTCTGTGTGGGTTTCCTCCCACAATCCAAAGATGTGCGGGTCAGGTGAATTGGCCACACTAAATTGCCTGTAGTGTTAGGTAAGGGGTAAATATAGGGGTATGGGTGGGTTGTGCTTCGGCGGGTCGGTGTGGACTTGTTGGGCCGAAGGGCCTGTTTCCACACTGTAAGTAATCTAATCTAAACTTGGATATTTTAGCAAAACATGAAATTAATTTCTAAGTATTCCATGGGAAATATTTATGACATCAGTTGATATGAAACACAAATGTATGTTCCTGGATAAGCAATAATTGTAGAGCACATTGTTATGCTCTTTATCTTCCTGGCATGCGTTAGAAATAAAGGTCAATTAAAACAACACTGGCTTCATTAGAAGTAAAAACAAAAGAGTCTGCACCTTTGAACTCTGCCGTATAAATGACAGTCTGTCTACAGAGCTTATGTCCAGGAGGTCTTCAACACCATCAGTTAACCCTGACAACGAAGAACGTTTCAGCCAGTTTCCTATAATGACAAATAGTATTCACCATAAAAGCAAAGTACTATGCTTGCTAGAGATCTGAAAATTAAAGGAAAAAACAGAAAGTGCGAGAGAAACTTAGTAGTTCTGGTAGCATCTATAGAGAGGAAAACAGAAGTAGCATTTCGAGTCTGTTGTGACTCTTCTCCAGTTAGCATTATATCTGACTCAGAATCTTAATATTCTCTCTTTCCACTGATGCTGTCAGACTTGTGGAGTTTCTCCAGCATTTCCTGTCATTTCATTATTCCCAAAGGTCATTTCTAAAATTGGAGCCATTGAGTCTTTTCTCTTAACCTTACAGATCCAGTCAATATCATAAGTTAGAATCCGTGACAGATGAACTCTCAAGACTATCCATTAAATTCCAGCCATTAAATGTGAAGTTTTGTTAGCAGCTGCCAATCTTTTAGATGGGGCAGCTGATGGTCACAATGATTTCTCAGCAGAGGCCATCCATAGTGTTCTATGCATGCTGGAATCTGAAATAATAAAAGAAAACAAAAAATGCCGGAGAAAGTCAATAGCCAGCAAACAGTGGCCTGGTGTGGGAACAGGGGCAGCGGCCTGGTGTTGGAATGGAGGCGGGGCACAGTGTGGGAATGGGAGCAGGTGCCTTGTGAGGGAATGGGGGGCAGGGGCCTGGTGTGGGAAGGGGGGCAGGGGCCCAGTGTGGGAACAAGGGCAGGGGCCAGGTGTGGGAATGGAGGCAGGGGCCCGGTGTGGGAACGGGGGCAGAGGCCCAGTGTGGGAACAGGGGCAGGGGACCAATGTGGAAACAGGGGCAGGGCTCTGGTGTGGGAACAGGGGCAGAGTCCTGGCGTGGGAACGGGGGCAGGGGCCCAGTGTGGGAACAGGGGCAGGGGACCAATGTGGAAACAGGGGCAGGGGCCTGGTGTGGGAACGGGGCAGGGGCCCGGTGTGGGAAAGGGGCAGGGGTCCGGTGTGGGAACAGGGGCAGGGGTCTGATGTGCGAACGGGGGCAGGGGCCTAGTGTGGGAACAGGGGCAGGGGCCCGGTGTGGGAAAGGGGCAGGGGTCCGGTGTGGGAACAGGGGCAGGGGTCTGATGTGCGAACGGGGGCAGGGGCCCGGTGTGGGAAAGGGGCAGGGGTCCGGTGTGGGAACAGGGGCAGGGGTCTGATGTGCGAACGGGGGCAGGGGCCTAGTGTGGGAACGGGGGCAGGGGCCCAGTGTGGGAACAGGGGCAGGGGACCAATGTGGAAATAGGGGCAGGGGTCTGGTGCGGGCCAAGGGGCAGGGGCCTGGTGTGGGAACAGGGGCAGGGGTCTGATGTGCAAATGGGGCAGGGGCCTGGTGCGTGAACAGGGGCAGGGGTCTGATGTGCAAACAGGGGCAGGGGTCTGATGTGCGAACAGGTACAGCAGCCTGGTGTGGACCCTGTTGGCAGCCAGTGGACAACCACATGGAGAAATCCGGCGCTAGTTTGCTGCAGAGAGACCTTGGAGATAGACTGCGATATTTGTCTTTTTAACTTTGCTTCTTGCTTTTCTGACCTATGATTATACGGTGTATGGCTGTAATGCAATTTTGTTTTCCACTTCTCTACTCTGCAACTAAGGATTGTACCTAGGTACTCTGGACCTGAGATGGCGCCATGTGTTGGCGACATTGTTACACTGTAACTCATCTTGTAACAGGAGAAGCTGTACCAAGGTACCTTTGTACCTAAGATGGCGCGGTTCGTGGTGACATATAAACTTTTCACTTTACCCACTTGAGTATATGTGACAATAAAGCAAATTCTATTCTATTCTTCAGTTATCCTAAGCAAGATGGAGATGATGGAATATTAATAACATCACTGGACTAGTAATTCAGAATACTCTGGGAATTAGGGTTCAAATCCCACCCTGACACCTAAAGGAACTTTAATTTGATTAACGATTGTGGAGTTATACAGCTCATCTCATCTTGTAATGGCAAGCATGACAACATCATCAATTTTTGTAAAGATGCCTTGCATAGACAGATATCCATCAAGAGTTTGATCTACATTTGACTTGATTAAAAACAGAAGTGATGTCAGCACAGAGTAATTAGCTGATTAGCAGGTAGTGAGTAATTTGTTTTGTTCGCTTTAAGGCTATGGTAAAGATAGGTAAGAATTCCAGCTACTCCTTTATTTTTAAACAAAGGAATCTTAAAAACGTAATTAATTTTCTACTCGGTGCAAATTTAGGGTAAGACTATTTTGACTAAAGTTATGACAGGGGAGCTCAGTCCTGTGTGTCACACAGCCTGCAGTATGTGGGATTTCTAAGATATTTGTGCTAGTCTGGATGATCACATCAGCAAGAAATACCATCAGCCTGACCAGCTTCAGTGCTGGGTTTTGGAGATTCAGTGTTGGCTGTTGATATAGCAGTGCATCTGTAAGGCTGAGAATTATGTGGGAGAATACATTTCCAGATACATGTGATCACAGTGCGCAGCTTAAGAAAATGCAATCAGAGAAGAATGGGTGATGACCACAAGAAGGGTGGTAGGCAACTCAGAAAAATAGAGGCCTATTTTCTAAATGAGGAAAGATTTTTGAAATCTGAGGCACAAGGGACTTGGGAGATTTAATTCAGGATTTGCTAAAGTTTAACATGTAGGTTCAGTAGGAAGTTAGGACAACAAATGCTATGTTAGCATTCATTTGAAGAAGGCTAGAATACAACAGCAGAGATGTATTGCTGAGGCTGTATAAGGCTCTAGTCAGACTGCACATGGAGCAGTGTTTGGTCCCATATCTAAAGAAAGATATGATGATCTTGGAGGGGGTCCAGAAGAGATTTACAAGAATGATTCTAGAAATGAAGGGCCTGTCATGTGAGGAGCGATTGGGAACTCTGGGTCTATACTTGATGGAATTTAGAAGGATTAGGAGGAAGCTCATTGAAACTTGTAGCATACCAAGAGGTCTGGATAGAGTAGATGTGAGGAAGATCCACTAGTAGGAGAGACTGGGAACTGAGGTCACAGCCTCGGAGTGAAAGGCTGACCCTTTAGAACTGAGATGAAGAGAAATTTCTTTAGCCAGAGGGTGAGTAAGCTGTGAAACACCTTGTTACAGAAAGCTGTGGAAGCCAAGTCATTTAGTGTGTTTGAGACAGAGATAGTTTCAATCTTGAATAGTAAGGGGATCAAACATTACAGGGAGGCGGCAGGAGAATGGGTTTGAGAAACATGTCAGCCATGATTGAATTGTGGAACAGACTCTATCGGAGGCATGTCCTAATTCTGCTGCTATAGTTTGTGGTTCCAACACTGACCCCTGCAGAACTCCACTAATCATCAGCAGCCATCCTGAAAAAGCCTCCCTTATCACCACTCTCTGCCTTTTGCCAGTCAGACAATTCTCGATCCAAGTCAGTATGCTGCCTCTAACACCATGGACTCTTATCTTATTTAATAGCCAGGGCCTTCTGCAATTTCAAATCAATCATGTCCACTGGCTCTCCTTTGTCTAACTGCTCATTACCTCCTCAAAGAATCAGAACAGGTGTTGTCAGGCCTGACCTCCCCTTGCTGACTCTGCCTTATTTTACCATGCACTCTCAAATATTCTGCTATCTCATCCTTACCATTCTGTGATTCTATAATACATTTAATGCACAGGAACGGGTGTGTGCTTTGTTTGAAACTGGTCTTTCATTATGAACTTTCTTATGGCTGAATTTTAATATCATGAATTATTTTTCTCCCAACCAATATTGATGACTTTTGTTTTATACACTTTGAGCAATACGAGCCTTGTCCCATTGTATACCTGTCACCATGTGTCTGAGAGCCACTGAGAACTTACCTAAGGGAAGTTTGAGTTTTTTTCTCAGAGAAATTCTTCTAGACCGTGACCGTGAGCGTCTGTCTGTGGTGGTTCCAGAATGGGCGGTTGTGCATTCAGAGGTGTCTTGTTCAGATTGGCTGCTTGTGTCGCTTGCAGCACTTTGAGATTTAAACATTTTCCGCCAAAAGTCTTTTCGACCCAAAAGAGCTCCTGGAATTTGTTCTTCACTGCATTAATTTTTTAAAAAACGCATAGAAAATAGTCTATTAGCAAACGCTCCATCAACATCCCTACATTTAATGTCATGCAAGAGGTCAATCCATTTAAATAGTAGAACCTTTTACTTCACCAAAGTGCATTGCATGCAAACAACTCAATCATGGAAAACACTTTGATTTATGATAACTCAAGGGCTTAATTTGATTGACCTCAGAATTGATCACAGAGGTACAGGCTGAATGTGCTGCTAAGAGTTGGACCAGTTGATGTGAAATCACCACAGGGCGGCATGGTGTCTCAGTGGTTAGCACTGCTGCCTCACAGCATCAGGGACCTAGGTTTGCCTCCAGCCTCGGGTGACTGTGTGGAGTTTGCACATTCTCCCCATGTCTGTGTGGGTTTTCTCCGGGTGCTCCAGTTTCCTCCCACAGTCCAAAGATGTGCAGGCCAGTTGAATTGGCCATGATAAAATGCCCATGGTGTTATGTGTATTAGTCAGAGGGAAATAGATTTGGGTGGGTTACTCTTTGGAGGGTCGGTGTGGACTTGTTGGGCTGAAGGGCCTATTTCCACACTGTAGGGAACCCAATCACACTTAAGTTAGCTGGGACTACTTAAAAGAAGCAAATGCTTTAGCTCCTGTTGTAATATTTTAAAGAGAACTCAAAAAGCAGGAAAAACCATGGAAAATCTGGAGTCACTACTCAGTCACCTTGCCTAATATTTCTTCTCATGACTCTATCATTTCTCCAAGCACCTCAAGATTTAGCTTTAAATCATTAGTGACATTTATTCTTAATGCTATTCTTTGAAATCTTTTATGCTCATACCAAAAGTTACAATGAATAAGATGCTGAAATATGAGATTATGATGCTACAAAGAAATTAGATACTTTAAGAACCATTGGAAGTTAGATAGTGAAAATTAATCTCAGGTGAGTGAGGGTTGGCAGACTCTGATCAGGAAAGACAGGAGGAAAAATAGGAAGAGCTTTATTTTCTGAAAAAGCATGTATCTGCAGCAGAAAAGGAAGATATTGGTCATCAAGATAGACAAACAATTTTTGTGCAGCTTTGATCCAAAGCTGGTTCTTCACCTTTGTGTTAGGCTTCCAAAGCAGCAAGTGTAAAAGGATAACTCAAATTTAAAGAGAAATTTAACAGATCAAATGCCTTCAGCACTTTTTGTTGGTTATGGGGGAGGCAGGGATGTGAAGTTAAGACCACAACCTGATCAGCCATGGTCTGCAGGGGCTGAATGGCCTTCTCTTGTTTATAATTCATGATTTCTGACTTAATTTTACAGAGCAATGTTGTCTGAAGTTCAGTGGGAGCCAAAAAATGAATTATTTGTTATTAATAAATGAGTTGTTATGCTTGTTTTTTTTTAAATCAATCTGTTTGGGAGAGCGTTAATGATTAGTTACTTCATGTAATATAATATATGAATTTAATTAGATATTTGTTCTTCATGTGAAGGCGAACATTTAGGAAACTGTGATCATTGCATTGTTAGATTTAAGCTCGGTGTGGTAAATAATGCCACTGATATTTTAAGTTAGTATCTTATTTGTATGTATGAAAGAACATGGGGAATGCATGTTGATGTATACCATAATGCAATAGTAACAATAAAAAAGAAAGTTACATTTCTTTATATCAATAATCAAAGAGGTCTTCGATTTATCTAAGACATAATGGAGGATTCAAACTAATAGACTAAACAAGGAGGTTTGCAGAGGAATTGATCTAAAAATAAATATTTTTCTAATTATAATAGATACAAGTATAGCTGAGGAATGAGTGAGTTCAACATAAAACAATTGTAATAGTAATAGCAACATTATTGTTTAGTTATGACAAAGATCAACAAATAAAACTTGCATTGTTTCTTTAACTTTTTTACCACTTTTTTTAGATATGGACATAAAAATATGAGCTGTATAGCTGCATTCCATTAGTTCTCTTTCCTAATGTATCTCATCCAATCCCTTAAATTACATTCCAACTGTATTCAGAGTCATAGAGTCATAGTCATAGTCATACAGCAAGGAAACAGACCTTTTAGACCAACCAGTCCATGCTGAAATTAATTCCAACCTATTCCCACCTCCTGGTCCATATCCCTCCAAAACATTCCTAATCATATACTTGTCCAAATGTCTTTTAAATGTTGTAATTATACCCACATCCACCACTTCTTTGGGATGTTCATTCCACACTTGAACCATCCTCAAGAGTAATTTGTTCTATAACAATGGATTACAGGTAGAAGGCATGACTTCAGACCTCCAGGTGAAGTCTACAGACTTTACAGTACCTCTCATAGACTGGTTGCTGTCAAAGTATATTTCAACAGTTATAGTCATATTTAAATTGTTATTAGAGTCGTGGAGTCATACAACATAGAAATAGGCCTTTTGGCCCACCATATTGACACTGACCAACAAACAGCAAACACACTAATCCCATTTACTTGCACTTAGTTCATAGCCTGACATTTTAAGTGTTCATCCAGATGCTTCTTCAATGCTGTGATGGTACCATCCTCTCCCATCCTCTCAGGCAGCACATTCCCATATATATACCACCCATTGGGTAAAATGATATTTTCTCAGATCTTTTCTAAACCATGAACCCCTCACCTTAACCTTGTGCCCTCTGGTTGTAGACAAGCATGCCATGGGAAGCGATTCTCACGATCTACTCTGTCTATGCCTCAATCAGATACCCGCTCAACCTCCTCTGCCCTAAGGAAAACAAACCCAGACCATGCAGTCTCTCCTAATTATGGAGACTTCTCAAGCCAGGTAATGTCCTTCTGACAATGTGGCAAACAGAACAACACTCAGTATTTCATCAGTTGCTGAACCCGTGTTTCATAAATTTGTAATAAGATATCCTGGCTTCTGTATTCCATATACCTGCTAACGAAAACAAGCATCCCAAAAGCCATCTTCACTATCCTGTCTACCTGTGCTGACACCTTCAGGGATCTACGCACTTGTACAGCAAAGTCCTTTTGTTCCTCAGTACACTGTTCACTGTGCAAATCCTTCCCTTATTCGACCTCCCAAAATGCATCATCTCACACTTATCAGGATTACATTCCATCTGTCCTTGCTATACCAAATTTACCAGCTGATCGATATTAGGCTGTAATCTGACACCATCCTCCTCACTATCAACAACATCCCCAATTTTCACATCTTATTAAGTCAAACCAAACATTATTACATGAATGATCATTTATCTCAACAACCATGCTTTTTAAGCCAAATGCAAATATAAAACTAAAGCAAAACTTTTATTCAGATACAGTGCAGCATACATCTTGTACAAATCTCACTCCTGCAGATGTTTTTGATATTGATATCACTAAACTAGAAAGAGTGGAAAGAAGATTTACTAGTTTGCTACCTGGACTGAAAGGATTTTATTAAGCTATGTCTCTTGATTAAACTTAAAATATAAGCCATATGTATTAATTTAACCTGGAGCAGTGTTTTGTAGAGGAATATTTTCTGGGTCTTAGATTGAAAGAAGCAAAAATGGCATTTAGTAGAGTGATATGCTCTTTTTGTCAGGTATGGAGGTTCAGGGAGAATTTACGAGTTACTGAGGATTATATCTGCAATAAATGCCATTGGTTGCAAATTCTATCAGACCGAATGGATTGATTGGAGAGGCAGTTAGGGGCAATGAGGAATTAACAAGACCAAGGGGGTGTGATGGATGGCAGTTGTAGGAAGGGGGAAAACCTCAGATACAGTCACATAGATGGTTTAACTCCAGGAAAGGTAAGAGAGGTAGGCAGCTAGTGCAGGAGTCTTCTGTGGCTATCCCCATTTCAAATAAGTACGCTATTTTGGAAAATGTAGGGCATGATGGATTCTCAGGGGAATGTAGCATGAACAGCCAAAGTTTCTGGTATTGAGACTGGCTCTAATGTAATGAGAGGTACGTTGGGTTCCAAGTGATCGATTATGTTAGGGGACTCTCGAGCCCAAGGTACAGACAGACATTCTGTGGCCAGCAGTGAAAAATCAGAATGGTGTGTTGCTTCCCTGGTGCCAGGATTAAGGATGTCTTAGGGACGGTGCAGAATGTTCTCAAGGGGGAGAGGGGCCAGCAGGAGGTCATTGTACACATTAAAACCAACGATATAGGAAGGGAAAAGGTTAAGATTCTGAAGGGAGATTACAGACAGTTAGGTAGGAATTTAAAAAGAAGGTCCTCAAGAGTAGTAGTATTTGGATTACTCCCAGTGCTATGAGCTAGTGAGGGGAGGAATAGGAGGATAGAGCAGATGAATGCATGGCTGAGAAGTTGGTGTATGGGAGAAGGATTCACATTTTTGGATCATTTGAATCTCTTTTGGGGTAGAAGTGACCTATACAAGAAGGACAGATTGTACCTAAATTGGAAGGGGAATAATATACTGGCAGGGAGATTCTCTAGAGCTGCTTGGGAAGATTTAAACCAGTAAGGTTGTGGATGTGGGGGTGGGGGGGAACCCATGGAGATAGTGAGGAAAGATTTCAATCTGAGACTGGTACAGTTGAGAACAAAGGTGAGTCAAACAGTTAGGGTAGGCAGGGACAAAGCAGAGTACAAGGTTGGACTGATAAACTGCATTTATGTCAATGCAAGGGGCCTAACAGGGAAGGCAGATGAACTCAGGGCATGGTTAGGAACATGGGACTGGGATATCATAGCAATTACAGAAACGTGGCTCAGGGATGGACAGGACTGGCAGCTTAATGTTCCAGGATACAAATACTACAGGAAGGATAGATAGGGAAGGAAAAGAAGAGGGGGAATGATGTTTTTGATAAGGGATAGCAATACAACTATACTGAGGGAGGATATGTCTGGGAATATCTCTCCACCCTGAAGGCTTCCTGCCTCATTCTTGATGAAGAGCTTTTGCCCGAAATGTTGATCTTCCTGCTCCTCAGATGCTGCCTGACCTGTTGTGCTTTTCCAGCACCACGCTAACCATGCTTGGAAATACATCCAGGGAAGTTATTTGGGTGGAACTGAGAAATAAGAAAGGGATATCACCTTATTGGGATTGTATTATAGACCCCTAATAGTCAGAGGGAAATTCAGAAACAAATTTGTAAGGGAATTTCAATTATCTGTAGGAATAATAGGATGGTTATGGTTGGGGATTTTAACTTTCCAAACATAGACTGGGACTGCCATAGTGTTAAGTGTTTAGATGGAGAGGAATTTGTTAAACATGTACAAGAAAATATTTTGATTCAATATGTGGATGTACCTACCTAAAGAAGGTGCAAAAATTGACCTATTCTTGGGAAATAAGGCAGGGCAGGTGACTGAGGTGTCAGTGGGGGAGCACTTTGGGGGCAGCAACCATTATTCTATTAGATTTAAAATAATGATGGAAAAGGCTGGTCCAGATCTAAAAGTTGAAGTTCTAAATTGGAGAAAGGCCAATTTTGACAGTATTAGGCAAGAACTTTCAAAAGCTGATTGGGTGCAGATGTTCGCAGGTAAACGGATGGCTGGAAAATAGGAAGCCTTCAGAAATGAAATAATGAAAGTCCAGAGAAAGTATATTCCTGTTAGGGTGAAAGGAAAGGCTGGTAGGTATAGGGAATGCTGGATGACTAAAGAAATGGAGGGTTTGGTTAGAAGGAAGCATATGTCAGATATAGACAGGATAGATCGAGTGAATCCTCAGAAGAGTATAAAGGAAGTAGGAGTATATTTAAGAAGGAAATCAGGAGGGCAAAAAGGGGACATGAGATAGCTTTGGCAAATAGAGTTAAGGAGAATCCAAAGGGCTTTTACAAATACATAAGGACAAAAGGGTAACTAGGGAGAGAATAGGGCCCCTCAAAGATCAATAAGAAGGCCTTTGTGTGGAACCGCAGGAGATGGGAGAGACACTAAATGAGTATTTTGCATCAATATTTACTGTGGAAAATGACATGGCAGATATAGAATGTAGGGAAATAGTTGGTGACATCCTGAAAAATGTCCATATTACAGAGGAGGAAGTGCTGGATGTCTTGAAATGGCTAAAGGTGGATAAATCCCCAGGACCTGATAGGTGTACTCTAGAACTCTGTGGGAAGCTAGGGAAGTGATTGCTGGGCCTCTTGCTGAGATATTTATATAATCGATAGTCACAGGTGAGGTGCCGGAAGACTGGAGGTTGGCTAACGTGGTGCCACTGTTTAAGAAAAGAGGTAAGGACAAACTAGGGAAGAATAGACAAGTGAGTCTGACATGGTGGGCAAGTTATTGGAGGGAATCCTGAGGGACAGGATGTACATGTATTTGGAAATGCAAGGACTGATCAGGGATGGTCAACATGGCTTTGTGCGTGGGAAATCATGTCTCACAAACTTGATTGAGTTTTTTGAAGAAGTAACAAAGAGGCTTGATGAGAGCAGAGTGGTAGATGCGATCTATATGGACTTTAGTAAGGCGTTTGACAAGGTACCCCATGGGAGACTGCTTAGCAAGGTTAGATCTCATGGAATACAGGGGGAACTAGCCATGTGGATACAGAACTGGATCAAAGGTAGAAGACAGAGGGTGGTGGTGGAGGGTTGTTTTTCAGAGTGGAGGCCTGGGACCAGTGGAGTGCTACAAGGATTGGTGCTGGGTCCACTACTTTTCATCATTTATATAAATGATTTGGATGTGAGCATAAGAGGTATAGTTAGTAAGTTTGCAGAGGAACCCAAAATTGGAGGTGTAGTGGACAGCGAAAAAGGTTAATTTAGATTACAACAGGATATTGATGAGATGGGCCAATAAGCTGAGAAGTGGCAGATAGAGTTTAATTTAGATAAATTGAAGGTGCTGCATTTTGGGAAAGCAAACCAGAGTAGGACTTATATACTTAGTGGTAAGGTCCTCGGGAGTGTTTCTGAACAAAGAGACCTTGGAGAGCAGGTTCATAGCTCGTTGAAAGTGGAGTCGCAGGTAGATAGGATAGTGAGGAAGGCATTTTGTATGCTTTCCCTTATTGGTCAGAGTATTGAGTACAGGAGTTGGGAGGTCATGTTGCGGCTGTACAGGACATTGGTTAGGCCACTGTTGGAATATTGCATGCAATTCTGGTCTCCTTCCTATTGGAAAGATGTTGTGAAACTTGAAAGGGTTCAGAAAAAATTTACAAGGATGTTGCCAGGGTTGGAGGATTTGAGCTATCAGGAGAACTTGAATAGGCTGGGGCTGTTTTCCCTGGAGCGTCGGAGGCTGAGGGATGACCTTATAGAGGTTTATATAATCATGAGGGGCATGAATAGGATAAATAGTTAATGCTTTTTCCCTGGGGTGGGAGAGAACAGAACGAGAGGGTGTAGATTTAGGGTGAGAGGGGAAAGATATAAAAGAGACCTAAGGGGCAACTTATTCACTCAGAGGATGGTACGTATATGGGATGAGCTGCCAGAGGAAGTGGTGGAGGCTAGTACAATTGCAACATTTAAAAGGCATCTAGATGGGTATATGAATAGGAAGGGTTTGGAGGGATATGGGCCAGGTACTGGCAGTGGGACTAGATTTTGTTGGAATATCTGGTTTGCATGGACGAGTTGGACCGAAGGGTCTGTTTCTGTGCTGTACATCTCTGTGACTTTATGACTCTGTGATTGAGTTATAAGGAGAGAGTGGATAGGCTGGGATATTTTTCTCTGAAGTGTAGGAGACTGAGGGGTGACCTTATAGAACTCTATATAGTCATGAGAGGCAAACATAAGTTAGAGAGCCAGCAGCTTTTCACCATTGTAGGGAGCCTAAAACTAGAAGACATAGGTTTAACGTGAGAGGGGAGAGACACAAAAGGGCCCAGAGGACCATTTTGTTTCACACAGAAGGTGGTGGATGTCTAGAATGGACTGCCAGAGGTAGTGGTGGAGGTGAGTATAATTGTGTAAAAAATGAGGTCTGCAGATGCTGGAGATCACAGTTGAAAATGTGTTGCTGGTTAAAGCACAGCAGGTTAGGCAGCATCCAAGGAATAGGAAATGTTGCTTTAACCAGCAACACATTTTCAACTGTGAGTATAATTGTGTCATGTAAGAAATATTTGGACAGGTACATGGATGGGATAAGTATGGAGTGATATGGACCAAACACAGGCCAATGGAACTAGTTTAATTGTGAAAACTGGGCGGCATGACAAGTTGGGTCAAAGAGTCTGTCTCTATGCTGTTCACCTCGATGACCCGAGAGAAAATATGTGAAAGAATAGAATGTTCTTTCACATGAAAAGAACAAAAGTAAATTGGATATGTGCAAGCAATAAAGCATTAGAAATACCTGAAAGGAACATTCTACCTTTGGGATACTGCTCTGGTGTGCGAGGTATAAGGAAAGAAATGTAAGCAAGTTGATATCACTCACTGCTCTGGAGTCTGAGGAGGACGACTGGAGACAAGACTTCGGCATTCATCTGGTGCCGCTGAGGCCTGAGCTTTATCAGTGCTTAATCCTCCTTCAACTCTGCAAATCGACCAAACTCAAAATTACCACACACAAATACAAACTGAGGGGCACAATGTATTTGGACGTTCAAAACCTATTCAGCACAATGTCACACAAAAGGTTACAACACAAAATCAGGGCTCATGGGGCCGGAAGCAATATATCAGCATGGATCACGGATCGATGGATACCATACAGATACACGTGCCACGAGCAGATTACTAGGTTGAAATCGTGGGGTACCACAAGGATCTCTGCTTGAGAAATTTATTGAGTTTTGTTTTGAGGTTGCCACTAACAGTTCAGTAAGGAGGAACCAATGAATGTCATAGAAATAACTAATTTTGTTTGGTTTATTATTTCACTGTACTTAGGTACATGTGAAAACGTTTTGTTGTGTGTGTTGTACAGGCAGATCATACCATACAAAGACACAAAGATCGTAGGGTGATTGAACAGAGTGAGGAACACAAAGTAACGGCTGCAAGGAAGGTGTAGAAAAAGTGAGATCAACATTAGATTTGAAATTTGAAATGGCCATTCAGAAATCTGACAGCAGCAGGGAAGAACCTGTTGGTTTATGTGTTTAAGCTTTTGCATCTTTTGAGAATGTGCTAATCAAGAGGTTAGACAAATATTAGGGGTCATGGAATTGAAGGTAATATGTTAGCACTAATTGAGGTTTGGTTAAGTTAGAACAAATGGATAATATTTGAATGGCAAGTTTTAGTTAGGAACCAGAAGAATTAGTGCTTGTGTTTCAAGCCATTGACAATCTTTTTCAATGAATTTAATAAGAAAATTGAACTAGAGTTTCTGCTGAGTTGCATAATACAACTTGTGAATGGACTCAAATGCACAGTTCTGTGAACAGCCAAGGGATACCAATAGGAGAATAGGTAAAGGCTGCTTCTTATATAGTATCTAATATGCAATTACATTATTATGATGCCAATAATCAAGCACAAAGTAAAATTTGTAAAGTAATGGGTAATATTCTACTTCACTAATACTCATGATAATAAGACCAGAAGACATAGGAGCAGAAATTAGGCCATTCAGCCCATTGAGTCTCCTCTGCTATTCAGGTGGCTGATAAAGGTGCAGTGCTCTGAAAGTTAGCGCTTCCAAATAAACCTGTTGGACTATAACCTGGTGTTGTGTGATTTTTAACTTTGTCCACGCCAGCCCAACACCGGCTACTCCACATGCTGATTTTAATGGGACAGAGTAGCACTAGAAGAACTCCCTGGGAATTATGAAGTGCAATGATAATGTAACTCAGTTATACATGCAATGTCACTGTACTGATGCACAACACCTCTTCTGCTTCTCTCTCACAAAAGCAAGATGTAGTAAGAATTTGTTTAATTTGCCTCTTTAAAATATAATTGCATGATTGGTTAAAGAAGCACACAGTCATAAAAATATCAATCAAACTGAAGCTGTAACTATCACATACCTTTTGCTGACTGACACTTTCTTTTCTTCAGTTTCTTCAGGTTTCTTGCCTGGTGTTACCTTGTCTGCACTATCAAGGAGAGCACTTAGTGCCACCCTTCTAAAAACATTCCCATGGGCCTCTTTGATGAATTGAACAAGTTGACGAATGTCACAATATAGCCCCTAACAAACAAAAAAAATCACATAACTGCTGTTTGTATCGACGTATTAAAGATTAATGAATGCTAAAATGAGTTGATTGCACTTACTCTTTTGCCTTTTAAGTGCACTCTTGAAATTAAAGTCACTAAACCCCTGCAACAATCTCCCAGAGCTGGGCTGTTTTAACTATACTTGCATTTTGCCTCATGTTCTAATGATGATAGTTAGCAATCCCCTTCTGCTGGAAGTAATTCTTCATCTAACATGCAGCATTATTGTGTTCTATGGACAACAAATAAAAAGCAAATAGTAGATGCTAAAAGTGAGGCATAAAATTGTGAGTTAAGTAATGAGTGGCAATGACTGGACCCTAAATGATAATAGCACATGCTGCTGTTCTGATGGTAGATACAGCTGCTAAAGAGTGGCAATGGTAGAGGAAATGCATATTTGTGGTTGTGATGAGAATCAAGCTTTGTCTTACATGACGTCAAACTCCTCGAAATTTGTTGCAGCTGAACCAATTCTAGCAAGTGGAGAGTATTCCATCACATAAGACATAGAACAATACAGCGCAGAACAGGCCCTTCAGCTCTTAAAGTTGTACTGACCTGTGTACTATTCTCAGCTCGTTCCCCCTACACTATCCCATCATCATCCATGTGCTTATCCAAGGATTGTTTAAATCTCCCTAATTTGGCTGAGTTAACTACATTGGAAGGTAGGGTATTCCATGCCCTTGCCACTCTCTGAGTAAAGAATCTGCCTCTGACATCTGTCTAAAATCTATCACCCCTCAATTTGTAGCTATGCCCCCTCGTACAAGCTGACGTCATCATCCACTGTCTACCCTACCTAATTCTCTGATCATCTTTATGTCTCTATCAAATCCCCTCTTAGCCTTCTTCTTTCCAATGAGAACAAACCCAAGTCTCTCAACATTACCTCATAATACCTTCCCTCCAGACCAGGCAACATCCTGGTAAATTCCTCTGTGCCTTTTCCAATGCTTCCACATACTTCCCGAAATATGGCTACTAGAACTCTACACAATACTCCAAGTGTGGCTGCACCATAATATTGTGGCTCCAGAACTCAATCCCTCTACCAATGAAACCTAACACACCGAATGCCTTCTTAACAGCACTATCAACCTGGGTGGCAACTTTCAGGGATCTATGTACATGGATTCCAAGATCCCTCTGCACTTCTTGAACAAGGCACAATATCTGTAATCTTCCAGTCCTCTGGTACTAAACATGTCGACAATGATGACTCAAATATCAAAGCCAAAGCCACTGCTATCTCCTCCCTAGCTTCCCAGAGAATCTTCGGATAAATCTCATCCGGCCCAGGGGACTTGAATACTTTCACTCCTTCTAGAATTGATAACCCTGTTCATAACTAACCTCGATCCTTTTTAGTCTAATATCTCAAACTTCATTCTTCTCCTCTAAAATATTCTCCTTTTCCTGAGTGAAAACCGATGAGAAATGCTCATTTAGCTCGTGGATCTCTACAGGATCCACATTCACCTTCCCACTTCTGCCTTTGACTGGCCCAATTCCTACCATAATCATCCTCTTATTCCTCACATACCTATAGAAAGCTTTAGGGTTCTCCTTTATTCAATTTGCTAAAGACTGCTCGTGTCCTCTCTTTGCTCTTCTTAACTCTTTCTTTAAATCCTTCCGAGCTAATCTGTAACTCTCCATCGCCTCATCTGAACCATGTTGCCTCATCAACATGTAAGCCTCCTTCTTCTGCTTAACAAGAGATGCAATTTCTGTAGTAAACCACGGTTCCCTTACCTTATCACTTCCTCCCTGCCTGACAGGGACATACATATCAAGAATACGCAATATCTGTTCCTTCAACTAGCTCCACATTTCCATTGTCTGCATCCCTTACATTTTATTACCCCATTCTACGCATCCTAATTCTTGCCTAATCGCATTATAATTGCCCTTTCCCCATCGATTACTCTTGACCTGTGGCATGTACTTTTCCCTTTCCATCTGAATTATAGTCACTCTCTCCAAAATGCTCACTTACAACTAAATCAAACACCTGGCCTGGTTCATTACCAAGTACCAGATCCAGTGTGGCCTCCCCTCTTGTCGGCTCTTCGACATACTGTGTCAGGAAACCCTCCTGTACACATTGGACAAAAACTAGTCCATCCGACGTACTAGAGCTATAATATTTCCAATCAATGTTGGGGAAGTTAAAGTCCCCCACAATGACCATCCTGTTCCTTTCGCTCCTACCCAGAATAATTTTGCCAATCCTCTCCTCCACCTCCCTAGAACTCTGCGGAGGCCTAAGAAAAACTCCTAGCAGTGTGACCTCTCCTCTCCTGTTTCTAACCTCAGCCCACACTGCCTCAGTAGACGAGTCCTCGTCAAAAGTTCTTTCAGCCACCATTATACTATCCTTGACTAACAAGGCCACACCTCCCCCTCTTTTACCACCTTGCGTGTTCTTAATGAAAGATCGAAACCCTGGAACCTGCAACATCCATTCCTCACCCTGCTCTATCCATTCTCTGAAATGGCCACAACATTTAAGTCCCAGGTACCTACCAATGCTGCGAGCTCACCTACCTTATTTCAGATACTTCTGACATTGAACTAGACACACTTCAAAGCAGCTTGCTGTCAGCCAGCACATTCCTGTGAGCCTGAATCCTGTCCCTGTCCTCCCTACTCTCATCCTCCTGTGCTCTGCAACTTCACCTCAGGTTCCCATGCCCCTGCTGAGCTAGTTTAAACCCACTCGAATAGTGCCAGCAAATTTCCCACCCAGGGTATTAGTACCCCTCTGATTAAAATGAAGACTGTCCTGTATGTACATGTCCCACCTTCCCGAGAATGAGCCCCAATTATCCAAGTATCTGAAACCCTCCCTCCTGCACCATCCTTGCAGGCACGTGTTCAGCTGATATCTCTCCCTATTCCTTGCCTCGCTATCACGTAGCCCGGGCAACAAACCAGAGATAACAACTCTGTTTGTTCTAGCTCTCAGCTTCCACCCTAGCTCCCTGAAATCCTGCCTTACATTCTTATCCCTCTTTCTATCTATGTTATTGGTACCTACATGGACCACGACTTGGGGCTGGTCACCCTCTCCCTTCAGGACCTCAAAGGTATGATCCGAGACACTACGGACCCTGGCACCTGGGAGGCAATACACCAACCGTGAGTTTGGTTCGTTCCCAACAAAAGTCACACTCCTGACTTTTGCCTTGCTCATTATCTGTAAAGTTTAGGGAGTCAGGAAGTGCATTAAGTACTGCCAGATTCCTAACCTCTGATGTGGCTAGTCTAGTTTCATTTCTGATTAATGGTAATCCCAAAACATTGATAGTGGAGGAGTCAGTGATGGCAAGGGGTAGTGGATAAATACTTTTTTCTTGGAGATGGTCATCATGTGGCACAAATGTTGCTTGCCACTTGTCAGCTCAATTCTGGATATTATCCAGGTCCTACTGCATTTAAACATTGTGACTGCTTTAGTATCTGAGGAGATGGAAATAGTATTGAACATTGTACAATCTTCAGTGAACATCCCCATTTCTGAATTTGAGGGAAGTTCAGTGATGAAGTAGTTGAAGATGGTTGGGCCTAGGACACTACGCTGAAGGACCGCTCCAGAGGTGTCTGAGAGTTGAAATGACTGATTTCCAACAATTATGACCACCTTTTTATGTGCCAGTTATAATTTGAGCCCACGGAGGACTTTCTATTGATTCCAATTGATTCTAGTTTTTATGAGGCTCCTTGAATCCTTACCTGGTCAATTGTGAAACTGATGTCAAGGGCAGTCGCTCTCAACTCATCTCTGGAATTTAGCTCCTTTGTTCATTATTGAACCAATACTCGGCAATGATGTCAGGGGCTGAGAGTATTAACTTGCCAAGTGGATCTGTCCTGCTTTTCATGTATAGGACATATTTGAATAATTCTCCACATAGTCTGGTAGATGCCAACTTGGCTAAAGGTGGAGTCAGGTCTGGAGTACATACCTTCAGCACTTTTGTTACAATACTGTCAGGGCTCAGAGCCTTTGCAGTATCTAGTACCTTCAGCTGCTTCCTGGAGTGAATCAAATGGCTGAAAATTGATATCTGTGATACTGAGGACATACAGAGAAGGACCTGTTATGGATCATCTGCTTGGAACTTCTCGCTGAAGACTTATCTTTTGCACAGAAATGTTGGGAACCACCTCATTGAGGAGTGGCATAATTGTGTAGTCTCCATCTCCACTGAGTTGTTAATTGTCCATCACTATTCATGGCTGGATGTGGCCAGACTGCAGAGAGCTTAGTTCTTGTGGAGTGGCAGTGGCACAGTGGTAATGCCCTTGCACTACTATTCCAGAATCCCAGACTAATGTGTTAGGGACATGGTTTCGAATCCCATCTTGCCAGATGGTGAAATTCATGTTCAGTGGCAATCTGGTATTAAAGGTTTAATGTGATCATGAAACCATTGTTGTACATTGTAAGCAAAACGCCAACTGGTTCACTAATAACCTATATGGAAGGAAATTCTTACCTGATCGAACATATATGGAAGAAAATCCTCATCTGATCTAACCAATATGTGACTCCAGGCCCACAACAAAGTGGCTTATACTCAACTGCCAATTACGGTTGGACAATAAATGCTGACCTAACAATGCCCGCAATTCATGAATTTCCCAAGAATTCTGATCTGGTTGTGGAATGGTTTTACCCTGCCTTCCAGTAGCTGGACATGCTGCCTGGCACACAGTAATCCTGTGCTGTAGCTTCACCATCCGGGTACTTGATGTTTAGATACATCTGGTATTGGGGGAGAAAGTGACGTCTGCAGATGCTGGAGATCAGAGCTGAAAATGTGTTGCTGGAAAAGCGCAGAACGTCAGGCAGCATCCAAGGAACAGGAAATTCGACGTTTCGGGCATAAGTCCTTCATCAGGGTTTATGCCCAAAACGTCAAACATCTGGTATTGGTCCTTACATGTGATCTGGCACTTTTCAAAGAACCAGAGTTAATCCAAGATTTAATGGTAATGGTAATGGATATCCTGGGACATGATTTTGCAGTACGATACTACTGCTGTTGATGGTTCATAGCATCTCACAGATGTCTAGTTTTGAGTTGCTAGATCTTTTCTTTATTCTGTAACAGGCTGAGGGTGTCTCTGGCTAGGCCGCATTTATTGCCCTTTCCTAATTTGCCCAGAGGGCAGTTGAGAGTCAACCACATTGCTGTGTGTCTGGAGTCACATGTAGGCCAGTCCAGGTAAGGATGGCAGACTTCTTACCTCAAGGACATTAGTGAACCAGATGTTTTTTTTCCCAACAATTGGCAATGGATTTATAGTGGTCACTTGATTCTTAATTACAGATATCTATTGAATTCAAATTCCATCATTTGCCATGGTGGGATTTGAACCCAGGTCCTAAGAACATTACCTGGATCTCTGGATTAACGGTCCAGTGATAATGCCACTAGGCCATTGCCTCCCCATGCTCAGTGATAGTGTCATGCAACACAATGGAAGATATGCTCAATGTGAAATAAACAGGCAGGAGGCTAGAAGAACACAGCAGAGCAGGCAGCATCAGGAGGTGGAGAAGTAGACATTTTGTTGTAACCCTTCTTCAGGACTCCTGAAATCCTGAAGAATGGTTACACCCGAAGCATTGATATTTCCACCTCCTGATGCTGCCTGACCTGCTGAGTTCTTCCAACCACCTGCCTGTCTATTTTGGATTCCAGCATCTGCAGTTTTTTTTGTGTCTAACTATGCTCAATGTGAAGACAGGACTTTGACTTCACGGGGATTGTACAATGATTACGCATACTGTACTGTCAAGCTCAGTTTAATGCAGCTTGGTGAGAATGAGGGTAACCATGTTTTCCCTTTCATTGGTTCCCTCACCACCTTTGTCCTTCGGGACTGAACCTGCTCAGAACTTGGTCAATCATGGTGACACTTCTGGTGAAGGACTTTGAATCCTCTCACCCAAAGTATCACCCTTGATATTTCCTCCAAGTGGTCCTCAACACAGAAGAGCACTGATTCATTATTCGAGTAGGAGGCAGTATGTAGTATTCAGCCTTGGTCATGATCAACCTGATGCCATGAGGCTTCATGGCATATGTTAGCTGTTTGAAAAGGACAATAACTTTCCTTTTCTAAAGTTCTCTAGTTAACCAGATGAGTTTTTACTCCAATTGTATTCATTGGGCTTTTAATTCCAAATTTTTATTGAATTTAAATTCCATTCAAACCCAGGTCCCCAGAACATTTCCTGGATCTCTGGATTACAAGTCCATCGCCAATGCCATTTCACAAGGCCTCCCCCAAATTACTTATAACACCACAAAGTCTGACCACACAAAAGCTTATATTAGAAATGAACAGTTCTAACATATGTTAACAGTAATTTCCCAATCATAGACATTTTCAACACAAAATCAGAATTAATATTTTCATTGTTTAAGTGCTACAAGGACTTTATGGGCTAGGCTGGCATTTGCAGTGAATCTGCCCAGGTGGCATTTTGTTGGGCTCATTAGCCCGCATGCAGTGAAGGTCTGCTGGAAGTATAGAGAGATGGAGAGCAGTCATATCATAATGCCAATCAGCATTTGCCAGCAGTTTCATTTGGACCATTCGGTAACGTCTTCACAATTTTACACAGTTGAACATATGTTGAGCAGCATGATATTCCAACTCCTGCAGTGCATTAAAAACACCAATGTTATTTAAAAAGATAACTAACTGCTTCTTGTTTAGTTGTTGGAAGCTTTCTTCTAGCTCTTGCTTTGCTTCTATAAGTGCCTGGGACTTCTTGTAGTTGTTTAAAGTTACATGTGTCAACCAGAGTGGTGCGATAAGTGTTAAAGTTTTCTTTAAATTTATTTACCAAGAGTCATTTACATGACCTAATTGCTTCAGGACATGGATTCCCTACCAGTGATTGTATTTGGAAAAGAGCATGCCTTAGAATGTGAACAGCAACAGGTTAGGGGCAAGCCACATACTACATTTTGTGAACTGCCCTAGCATCCTATCATCTTTACATTTGCTGGAGGGTAACCAGCAAATCCCATTACAAATGCAAAAGAGATAGAATCTATGAAGGAAAGGTAGGATGCAATCATCCTCAATGGTTACAGTTCTGCCACTAGCCATGGTGAAAACATACAGGCTCCTACATCCTTCTTCAATTAAATCCTGTGCATCAGGTTGTGTGGCGTAAAGGGTTAACTGCACTTCTACTCTAATAATTGCTCCTGAGTATGTGTGCAATGACATCAATCATATGGAGCTGTATCCCTAATGTGTTATACAAGTGTCAGTCCTATACAGTAATTCCCTATTTACGGTTAAAACAGTTAACTTTATCTCTACTTCATTGCCATGAACAAAAAGTGACAATATATTCAGTCATCATCATGAATTTCAGTTTAAAGCTGTTTGCTACAAACACTTGTGTATTCTACCTGAACTAAAGAACATTTCTCCATGCTTTTCTCCCACACTCAATGCCTCAGTTTTCTGAAGTTTTGTCCCTGCCCTCAATGCATTTTCTATCTCCCATGACTCGTCTCCATACTCCTGTCCTCAGTTCTACACTTTATAGCCTCTGGTGCCCACTTCCATTCTGGCTCCCATTCTGAACCTGTATTGCAGATCTTATTGGGATTGTATTATAGACCCCCAATAGTCAGAGGGAAATTGAGAAACAAATTTGTAAGGAGATCTCAGTCATCTGCAAGAATAATAGGGTGGTTATGGTAGGGAATTTTAACTTTTCAAACATATCCTGGGACTGGGATAGTGTTAAGGGTATAGATAGAGAAGAATTTGTTAAGTGTGTACAAGAAAATTTTCTGATTAAGTATGTGAATGTACCTATTAGAGAAGACACCAAACCTGACCTACTTTTGGGAAATAAGGCAGGGCAGGTGACTGAGGTGTCAGTGAGGGAGCATTTTGGGGCCAACAACCATAATTCAATTAGTTTTAAAATAGTGATGAAAAAGGACAGATCAGATTTAAAAGTTGAAATTCTAAACTGAAGGCTAATTTTGACGGTATTAGGCAAGAACTTTCAAAAGCTGATTGGGGCAGATGTTCATGGGTAAAGTATATTCCTGTTAGGGTGAAAGGAAAGGCTGGTAGGCATAGGGAATTCTGGATAACTAGAGATGTTGAGGGTTTGGTTAAGAAAAAGAAGGAAGCATATATCAGGTATAGACAGGATAGATCAACCGAATCCTTAGAAGGGTATAAAGGCAGTAGGAGTATACTTAAGAGGGAAATCTGGAGGGCAAACATGAGACATGAGATAGCTTTAGCAAATAGGGTTAAGGAGAATCCAAAGGATTTTTATAAGTACATTAAGGTAACTAGGGAGAGAATAGGGCCCCTCAAAGATCAGCAAGGCAGCCTTTGTATGGAGCCACAAGAGATGGGGCAGATACTAAATTAGTATTTTGCATCAGTATTTACTGTGGAGAAGGACATGGTAGATATAGAATGTAGGGAAATAGATGGCGACATCTTGAAAAATGTCCACATTACAGAGGAGTAAGTGCATTTGCCTTGAAACGCATAAAAGTGGATAAATCCCCAGGACCTGATCAGGTGTGCCTTCGAACTCAGTGGGAATCTAGGAAAGTGATTGCTGGGCTCTTTGCTAAGATATTTGTATTATCGATAGTCACACGTGAAGTGCCGGAAGACTGGAGGTTTAAGAAAGCTGGTAAGGACAAGTCGGGGAACTATAGACTGGGGAGCCTGACATCGGTAGTGGGCAAGTTGTTGGAGGAAATCCTGAGGGACAGGGTGTAAATGTATTAGGAAAGGCAAGGACTGATTTGGGATAGTCAACATGTGGGAAATCATGTCTCACAAACCTGATTGAGTTTTTTGAAGAAGTAACAGAGAGGATTGATGAGGAATGAGCGATAGACATGATCTATATGAACTTCAGTAAGGCGTTTGACAAAATTCCCCATGGAAGACTGCTTAGCAAGGTTAGATCTCATGGTATACAAGGAAAACTACCCATTTGGATACAGAACTGGCTCAAAGGTAGAAGCCAGAGGGTAGTGGTGGAGGGTTATTTTTCAGACTGGAGGCCTGTGACCAGTGGAGTACCACAAGGATCGGTGCTGGGTTCAATGCTTTTCATCATTTATAAAAATGATTTGGATGTGAGCATAAGAGGTATAGTTAGTAAGTTTGCAGCTGACACCAAAATTGGAGGTGTAGTGGACAGCGAAGAAGATTACCTCAGATCTTGATCAGATGGGTCAATGGGCTGAGAAGTGGCAGATGGAGTTTAATTCAGATAAATGTGAGATGCTGCATTTTGGGAAAGCAAATCTTAGTTGGACTTATACACTTAATGGCAAGGTCCTAGGAGTGTTGCTGAACAAAGAAACCTTGGAGTGCAGGTTCATAGCTCCTTGACGTGGAGTCACAGGTAGATAGGATAGTGAAGGCGGTGTTTGGTATGCTTTCTTTTATTGGTCAAAGTATTGAGTACAGGAGTTGGGAGGTCATATTGCGGCTGTACAGGATGTTGATTTGGTCACTTTTGGAATATTGCGTGCAATTCTGGTCTCCTTCCTATCGGAAGGATATTGTGAAACTTGAAAGGGTTCAGAAAATATTTACAAGGATGTTGCTAGGGTTGGAGGATTTGAGCTATAAGGAGAAGTTGAATAGGCTGGGGCTGTTTCCCCTGGAGTGTCAGAGGCTGAGGGGTGACCTTGTAGAGGTTATAAAATCATGAGGGGCATGGATAGGATAAGTAGACAAAGTCTTTTCCCTGGGGTGGTGGAGTCCAGAACCAAAGGGCATAGGTTTAGGGTGAAAGGGGAAAGATATAAGAGAGACCTAATGGGCAACTTTTTCACATAGACGGTGACGCATGTATGGAATGAGCTGCCAGAGGATGTGGCGGAGGCTGGTACAATTGCAACATTTAAAAGGAATTTGGATGGGTATATGAATAGGAAGGGTTTGGAGAGATATGGGCCGGGTGCTCTCAAGTGGGACTAGATTGGGTTGGAATATCTGATCAGTGTGGATGAGTTGGACCGAAGGGTCTGTTTCCGTGCTGTACATCTCTATGACTCTATGACCTGGGCTCAACCCACTGGCAGATGTTGATTATTGCAGGCAGTTCTGACCTCACTGTCTAACTTCTGCCACTAGATGGAGTCTGGTCAATTAAAATTACATGAGGTAAATTTGATATGAATGTTATTTTATTGCAGTAACATATTTATTTAATACTTTTAAATTGATTTTGCTTTAAAGGTTATTTTAGTTATAAATGTAGGCATTTAGGAATGTACAGCTTAATATTTTCATGATTTGGAGGTGCTGGTGTTGGACAGGGATGTACACAGTTAAAAATCTCACAACACCAGGTTATAGTCCAACAGGTTTAATTGGAAGCACTAGCTTTCGGAACGATGCTCCTTCATTAGGTGGTTGTGGAGTATAAGACAAAGAATTTATAGCAAAAGTTTACAGTGTGATGTAACTGAAATTATATATATTGAAATAAAACCTGGACTGTTTGCTAAGTCTCATCTTTTAGAATGACCATTTTGGTTTCAATTCTTTCCTATGTAAATCCCAGAATATTTTAAAAATTTACATTCTGAAGTGAACTTTAACGATAGGTGCCATGTCAGCTCAGATAATGCATTGAAGGTGTGAAGTAAAAGTCTGTCTGTGCCCCAGTGTTCAGACTGATTCTATCTGTAAATCCTTTTTTTTAGAAATAGAATCAGTACACACCGACCCTCCAAAGGGTTACCCCAGCTAGACCCATTCTCTTATTTTTCGACATTTCCCCTGACTAGTGCACCTAACACTATAGGCAATCCACCTAACCTGCACATCTTTGGATTGTGGGAGGAAACCGGAGCACCCTGAGGAAACGAAACACACACACACACACACACACACACACACGTGGAGAATGTGCAAACCCCACCCAGAGAGAGACTGGAATTGAACTGGGTCCCGAGCACTGCGAGGCTGCCCTGCTAACCACTGAGCCACCATGCTGCCTCTTTCAAAGGGATCACAGCTGACTGTGATCAGCTTACTCCATATGACTGCCTCTGGCCCATATCCTTTAATATCTTTGTTTATCTATCTCAAATTTAAAACTAACAATTGATCTAGCACCCACAACTGCTTGTGGAAGAGAGTTCCAAATATGAACTACCCTTTCTGTGTAGTAGTGCTTCCTCTCATCTCTCCTGAATGGTTTGACCTTAATTCTCAGAAAATGGCCCCTAGTTCTAGAATCATCAACCAGTGGAAATCGTTTAGCTTTATCCACCCTGTATTTTCTTTTAATATCTTTATGACTTTGATCAGAACTCCCCTTCACTGTCTAACTTCTAGTAAAAAACAGGTTTATTTTGAATGATCTCTCCTCATAACTTAACCCCTGATATCCAGGTATCATTCTTTTGAACATATATTGTAATCCCTCCAAGGCCAATAGATCATTCCTAAGGTGTGGTGCCCAGGTCTACTCAAAGTATTCTGAATAGGGTCTAACCAGCGTTTTGTATAGCTGTGCAGCATAACTTCTGCATCCTTGTACTCCAATCTTCTAGATATAAAGGACAACATTCCATTAGCTTTCTTCATTATTTTCTGCACACACTTGTGACATTTTAAATATGCCAATGCCATGCAAAATCGAGGCAAGTGTTAGAGTGCTGTGCAATCCATTTGTGTGATGTGGCGGCCATGGTTGAATAATTCAGTTTGTATAATCTTAGAGATGTAGGTATGGGGTTAGCTGCAATGCTAACTGTGTGGGAGTAATGTGAATGTCAGGCGTGAGTCCTGATTAATGGAGGGAGTGATAGGAGTGTGGTAATTTGAACAGTAGTTAAGGCAGTTGGTAAATTAAGGGAATAGAAGATGCATGCACAGATCTCTTGACTCCTGAGACCACTGAACATCTTCCTGCCACTGCATTCAGATCCTTGGGGTTCACTCCTGGTGTTGATCTTCACGGAATCTGCTACCATTGTGGTTCGATGAATGTACTAAAAAAAACTCCAACACTTCACACCTCCCTCGCCTAGAACCACAGCACAAAGTCAAAAGGCCATGGAGCTCACACTCTCACATGTTGTGCCATTGTGGGGTCCTTCCCAGGTCAGACTCACTTCATTTCCAGGTCAAATTGCCTGCATCTGCTCTAGCTACACAGCACATCACCAATCTTTAGAGGGTATTGATTAACTGGGAAGAGGGGCACACCAGTTTTAAATGATGTTTGCTGCTCTCAATATTGGCCCCTTCTCAGGCAGTTGTAAGTGATTGGATGCGAAAATCATTAGAAGCAGTAGCCTGAATGAAGTTGATATACATCCTACTCTGCAGTCAATAGGCATGGCTAATTGTGCCTTGTGATCCGCAAGTCTATTTTCAGGGGATGGCTGAATTTAGACCCTTTGATTCCAGATAAACCATGGAAACGTTGAAAGTCAGTTATTTATTCAGTTTCTAACCAGACGTTTCCCATAGAAACAGATTAGCACTACTGCCTCAGAGCACCAGGGTCCGGGGGCTGATTCCAAACTCAGCTGACTGTCTGTGTGGAGTTTGCACATTCTCCACATGTCTACATGGGTTTCCACTGGGTCCTCCAGTTTCCTCCTGCAGTCCAAAGTTGGGCAAGTTCGGTGGGTCTGCCTTGGTAAGAGCCCCATTGGGTTTACAAGGATTGGGTGAGGTGTGGGTCTGAGTGGGATACTGTTCACAGGGCCTGTGCAGACCCAATGGGCCAAATGGCCTCTTTCTGTACTGCAGGGATTCTAGGATTATAAAAGGTCATACCATGAAGACATTATCAAATTCAACTAAATGGTATCCAGAAGAGATTCTTACCAGATTCTCAGCACTGTGTAATTCATGTGTAGTGGATGCACATCGTGTGATCAGAGGCTTGAACATGCAGCTCACTATTATTGCTTCCATACTTCGTGCAGCTGATTTACTATCCCCAGTGGTAAAATTATTTCCAAATCCAGCCTTGTCTAAATATATGGAAAATACAAATCAATATTATACTTACTAAGGTGCATGTTTACATCCATGTGTTTTTTTAACCAATTCTTTGTTCAGCCATCTTTAACCCTCATAGATTGCTCTCATTCATTTTCACTGCTCTGCAAATTGCTTATATATTATGTGCCTACACATTAATTCATATGATATTTTGCAAGTAATAGTTGCTACTTGCGTGAAGTTCCTACTATGTGTGTATAGTCAACCTTTAAATGTAATTTTTACATAACCGTTGTTGAATTGCATTTGCTACTAATTGAAACTATATCTTAACCATTGAAGTTTCACTTCCATCTTTTTAACACATACTTAATTTTTAACAAATAAAAATTAGGATGAGGAGCACAGTAGTGGTTTGGGTAAAATCGAGTACAGCATTTCAGGAAGGAGCAGCAGGCAATAAAACAGTAAATAAAAAGGTAAGTTTAAAGACATGATATCTGAATGCATTCACAACATTGTTTTAGGTCAGGGACGCAGAATCAGAGTTAAAAAAGTCATGACCTTGTACTGTGTGGCAAACAGTGAGAGAAACGAGGGCCTTTACAAAGAGACAGAGAGAAAGATAGGGATAGACAGAGGGAGGGAGGGGGGGAGAGAGAGAGAGAGAGAGACAGAGAGAGAGACAGAGACAGAGAGACAGATAGGAGGGAAGGCACTTCCAACTTGAGACACACTATCACCAACTATGGAAACTTTACAAGAATACTTTTTTTAGAACAATATTTCGAGGCAGAAGGTAGGAAAAAAGCTATTTTAGAACTAGTGTTATATAATGACAGAGGTAATAATGAATCTTGTAAGGAAAGAATCCTCTGTGCAAAAGTGATCATAATATTATGAATCTAATTCTAATGTGTATATGGCTCAAGTGTGAAACTACAGTCTTGTACAGAAACTACAGAACCACAGCAACGAGCACCCAAGCTACAAATCTTCGCACAAACCTTGAACAGTCTTAAGTTTAAAAAAAAATTTTGCAGAAAGAAATGAGCCGCCTGTGGGAGATTAGATCAGGAGCTTAGATTAAAAGATTTAAGTAGATAAGAAGTGCAAACAATTTAATGAAAGTATTTATAATTCTCAATAGACATGCTAGACATGCATTATTTCTGAAGGAATAAACCTCCACAAGAAATGTGATCTAACTGGGGCTAACCACAGTATCAGATTCCAGCATTGCTAAAACGATTAGAAAACCCAAGGATTGGGAGGACTTTTGAAAATAGCAAGTAATGGCCAATACATTAGCAGAAAGGGAGAAAATAGAATGAGAGTAGACTAGCAAAAATATAAAAATAATATTACATATTTTAAGAACTTCTGCAAGTCTGCAAGAAGAATTTCTTGCTCCATCATTCAATATGAGCATAGCTGAGTTTTGACATCAGCACCACTTTCCTGTCCTATCTCTTGATTTCCTTAGGCTCCCGAAGTCTAATGATTTTGGTTTTAAATCCATCCAATGACTGAATATCCATAAAATTTTTGTTCTCAATTGAAATTGGTAGCAATACCTGCAGTTCCCTGACAGATAAAGCCCCTTTTTAACAGCTTTTTAGAATAAAGTGGACATCTCGTATTTTGAATGGAAAAACGTAAACTAGGAAAATCATTTTTGAAAAACAAGACAATTTTCCCAATGCAAACAGCTAAATAAACTCCATTTATTGAATTCAACT
The DNA here is from genome assembly GCF_020745735.1 of Hemiscyllium ocellatum. Classification (NCBI taxonomy): domain Eukaryota; kingdom Metazoa; phylum Chordata; class Chondrichthyes; order Orectolobiformes; family Hemiscylliidae; genus Hemiscyllium; species Hemiscyllium ocellatum. The sequence goes on along the minus strand of NC_083407.1, from coordinate 90,570,634 downwards.
TCAAGAAGTTCTTAAAGCCAAAACAACTTTGAACAACTTCAACACAGCATCTCTGAACAAGGCTTTGCAATCATCAGCCAACCCATGCAACTTTTTTTGTGTTACGTTCACCTCCTTTACGCATGAAGAAAGGAATAAGTAAGATGTACTTACCTGTGGTAGGCCTCCCGATTGGAGCCACCAATTTTCCTGTTTCAAAGAGGCTGGGGCGCCTAAAGTGGACGTTGCAACCCCCAGCTGATCGGATCTGAATACCTAGTGCTATTAAAGATAAATTTTTGGAAAATAAATGGCTGTTAAAGAAACTAAAAAATGAACATGAGGAGAGGACATCCACATCTTGGGGATTTCTCAAAAAATATTCCAGTGAGATTTTTAACAACAGACAGGAAGCTTTAGATCCTTCATGCAAACTGTTGAGTTTTATGGAAGGTTAGGACCACTTGGTTTGGCATTACATGTGAGTTCACGCTCTCTTTAACAGGAAAAATGGTAGCTGCAATTTTTAGGAAGAAAACATTATTTAATCAGTCTTTCGGATGTAGAGATTGATTTAAAATTCAGTGGGAAGGGGTGCAGAAGAATTGTGGTTTCAAGTGTCAATCTCCAAGTTTACAGAATCTATCCTCACATTTCTCTTTTAGTCTTCCAAAATGCAGTGGGTTAGTGACATACTGGGCGTTTTTGTTTTGTGAATCCTCACGCAATGACTTTCCCATGTCAATGATGCTAACAGGTAAAAATAAAAGGAAAGCTGGGTACTTTTCAATTTTAGAGGGGTGAATTAATGGACAACTCACCCTATACTACTCATACGGATGTGCTACTAATCAAGTATAGAGCATGGAGAACTTTGAGAGGAAAAAAAACAATGAAATGGGAAAGAAGTACTGATTTTACTGTGTTGTAATACAATCCAACTGAAAGTCAGATAGATACAAGTAGCTATCTTGTAAATATTTGTATATAATCAAGAACTACTGATTATATACTTGATGACTGCCAGATAAGAAACATTCAATAGGAAAAAGTTGCTGTACTTACTGTCAGTAACTGGTTCCATGCAAAACCCTAGTAACGCATGTAAGAAGTCGACTACATTGTTCAAGGAATCCTTGTTCACATACTCCCGCAGAGTTTGACGAAACTGTACTTTGCTAAGTTTGTACAATTTAGTAAGACAGTTCTGTGCCTAAAATAATCAATACATTTTAAAAATAAACAATGCTTAGTATTAGCTAATAGTATTGTTGAACAAATTGTATAAAATTGTTGCTAGCATCAGCTATGTTTCAATGAAAAGTTAACAAAGCAACAATATTTCAGTCAGGTCAGTCCAAAGAGAGAAACAGAGACAATGTTTGAGGTCAATGGCCTTCCATCAATTCTGATGAAGGGGATTGACTGGAATCATTGGGCAGAATCTCATTGGAGTGTTTGGGATCTCGGTTGCCAGCTAGAGAACCAGAGAGAGACTTGCGTTGTCACTTATAGGGAATGTCAGCCAAACCACATGCCAACCAGACACTAGCAAAACCAGAAATGGACCTTTGCCGGGAATTCCGGCCCTGGAGCGGAAATCTCACCCATCGAGAGCTGCTGGCCAATTAGAGGCTGAACATTATAGCACTAAGTGGAGCCAGCAAGGCTGCCTAGTAAAAACCCTGTAGACCCAGGGCTGGAGAGGACACAGCACAAAGTGATGTCGGGGAGAGCTTCTCAGATTGGAGCTTGTATGGGCCAGAGCTGTGGCTCCCAAGAGGCAACCCCTGCTTGGTGTCCAGTTTCTCAATTAAGCACTGTGTTTGATTGAGATTCGCATCCCCACCTCACGGTGATAGGCTATCCGTAGAGCAGCAGGCAAGCATCCCACACATAGCTTATAGCTAGGTAAATCTTATGACAATGTGGTGAGGCCCTGAAGTGGATCCCAACTGGCAGCAGGGACAGACGGTTGACCATGGCACTTCATTCTGGCAGAGGGGAGACAGGTGGCGAAATTCAGACATGGTATCATCCAGGTTAATTCAATACCCTTCCTGCCTCCAATAGTCCCATCTCCAGGAGTAGAAGATTCTGAGCATTAACTCTGTCTCTCACCATGGATGCTACCTGACCTGCTGAGCTTTGCCAGCAATTTTTGCCCTGATTTCACATTTTCAGCATCTGCAGCATTTTGCCCTTCTATATCATACTATGGTTTGGGTTAAGTCAACCGATTGTAAGGCCATACACTTGGTACAGTACAGCCACCAGATTGTAATTTTATACCATTCAAGATGCATTGTCTTAATTTTCAGTTCAATCTTGGCAGTGGATCACCTTTCATTAAGATCAGTGATGCTTAAGACATGGTAGGCCCTTTAAGATGCTCATTATTTGAACTGAATAATCTCCAATTTAGGGAGGCCAGAATACGACTGAATTCTAACTTAGTGAGAATGGAGGGAAATGTAGCCTGTACCATGGGATGTTTATCCTGGGGCAAATTGAATAATTAGCAGTCATAAAAAAAGATTAAGACGTCTTTGCTCGCTGAAGGTGCCTCAGCACTTCCTGCATGTCATTTCGTTTTCACCTTTACAACATTTCTAATGATCATGTCCCTCTTTATGAATGGAAGCCACTTACTTGAAGGCGGAGGCGATCTCCTGACAGCCCACGGTGGCCCTCACCACAACCATATGCGCATCCCAGTGACTTCACTATTTTGATCAGCATTGTTAAAGTAAGTTTATGAATGTTGCCTGCGGTATCTTCATCCTGTTGAATCATAAGTGCATTTTAAATATAAAGGCAAAAAAAAACAAGGCGGGACAGAGGAATGGCCTTCTGCTCCTTGCTACCTTTTACATCTGGGAAGGGAAAGCACAGGGGCCACACAGTAACAGAAATTTTGTAATCTCGGACAAAAATTTGCCCATCCCCAGCGGAAGCGGCTCTGGAGAGAAAATCCATCCAGTTAGCAAGCAAGTACTGGGAGAGGTGGTCCATGGATGTTATTTTCAACTGGCCATCATTTCAAGCTCCTTCAGTGGTCATTTAATAGGCTCTTAAGGACCTCAATCCACCATCACTCTGGCTCCCCAGAGGACAGGAAACGGTGGCTTGTTTCTTTACTGGAAGACCACGATGATTTGTCTGACCAGTGAGGAGCAGTGACCAACCGTGCTAGTTGACCCCAAATCCTCTCTCCTCAGGACCCCCACCCTGCAAGCAGCAAAAGGAAATTCTATCTTTTCACAGCTGGACCTCTCAAGTAGGCCATGACCAGTAAACTTTAGGATGCAGAGGCTGGCCAATGTCAAGTCCTGTGGTGGGATGGGATACTTGCCCTCACTTGTCTTTGAGTTATCTCACTGGTATGACTCTGGTCTATCCATCTCACATTTCCCCTCACACTTGGAACAATTGGACCACAAGTAAAAATGCCGGATTTTCTGAATAATTTAGTATTACTTCATTATAAGAGTTAAAACAATTCAAACAATTTTAACCACTTGAGACTTCTCCTTTTCCCCACTCCCTCTTTGAGGTAATGGCTTACTCGACGATATGGTTCTTCAACTGCCTCATGCCAATGGGTTTTTTTTAACATTTATGTAATTTAAGGAATTTAACGACATGCAGTTTGAAATAAAATGCTCAAAGTTTTTGCAAAATCTGTATCACAGAGTTATGAATTAGAAGCGATACAAAAAATTGGGGCAGGTCATTTGCCACTTTATCCTTTTAATTAAATAGCACAGAGCAACTCCATCAGTGGACCACTACTTTACAAGATGAAAGGTGTGTGAGCTTCAATAATCCCTTGAGAAATGCCGTTCGGAGCTCTTTGCCTCTGGTAGGGTCACCCATGGTGGCAAGGATAGCTGGAGGACTGTGTTACAAAATGCACACAATGGGCAGAATAAATGAAGGGAGACTGTGAGACTTCCCAACTGTGGAAAGTCAAAGAAAGCTGAATCAGAAAATTGATAGTTGTCTCTATAGGATTGGTACTGCATGGCTGCTTCACAACCTATTATTATCGCAGCATGGGACAACCGGTAAATTCACAACCTGATTGACAGCTTCAAGTGAGTATGAAGAGTTGAGCTGTCATGGATGATTAGATTACCCACAGTGTTGAAACCGGCCCTTTGGCCCAACCGACCCTCCGAAGAGTAACCCACCCCTCCCTCTGACTAATGCTCCTAACAAATATGGACAACTTACCAAGGCCAGTTCACCTGATCTGCACATCTTTGGACTGTGGGAGGAAACCAGAGCAAACCCACGCAGACACAGGGAGAATGTGCAAGCTCCACACAGACAGGCTGGAATCGAACCTGGGACTCTGAAGCTGTGAGGCAGCAGTGCTAACCACTGAGCCACCGTGCTGCTATGAGCTACAACGTTGGTCTTCATGAGGGATTCATCACTTACATTAGAAATTTGCTTTCAGAAGAAATTAAGCAGTTGAACAAACTTAAATGTTATCAGTGAGTCTTTCTTCCTGACATTAGCTTATTTTATTTTACCATGATTCTGAGGACTCCCCATGTTGGATACTGGGTAATTTGGTGTGAAAGGTGTCAGGACAGAATGTGAATGGGAGGAAGAGGTGGAGAGACATGTGCTCGCATGAGGTTATAGGGAAGCATAAGGTGGGTGGAAGGAAATAGGTTGGTATGAAGTTTGCATAGAGGCTGTAAAAGGCCATTAGGTAGGTAGGATGCATACATTAGCATGAAGTGTGTGAGTGATAATGAGTGCATGTATAGAAGGGCATCATTTGGTATGAGACATGCAAGGCCCAGGGGTTGGGCAAATGGTCATTAGTTGGTATCAATTGGGCATGGGGAATTGAATGGGCTGTGGGGGAAATAGAGTGAGGCCAAGAGAGCAACTTTTTATTTTATTAATTTTATTGTAACTTGGACAAAGCCTCTAGGCACCATGATGTATCCTGTAAATAGGTAGCCTTAGCACTGGCAGGTGGCATAAATGCCTTACAAATTGGTACCTGCCTCATCACTGTATGAAGATCCAAAGATTCAGGCAACTTTCTTCTGAGGCGAGAGCAAGACTTCAATTCCTATGTAGCTTGTAAGAATAAGTACTACCCTTGAAAATCAAATGTTCCTGTGAGCCATGGTTCCTGTGCTCCTAGATGTGTGGGCACATCATTTCTATGAAGAAGGCAACAAGTCTAAAATATTGAATGCAAGATATTTTGCATAAGGGAAAAGATGAAATTTTGAGGCACTTTTTCTTGAGAAGTACAATATGGAGCAGATTGTAGATGCATTATGAAAAGAATTGTATTTATGAATCACGGTGACTCAGTGGTTAGCACTGCTGCCTCACAGCACCAGGGACCCGGATTCTATTCCAGCCTTAGGCGGCTGTCAGAGTGGAATTTGCCTATTCTCCCAGTATCTGTGTAGGTTTCGTCCGGGTGCCCTGGTTTCTTCCCACAGTCCAAAGATGTGCAGGTTAGGTGAATTGGCCATGCTAATGTGCCCATAGTGTTAGGTGCATTCGTCAAAGGGAAATGGGTCTGGGTGGGTTACTCTTTGGAGGGTTGGTGTGGACTGGTTGGGCCAAAGGACCTGTTTTCACACTGCGGAGGAATCTAATCTAAACAGGTGCCCTCATGCTTTTGAAGTTGCTTAGAGACAGCAAGAAAGATAGAGAGAGAGAGACTTGTAACATCTCTTTCAAGATGCTAAAACTCAAATTGTTCACTCAATTGATACTTGTCATTATTAATATTCCGAATTACAAGAAGGGCGATCTTTATAGCATGAAAAAGAAGACATGACTTTTTTCTGTGACAAGATGACATATTTTGGGTTGCTTTATCATAGTTTTTGTTTAATTCTGGTTTCAATAAATAGTCGGTCATTTGATCCCAAATTTAGAAGAAAAATTATGTAAACGCCCTTGCATGTAAATACAGCACAGGAATTTTACCAGTGCTTGAGAAATTAACTTGATGGTGCTGCTTTAATTAACCTACACATTGAACAGTCTCGTTTCTGTAAAATAAGCTCTGTAAACAGAAATAACGTTCTGAACAACATATTTTATTCTTCTCTTTGCATATACCTCCTCGGTGTGCAAACATACCTACAAACCAAACCAAGACACTCTCTAATTTTATTGCAAGTCCAAAACAATGATACTGCAATCCCGAGATGCCATTTTTTTTTTAAAAAAAAGAAATGTAACTACAAACTTGACAATTAAAAGTATCTAATCCTGGGCTGATTTGCTGAAATAACTGCATTATATTTCAGATGTTTTGCAACCTTTGTAAGCTAATTGTGGAAAACATCAACCAACCTCCTCCTGGTTTTTGCTCTTTTTGTCTCCATCATCTCCACCACCACCTCCACCTCCTCCGCCACTGTCTCCACCTCCACTTGCACTTCCATTTCCATCCTCTGGTGGCGCTCCAAATGCCCCGGATGATCCTGCTGGTGCTGCTCGCTGGCTGACTGCTTCTTTCCGCCATTTCTCATCAGCATTATTCTCCTTATTTTCTTCAGTTTTGTAAGTTTTATCTACTGAAGGAACCACTTCCAGCTGCAGTAGGCAATCAATGATATTTAGCCCCACATCACATATACGAGAACTGATATCGTGGTTAAGTACCACAAACAACGCTTTAAGAATGACCTGAAATGTAAAAAAAAAGGTCATTTAGCAATGCAATAATAAATACTGTCACAATACACTGGGTTAAGCAAATTTCAGTTTTCAAAAATAAAATGCTCAACATAGCTGTTGATCATAATCCTTTGACCAAGCTAAATAAATATACTTGGCCCCCTCAAGATATTTCTACACTAAAAATGAAGGAAAACAACACAGCAAAGCAGAAATTTCATCTTTTGGATGCTTCTATTAATTGTACACCTAGATGCCCAAGGAATCAGCCCAAACCCATGGAGAAAATCAAGAAATTTAAAACATAAGTGGCTTTTAAAATCACCTGTGTTTGTGTTTTTGCTGGGTTATGTTTCAGTTTGCCTTGATCTGACAAAGCTTACAAAACTCATCACTTCTGCAATTTGGGAATTAGGAGACTATGTTCAGCTCAAAATGTTCTTCAAATTATACTCATTATTTCGGGCACAGAAGCATAAGTAAACACATTTCAAAAAGCTTTGCACACCAATAGTTATTATCTGGGATTTTGCAGTCAAGGTTGAAGCGAGGATATTCATCATTGAGCTCAAACTGAGACACTAACCAATCTCTATGACAACAACTTTAACTTTTGTAATGTATAATTGCTTGAAACATAGTTTAAAAGGCTTTCCATTGTGAATCTTCAGTGGTGACATTTAAGCTGCCAATCACATTCAGGGATGGGATTCACAGTGTAATCCATGACAGGGTAGTGAAGGACAGATTGGAACATCCAGAATTTCTTGCACAGAATCCTGAAGAGTGGTCACATTCAGAGGGATAAAGATGGGAATGGTGACAGATTGCTACCAAATAAGGCCCTACAAATTCTAGGCCCTCACACCTACTGAGAAACTGATTACTTACCATACATCAATGCAGTAAGAGAATGGGTTGAGAAACCTATCAGCCATAATTGAACAGCAGGGAGAGATTAAAAAAAACTGCAGATGCTGGAATCCAAGTTAGTAAAGCAGGAGGCTGGGAGAACACAGCAAGCCAGGCACTAACAGAAGGTGGAGAAATCGACACTTCCAGTGGACCCCTTCTTCAGGACCAGGTCCCAGCCTCCTGCTTTTCATGATTGAATGGTGGAGAAGCTCAATGGGCTGAATAGCCTAACTGCTGCTCCTATGTCATATGGTCTAACTTTTTCATGGTCCAGAGTAGTTTTTTTTAAATCTAAAAGTCATTTTCTGTGACTTCAAATCAGTTTAGTAACAAGTTAAGGAACACACTTTCAAACCAAATTCAACCACCTTGAAGGTCTGCCGACAATCAGGCATGCCTCCTGCCGGATTGTAGTCTGTTCCCTATAAGGAGTGACACTGGAGGCCATTGGAAGGCAAAGTGAGCATCTGAATTAGGATGGTCAGCTGTCAAACCTTATAAAGCCCAGGGTCGGTGAGAAACTGAAGACAGGGAAAGGGAAGGGAGGTGGTGGGGAGCTCAGTCAGGAGGGTGAGGGGGTTCCACATGAGTCAAAGAAGTCATGGAATCCCGACAGTATGGAAACAGGCCCTTCGGCCCAACAAGTCCACAATGACCTGCTGAAGAGTAACCCACCCAGCCCATGTCCCTACCCTATATTTACCCCTGGCTAATGCACCTAACCTACACATCCTTGAATATTATGGGCAATAAAAATGGCAAATTCATCTGACCTGCACATCTTTAGATTGTGGGAGTAGACCAGAGCACCTGGAGGAAACCCACACAGACATGGGGAGAATATGCAAACTCCACACAGACAGTCACCTGAGGCTGGAATCAAACCAGGTCCCTGGTGCTGAGGCAGCAGTGCTAACCACTGAGCCACTGTGCCACCTCCAAGGGATTTCTATGTCCTCCCAAGGGAGGGAAGGCAGCCTGATACTTAAAATTCAGCACAATATACCTGTTCTTGATGAAGCATGTAGACTATTTTGTCAGTGTTCAAACCTGTCTGATACATATGCATTAAAGCATTTAATGATCTAAACTACAATTTTAAAAATTTTATATGTAACTACAAAGCCAGCAGTCCGGGTGCAGTGATTGTAATGAGCCCATCCAAGTGGGCCTCAGAATATGAGTTCCCTGATTGGGGCTGTTAATCTGGTCCAATCATGGAGCCCTGGCTGATAGAAGTGTCAGACATCCTGTTCAATCTGACAGCTGGCTCTGAGGGAGCTGGATCAATCTCAAAGACTTTCCATGTGTAACTAAAGGGTGATTTGGTGAGCTGATACTGGCCTCTGTGGAGTTATTTCAGTGGCGATGAGCATAAAGCATGCTCTTGAAGAAATGTGCTTGCAACACTTTGAGTGGGTAAAGTTAAAAATCATACAACAGTAGGTTATAGTCCAACAGGTTTATTTGGAATCACTCGCTTTCGAAGTGCGCTCCTTCATCAGGTGGCTGTGACACAAGACCAAAAGACACAGAATTTATAGCAAATGACTACAGTTATACAATGACACATTGAACAAACCTAGATTGTTAAGTCTTTCATCTTTTAGAATGGATTTGCTCGTTTTGGATTCTTCAATATGTAAATCCCAGAACTTTTTTTAAGTCACATTCTCAAGATAATTTAAGATTTTATAATAAAAGGTGATATCTCAGCTCAGTCAATGCCTTAAACGTATGAATCAGACCAATCTTGAGTCAGACTGGTTCTATTTCCAAAGAAATAAAATTTTCTATTTTGCTCAAAAAATGCAGAAACTGCAAGCAGTCAATATAGGCAGTGAATCCATATAATATTTATAAATTACATTATGGAAATAGAACTAGTCTGACTAAGATTGGACTGACTCATACCTTTAAGGCATTGGCTGAGCTAAGATGTCATCTTTTATTATAAAACTTTAGATTATCTTGAGAATGTGACTTAAAAGAAGTTCTGGGATTACATATTAAGGAACCGAAACCAGCAAATCCATTCTAAAATATGAAAGACTTAACAATCTAGCTTTGTTCAATGTATCATTGTATCACTGTAATCGTTTGCTATAAATTCTGTGTCTAATGCTCTTGCTTCACAACTGCCTGATGAAGAAGCAGAGCTTTGAAAGCTAGTGCTTTCAAATAGACTTATTGGACTATAACCTGCTGTTGTGCGCTTTTTAACTTTTACCACCCCAGTCCAACACCGGCTCCTCCACATCTTGAGTAGGGTAAGCATTTCTGGCATCATGCCTTTATTTGGGAAGCTTGATTCGTTTGATCCTGCTGTCAAAGACTGGGCCCAGTATGTGGAAAGAATGCAATATTTCTTCCTGGCAAATAACATTGGGGCAGATGAAAAGAAATGAGCAATTCTGCTGACAGCTCGTGGACCAATACCTTTTTAAGCTATTAGGAGCCTAATGTTTTTTCTGAATCACCATATGCTAAAACCCGTCAAGAGCTGAACAGATTTAGTTAAGGAATATTATAACCCCACATCTCCTCTAATTCGGAGATGCCATCGGTTTTAGGGTGGTACGGTAGCACAGTGGTTAGCACTGCTGCCTCACAGCGCCAGAGACCCGGGTTCAATTCCCGCCTCAGGCAACTGTCTGTTTGGAGTTTGCACATTCTTCTCGTGTTTGCTCCGGTTTCCTCCCACAGTCCAAATAGGTTAGATGAATTGGCTGTGCTGAAGGGGTAAATGTAGGGGAATGGGTCTGGGTGGGTTACTCTTCGGAGGGTTGGTGTGGACTTGTTGGGCCAAAGGGCCTGTTTCCACACTGTTAGTTATCTAATCTAAAAGTTATTCGACAACCAGTGGAATTCTTATCAGATTTTTGATTGGTTTCAGATGACTGGCAGAAGGATTTGACTTTGGTTTAATCCTTAATGAGATGCTGACAGACTGTTTGGTACATGGCGTAACCAAGCAAAAGTGCCTCATAGCTGAGGCCCAACTGGACTTCAAACAGGCACTACAACTGGCTTTTATCATTGGAAAATGCAGCAAGTGGAGCATATAAGTTGCAGGATATTCCGATGGAAGTGGACACTTTCGGCAGTCCAGCTGAGCTTGGGAACACCACCTGAGTTCAGGCAATTGCACAGCCTCACTCAGGACGTATCCTGAACAGAGGGACTCTCGGGAAGCTGACAACGATACTCCAAAACAAAGCCAAGCCTCGGCTAAATGGTTAACATCTCCTGCAGGATTTGGCCCAGCAAACCATCATAGTTGTTGCCGGTAAGCGGACTAGAGATAGCAAAAGCGTTCCATTAGACCTAAGTTGAGTAAGGGAAGTCATCGTTCGGCATCCAGGGTCATATGCTGGTCAGAGACTAGGGACTGGATTTTCATGTTCGAGGTTGGGGGTGAGTAGCTGGGACTATTTCCAGCATTGCAATCCTATCTTAGCCATCAGACTCACGGGAGACAGATCTTCCAGGTTGTGGAGATGCTTGTAGCCAGGCTACAAAGAGAGGGCATTTTAATAATCTCTGTTCCCAAAAGCCTTGGCTTGGAGCTTCTCATTCACTAGCAACTTACCTACATACTTTTAAAACACCAGATCACTTTAAAAACACTTCTCAAGCAGCAATCATATTCTCATGCCCTTCATTCTCCATTCCTTCAAACTTTCATGTTACCATCAGCCCTCTCACCTTACCCATTATCCATCTTATAAACAGAATTCCCCAGCTCTATTATAATACTTGGAAGTCATGGAATAGACAGTAAAACCTCTCAAGTAAACAACAGCCTCATCACAGCAGCTGTAAAAAGGTAAAGGTAAAGCCACCACAGTCCTACGGGATATAACAGGACTGTTCTCTTATTAGAGGAAGGCGACTGGTGGTGGTTTAACCTGAGGGTCACCACACCACAGGTGAGGAGAGAGGTTAAGAAGGACAATCCTCATGATAACCTTAGCCAGTGCAGGAATTGAACCCACATTGTTGGCGTCACTCTGCATTGAAAAACCAGCCGTCCACCCAACTGAACTATGTATAATCAACACATCAATACATTTGAAGGGGGAGTAATTGGATGGGGACTAGACAGTTGCAGAAAAAAAAAACTTCATAAACCACTCAAACTAAACCAACAGACCTCAAAACTGATATCTAAACTGAATACTTAAAAGCAATGGGAAAGAAAACAAAGCATTTGGCTCTCTTCCAATAGTATGAATTGTGCCATGTATCTTCTAGATACACCTTTTAACTCTCCTTTGACTTTTGTACACAGGCTATTTGGCAGATATAACAAGCCATCAAGCAGATTGCAGAAGAAATGGTTACATCTTCCAATCACAGCACACTTAGACTTGCCTTAGTGAATAGACACAACCCACTTTACAGCATTTTATGTTGAAATGTGAAGGAAACTATAAACCCTAAACGTTCTTTCCACCTCTAAACCAAGGATCAGGCCTCTGTGTAGCTGGTGTAACAATTCTCAGGCATTTAAGTCAAGCTTGCTACATTATTTTAATCTTACTATGGGCCAGGCTATCCATGAGCCTGTCAGTTTCAATCTTCATAAAAGCAAATTATTTCTAGGAGCCCATTTTTTTTACCTGCCTTTATGAAAATGTTCAAAGATTCAGGGGGAGGAATGGAAGCAGGACCTTTTTCATTCCACTTGACAGTCATTTTTCTTGATACCTTTTCTATTTGGTCTAAATTGGGACCATGAAAATCTGTCCTTGGGCATTCTACTTCAAATGTTCATCTCCCAACTCCCAAGAGCCTTTGCACCATCTACAAGGCACAGGTCAGAGGTGTGAGGCTCCACTTGCTTGCATGGGTGCAGCAGTACTCAAGAAACCTGATACATCCATGACAAAACATGATTAGCACCCAACTGGCTACATTAGTCATTAATTTCCTGTGCCAGGGAAGCAGGTATCTGGGACGCCACCAGGACTGGGCTCTCTTGCAAGCCATATACCATTCCTGCATTGTTTCTGGAATAAGTTCTTAGAATCTTATACCTAATCCCAATACTGGAGATGCACCCATATCAACAGTTAAGTAGGGAACTCAACAGCAAATTCCTGAGGTACATTTGGAGATGGGCAACAAACAGTAGCCGTTTCACTGTTGCCCATATTCTGTGGATTAATAATTAAGTGAAAAAATCTGAAGCATAATTTAAATCATACCTAGTGTAACAATTGACCACATACAGCTGGATAGTAATTAAAGGAAATCTTTTTGGTCTGGTTTAGTGTTAGCAGTAGGTTTTTGTGTATATTATGCAGGTCTTACTGCACTTTCACTGATTGCAATCATGATTCCACTGTAGCACGATTGATCGGTGGCTCAGTGGTTAGCACTGCTGCCTCACAGCACCAGGGTCCCAGGTTTGATTCCAGCCTCAGGCAACTGCCTGTGTGGAGTTTGCACATTCTCCCATGCCTGTGTGGGTTTCCTCCGGGTATTCTGGTTTCCTCACACAGTCCAAAGATGTGCAGGTTGGGTGATTTGGCCATGTGATATTGCCCATAGTGTTAGGTGCATTCATCATAAGGAAATGGGTCGGTGTGGGTTACTCTTCGGAGGGTCAGTGTGGACTGGTTGGGCTGAAGGGCCTGTTTCCACACTGTAGGGAATCTAATCTAATCACTGTTTCACCACAGAATGCTCATCTTTCTGCAAAGGTGCTGACTGGAATAGTTTGGTGAGTTAATATAACATATTCCATAATCTGCAATCCATGTTTAAAATTAACCACACACATGCAACAACTTTTTGTAATGTATAAACTATTGAGAATATAATTGTATAAACAATTTTAAAAAATCTGTTAAGTACATGCATAGAAGAAACAAACATTTGCCTAGGTAATAGAAGTACTTTTTCCCTCTCATATTTTCTGTTGCGTACTTTAGCTCTAGTTCTCAATTTACCTTATGTGCAATGACCACAACTGGCTGATTGTCTGTGATAAAATACAATTTAGAATGCAGTTGTTAATTTAAAAAAATGCAATTACACAACAGTTCTGACTTTTGCTAAAAGACCACAGAAGGCATTTCTGTGCTTTAGCAATTCAAATGAACTGAGAATTTGAAGTAAGCAACTTTGAATTAGAATTGGACTACAGTATAGATAATTAGAAACTGGATATCCATTTTTAAACATCAGAATGGTCTTTCTGCATTAATGAAAAGTTATCTTTCATGATTAAAAAAGAATTACCCCAAGATCAAGCATTCCATTTTTCTTGACAAAATAGTTAGTGCCTTCCATGTTTTCTGTTTCCTCAAGGCTGCTGTAGTTGATACAGGAATCAGTCAGACTTCGAGGCAGGTTGGCACATGCCAGTGGCTCATGGGGTAGTTCAGGTATAGCCACTTGGTTACACAACTTTCGCATGTGTTCACTGAAGAAATCAGAATATCCCACATTGAAGGAAGCGACTGTGGTGTTGAAAGTGGCGACAGTAATTGTGGAAATTTGTGACCTCACTGCAAAATATAAAATCAGTTTAAGATTTCACTTCACAACCTTGAACACAATTGTCAACACTCCAATCTTAAAAACAGAGGACAACAACCCAGATCTTCCTGGAACAAGCAAATAGCTAAGTAACCCGCTCCTTGTGCCAACTCGTATCCCAGTCTTTTCATTGAAATTTGATCCAAAGTTTCAGGTTCGTTTTCTAGGCATGGTTTTCAACAAGAATGGCAAATCAGAAACCACAGGAACAGAACAGCACAACCTATAGTTACCTCTTCTGCATGAACAGATCAATATTGGCATGTCGTAGAGACATAGAGATGTACAGCACAGAAATAGACTTCTCAGTCCAACTCATCCATGCCGACCAGATATCCTAACTTAATCTAATCCCATTTGCCAGCATTTGGCCTATATCTCTCTAAACCCTTCCTATATGTCCACCCGGATGCCTTTTAAATGCTGCATTTGTAACAGCCTACACCACTTCCTCACACATCACTATACCGCTCATTCTATACACACACGATCCTCTGCATGAAAAAATTGCCCTTTAGGTCTCTTTTATATCATTCTCCTCTCAACCTAAACCTATGCCCTCTTGTTCTGGTCTCCTTCACCCCAGGGAAAATACTTTGTCCATTTATCCTATCCATGCCCCTCATGATTTTATAAACCTCTATAAGGTCACCCCTCAGCCTCTGATGCTCTAGGGAAAACAGCCACAGCCTATTCAGCTTCTCCCTATGAGGTCTATTTAAGAAGTCTATTTTATTCTGGTTTCTTTTAAGAGAGAGATTGAATGAGAGGCACCAAGCAGTCTGTGGTAATGTAAACAGCTTGAGGGGCCCTGGGAATTTTTTAATAAGTTGGAATAATAGAAGTAGCGTGGATGGGTGCGACCAGTTCCCACAGATCAGGGATTCCAGTTTTTAAAAGCAAAAATAGCTTTTAGATTCAGCAGATGCTGCTGGAATTTTGAAAAATATAGAAGCTGTTTACCCCCTCTCTTGGTCACAGCTAGAAGTTGGGTTTTCTCTTCCTACTGTGAGCATTGCATGCGAGAAAATCGGATTTATGAATTTGCCTTTTTTTTGCCAAGGTGTATGCTTATGGGATGTTACTGTATTGGAACAGTCAATAATTACTGTATCTATTATTCTGTTAAGTTTACCAACAAAGTCAAGTTATTCAAAGCACTTCTTTCTATTGATGCATTTTAACTGTAGTTTTTGAATAAAATGTGTTTTGCTTAACATGGTGTAGCTTGACTAGTTGAATTGCATCTGGAACACAGCACTTTATATTTAGCTTTAAAATAAGAAAAAGTTAGGGTCTAAAATATTTTGAGGGGATCTGATCTGGTCCACAACAGGTGTAAGGGAGCCCTTTAACAATATTAAGAGGTGGGCTGCTGTGTTGAAGAACTGAGGTGGGACTTCTAACCAGCCCACCTCTATACCTACATTCCTCATGCATTCTGTCACAGCTCACAAAATGCATTGAACCAAACCCTGTGACAAAGGCAAAAGTCTTAGGCAAAATCACAAATCACGAGTCGGGTATGCATTTCGCAAGCCCTGAATGTACACAAGTCAGATTTTCCAAAGTCCAGATGAAGATAGGGCATGTGAATCCAAATTCATTCTCTATCTTCATTTTTTTTTCTGAGCCTAAGTTGGAGCAGAGAGACCACGTACTTTTAACAAAGAAGTAGCTTGTGATATAGGTTCATGAAATTGGACATTTTGAATCTTGTTTCATTCAATTTGACTTTTTCAATCCAATTCTTATTTTAAAAGGATGTTATTCGAAGATGATATGTCAATATCTTTCCTGCTGGAATATTTTGCAACCGTAATTTATAGAAAATGGGATTGGAGTTTTCACTTGGATTCATGCAAAAGATTGTAGAATGTCAAGCACAAACACCTTTAGTGTAAACAATATCTCAATTATGCTTTTCACTGGTTTAAAACATTGCATTTGGAGTCATTGGCTCATTTTGCAAAACTGTTCACAACTTCCTGATGAATTTGCGATGATTGAGAGAATCTGCCAATAACATTGTGCAGGAATTCCAGGGTGCAATTCAAAACAAAAAGTTGGTTCTTTTGCACATAAAGATGCCAACAGGCAGATAAATTTAAATACATACAAAATCTTTTTAAGAAAGCAGCTATAGTTCATTAATGTAACTAGCAAATGGTTCTGTAAATATTCAAAAAGCTGTTTTTATATTTGTGAAGGAAAACAAAAAATGCTGGAAATACTCAATCTGGCAGCATCAGTAGGAAGGAAATGGAATTAACATTTCAGGACAATGAGCTTTTATTCAGCCATTTAAAATTGGATTACACACAACTGATGCTGTGATGAAATGTGCTTATGTTTTCTGAACTAAGTTCAGCTGTGTTAACATCTTCGAGTAAAAAATGAGGTCTGCAGATGCTGGAGATCACAGCTGAAAATGTGTTGCTGGTCAAAGCACAGCAGGCCAGGCAACATCTCAGGAATAGGGAATTTGACGTTTCGAGCATAAGCCCTTCATCAGGAATGTGAGAGAGAGTAGCCAAGCAGGCTAAGATAAAATGTAGGGAGGAGGGACTTGGGGGAAGGGCGATGGAGGTGGGATAGGTGGAAGGAGGTCAAGTTGAGGGTGATAGGCCGGAGTGGGGTGGGGGCGGAGAGGTCAGTAAGGAGATTGCAGGTTAGGAGGGCGGTGCTGAGTTGAGGGAACCGACTGAAACAAGGTGGGGGGAGGGGAAATGAGGAAACTGGAGAAATCTGAATTCATACCTTGTGGTTGGAGGGTTCCCAGGCGGAAGATGAGGCGCTCCTCCTCCAGCTGTCGTGTTGTTATGTTCTGCCGGTGGAGGAGTCCAAGGACCTGCATGTCCTCGGTGGAGTGGGAGGGAGAGTTAAAGTGTTGAGCCACAGGGTGGTTGGGTTGGTTGGTCCGGGCGGCCCAGAGGTGTTCTCGGAAGCGTTCCGCAAGTAAGCGGCCTGTCTCCCCAATATAGAGGAGGCCACATCGGGTGCAGCGGATGCAATAGATGATGTGTGTGGAGGTACAGGTGAACTTGTGGCGGATATGGAAGGATCCCTTGGGGCCTTGGAGGGAAGTGAGTGTGGAGGTGTGGGCGCAAGTTTTACATTTCCTGCGGTTGCAGAGGAAGGTGCCGGGGGTGGAGGTTGGGTTGGTGGGGGGTGTGGATCTGACGAGGGAGTCACGAAGGGAGTGGTCCTTTAACTCTCCCTCCCACTCCACCAAGGACATGCAGGTCCTTGGACTCCTCCACCGGCAGAACATAACAACACGACGGCTGGAGGAGGAGCGCCTCATCTTCCGCCTGGGAACCCTCCAACCACAAGGTATGAATTCAGGTTTCTCCAGTTTCCTCATTTCCCCTCCCCCCACCTTGTCTCAGTCGGTTCCCTCAACTCAGCACCGTCCCTCCTAACCTGCAATCTCCTTCCTGACCTCTCCGCCCCCACCCCACTCCGGCCTATCACCCTCACCTTGACCTCCTTCCACCTATCCCACCTCCATCGCCCCTCCCCCAGGTCCCTCCTCCCTACCTTTTATCTTAGCCTGCTTGGCTACTCTCTCTCATTCCTGATGAAGGGCTTATGCTCGAAACGTCGAATTCCCTATTCCTGAGATGCTGCCTGGCCTGCTGTGCTTTGACCAGCAACACATTTTCAGCTGTGTTAACCACAAGCTACTACTTATCATCTGCGCTCAAAATGGAAACTCCTACCAAACAGTGGCTGCAGCTTTACTGAATGTACAACTTACCTTCTTTAACTGTGTTATCTCCATGACTGTTGGAGTGATCAGGTATATCACTCAGCAAGGTATGATGGGAATGGGAATGCTTAGCACTCATGCCTTCCATTTCTGTCGCTGTATCTGAACTCCCACGGCGTGTGAATTTCCCTGTAAATGCAGAGTTCTTTTCTTAGAAATGCTAACAAAATATATAAAACAACAAGCAAGAGTGTTATAGTAAAAATGAATTTTAAGGCCACCTGCCAGAATATTTGCTTTCTACACGGTCACTCGTGCAACATATACCTTGGAGAATGGGTTATTTTTGAATCAGATATCTTGAAGCTTATTTACAACACTACAGACTAGTAATAACTCAGTGTCTGAGTTTGTGTTTCCTGATACACTGCACATGCATAACTGACTGGCTGCACTGATTCCATTATGCAGAAAGAGTGACTGAAGGTGAGGCAGGTAACTTCATATCAGGTCATGATATGTTGTAATGCCATGCAGCTCTCACAAAAGTGCAGACTTATCTGGTCTGGAATCTAGGCCTCAGTACAACATGAAGGAGAATCATAAAATGAAATTGATGACCTGTTCATTACCTGGGGTGCAAAGACAATATCATCAGACTAGTAATTTTGAGACCTAGGTTGATGATGTGGGGTTATGGGTTCAAATCCCACCATGGCAGATAGTGAAATTGAATTCAATAAAAATCTGGAAATAGTGCAAACATCATCAATTGTCATAACAAAAAATAACAGGTTCACAAATGCTCTTTAGGGATGTAAATCTGTATTCTTACCTGCTCTGGGCTACGGATGACTCCATGCCCACGGTAATATGTTTGATTCTTAGCTGCTCTCTGATATGGCTCAGGAAAGCCACTCAGTTGAAGAGGCAATAAATGTGAGGCAATATATATTGGTCCACCCCATAATGTCTACATCCCGTGAACAAATAATAAAAAAAATCCCTCAGTTCCTCCTGACTTATCTCCCATCAGGCAAGACAAGTGCTCCTGGGCTAATTAAGGTCCTTAAGTAAACACCCTGCCACTGTTGCTTTAATACAGGAGGATGGAGAAGGCAGGTTCACTATGTTGAACTGCTGCCAAGTCGGAAGGTTACCTCATTTGGCTAGGGAGGATCTCCTGCATCCATTAGCATCACATACCCTCTACAAAGACTATGCCATTAGCTCTTTCCCTCCCACACTTGACTCAATGAAGGTTATCCCCAGCATGTTACAATTGCATGGCAACTGGGTTCCTGGTCAATGTGGTGGTGATGCTCATTTTGGTCAAAAGAATAGGTAATCCATTCCCCCACTATCCCCTACTCCTGTAACATCTGCCCAACGGGGTTCAATATTGTAATTTGACACCTACTGCATCCCTAACAGAGTTAAGTCTTGTAAGCACCGTACAACGATCACTACGTGAAAACAAAATTACTTTGTAATAAGTTAATTACTTTGTTATTAACTTGAAAAAAGTTAAAAGACTTGGTAGGTTGACATACTATGCAACACAACCTCTTTCACAAATAAAGGGAATTTATTTGTTAAGTAGTGCAATTTTCAAAGCGTTTGAACATCAGGGGAAGATGCCAAACACATCACAAGGACTTCCTTGCTGAGGATTTGCTGAGAAATAGGAAGGAGAAACATTCGCTAATGTTTCTATGCACCACCTTATGTTGCCTGAAGACCAACAAAGAAGAAATACTTAAATGTTGATTAGTGGCAAAAAGCAAGTAAGGAAACGCAAGTATCCTTAAATTCTTCAACTAAGACCAAGGCTAATTACAATAAGCTGACATGGGGAGTAAAAACGAAATGAAAATGGCTCACAGAAAATAAGAATAGTTGACAGTTGATAAAACTGTTGTCAGTATGCAACTAGTAGGCAGTAAGAGAGGGAGTGGGATGATTTAGAGATAAGGAAGATGATATGTGCTTGGAAGAGCAGGGTAAGGTTAAAATGAGTACTTTTTAAAAATCAGCATTTACTCAAGACAAAGGTGCTCATAAAATATCAGTAGATGTGGAGGTATAGGATAGCATGAACATTGATTTTCAGGATGTGCCGGAAAGCCTGCTTATGCTGAGAGTAGATACGCAACCTGGTCCGGATAGCTAATGTCCCCAATTGCTAAGGGAAATGCAAATGCAGAAAGCTGGAGGGCGAGCCTTAATTGTCAGTGGAGGTGCCAGAAGTCTGGGGAGTGTCAAATGTAATATTTGTTCAAGAAAGAGTGTAAAAGACAATCTGAATAACTATAGTCTGGGTCAGTCTAATGTAATGGGCTGGGTCAGGTTTCAGAAGCAATAATTAGAGAAAACATTTACAGGCATTTGAAGAGGTTTGAGTACAAAGAAGAGTAAGTTTGAATAAATTAATTGAATTTTGATTTTGTAATGGAGAACATTGAAGGAAATGCACGAGACATTGTCCATTATAGGTTTTTAGAAGCCATTTGTTCAATTTTCACACAGAAGGCAGGTTAACAAAATTGAAGCTTATGAAATGGACAGTTCAAAATAGGAAGGCTACATAAAATAAAGAATACTATGGTAAACGGTTGCTTTCAGACCCAAGGATGGTAGACAGTGGCGTTGCCCAAGGATCAGCACTGCTTTCCAATCATTTGGTCATTGGAATACAGAGAAAAATCTTCAAGTTTTCCAATGATATCAAATTGGAGCTGGCAAAAACGTTGGGCCAATATCACCTCTTACAGACTGAAGGACAATCAGAATGGAGAAAACAATGGCAGATGGAATTTGATTTGCATTTAGAAAGAAAACATGAGGAGAGAGAATGAAGCCTAAATAGCACATTTTTAAAGAGAATGGCAAGACGACAGACCTGTGTGGCCATGTGCAAAGATCATTGAAGTTGGTGGGACACAATGAAATAGTAGCATGTAGTATCTTGGACTTCATAAATGGTCACAGGAGTGCAAAGTTGAATTGGGGAGGGGGGGAAGGGGGGAAGGGGTTGTTAGTTAGGATGCACTTTGTCAAAGTTTGGCACAATAAGTAAGTGTTAGTGACTTGGATTTCAACATCTATGACGTTAGTAGAAGTGAAGGTAACCAATGAGTTCAGAAGGAAATTGGATAATATTAGATTTTAGAAGAATGAAAGGAGGCCTTACTTTAAGGTATGAGATTCTTAGGTGGCTTGACAGGGTAGATACAGGAAAGTTGTTTCTCCTTGCAGGAATGCGCAGGTCCAGGGGGCATAGTCTAACAGTAACACTCGGAAGAAGATCATACTAGGCTTGAAATGTTCATGGGTCAGTGGTGCTGGAAGAGCACAGCAGTTGAGGCAGCATCCAAAGTGCAGCGAAATTGACGTTTCGGGCAAAAGCCCTTCATCAGGAATAAAGGCAGTGAGCTGGAAGCATGGAGAGATAAGCTAGGGGAGGGTGGGGGTGGGGAGAAAGTAGCATAGAGTACAATGGGTGAGTGGGGGAGGGGATGAAGGTGATAGGTCAGGGAGGAGAGGGTAGAGTGGATAGGTGAAAAGGAGCTAGGCAGGTCAGACAAGTCCGGACAAGTCATGGGGACAGTGCTGAGCTTTAAGTTTGAAACTAGGATGAGGTGGGGGGAAGGGGAAATGAGGAAGCTGTTGAAGTCTACATTGAAGTGTTCCGAGGCAAAAGATGAGGCGTTCTTCCTCCAGGCGTCTGGTGGTGAGGGAGCGGTGGTGAAGGAGGCCCAGGACCTCCATGCCCTCGGCAGAGTGGGAGGTGGAGTTGAAATATTGGGCCACGGGGTGGTGTGGTTGATTGGTGTGGGTGTCTCGGAGATGTTCCCTAAAGGTCTCTGCTAGGAGGCACCCAGTCTCCCCAATGTAGAGGAGACCGCATCGGGAGCAACGGATACAATCCATGATATTAGTGAATGTGCAGGTAAAACTTTGATGGATGTGGAAGGCTCCTTTAGGGCCTTGGATAGAGATGAGGGAGGAGGTGTGGGCACAGGTTTTACAGTTCCTGCGGTGGCAGGGGAAAGTGCCAGGATGGGAGGGTGGGTCGTAGGGGGGCGTGGACCTGACCAGGTAGTCACGGAGGGAACGGTCTTTGCGGAAGGCGGAAAGGGGCGGGGAGGGAAATATATCCCTGGTGATGGGGTCTTTTTGGAGGTGGCGGAAATGTCAGCGGATGATTTGGTTTATGCGAAGGATGGTAGGGTGGAAGGTGAGCACCAGGGGCATTCTGTCCTTGTTACGGTTGGAGTGGTGTGGTCTGAGGGCAGAGGTGCGGGATGTGGACGAGATGCGTTGGAGGGCATCTTTAACCATGTGGGAAGGGAAATTGTGGTCTCTAAAGAAAGAGGCCATCTGGTATGTTCTATGGTGGAACTGGTCCTCCTGGGAGCAGATATGGCGGAGGCAGAGGAATTGGGAATACGAGAAGGCATTTTTGTAAGAGATAGAGGTGTAATCCAGGTAGCTGTGGGAGTCAGTGGGTTTGTAAAAAATGTCAGTGTCAAGTCGGTCATCATTAATGGAGATGGAGAGGTCCAGGAAGGGGAGGGAGGTGTCAGAGATGGTCCAGGTAAATTTAAGGTCAGGGTGGAATGTGTTGGTGAAGTTGATGAATTGCTCAACTTTCTCGTGGGAGCACGAGGTGGCACCAATGCAGTCATCAATGTAGCGGAGGAAGAGGTGGGGAGTGGTGCCGGTGTAATTACGGAAGATCAACTGTTCTACGTAGCCAACAAAGAGACAGGCATAGCTGGGGCCCATACGTGTGCCCATGGCTACCCCTTTGGTCTGGAGGAAGTGGGAGGATTCAAAGGAGAAATTGTTAAGGGTGAGGACCAGTTCGGCCAGACAATGAGAGTGTCGGTGGAAGGGTATTGTTGGGGATGTCTGGAGAGGAAAAAACGGAGGGCTTGGAGGCCCTGGTCATGGCGGATGGTCGTGTAGAGGGATTGGATATCCATGGTGAAGATGAGGTGTTGGGGGCTGGGGAAACGGAAGTCTTGGAGGAGGTAGAGGGCGTGGGTGGTATCTAGAACGTATGTGGGGAGTTCCTGGACTAGGGGGGATAGGACAGTGTCGAGGTAGGTAGAGATGAGTTCAGTGGGCAGGAGCATGCCGAGACAATGGGTCATCCAGGGTGGTCAAGCTTGTGGATCTTGGGAAGGCGGTAGAACCGGTTAGTACGGGGTTCCCGGACTATGAGGTTGGAAGCTGTGGGTGGGAGATCTCCTGAGGTGATGAGGTTCAGTATGGTCTGGGAGATGATGGTTTGGTGATGGGGGATGGGGTCATGGTCGAGGGGGCAGTAGGAAGAGGTGTCCTCGAGTTGGCGTTTAGCTTCAGCGGTGTAGAGGTCAGTGCGCCAGACTACCACTGTGCCCCTTTATCCGCTTGCTTAATGGGAATGTTCATCCTGTTTCTCTCTCCACGGATACTTCACAGCGTTCAGCAACTTCCAGGTGTCCAGCGCATTTGAGACAGTGTTTCTTCCAGCCAGCGCAGGGAGAGCAAACACAATGTGGAGGAGATGGAGCCCAGGATGACAGTGTGAGAGGTACACTGGCACCTGCAATGGCAATGAGAGCAGGCAGCCTAAGATCTCCCAGAAGTTCTGGCAGTGGCGAGTGTGGGACAGTTGAGCCAGTGCTGAGAGAGAATGTGAGTCCAACATGGCTAAGCACTTACGAAGAACTGTAATGTTGAACCTTTACCTTTATTTCTTTATTTTTCTACAGATTTTGTACCTGGGTTCCTTTGTACCTAAGATGACATCGGAAATGGCGACTTTGGACTCTTTTCCACATTGCTCCCGTATCCCTGTACTTGAATACACATGACAATAAAATCTAATTCTAATGAGTGGACAGAGATGAGGAGGAATTTCTTCTCTCACAGGGTACTGAATACTTTATTGTGCTGTCAGGGTGAGTGGTTAAATGTATCCCAGGCTGAGATAGACAGGGTTTTAATTAGTGAGGGAAACAAGGATGATGGGGAAATTGGAGTTGAGGATTAACAGATCAGGCAAGATCTCATTGAAAGATTGGACACACTCAATGGGCTGAATTGCTCACTTCTGCCCCTGTAGCTTTTGGTCTTATAACCAACTGACAGAAATAAAGTTGCAGGGCAACAGAAACATGGGTCTGAGTATTTTCTTTCAGAGGACTCCAGCATAGATTGGTGAAAAACATTCCTTTTCTTCCTAAATGACTCTGCTGACTGGATTGTATGGCTGGAAATCAGGTAAGCTAACCTCCACACTCATGTCAAGTATGACGTCAAACTGGCATTGTCCTACCTCTTTCTGTCAATACAGAAAGTGAAGTGGCTGTCGAAATTGTCCTTTGAGAAAAGAAATACGACCAAGTCTTGAGCTCGTCGAAAAGCCACTCGGCTGGAATTTGTCATCGTGCACTGTATTTCTCGACAGGGTCATAGGAAAAGTATTGAATCATTTCAGGTATGCGTAGGCAGCAGCAAAGAGAGGTGGATGGAAAGGCTTCCAAATGGGACCACAGCTGCAAGAAGCAGGCTGCTGCTCTACGTGGCAGCACTCCCCACCTCTTCCTCCGCTACATTGATGACTGCATTGGTGCCACCTCGTGCTCCCACGAGAAAGTTGAGCAATTCATCAACTTCACCAACACATTCCACCCTGACCTTAAATTTACCTGGACCATCTCTGACACCTCCCTCCCCTTCCTGGACCTCTCCATCTCCATTAATGATGACCGACTTGACACTGACATTTTTTAAAACCTTTGCTCAGGTTTTATAGGCTGGCAAAGCAATTAAGTTGAGAGGTCCAGTTCTGAGGAAGGGTCACTGGATCTGAAAGGTTAACTCTGATTTCTCTTCACAGATGCTGCCAGACCTGCTGAGCTTTTCCAGCACCTTCTGTTTTTGTTTTTGATTTACAGCAACCACAGTTCTTTTGGTTTTTATTTTGTGTTTAACTCACTGCCACATCTCTTTTAGGGCATGCCTACCTAGAAGAAATTCTGCTCCTCTCTCCAACAGGATTTCTATTCCAATCCTTCTTCTCGTCCACCGACATGAATTTCACTGTCGCTCCTCGTGTTTAATCAGCTATTTGCTAAAACATGTTTCCACAGCCACATTGCATTGCTTGGGGATTGCCGCTGGCTCAACGGTTCTGAGAAAGGGTCACCAGACCTGAAAAGTTAACTTTGATTTCTCTTCACAGATGCGGCCAGACATGATGAGCTTTTCCAGCAGTTTCTATTTTTGTTTCTACATTGACAGGGTAGGGGACCTTGAAGGCACAATCCAACCTTTGAAGTGATTCAACACTTCATACCCTTCCACCAGATGTTCAATGCTGGTGTTCAGTAGGACCTGGAGGGCTGTCTTTCTAAGGCTAATTGGTCAGCAGATCCCCACCAGACTGCCGGTAATTGGCTGCCTGAAGGTTGAGTCGACAGACTGAAAAGATGAGGGCTGGACATAGAGGATCACATTCCTGTTCCACCTGCCCTCATCCTGCCAGGAACCATGAAATCCAGACCTATGACCTTAGGCCCCAAAATGATCATTTAAAGAGTACTTTGTCGAAGAAACTGAAATGCACAGCAACTAGACATATGACAACAACGTTAAGTAACCATAAGCATCTGGTTTTATCATTTGTGGCTCACCCAGTATTGTAGCTTGCCACCCGCCTCTCTCCAAACCACGCCTTTCTTCTCCAGCTCCAGAAAAGCTTCCAAATGAAAATGTGCTTCGGGTCGGTGACACATCTAAATGATCCTCATGAAGGAGGAATGGCATCCCCATTCGTCGCTGCCGCTTTTTACCCGGGTGATGGAAGGGGATCGAGCCTTTCCGTTCTCGCTCCTCTTTCCGAGTCTTGAACTTGTACACACATAAGGAAGACACATAGGGTAGACAGTGAAATACTTTTTCCTAGGATGATGACGTCAGCTTGTACAAGAGGGCATAACTACAAATTGAGGGGTGATAGATTTAAGACAGATGTCAGAGGAATGTTCTTTACACAGAGAGTGGTAAGGGTGTGGAATGCCCTACCTGCTAATATATAGACAACTCAGCCATATTAGGGACATTTAAACAATCCTTAGATAAACACATGGATGATTTCGGGATAGTGTAGGGGGACGAGCTGAGAATAGTTCACAGGTCGGCACAACATCAAGGGCTGAAAGCCCTGTTCTGCGCTGTATTGTTCTATGTTCTATAAGGTAACAGACTTTATTGTTCAGTAATACATCTGAAGTGGGTCAAAAGCTAATTTTTCACATTTAACTCTTTAACTTCTGGATTACCATCAAGATTTTCTGACTAATGTTATTCTGGCACATGCAATCCCCAATTTATTTAGTTTAGTTAAAATTGCTTTGAGAGAATCTAGGTTCACGATGTCAATACATTAAACCAATAAAAATATCTAATATGCCAATAGTTTAAAATTAATGCTGATTTTATATAGCTATTAGCATTTAGCAGTACTGGCAATCATCTTTCATATACCGACGATCTTATTCTGAACGTTGTGAGTATATTAAAAATAAATTCCAAGCGTAAGAATAGAATATTGACTGAAGCAAAGCATTGATTTTCCAATTTTTATTTGCTCCAATAAATATCTGTGCAAGATTTCTTTACCTTTTTGAAGATATTCATTCCGAGGTCACTAGAAAGGTCTGGAACAGCTTGTCGTCTCAAGTTTGTCACAGACACCTTAGAAAATGTTTCAGAACTGAGGGATTTTTCCTCTTCATTGCACTTCATTGTAAGATCCTTGAAAAAAAAAGGTATAAACTATAAGTGAGGCAAAAGCATTTTTGTGAAAATCTTCATCGTTTTACTTAGTCTCTCTCACACACACAGGGTAAATATAGCACAGAGTTAGTAATTGTGAATGAACAATCCAATTTAAAACTCCATTTACTTGACTTTAAAAGCCAATGATTTTACCCAACATTCAACAAGCTGAAGGGCATGAAGATAATATTACAGTGCACACCAATACCACTATTTATGTCCACCTGTTGGTGTGATATTAACTCTAAAAGTCACCAGTCAGTGATCAAGTAAATAACCATACTGCGTAAATATTAATCAGATTATGCAAGTTACTCAGAAAGAAAAATCGCCAAACTTTGAAAAATGATGTTAAATCTTCAGCCATGTATTGCAAGATAGATGAATGTGTAAAGTAGTGTTTCAGGTTTTTGAAGAAGC
Organism: Hemiscyllium ocellatum; assembly: GCF_020745735.1. Classification (NCBI taxonomy): domain Eukaryota; kingdom Metazoa; phylum Chordata; class Chondrichthyes; order Orectolobiformes; family Hemiscylliidae; genus Hemiscyllium; species Hemiscyllium ocellatum. Next base: position 90,543,534 of record NC_083407.1, on the reverse strand, counting down.
TAAGTTTTTTGCTGCAAGCATCGGCTAACACTGTCTGAGGAGTTTGAATTCAAGGACACAGGTCATTCAGTGGACAGTAAAGGTCTGAAAAGGGACAGTGAAGAGCATTAATCAACAAGGGACTTTGATTGCATATCCAGAATATAAAGTATACATAAATTATCTTTCAAAAATCATATTTTACACTCTCTACTGTTTTTTCAGTTTAATAATTCCTCCAATAACGAGCATGTAAACTGGAGGTACAAGAGTTTGGAAGAAAGCTAAATTGATTTCTAGTTGAATATTTTATTCGCATTTTACTTAAAGTTATAAAAAGGAAAATAGAATGTTCTAGGTTTGGCCCAGAAGGTTGCCAAGTCACCTTGGAAGGAAGCAGCTATATTTAAGGCATTTAGTTAGTGCCTAAGAGAAGCAGTTATATCATCAATTGTACCTTCAGGTTAGATGCAAGGTGAAACGGTTAAAATCAGCCAATGCTTCCACTCCCAATTACTCTTCAGGAGCCTCTATTAGTAATATCAATTATGGATCTTTCTGTGAATCCATTCAGCTGTGCTGCATCGCATTCATATGGCCTTTTGATACAATGCAGGATAGAACACTCCACTGGAGGTACATACGACCAACAATGTAACTCAAAACAAAGATAACTGGACAGTTATGCCAGATCATCGGGGTCGATACTTCTGTCCAGTACTGGGGGAATGCAGCAATGTTGGAGAAGCTTTCAAAAGATGGGAACCTCGTCTTTGGACACAAGAGATCCCAGGCAATGTTCAAAGAAGGAAAGAGTACTCCTCCCTAGTTTCTGGAACATTTTTTTTGCTCCCTCCCACAAACAACATCACAAAAGAAAATGGGCAATCTGACAATGACTTCAAAAGACTCGATTGACGTCAAGGCACTTTGTGATCACTTTGGGTTGTGAAAAGCGCAGCATAAATGCAAGTTATTTCTTTCATATTTGCACGCTAGAAATAGAAGGTATTAGGAATACCTGCACATAGAGGCTCACAGGAATTTGAATTGGCTGAACACAGCTGAATTTCATGCAGAATACAACCTCTCGGCCCTGAGTTTTTAAAAAATTTTAAACAAAATTTGAAATCTCTCCTCACAGCAGCAGCTTGTCTCCTTATGCTGTGGAAAGTGCCGGGGGATGGGACTCTCATTCACGCACTTTGTAATCAACATGGTCATTAATGTCATCCCAAATATTGGTTGCAGTCTAGGTTGGGTCACTAGGGTGACTGGAACATCAAACTATGCAGGAAATACCAGACTTAGAATTATAAAGTGTACTGTCTGGATAGAGGTAGGGGGAACTGTCCGGATAGCGGATAGGGAATAATGTCCAGATAGAGGTCAGAGGCATCTGTCCAGGTAGAGCTCAGGGCACACTGTCCGGATAGAGCCCGGGGGGAACTGTCCATATGGAGCTCGGGGGGAACTCTCCGGATAGAGCTCGGGGAGAACTGTCCGGATAGAGCCCGGGGGGAACTGTCCGGATAGAGCCCGGGGGGAACTGTCCGGATAGAGCCCGGGGGGAACTGTCTGGATAGAGCTCGAGGGGAACTGTCCGGATAGAGCACAGGTGGAACTGTCCGGATAGGGCTCAGGGGGAACTGTCTGGATAGAGCTCGGTGGGAACTGTCCGGATAGAGCCCGGGGGGAACTGTCCGGATAGAGCTCACGGGGGAACTGTCCGGATAGAGCTCGGTGGGAACTGTCCGGATAGAGCCCGGGGGGAACTGTCCGGATAGAGCCCGGGGGGATCTGTCCGGATAGAGCTCAGGGGAACTGTCCGGATAGAGCTCAGGGGAACTGTCCGGATAGAGCCCGGGGGGATCTGTCTGGATAGTGCCCGGGGGGAACTGCCCGGATGGAGCTCACGGGGGAACTGTCCGGATAGAGCTCATGGGGAAACTGTCCGGATAGAGCTCATGGGGGAACTGTCCGGATAGAGCTCGAGGGGAACTGTCCGGATAGAGCTCACGGGGGAACTGTCCGGATAGAGCCCGGGGGGAACTGTCCGGATAGAGCTCAGGGGGAACTGTCCGGATAGAGCTCATGGGGGAACTGTCCGGATAGAGCTCATGGGGGAACTGTCCGGATAGAGCCCGGGGGGAACTGTCCGGATAGAGCCCGGGGGGAACTGTCCGGATAGAGCCCGGGGGGAACTGTCCGGATAGGGCTCAGGGGGAACTGTCCGGATAGAGCTCCGGGGGAACTGTCCGGATAGAGCTCAGGGGGAACTGCCCGGATAGAGCCCGGGGGGAACTGTCCGGATAGGGCTCGGGGGGAACTGTCCGGATAGAGCTCAGGGGGAACTGTCCAGATAGAGCTCAGGGGGAACTGTCCGGATAGAGCTCAGGGGGAACTGCCCGGATAGAGCTCGAGGGGAACTGTCCGGATAGAGGTCGGGGGGAACTGTCCGGATAGAGGTCGGGGGGAACTGTCCGGATAGAGCCCGGGGGGAACTGTCCGGATAGAGCTCATGGGGGAACTGTCCGGATAGAGGTCGAGGGGAACTGTCCGGATAGAACTCAGGGGGAACTGTCCGGATAGAGCCCAGGGGGAACTGTCCGGATAGAGCTCAGGGGGGACTGTCCGGATAGGGCTCAGGGGGAACTGTCCGGATAGAGCTCAGGGGGGACTGTCCGGATAGGGCTCAGGGGGAACTGTCCGGATAGAGCTCAGGGGAACTGTCCGGATACAGCCCGGGGGGAACTGTCCGGATACAGCTCGGGGGGAACTGTCCGGATAGGGCTCGGGGGGAACTGTCCAGATAGAGCTCGGGGGGAGAGTCCGGATAGAGGCTGAGTGAACTGTCCGGATAAACTGCCCGGATAGAGCTTGGGTGCAAGAGTCCGGCTAAACTGTCCAAATAGAGGTCCGGGGAAAACAGTCTGGATAAAGGTCAGGACTGTTGTCCAGAAGGAGGTTAGGGCTCTCTCTCCAGGCAGAGGTCAGGATGTACTGTCAGGTTGCTCTCAGTGGAGCTATAATGATAGCGATCAAAGTGAGCCACTAAAACATTAAAGGTTTTTGATCCTTGAATATTTGTGAAAACTTTACTGTTAAATATGAACAGTGCCGACTATTTCACTCTGTCAGAAGCCTAATGGCCATCATGACAAGATTACTGCTACAACACTTCATGACTACAGCCGCGTGTTCCCCAATTCAGCGACTGAATGACAGCTCCAAATGCTTTTTAATTCCACGAAGTTAGGCTGTGAAAGTTTGTGTTTATTTTCCTGTCGGATTAAGAAAAATTATATATAGTGAACACCTTTTTTCAATAGTGTCTTTTTAAATAGCGATTTCATTAATAGCCTGTTGAAGGCAGGGACAGGATACTGATTGTAGGTGATCAGTCATGGTCATAGCGAATGGTGGTGCTGGCTCAAAGGGCTGAATGGCCTAATCCTGCACCGAATGCTTTCTATAACCTCAGCAAGTATCCTGAGGTCTGTCCATGGTGGGTTCTGGATGATTTGGCATGTTTAATGCATGGGCAAAGAGTAGTTGGCATGTGCTGACACTACTATAAGTTGACAGAAGAGGTATAAAGAACCAAAGTTTGGGCAAAGGGCAATAGAGTTCCACAGAGAGAATAAAAAGAGAAGGATACTAAGAGAGCGGCATGAGGTGAAACCCATTGGCATAGATGGAGCAGGAATGAATGCTGCTTTTTGTTTAATGCTCCTTAAATTGTCAGCAAAGTGCTCGATCACCTAGGCCATTGATGTGCCCTCATGGCTCCACGCCTGGACAACCTCCAAATTCCCACTGGGCCTATAATTCCCATTTTTATATCCCTGCTCAACCTCTAGTCAAGAATGAAAATTGGAACACCCGCAAAACAGTCCAACTCTCAGATCCTGACTGTACACTTCCGATTTGAAAAAAAAATCAGGCCCCAGGATTTCACCGAAACAGCAAGTTCTGAATGTAATGTGTAAACTTAAACAGGAAATGAGTTGAAGAGATTGATGGGTTACTCGCACTGTAAGGTTCTGAGTTGGAATATTCAAAGCAACCTCAATGTAGAAATGTATTATTAAAGAGCAAAGGTCTGAGTTTAATCGTTCCATACCTGTGTTTTATGGGTGTTAACCAGCGAAGGAGCTGCAGCTACCATGGAACTACTGCGTGGTCTGGGTAAATGAGTTATTTCAGGCTCAGAGGGTCTATCTGGCTTCTCCTCTAGAATTTGTCGAAGTCTTTGCAAGGAATACATCAGTGCCCAGTGAATACCTTCTTCAGACCAATGGGGCTGCAGCAGACAGCGCAATACAGCAACATCAAAATAGGTGGCATACCGAGATTTCTGACTTAGTGGTATGGTCATTGAAGTTCTGTAACAGAGATCATTTACTTTTCTTAATGAAAAGAGTAAGTTGGTCAGAATCATGTGCAAAATAATGATCACATTAATACATGATTGTGGAGAATTTTTTTATTGGACTCGAACAATTATTTCATAATTCCAGATGACCCTTCCCCCTTCATTTTACATATTGGGCACAAGGAGGGGTCAGACGTTTGTGGGTTTCAAGTCCCCCTCCTGGACCTGAGCACAACATCTAGGCTGACATTCCCATGCAGTATTGTGGAATTTCTGCACTGTGGGAGATGCCTTCTTTCAGATGAGACATCACACCAAGACCTTGTCTGCACACTTCAGTCCATGGAAAATATCCCATGACATAATATACAGGAAAAAAGAGCAGGTGGGCTATATCTGACAAATATTTGTCCCACAGTCAACATCACAAAGAGAGATCACCTTGTCATAAAGACACTGCAGCTGGGTGGGAAAAAGCTGGATGCATTTTGGCTCCTGAAGTTGATACTTTGCAACATTGGCGATATTTCAAAAAAGTACTTCTATAGGCTTGAAATTAAATATTCTCCATCGTGGCCAATTAATGTAATCTCAAATGCCTTGCACTATCCACACTAGTATTTTATCTACAGCAGACAGAAGTTCATGCCAAGTGAGTAGCCTGGCAGCATTAGCTACACAGTTAATGAAGGGCAAGATGGGATACCTTCTTCAGGGTCCCCTGTTGCTCTTTGTCCCAGTCCCATTGCTATATTCCCCTCTAGTTCTTCTGATCCAGGTCTCTCAAATCAAGTCCCTCAACCTCTCCAAAAGCCTCTCATCTACCTTTCGACAAACTGAGTGGCAGATCTCAAAGATGGGATTTCCACCCCAAATGGGGGCAGAGGTCTGCCTTTAGCCAATTAACACCCCACCAAATGCCAGATGGGTGTGTGACAGCCAGTACTGGAGGGCTCATGTTCCCACCAACACTTCATGTTATTCATTCATGGGGATGTGGACTTCAGGGACTATGCTAATGTTTATTGTCCATCTCTGATTGGCCTAAAAGAATGAGGTGGTGAGCTGTCTTCTTAAACCTTTGTAGTCCATTTTAAGTACACTCACACTGTTGTTAAGGAGGGAGTTCCAGAATTTTGATCCTTCTCTAGTAAAGGAATAATGGCATAATTCCAAATCAGGATGTTGATAGGTTGGACAGGAAATTGCAGGTGACAGTGCTCCTGTGCACCTTCTGCCCTTGTCCTTCTGGATGGCAGTGATCATGTATTTGAAAGGTGATGTCTATGGAGCCCTGGTTAATTTTCACAGTGCACCTTATAGATGGCACATTCTGCTGCAACTGATCCTGAGGGGAGGAGGGAGTGAATGTTGCCAATCAAGTGGGCAGTTTTGTCCTAAATAGGGTCAAGCTTCTTGAGTGCTGTTTAGGGTACACTCATCCAGGAGAGTGGAACGTAGTTTATCAAGTGGTAACTGTTAAATTCTCTCTTGTTGGTAATGGTCATTGCCTGGCATTTTTCTGGTGTAAATATTACTTGCCACTTGCCTAGTCATGTGTGAAAACAAACAGTAAAAAATGAGGTCTGCAGATGCTGGAGATCACAGCTGCAAATGTGTTGCTGGTCAAAGCACAGCAGGCCAGGCAGCATCTCAGGAATAGAGAATTCGACGTTTCGAGCATAAGCCTGATGAAGGGCTTATGCTCGAAACGTCGAATTCTCTATTCCTGAGATGCTGCCTGGCCTGCTGTGCTTTGACCAGCAACACATTTGCAGCTGTGAAAACAAACACCACACCTCACTGTTTTCTGGCCTAATACCAATTCTTTTATCTGTGCTACTACAGACCCTGCTTTTCATTGAAAATCAATTTTATTCACCAATCTTTTATGTGGTACTTTGTCACTAATTTTTTTGAAATCCATATTAGCAATTTACATTGCATATAATTGATAGATCTTCCTGATAGTCCATCAAAAAAAATTTTTTTAGCTCAGTCAAACTAGAACTGCCTTTGAACAATTCCATGCTGACTTTCCTTTATTAACACAAATCTCTGAAAGGGATTTCCCCTCCACCTCCCCTCCCCGCTTGTCATTTCTAAAGCCTTCCCACCAATAATGTTAAACTGAATAAAAACTGACCAGTTGGACTGGTAATATACTGTGTCTTTCCCTTTTTTGCATTTTTAAATAAGTGAAATGGGAAAAGAACTATTTAAAAATCAAGGATACTGGAGTATTGCTGCATATTTTGAGCTAATAAACTGCCAAATCATTGTAAACACTGTTCACACAGGTGTGGTTTCCAGTACTAGTTGGAGTGTAGTTTGCAGTTGAGTTGGGATCAAACAGTTGTGTACAAATAGAGTTTTGTCTAGCAACAAGCAGCTGATTGGTCTGTGCACTTGGGTCTAGCTATCAAAGACAAAGGCCTTCTGCCAGTCACCCACTATACAATTAGGTCTCAGGGAGCTGAACAGCTTGGGAATTTGAACAGTACTGTGAGAATCCTTTGGGTCTGCATTATTACTCAAGAGCTCTCTCTGTTCTCTGCAGTAAAAGACACTTTAAGGCAGAATAAAATCAGTTGATGTTTATTTCAGTTTATATTTCTTACTATAAGCTGTGATTTTTAACTAACAAGTCCAAGGACTTTCTACAAACGGTCCCCTGTGCACCCTGCAAATTAGTGAATGTCTCTGGAGAAGGAAGACCAAATAGTGTTCTGACCATAGAGTCATAATGATGTACAGCACAGAAACAAAGCCTTCGGTCCAATTCGTCCATTCTGTCCAGAGATCCTAAATTAATCTGGTTAATCCATTAATCAATTAAAAATTAATAATAAATTAATCCATTTAACCATAAGACCATGAGACATAGGAGCAGACATTAGGCCATTCAACCCATCGAGTCCGTTCTGCCATTCAGTCAAGGCTGATAAGTTTATCAACCCCATTCACCCACTTTCTCCCCATAACACTTGATCTCCTTGATATTCAAGAACCTATCTATCTTAGTCTTAAATATACTCTATGACCTGGCCTCAGATGAATTCCACAGGTTCATCACCCTCTGGCAGAAGATGTTTTTAATTATCTCTGCTCTAAAGTATCTTCGCTTTATCCTAATCTCTCCTACCAATGGAAACATCCTCCCAACGTTTACTCTATTTAGTACTCTATATGTTTCAATTAGACCTCCCCTCATCCTTCTAAATTCCATCGTGGATAGACCCGGAGTCCTCAAATGTTTCTTTTTTGCCAGTATAATTGGCCCATATCCCTCTAAACCCTTTCTATTCATGTACACATCCAGATGCCTTTTAAATGTTGTAATTGTACAGCTTCCACCACTTCCTTTGGCAGCTTATTCCATACATGTGAAAATGTTGCCCCTTTGGTCCCTTTTAAATCTTTCCCCTATCACCATAACCTATGCCCTCTATTCCCTGGGGTTGGGGAGTCCGGAAAAAGATCTCCATAAGAATCATTTCAGAAATCCTGTGAACAGAAACTACTGAACTGCTTTCCCAGGCTTTCCTTCCATCCATAACACCTATGTTTCTTTGATTGTAGACATTTGTATGTAAACAAAATGCTTGAAGGACATGCAATACCGCAACACTGTAAATTAAATGCGAAGTTTGAAAATATGTATATCGGGGGAGTTTATAAAGTGATTACAGCTTTAAGTAGTAGCTATATGATAATGGTTCATATTTGTTTACCTGGAGCTAGATTCTAATTGTTTGTAATAAATAGTTATTAAGCTATTGTCAACTACAGAAACCTTGCTATAGTTTCTGCCAACTGCAGTCAAAGAGACAGATAAATGGAAGAATATGCATCCTTCTAAAATGATTTCAGGAATAGTGGGGCATGATTTTTAGCTTGCTGCTCCAGTGAGGCATGGTGGAGCACATTTCCTGATAGTAAGGTACAAGTGAATTCAGTAATAGCATTTGGGAATTGGTTAAATTCATGAAGTAAGATGGGGAAAGACCAGGGAGTTGAATATAACTTGTTTGTTCTTTGAAAGAGCCTTCATACACACCATGGGTCAAATATTTTCCTTTGTGGCTGCATTATTCTACAGTTGGTTTCTTTTCTGTTTGTTCTAGAAAGTACAATACTTTAAAAGAATACTTTCAAAAAGCAAACTTACAGCAGAATAAAAAAAAACCTTTTAGTTGAAAAAAAATCTGTGTTTTGGTGACTTTTTGTTTTTTTTCAAGTTGAGGTAATAAAAACAAGAAAATGCCAGAATTAAACAGATTTGTGTCTTGAGTTTATGAATAAATATTCTTGATCAATTCAGTGCAAATTTATTGAGCAGTGATAAAAATGTAAGAAAGTATGTTTTGCTTAAAGCTGAGTAATGTGACCGATCAAATTACATCTGGATCACAGTGCCTTAAATAAGATAAAAGTTAGAATCTAAACAATCTACTTGATAAACTTGCAGGGGGTTTGGTCTGGTCCATCAGAATAGTTTGAAATTACTTTTGCTTTACCTGCAGAGAACCCGGTAGAAGCATCCAGTAGGTATACTTGGAAATTTACAACCATGTATCAAACTGCTGATTTGATTTTAAAAAAATCTCAAAATAGCAATGACCTACTTTCATTGATGTACTTACTTCTGGTCTTGATGAAAATGCCGTCAGGACTGGTAAAACATCACCAAAGATTTTATCGATTATTTTATGCAGCAAAGATCTCTCAAGCATAAGCAAAACGCTTGAAGAACATGAAATACTGTAAATTAAATTTGAAGTTTGCTCATAATATCCATATTTCCACTGAATAATAAATTATAGTGAATTGTGCTGAGATATTCTAACTTCTGAGAGTTGACTTTGAGACAACCAAAATAATTTCTCTTGCAGGTAACAGGAAACCTAGATTTTCTTCCCTTCTATGTGGCACTTTCTTTTAAGTCTGAAAGGTGAAGCTGTTTAATTCTGTATTTCTTACATTTTTATGTAACTTTAACTCTACTGGAAAACTTAACAGGATAATGCAATCTTTAACTACTAAGCAGCAAATGTTCCAATACAGTAACATCCCATAAACACATCCTTGGCAAAGGCAAATTCAGTAAAATATATTTTGTTATGCGAGTCCTGTAGCAGGGACAGAGAGATAGCTTCCGCAGCCAACGTCTAAACCTTAGAATCCACTGAAATTTAACCTGAAACCCTGGTTGTTTGGAAGCCTGATTCTACCCATTCATGCTGTTTCTATTCTTCCAAAAAAAACCTCATATGCTCTTTACTTCATTGCCTTGGAATAAACCGCTCAGTACCTCTGTCTCAATCTCTCTTCTAACAAAAAAGGACAAAGTACACTTCCTAAGCCATAATATTGTCACATTATTAACAACACATTACAACCTACGTTGCTCAATCATGAATATTTGTATTCTACAAAAACAATATTCCACTGATTCAACAAGAATACTTCATCATTATCTCTGTATTTATATCTGTAACCTTCAATAATATGAAAATGACTCAAAAGATCAAATATCTATGTTTTAATAACATTTCATACTCTTGCATTCAGTATCAAAAGGTAAATGTTGAGAGTGTGGTGCTGGAAAAGCATAGCAGGTCAGGCAGCAACTGAGAAGCAGGAAAATCAACATTTCAGGCAAAAGCCCTTCAAATACTGCCTGACCTTCTGTGCTTTCCCAGCACCACACTCTCAATTCTAATCACCAGCATCTGCAGTCCTCACTTTCGCCTATCAAAAGATAAATGTCAAGCTTGGATGTCATTGTTACTGCTGCTGTAACTTCACTTTCATGACTGTTTATCAATATGATATTTTCCACGGTGGTTGATACTGTAGCAGGCATTGCTGGTTTTGTTCAGTTCAAGAGAAAAATGCATTTTGCATATCACATTTACACTGTCATTCTAATAAAACAAGAGGTCTATTTTTACCTTACTTCATAAATTAGAAAAATTATTGAGTTAGAAGTTCGCTGTCTGCCTTAAAATTTTATTTTGTTTCCTCTGTTATGGTTTCCAGAAAAATGAAGAATCTATTTGCCATGAAATCCCAGGCTTTGCTACTTGATATTTTTAAAACGAACAATCAAGGAGCAGACTGTCTAAAAACAACACAGGAACCATAGCAACTAAAGGTATGGCAACAACCATGGCAAGACGGGCATGCCAATAATCACAGATCTCAGTTTCAGTTGCTGTACCTCGTTAAATATTGAACTCTCACAATTTTTACCTCAATTATTATTAAATAATAATCATTATGAACTCTCAATTATTTTGGTTATCATAATTATCAGCTCTTTATTGGAAACAATTTTCTTTCTTACACATAACAGTTTTACATTGATTTTATGTAATCTCTAGTTTTGTGTTTTTGTTTTATTTATAAATTTTTTTTCAATTTCAAAAATGTACTTTATTCATAGAAAATAAATCTTTGGTACATGGACAGTTAATGAACTCATTCAGAGCTATCCTCTTTTTACCGACAGATGACAAATTAAGTCTTTGATGTCCACCATACCCTATATTTACAGATGACTTCTTGGTCTATAGCTGAGGTGATAGCAGGGTCCAGTTACTGAATGCCCCCACCCCACCCCTTATTCTTTAGCAGAAGGACCTTACATGGTGGTCTTTCCCCACCGCACCTTGGCAGCAGCTGCCCCAAGCTTCAGCGCGTCCCTCAGGACGTAGTCCTGAACCTTGGAACGTGCCAGTTTGCAGCCCTCAGTCAGGATTAACTTCTTCAACTGGAAGACCAACAAGTTTTGGGCAGACCAAAGTGCGTCTTTTATCGAGTTGATGATCCTCCAGGTGCAGTTGATGTTCGTCTTGGTGTACGACCCGGGGAACAGGCCCGGGCAAAGCACGGAATCCCACGTCACGGACCTGCTCAGGACAAACCTCGACAGACACTAGTGCCTTCTTCTCCAGACCTCCTTTGCATAGCCACATTCCAGGAGGTGTGTGACAGTTTTGTATCATCCACAGCCACTTCGAGGACAGTGTGCGGTGGCATAGAGAATCCGGGCATGCATAAAAGGATCTCACAGGCAGTGCCCTTCTCTTCACCAGCCAAGTGATGTCTTGGTGCTTGTTTGAAAGTTCTGGCAATGAGGATTTCAGCCAAATGACTTTGACAGTCTGCCCAGGGAACTACTTAACAGGATCCACCCTCTCCAAAGGGTCTCAAGGACATTACGTGTTGACCACTTCCTGATGGACTTCTGGTTAAAGGTATTTGCCTTCATAAATTTCACTATGAAGGACAGGTGATATGGAACGGTCCAACTACATGGAGTGCGCAATGGCAGTGAGGCCAGGCCCATCCTTCACAACACCGGGGACAGGTAGAACCTCAGTATGTAATCACACTTGGTATTTGCATACCAGGGATCCACGGACAGCTTGATGCAGCCACACCTGAAGGTGGACATTAGGATGAGGGTAGCATTATGTGTGTTTTTCCCCTTTCTTCTGATCTTTATGCATGGTGTCTCTTTGGACATGGTCCATCTTTGATCTCCACATGAAGTGGAAGATGACCCGGGTGAATGCAGTTGTCACTAGCTAGGCTATTAATAACTGCTCATTCCTAACTGCCATCAAGAAAGTGGTGGTGAACTGCCTTCTTAACCCATCATAGTCCAGGTGGTCTTGGTACATCTGTTGTGGTACTATGGAGGGAATATTTGATCCAGCTAAATTATTCTAAGTATTTGCCTCATTCAGATCAATAGTTTAATCAATAATACCTTATGATACCATTAAAATCAAACTTAATGTGGAGTTTAATGGGCAGTTAAAGTACAGCTGAGATTATTCCCAGCCAAATTAAGTAAAAGAGGAGGACAGACTCAAATCCATATTAGAGCAGGGTGGAGTCTGAGATGGGGTTAGCTTATTAAGCAAAAATGCAACTGGATGGATAATATAATCACAATGAAAAGAAATGGGTTTTTTTGCACTGTCGGGGTGAAGATGAGAACAAGTGTTTGGGGAGCTAATTCATAGTGGACTGAAAAAATGCCAATGTTTCCTCTGCACTCCAAACTGATTCAGAAGTATTGAATAGAATCAATTAGTCCCTGTAATTCTTTAGGTGATCTCATTAGGTCTGGTGATCAATGGCTAAATCAATTATACGTCAGATGCAGTTAAGTCTTTATTCTTTGGTCTTAGGACTTGAGGGAGCAAATTAATGCAGATAATTAGTTTGCACTAGATTTGTAGCAAAAGATAAATGATTGTTCATGGCCAGTGGCTAAGCTTGATAAGAAGAAAATGATGTACATGGAATAATGGGCACCAGTGGAAATGAGCAATGGTAATCACACTGAGCTGGATTTCAGAAATGTCTAGAAGATTACAATCATCCATGGTTGCAGTCATTGTGGAACTCATTTAGAAATACTTATTTCTAATGGCTGAGGGACAAATTTTAATTTATTTCAAAAAGCCATGTTGAATGTTGACAGAATGGCCATCTTTACTCCAGATTTGGAATCATAAAAAGAAAGAAATAGAAAATTAAAATGGTAAGAAAGAAAGAGGGAAAAGTTGAAAGTGAAGTTAGAGAAAAAGTAAGTTGGCTTCACTGTATTGTTAGAAATTGGCAGTCTCAGAAGCCAGAGGCTGGAATTTCTCGATATGACTTGGGACAAAGTCAAAATGGGCAGGTTTTAAAACTGGTAGGTGGGGCCCAATTCCAAGACTCGTCCAACAATCAGCAATCTTCAATAACAGTGTAAACTGCAAAACCACATCCAACAATCCTGATGACACCAGTTCCATTGTAGGGATGCATTTCAGATCCACTACAAAGAGTCCATTTTCTGAAAGCTTTGCAATTTAAGTCATTTCTGTTGTACTGTGAAACATAAGGCAATGCCAGTCTGGAATCAAGGATCTAGGCACAAGTAAGTTCAAAAGGTATGGCAAACTGGACATCTCAATGGAATGCTCTACAAGAAGATATACACATTTTTAATACAGTGATTGATTTTAGGGATTGTAATCTTAAAAGCATACTGTCCACTAATTAGACAAGTTCCATTAAAGTGGAAATGTCTGCAGATACATTTCAGTGCATGATCCACAGAATAAATGGTCTTTTGCACTGAACAATAGTGAAATTCAGATTTGACTGTATCTGTGGTCCTTTGTGCTTTAATCTTTCCATTGACTGACAGTTCAGATAGCTGGTGCCTCGTTACAAAGTCTGAACATTTGTTTGAACTCTTTGGTTGACAGCTCATCAATCTGTTTCAATGCTTTAAAGCTTGAACACTTGGCTGAGCTCTTTACCTGAGTTCAAAAGGACCTAATGTATTCAATCATGAAGGTTTTGTTGATAATTTGAGCAATGCAAATTCGTTACAAATGTTTGGCTAAGCCACAAATCCTCAAATGGTTTTAGCTCAGTAAGATCATTGGCGTTCGAGAAACAGTTTACTGTGTTGAGAATTTTATGGTCATTAAATGGGATTATTTTTAAAAATTATTTTTATAGCTGGCTGGTTGTTTATTTTGACAGGCGTTTGGATATTTCAAAATCTTATAGGGTTCGTGAGTTCTGTATGGCGTGGAAACTTGATGATCGTGCATGGCAGGTGAATGGGAGAAAGTGACATCTGCAGATAAGAGTTGAAATGTGTGGTGCTGGAAAAGCACAGCCAGTCAGGCAGCATCCAAGGAGCAGGAGAGTCGATGTTGAGCATAAGTCTTTATCAGGTGAATGAGATACTAAAGGTATGGAGGGGGATGGACAACGAAAGGGTGTGAAGGTATACAGCAGGGAGTGTGTTAGGGGGAAGGGGGGTAATATGGATCTACGGGAAGCATATTGGTTATGGAATGGGTGAGGTGAACGTTTTATGCAATCCTACACTCATTTACCAAACTGGGGCAAAATCCCAATGAATGGACACAGGCTTTTAAACCTGCCTGCCCTGCAAACCATCAACTCCCTTTCCATCTCTGCCCAGCATGAAGATGGTGGGCAGGCCCAGAAGGTGGGGTCATGACATTAAGCAGAGATCCAACTTATAATTCCAATCGTAGAAGGGGAAAATGGAAGAGAAGTGACAAACCCACACTCAAGAAAAAAAACTATCATTCCAGCTCCAGACTTTCTAGCAGATTCTGCAGTCACCATGGATACAAGCCAGTTGAGTGACCAGAGGAGGAGGCAAGAACATCTAAGAAGTAGCTAAGTACCACTAAATGTACATCCACCAAAAGAGCCCGGGCAGGACTTTTGGACAATCTGACAGTAACAGATCTAGAACTACAGTGATGTGACATTTTTCAAAGCAAAGTGTGGTCCTTAACATTATAACCCAATTTTCCAATTAACGTCAAATAGATACCAAAAATACCAGACCTTGTCATTTGATAGTGTGATTATGCGAAATCTTTCCAATATTGGAAATATTCTTCCACTGCAGCCAAAAACACATTGCTTCCTCAATGGTCTGTCAATCCTTCCTGAAATTGTGATCATCCCAGAAGTGACTGATTAAGAGTCCCATACAACTAAAAATGACAGGTCAGTGGTATGAGGCTGTGGGAGCTAATTTGAGGCTATGCAACTATGCAAAGATGGCAGTCCCACTGGAAGAGGTGGGTACTGGAGAGTGGCACGTTGCCTTAAAATGGAGGCATTATTTAAAGTTACAATCGCCAAGTGCCAAAACCAGTGGGTCTCTGGTGGCATGCATTTAGCTCTATCTGTCTGTCACTCACTCGAAATTGCCAAGAGACAGGAAAACATCAGCCCATTGGCTCAATGTCCCCATGTCCAAAATTGCTCCCTGCCCTGACTTCAAACATATTTCAGCAGGACTGGAAACATTCCACCCACTGTGAGCCAATGACGGATATGAATCACCAGAAAATAAAGGCAATAAAAGCTGCTTAAAATCTCCATACTAAACTTCTACGGTTTGTTGTGGTTAGTAATGCCACAGAACATTGACTCATTTTCACAAAGAAGGATGATATAATTATTAACTAATATTAAATAGGAAAGCAGTCGTACCTGGAGTTTGAGGTTCCTTTGTCCTGAGAGGCTTCTGCCGTTTCAAATGAATTTCTTTGATGGCAGCTCTGCTGCCTGGTCTCTGGAGGTACAGAGTCAAGCTGAACAGTCTCACACACCACTTGGAAATCCTTTGAAGCATTTGAGAGTATTAATTAATTTTTGCACGATTATGTTGCCATGTTCACACCTAATAGAAATTATATAGTATTCCCATTTTCAAGACACATCACAATAACACAAAGGAAGTCTTGTAGCTTAATGGGTAATATTCCTGTCTGTAAGTTCCAAGTCCTGGGTTCACGTTCCACACCAAGACTTGCTGGCCATAAAAGACACACATACTCATGATGTGGTTTAAGCAGTTGATGATCAGTCTACTAACACATCCTCATTAGGAAAAAGATACGTGTGAAGAGAAGAAATAAACAACAACCATAAGCAACAATGAATCATTTACAGTTATGTCATTAGCCAGTTTACAGCTTTACTAAAAGTTAGAAGTAACATTTATATAGTTTTTCATACAAATCATTGAACAAAAGAAACACATGATGGTGCATAGATTCAAAACTCCTGCACATTTAAACTGTGTAAGGCGCAGTGTATATCAAGTTCTTGAACTGATCTCTAATATCAAGGGTATGCTGAGTCAAAGTTAAGTACTTGAATGCATGTGGTTTTCGCTTCCATAAAGGTTTTATTTGTAGAACTACTCCAATCAATAAACATTACCTCTCCTGTCACTGATTCAGCTTGTTTTTTTTTGCCCCTGAAGGAATCCTGTTTAATGTAACCAGTTTAATCTCTATTTTAAGCAAGTTGTTAGAAATACTAATTCGGATCAAAATTACCAGTCAGTTTCAACAAAGAAAAACTAGCATGGATTTGAGGTTTTTTTGGTAAGATAACAGAAAGGTTTGGTGAGCGTAATGTGGCTGCTTTGATGTACTTGAATCACCAAAAGGCATGAGAGAAAGTAGCAAATAAAAGGCTTATCATCAAAGTTAGGGCTCATGGAATAAAATGGTACCTGAAGTCTGAAGACAAAAATGACTAAAAGATAAAAGAAAAATTTACAAAAATGTTTAAAAGATTGTCATGATGATTGTTATCTTTAGAGATAACACATTAGAGTCTACCAGGGTTTGGTGTTATTATCTTTGATTTTCTTCATTTGTATTAATTATATCAATCTGTATATACAGAAAACAATCTCAAATTTGTGGATAAGCCAAAACTCAAAAAATGATTTGGGTTGTGAGGATGACAGTGGCATGGAATTTATTAATTTTGGTCAATGAGGCATGCTTAATGGATAAATAGAGCAAAGGTTCCCAACCAAGTAGTGATCGTAACATGATAGAATTTAATATTCTGTTCAAGAGTGAGAAACTTGGGTCACAAACAACTGTGGTTAACTTAAATAAAGAAAATTACAATAAAATGAGGATATAGTTCTCTAAAGTGAACTGGACAGACAGATTAGCAGGAATGATGGTAAACAAGCAGTGGCAGATATTTAAGGAGGTAATTCATGGCTCTTAGCAAAGAATACACTCCAACAAGAAGGGAAGACTCAAAGACAGGGATTATCTAACAATGGCTAACCAAGGAAGTTAAGGAGGCAGAGGTGGGTATTGCAGATGCTGGAGATTAGAGTCAAATTAGAGAGGTTCTGGCAAAACGCAGCAGGTCAGGCAGCATCAAAGGGACAGGAAAATCAACATTTCGGGGAAAAACCCTTCATCAGGAATCAAAGGAAGTTAAGGAGAATATTAAGTTGAAAAAATAAGGATAGGAGGAGGCTAAAGTCAGTGGTCGCCCTGAAGACTGGGATAAATTCAGAATCCAGCAAAGGAAGGCCAAAAAGATAATGAAGACAGAGAAAATAAATGATGAGGGTAAACTGGTGAGAAGCTTAGAATTCCTACAGTGCAGAAACAGGCCATTCATATAAAAACTGACATTTAAGTATTTAAATAGGCAAAGAAGTGTCTAACTAGGATGAATCTGGGGAGATTATTATTGGGAATAAGGAATGGGAGAGAAGTTAAACAGATATTTTGCAACTCTTTATGGAAGAAAATACTTTGGACATCCCATTAATGTAGAAGAATAAGGGGAAGGAATTAAATATTAAGTAGTATTCAACAAACTAATGGGATTAAAAAACATAAGTACCCTGGCCCTGATGACTTGCACGCTAGAATCCTAAAAGAGGTAGTTACAGAGATAGTGAATGCATTGGTTGTAATTTTTAAAAATCTTTGCACTCTGGAGAAGTACCAAAGGATTGAAAACCTGCCAGTGTAGTTCAAAAAGGGAGGGAGGCAAAATGTGGGTAACTATAAGTGAATGAGTCTATCATTTATTGTTGGAAAAGTATGAGGATTGTTCATTCTGGAAGTAACAGTAGTACATTTGGAAAATCATGACCAGTAGATGTGTTATATTTGTACTTCCAAAAGGCATTCAACAAGGTACCTCACAAAAGGTTAAGTCATAAATATGAGCCCACAGTGTTGGTGTCATATATTAGCATGGTTAGAAAATGAGGTAATGTGCAGGAAACAGCAAGTGGGGATAAGGGATTCTTTTTCAGGTCAGTGACTGTAACTAGTGGGGTACCACAAGGTTCAATGCTGGGACAGCAACTGTTTACAATATATGTTAATGATTTGGAGAAGGGAAGTGAATGTAAGATAGTCACATTTGCAGGTGAGTCACAAATAGGTGGAAAAGCAGTTTGTGAAAGGAGCAGAAACAGTTTACAGAGAGATATTGACAGTTTAAGTAAGTGGGCAAACAGTTGGCAAATGGAATATAATATGGGAAAATGCAAAGGTGTTCATTTTGGAAGGGAGAACAAAAGAACAGAATATTATTTAAATGGAAAAAAAAACTTGCAGAAAGCTACAAAGCAAAGGGATTGGAGATACTTTTGCATGAAGCAGAGAAGGCTAGCGCATCTATGCAGTATGCAATCAGGAAACTAATGGAATGTTAGCCCATATTTCAATAGCATATAAGTATAAAAATAGGGAAGTCTTACTGCAACTCCATAAGGTGCTGATGAGACCACATCTGGTGTACTGTGAGCAGTTTTGATCTCCTTATTCAAGGAAAGATATCATTTCATTGGAGGCAGTTCAGAGACTGTTCACTAGGGTGGTCCCTGGTATGGAAGGATTGTCTTATGAGCAAAGGCGAAACAGATTGGGACTCTATTCACTGGAATTTAGAAGAATGAGAGGTGATCTCATTGAAACATACAAGATTCCTAAGGGGCTTTTCAGGGCAAATGTTGACAGGACATAACCCCTCATGGGAAAGTCTAGAACCAGAAATTATAGTCTCACAATGATGGGGTGCCAATTTAAAGCTTAGATGAGGAGGAATTTCTTCTCTCAAAGTGAAAGTCTTCAGAACTCCTTACCACAGGGGTCAGAGTCCTGTGTGTAATTAAGGCTGAGATACAGATTGCTTATCAGTCAGGGAATCAAGTGAGGAAAGGGCAAGAAAGTAAATGTGAGGCGTGTTGGGTCAGCCATGATTGTATTGAATGGCAGAGATGGCTCAGAGAGCTGATGGCCTACTCTTGTTCTTATTTCTTACGGTCTTATAGTCTAACACACTCCAACCTGTGCACGTTTTGAACTGTGACTTTAGTGTTGCTACCATCACATTCTAACCATCTGAGTTAACCAGGTGCCTCTCAGGGCACCTTGGATAACAAGTGACAACACGAGCTGAAATCACTAAAGGGGGCAGGACAGATTGAGAAAGTGCTAACTACAGTAAATAATGAATCTGGGCTTTGTATTTAGAAGCAAAGAGTACAAAAACAAAGACGTTATGGCAAACCTCAAATAAAGCATTAATTGAACCTCAACTGGAAAACGGCACCCAATCCTGAGCACACTTTATTCTGGAGGTGAAGGCATTGGAAAGAGTGCGAAAAATATTTACATTGATTCCAAGAATGAGGAACTTCAGTTGCAAGGCTAGATTCGAGTGCTGGAATTGTTCTTCACAGAGACAAAAAGACTGGGAAGAAATTTGACAGAAGAATTCAAAATAATGAAGGGGTCTAAACAGAGGTGATGGAGAAACCCTATTACTGTTGGTGGATTGAGAACCGGGGTATAGATTGAGTGTGTTTGTAAATGACATCATGGTGTGTCACAAAGGAAGCCTTTACAGCACAGCAAGTGGTTAGGATCCAAAATGCAATGTCCTAGAGTATGTCAGAGGCAGATTCAATAAAAATTTGCAGCATAGAATTGGATAATTGCTTAGGTAGAAAAATATCCAGGGCAATGGGGAAAAAGGCAGATAAGTGAACTTAGGTGAGTTACTCGTATGGGAAGCAAACATAGGCATGGGCTAAATGGCTTCATCTGTTATAATCATGCTATAATTTCCTTTATTCAAGTTGATGCGTCATCTATCAAGCCTTTATAATCTTTAAACATACCTAGTCAACTCTCAGTTCAGCTGCAACACTAGGATAAATGAAAATCAGCCTGCAGTTCTTGGCACATTCTTCCTTTCCAGCATTGTGACTTGGGTAGTATGACAAAGTTACACCAGTGCCATGAAAAGAAACCCTGCAGAAATTCATCACTAATTTTTATTTTGTACAATTATATTGTGACCAGTCTTTAAGCTTGGCGAAACCTCCTCGCAAATATTAATAATGCTCAGAACACCTATTCAAAGGTAGTCACTTTGCAAAATTGAGAGATGTCAGACTTCCCAGAATGGATGCATCCATTGCTGAGAAATACCTGAGCTAATATCCTGGAGCACTCAAAGTTCAGAACATATCAACACTTTTGTTCAAGTTAGCCAAGTTGCTGAATATGCAAAAGCCACAAGCGCTAACCATAACCCAGGCAAATCACTTCTGCATTGATTTGCTTTATAGCAAGTCTTATTTTAATGTGACAAATGTATAGGTGAGGAGTAGACTCACAAGGCTAAATGGTTGATTCTTACTGCCATGTGATATAAACACCGTAAACAGCAAATAATGTTAAGATAAACACTCACTGTTTTTCCAGCTTTATCAGAGTCACAAGATGTTCCTCTGTTGTTTAAGGGTGAAGTTCGTTTAGCTACAAAAGAAAAGTCATAAATCACTAGTGGACAAGTGTTTGGATGTTCCACTCTTGCCTGTCCATTTGGTCAGTGAAAATTAGGCAGATGGCACCAAATACTAGGTTGAAATTCTGACCTGTTTGAAATCTGGCTATTTTAGTCACTTGTTCGTGGAGGTAAGCTCTAATCGTAATTGCCACCTCAAACAGTCAAATACTATATTTAAGCAGCAATTTCAGTTCAAAGGCCTTCCTGTGCATCATCTCCAGATGTAGAAATATTCCTTTTATGTGAAGACCCAGCATTGCTGGGGAATCAGCTGCAGGAGTAATTAATACACAGGCCACTGGCGAACACATGGCACCTGCAATATTTCAGACACTTCTGACCATTAGTGTGTATTGAAGGGGTTTTGCCCTTTAGTTCTGCTGCCATTTAACTTTGCATTTCTGCCAGTTGCTCAGTTTTTATAAACTCCAGTTGTTCATTCTTTAAACAAAAAACTGAGGTTTGGCTCCACCTTTGTGTAATATTGACAGCATTGTGCTTTATCACAAAAAGAGCGTACAGACAGTCCCCAGACTGTGAACGGTTCTATTCTGGAATCCATTCGCAAGTCAAATTGTACGCATGTTGGAACACAATGGAAAACAACTATTTGTAAGTAAAGGAAATGTTCATATGGTGGGGCGCTCAAATTATAACCATATATGGGATCCATTCATAAGTAGGAGCATTCATAAGCCAGAGGTTTGTAAATTGGGGACTCTCTGTAGCACGTTTCTCTCTTCATCCAAGTTCAGTTCTGACACCAACTGACTTATTTTAGCAATCGCATCATCAATGGCTTCATTATCGACTCTGCAGCTGAATGCATGTTTACCTGAGCATGTTTACAATGGGGGAGTTACTGGAGCCATGAGGTCAATATACTGATTGACATCAAATCACATTAAAAGCTGTCTGATATCCATTCTATTCACTCTCCACACTTCCATGCTGCACACGCCACACGCGCTATCAGCCTACACAAAATGGCAGTCAGTGCAGACCGTGCTGCAAGTAGCTATGAGTGGACTCCACATCCACCTTTTCAAATTAAATTCACAGCACTGAAAACACCAGCACTACAGAGTCAGGGTTTGTGGTCTAAAGCCCTTTATTAACCATTCAGTGCTGAAATGTATCTGCAGCTCAAATTGATCCATTGGAGGTGTGAGAGGAATATCAAATTCTGCGACTGTATCTTAAGATAGTAGACATATTAAACCTGTATTTTTAAAACACTTTGAAACTACACCATAAATATTATCACACAACTGCACTGTCCATTCTTATAAATATTAATTTTATACAGGGAATAATCCTTTTATTTTATATGGATAGCTCTAATGTCTGTGGACAAAGGTATTTTATACAATCAGTCCAAAGGTGTGGAGGCTGGGTGGATTGGCCATGCTAAATTGCCCCATAGTGTCCAGGGATGTGCAGGCCAGGTGGGTTAGCCATGGTAACATGCAGGATTACGAGAATAGGATAGGGTAGTGGATCTGGGTAGGATGCCCTTTGGAGGGTTGGTGTGGACTCGATTGCCGAATGGCCTGATTCCACACTGTAGGGATTCTATTCCGTGTTCAGCCGCACAGTTATATTTGAGTTATATGTTTGTCAACGTAAGCAGGTACTTTTAAACTATATCACATTGTCACCATTTTCTCACCTGTAACAATATTTCTGATCGGTTTTACCAAAGCAGTAAATGCTGGTGCTTCAGGATGCCTGTGCTCCCACATTGGCTGCCAAATTACTAGACCACTAGCCAGGCGAAAGGTAAGGTCTGATTCCTAAGAAAGAAACAATTTAAAATAACACATCATTAATTTTGGAATGCTGAGTAAATTACTTTTATTTAATCAGAATTTTATCCAAAACATGTGTTAAATCACAATTATTCAAATTAATATTTTCTGCAATACTTGATATAAAAATAAAATAATTCCTAATGATTATTTTCATTTAACTTCACTGATGAAAATCGTGAACTTTCTTGAGTATGCATGACAAGATAATACTGAAATGCACCAGGCAACAATAATCAACAAATAACTTATGCATAACTGATTAAACAACTGAGTATTGTGCCGTTTACAAGATAACAATCAATGATTCCTCTTTGAGGATTACATCTGTTTCAATTTTCACATATTGGGTGGCACGGTGACTCAGTAGTTAGCACTGCTACCTCACAGCATCAGAGACCCGGGTTCAATGCGAGCCTTGGGTGACTGTCTGTGTGGAGTTTGCACATTCTCCCTCCATCTACATGGGTTTCCTCCGGGTCCTCTGATCTCTTCCACCAGTCCAAAGATATGCAGGTTAAGTGAATTGGCCACACTTAATTGCCCATTGTGTTCAGAAACACATAAGTTAGGTGAATTGGCCCTGGGATATGCAAGGTTACAGGGCTAGAGTAGGCGGGTGGATGTATGGTGGGATGCCCTTTGAAGGATTGGTGCAGAGCCAATGGACTGAATCATCTTCTTCTGCACTCAGCAATTCAATGTGCTCTGTTAATTTTTCCTTTAGTTTAAGAGTAGCACTGAAGTCTGCATTCAGAGCTCAATAGTTGATTTGTAGGTTGAGTCCGTGATTAAGAACGCAAATGTAATGTTGTCATTTATCTAAAGAGGTTTGGAATATAAAAGCAGTGATGTGCTTCTGAAACTTTATAAAACTCTAGTTAGGCCCCATTTAGAATACTTTGCCAATTTTGGGCCCCACACCAAAGGAAGGACATACTGGCACTGGAGCGTGTCCAGCGGAGATTCAGACAGATGATCCCTGGAATGGTAGGTCTAACATATAATGATTGGCTGAGGATCCTGGAAGTGTATTCATTAGAGTTTAGAAGGTTGAGGGGAGATCTAATAGAAACTTACAAGGTAATGCATGGCTTAGAAAGGGGGGACGCTGGGAGGTTGCTTCCCTCGGCAGGGAGACTAGGACCTGTGGGCATAGACTTAAAAGTAGAGGGGGTCAATTTAGAAAAGAAATGAGGAAACATTTCTTCATCCAGAGAGTGGTGGGCCTGTGGAATTCATTGCCATGGACCGCAGTGGAAGCCAGGACATTGGATGTCTTCAAGGCAGAGATTCATAAATTCTTGATCTCGCAAGGGATCAAGGGCTACGGGGAGAGTGTGGGTAAGTGGAATTGAAACGCTCATCAGCCATGATTAAATGGCAGAGTGGACTCGATGGGTCGAATGGCCTTGCTTCCACTCCTATGTCTTATGGTCTTATAATAGGAGAGAATGAACCTAATCGTAAAGTATTTAACCCCTGAACATATATTTTTTTGAAAAAAACTGTTCATGCAACATCAGTGTCACTGACTAGTAAGTATTTATTGCCCAGGGACAGTTAAGAGTTAACTACATTGTTGTGGGGCTGGAGTCACATGTCAGCCAGACCAGGTAAGAATAGCAGATTTCCTTCCCTAAATGACATTAGTGAATTAGATGAGTTTTTACGACAATTGACAAAGGTTACACGGCTACCTTTCAGTGAGCTTTTTATTACAGATTTTTACTGAATTCAAACTTGGCTATTTTTCAACCTGCACCTCTAAGGCAGCTATGGTGGAATTTGAATGCATTTTCCTGTAAGGTTAGCCTGGGGCTCTGGATTATTAACCCAGTGATATTACCACAATGTCACCACCAATAGCAACATCACTCAATTCATTCTGAGTTGCTGTGGCAGCACAAACTTGTTGGAAAACTGTTATAGTTTTGGAATCTCTTTATGAATTGGCTGCACAATGCTCCAGTTTTCCCAAAATTAGCTCAATGCTGTTCTCAAGCCTCCTCACAAAGATTGTGACTGTTTGTTTACATTGGTGCCCCACATTGCCAAACCTGAGTGCTTACAAACATGAGTTTACTCCTTAATTGGCACAAATCAAATAATCCAGTTTGTTTTTTTTACAAGATAAGCTGAATTTGTACAAACCATGCTTTTATAAAGAATCCATTCTTTCTCTGCAACTACAGGGAAAATATAATGTCCACTACAATGGTTTTGAACAGCATTTAGTCAACTGCAGCTGGGCAACACAAATCATGCTAAATTTCTGCAAGTGCTGCTGGAAATTTGATGCAAAAGTCTTTATAAAGGATTTCTAAATCCAAATGATGGAGTCTAATATATGGTCTAATACAGAGGTGGGGAACCTTTTCATGTTGGAAGGCCGCATTATGTTAGTTGTAATCTAATAAGGCCGTATCCAAGAAACTCCAATTATATATTCTTCAAAATTCACACTTTTGTAAAAATCTAACTAGAGTCACTTTATAACTAAATCATGAGCATAGCAAGTGTCGAAATAGCCTTTGTGACTTACTAATTTTTTAATTGTGGCAGTCAGTCTGTGAGGATTATTTTGTTGAATTTTCTTTTATACTCTGGTATTTTAAATACATTCATTTTAAGATTAAAATAAAGATAACAAAGGATGAAAAATAACATTAATAAAAAATAAAAGATTTGTTCTGCAAAATTTAGATTCATTCAAAAGGCCACACAAAATGGCCTAGAAGGCCGCATGCAGCCTGAAGGCCGCAGGTTCCCCATCCCTGGTCTAATGCAATATCTACAGGATGGCAATTGTTAAATTATAGAATCATAAAACATAGGAGAAGGGCACTTGATGAAGGGCTTTTGCCCAAAACATCAATTTTCCTGCCACTTGGATACTGCCTGACCTGCTGTGCTTTTCTAGCACCACACTCTTGACTCTTAACTTTGCCCAGCCCCTTGAAAAAACTTTGCAACTCATTCTACTCCCTTTGTTTTTTTCCCATAGACTGTTCTCTATACCCAATCATTTTGAAGATTCTTATTCAATCTACTGCAAAACTCTTGTGGCAATATATTTCAGTCTTTAACTCATTGGGTAATGACACCCCAACTCTCCTTGGTTTCTCTTACTAGTTGCCATATACTTGTTTCCTTTGGTCACCATCTGATCTTTCAAATGGAAATTATTTCTCATTTTTAAATTTATCAACCCTATTGAAAACTTGGAAGTGCTATTGTATCTCCTCTTATCTTCTTCTACTTTCAGGATAGCAACATCAGTTTCTCTAGTCTCTCCACGTCTGGTTTATTCTGTTGAATTTCTTCTACGTTGGCTTTGCCAATCTTGCGAGAGTGTGCTGCCCAGAATTAGGTGCAGTTCTCCAGCTGAAGCCTAACCAGTTATTTATTAAGGTTCAGCACAACAATATTGGAAGACTAAAATACAGACTGGAGTCAGATTGCACTGACACCATTAAATAAGTTGCTATCTCAACTCAGCAATGGAGCAACACTCAGAATAATTAGCTTACTGAAATATGATTTTCAAATTGCTTTTCCAGATAAGTGCAGCTCCAACAATACTCAGGAAGCTTGATAACATCCAAAACACACAGCAGCTTACTTGATTGGCGTCACATCCACAAGCATCGACCCCTTCCAACACTGAAGCTTAGTAGCAATAGTGTGTACTATCCATAAGATGCACAGCAGAAATTCGCCAAAGTTCTTCAGAATCACCTCCCAAACTCACAACCACTTCCATCCACAAGGTTAAGGGGAGCAAGTACATGGTAACACCACCATCTTCAAGTTCCCCTCCAAAACACTCACCATGCTAACTTGGAAATATATCGCCATTTCTTCACTGTCACTGGGTCAATATCCTGGATTCCCTTCCTCATAGCTTTGTGGGTCAACCCACTACAGGTGGACTGCAGTGGTTCAATGAGGCAGCTTACCTTCTTAAGGGCAATGAGGGATGGGCCAAATCAGCGACACCCACATGCCACAAATGAATATTAAAAAAATGATTTTCAAATAACAAGTGGTACTGAGTTTCAATAATTTTATGAAAAGTATTTATTATCCAAACAAACCTTAATTCTATTGACAAGAGGTGCAAACAAGAAGACGAACAATTCGACAGTGGCCATCGAGTTTGTGAATAGCTTGGGTCTTGCATGCTCCTCCTCCTCTGTGACACTTCCTTGTCCAGGCTGGCCTGGAGACCCACGATTCTCCACTTGGTGAACAAAAGCACTGCTGCTTCCAGACCAGCTGGACCCTCCTCCTCGTGAAGTCCCAAAGGCAGTTGCAGTCTCATTGCTGCATTCAAAAGGAGCATCCAGGAGCATCCAATGCAGTGTGTGGAGAAGTTTTGTCTCTGCAACACCAAGTTTATCTTGATGGCCTGGGGTATGACACAAAACAATTTGTGTTAGCAACTCGAAATTTTAGAGCAAAGATTCCCTGATGATCTGGGAGGACATGAAGGATCAATAAATAGAATATCATTGTACTAGTGGACGGCACGGTGGCACAGCAGTTAGCACTGCTGCCTCACAGTGCCTGAGACCCGGGTTCAATTCCCGACTCAGGCTACAGACTGTGTGGAGTTTGCACGTTCTCCCCGTGTCTGCGTGGGTTTCCTCCGGGTGCTCCGGTTTCCTCCCACAGTCCAAAGATGTGCGGGTCAGGTGAATTGACCATGCTAAATTGCCCCTAGTGTTAGGTAAAGGGTAAGTGTAGGGGTATGGGTGGGTTTCACTTTGGTGAGTCGGTGTGGACTTGTTGGGCCAAAGGGCCTGTTTCCACACTGTAAGTAATCTAATCTAGTCTACAGTAATTGCAGGGTTCACTCTCTTAAAGCAGATTTACATAATACACATTTCCTGCAACTAAGTTGAACACAGGCGGGAAGGAACTAAAAAGAAATTACTAAATTAAATTATTATTTCCTTGTGGTTTGTTATTGACAATCTTGCCTTAGTTTAGCCACATGCAATGCACCCACCAATCTCTCCTAACAAGTGGTGTGTATCTTTAATTACACAATGTCTGGATAGGGA
Organism: Hemiscyllium ocellatum; assembly: GCF_020745735.1. Classification (NCBI taxonomy): domain Eukaryota; kingdom Metazoa; phylum Chordata; class Chondrichthyes; order Orectolobiformes; family Hemiscylliidae; genus Hemiscyllium; species Hemiscyllium ocellatum. The sequence continues at coordinate 90,516,070 of NC_083407.1, read as the reverse complement.
AACACAGAAGTCAAAGAGGAAACCATTAATAAACATTACTCTGGGTTATTAGAACATTCCAACACCCATAGATCCCACCCCCTCCCCTCCCAGTATGGTTTTCGGTAAGTAAACTGAATATACAATCCATGTCATCATTAAACTCTTATGGTGTGGACCCAATGGGCCAAATGACTTGTTTCAAACCCTCCAAAGAGCATCCCACCCCATCCCTGTAACCTTTCATTTTCATGGCGAATGCACCTAACCTGCACATTTTTGGACATGTGGGAGGAAACCGGAGCACCCGGAGAAAACCCACATAAACACAGGGAGAATGTGCAAACTCCACGCAGACTGGCGTTCAAGGGTGGAATTGAACCCGGGGCCCTGGGGCTGTGAGGCTGCATTCCTAACCACTGAGCCACTGTGCTGCCCCTTGGGTTGTGAATCAATTAATATTCTACAGAATATAATGGTACATTGCAAAATCTCAAAACAAGAAAGTTCCTTCTGCCTCAGTTATCCTTTTTTTAAATATTCACAGGATGGGGGGGCATTGCTGGCTCAGCCAGAATTTATTGCCCATCCCTAATTGCCCAAAGGGCAGTTAAGAGTCAAACATGGTGGCTCAATGGTTAGCATTGCTGCCTCACAGCACCAGGGTCACAGGTTCGATTCCAGGCTTGGGTGACCGTCTGCGTGGAGTTTGCACATTCTCCCTGTGTCTGCGTGGGTTTCCTCCCACAATCCAAAGATGTGCATGCCAGGTGAATTGGCCATTCCAAATTGCCTGTAGTGTTAGGTGCATTAGTCACAGGGAAATGAGCCTGGGTGGATTACTCTTTGGAGGGTCGGTGTGGACTTGTTGGGCCGAAGGACATGTTTCCACACTGTAGGGAATCTAATCTAATCAAACACATTGCTCTGGGCCTGGACTCACACGTAGGCCACAACAGGTAAGGATGGCAATTTCCGCCCCTAAAGGACATTGGTGAACCTATGTTTCTCAACATGTCCTGAACTAGCACTACATTGGTTGAGGCTGTGTCAGCGCAGATCAAATAGAACTGCGAGTAAAGCACAAGCCAACGGTGGGCTGGTTCATTGAATTTTCCAGGATTGTTTTGACCCCTAAAAACACGCCTAAAAAAAAAAGAATTTATTTGAAAAACAAAGCCATGCCAACACTCAGTAAGTCAGAAAACATTGTGAAAATTTAATATTTTCAGTTTGAGCCCATGTTTAGAACTGGAAGATATTACAAAGGAAATAAAGATTAAATTACTTATAGTGTGGAAACAAGCCCTTCGACCCAACAAGTCCACACCGACCCGCCAAAGCGCGACCCACCCATGCTCATTCCCCTGCAGCTAACACTACGGGCAATTTAGCATGGCCAATTCACCTAACCTGCACATTTTTGGACTGTGGGAGGAAACCCACGCAGACACAGGGAGAATGTGCAAACTCCACACCGACAGTTGCCTGAGGTGGGAATTGAACCCAGGTCTCTGGTGCTGTGAAGCAGCAGTGCTAACCATTGTGCCATAGAACATGTGGGAAGGAATGAAAAAAACCACAATTCACTCTTTATATGATCCAATATTTTCCATTTGTTGCAAGTTAAGTGTGTACAGTACATCACTTCCTGTTCATAATAAAGGATATTATTTTAGTAAAATAGATCAGATGCCATTTTTCTGTCACTTATATAAGATGTTTCAATATTGATAAGAACAATTAAATCATGTTTCCTTTTCTGACAAACTCTAAGAACTGACTTTCAACCTGTACCATACAGAAACTGTGAACAGAAATCAAATTTATCCGATGATAAACATTAAAGAAAGCAATTAAAAACTAAATATATGGCGCACCAAGACAATGGGCTTCATGAAGTACTTCAGGGGTTATTGAAGCACTGTGTTAGCTCCACTAACCTGAAATTTGTATAAAGGATGCCGACAAACTTTTGAGCTGCAAGTGTAAGCTTGCAAATAATGACACCACAACTCCTGAGCACTCCATTTGCTGTTCTTAGTCACAACATGTATTTTCTTTCTGTCTGCTTCAGAAATAAGGTCCAATTCTGCCAGGTTTCAATTATTGGATACATTACTGGAAGCACTCCTGTAGCATCTCAGGGCCTTAAATAAGTTCTTTACACTGTCCCTGCTATGGATTTGCTCCCATGTCACTATTTGATCTGATATTTGCATTTAAGGTTTTGAGTGACCAACAGATATATAGTGTGTGTAAAATCAATACAGATTCTTTGTGCCTAATTAATGTCACATTTTAGGAAAGTGCTCAGCTATTTAAGTTTATTGAAGACATTCTAACTTTTGTATATAAAATTCTTTTCCATCTTAATTTAAGCATTTGCCTTAATTTATTAGTGCAGCTCCATTTTTAGTTTTCAATAGCACTCCCAACATTTGAATATATAACACTTTTTGACATTTTACTACTGTCTTGTGAAAAGTATCGTCTTTCAGATCAATCATTAAACTCAAGCTGTGTGTGCCTTATCATTTAGGTAGAACATATCCCATGGCGCTATTTGAAGAGCAGATAAATTCTCCCTGTGCACCAGTCAATTTTATCTCCTCAAAGATAATCATCCATAAAACAGACCATTTACTTAATACTTGCTTCTGGAAGCTGGGTACAAGCAAGTTGTCTCCAACAAATCCCTACAGCACAGCACATTAAAAATAATCAATTAGCTTCAAAACACTTTGGAATGTGAGAAAGTGAATGATTGATTCTGTACAAATTGGCTCAGTGGTGAGCAGTGTTACCTCACAGCACCTGGGACCTGGGTTCGATCCCACCCTTGTGCGACTGTCTGTGTGGAGTTTGCACATTCCCCTCGTGTCTGCGAGGGTTTCTTCCAGCTGCTACGGTTTCCTTCCACAATCCAAAGATGTGCAGACTAGGTAGATTGGCCATGGGAAATACAGGATAGGTGGGTGGGTCTAGGGTGGGATGCTCTTCGGAGACTCCATGTGGACTCGATGGGCCAAATGGCCTGCTGAGGGATTCTATGATATTCAATAACTTGGAGCAGGTGAACAAGATGAGCCCAGATAGTTTGGTTCAGATTTGTCCTCCCTCCCTTCCATAAAGCCCTTATTCTGTCCAAGTTCAATGCTGAATCCATTGTTACTGCAATGTTTATGAACAGAGTCAAGCTATATTCTGAAAGTGGGCTGTGCCAACAAAAACAGAACGTGATTATTATATTATTTTTGTGGAGAAACATTTAGTGAGCACTAGGAAATATAGAAAGTAACAGAGACGCATGAATCACAGTAATAGAATACTGTATTTTTGGAAATGCAGTGATTGAGGACTAAAAAAAAGAGAAAAACACCTATTTCCATACTTAAGTCTGGCCTTAGGCACATCCTGTGCCTTACCTTAGAATGATATCAGCCTCTGAGTGCTGTGATCTCAATGCAGCACACCAAGAATAGAGGCAGCCAGTAGATGAAATAAATTGATGCACTCTTTTTGAAAAAAAGGCACAGCATATTTATCAAAAGAATAAAACCTCTGTAATTGGATAGAAGATGTAACTACAATGAGGGAAATTGAGCAATTAATAGCAATGTTTACTCATGGATTTGGAGCTCTCTTTAACCAGTGATGCCAGCAATGAAACTGAAGAGTGGACCTTTTTTTTTATTCACGCATGGAACGCAGGCATCACTTAATCCCTTAGAGCATTTATTGCCCAGCCCCATTTGTCAGAAGGCAATTGAGCATGGGTCTGGAGTCATATGTAGGCCAGACCAAGTAAGGATGGCAGTTTCCTTGTTAACCAACAATGTTTCCATGGTCATCATTAGACTTCCAATTCCGTTTTTTAAATATTAAATTCAAGTTCCACCATGTATCATAGTAGGATTCAAACCCAGACCTCCAAATTTTCTGAATTTTTAGTCTAGAGATAATACCACCTGGCCATCACCTCCTGCTATATAACCAACATAATTTATTCCAACACACTTGTAAAATTGCCACATATGCTCCCCTTTTGCTGAGTTGAGTGTTTGTATTTATAGCGTCATAGAGATGTACAGCACAGAAACAGCTCTTCGGTCCAACTTGTCCTTGCCAACCAGATATCCCAACCTAATCTAGTCCCATATGCCAGCACTTGGCCCATATCTCTCTAAACCCTTCCTATTCATATACCCATCCAGATGCCTTTTAAATAATGCAATTGTACCAGCCTCCACCATTTCCTCTGTCAGCTCATTCCATACATGCACCACCTTCTGCGTGAAAGACTTGCCCCTTAGGTTCCTTTAATATCTTTCCCCTCTCACACTAAACCTATGCCCTCTAGTGCTGGACTCTCTCACTCCAGGGAAAAGACCTTGTCTATTTAGTCTATCCATGCCCCTCATGATTTTATAAACTTCTATGAGGTCACCCCTCAGTCTTCAATGCTCCAGGAAAAACAGCCTTAGCCTATTCAACCTCTCCCTATACCTCAAATCCTCCAACTCTAGCAAAATCCTTGTAAATCTTTTCTGAACCCTTTCAAGTTTTACAACATCCTTCTGATAGGAAGGAGACAAGAATTGCACGCAATATTCCAAAAGTGGCCCAACCAACATCCTGTACAGCAGCAACATGACCTCCCAACTCCTATACCCAGTTCTCTGACCAATGAAGGAATGCATACCAAACACTTTCTTCACTATCCTACCCACCTGTGACTCTACTTTCAAGAAACTATGAAGCCGCACTCCAAGGTCTCTTTGTTCAACAACACTTCCTTGGACATTACCATTAAGTGTATAACTCCTGCTAACATTTGCTTTCCCAAAATGCAGCACCTCCTATTTATATAAATTAAACTCCATCTGCCACTCCTCAGCCCATTAGCCAATCTAATTCTCAGGATGATAACACGAATGAACATGCCATTGTGAAGGTAAGGCTTGAGAATGCTTACATTTCCACTGGACAGACAGTCAAAGAGTTATACAGCATAGAGACAGACCCTTCAAGCCAACCAATCCACATCCAAATGTTCCCAAATTAAATGTGTCACACATGCCTGTATTTGACCCATATACCTTCAAATTTTTCTTATTCATGAACTTACCCAAATGTCTATTAAACATTGTAACTGTACCGGCATCCACCACTTTCTCTGGTAGTTCATTCCACACATGAACCACTCTGTATAAAAAAGTTGTCCCTCGTATTTTTTTATATCAAAATTATGTCCCCTAGTTTTGAACTTCCCACCCCCACCCCAGGGAAAAGACAATAGACAATAAGTGCAGGAGTAGGCCATTTTGCCCTTCGAGCCTGCACCACCATTCATTATGATCATGGCTGATCATCCTCAATCAGTATCCTGTTCCTGCCTTATCTCCATAACCCTTGATTCCACTATCCTTGACAGCTCTATCCAACTCTTTCTTAAACGAATCCAGAGACTGGGCCTCCACTGCCTTCTGGGGCAGAGCATTCCACACACCCACCACTCTCTGGGTGAAGAAGTCTCTCCTCATCTCTGTCCTAAATGGCCTACCTCTTATTTTTAAGCTGTGTCCTCTGGTTCGGGACTCATCTATCAGCGGAAACATGTTCCTGCCTCCAGAGTGTCCGATCCTTTAATAATCTTATACGTCTCAATCAGATCCCCTCTCAGTCTTCTAAACTCAAGGATATACAAGCCCAGTTGCTCCAATCTTTCAACATAAGATAGTCCTGCCATTCCAGCAATTGACCTTGTGAACTTACGCTGCATTCCTTCAATAGCCAGAATGTCTTTCCTCAAATTTGGAGACCAGAACTGCACACAATATTCCAGGTGTGGTCTCACCAGAGCCCTGTACAGCTGCAGAAGAACCTCTTTGCTTCTATACTCAATTCCTCTTGTTATGAAGGCCAGCATGCTATTAGCTTTCTTCACTACCTGCTGTACCTGCATGCTTGCCTTCATTGACTGGTGTACAAGAACACCCAGATCTCTCTGTACTGCCCCTTTACCTAACTTGACTCCACTTAGGTAGTAATCTGCCTTCCTGTTCTTGCCACCAAAGTGGATAACCATACATTTATCCACATTAAACTGCATCTGCCATGCATCTGTCCACTCACCTAACCTGTCCAGGTCACCCTGTAATCTCCTAACATCTTCCTCACATTTCACCCTGCCACCCAGCTTTGTATCATCAGCAAATTTGCTAATGTTATTGCTGATACCATCTTCTATATCATTAATATATATTGTAAAAAGCTGCGGTCCCAGCACTGATCCCTGCGGTACCCCACTGGTCACCGCCTGCCATTCCGAAAGGGAATTATTTATCACTACTCTTTGTTTCCTGTCAGCCAACCAATTTTTAATCCAAGTCAGTACTTTGCCCCCAATACCATGTGCCCTAATTTTGCTCACTAACCTTCTATGTGGGACTTATCAAAGGCTTTCTGAAAGTCCAGGTACACTACATCCACTGGATCTCCCTTGGCCATCTTCAGAGTTACATCCTCAAAAAATTCCAGAAGATTAGTCAAGCATGATTTCCCCTTCATAAATCCATGCTGACTCTGACCTATCCTGTTACTGCTATTCAGATGTGTCGTAATTTTATCCTTTATAATTGACTCCAGCATCTTTCCCACCACTGAGGTCAGACTAACTGGTCTATAATTTCCTGCTTTCTCTCTCACTGCTTTCTTAAAAAGTGGTCCAACATTAGCCACCCTCCAATCCGCAGGAACTGATCCCGAATCTATCGAACTCTGGAAAATAATCACCAACGCATTCACGATTTCTAGAGCCACCTCCTTCGTTACCCTGGGATGTAGACCATCAGGCTCCGGGAACTTATCAGCCTTCAGACCTAACAGTGTCTCCAACACCAATTCCTGGCAAATATAAATTCCTTTCAGTTCAGGTCCTTCAGCCACTGTTGCCTCTGGGAGATTGCTTGTGTCTTCCCCAGTGAACACAAATCTGAAGTACCAATTCAATTCTTCTGCCATTTCTTTGTTCCCCATAATATATTCCCCTGTTTCTGTCTTCAAGGGCCCAATTTTAGTCTTAACCATTTTTTTCCCTTTCACATACCTAAAAAAGCTTTTACTATCCTCCTTTATATTTTTGGCCAGTTTACCTTTGTATCTCATTGTTTCTCTGTATATTTCCTTCTTAGTAATTCTCTGTTGCTCTTTAAAAGCTTCCAGTCCTCCGTTTTCCCACTTATCCTTGCTATGTTATACTTTTTCTCTTTTGACTTTATATGTTTCTTAACTTCCCTTGTCAGCCACGGCCACCCATGCCTCCTCATAGGATCATTCTTCCTTTTTGAAATGAACTGATCCTGCATCTTCTGCATTATACCAGAAATATCTGCCATTGTTCCTCCACTGTCATCCCTGCTAAGGTATTGCATCATAGAACTTTGGCCAGCTCCTCCCTCATAGCTCCATAGTTCCCTTTATTCAACTGAAATATTGTCACTACTGATTGTACCCTCTCCCTTTCAAATTGCAGATTGAAGCTGATTGTATTATGGTCACTACTTCCCAATGGCTCCTTCACTTTGAGGTCCCTGACCAATTCTGGTTCGTTGCACAATACCAGATCCAGAATTGCCTTCTCCCTGGTCGGCTCCAGCACCAGCTGTTCTAAGAATCCATCTCGGAGGCACTTCACAAAGTCTCTTTCTTGAGGTCCAATACCATCCTGATTCTCCCAATCTACCTGCATGTTGAAATCCCCATAACAACTGTAGTAACATCTTTGCGACAGGCCAATTTCAGCTCCTTATTCAACTCACACCCGACATTCATACTACTGTTTGGGGGCCTGTAGATAACTCCCAAGAGGGTCTTTCTACCCTTAGAATTTCTCAGCTCTATCCATACTGACACTACATCCCCTGATTCTAGGTCCCCCGCACAAGGGACTGAATATCATCCTTTACTAATTTGGCCACCCCACCCCCTCTGCCCGTCAGTTGGTCCTTACGATAGCACGTATAGCCTTGAATATTCATTTCCCATGCCCTGTCCACTTGAAGCCATGTCTCAGTTATCCCCACAATATCGTAGTTGCCAATTTCCAAAAGAGCCTCAAGCTCATCCATCTTATTTCGAATATTTCGTGCATTCATATATAGTATTTTTAATTTGTTACTGCCCTCACCCTTCCTCTCAACCCCTACTTCACTCAACCTTATGGCATGATCCCTTTTTGAGTTTTCTGCTTCATTGATACCGTCGTCTTTCTTGACTTCCCTTGTTCTAACTTTCCCTTCAATTTCCTTCTTTAACTTCCAGTTTGTCCCCTCCTACCCACCCCTCTATTTAGTTTAAATGCAGCTGTGTTGCAGTAGCAAACCTGCCTGCCAGAATGCTGGTCCCCAACCTACTACAGTGCAAACCATCTCTTTTGTATAATTTATGCTTACCACAAAACATACCCCAGTGATCCAAGAATTTCAATCCTTGCTTCCTGCACCAGTTCCCCAGCCACATGTTCAAGTCCATTATCTCCCTGTTTCTGGCCTCACCAGCCCGAGGAACTGGAAGCAAACTGGAGATAACCACTCTGGACGTCCTGCTTTTCAGCCTTCTTCCTAGTTCTCCGAAGTCCTGCTGTAGTATGTTCCTCCTCTTCTTCCCGAAATTATTTGTGCCGACATGTACCATCACCTCTGGCTCTTCACCTTCGCCCTTGAGGATTTCCTGCACTCTGTCTGCGATATCCTTAATCCTGGCACCAGAAAGGCAACATACCATCCTTAAATCCCGCCTGTTGCCACAGAAACTTCATTCAGTTCCTCTCACTATGGAGTCCCCTATCACCACGGCTCTGTGTGATGTCTGACTCCTCGGCTCTGCCTCCACGCCAACGTTTGATTGACAGACCTGACCGCCTTGCGGACTGGCAGTGTCATTCGTCTCTACTGTTTCCAAAAGATTCAACTTGTTCCTGACAGGTACTTCCCCCATGGTCTCTTGCACCTGTTTCCTCTCTGCCTTCCTCATCGTCTTCTCTCTTCTGCTCTCTTCTGGTATGGTCAGTGTAATAATCTCACTGAAGGTCCTGTCCAGAAAGATCTCGTTCTCTTAGATGAGCCTAAGGTCCTCGAGTTCTTTCTTCAGTGCTGCGATATGCTCTGTCAGTAGCTGAACCCTTGTCATTCACCTTAACTGTCCCTCATGATTTTATGAATTTCAGTAATGTCACTCCTCAACCTCCAACAGTCTTGCCAATCTATTTTTATATCTCAAACCCTCCAATCCCAGTAATATCCTGATAAATCCTTTCTGAACTCTCTCCAAATTAATAACATCCTTCCTCTAACAGGATGACTAGAACTGCACACAGTACTCCAGAAGAGGTCTTGTCAACATCCAGTACGACTGTAACATGACATCCAACTCCGATACTCAAAAGTCTGAAATGAAGGCAAGCATGCTAAATGCCTTCTTAACAACCCTGTCTACCTGAGAAGCCAATTTCAAAGAATTATGTACTTGAATCCCTAGGTTTCTCTGTCCTACAAGCCATGGCCCAACCATTAATTGTGTAACCCTGTTCTTGTTTGTTTTACCAGAACGTAATACCTCACATTTATCCAAATTAAACTCCATCTGCCAATCCTCAGCCCATTGTCCCAGTTGATCTAAATCTCTTTGTAATCTTAGATAATCTTCTTCACTGTCCACTATACCACCAAGTTTGGTGGTCAAGAGGACATTTGATAGGGGTTTTTGGCATTATGGATGATCTTTATAGAATAATAGTGTAAGGAATGTCTTCAGATTATGTGGCTGTGCCAATAAGATTTCAAGTTCAAATCTTACAAAAAGATGTTGGGGAAAATGCATTTCTGCAATGACTTATTGGAGTATGCAATACTTTTTTATATTCCTTCATGTATTATGGGCAGCTGATATGGCCAGAATTTGTTGTCCATCCCTAATTGCCCTTGAACTGAATGGCTTACTTGGGCCATCAGAGGGCAGCCAAAAGTCGACCATTTTGCTGTGGTCTACAGTCACATATAAATCGAATCAGATAAGGATTGAGATTTTCTTCCCTAAAGGACATTAATGAGCTCGATGAGGTTTACTGATCTTTGATTGTTGTTGTCGTCATGGCCACCATTACTGAGACTAGCTTTTAATTCCAGATTTATTTGTTGAAATTACATTTCACTATCTGTCTGAGAGCGGAGATATTCATAAAGATGCTACTTTATTGAAAGAGATGCACAGAATTGAAAGCATTGCTTGACTGATAGCTTTACAAGGTTTTGTTTTCTGCAGTCTGGTTTGTAACTGGCTCAATGTTCAAGTACATAAACTAAAAAGATGTCAAGTGTTCATATTTAGATATTGATACTTCAAAACTTGGTCAATTGGCATTTTCATATAGTGATGATGCATCAGTTTTTTAAATAAGACTATTACAAATAATTAATTTTTTAAACACAGTTTCACACATATTATTGTTACTAAAGGAATCAGTTCTATGTAGAGTGCTTACTGGGTGAATGAACATGGAAATGGAATGAGTTAGTATCAAGGATATGAAGGTTCATTGGAATGTATAGGTAGCATGAATAGGCATGCAAAATGAGAGGACAAATTGTGGATGGGATGGTAGAGTTAAGACCATAAGACATAGGAGTGGAAGTAAGGCCATTCGGCCATCGAGTCCACTCCACCATTCAATCATGGCTGATGGGCATTTCAACTCCACTTACCAGCGTTCTCCCCATAGCCCATAATTCCTCGAGACAACAAGAATCTATCAATCTCTGCCTTGAAGACATTTAGCGTCCCAGCCTCCACTGCACTCCGTGGCAATGAATTCCACAGGCCCACCACCCTCTGGCTAAAGAAATGTCTCCGCATTTCTGTTCTGAATTGACCCCCTCTAATTCTAAGGCTGTGTCCACAGGTCCTAGTCACCTCGCCTAATGGAAACAATTTCCTAGCGTCCACCCTTTCCAAGCCATGTATTATCTTATACGTCTCTATTAAGTCTCCCCTTAATCTTCTAAATTCCAATGAATACAATCCCAGGATCCTCAGCCGTTCCTCATATGTTAGACCTGCCATTCCAGGGATCATCCGTGTGAATCTCCGCTGGACACGTTCCAGTGCCAGTATGTCCTTCCTGAGGTGTGGGGACCAAAACTGGACACAGTACTCCAAATGGGGCCTAACCAGAGCTTTATAAAGTTTCAGTAGCACATCTCTGCTTTTATATTCCAACCCTCTTGAGATAAAAGACAACATTGCATTCGCTTTCTTAATCACGGACTCAACCTGCATGTTTACCTTTAGAGAATCCTCGACTAGCACTCCCAGATCCCTTTGTACTTTGGCTTTACTAATTTTCTCACCATTTAGAAAGTAGTCTATGCTTTTATTCTTTTTGCCAAAGTGCAAGACCTCGCACTTGCTCACGTTAAATTCCATCAGCCATTTCCTGGACCACTCTCCCAACCTGTCTAGATCCTTCTGTAGCCTCCCCACTTCCTCAGTACTACCTGCCTGTCCACCTAACTTCGTATCATCGGCAAACTTCGCTAGAATGCCCCCAGTCCCTTCATCCAGATCATTAATATATAATGTGAACAGCTGTGGCCCCAACACTGAACCCTGCGGGACACCGCTCGTCACTGGCTGCCATTCTGAAAAAGAAACTTTTATCCCAACTCTCTGCCTCCTGTTAGACAGCCAATCCTCAATCCATCCCAGCAGCTCACCTCGAACACCATGGGCCCTCACCTTGCTCAGCAGCCTCCCGTGTGGCACCTTATCAAAGGCCTTTTGAAAGTCTAGATAGACCACATCCATTAGGTTTCCCTGATCTAACCTACTTATCACCTCTTCAAAGAATTCCAACAGGTTTGCCAGACATGACCTCCCCTTACTAAATCCATGATGACTTATTCTAATCAGACTCTGCTGTTCCAAGAATTTAGAAACCTCATCCTTAATGATGGATTCTAGAATTTTACCAACAACCGAGGTTAAGCTAATTGGCCTATAATTTTCCATCTTTTGTCTTGATCCTTTCTTGAACAAGGGGGTTACAACAGCCATCTTCCAATCATCCGGGACCTTTCCTGACTCCAGTGACTCTTGAAAGATCTCAACCAATGCCTCCGCTCACTTTGGTTGATAACAAAGATACGGTCATTGCGCATTGGATGGGTTGGCACCAATGGGCCTTAAGGAGTGGGTGGAGGGGAGGTGCTTTAGAGGGTTCAGGTCTAGTCAATCACATATTTAACAAAACAACAGGAAACTGTGGCAGACCTTACCAAAAGCTGCTGTACCATTTGACCAATGACCAATTCTGATCATTGTCCAGAGAAGTCAGGCTTGACGTCATCCTACACCTATTCCTTCAAAGTGAAAAGGTATACTATTTAGCACACTTCGATCTGATCAGGATGTGCCAATACAGGAATTACCCTGACTTGAGTAATCTGCTTCAGGAATGAATAACAAATGTTGTATTTGGAGGGGGGAGGGCATATTCCTTCTACAAGGGGCAGGGTAGGAAATGTAAATCAGAACCACAAGGGGAATAGTCATGACTTCATGAGGTCCCTACATCCACCCTTTCAAAGGTCTGGAGATGAGTTGAAGGCCAGTTAGTGGTCATAGAGTAGGAATAGGGGCTGGACTGTACAAGATTTAAACAGATCATGGTGTTATTTTTCTGACTGCCATTTCAATGCATTACCCTCAGTTTATAAGGTTGAAGAATGTCTTCGAGGAGACAAGGATTTAGAACTCAGGGCAGGCAGTCCTCATTTTTGAACACAGACTTCAAAGTCATGTTCAATACCAAAAGTGAAAGGAAGGAGTTTCTCATTCCAAATGTTGATACGATGAGGTGACCTCCCTATCTAACCAAGTCTGGATGGACATAGCTATCACAGTCAGCAGAAAGGGTGTGTTGTGCAGAAATTGGATCTGAAAAGGCTCAATGACAAGATTCACTCCAGCAAAGGGAATGTAGCTCCTAACCCTTCAGACATGTCTCTGGGATTTCAATTTTCAGTGGACACATTGAGGAGCTAGAGGATGCATTTTGCTCCTGAACGATGGAGGACTGAATGCGCATGCTATGTTCTAACCTGGGACTAAAGCTTAGATCCACTGTACTGCTGAAGTTCTGTCTGCACTGAAACACACAGCTTCTCACCAATTGTAGCAGCTTGCATTGGTGAAATAGAACAGTACTGTCTATCTCACTTTCCTTTATTCTTGGAGTGGCCCATTTATTAGAGTTGATGATAAAAAAAATTAGTTCAAAGGCTTCTGGGTTCACTTTCAAGAAGACCTGACCAAAGATGAAAATGTAGTGTCTGCTAAAATGTGATATAGTATTGAGGAGTAGATGGTATTTTGTTTTGCCGTGTGTTTTGAGTCCTTTTTGTTTTCATATTCAAATAGCTCGGCTTGTTTCATTTTATGTTTACTTCTTTTGAGTAATAAACTTTGTTTTATTGTTAAAACCAAAGCTTCAGTCTTGAATGCTCACAATTTAGTGAAGGACCATCACGTTAATAAGAAAATGTTAAAATCATATTTCATCCTGGGATCTGACTTGTACAGTTGTAACATTGGCTAGGATCATATCAATGGCCAGAATAGTTTTGACCCTCTCGGACAGGTGAGTGTAAACTCTTCAGTAGCAATAGCACAGACTTCTGCAATGGCCTGCCTAGAGATTAACAGTATCCTTCACCACTAGCAGCTCCACCTTCAATGACAGAGCTCATGTAGAGGCTACAGTCTCTATATTTTTCCAAACCATGCCTTTCCTTTATTTTTCAAATGTTCCAGCCATTATCCTTCTTTGTAGACAGTGTTGCTTCTCATCACCTTCAGAACCAAAATCTGACAGTCACACTCCCATTGCTAGCTATTGCCTTCCCCATGCTCAGGTGAACTTCCTCGCTTGTATGTAGTAGCCTCAACTCCTGCTTCTATGGATCCCTGACAATAAGGGGATTGTGACTCCTTTGTGCTCCCTGAACCTTAATACAGGCTCCAAGTTGTGACACTTCTGAGGATGCTGCTCCTATAGTAAGGTTATGCAGTCCTTGGTTTTTTTCAGCATGGTCATAAAGGCAGAGGTTCCAAGAGGTCTAACTTTGAAGGGTTTTAGAGCCAATCTGATTACAGCTAACAGATACTGTGTCAGGCAAAAGGCTTTCAAATAAAAAAAACACTTGTACAATGAAGGGGAGTGGCCGGTTCTCCCAGCTCAATTTTTATCTGGTTTGGCTTGGACTTAGCAGTCTGGCTGTTCAGGGCTGCTACACCCAAAGAAGCATCTCCATGCTGATCCTCCCTCTCCCCGATAGCTGTCCTGTAAGACCCTGTGTTTGATATTACCTTTTTTGACAATGGGTGTTTATGGGAATTGTTGCAGGAATTTGGAACAGCATCATCAAGTTGGGTTAATCTATTGGGTTTTCAGATAGGTTAAGTTATTCAGTATTCTGTTCTCTTTTGTTTGTGTTTCATTCAGTAATCTTGCCAATAAATTCTGTTTTGCTTAAAACTAAATGATTGCTCCAGTTGCATCCCCCCTAGAATATCCACTTGTTTAAAACAACTAGCAAAGCTAGGGTCCGGGCTACTTTCTTGAAAAGCTTTGAAGAAGTCTGGCCTTGTCCATAACACACCATACACACTTCTGAGATCAGGGTTGCCATCATGAAGCTGATAGGAAAATTGAACTCCCTCTCCCCACCATTGTTTTCATGCCAATTCTGGAAGGACAATAAAATCCATCTTGTTGGACAGTTCATGACCAATGGGTAGCCTGCTGAGGAGTCAGCTGCATTCTGACAAAGTGTTAAATATTTTTAATAGTTTCAAATTGAAAGTGCTTCAAGTTGGATGTACAGTTTTGCAGCATAGGGCTATTTTAATTACAATGACTTTTCCTAAGGATCTTTTGTAAAATAAAAAGTTGACCATTTCATTGGCCAGAATTACTTAAGTGTTAAGATGTACTGGAGTACTGTTCCCAATTAAGCTATATATGTTTATACATATCCCAGTGCTATTATACATTCAACACTGAAGGAAACGCTGTTTGTGATCTCTAGTCTAATCCCACAAGATTTTAAATGCCCAGAGTTCTTTTAAATAGAAAAATATTCCTCAGCATATTTCACAGAAGAAAAGGAAGTAGCTATCCACTCCTACATGAGTGCTGAATGAAATGGGAAAAAAAAGGTATTCTGGTTTTATTGCTTCCATTCTTTATATTTCTTAGAATTTGTTCCATCTGCTCATTCCATTATGGCTCTGTTTCAAATACTGAAAAACAAACTAACTTTGCAGGGGCATGTGTTCACCAAATGACTGGCAGTTTTATGAGTTTATTAAAGGACTGCTTGTCTTTACTTTATCTTTAGAACAGGTCAACAATTTCAGGAGATGTACAATTTTAAAATGGCCTTTCCAAAAATGTGTATTTTTTTCCAATATGAAATAACTGATCTCAGAGATTGTTAGAAGCTTATTTCTTTAATGTCAATTTTAAAAGACATTGAGGTCCTTCATAATGGGTTTTGGATGGGTGGCTGTACAGGATACATGAGGGCATAAGATGAATGGTGGGGGTTGAGGTTTTGGGGACATAAAAATGATGCTGGGAGTTCAGCTGCTGGTCCTGAGGATAAAGGAAGGCCTCCTAAACAGCCTGGCTCCACAGTCACACCATTCCAATACTCACCACATACTCGTATCATGGCTCACAAAACTTAATCATTCTCTGTCCATGTTGATGAATCAAAACAATGATGGGAGTGAGATTTAGAAGCATGTTTTCCGTTTCAGCAACCAGAAAACACCACAACTCCAACTTCCCCATTCCCATATGGAAATCTGGCATTATAATCCCTGTTTCAAAATGTACGTTCAACATTTAAGAACAAGTTTGAAAACTAAAATGCTCATTACTTAGTGGTGACTGGATGTGGCGTAATGACAGATTTTGTAGTTTAGACATGGAAACATGATTTCTGTGTATCATTCCAACAAGTGTCAGGTCATAAAATTCCCACTGTTGAATAAGGAATTATATAAATGGGCTTATGTGGTGATAAATGTTTAATTTCTTAGCCTTGGGTATTCCTCATCTGATGACCTGAAAGCTCATTTACTCAACTAATTGCATCATTTTTCTCAAATTATTTAAAATTTTATACTACCTCCTCAAAAGAAGTCAATAGCAACAATGAAAGTAATTTGTCAGCAATTACATCTGATAGGTTATGAGCTTGGGGATAGTTAGTTTAGAACCACATTTTATTTGTTCCATCATCCTGACTATCAGTCACTAATCCCCAACAAAGCGAGTCAAAATTTTCAGAAAAAAACCATTATCCACCATACCTTCCTGTTTTGCTACAGAATTACCTGTGCTTTCACAAACTTGAGACGTTTTTATCATTTGTTAATAATTACCACTTTTGGACTTAGTGTCATGGAATCCCTACAGCTTTGAAACAGACCATTTGGCCCATCAAGTCCACACCAATCTTTCAAAGATCATCCCACCCAGACCCACCCCCGACCTAATCCCTTTAACCCAGAATTTCCCATGGATAATCCACCGAGCCTGCACCTCCCTGGACACTATGGGCAATTTAGCATGGCCAATTTACTCAGCCTGCACACCTTTGAATTGCGGGAGGAAACCAGAGCATCTGGAGGAAACCCACACGCGGACATGGGGAGAGCGTGCAAAGTCCATGCAGATTGTTGCCTGTGGCTGGAATCAAACCTGGGTTTCTGGCGCTGTGCCCACTGAGCCACCTTGCCACCATTGTCTTTGTGGATTTATTAACAGAAAGATTCAATGTTAACCAGTACCTTTTATTTCAGTCCTTGAGAAAATTATAGTTCTAGCTACTTTGCGATGCACACTTTTGCATAGAAAGTCAGATTTTTTTTTAACAAATATCCAAAGTGTAGCCTTATGTGGAATATACAAGCACGATCCTCCTTCCAAAAACAAAAGCAGACAGAGGAATGCATAAGGGCTCACCAAGTTTATTCCGGTTTGACAGTAATGTAGCTGTACAGTGGAGTACATGTGGCAAAGCAGCCTGTATCAGTTCCCAACGTGTTATGCTCTGGATGGCCTCAGAGAGAGCAGGCGAGAGACCATGCAACTTGCTCTCCACCAAAACACGCTCAAAGGACTAGAAACCAATAAAACATAATTAAAAATTAATACTGGCTTGCAGTCAATAAAATGAATAACTTGTGAATGTGCTGGTTTACAATTGCACTTCAATAAATCATGCATTCTAAAGATACATCCATCCAAGAATAGTGATTAAAACATCACCAAATGACCAAACAAATGCAAAACAAAGTAAAGAACTGCTGTATAACAGCTTGAACATGTTTATACCAATCTAGAATAATACTAAGGAATTAGTATTTTCGTGAAAATTAAGTATTGAAATGCTACTAACATAGACAATTAGATGAATAATGGTGGGTATCCATCATCTTGGGACATGTTGTGGATCATTGGCTAGTTGAGCTTTGTGAAGAAATATTCTATCACAGTTGTTCACTAATTATATGGATGCTTGTTGAAATGTTCTGGAATACCATAACAACACAGGCAATGAGTGTAAGAGTAGGCCATTACACCCCTTGCGTTTTTTCTCTGCCATTCAACCAGATTGTGGCTGATCACCTTATCTCAACATCATTTTCACTCTCTATTTATATAAAACCTTTAAATATTTAATATCTAGAAACCTATCAATCTCTGCCTTGAATTTACTCAATGATTGCACCTCCACAGATCTCTGTGGTAGAGGTTTTAAAAGATTCATCATCCTCAGAGTGAAAAAAAATCCTCTTAGCACTTCACTGAGACGGCGACTGCATCACCCTTACTAAATACTTCCCCAGTCTCTCATCATTTAAGAAAATCCAAATTTCTGTTTTTACCTACAAATATGGATAACTTCCCAATTTTCCACATCTGCTGTCTTCTGGCCTAATTACAACCTATTTCAATCGCCTGAAGCCTCTACATCTAATGATTCCAATTAGTTTTATGTCATCAGCAAGCTTGAAAATATTAAATTTGGTCCTCACTCCAAATCATTGATGTAATTTTTCAACAGTTGGGGCTGAAGTGCTGATCTTTGAGGTACCACGCAGGGTCGCAGCTTGCCAACCTGAGAACGAGACATGTAATGCTACATGCAGGATAAAACAAAAAGTATTTTAAAAAGAAATCACATCACAATTTATGTGATTTTCCAACACACAAATATTGCCACTCCAGAGGAAGGACAATAGCTACACTTTTAGCCACACACTGAAGGTTCAAGTTCTAGCTAAAACAAAAAATTCTGATCAATCTAACCTGGGTCAATTCAAATTAAGAATTAATTGAAGAAAATTTAATTAATAATTGAATTCTCATCTCTTGGAGCATGCATCATAGATTATTTTACTATCAAAGTAACAAAAATATATGGCAGATTTCAGTCGTCCAATAAATGGTGAATAATTCTCTTTCTTGGTGTTAGGGAAAATCCTAATCATTAATAGCAAAGGAAAACAATAAAGATTTTTAAAAATATATAAATGCAAAATACTGCAGATGCTAGAAATCTGAAACAAACACAAAGAAATTGCTGAAGAAACTCAACAGCATTTACGGAGAGGGAAACACAGTTAACATTTTGAGTCCAGTATGTCTTCATCAGGAGGATTTCTTTTTGGTTCAAATCAGGATGAGTCTGATTCTGCAAGGCAACATTTATTGACTATCACTAACTATCTTAACAATGGCGATGATAGGGCCATTCTTGAAATGTTGCAGCTTGAGTGTTGATGGATATGGGCTAAGGCCTTTGGTGTGCACAGATACTGGCTGTTGGCAATTCTATAATTTTGGCTCAGACGCAATGAGGAAACAATGCTTCGTGTCCAAGCTGGGATAGTACGTCTCTTCAATAGAACTTTAGATGATACAGTTCAAAAGCACTGTTGCTTTTTTGAAATTTTACACAAGGTTACAGTGCTGGGGAAATGCTATAAACGTAAGTTTGCAAAGTTTACTGCAATGCAACTTCTAAGCAGTAATAATTGAAGACACTGTGAACTGATGGTGAAAATTGTAATTTGTGAGATCAGTGGTAAGAATGCATTACAAATAAAAAAAATTAAAAGACTGTTGTGCTGTGGGCCAAAAGTGAAAGGCATCACATGATCTATTCAAAGTTGACCAACGACAGATCTCAGTGACTTAGCTTTTAATGATTAAAGGGAGGCCCAGGTTGTTTTGCTGGAAAGAAAGTGCTTATGCGTGGAAATGATAGTAGTAGAATTTGTACTTACAGTGGTTAGATTGGTATTCTTCAGTGTCCCAGGAAGGTGTTGAAAAAGTTGAGTTTTAACTATCCATTTACTTCCAATCAGCATTTTCTCTCAGATTTCAAGGATCCATATTTTTCACATTGACTGGCATTGAGAAGGGATGGGTGTTGAAAGGAGATATCCTTGAAACTCAGGGACAAAGGCAGTCTGCCAGGATCTGACAGCATGAGAGAGCAGCTAAAGGCTAAAAATCCCTTCAATTCACAATGCAGGAAAACTGCTGGAAGCCCACGTTTGAACTGCAAAGATCAAATTCATGAGAATTTGAAACAGGGCTGAAAGCACTTGGGGGAAGATCATTACGAGTACTCATCACCCTGGAAGACAATGATGGGGCTAAACATTACTCAGCTGGGCAAGAAAAGCAACAGAAGTCAGCCCATAGGAGCGAAGAATTACTTTGAACTGGTTCTGGGAAAAAAATAATGACTACTGAAGGGTCAGTGGAAAAATACGATGTGAAGTGCAAGTTCTATTTTGTAGTTTCTTGCCTACAAAAACAGTATTTAGTCAATTGTGCTTTTAATCTGTTGGTTTCATCAAAATCTTAAAACATGAAATTTTGTTGTGGTCATCCTTACAGGTATTAACTGGAATTTTTTAAAAAGTTGCAATCGCAACAGGAATTGCAGCAGGTGCCACTCGTAAGGTAATGACAATTAATAGCACATTGTAGGTCAGATTTCCGAACTGAACAGAAATGGTCTGTAGTTACTTTAGCAACTGAAGTAAACATTCAATATTAAAATAAGATAACGTACCACACAGGAAGCTTCATACTGTTTTCCCAGCTTTGGTCTTAGAAAAGCACTGCAAGACAACAATAAACGTACAATTTAAACTGCAGTGCAAATGGCTTAGAACACGTTAAGGATTAAACACATTAACAGCTTAATACGAAATTCGATTTCCACTTATCACCTGTTTAGCTGCTCCGAAATTACAGAAAACATGAACAACTCAATAGGAAAAAGTGCCTTTATCAGTATGACATTAAATACAAATTCCAAACTTTAACATCCTTTTGTGTTCTTTATTTCTATTGTTCTGAAATATGCTGGCTTATGAAGAAGCTATTTTTAATTAAATGACCAAAAACACTGGTTTGCGTGAGTGATCCCATTAATGAGGAAGCTGACTTAATTAAAGCACACCTACTGAACAGTTTCAAAAGGACCACAAGCAAACGACTGCATTTCTGCAGATGATAATTTAGTTCTCTCACAGCAACAGGATAAAGGACGGTTACTAGGCGGTTTTCTCATACTTGAAACAAAAAAATTCAACAGATCAGAAAAAAGGACAGGAAAAGAAAGACCTGAAAACATTACTCCTTACTTCTACAACTATTCAAAGACAGCGGTGCTCTTACAGAGTCACAAAAGAACAGGCCTGGTAGCAGCTGTTCCTTTTTTTAAATTAATTACTTTACGACATGCCTTCTCTGCAGAAACACAGATGGTGAGTCAAACGAGCAAACAGATCAGCTGACAATTTCCTATGCTTATTTATCTGATTACAGCCAGATTTCAACAAAGGACAAAAAATTAAGAGGGACAGAAAATAAAGAAACAGCAAAAACAAAAATAGTTGGCAAAAGGAGAGAGTTGGGTGGGAGGAGGCTGTGACAGGGAGAGAAAACAGATCCTTCTTAATGGGAAGGAAAATGTTGAAAGGTTATAGCGAACATCTGATCTGCAGCTACAGTACCATCAAACCTGGCACAGGTATGAGAAATGCAACAGTGACTGTACAAAGACCAACCTTCATGGAATGCACTCTGTCAGAGTGTTCCTTTATAGTAATAGCGTAGGCAATGCATCCAGCGAGTCACTAAGCATACTATCAAACTCCTCCTGTATACTGCTCTATCTCAGAGTTTTCATCTCAGTCTTCTGCAGGAGAACTCGCCTGCAATCTCAACTACAGATGAAGTTGAAAACAAGCCATCCTTTTCTCCTGACTTGTTGTAGTCCACACCGTGGTGTTAAGGTCACGGTCAGCTTAGCCGTGATACTATTGAACAGCAGAACAGGCTTGATGCACTGAATGCATACCTTACTCCTATGACCTTTCATGTCTACATGACACACCATGTGCTGACCCCAACTCTATACTTAGCTCAAAAGTCCATGCCCATCTCTGTCTGGAATTTGCCTATTATGTCTGACAGTAGATGAGGGTGAGCCAAGAGCTGAGAAAGAGCATAAAGCAGGAAGAACTATCATCTTCAATCTTCTCAATGACAATAGATACAATGGAACACATTGCAGCAGCCTCATGGTATAGAAAGCCAACCACCCCACCTCCTCTTTCAGGCTTAGGAGTGTAGGCATTCTTGTACTATATCAGTTGTAGTTTGCTTCCTGCACTGCATTCTTCCAGGAGAGGGCAGGATATTAGTGATTGCGTGGCACTGTGTTTGGATGATGTTCGGGGGACAACTTGAAAGCTAGACGCATGTGGAGGCAGCATGCTCAACAGGTTTTTAAGGCTTATGAGATTGTGGTAGAGTTTCTGGATTTTAGGCACAAGTCCTGGGTGCCAGGTGAGTGACGAGATTGTGGTGCATTCAATAGTGCGAGGTGGTCATGTTGCAGTGAGTTGGAGATGCATTTGCTGTTTTTAAATAGCACTGAGACCATCCAACCTCTTGTGGGGCAGCTTCCGAGTCCTCGGGCATAAACATCAGGAGTTCATCTCCCCGGCCATCCATTCACACTCCTTTCTGAGGGTAGCCTCCTGACCATATGCAAAAGCCTGTTTTGTCTCCCTTTGCCCACCTCAGAGAGTGGGTCTTCAATGCTGCATTCGTCACACTGAAACCCTCTCTCTCTCTTTTTGCCCAGTGTTTGTTTTATCAAATTTTTAATTCCATTAATTTTATTTGTGGCAGCTTCCATTAAAGGAAGACAAGCAAGTCGCTCTATCTTGAAAAAGCACAGGTTGGAAGTACTATATTTAGTAGTAAATTGCTGATCAACAAAGTGTAATTTTGCCTGGTAACAGTAGAGTCAACTAATAATATGAGGAAGGAGTCAGGGGTATTGAGGGGTTCTCAGCCCCATGAGAGTGGATGATTGTCATTTTTGTCTGGAAGGGACCGTCAATGAATGAATGAACAGCTCAGTTGGATTCACTACATAAACACAGTGACTACAAGAGTAGGTCAGACGCTAGGAAAACTGTGGCAAGCAATTCACTTCCTAATTCCCCAAAACCTGTTGACCATCCATAAGGCACAAGTCAAGAGTGTGAAGGAATACTCCTTACTTGCCTGGATGAGTGCAACCCCTACAACACTCAAGAAGCTAAACACCATCTAGGACAAAGCAGCCTGCTTGATTGGAACTGCATCCACAGGCATCCACTCCCTCCACCACCGATGTTCAGTAGCAGCAGTGTGTACTATATACAAGATGCACTGCAGAAATTCGCCAAAGATCCTCAGACAGCACCTTCCAAACCCACAGCCACTTCCATCTAAAAGGACAAGAGCAGCAGATATATGTGAACATCACCATCTTCAAGTTCTCCTCCAAGCCACTCATTATCCTGACTTGGAAATATATCACTGTTCCTTCACTGTTGCAGGGTCAAAATCCTGGAATTCCCTTCCTTATAGCATTGTGGGTCAACCCCCAGCAAGTGGACTGCAGTAGTTCAAAGAGGCAGCTCACTATCACCTTCTCAAGGGCAACTAGGGACAGGTAATAAATGCTAGTCAACCAGTGACACCTACGTCCCACAAAATGAATATTTTCTTTCAAAACCTCATGTTACAATCATGGTAATAAGCTGAGAGCACCAAATTTGTTTGCTGCCCACTTATGATCACAGTAAAAATTAAGTACTCATTTTCCACTTGGTCACGTAATTTTATTGAGACTTTCATTTACTGAAGTGACTTTTTAAAAAAGGACAAATTCAGAGTGAAAATGGCTGTTGTGATCACTGATTCTAGATTAGAGTGATGCTGGAAAAGTACAACAGTTCAGGCAGCATCCGAGGAGCAGGAAAATTGGTGTTTCAGGCAAAAGCCCTTCATCAAGAATACCCTGTCGTGATCACTGAGCCAAAGATTGAGACAAGCTTTGTTAAACCCACCGTGAGTTTCCAAAATCCATCTGCCCTGAAATTATCATTTCATCCAAAGTCAGTGAAACCAGGCAACTAGGTCAGGATCGAAGAATTTGCATCCTGTCTAATTTGCAAGCGTGTAGTAATTTCACAGATTGGGAGTCAAAAGGCCCACCTGCCCATTAACCAGATTGGAAAAACAATGGGCACACTTAGGAATACGTATATCAACCTATATAAACAGCTGTTTCTGGGCAACAGAAGCAGAGACAAAGAAAAATTGATTTGTAAGCAAGACTGGAAGACATTCTCACTGCCTGCCTGTCTCCCTCTCTCCCTCTTTCATAACATGCACGTACACACAAATGCAACTGAAAATACAACCTGGAACAACAACCATTCGCTGAGAATTCAAGGTTACAAATCTTGCAACTGCCGAAGAGACAAGTAACAGCTAAACAGTCTGAGCTCGGGCTTAAAGTTAATACACTGGATTTTGTAATTGGCCTGCTTCTGCACTGCAGAGTCTCTATGATTCCATGATGATGCTGAACTTGCACAAGATACTTTTCAGACTACTGCTTGTGTAAAGTTCTGGATGTCACATTATAGGATGGATGTAAATGCATTGGAGTGCAGAAGCAGCTTACATAAATGGTTCCAGTGATGAGGAACCTCGGGTGTGATGATAGATTGAAGAACGTGGGACAGTTAATTTCGAGAGAAGAAGAAAATTTGAGGGAGGCTTTCAAAATCATTTGTTGGTTGGATACAGTGCTGAGGGAGAAACTGTTCCTGCTTATAAATGGTTCACAAAGAGGAGGGTGGAGATTAAAAGTGATCTGCAGAAGAAACAAGAGCGCAGTGAGGAACAAAAACTTCCTTCACTCAGCAAGTAGTTGGGGGATGGAATGCACCGCCTGGAGCTTTATGGAGGCAGATTCAATTGAGGCATTCAAGGGGGCATTGAATATTCAGGTCAAAATCATGTGCAAGGGTAGGGGATAAAGCAGGAGATTGTCACTGAGTAATGAGCCAGCGTAGGACGTCAGGGTCAAATTCCCTCCTTCGGCTCTGTAACACTTCTGTGATTCTGTGACCTCAAAGACTCAATCATCATTATAAAAGCCTTTTACTACTCAATAATCTATTTTAACATGCTTTAAATTCCATCAACTTTATTCAATGCAGATTCCCTTTAGAATGTTATACCTTCCTGTCTGACCAGACACACCCCACTTCCTTTTAAAGGTGGAGTAGCAGATAGTGAAAGGGACTGTCAGAGATTGCAGCAGAATTGGAGATTTGGGCGGAAAACTGGCAGATGGAGTCCAATCCGAGCAAATGCAAAATGATGCATTTTGGAAGATCCAATTCAAGAGCGAACTATACAGTAAATGAAAAAGCCCTGGGGCTAATTGATGTACAGAGAGATCTGAGTGTTCAGGTTCATTGTACTCTGAATGTGGCAACACACGTCGATAGAGGGGTCAAGAACGCATACAGCATGGTTTCCTTCATCGGGCAGGATATTGAGTACAAGAGTTGGCAGGTCATGTTACTGTTATGTGGGACTTTGGTTCGGTCACATTTGGAATACTGCATACAGTTCTGCTTGCCACATTACAAAAGGATGTGGATGCTTTGGAGAAGGTGCAGAGAAGGTTCACCAGGATGTTGCATGGTATGAGCACTAGCTGTGAGGAGAGGTTGAGCAGATTCGGATTATTTTCATTAGAAGGATGAAGGTTGAGGGGGGACCTGGTTGAGGTCTACAAAATCATGAGGGGTATAGACAGGGTGGATATCAAGAGCTTTTTTCCCCAGAGTAGGGGACTCAATTTCTAGGGGTCATGAGTTCAAAGTGAGAGGGGAAAGTTTAAGGGAGATATGCATGAAAATTTCTTCATGTAGATGGTGGTGAGTGCCCAGAATGCGTTGCCAGCAGAGGTGGGCATGATAGCATCACCTAAGATGTACTTAGATAGATACATGAATGGGCAGGCAGCAGAGGGATACAGATTCTTAGAAAATAGGCAACAGATTTAAATAGAGGATTTGGATTGGCACAGGCTCAGAGGGCCAAAGGGCCTGTTCCTGTGCTGTAAATGTCTTTGTTGTTAAGCTCATTACCTGGTCTGTGCATATATTTGATTTCACAGTTTGATCAGTTTTCTCTTAGGGAAATCAAATGAGAGGTGTTTAAAGTTAACAAATGCCACCACCACATCCCCCCTCCCCCCCGCACCCACCCCTCACCCTCACCCCCATCGTCCTGCTCCTAGTTGCAATGACTACTTCAAACGGAAATGGCACAGGCAAGTCATAAATTGCAAACACATGGCCAAAAATGGGGCAGGTGAATTCTGAGGCAGACTGATTCTTGTCTTGTACCTTTGAGACCTAACAATGCTGTCAAAGTCCCAGAGGACCATTGGGCTGTTATCTCATTCAGAGTGATGACTCGTCATCGTTTAACCTGAGGGTCAGCCTGCCTCAAGCAGGGGGAAGGTTGAGAAGGTGGGACCTTTACAGTGACTCTGCACTGTTGGTATCACTCAGGCAACTGTTGACTAACTGACTGCCCCTTCCTAGATTCAGGCAAACATGTAATAGTCTAATTTTTAAATAGATCTAAATCAAAGACAATCTCTTTTCAATTTACTTTTGACTTAACTAAAGGTTATTTTAATGCAGTGAAAGATTAAATTGGCAGGGAGAAGAGGCCAAGCTAGAATTTTTTAAAAATGGGCTTCCAAAGTCTGAGAATTTACCACTATGGTTAATCGAGTCATTGAGCTTTATAGCATGGAAACAGACCAACACATTCACGCCAACCAGATAACCTAAATTAATCTAGTCCCATTTGCAGGCATTTGACCCATATTCCTTTAAACCCCTTCCAATTATATACACATTCAGGTGTCTTTTAGCTGTTATAATTGTAATTATTTCAGCCTTTGCATCTTCAATTCAAACAGGTATGTTCCTCTGATAATGGATTGCTATCAGGAAATGGAGATAGAAAGATATAGGAAAGGGAGAAATTAACTATTGTCAAATTGATCATTCTTGCTTCCTATAATGAACCTGAGAATGGCATCAAAGAAAGCATAACAATAAACCGTCCAGCAATTGCTCTGGATTCTTTAGGAAAACTAGAAGATGACAAAACATTTATTTCAATGATTTGGATGTGAACATAGGATGCAAAATTATAAGTTGGCAGATGACAACAAACTGGAGGTGTAGTGGACAGCGAAGAAGTTAACTCAGAGTACAATGCGATCTTGATCAGATGGGCTAATGGGCTGAGGAGTGGCAGATGGAGTTTAACTTAGATAAATGTGAGGTGCTGCATTTTGGGAAAGCAAATCAGAGGAGTACTTATACACTTACTGGTAAGATTCCGGGGAGTGTTGCTGAACAAAGAGACCTTGGAGTGCAGGTTCATAGCTCCTTGAAAGTTGAGTTGCAGGTAGATAGGATAGTGAAGGTGGCATTTGGTATGCTTTCCTTTATTGGTCAGTGCACTGAGTATAGGAGTTGCAAGGTCATGTTGCAGCTGTACAGGACATTGGTTAGGAATAGTCGGAATAACACTTTTGGAATACTGTGTGCAATTCTGGTCTCCCTCCTATAGGAAGGATATTGTGAAATTTGAAAGTATTCAGAAAATATTTACAAGGATGTTGCCAGGGTTGGAAGATTTGAGCTATCGGTAGCAGTGAATAGGCTGGGTCTGTTTTCTCTGGAGTGTCTGAGGTTGAGGGGTGATGTTATATAGGTTTATAAAATCATGAGGGGCATAGATAGGATAAATACACAAGGTATCTTCTCTGGAATAGAGGAGTCAAGAATTAGACAGCATAGGTTTAGTGTGACAGGGAAAGAATTAAAAGGGACCTAAGGGGCAACTTTTTCACGCAGAGGGTGGTGCATGTATGGAATGAGCTGCCAGAGGAAGTGGTGGAGGTTGGTACAATTACAACATTTAAAAAGCATCCGGATGGGTATATCAATAGAAAGGGTTTAGAGGGATATGGGCCAAATGCTGGCAAATGGGACCTAGATTGGGTTGGAATATCTGATTGGCATGGATGAGTCGGTTTGAAGGCTCTGTTTTCCTGCTGCACATCTGTGTCTCTGTAAATGCCTGACTAAACCCAAACTCCTCCCAGCACAACCTAACAAACAAACAGCTGGGGCAAGAACTTTTGTTGATTGGGAGAATATTTTAGCTTGAATTTAATTAGCAACTAAAAATTACAACAGTTCAAAATAAACAGAAACAGATTCAGCATCAGTAGGAATATCACATGCTGAGTAAGCATGGCAGGATTATATCCAAAATGTTTTCAACAAACACTGGTAACATAATTGCTTGTTCCTTCATAAATTTCAACACAAGTCATTCCCACTCAATAAGTAAGACTCTTTACTATCAAGAGGAAATAGAAGATACTAATCTGTTCTGGTTTTAACAACATGATTATCCAACAATCTACTTACAGTTTACCAATAATGCATCTCAATTTATAACTTAGTATCTCAGAATCTATGGCTTCATTATCATTAGACCATAAGACATAGGTGCAGAAGGAGGCGAGAGTGGAAAAGCACAACAGGTCAGGCAGCATCCGGAGAGCAGGAGAAAGGATGTTTCAGGCATAAGCCCTTCATCAGGAATGTCCTCACTCTCTGGCAGAAGTATGCTATTCAACCCATCAAGTCTGCTATTCAATGATCTGATAATCCTCAATGCCACTTTCCTACGTTTCTCCCATAACCCTCAATTCCCTTACTGTTTAAAAGTGTGCATATCTCAGCCTTCAATATTCTTACTGACCAAGTCTTGACAGCCCTCCATGGTAATGAATTCCATACAAGTACTGCCATTTCCTCATCTCTCTTAAATGGCTGACATCTTGCACTCAGATTATGTCCTCTGGCCCTCGAATGTCAGACAAGGGATAACAATCTCTCCACATCCAATCTGTCAAGACCCCTAAGAATTTTTTATACTTCCATAAGGTTGTCTCTCATTCTTCTAAACTCTATTGTTTACAGCCCTGACATATTCAACTCCTCCTCATAAGAAAATGCTTCCATTCCCAGTGAACCTTCTCTGGGACTGTCTCCAACACCAGTATCTATCCTTAGACAGGGAGATCAAAGCTATTCACAATTTCTAGGACAATACAGAAACTGTCAATGCAGGAAATCAGAAACAATAACAGAAATTGTTGGAGAAATATGCCAGGTCTAGGAGCATCTGTGGAGAGAAGGCACAGTTCATGTTTCAGGTCCAATGACCCTTGTTCAGAACCAGAAACTAGCACCTTTATCCAAATTCTCTGTCTGGTATCAGTTAGCCAATCTCCTTTGCTAAAATACAAGCCTAATAGGATGGCTGCCAGCTTATTAAATCACTTTATGTACCTTTCTGAAAATCAGGTGTATTAGATCTACTGGTTTCAGTTTGGGTATTCAGCTGGTCAGTTCCGCAAAAAATTTTAATAATTTGCCCGGCATGTTTTCACTTGATGAAGCCAAGTTCACTCTGTTTGATTATGCTGTGTATTTCTAATCGCTTTGCTATTAGATCCGTTATAATACTCTAACACTTTCCAGATGACAAACCTATAGTTATCTTTTATTTTATCTCTTTTCCTTTTTGAATAAGATGTATTATATCAACAGTTTTTCCAAACTTCTGGGATATTTCTAAAATCTGAGATTTCTTGAAAGATTACTGCCAGTACATCCACCACCCTTGTAGTCATGTCCTTTAATATGCTAGGATGCTACTCATGTGACTTACCAGACTTTAGCACCATTAGTTTCTCGAGTATGTTTTTTTATAGTGATATTTTTTGTATTTATTTCATCCCTATTTCCTTTTGCCCTGATTATTTAGTACTTTTAGAATGCTATTATTGCCTTCTACCATGAAGACTGATGCAAAGTATTTATTCAACTTGCCAGCCATTTTCTGTTCCCCATTATTAACTCCACAGTTTCATTTTCTATATTCACTTGGCCTTGTTATTCTTTTTATATATTTGAAGAAGTTCTTACTTACTGTTTTTATATTGCTTGCTGGTTTGCCCTGACAGTTTATTTTCACCCTCATTGGTTTTGGGTCATCTTTTGTTGGCTTTTAAATGTATATTTTTCCCGATCACCTGGTTTATCACTTTGTCACATTGTACATTTTTTCTTTTCAATTTGATTCTATCATTAACTCCCTTGGTTAACTATGATCAATTTTTCCCTTTTCTGATTTTTTTTCTTTCTTACTGCTATAAACCTTGTTGTGCATCATGAACTACCATTGTTCAAAGCCGTCTTTTCTGCTAAATCCGTTTCATATTCAACTCTCATTCCTTTGTAATTACACTTACTTATGTTTAGTGCAGTTGCTTCTGACCCAAGCTTCCCACACTCAAACTGAATGCTAAATTCTTTCACGTCATGGTCACTAGGAAATATTTTACTTCATTTATAGAAACTTTATGTAAAATAACCTGCGAATACTATGATTAAAACAACTATTGCGTTCATTAAGCATTAGGTGCGAATGCAAAAGTTTTAGATTAGATTACTTACAGTGTGGAAACAGGCCCTTCGGCCCAACAGGTCCACACTGACCCGAAGTGCAACCCACCCATACCCCTACATTTACCCCATACCTAACACTACGGGCAATTTAGCATGGTCAATTCACCTGACCCGCACATCTTTGGACTGTGGGAGGAAACCGGAGCACCCAGAGGAAACCCACGCAGACACGGGGAGAATGTGCAAACTCCATACAGACAGTCGCCTGAGGCGGGAATTGAACCCGGGTTTCTGGCGCTGTGAGGCAGCAGTACTAACTACTGTGCCACCCACTGCCACCGTGCTGCTCACAAGTTGACCACATACATCTTTCAAGACTTATAAACTAATAGCAAAACATAAATTATTTTCCATCTTTTTTCATAACATTACTCGCACAATTTGTGCAACAATGTCCTAATGCCAATGGCTGTACTAGTGTAGTTGTTTCCAGAAATATTTTCTTAACAGTTTGTAATTATTGTACATCAAGGAAATAAGTAAATTGAAATGGTGAAGATAGTAGAATATTGCAAGGAGAAATTGCTGGAAACATAATATGCAAGTGAGCAAATAGCATCATTTTTAGTTATATTTTTGTGATATGAGCAAATTAGTTCCAGAAAACAAATCCTTCAAAATAATTCTTTATCGTTTTTTTCAATGCTTCTGGCCCAAAGTGATATGTTGCAGCAGTTTATATGTGCCAAGTTGATCATGTGACATTTGATCACATAAAATTTGCTCGTTGTTTGCTAATTGTAATGCATTTACCTTAGCTGAAAGTCTTAATATCATCTGCTACTCCTGCCAACTCTGTTGTCATTGCATGTCATGCTCATCTAAATTGTGTCAAACTCAGCTATTCACTGTAGCTAGCCTGTAACCACTGTGTGATATCTGTCACGCAACCATGATCCCTTTTTCTGCTGCCTGTGGAAGAGATTTCTGTCACATTTGAAATCTAATCAAATGGTCAACATACTGATACTTTATTTTCTTGATTTTGTTTTGAAGAGTTCCTATTGTTCTTGGAATTTCAAGCAGCTTGTCACTTGTCTTCAGGTCTGTATATGGAAACTTAACCTTGTATATTTCAGAGACCCCTATTTTCTTCCACTGTTAGCACATTGTTCATCTTCACATAATTACTTCTGGCTATCTTATCCTTTTAATTTCTGCAAACATTTGTTATCTTTGTCATTTTCTGATTCTGCAACTGGTGCTATGCAGTCATCAAACCATACCGTTGCTATGTTCTTGCCTCCAGTTTTTACGCCTGGATATATGTTGGATTTTCTGAATGTGATCTGTGTAAAATAACACTTAGCCAAAGTTTGGGAGAAGATTTGTAGTTTGGGTGCTCGTTGTTGTGGTTCTGTTCGCCGAGCTGGGAATTTGTGTTGCAGATGTTTCGTCCCCTGTCTAGGTGACATCCTAGTGCTTGGGAGCCTCCTGCGAAGCGCTTCTGTGATGTTTCTTCCAGCATTTATAGTGATTTGTATCTGCTGCTTCCGGTTGTCAGTTTCAGCTGTCCGCTGCAGTGGCCAGAATATTGGGACTAGGTCGATGTGCTTATTGATTGAATGTGTGGATGAGTGCCATGCCTGTAGGAATTCCCTGGCTGTTCAGTCCAGGTCGATGTGCTTATTGATTGAATGTGTGGATGAGTGCCATGCCTCTAGGAATTCCCTGGCTGAGAATAGCCAGGGAATTCCTAGAGGCTGGCACTCATCCACACATTCAATCAATAAGAACATCGACCTGGACTCAATATACCGGCCACTGCAGCGGACAGCTGGAACTGACAACCGGAAGCGGCAGATACAAATCACTATAAATGCTGGAGGAAACATCACAGAAGCACTTCACAGGAGGCTCTCAAACACTGAGGATGTCACCTAGACAGGGGACGAAACATCTGCAAACCAAATTCCCAGCTTGGCAAACAGAACCACAATAACACTTAGCCTTTGATGATATATAAAAAATGTTGTTTTACACTAAAAAACAAAGGGTGATATGGTAGCACAGTGGTCAACACTGCAGCCTCACAGCACCAGGGACCAGAGTTCAATTCCAGCCATGGTGACTGTCTTTGTGGAGTTTGCACATTCTCCCTGTGTGTGCGTGGGTTTCCTCTGGGTGCTCTGGTTTCTTCCCACAATCCAAAGATGTGTAGGCCAGGTAAATTGGTTGTGCTAAATTGCCCATAGTGTTAGGTGCATTAGTCAAAGGGAAATGGTTCTGGGTGGGTTATTCTTCGGAGGGTCGTGTGGACTTGTTGGGTCAAACGGCCTGTTTCCACACTGTAGAGAATCTAATCAAACAAAATTCTCAAGAAAAAATGTAGAAGATTTATAAATAATGTTCAAGTTAGAATTTATCTGTATTTCTTTTACAGCATTAACTAGAATGAAAAGCAATGAGAATCTTTGATTCAACCAAAACATGTTTGTTATAAATAACTTCGAAAGTTTTTGTGAGATTTTATGACATTTTGTAATACCGAGGAATTGACAACTACTGGTTAAACCAAAACCAAATCTGATTCAACTCTTTAAACTTTGTGCGCAATTGCTGAACCAATCTTCAGGGAGCAGAGATTCAGTTTTCACATTGAAACACTTTTCTGTACAAAAGATAATAACCCAGATTCAGCTGCAGTAATAACCAGAAGACTGGCAGTGTTCTCTACTGTTGCTGAATATAAGAAAGATCAACTTCGATAGTACATTAATGTACAATTAAGTGTAAACATTTGCAAGTTTCTATCAGAGGTACTCTGGTCCTGTAAAGGTTGAACGGTTGCAGTCATCATAGATGCAATCAACACCAAAATCATTGTTAAGACTTGAACTTATTATTAATAACCCTGTACTTCTACATTGTCTCGCACAGAAGACCAGTGACAAACCCTTCATTCAGGAGGAGCTGTATCTTTAAACAATGTCGTAATTATTAATTACTGTTGGAAATACAAGGCGGTTCTGAGAATTCATTTTATATGAGGTAGTAAGACTTGCAAATAAATATAACATTACACTTTAATTACAAATATAAAATTGTGTTCTGCTATTTAAGTTTCACACTTAATCCCATGCTTATTACCCAACCTTGGTTTTATATGCAACCATTTAAATATAATTTGTATTTCTCGTATTTTAGCCTCTTGCCTTCTGGTCTGTGAGGAATCTTCAATCTGGTTGATTGATCTGTCTTCCTATGAGTTAGCTTTTCTCAGACTGAACAGATCCACTCTAAGAAAAAGCTGAAATCAAACTGATGTTGGAGGAGAGGAAGGGTTCAATCTGGAGTCTGGTAAAGCATTATGAACAGGTTTTCTTTACATGAATAGCAATTAACATCTTTTTTTGCAGATCGCAACATTTGCTCTATCAATACTGCGTATCCCATGCCTATATTAACTCTCGCTTAGCCCAGTTTGTTACCTGCTCCACCCGCCTCAACTGCTCCAGCTTCTCTCCCTCCCTCTTTGTGTGTTGCTCTCTCATTCCGTCTTCCAATGTGAATTTCTCCCTCAGTCTCCCCGACTTTGCTTATTATTCACTTACCCACGTTATCCTAATATGTTCCACTTTCTCTCTCAGGACATGGTGTATATTTCTCTCCCCAGTCTGTTTCGCCTTGTCGTTCCTCATCCCAGTGTATTTTGCGCTTTCTTTCTCCCACCCTCAGATTTCCTGCCCCGTGTGTTCCTCCCATCCAAGTATATCCTTCTCTGTCCCTGTCCATTTGTATTACTCCCCCCTTTCCCTGCCTCCCCTTTTATATCTTCTACTCACCGTCCCTCCCCAGTTTGTGATTCGCATTGCCCGCACCCACAAACGTGTGCATTTTCTCCCTCAGGTTGTGACGCTCTCCTTACCAGCGCTCTTTCCCGCTGCTTCTATCACTTAGTGTCTCTCACCTTCCCTCCAGTTTGTACATCTCTCTCCCATCCCCTCTGTTCCTCTCCCTTCCCCAATTTGCGTTGCCTTTTCTTTCCTTCTGTCCCTCACTTCGTTCCTCTGCCCGGACTCGGAGATTTCAGAGATTTTCAGCTACAGAATCGATTACCAACCAACAAACTCTGAAAGTGGAGGGACCAATACGGCTCAGGCAACAGCGTTGCAAATATCCAAGTGAAGACGCTCGTCTATGAAAGCCTCACGATTATCTCCAATATATACTGGGTTTGAACCTTCCACACCTAGTCAGCACGGAAATTCAGGTCAGTTAATGTTTATTTAATGATTCATCAATAGGCAAGGTTTTGACTCACTTAAAAACCACTGACAGAGTTAAAATCAGGCCCCATGATGGGTTTTTATTTGATGCAAGGATCTGTTAGGAACTGAAATGCACTTCCTGATGAAGGAGTAGGTGCGTTTCATAATAATATTCAAAAACCATAGGTGTTTCCAGGTGCTAACCCAGATCCGATGGCCCGAACGGTCACCTTATAGCCCGTTATCACAGATGACAGGCATCAGATTGATAAAGATGGACTGTGAAATGTCTCTATTAACCATCAGCCCCTAATCCATCAAACCCGAGGGTCGCTCCGGCCTCCGCTGATGGTTCAATCTTGGAAGTGCTGGTGGAGCATGGGCAGGCCCCAGCGGGCCACCCCGGGCTTTATTTACTCGCTAAACCGCGGCTGTCCTCACCTGGTCTGCCTCCACAGGAAGGTCTGGATGGGCAGAGGGATGCCCCGGCCGCACTCTCGCTCCGCATCCTCGGAGCTCTTGCGCTTCACCATGCCGCTGTGCAGCCCGCCTTGCCTTCGCTTGAAGCTGGACTGCTGGAGCAGGCTCGGCCCGCCCGCCTTCTGGAGCTTCAGCACCCGGGAAGGAGCGGACAGCGCCCGCCTGTCAATCAATCAGCCCGGGGGGGGCTGGGCTGTTAAAGGTCACTCCAAATCCAGTAATCCACTGTGACCTGGCGAAAAAGCAAACTGCAACCTGCACAAATGCACTGAATGGTGTTCAGAGCGAAAAAAAACAAACAAGAAAAAAAATCCGGCGCAAACTGTGGCACCATGCAATTAAAAACAAGCCAGACACTTTACAAAATGACCATGCACGAATATCCTCCTCTAATGCGTCACTCGGTGAGATACGCAGCGCGCATAGATAATAAATAACCATACAATGAGGTCACCACTTTGTAGACGATGACTTGATGGCAAATTATTTCTTTTGATGTTTAGTGACTTTTTTGTTGCAGTGCTGTTCTCCTTTTGTGTTTTTTTCCCCTTGAAGTTGGGGAAAGCCAGGGTTATGGGGATGTGCAAGCCCAAAGAGGGAAAATAATTGAAAAGCATTGTTCTACTCACAGGTAGTTAACTATTAAGCAGACACCTATAAATATCACAACAATTCAAGTCAGATCATTTGTTTTGTTTCTGCCCATATCTAAAATTGGTAGGGTGCTCCTACACATTTGGCAGTATTTGCGATGAAAGAGGGAACATAATGATCACTGAAGTACTTCAGGGGATAGGTCTCTCTCATTCCTTCAGAATATGATGCTACAAAATACTATAATATTACAGAGTGTGGTTCACATTTAGAGCAAAGATGAAATATATCATGTTAGATTTTGTGACAAGGTGACCAGAAGTTCTGGATTCAAGTCTAATTTGCCCTAAAGATGTGTCATGATATGTACAAATTGGTTGCCTTAAAATAACTAAAACATATCGGGTGAATCATGATGAAAATACTTTAATAGAGACTCATAAAAGACATTCAAACTTAAGTTAAAACAATTCTGTTAAA
The DNA here is from genome assembly GCF_020745735.1 of Hemiscyllium ocellatum. Lineage (NCBI taxonomy): Eukaryota > Metazoa > Chordata > Chondrichthyes > Orectolobiformes > Hemiscylliidae > Hemiscyllium > Hemiscyllium ocellatum. The sequence continues at coordinate 90,480,155 of NC_083407.1, read as the reverse complement.
TGGTTGTTAAACTCATAGTAAACAAATAGTCAGAAACTTATTTTTTTCAACCAGAGCAAATCTTTCCATCCCCTTGACAACTATATCAACAGCCACTGTTGAGTTGGCGATATTACTGGGGTTTGGAGCTCAGTTGAACATTCATAATCAAATTCCATTGCACAATTATGATAGCAATGATTCCAGAGCTAAATGCATTTAAGCCTTTGAAGCAGTGGGATAATTTACCAACTGTTGCATTTCTTCAAAGTCCAAGGGGAAAAAACTGACCTGCCAATCAATGTTAAGATCAAAGAAATGACACAGCAAAAGCTAAATGTTACCAAGTCCCAATGCAAATGAACAACTTTTTCATACTGTAACTCTTCTACTTTCACAATGTTGGTAAATATGATGGACAAAACCTTTTCTAAACAAAGTCCTATCAAAAATCATTGTATTAAGAATATATTAGATTGATTCTTCACCATTATATTATTAATATATGAATTGGGTTTGAATTTATCTATCCCTAGGTTCCCAATTAGAAGGATTTTCCTTTTGGTTATTATGATAATGGTAATCAGATAGCATAATTAACAACTGTCAAAATGGTTTGACTCAATGAAAATTGTTGGGAAGTGGAGTAGGGGGTCTCTAAAATGAAACCTACTGCATTGAGATACATCTTTGCCCACATGGTTAAATGTTTCTATCCATTGATGAAAATGGTTCAGAAATTCAGGGATTAGTTTTCGCCACCAACTTTAAAGCCTACCACTCCTTAGACATGAAAGGCTGCATGAAAATGCAACCCAACCTTGTGTTCCAAATGTATGACTGGAAGTTAATTACATTTCGAAGTGTGCTTGAACATAACTTAAAAAAAACTTACACTACAGCTGCAAAGGCAGAGGGGAGAATTGATAATGACCCTTCATTGAAAATTTATCCATCATCCCTGGGGGAGAAAAATAATTTTCAAAATACTGCAGATGCCAAAACGCTGAAATTATAAAAATACAAAAAGCTAAAATTAGTGAGCAGTTTAAGTAGTATCTCTTCAGAAACAGAAGTTGTTGTCATCTATTAGATCAGGAGGAAATCATGGATGAATAGCATTTTAAAAGGAACAGAACATGGAAAGAGAGAATGTAAGAAGCTATAATATCTTTGAATAGCAATATTGTTTACAAAATTCTTTGAGATTTGCAAAGGCTATTCAACACAAAGGAGGGATGAAGCATTAATAGTAAGATAGAAGGCAAAGTGGTCTTAGCTTTAGTGAGTAAGCAGGCTTTTTAAAATATATGAATAAACAAGATCACTGAGCTGGAATAATGCCTTTGGGCCATGGAATATTTGGCTCAGGTACCACTGGTTCCTAAATATGCTTAAAATTAATTGTTAGCCATATTCCAAAGCTGTATTTTGCTTTGATAGAAGTTAAATACTTAGATAAATGTCATGTTTCAAGAATCTGATAAGAAATGAAAATGGACAGAGCCAATGTGTCTATTCCAGGAGATTATTAAACTCTACCAGAGAGACTTATTTTACTTAATACCTGTAAAATTTCCATGGTGGCACCAACATAACAAACTGACTTTGATTGTTGAGATGTCAGGACTTGTAGTCTTCTGATACGCAATGTTGATTGGCTGGTACTTGGGCTGATTGGGAGATGTGTCGACATGGCGAATGCGTCAATTAGACGATGACTGACAGACAATTTCAAAATTTAATTTACATTTTAAACGGGGAAGGTCAACCCTGCTGGTCAAGGCATTGTCCTTAGAAATGAACCAGAGAATGACAATCATCCATTTTCTTAAAACGGAGCAAAATACGTTTGCCCATTCTGTCAGCAAAGCACGATAATTTCCTCAGTTTATTTGTTGTTTTCCTTTTGCATCGGTACTTCTTGTGAATTATGTTTATGAGTACAGAATGAAAACCTTCAGCACAATATGTCTTTTTCAAGGAATACTCAAGTTTTGCATCGCCAAATAACTAACTATATTGTACAGCAAGAAAAATCAGCACTGAACGTGGCTAGAAAGGATTAATTCAATAGCCGAAAATATAGCTGAAATATTCGGAGATACGTTTGCACAATTATAATTGAAGGCAGAGTCTGATAAGACGATATGTCCTTGTCAACAAAACGTTTCCACCTACCTTGAAAAGAATGGTATAAAAATTGTTGTGAAGAATGCTAATAGCCTGCATTCCGGTCCGAACAGAACAGTGACCACCCAGCCGTGTGAGCGCAAGTTTCAGTTTTAGTAACACATTTGTGATTAATGTGTGCAGTACGTTATACATGGGGGTATTTTTTAACTGGTATCAAACATAGTAAAGGTATTAATACTCTACTCAAATACTTCAATGCTGTCTTATTCATTCTTATAAATCTTGTATTCATAACTGTCAAAGTTAGAAGATTGTCTAACAGAGGGTTACTCACATGTAGACTGGGAGAAGTGTTCACGAGACGGCTAAACAGCAAATGCTAAATTAAGAAAAAAAGAATATATGTATGAAATGCAGTGAGTGTGACTAGCTAAAGGACAATAAGTAGAAAGAGAAACACATTAAACCAGCAAGGTCGAGCACATACCAATGACCCTAGAGTCTGATGAAGGAGGAAATAAAAAGCTGATTGAAACCAACCATTCCATCAATATTGTTCTAACACCGACCTTCAGTTTATCCACAGGAAAAAAGACCGAACCTATCCATATTGCCAGCAACTCTGCCCAGAAGTGGGAGTTGATTCTGAAGTTGTGGTTAGGAACACTGGGACTTGCAAGTTACTAATCAAACTGACCTAGAGTGAGCATGACCAGTATGTAGTCCCGGAGGTTGGGTCTGAAATACAAAGAAAGATCAAAAGGTGCAAAACCAACACAGGGCTCCTGTCCGAAACAAGACTATAATTTGCACTTAATTATCATCTTTAATACAGTAAAACTCCTCAAGGTGCTTCGCAAGAGCATTACCAAATAAAATTGATCAGAATACACATAGGAATTATAAAGACAATTGATTTTCATGACCATTAAGCACAGTGAATATAGTTTGATTCGCCCCTTTTAATTTGAATCGTACAAGTAGATCAGATTCATAGCTCCTTGACAGTGGGGTCATAGATAAATAGGATAGTGAAGAAGGTGTTTGGTATGCTTTCCTTTATTGGTCAGAGCACTGAGTATAGGAGTTCGGAGGTCATGTTGTGGCTGCACAGGACAATGGTTAGGTCACTTTTGAAATATTGTGAGAAATTCTGGTCTTCCCCCCTATCGGAAGGATGTTGTGAAAATTGAAAAGGTTCAGAAAATATTTACAAGAATATTGCCAGAGTTGGAGGGTTTGAGTTGTAGGGAGAGGCTGAATTGGCTGAGGCTGTTTTCCCTGGAGCAGCAGAGGCAGAGGGGTGATCTTATAGAGGTTTATAAAATCATGAGGGGCATGGATGGGGTCAATAGATGAGGTCTTTTCCTTGGGTTTAGGGGGTCCAGAACCAGGTAGTTCTGCAGAGTTTGTTACATTTGTCCTGAACAGTTCATTCTACTGGCCTGCTCTATTGCCCTGTCTAACTTGATATGGCACTTTTTCATGTCCTTTGCTTGCTTGATCAGAATTTTTGTGGTTACAGAGAAAGAAGGGACTCCAGGACAACTTCCTGTGGCCTGGTATTGCTTTCCATTAATCACCATTGAGAACGTCTTTTCATCTTGTTGGAGGCTTCTTGCTGTCTTTAGGGAGTGGGAACTCTGCTGGACTTTTGACTCTTTCAATTAATGAACAATCTAATTCAATGTCAATGAGACCAAAGCACAGAAATTGATTGAATTAATTAACTACACTAATGTGGGCAGAGTGGTAAAGACAGTGATATGGCAGTGATATGGCTCACATGTTATCTATTTGCAGACACTTGGTTGGGGTTGGGGTTGGGGTTGGGAGTTGGGAGTTGGGGTTGGTTGCAGTACAAGAGTCCATTGGCCTTAATTACATACACACTGAGATGTGAGACAACTTGCATCAGGCTATAACATTCAGAGCCACAACTACTGTAAATAAAACAATATTCTGAATTAAATAACATGAAACATTGCTTCAATTTACTTGATAGCAAGCACAATGATAAATTGCTAAGTTATATCCCAAAAGGAATTATCCTGCACTTTCATATTTCATTTATTTTGTTCAATATTTCATTACTATCAGTGATCTTAATCAACTTAAAACATCATTTTATATTTCACTTATGCCAGGTTTTGATCACTATATTTTTTATAATGCCACTGAGTATCCTATACAGTACTGAAATTAGTTTCTAGAATATACTGTTTGACTAATGCCTCAAAATACCAGACATCCAAATTAATCATTGGAAGTTGGAGTAATGTTTTATGCAATGATTTTACAACAAATAATGAAAAGATTCTGTCCTTACTTTTCTTCTGGTGTGTCCAATAATGGAAATTGTATTTATCATTTATAAAGCATCTATTTGATATTTCTCAGTCTCTTGCTCAGTGCTAGGAAAGATACTGAGAAACCCAGATAAAAAGTGAAAAGATCACATGGCTAAGGGAGGAAGTGGTTTGAAAAGGTAAATACTTTTACATTAAGAAGATGATTCCGTGGTTCATTTGGATTTTCTATTTAAAATGATAGGAAGTTTAATCTGACTGTTCATTCAGAATTGTTTGAAGTAAATTGCTGGTACTTCCGCATTGGCAATTGGCTCACCTAGCCTTTGATTTATACGTTCCATACTCATGCTGTTCTGAATTACTGCTCTTCTCTAAATAAGGCAACACTGTCATTGGCATCTTTTAAACGTAGAAACATAAAGACTCAAAAGCATGACATGGAAATTAAAGTTCATGGGCTGGGAATCTTTACCACTTGTGGAAGGCCATTAACATATGATACAAACAAAATAGAAATTGCCAGAGCAACTCGACAAATCTGTCAGCACTTGTGGAGAGAAAACAGAATTTTCATTTCAAGTCCAGTGACCTTTTGCGAGAGCTTGAAAAGTGTATTTAAGCTGATGTTAGGGGTCGTGGCGTTGGGAAGGCAGCATGGGTGAATGCATAAGTGAAAGCAGAACCCAGAGAAAAGAAGAAGGGGTAGGGATGCAAGTGGATTATTGTTAGTAACCAGCAAGGAAGCTCAACAGGTGATAATGGCAGCCGTGTTGAAAATAGGTTGGAAGCCAAACCATTTTATAACAGGATCGGGGCTGTGGAGGTGGATAGCAAACATAGAGCAAAGTGTTCATGCTCTGAAATTGTCAAACTCAAAGGTGAATCCTGAAGGCTGCGAGGTGCTCAGATCGAAGGTGAAGCATTATTTGGCTAGTTTGTTCTAAGCTTCACCAGAACACTGCACAGGCTTGAGACAAAAATGTGGTCCAGGGAACACAGTGGTGTATCGAAATTGAGGCGATAGGAAGCTCAGGGTCATTTTTGTGCACAGGATATAAGTGTTCCGCAAAGTGGTCACCTAGTCTGCACTTTGTTTCCCCAGTGAAGATACCACATTGCTGTATTTGCTGCTCACAGACTAGATTGAGCAAAGTGTGGATAAAGCAATGCTTCAGCTGGAAGATGTGTTTGAGCCCTTGGATAGTGCAATTGCACTGGAAGGTGTCGAAAGGGCGTGGGAGGTGTTGGGAGTGGTGAGAGAGTGGACCAAAGTGTCCAAAAGGAATGGTCCCTGTGGAATGCTGACAAGGAAAGGGAGGAGAATTTGTGTCTGGTGGTGACATCCCACTGGAGGTGGCAGAAATACCAGCTTATGATCCTTTTGATGCAGAGACTGGTAAGGGTGGAAGGTGAGGATGGGGTGTGGGGGGTGGAGGGGGGACATTCTATTGTTTTATGGGATGGAAGGGAAGGGGTGAGGGCAGAAGTGCAGGAAATGGGTTGGACATGGATAAAGGGGAAAAAAAGGTGACATTCTGAGGTCCCACTGGATTAGAACAGATGCAACAGATGGAGAAGCTGGGAAAATAGGATCAGGTTCTTACAGGAAGCAGGGTCTGAGAATATATTGTCAAGATAACTGGGAGGTGGTGGGCTTGGAATGGCTTTGGTGGCCAGCCTATCCCTAGAAATGGAAGCAGGTGAAACAGATGATCTGTCTGACTCCTCCTTGTACATTACATTGCAAATGCAGTAGGTAGATCAAGCTGTAGGAAATGGTTACATCAATACTGTTTTTATTCCATTGCTTGCAAATCACCTGCACGTTCACAGTGACTTGCACTCTAAGGTGGGAATGGGACCCTTTGTTGCTTGTGTCAGTTCTGCATTTCAACATTGCAAGGATGCAGGAAAGAGGATATTTATTTCTTGTACGCCATCCAGGAATATGCAGACCTCGCCAGGTGTAGCAGTAGTCAGATCTTGAATAGAGTTAATAGAATTAACATTTATTCAGGAAGGCACATGTGATACAAAAGAGAAATGTGGTACCTTCAGCAAAACAGATTGGTACTTCTTGGTCTGTAAAGATAGTTAGACTGGAAGAACATAGCAATCCAGGCAGCATCAGTCCTGCAGCTTTAGTGCAAACAACCTGAGGTTCACAGGTATGAGTTGGTGCATTCTGGAAACCTCTTTTTGAAGGCTGGGCCGTGCTCTATTTGGTTGACCTCCCAGATCAGTCCCATTGAATGTCTTGAATACTTTTTAATGGCCAGGGGGATTTTCAGGAGGTATTCCATGCAGTGCAGGGGTAAGTTGGGTGGGTGCTCAAGTCTGGGTACTGTGGTATATTACACTGTGTTGCTGGGGGTACTCAAGTTGGTGAAAGAAGGAGATGGAAACTCAGAACGTATGAAAGGACAAGATGCTTTAACAGGGGGTGTTCTCACAAGTCTCAATCTCCCTATTCTCAATATGAGGAGAATGAATATCCAACACAAGCTCTGCAATTTACAAAGGCATGGCCTCAGGGGTAAAGGGAGAACATTAACCATTAAATAAAGGGGTTGAATGGAAATGGGGAGGGGGGAATGGGACTTCAAAAAGAAGTCATTGGGGATGCAGGGGCAGTCACACAAAAGGGATCATCAAAGATTGGGTGAGTCATTGTTAGTCATAGGTATAGTCTACAACTCATCAGGAGGGCACAACATTGCCATCTTTGCACCACACTCAACTGTGCAACAAGGAGACAAAGTAACACCATATAGAGTGGATAGAGTAAATTACTGATTTTCTCTTCAAGGAAGAGTACAGTTATTTGCATAATGAGGCCCAGCTAGGGGTAAATAATTAATTATGATTCTGTAGTGCCACCCACCTGCCATCAAGTTGCATTCAATTGGTTACACGTTTTGCGATCTTTTAAGTTAGAAATAATGACCTCAATGACTTGACATACCTGACAGAGGAAGTTTTTCAGAGATGCCACATTCTCACACCAAACTGTAAGAATGCAATAACGTTGTTTGATACTTTGGGAAGGCATGCTATTATGGAGGAGAGATGGCTGCACTGTAGCCCAATGTTACATTGGCTCTGCAGCAAACATCTATATAAGGTTATATAGCTCAGAGCTCCATTTCAAGGCATGATATTGATCTTCTTGTGAAGTTGAAGCCTCCATACCACACTTTGTGAATCCATAAGTTCCTTCATTGAGCTGGATGTAAAGGATCAGGAGTACTATTACTAAAATTCTGTATTATTTATGACACTCTCCACAGATTATCTGCTTGCTCATCTGAGATGGAACTGGCACTTGGGGAATTCTTTGAGGCCTTGGTGAATTTGAGATGATAAGAATTACAATGTCATCACCAGGCCTAGCAAGAACTGAAGCCTTCAGTAGCTGACACCCAGGGTCCAGAGGGGGAGTCCACAGGTGAAGAGCCTCCAAGGAAGTGGACGAGGAAAATAACAAAATCTTGAATTTAATTGCTATGCTGTCATTATCTAAACTGTTAGAGAACTGGTGCAGCTATAGACCAAGAGTGTCCCAAGCCATTATCAATGTGTCATCTGCTCAGAAGAAACTGACGGCAATCTCAGTCTGAAGCTGGTCAAGAACACTTCTACCCTGAATTTTTATATCAGCAGCTCATTTCAAGGAACAACTGTGGCATCTTCCAACCCTTAGCCCACAAATGCAGCAATTTTCTGCAATATAACACCAGTTCTCCCGCGTCCAGGCAAGTCATGCAGCTTGAACAGTGATTCTCTACCATCATGTGCTTCCTCCAGGTGCTAGCCTGTACCCACATTGCTTTGAGGGCATCTAATCACCAATCTGCAGAGTTCATTAACCAGAAAGGCTTCCATGCCATCAACATCCAGCTCATCTGAGACCACTGATGCCAGATTCTGAAGGACTGCACAGTTATTTTGGGAGCTACACTATGCACATATGTTGGAGAGCTCTCTCAATCCTGCATTCTTCCAAGTTTCTCTGACCAAATAGGTTGGCTTCTGGAAGACAAAGGTGAATGCCTCTGGAAGACAAAGGTGAATGCCTCCAAACATGGCTGATGACACCTATGCAAAACCCTCAGACTGATGCAGAACAGAGATAGAACACCACCCATACTTCTACCTGGACCAGCATAGAACAAATCATAAGTCTCCTCAGCTGAGGTTTCAGTGCCCAAACTGCTCTGGTGGAGTCTTGCGGTACAGTCCAGTACATCATTGTAGCATACTGCCCCTTTCACAGCTGGAACTGACTTTGTTGGCTGTTGTGTGCAGGGTGGGTGGTAATATTCTGGACAATCTTGAAATTAGGAAGGGCAATCCTCGAGAGACATCCCAGAGATCAAGACAGAGCAATACACTGTTGAGTGTGAGAAGCCAAAATTATTTCTTTAGAATACCTAATGTGGAAACAGACCCTCCGAAGAGTAGCCCACCCAGACCCATTCCTCTACATTTATCCACGACTAATGCACCTAACATACATATCCCTGAACACAATGGCCAATTCACCTGACCGGCACATGTTTGGATTGTGGGAGAAAACCCAAGCAGACGCAGGGAGAATGTGCAAACTCCACACAGATAGTCGTCCAAGGCTGGAATCAAACTCAGGTCCCTGGTGCTGTGAGGCAGCAGTGCTAACCACTGATTCACTGTGCCACCTCACAGAACCTCAGCCAAAACCCACTCCCAGAAGGAATATGCTGGGTTTGGACTTCTGCTCTTTGTCGAGAGTGTGGTGCTGGAAAAGCACAGCAGGTCAGGCAGCATCCGAGAAGCAGGAAAATCGATGTTTCAGGCAAAAGCCCTTCATCAGGAATGAGGCTAGGAGCCTTGGGGGCGGAGAGATAAATGGGAGGGGGGTGGGGCTGGGGAGAAGGTAGCTGAGTGTGCAATAGGTGGATGAAGGTGGGGGTAAACGTGATAGGTCAGAGGGGAAGGTGGAGCAGATGGGTGGGAAGGAAGATTGATGGGTTCATGAGGGCAGTGCTGAGCTGGAAGGTTGGAACTGGGGTAAGGTGGGGGGAGGGGATTTGAAACTGGTGAAATCCATTGATGCCATGAGGTTGGAGGGTCCTGAGGCAGAGATGTGGTGTTCTTCCTCCAGGTCTCAGGTGGTAAGGGAGTGGCGATGGAGGAGGCCTAGCACTTGCATGTCCTCGGTGGAGTGGGAGGGAGAGTTGAAGTGTTCAGCCACAGGGTGGTGGGTTTGTTTGGTGCGGGTGTCCCGGAGATGTTCTCTGAAGCGCTTCCCCTCCCACTCCACCAAGGACATGCAGCTCCTAGGCCTCCTCCATCACCACTCCTTTACCATCTGACACCTGGAGGAAGAACGCCTCATCTTCTGCCTCAGCACCCTCCAATCACATGGCATCAATGTGAATTGCACCAGTTTTTCCCCTCCCCCCCCCCCCACCTTATCTCAATTCCAACTTTCCAACTCAGCACTGCCCTTCTCTGCAACATGGGCGGCATGGTGGCACAGTGGTTAGCACTGCTGCCTCACAGCGCCTGTAGACCCGGGTTCAATTCCCGACTCAGGCGACTGACTGTGTGGAGTTTGCACGTTCTCCCCGTGTCTGCGTGGGTTTCCTCCGGGTGCTCCGGTTTCCTCCCACAGTCCAAAGATGTGCGGGTCAGGTGAATTGGCCAAGCTAAATTGCCCGTAGTGTTAGGTAAGGGATAAATGTAGGGGTATGGGTGGGTTGCGCTCCGGCGGGTCGGTGTGGACTTGTTGGGCCGAAGGGCCTGTTTCCACACTGTAAGTCTAATCTAATCTAATATTACCTTTACCCCCATCTCCATTCACCTATTGCACTCTCAGCTACCTTCCTCCCAACCCATCCCCCTTCCATTTATCTCTCCACCCCCAAGGCTCCCAGCCTCATTCCTGAAGGGATTTTGCCTGAAACATCAATTTCCCTGCTCCTCGGCTGCTGCCTGACTTGCCGTGCTTTTCCAGCATCACACTCTCAACTCTAATCTTCAGCATCTGCAGTCCTCACTTTTGCCTTCTGTTCGTTGTGCTGTGTAACTAGTCTGTTTTTACCCTGTGTAACTAATCCCAATGTACATGTGAACCTGATTACTTCTATGCTCCTTGAACTATTCTGTTGGTGAAAAAAATGTTTTCTTATTTATGTATGTGGTTTCTTCAGCTGATTCCACCTTAAAGGGTCTGCACTTTACAAGTTCCCTTTACCATTTGAGAGACAGTGGGGCAAGGTAACATAGCGTGCAATGGTGCTGAGGTTAAATGGCTTTTAAAGCGTCAACCAGTGTCATCCCTCATACTGGACAACAGATTGGCAGTGATAGAGAGGCACCTCCTTTACAGCCTTCCACTCTCAGTTCACCTTCGACAGTTTGGAGTTTGTTTGGATTGTTACATTTCCCTGAGATACTTGAGCATCCAGTGGGACAGCACTCAACGTGACAGAGGCAGCACCTTGTGCACTCTCTCAGCAAGCACTAAGCTAGGAGTGCTGAAAAGGATGAATTTACTGTAGCTGCAGAGGGGTGTGGAATCATCACTGATTCCATCCTCTCTCAGGGTAGGTGTAAATGACAAGGATTTGTGCAGGGCAGGTCCTACCACAATCCCCACATGTTAATGTGGAGGACACTGAGGCTGCAAGCAACGGGCAATTCTTCTTCTGTAGAAGGATCCCTGATGCCTGGATGCTATCCGCAGTCCAACAGTCAGTTGCTTGAGAGAGATGAGCAACACTCATTCTGCCTCTGCAATTCCTTTTATCCATGATGTTGAAAAGGCTGCACATACATCAAATGTGTACAACTTCAATAGACCTGACAACTATAAAGAGACCAGAACAGACATTTTCAGGCATATAAGGGAATTTACAGTGGAGTGTCACGCATACCCACTATGTTCTCTCAGTAGGTTTCTTCCTGCCTTTCCCCCTCATTATCTTGGTGTGCAGTCTTGGTATTTGCACTAAGTTGGGATAGAGGGAGCCAACTCTGTATTTAGCCCTGTTGAGCTCGGGATGTGGAAGGTTCAGGCGCATTGATTATCACATGCCCAAACATAGGCTCACCTTTGTCAGCTTGGACTTTTGCAGCCCTTTGGGCAGGGATCAGGGCCTGGTAATTCTTAAGTGTCCCGAGAGGAACCGTCTGTGTGGTTCCTCCTGCTCATGTGTCTGCTGACATCACGCTGTTTCCCAGAGAGGAAGGGACACCGAGAGTCTCTTGAACCTCTCCAGCTTGGCCTTTGATGCAGAATGTTGGTACAGTGATGGAGTGCAGGTCTATGCACATATCTGACAGAGTGTGTGAGCTGGCCCTCTGACTCCATGGCAGTCATGTGCATGTCAGAGCCATGCTGTGCTGATCTGCCTCCTGTCCTGAAGCTTCTTTGTGCATTTTGACAAAGTCACCCATGGCCAAGGCCATGCCATCACAGTCTGCAAGGGATTGAACAGGTGCCAAGTCTCCAGCAGTCCTTCAAGTGCCAGCAAGCCATGGCATTTCTTCTTTGACCAGCTGCACAAATGTGACAGTGACATGCTCACCCAGGTTATGTTCCCAAATGTAAGAGAAATTATTGAGGTTAAAGTCTCAGAGCTGGAGGGGCTACTGGGGAAAGTCTTGCCAGTGTATCCTGAGGGATGAATGATTTCCTCCTCAGAAATGGAGATTGAATTGTGTGTGGGAAGGGTGCTGGACTCTTCTTCATTGTAGTTCATTGGGTCTCTCTAGTACCTGCAGAGGAGAGGAAATTAATTGTGAGAAAGAGGTGAAAGTTTGTTCAGAATGAGAATGAGCTCAGACTGACATCAATGCCCAAGCAGCATTGCCTAGCACAACAAAGCCAAGGTGGGCTCTCTGATTCCACAGTGAGCAGTCACCTTTTTGTCTGGCCAACTGTAGCAATTTCTCAGAAGGAATCAGATGGAATAGGTGACGCATGGTCAGGAGAGGTGGAGAAGGGTCCCCAGAAAGTGCAGAGGTCGTTAGTTTGGGAGGATAACTGGGTGAATACCATCGCAAGCAATAGTAAGAATTGCAGTCTGTTCGCCTTGGTGAGAAGCATTGCACTTGCAGCGTTAAGAATTAGTAATGCTGGGCTTGTGGGTGAGAGTTAGCAAAGAGAAAATGGTGGTGCCTACTTTTGCAGTGTACAGGTCATTAACCTTAGTCCTGTACCATCCAGTATTGCATTTAACCCTGGACACCGCACAAACCCACACAGAAATCTCTGTCCAGGCTGGCTGAGTCTGATGGCGTTGACTCCTTTGGCAGTCTGGAAGAAACAACACTTCTCTTCTCTAGATTACCTGGTACTCAAGCACCTCCAGGTCCCTATCTGAAAAACAAGTGCCACTTTACCTAGTGCTCTATTATATAATCCCATTATAATGTCACCAATGTTCAAATATAGATAAACTAAGTAACTTTGGATTATTTGATTGAACCTTTCATTCAATTTTGTGGAACGTTGTGAAAGCAAACTGTAATGCCAGTCTTGTAATTTTTGTCTGGATGAGGTTTTTTTTGAGAAAGTATGAACTGCTGGATGATAGATTTGAGCTCAATCTGCAAAGGACTGCCTGACTTCACAATGTCTACAAATGTCCCAGTTTCAAAATAAGCCACACAGAATTTTATTTGTGTCAGATGATAAGCAATTTATTCTGGAATTACTCTACAGCAACAAACACAAGTGCAAATTTGACTGAAAACATGTACAAGCTAACACTAGCCAATCCCAAAATTTCATTCTGTTTTAACAGACTCCAGAATGACAGGACTCGAAACACCTTCTCTAAAGCACATTAAAATTCCACAGCATATACCGGGACACAGTATCTTATTTTTGCCCCTTTTGTCCCCTCATCACTTGTAAAAAGTTGAAGTAAAATATTTTTTTCAAAACTTTGTTGGAGTATTGTGGCAGGAAATTAAAATCATTAAACCTCAGACCTTCATTTAATACCTGACTTTCACAAAGTTCCCACTAATTCCTGTTACACAGTATCCTGTATTGTTCAATAGAAGCTGTATTTTCAAAATGAAAAAATATGCATTTTTTCAACATATTCAGATAATCTTAAAATACATCATTGTTTTCTACAGCAAAAGATTAATTTAATTTCCAATGCATTTTACAGGCTCATGAAAAAGATGGTCTAATTTGTTTAATATTTGTTAAAGACGCTGTCATACAATAATAAATATCTGCATGGACCCTTGGCAGCAGACTGCAGCATTTACAAGACATACTTTCAATTACAGTTTTTATTAGCTCTGACATACCATCTATCCGGCTCTGTGAAACAAGGTACTACCTCTCAACACCATCTGAAATTGCATTCTAAGCTTTCATCAATCCTTCTTCAGTTAAAACTGACTTCTTAAGATGTTATTTGAACTAAAAATTAAGAATAAAATCTATGGAGATGACTTATAAATTCAGGACTGTATGATTACAGTCATTCTGAATTGAAGTCAATAAATCTGAACAAAAAATACTCCAACTATATATATTATATATGTTATATAATATACATATTTTAAAAGCACCTTCTTTCATATGCCCCACTACTTAAATAGGCTTGCCAAATGAAGTAAACAAAAAACAGCGTACACCAAATGCTATTGTGACCCCTTCAGTACATCAAAACTCTACAAAGCGATTGTTTGAAATCTTTTTAACCTAGCAATACATCAACAAACTTGCATCTGGCACTAAAACAAGGTCATAGCTTTGGGTTGTTATAGTAAGCTCGTCATGCTAATTTTTATCAGAGATAAATCTAACAAGTATAACTGCTAACAGCTACCTTATTCTAAACAGTAACACCAAAAGGTGCAGAAACACAGATACTGTGAATAAAAGCATAACTTCAAGTATATAAGGGATAACACAACTTGCCACATAGGATATTATACTGTATCAAACAGCTGATCAAACAGAATATGAAAAGTAGGCATATATAGAAATCTAGCAATGAACTGACACATTCTAATCAGATACATATCCTCAGCATAGGAAATGCATCCTATTTAAAGTAGCTGCATGATAGTTTTGAGCAACTTGATTCCCATTTTTGTTACTTGTTTGTAAAAATGCCAAACACCATGACCTTGCGAACAGGCACAATAACCTGGTGTTCATGTCATGCTTTGACATTAATACTCCTGCTGCTTACCATACGAGAATGCTTTTCTTTCCTGAACTTAAAGTCCAGGGTTTCTTTACATATATTACTAGTTTCTGGACTTCAGCTTTTATTCCCAGGTAAACACGTATGCAATAATTTATTTGTCTTGCAATAAATATTATCAATAGACATCTTCCCTTATCTATTGGGGAAAACTTGCTTAATATTGAATGAGTAACTAGGAATAAAGCATGTCAACTGCTTTCAGAATTCTGATCCATTTCAACTCTGCCTTTAGCCACTAAACATTGTAAATGCATTTCTCATCAATCCATGCACGTTGAGCTGAAAAATAACATTGCTATGTGTGATGTACAGCAGTTGTACCCATTTAAAGCCAGAAACCTGGCATAATGGAAACAAGATTTTGTTTTTATTCACTACAGTCTTAGGACATGATCAATATTTAATTGAAAGGAATAAACACAATCCCACTTTGAGCTTGTGAAGGCTCAAAGCACATGCTACAAACAATTTAAATTGTGGACAGCAAAATCACAATCCTTGCTTGGCTAACGCAGCAGTAACATCATCAGCAAGTGTGGCCAGTTGCGGTGATTCCATTAGATTGATGCTGCCAGAAGAGGAGACATTGCTCAGCCTATGAGGGGTTGTGGCACCAGATCGTCCTGGCGACTGAGTGATGATATCTGCTCCATGGTCCACACGCGCCTTGGCATTCTCACGAAAGCTAAGCTTATGACTTTCAATCTGTTAAGAAAATAAAGAGCACATGCAGATCACTGGTGGAAACAATAGGAGCCAGAACGAAAGAAGTTATAATGTGATTTTCCCCGTGATACCATATCAAGATTTCCATTTTAGTATATCACCGCAAGATAACATTGTTTTTCCACATTTCCCAGATGTCAGGAATGCAGCCAAATTACCAAGATACATGCAAAACTGGGGGCATTAAAGAGTAAGATGGACATTTGAGTTCAAATATCAAAATACAGTATAGATTTGTTGAGGTGTTACAAGAAATTGTAATACAGTTAGAAACTTTAGATATTTATTTTTCAGCAGCAGCAGGAGAGGCAACAGAGGGGACCTGGCAGCTGCTGGGAAGTTACATTCCCCTTTTAAAGAGCTTAGCTCGACCGTCAGTGACCTTCATTTCTCAGCAGCAGCGCGAGATATATTTGGGCAATGGCTGAACCAGAGACACTACACGTGTAGTGTTTCCTACCTGCCCTCCTCCTCCAACTAAAAAAAACAGACTCTGTGGTGTGTTGGTAAGGTAAGGCACTTCATCTCTGACCGGTTTGAGAGGGTATTGGAGAGGGAGGGGGAGGATCCAGTTGTTGTAATCCACATTGGGATTAACAAAATAGGCAAGGTGAGGAAGGAGGACCTGTTTGGAGATTATCAAGCTCTAGGAACGAAATTAAGGAACAGGTCCTCAAGGGTCATAATCTTCAGATTATTGCCTGTATTCTTCTGTATTGTGTGATTTTTTTAAAAAAAGGTAAATTTTTAAACACTTATCTATTAATTGGTTATTTTTAAAAGACCATAGCAGATAAATATTAGAAATTATTTAACTTTAACTTATGTAAAGTATTACACTAATTAGCTAGGTAGAGATGGCTGGGCAGGTGATACGCTGTAACTGTATGATGTGGGAGCTGGTCGATCCCATTGTGAATGGCAGTGAGCACATCTGCAACAAGTGTTGTTTGCTGGAAGAACTCCAGTGCAGAATTGATAATCTGGAATGTAAGCTTCAAATACTGCAGCATATCTGGGAGGGTGAAGAGTTACCTGGAAGCTTTGTTTCAAGAGGCTCTTACACCTGGTAGATTAAGTAATTCAAATTTAGTTAGTGATCAGGGCCAACAGGGTGTGATTGCAAATGAGGCATGTAGGGGGATCCTGAGTTCAGGAGTAGAGGTGCCTCAGCTTTTCACCTTATCCAGCAGGTATGAGATACTTCCTCCCTGTGTGGATGTGGAAAAGAGCTGTGGACAAGATGAGCCAACTGACCACGGCACCATGGTGAAGGTGGCCATTCAAAAGGAGGGAGCAAAAAGACAAGTAGTAGTTATAGGGGATTCTATAATTAGGGGGATAGATAGCATCCTTTGCAAGCTGGATTGGGAGTCCCGCATGATGTGTTGCCTACCCAGTGCTAGGGTGCACTTCATCTCTGACCAGTTTGAGGGGGTATTGGAGAGGGAGGGTGAGGATCCAGTTGTTGTGGTCCACATTGGGATTAACAACATAGGCAAAGCGAGGAAGGAGGACTCGTTTGGGGATTATCAAGCACTAGGAACGAAATTAAGGAACAGGTCCTCAAAGATCATAATCTCCAGATTATTGTCTGAGCCACGTGAAAATTGGCTTAGGGATAAGAAAAATAGGGAAGTAAACACGTGGCTGACGGAATGGCGTGGGAAAGAGGGGCTCCATTTCATGTGGCATTGGCATCAGTTTTGGAATTGGGGCATCTACACCAATGGGATGGTCTCCACCTGAACCAACCTGGGACCAAAGTTCTAGTGAAAAGGATAAATAGGGTGATCACTAGGACTTTAAACTTGTGAGTCGGAGAGAAGGGAAAGGGAAAATGACAGAAAGTATGATGGTAAATTGAAAGTGAAGCAGCAAGTTAGCAGGAGGGTTTAAGTTCAAGTCAGGCTATGAAAGAAGCAAAAAGGAAGGATAACTCAGGAGATATTAGTAGAGATGTTGGAAATCATGAGGATAAGAAAGCTAACATAGGGGCATTTTACCTGAATACTCGTAGTATTCATGACAAGATTGAACAACACTTTGATGAAGCACTGAGGATGGCAAGGACACAATGTACTCTGAGTGGAGGACTTCAGTGTCCACCACCAACAGTGGCTTGGCAGCACAATTATTGACTGAGATAGCTGAGTCTTCATGGACATAGCTTCTAGACTGGGTCTGTGGTAGGTGGTGAGGGAACCAATGAGGGAAAAACGTACTTGACTTCATCTTCATCCATCCAGATGCACTGTCCAAGATGGCATTGGTAAAAGTGATCACCACACAGTTTGCATTGAGACAAAGTCTCATCTGCGCATTGAAAATATCTTGTATCATGTTGTGTGGCACTATCGCTGTGCTAAATGAGACATTTCAAAACTATCTAGCAATTCAAGACTGAAAACCCATGTGATACGGAGGGCCATCTTCATCAGCAGAATCGTACCGCAACACAATCAGCAAACTCATGGCCTGGCATATACCTCACTATCATGACGTATTATTGTGACATATCACTGATTATGTTAAAGTGATTTGATGTTTTAACTTATTTTATGAGAGGCATATAGCCAGAGGTCAAACTAAGCACATCCTGATAAGTATAGTTCAGAAAATGAAAAGAAAGAAAACATGAGATTGAACCTGACAGAATGAGGCTGAAGAAACTCAAAGGCGAAGAAATGTTACAAGGTATTAATTACATCAAGTAATAACCGAATTATACCATTAATCTTAACTTTTATTGCCTATTTCTGTCCCTACCTTTACATTTCCACCTCCTGGAGTGTGACGTGTGTTATCAAGTGAGCCAACCTTAGATTGAGCTTTTTCCTTAAAATCAAGTTTCTGACTTTCAATTCTAACGTGCCCTCCACCTACAGAAAGATAATGAATCATACTTTGAAACACATTGTAAATAAAGTGAATAGTAATGCTTGTGGCCAAGATCAGATAAAAAGTAATGAGTGACAGTCCATACCTGGCCGATAGTGAATGTTGCTGAAAGAGCCACACTTTGACGTGATGTGACTCACATCTATTTTCTTAGTAACAATTTGCACCTGAAGAACATGAGAAAAATGTTCAGATACCAATAGAAAGCTACAAATTAACCTTTGAGGATTGCAATCAAATGTTCAAGTATCAGGTTGCCATCCTTTTGGTTTATTGATAAAATAATATTTAAATATTTTGCATTTACATGTATTCTGATTATACTTACAAACTGGTCAGTTTAACTTTGGAATTGGGAAAACATCTAGAAACAATCTTTTGGGAAAACATCAATGGTCATGTGGAAGAGAGGTTCATTCTCCCATCCCCCAAGAGGTACAGAGAGCATTCATGAGGGCAAGGATGTTTATGTGATGGGTACCACACAATAAACATGTGTGGCATGTTATAAATCTTTGAATAAAAAGGATAACTAACATGCATACAAAATTAGCTGAGTGATAGGAAACGGTGTTTGGCAAATGAATATTTTTCAGGCTGGAAGGAGGTTTGTAGTGGTGTTCTCTAGGAGTTGGTATTGGGATCCTTTCTTTTCATGCCATGTATTAATGATCTAGATGTTGCAGATGTCACAACTTCAAAAAATGTAATGATAACAACGTAGAACTTCAAAAAGACATTGACAGGTTGAAGTAGTGGGTAAACAGGTGATAGATGAAGTTCAATGCAGAGAAATGAGATGTGATACACAAAATAAAGAGTACAATCTATGGTGTGCAGGAGCAGAGAAATCTGGATGTATAGATAAATAAATCATTAAAGGTGGCAGGACAGGTAGAGGATGCTGTTAAAATAAAAATACAGCAGTCTAGGTTTTAGTAATAGTGGTCTAAGGTACAAGAGATTGCACTAAACCTATATTAAAAAATCTGGTTAGACATCAGTTGAAGTATTGTGTAGAGTTTTGCATGCCACACTATAAGTATACGGCAAATGCATTGGAGTGTGTACAAAACAGGTTTACAAGATTGGTTCCAGAGAAGAGAAACTTCAGGTACCGATATTCTCAAAATCATGATGGATCTGAACAGATTAGAGAATGATAAATTGCCCCTGTCGGTAGAAGGATTGACAACCAGATGGCAGAATGTTGAATGTTTTGTGAAGAATTAAATGTGAAGCAAGACAGAATTTTTTCACAATGTGAATGGTTTGGGTTTGGAATGAACTGCTTCGAAGTGTGATGGAGGCAAGTCTAATTGAGGTATTCAGCTGGGAATTGGATGATTATTTAAATACAAATGACGTGCACTGCTGTGGAAAAAGGCAGGAGATTGGCATTAAGTCAAAATGTTCAGAGACTCAATACAGACTAGATGGGCCATATGGCCTTCTTCGACATCTTAACAATTCCAAGATTCTACTTAGTAATTTATGTGGTTAGAAAATCTGCATCATATTTTTAAAGGCACAAGGCTTTCAGCACTTCAAGGATTCATGTGTGATTAAAATATCTCTGTTGGCTTTAAGCAGCAAGCATTAAGAGAACATCTATGATGTATTGTCATTTCTCAAAAATAAAAATAGTCCAAATTTGAAATTTTGTGGGAAAACAAGTTTAGGAATCCAGCACACTCCCTGGAGAGCTGCAATGCCAAACACTGAGGATGGACAGTATTCCGGTTCCTGGCAATGCTGGATGCAACATTGCTTTACTAAGAACATTTCTGTCATTAAGTCAAATCATACATTAAACGCAGTTAACTTGCAGCTTCTCAATTCTGCTGAATTTAAGGGAAGCATGTGCTAAAGTACGCAATTGTAATTACAAATATATCTTTTTAGCAACCACTGATCAACAGTAGGGAATGGAGATTGCTATCTTCAATTAAACATTAGCTCAGCTAACCAAGTGGAAAGAACAGCAACAATCTGAGGAATTTATGCTATTTAGTCTCTATTAATACTTCAAATCAAAAATAACAACTTGTTATGATGCTACATGCTGCTAAAGGACAAGTTAAGTAGAGGTTAGAATTATATATTAGTTATGAAAATAACACAAGACAAAGCAAGCGAGTGGGCTCATTATTTATCTTGTGTATGAGTGAGCAATGGTATGGTGAGAGGACGATGACAAAAAAGTGCATCTCATGTTCAAGACAGTTAAGACAGCTGTAATTTAACAGTTCAAAGTAAATGTTATTTGAACCCATCTCTGAGATGAGATTCCAGAAAATTGCGATGTGTTTTTTAGTTTTTTATGGTGGAAAAAAAACATTAAGATCAATATTTTTGTCAGTTGATTTAACTAAACATCTGTGTGCTTGATGCATTTCATAAAGTTGTTTAGTATTTGACAAGTGTTCTGTTGGCTGATCCTGAGTTCTGGGAACTATTATGCAATTTTTTTCAAGACATAAATTATCACTGTCATAAATAAAACGTAACTATTAATTGAAAGGCTTGTCTTTTTGATGTATCGACTTTTTTTTGTTATTCTGACAGATATAACATTTGCAATAAAGCTGTTACAGTGCTGAACAAACCCCGGATGTAGCAAAACTCATTAAATGACTACAAAATGTTTCAGTGACTAATTCAGTCAAGTAGCAATTAAATACTAAGGTCATTTGACAAGTCTTTCTAGATGGAAAATATAGCTGTGCAGTAATTTCATAAGTATGAGGATGACTGGAAGATTACATGCTTAAACAAGTAACGATCAGCATCTTCAAGAAAAAGGAGGCCTAGTGGTATTAAGGCTAGACTATTAATTCAGAGGCCCAGGCAATATTCTAGGGTCCAGGTTTAAATCCCATCATGGAATTCAATAAAATAACCTGGATTTCAGAATCTAATGACATCTTATTGTTAACTGTCAGAAAAACAACCCTCTGATTCACTAATGTCCTTTCGGGAAAGAAATCTGCCACCCTTGTCTGGTCTGGAATTTATATAATTCCAGATCCATAGCAATATGGTTGACTCTTAACCACCCACTCAATAATTTGGGGTGGACAATATATGCTGACTAGTGATGCCCACATCTCATGAATGAATTTTTAAAAAACGGTTTGTTACTCCTGCAAAGTATGTTTTCATTTGTCACTATGGTAAATGCAGTTAAACATGAGAAGGTAGTTCAAGATTAAACAGTAGAAACAGAAGTACAGAACAGTAACACTGTAATTTAGCTGTTTAACACTGATGTATGCACTCAAAGTGGAGAAAATTAGAGACAACACATCATGCTTAAGTGGTTATTACTTCAATACAACAATTTATGTGATTGATATTCAACAATGTATTTTAGAAAGAACATTTTTTATTGCAATATTGAAAATGAAGGGTAGATGGTGCTCTCAATGCTAGTGATAATCAAACCATGTCTCTCACCTTGAGGATGGGAAATGCCTGAGATTAGGAATAAAGTATGTGGAAAATTGAGGCTACAAATCGTTGCCTTACCACTAGATATTACAGGATATAGCAGCAGGACTCATTTTACTTCGCTCATGAGAAAGGAGCTAGCTATTTGTGGAGTCTCTGGTAAGTGGTTAAGCTTTTTTTTAAAATCTTAAATTTTAACATAGTACACACATTCATCATAAAGCAAATATATAAACGTCAACACGAGAATGGGAATAATACAAAGAAATATTTAAAACTCATTAAAGATGTCAATTCAGGTGATCTTTCAAGAGATTCAGCTCATAGAAGCTGCAGACCATTGTGATCCAGAGCAAACACATCTGCAATGTCTGAAATTCAAGATGATTCCAGCATATGTGCTGACAGCTGAATGACAAATGCTGAAATGCTTCAGAGAGAGAGATAAAGTTATCTGGAGTCTTTCTAATAGGAAGTAGTCACACCACTTCGGATAGGGTGTTCTGAATTATACAGGGGTCAGGGAAAGGAGGGTGTCCTGAAGAGAGTTCGGAGCATCAGCCTTTGCAATTTTCCAATGAGTCTGAGGTTCTTTCATTAAAAGCCAAAAGAACTGCGGATGCTGTAAATTTGAAACAAAAACAGAAATAGCTGGAAAAGCTCAGCAGGTCTGGCAGCATCTGTGGAGAGAGATCAGAGTTAATGTTTCAGGTCTGGGAATGTTTTGAAATATTTTGAGGAAGCGTCACCGGACTTGAAACGTTAACTCTGATTTCTCTTCACAGATGCTGCCGCCAGATTTGCTGAGCTTTTCCAGCAATTTGTCTTTTTTTTGAGCTTCTCTTATCCTGTTTGGCGAAGAGCAGAATTAGCAGGGTGGATTAACAAATTGACTACGGCATACCGTACAGGAAGTCATTCAACAACGGAGGGGGAGGAACAAGATATATATTAGTAGAATTGGTAGTATAGCGAGGGCAAGAGATTCCATTCTCTGCAGCAAACAGCAAGAGTCCAGACAGCTCAGTGCCAGGGTTTAGGATATCTGCTCAGGATTGGAAAGCTACTTGCAGGGCGAGGAGATCCAGTGGTCAGAGTTCATACAGGGACCAATTATGTAGATGAAACTAGGAAAGTGACAATACACGGCGTATAAGAAGATATGCACTAAACTTAAAAGCAGTCCCTCATAAAATTATGATCTCTGGATTGTTGCCAGAGCCACATGCAAATCAGCATAAAAATGAGAGAGATAAATCAATGGTTCAAAGATTAGTGTGGGAGAAGTGCATTCTCGTTCATAGGCCACTGGCATCACTCCTGGAGAAAGCGGGGCTTGTACCAGTGGGATAATTTACAGCTAAAGTGTGCTAGAGCCAGTGTTATTTGAAAGTAATGAAGGATCAAATGTGAAAAGATGTGATACAATAATGAATTGAAACAAGGTCAGAAGGGAAAACAGAAATATGGGAAATTGAGATTAGTAAATGGTAAGAAGGGACAGAAAGAAGAAAAGAAACTAGGAAGTTACCAACAATGTAAATCAGAATGACAACTGTGCAGTAATTAAAGATGACGTGTGTCAAGAGCTCAGGATTTTGGCTAGATGCAAAGAACAGTGGGGAAAGGAAGTCACTATTTGGAGAGGTCTCCAGGTTCTCTAAATGGTAACCACAAGGTGGGACAAAGTATATACAAGAAAACACTAAAATGAAGCTAAGAATTGCAGATGCTGGAAATATGAAACAAAGCAGAAATTGCTGGAGAAACTCAGGAGGTCTGGCAGTATCTGTGGAGAGAAAGCAGAGTCAATATTTTGGGTGCAGTGACTGTTCTCCAGAACTGCTTGTTTTATATTTTATTTCTATCCATTTTCTCTGCTTTTTTTTTGGTAATTTAGTTTTTCTCAGTGTTTTTCACAAAAGTTAATCTCTATTTCTGTAGCTTCTGATAGAACTAGTTTCCTTCATTCATCTGCACTTATTGTTCTTTAAAGCCAATCAGAGTCCAAGAGTGTGGTGCTGGAAAAGCACAAGTCAGGCAGCATCTGAGGAGCAGGAGAATCGATGTTTCGGGCATAGGTCCTTCATCAGGAATGAGACTTGTGGGCCAAGGGGGCTGAGAGACAACTGGGAGAGGTGTGGATGGGGCTGGAGGGGTGGGGCGGAAAGGAGAGAGCTTGGAATGCGATAATTTAATGAAGGTTGGGGTAAAAGTGAAAGGTCGGACAGGAAGGTGGAGCAGGCAGGTGGGAAGGAAGATAGACAGGTGGGTCAAGTCAAGAGGGCAGTGCAGAGTTGGAAGGCTGGGACTGGGATCAGGTGGGGGGAGGGGAAACTGGTGAAATCCACATTGATGTCATGTGGTTGAAGGGTCCCAAGGCAGAAGATGAGGCGTTCTTCCTCCAGGTGGAAGGTGGATCGTGTTTAGGAGGAGTTAGAGTGTTCAGCCATAGGGTGGTGAGGTTGGTCAGTGCGAGTCTCCCAGAGATGTTCTCTGAGACAATCTGCAAGCTGACATTCTGTCTCCCCGAAGTAGAGACCACATTGGGTCCAATGGATGTGTGTGAAAGTACAGGTAAATTTCTGTCAGATGTGGAAGGATCATTTCGGGCCTTGGATGGAGGTGAGGGGGAGGTGTGGGCACAAGTTTTGCAATTCTTGCAATGGCCAAGAGGGGAGAATGGGTTGGTGAAGGAGTGTGGCCCTGACAAGGGAATTGCGGAAGGAATGGTCTCTCCATTACCTGTACCTGCACACACATTCTCACCTCTGGGATATCTGCAATGACCAACCCCACTGCCCACCCTGCAGCCAAACACTTTAACTCCTCCAAGGATATGCAGATCCTGGGCCTCCTCCATCGCCAAACCCTAACCACCAAATGCCTGGAGGAAGAACGCCTAATCTTCCACCTTGGGACCTTCCAACTAAATGGGGTCAATGTAGATTTCACCAGTTTCCCCATTTCTCCTGCCTCCATCTTATCCCAGTCCCAACCTTCCAAATTGGCACTGCCCTCATGAATTGTCCTACCTGTCCATCTTCCTTCCCACCTACCTGTTCCACCACCCCCCCACCTTAAACTTTCACCCCACCTTCATCTACCTATCACATTCCCAGCTAACTTCCCACAGCACCATCCCCTCCCATTTATCTCTCAGCCCCCTTGGTCCACAAGTCTCATTCCTGATGAAGGGCTTAAGCCTGAAATGTCAATTCTCTTGCCAGATGCTGCCTGACCCGCTGTGCTTTTCCAGCATCACACTCTGACTCTGATCTCCATCATCTGTAGCCCTCACACGGTTCTTTAAAGCTAGTCTATTAATCCTCTGTTCTTGTGTTACCCCTGAGCTGTTCTGTTTTCTGCCAGGGTCCACTACTTGGACACCAATTAGGATCAAACAGGGAAACCTCATGGGATAAACAAAGGCCCAATTGCCATTTTCATCTTGCTGCTTTATCATTCAGACAGAGAACCTTTTGCACCACTAATTTTTACAGATTTAAATGTGGGGGCGCGTGTGCACATGTACCATAGATGGATGACAGCAGCAATCAAACTAGCAGATTAGAAACACTTACACTTTACATTTGAGGGAACTCATGTATAAGTGGCACAATGTTACCAAACACTAGGTGACGGAAAAAGTATATCAAGTACATATATGAAGAATTATAGCGCTAGATCGGAAGGTGGTGCTGGCTCAAGTATGCAGTTACCTTCTTACGCCAAGCAAGGTGAATCAATTACAAGGTCAGGGAGAGTTTATTTTCTTGTTTAGTGATTGTGAAACAGTTATTGATGTCTGGGTGAAAATCTTTAGCATGGTCAAAGTTGTGGTCATTTCCCTCATCTGTCTCTCAATATACCAAATGGCAAAAGTGAGACGGGTGACAACCTATAATAAATATGGTCCTCATCACCAAGTGTAAAATTCCTTGGCAGAAAAGGAAGTAGCAGTATGTTTATATTTAAGAAGCTAATGTTAATGTGTAGGAGACACAAAGTGGTACCTTAAAGAGGATAGCAACTAAATGACAGCTCATTTCAGTAATGACAGAATTTTATATGAAAATTTTATCCCTATTGAATCTGGTATTATGAAAGGAAGTTTAAATGATGAGTTCTCAAATTCATTTCTATTAAATAAACATTGTTGAATATGATTCAAGTGCTGATATTGGAAAATCCACATAGCACTGTTCACAAGTATACTGTGCAAGAATAAGTTTGGAACAAAACACTTGCACCTCTTAAACTTCTGCATCGTATTGTTTTTTGGCACTAATTTGATATAGATCAGAGCTGGAACATCATTAAACACTTATGCATGCACTTAATAAATCTGTGTGCAAATAAAACGTCTCCTTCCTTACATATTTATCAGATGTCTGTGTGTGGATCATGCAGTCGATTTCTACTTGAGTTCTGAAACTTGAGCCTTTTCTTGCTCTTCCTTCAAACTTTTCTTACATTCCTGATCCTTCTAATTCTCTAATTCAATCATCATCTTCATTTCTGCCCTCTTTACAGAGCATCATAGAGTTGTTGCAGAAAGGGAGGAGATGATTTGGCTCATTGAGTCTGCAGTTCCTCTTTTCTTGAGCTATTTCAGTGTTCCCACTGGCCATTCTTTCACCCTGTAACTCTACAATTATCTTTTTGCTTAAAGGTGCTTGCATAATTCCCCTTTCAAACTTCTGATTGAATTGTACTCCACCATCAAAGTCCCAATTATTTTATTTTCTCTTTCCTCTTCACAGTGAATGAAATGCTGAACAAGAGTTTTAGTGATGAGTTGATTTAGTAACGAAGATTTAAGAGTACAGAAGAGATTATATACTGTGACCTTGTGATTTCCATTTTCAACACTGAAGTGGATTCGGAATGTATGCAATTTACTCAGAGCTGGGACTTGCAACAGATCACTGACCATTGCAAATCAGGTGAATCACAAAGAATAAGAAAGGGAGAGGAGGCATTAGGGTCTGCCAGAACTTAACACTGCTACAAGGTGATTAAGGAAGAAAATTTAAACTACAAAAGTAAAATGTGCACAGTATCTAATAAAGTAAAATGAATTATTCTGCAAGGTGAAAGAAGACTTAATATTACAAACATGAGTGACACAAACATTAAAAATTCAGATGCAGCTAGCATTTGATTCCTTTTAGTGACTAGTAAATCTTCCACACTATTGCTCAATGGTAAATCAAAGAACATGCAGCCTAGAACAATAAGGACATCAACAAAATGTGATCGGAACTGTATGATTAAGCAAGACTATGGATAAATTCAGAATCTGAGTTGGTGAATATGTTTTCAAACAACCTCAGGTGTTTGTACGGCATGGTAGGACACCACAGATTAAGAAAACTCCTTTTCAATGGATACTTTGCAAATTAAGAGTTTTTCATAAAAATCAGAAGTGGGGTTTTTCATAAAAAGCAGAAGTGATTCATTTCTTATCAGTAAACATTCATCCATCTGTATTTTCAATTTATTATTTTGAAAACTGACAGGAAAGATTTAAGATGAAGGTGACAATTAATTAAAAAAATCATCCAAGGAATATATGTACATGAAGGAGGTTTCAAATACAAGGAGGGATAAAGTATGTGTTTGGAGTTTAGCACAAAGTGGTGATTAGAAGAAACTCTAATTCATGGGAGATAGATTTTTTAAAATACTGAATCAATTTTTTAAATGGGTTCAAGAGAAATACTTGCATTTCTGTAACAAAGAGAAACAGAGTGATATAATGTGCAAATTTGTGGAAAAGAAACATTGCTTCCTATAATTCTTATATATATTTGATTTCTACATTAACATTTCTGGAAAAATTAATGAAGAAACTGGATCGAACAATATAGACAATAAAACTATATTTGACAGTGCATAAAACATTCATTTTGTGTTCATTATACTTACTAAACTGTTCCATTGGAGATAACCAGATCATTAATATAGTTTGATGCACAATTTTCAAAATCATATGCATAAAAGTGAAATAATTCACAATTATTCATTATTTAATGGGTATGAGCAGATAGGTTAATTAAAAAAAAGTATTATTGCTGGAAGTAAATACTCATTCCCCAGTATTGGTTCTGTAAATACTGATTGCAGAATATATTGTTACTATCCCTAAACTAAAACAATCAGAACATGATTAGACATAACTCCATTTAATGTGGACAACATAAAATGCGTGAGCACCTATCTATTGTTTTCAAAAGTCAAATAAACAGCCCACAACAACATCTCAATGTATGAAATGATGCAAAAAAAGCATTATTTTTGATCAAAAAGACAAGCAAGCAACATTGCATATGTTTTCTTATTAAGCATTTTATACAATAATTACAGAATTTTTTGTTTGTCAAGTAAATTGTCAGTTTTTAAAAGTAAGGAAGTGACTCACGTTTCCAACCAGGGGAGAATAACGTACGTTGTCCATCGAGCCACATTTTGGCTGAATATGGCTAAAATCAGGTTTTACATTTGCTATATGTACCTGGAAATGATAGGCACTTTACCAATCAATATCTACACACTAGTCATTCAGTGAGAATTTGCCCACTGTATATATTAGATACATACTATTAAACATTATAAAAAATTGACTTCCAATTTTCTACTAACTGCTTTAATTTCAATTGTGCTAAGAAAATATTTGACTATATTAAAAGCCATTAATACTTGGTAAGTGGCTTTGATTGACTATTCAGTCAAACACAAACTTTTGTTGGAGAAAATTACCATTGCTCGAAGTGTTTTGACTTAAAATTTCCATTTAAAGATCACTACATATAAAATTAATTTGTCACATGTATAATTCAATGAATTGTCTGATAAATAACATTCTAAACTAACAGCACAGATTTTTAAAAAAATTACACCTTGCTTTAAATTACATTTTTCCGCAAATAATTGGTTTTAGCCATGAAACCTAAACAGCTTGTTTAATGATGTTGTAAAAATCAAATTAAATAAAAAGAAAATGCAGCATAAAAAGCTTCATGTGCAAATATATGACAGCAACTAAGCCATCAAATAGATATACATAAACATGCGTACACACACACACATACATCCATATACGGGTTAATTGTGTCCTTAGGCAACCAATACTTAACTGACATCAGGGCTTAAGGTTTTATTTTGTACTAACAAATTAGAATCGAAGAGTTGACTGGTCTACAAACAATTCCTTTGTGCTTTGGAATTCTAATACAACAGTTGATTACATTAGGGCACAAACACTGATTTTATAATGCAATGTAATTTCCCATCTTCCCGTTCAACGTCGTCCAATGATTGATCCAATATTAGACTTAGGTGAGAACGCATAGCCCACCATTCTTCCCATCCTACCTCCTAGCAGCAACCTAACATAATTGACAGATACACTTTCCGAGTGAAGCAGAAGTTATGCATTGTCAAATTTAATAATACATTGATTTTATTCACTTGATTTTTCTTCGTTTCTTTACAAATTCACAAACTGGCATAAATGAGTGAAACTGAAATGTTATTTCTCATTGCAGGAACAATTCAGTTAACTGGCAGAGAATCTACCAATAAAAGGTTTATCCCATTATGCATTATGCCACATCAACAACTATTTATATATGCAATCTTCAATACCACAAAATGTCCATTTAACGTTCTGCTTCCTTTTTTAGGATTCACTTAAGAATGAGTTACTTCAAAGATTAATTGTGACAAGCTAATTTATTTTATAGAATGACTGATTGAAGATTTAATTACATAATATATCGAGGAAGTTGAGGATCTACAATAAAACAGAACATACTGGAAACACACTGCATCGCTGGAGCATCTGCCGAGAGAGAAACTGAGCTAATGTATTAGCCTTGTAGACTTTCAACAAGCCCTGGGGAAGTCAATTATAATAGTTTTTAAGCAAATGAAAGGTGAGGTTGAGGGTGGGGCCTTGCGAGGAATCGAAATTAAATATGAAAAGAACAGGTAACTAGTAGTCCAGTGTCACACTTGGCATTTCAATTCTCCACCGTACTTCCCATTTAACAACTCAGCCCTCAGCCTCCTGCAGTGTTCTCATTAATCTGCACTAATCTTTTGACTGGGCACTTGACAATATTTTGTAAGTAAATGTGGAGTGCAATAATTTTAAGAGTGTAACCTCCATCCCCATCTGACTTAGCTTTTCCTTGTTCTTATGGGATATTTTTCTCTTACTTCTCATTTCTTTTCCTTTGCTTTGCCTCCACACAGCAGCTATTCAGGGTCTTGCCATTCACATCTCTTCTAAACAGACATTTTGATTCTTTACTTGCCCTATTACTACTCCCTTGGCTTTTCACTGTTAAACCAGTTATTCAATCTCTCCTGTTCTCTACCCTATCAAAGCCTTTTCCATTGCTCCCACACTCTGTTTTCACTTGCTCAAAACCTATTACATTGGCTTTGCCATGAAAAGTCCAAAAGAGCTGAAAAATGAACTCAATTTCTCTCTCTACAGATGCTGGAAAATTGACTGAATATTTGCAGCACTCAGTCTGACCTTTGGAATATGACGAAACATTTCCCATAGGATTCCAGATTGTGCAAGATGAAGCCTGACTGGGATCTATTTCCAGAAATGGTTATCCTTTGGAGAAGGGACAACCACCTTGTTATAAAAAGTGAGGTCTGCAGGTGCTGGAGATCAGAGCTGAAAATGTGTTGCTGGTTAAAGCACAGCAGGTTAGACAGCATCCAAGGAACAGGAAATTCGACGTTTCGGGCTAGAGCCCTTCATCAGGAATGAGGAGATGGTGCCAGGCAGGCTAAGATAAAAGGTAGGGAGGAGGGGCGATGGAGATGTGATAGGTGGTTCCGCCTGGGAACCCTCCAACCACAAGGGATGAACTCAGATTTCTCCAGTTTCCTCATTTCCCCTCCCCCCACCTTGACTCAGTCGATTCCCTCGAACTCAGCACCACCCTCCTAACCTGCAATCTTCTTCCTGACCTCTCCGCCCCCACCCCACTCCGGCCTATCACCCTCACCTTGACCTCCTTCCACCTATCACATCTCCATCGCCCCTCCCCCAAGTCCCTCCTCCCTACCTTTTATCTTAGCCTGCTTGGCACCCTCTCCTCATTCCTGATGAAGGGCTCTGGTCCGAAACGTCGAATTTCCTGTCCCCTAGATATTCTACTCCAACAGTAAAAGAAAACTTTGGGAAGTTTATACTTCTGCCACTCACCCACTGTTGTGTCTACATTTGGCTTGAATTTAAAGTTTATCCACTATTTTTTTTCATTCATAGTATCATAGAATCCCTACGGTGTGGAAACAGGCCATTTGACCCAACAAGTCCACACTGAATCTCCAAGGAGAATCCCACCGAGACCCATTCGCCAACTCTATTACTTTACATTTCCCTCAACGATTTCAACTAACCTACACATCCTTGAACATTATAGGCAATTTAACATGGCCAATTCACCTAACCTGCACAGCTTTGGATGGTGGGAGAAAACTGGAGCACCCGGAGGAAACCCACACAGATACAGGGAGAATGTGCAAACTCCACACAGACAGACAGTCACCCAAGGCTGGAATTGATTTTGGGTCACTGGCACTGTGAGGCAGCATTGCTAACTACTGAGCCACTGCGTCGTGCACTACTTTACTCTTTTTTTGTCCATACAGATTATAGAAAGGAAACAAATACGTAGAAGCTATTTTTGATTGCAGTTACTACATTTACCAGTTACATATCTCAAAATATGGTGATGCTAATACCGATTGACTGCACAACTTCCATGTGTCACTCATCTTCAGAAGAAGTCACAATTGTAATCCAACACATGACAACACTAGACTGAGCTACAGCAGGTTGTGAGGCCTCATTGTATTACTTATCACAAAGTTTTATAGGTACAAATTCAACTTCAGAGCTCAAAAGTTCAATTTCAGTTAAATCACTATTTCTTGGACAAATGACAATACAACCTCAATCCCTTCTGCAAAAGACTTGTGAAAACTAGTACCACTGCCCCTTTAGATTAAACACTGCAAGTTCTCTTACTAGATATATAACCTTGCATCCAGTATTAGTGTTAAAATGTACAATAACCTAAAATTAGGGCACAATTTTCAAGAATAAAAAGTGTTGTGTTGTCAATTTAAAGTTGAGTTTTGTTCCAAATAAATGTTTGGAGTTCATGAGGATTACGATCAAATCTCACAGCTCTATGGAAGTAGTATTCTCATCACATACCTGCCCTCCTCTTGGTTGATGCTTTAGGTTGTCAATTGACCCAATCTTGGATTTGATATTTTTCAGATCTGGCATTGGTTGGTTGATCACTCGGAGTTGTTTTGGAGTAAGGGGAGATTTGGGAGGAGTGCGGATAATTGCCACTTTCCGTTCTGTGGGTACAAGGATAGGAGATTTGTGTGTACCAGGAGTGCCAGGAGTGCGAGGGGTCCTGCTGCCTGGTGTGCGGGAGTAGCTGGGTGGTGTGCCAGGCGTGACTGCAGTTGATCCAGGAGTGGAGGGTGTGGCAGTACCGCTTCGTGCTGACCTGGTGCGAGTTGGTTCAGACCCTTTTTTAAAAAAAATAAAAAGCATATATATTTTTACTTAAAGAAATAGCTTAGCCTTTATACATACCCCAATACATAACTATTATTCCAGCATATATAAAATATATACAAGATAAGATACTAATGCATATTGTGCAACACAATTTATTTTGGAACACTGACCCTCATCAAGTAAGCATTTTTCAACCCCAATATATAGCCTGAAATCATTAAAATACTGGGAAATGCACACTCTCAAGACTGTCTTTGGACATTCATTCTTGGTCTAAAAGATATTTATATGTTAAATTATGAAATGCCACCAAGTCTGTTCATGCTTGTGCAGATCTGAATTTTTATGATACATTGAGTCATGGTTCTCGATGTTACAGTTACGTTATATCAAGTGATTCATGCACAAAATAGTTGATGAGTTTTACAAAGAGTTTAGCAGGCACAAAGCCACCACTGATGAGGCTACCTGCACTAGTATGTGCTCGCGATCTGGTCACTCCTTGGCCCCTTTGATCGTTTCTCGGTTCAGTCCTTATTGCTATAATGAGGCAGAGGTGAAACACAGAATGGATCAAGACATTTGAGGGAGGTTAGTAAGAACAGAAAATTGACTTTAAAATTATTTCAAGAATTATTTCTATGCATGCAGTATATAGATATACGTGCTATTTGCCATTAATTTGTCCACATAAGGAATAAATAACCAAAAAACCTAGCAAGTTGAGAAGATTTGTAGCTCAGGTTGAGGTTCTGGATGTAGGTTTGCTCACTGAGCTGGGAGGTTCATTTCCAGATGTTTCGTCACCCTGCTAGATAATATCTTCAGTGGGCCTCAGGCGAAGCAGTGTACATGATTCCTGCTTTCTATTTATATGTTTGGGTTGGTGATGTCATTTCTTGTTCTTTTTCTCAGGGGGTGATAGATAGGGTCTAACCCGATGTGTTTGTTGATAGAGTTCCGATTGGAATGCCATGCTTCTAGAAATTTTCGTGCGTGTCTTGAAATGACATCACCAACCCAAAGAAACCCTGAGGCCCAGTGAAGATGTTACCTAGCAGGGTGACGAAACATTTGGAAATGAACCTCCCAGCTCAGCGACAAAACCTACATCCAGAGCCAAAAAACCTGCTAAAATATGATTATTAATTCTTTGTTGGTTATTTCAACTTAACTGTCAATTGAGCTTTTGAAATTAGTACCATAGTACAAATAATAAATTTGAGGGTCAAGTTAAATCTTAATACACAGCAATAAAATATATTGAAAATAGATCTAAAGTGTTTTATCTACTGTTTTGACGTGAATGAAATAACTAACTTTAATATCAATTAATTGTAAATTAGAGAAAATCAAAATAAGGTGCTCTGGTCCTGCAAGGGTGCAGGAAAGACTAAATTGCCTTCAGTTTGGCACTGTTTTGCCCTTCTTTATCCTTAAAATCCAAATAATTAAGCAAGGTTCAGTAAGCATCAATATTTTATAATTGTGTATTTGTTGCCATTGCTTGATTTGAATTAAAGATGCAGGGGCACAGCGAGCGAAACATCGTGTTTGTAATGTTTCTTAAATCATGTAAACAAATATCACTATCCTCAATTTCCCTTTGCACTAATTTTCTACATTAAGTTGTATTTAATATAGAGTATTTTCTTGTCCAGACTTTCAATATTGTTGAACTAGGTCTAAACTGTGTACAGAGGAACCTCGATTATCTGAATATCAAAAATCCAAACATCGGATTATCGAGGTCCCAATAGAAACATTACATTAAAGTCGTGTTTCTAACACTGTTCGCATCTTTGTTTACAATGATTGAAAGTGAACTCAGCTTACTGAAACGCTGCCGAGAATACTCCTGGACATCAATGTGAACCCAGGTACCATCTCCAAATGACTGACCTCCCACACTCTCTCTCACCTCACACACATGCCTGTGTAGAACACCAGTGTATGTAACCCTAAACAATGCCCCCCCCCCCACCCCAGATAATCTCTCCAGCATTGACCTATATAGGGAAATGATGGAACCTGTCAAAAACTTGCAGTAAAAGTTTGTGTACACGCTATTTTGAGACTCACCCCCGTGGCAGCAGCAGCCTTGTTGTTGGTGTCCATTCCAACTGTCACCAGATTGGGTGGGGGGGTGGGGGGTGGAGAAGGGAGAGAGTGGATGGGAAGGGGAGGGTGTTGGACAGGGTTGGAGCAGAGGTGTGGTACTAGACAGCATTGGGGGTGGGGTGGGGGACGGTGTTGGTGGGCGGTGTTGGACAGGGGCTCACACACGGTGTGCTGCTGAACGGGGAGCAGACTTAACAGCAAACTCCAAGCCAAACAGGAAAGACACTGAATCAATTAGCTGAATAATCAATTATCTGAATGAATACTTTAATCAATATTAACCTGGCCAAGGAAACACTGACTACACTATTAGAAGACCCAACGACACATACACCAAACACTAACTTCATCAACAAGGAGAATATCATCAAGCTCGTGGACTTATGCCTAACCACCCACTTCATCTTCAACAACAAAACCTTCAAACAAACCAATGGAATACCCATGGGATCTTCAATATCAGGGTTCTTAGCAGAGGCAGTAATGCAGAGACTTGAGCAAACAGCTCTGCCAACCATCCAACCCAAACTCTGGGTCCGCTATGTGGATGACACCTTTGTCATCACTAAATGAAGTAAGTTAGAGGAAACCTTCAAGGCCATCAATAGTAGCCTTACTGGCATAAAACTCACTGAAAAGAGGAAGAAAACAACAACTAACTGCCATCCCGAGATGTCACAGTAGAGTGAACAGCCAATGGAGAAACTTCAAAACAGCGTTAACAGAAAATCAACAAGCCATGGGCCAAATGTTGAACTACAGAAGTAATCATCCCAACACCCACAAATGAAGCTGCATCAGAACATTATTTCAATGAGCCAACACACACTGCAGCACAGAGGAACTATGCAGAGGAGAGGAAAATCACCTATACCGTGTATTCAAAAAGAATGGGTACCCAATGAACAAAGTCCACAGATTTCTCAGCAACAAACCCAAACAAGCAGACAAAACACGTCCAGAAACCCTAGCCACTCTCCCATATGTCAAAGACCTCTCAGAAATGACTGCCAGACTACTCAGACCCCTGATGACCCCTACTCATGATAGCCCACAAATCCACCAAAACACTAAAACAGCAGCTAATGAACTTGAAAGACCCTATACAGACAACAAGCAAAACTAATGTCATTTACAAAATACCGTGCAAGGACTGTAACAACACTAATTGGATAAACAGGCAGAAACCTAGCCACCAGGATATATGAACACCAACTAGCCATGACATGAGCCTCTCACACTTGTATCCTCACATACGGAGGAGGAAGGACACCACTTCAACTAAGACAAGACATCCATCCTAGGACAGGCCAAACAAAAACACGCACGAGAACTCCTAGAAGCATGGCATTCCAACTGGAACTCTATCAGCAAACACATCGAGTTAGACCCCATCTACTACCCCCTGAGAAAAGTAACAGGAAGTGACTTCACCACAGGAAATAGACTGACAGGAACTAACTTGTTGGTCGTCTTGGTGCCGGATAAACCGGGCTTGTAGCAGGAACAAAATGTGCATCTTTTTCTTCAGGTGGAGCCCGGCGAGTGGATAAAATTGAAGAAGGTCTGGGTAAGGCAGAGCGCTTCTCTGGACTCCTCATTGCAGCATCCTGCAGAGAACAAATTGCGTTATTACTATCCAAATCCTGTGCGTAAGCTTCTTTCAATAGCAGTGACCTCAAACAGAGAGAAAAAAAAATTCCATGTATTTGCAAATCAACTCTAGAACTACTCAAGTGAAGACAGATTGCTGATTCAACTTATTCTCCAAGAATAAATAATTCCTCAAATTGCAAATTCTCCTCCAAATCTTGCTTAAGATATATTGAGATTTCAATATATTAGCCCTTTCAGTTCCAGCTAGTTTCAAAACACATTAGTAAAGAGGAACTAGTGAATTCAACAGTACAGTAAATTTCTGCAAGTTTATATATTTGCAAGGATCTGAAACAAAGAATTAAGAGGAACAGATTTCAGTTTAAAGTCATGCAGTGTTACCATATTTAAATAATTTTGTAGATAGTTTCCTTAGTTTAAAGTCATGCAGTGTTACCATATTTAAATAATTTTGTAGATAGTTTCCTTAGTTCAGCATAGAGTATAGATATTCATATAAAATACATAAGGCAACATTTTACTTTGAAGAAAAAGCCTTCAGCAAAATTAAACAAAATTAGAACCATTATGCGTATTTAACAAAGAAAAAAGGTGCCTATTTTTGACAGAATCATTAGTTTCACAACGCAATCAAAACCAATTCAGATGTCTCTGTCCTCTTCCTTGTCCAGAGATTTGCAAATAATGTATTTTCAAGCAACCGCTACAATGGTTACCAAACTATCTTTTGAAAAAATTCTACTGCAAGGTAACCCTAGTTTCAGAATAACAGAAAACTTCATGATGCAGAAGAGGCTATTTGGCCTGGCGTGCATAAGACAATTGAACAAGTTATTTGGCATAATTACACCTTCCAGCTTGATCTGGAGCCATTTAGGTTATACTAAACTTCATTGCATATTCAAGTTAAAAAAAAATGTTATGAGGTTTTCTGCCTCTGCCACCCTTTTAGGCAGCGGATTACAGATTCCTAACACACTCTGAGGTGGAATAAAGGATCAGCTCACATCTAACTCATCCACCAGTTATTTCAGGTCTATGCCGCTCATTATTTGTTTCTCTGCTAATTAAAATAGATAAGTCCTATCCACTTTACCTTGACCCCTCAAACATTTATTCATCTCAAGAGAATATCTTCTCAGCTTCCTATATTCAAGTATAAGCAACTCCAGTGTATTTAAACTTTCTTCACAGTTAAAGTTCACTGTATCTGACAACACCCTTGTAAATTTTCTCTATACTTACTCTCTAATGCAACAGTACGCATTACTTTAATTGCAGTTAAACTAGTGCTCCATACTGGTTCAGCATAAATCTCATTATGCTAGACACTCCCTGCTCTTATACTTTAAACTTTAAAGCTTCCTTTATTAGGCAAGATATAATTATTTCAGGCATTTAAAATCCAACACAGCTATCCCTTCATTATCATTCTACATCCACAAATATATGCTCTTGCTGTTACTAGTGGCCAAATCCAAAAGGAAATTAAGATATATGTTACATATATACACTTACAAACTCATACATAATGCATGGTTTTAGTTGTGTGTATAAGTCAACCAGTTATTTTATAAATTTCATGACAACGGTGAATTTCTTTTCTGGTTTTTGGAGAAAAAAAGTGTGGCTACTGATTTATTTTTTGAAAATCAATCATGTCAGATGGTATGTGGAAAATTAAGTGAAATGGACTCCAGGTAAATCCGTATTCCATCCGGAAATGAAGTATCTCTGCACTGCACTTTACTGAAAAGCATGTTGATAAGGGAACATTTATCTAATCCAGTTATCAATTTTCCTCAAAATGTTTGTTAGAAAAGTGACATTACTAGTATCACTAAGATTATATATCATTTTGAAGGAAATTCAATGAAATTCTCTCAAAAACCTAGACCACAAAACCGTAAAATGGATTAGTTAGTTATTTTGTTTATACCTTGTATAGCACCACCAGTTACATTTCTCACAAAAATAAGTATTAAAATATCATTGCAAATATTCATGAAACAGTACTTAACAAATTCCTATTACAGAGTGGTTGAAATGGCTAAAACTCAAGAGGGCATTCATCTCATTATGTCTGAGCCAGTTCTCCATAGGTGCAATTTACCTTAGTCCACTCCCCTTTCTTTGCCTCATACATTGCTATTTAGAAACAATGAATGTATAATGTCATTCCCTCGAGAATGTCTTGTATAAATCAGCCTTCACCACACTCAGGAAGTGCATTCCAAATCCTAGACACTTTGAAAAGATTTTCTTTTCATGTTGTCATTGCTTTATTTGGCAATTACCTTGAACTTGTGCCCACCTTGATCTCAATTGTATCACGAACGAGAACATTTTTTGTTTATCTCTCTACATAATTCCTTGGCCTGGGGGTGATTCTCCTTGATATTTTTTGCAGGTTCTCTAATGCCTTCACATTATTTTGAAAGGATGATGCCAGAACTAGATGCAACAGTATAGACTGAATAAGTTTCTACAAAGGTTTAGTATAACCTTCTTGGTTTTGTC
This sequence comes from Hemiscyllium ocellatum, assembly GCF_020745735.1. Lineage (NCBI taxonomy): Eukaryota > Metazoa > Chordata > Chondrichthyes > Orectolobiformes > Hemiscylliidae > Hemiscyllium > Hemiscyllium ocellatum. The sequence continues at coordinate 90,441,576 of NC_083407.1, read as the reverse complement.
CTCAATGCTCCTATTACCTAGAATGTTTGGTGCTTTAACATCTGCTCAGTCAACGTATTCTACCACCTTAAGCATATATGTGCATAAATCATTGAAGTCCCTAGCTCTGTGCATCCTTCAAAATAGTTTATATTGGCTCTACCATGCTCTTCCTTTCCAAATAGATCAATTCACACTTCACTGCATTGACTACATTTGTTGTTTCAGATGATGTCCTTTCAAGTTCTATTCTGTCTGTTCACTGTTCACAATGGTTCCAAGCTTCAAATCATCCTCAATGTTCAAGATCTTAACATGGGTGTTAACCATTTTTAACTAAGCTAAGTTGTATCTGCATTAAGTTAGGAACTTAATATTTCATTTGCTACCATCAGTTAAGGTGCCTGTAAGATACTCTTTTATGACTGAATTAGAACACAGCACACATTTTGAAGGCAATAAAATAATTTATTCATTGAACTTCTCCTGCCCATATTGCACCAGTTTTTAAAAAAAAATATGCAATACCTGAGTACCTATCCATTGCTGTTCATTTATGTAAGTAACTCCCTTCATTAATTTACATAATCTACGTCAGCTAAGGAATCTGTCACATTAAATGTAAGCTTGAGTACAACTGTCACAAAAGACTCCAAAAGGTATTTGTTATTTTGATTGAGTGGAAAGTAGCAACACCATTTTTATTAAATGTTAAACCAGCTGGCTGAATACTGAAAATGTAACAATCTTAATATTTCAACATTTTTTGCAGTGACAGGTAACAAAAATGAATTCAATTAGTATTATTGCATTTCCATTTTAAGTTGTAATGCTCAAATTTTAGAAATAAGGCCACTGATATGGACCTTTTCTTTATCTTACCTTTATGGGTTGTTCAGTCAATGAATCTCTAGGGCCAGCCGACGAGGGTCGTGTGGGATAATAATCTAGGTCAATAAAGGCTTTTCTAGCAGCAGAACAAGTAGAATTGGGTCTTTCAGGGAGGAGGGAAGATAATTTTGAGGTAGGAATCTTTGTTAGTGCAGATGAATTCTTTTCATGAGAAAATATAAAGTAAATTTAAAAAAAAATGATAAGACAATGAACATAAAATGGAACAAAATACTAAAGTACAATAACTAACATGAAAATGCATGCCCAAAAAATTCTAATGAATTCATCTAGAAACTAAACATTACCAATGGTAACCACATTAAAGTTGCTGTGATTATGTGCAATCTCAACTAATTTGCTTTTTTAATCATTGAAGAGCACAAATTGTTTTGTAGAATTCAATAAACTATACAGAAAATGAAAATTTTAATACCAATAACCGAGGTTTGTGAGATCCATTTTTATCAAGTGCTATAATAAAGATGACCATTTTTAAAGTTATCTTCAAAGCATTTTTGGGTTCTACATAATCTGCTCAAAAGATCAAAGCAACAACATTATGGCAGAGCACATACTGAGACTGTTTTATACTTTTTCATGTTGAGGAATTTTCTAATTTTAGGTGAATTAATAAATGTAAAGTGTTATATACAAAAGAAGTGTTTTTAATGCACTCATGCTGTTTGCAAGTTTTTGGTTTAATGCAGTAATGAATGGTGCTTTTGACTCTATTTTACAATAGCTATATATTTAGCACAACTTATTAATTTGAGATGCAAAGTGCTCCAATTGGCTTTAAATGATGCACCATAATGTTGAGTTATTAATACCTTTATGGTAATACCTCTATATCCTGCTACTAACATTTTATCATGGTGAGCAAACTGTGTGAACTTAACAGATTGTTTTTATAGTGAGTCAACTTATGTTAGGAAAGCATTTTTTTTGCACTAAAATATGGATATTCAAAATCAAAATTGAAAACGTAATACAACATAACATTAAAACTATGATGTCATTTTCTTCAGTTCCTTTACTGACAGGATAGAACTCAAGAATAAGTTCTTGAAAATCTTTCATATTTAAAACCTCAAAAAAAAACCCAATGCAACATCCCGTCTCCAGAAGCTTACATTAAAATGACTCAAAAAAGTTTTTGTTTTGCTTACTTTGTAGGTTATTATTCTGGATTTCATGAGGAATCATTTTCATGCATGATCATGGATTTTTTTAAAATAGCCTTTGATGGGAAATGAAATCCAAATCAATTTGACCACTTGGTTCATCATGGGAGTCACAGCCAAAGGAGGTACCACTAACCTGTCTAACCTCACAGCATACAAGCTCACCAGTCTGAGTCTTCGCTATTGGAAACCAAGTACAAGAAACTTCAAATGAACAGCATGGTCAACATTATAATTCATCATCATAATATACAAGTGTACTGCCATCATTTTCCTGACCCCAGCATTCACAATTCCTTCAGATGATTCCATCATTTAGGGGCTTAGAAATTCAGCAGTTGATGATTTCATCTATAGAACTCAAACATGACAGGCTTCAAGCCATATATGCAGGTGACTTCTCATATAAAACACCAGGTATCATCCCAAGCTCCAGAATTTGGCCATCAACAATGCAACACAATTCAGGATAGTAGATGGACAGTGATACACGTGTCATTGTAACGTTAGATCTTCTAGACCCAAACTCAATTTTCAAGTATCGGTTTCATTCACCAATTGTGTCAGTGCAATCCTGTGGTTAGGTCTTCAGTAGTAATGCATGTCTGTAATAGGACTAATTCTAGGTCGCGGTCCCCAGATGACAAAACCAGCATTTCTTAAAATGTAAGAAACATAGCATTATAAAAAATGACGTGAGTTTCTGAAAGCCTTTTTCCATTGGTATTCAAACTGGAAACAAAAAACACTGCTTAGGAACTCTAATGTAACAATTTGCAATAATTTAAATTCCCAGATTTATTTTAACAACTTTCACTCAGTGTATACCTACTGCTGAAACAGTTTGATTGACAGTACCTTTTTTTTCAGTTTCAATAGTCACTACTGTCTGCATTTCCCAGGATTTGTTATTATAGCTGAATCCCTTATGAATGCTTGGCTGAGTTTCAAAAGCTCCAGATTCACTTACCTTAGAAGCAGGTCATGCATTTATTTTTGATTGATCATTTCAGGAGATTAGTAAATGATTAGCTGCCATTGATATGGCTAGTCAAACAGATCTTTAAGCAACAGGTTGATCATGAGGGAACATTTTGTTACATTTAGCCTAATGCATGTGAGGTTCTTTTCAGCACAAGATATTTCTGAGTCAGACCTCTACTAGATGTTAGAGGTTACTTACCATTAGTTCAAAAACATAGCTTCTGATGTTTGTCCACAGTGAACGCTGACTGGAGAGAATACGTTGGGATGAGGGCAGCAAGGGAATATGAAGCAACACTGAGGTGTTATGTGGTATATGAAAGAGATTGGTGAGGACAGCATTTCAGAGCTTGACAACCAATGTTAAAACTGTGCTAATGTCCCAGTAATTGGAGACATATTCTGGCCTAGCGATCCATCAGTTTCCACTGCAACCTCAAGCCTGCCTGAGGTCCTGCTTCCTCCTCTGTCATCACTAAGAATAGGGATACTCATGGACTCTCTCAAATTGGGCCATCAACCTGGACTGGAGGGGTCATTATCATTAGGCAAAAATGCAGGGACATTTGCTCTGATCTGCTGGCTGTGGGATTTGTTAAGTTCTTTATACAGAATGCAGCTTCTGATGTCTCATGCATTCAGTCCAATTTCGTAGATTCACCAGATTCAAATACACAAACTTAAGAAATGGAATACAGGCCCTCAAAGCTGCTCCACTATTTCACAATCATGACTGATTGCATCTCAATTCTATTTTCACAGCTGCTCCCAACATGCCTTTGCCCTGAAAAAAAAATCGGTTGTCTGAACTTTAATCATATTCAATGGTGGAGCTTCTACAACATTTGTTGAAAATTCAATAGATACAACCCTCAGTGAAGAAATTCTCCTTATAATCAGCCCTACGTGATCAAGCTCCCATCCTGGGTTTATGCCCCAGAATTCCCTGTTGGGGAAAGGACACACAAATTTCTACTTTTGTCAAGCTTCTTTAGAATCTTGCATTCTTCTAAATTTCAGAGAACATAGACACTAATGATTCAGTCTGCCATAATAGGACAATCCTTTCATTTCACTAATAAATTCACTGAACCTCCACAGTACCACCTTCAATACAAATATATCCTTCCTTAAATATGCACACTGTATTCCAGATGTGATCTCACCACATTTCTACATTATTATATTTGCCACATTCCTGTATAATGTGTCTGCATGCCAATTTTCTGTATTCCTTGCCAGTACACCCAATCCTCTCTGAACATTAGCATTTAGTAGTTTTAGGAGTGTTTAGAAATGTTATGTCTTGCAAATTGTTCTGCCTTTCTGATCTTACTGCTGAGACAAATAACTTGATTTCCCATATCATGCCCAACAATGGTCAATGTGGCCCATTCGCTACGTTCTTCATATTTCATGGCAGCTTTGTGTATTCCTCTCAGCTTCCATACCTATTGAACTTCACAAGGTCAGCAAACTTAGATCTGTTGTGTCAGTCTCACCTTTTAAATCATTAATATAGAATATAAGTAGCTGAAGACCCAGCACTTACAAAACTCCACAGGTTGCAGCCTGTCAACCTGAAAATACTGTTTTTCCTACTCTTCATTTCCTGTCCCTTAAAGGATGCTTATTCAAAGCTAAGGTGAGCAAGTGGTGAAATGGAGGAGTTTTGGGGTCATAGTTCACAGGTCAATGCATTTGAAAATATATTAGCCAAACATTTTGACAGAAGGGATGCAGAATGTAAACCGAATGGCATTTTTCCAAAGTGTGTGTAAGGACAGATGGACCCTGGGATTTATCTGCATAGATCTTTGCAGATGGCGAGATCTTACGAGAAAGTAATTAATAAAGTAAATGGGGTCTTGGGCTTCACAAAGAGTGTTTCATACAGAAAAATGGCATTTTCCTAAACCTGCAGCAAGCTTGGGATGGGCCACAACTCAAGTATTGCATCTGGTTCTGCTCATCACATTTTGGAAGAGCGCGAGAGTCCTCAAGAGAGATCAGAGGACATTTACTAGAATGCTTCCAGTTATGAGCAAAACTAGTTACAAAGTTAGGGTGGAGTAGTTGTGTTTGTTCTCCTTGGAATAATGAAGATACAGAGAGATTTGATAGAGATTCACAAAACTACAGTACGTTTAGATGAGATGGGGCACTCACTTGCACGATGAGATGAGGAGTTTCGATGGATCAGAATTTTATAAGCATTTGCAGGTAGGTGGGGTGGGATGGGGGTGGGCGGTGCAGGAAGCAGCAGTGCTACACCTTAAGAATTTCTCCAACGGACCTAGATGAGGTCAGTTAAGGCAGGATGCTCACCGACACCACAGTAAACTACTCTGGTGAACCTGACGATCTGGGCATTTAGCCTGGGCTCTCGTGCTGCCAGGTAAATGGTAGCAGCAGGATTATGTCTTTAAATTGGCGACACATAGTTGGTTCCCAGAGCTACCACCCACCACTGGTATAACTGCAGTGGAAAAATGCTGACAGGTCACCTGTCAGATTAAACATGCCTACACATCTTCAAACCTTTGGTAGGCTGTATTAAACTCTGCTGAACGTGTCTGATAGATTACATCCAAATCTATGCAGTCTTGTCTTGTGTATTAGCATTGTGTGCAGCACTTTTTTTTTAAATAACTTTGGAAAGTTCAGGTGAATTCCACTTCAGCTACCTCTTAGTTGTATACTCTCTAAACTCTAATATTTGAAACACTATTTCTCTTTCGTGAAACCATGTTGACTTTGTCTAATCAAAATATGACTTTTTATTTGTGAACAATGTCTGGTTAAGTAATTTGCACTTATGTATTTTATCTCTCCTCCATTCTTCAATAGTGGAATTATATTTGCTAACTTTCAAATCACTGCAACCATTCTAGAATAGAAGGAATTTGGGAAATCACGACCAGTGCAACCATTATCATCGCAGCTACCTCTTTTAAAGCCTTAAGAATTAAAGCTGTCAAGTCTTGGTCATTTTGTAGCTGTTGGCTCCTTAGATTTCTCCAATGCTTCTTTCTCTGTTATTGTGACTTAACTGAAGCTCTCTCTTACTAGTTCCTTTATACCCCAAGAAAACCACAAGTAAAACCAAAGGGAAAACATCATCTGCACAAGAGTAGTGCAAGAATTGGGTAGGCAAGTTGACTGATGAAATTAAGTGGCATATTCCTTTCAGCTGCTCCCAACAAGCAAGACACTGACTATAGCTGAAAATGTGTTGCTGGAAAAGCGCAGCAGGTCAGGAGCATCCAAGCAGCAGGAGCCCTTCTTCAGGAATGAGGAAAGCATGCCAAGCAGGCTAAGATAAAAGGTAGGGAGGAGAGACTTGGGAGGGGCGTTGGAAATGCGATAGGTGGAAGGAAGTTAAGGTGAGGGTGATAGGCCGGAGTGGGGGTGGGGGTGGAGAGGTCAGGAAGAAGATTGCAGGTTAGGGAGGTGGTGCTGAGTTCGAGGGTTGGAACTGAGACAAGGTGGGGGCAGGGGAAACGAGGAAACTGGAGAAATCTGAGTCCATCCCTTATGGTTGGAGGGTACCTAGGCGGAAGATGAGGCGCTCTTCCTCCAGTCGTCGTGTTGCTATGGTCTGGCGATGGAGGAGTCCAAGGACCTGCATGTCCTTGATGGAGTGGGAGGGGGAGTTGAAGTGTTGTGCCATGGGGTGGTTAGGTTGGTTGGTCCAGGAGTCCCAGAGGTGTTCTCTGAAACGTTCCGCAAGTAGGCGGCCTGTCTCCCCAATATAGAGGAGACCACATCGGGTGCAGCGGATGCAGTAAATGATGTGTGTGGAGGTGCAGGTGAATTTGTGGTAGATATGGAAGGACCCCTTGAGGCCTTGGATGGAAGTAAGGGGGAGGTTTTGCATTTCTTGCGGTTGCAGAAGGTGGTGCCGGGAGTGGAGGTTGGATTGGTGGGAGGGTGTGGACCTGATGAGGGAGTCATGGAGGGAGTGGTCTTTTCGGAACGCTGATAGGGGAGGGGAGGGAAATATATCCCTGGTAGTGGGGTCCCTTTTGGAGGTGATGGAAATGACGATGGATGATACGATGTATATGGAGGTTGGTGGGGTGGTAGAGAGGACAAGTGGCGTTCTGTCCTGTTCCCTGGTGGTGGGGTCCATTTGGAGGTGGCGGAAATGATGGCGGATGGTACGATGTATATGGAGGTTGGTGGGGTGGTAGGTGAGCACCAATTGGGTTCTGTCCTGGTGGCGATTGGAGGGGCGGGGCTCAAGGGCAGAGGAGCGTGAAGTGGAGGAGATGGGGTGAAGAGCATCATTGATCATGTCCGGGGGGAAATTGCGGTCTTTGAAGAAGGCGGCCATCTGGGTTGTCGGTATTGGAACTGGTCCTCCTGGGAGCAGATACGGCGGAGACGAAGGAATTGGGAATATGGGATGGCATTTTTATAGAGGGCAGGGTGGGAGGAGGTGTAGTCTAGGTAGCTGTGGGAGTCAGTCGGTTTATAGTAAATGTCCGTGTTGATTCGGTCGCCCGAGATAGAAATGGAGAGGTCTAGGAAGAAGTAGGCGGGGAGGTGAAGGCGGCGGAAGAATTGTAACTTCTTCAACCAGGATTCTCGCACACTCTCTGACGATCCCTTCTCCCGCCTCCAACACACCCCACGCACCTGGACACCCCGTGCTGGCCTCTTACCTGCCCTCGATCTCATCATAGCCAACTGCCGCTGCGACATTAACTGCCACAACCTCTCCACCCCTCTCACTCACTCCAACCTCTCACCCTCAGAACGTGTAGCCCTCCACTCCCTCTGTTCCAACCCCAACCTCACTATCAAACCGGCAGACAAGGGAGGCGCGGTAGTAGTTTGGCGCACCGACCTTTACACCGCTGAGGCTAAATGCCAGCTCGCGGACACCTCCTCCTACTGCCCACTTGACCATGACACCCCCCCTCCCACCACCAAACCATCATCTCCCAGACCATCCATAACCTCATCACCTCAGGGGATCTCCCATCCCCAGCCTCCAACCTTATAGTCCCATAACCCCGCACCACCCGTTTCTACCTCCTGCCCAAAATCCACAAACCTGATTGCCCCGGCCGACCCATTGTCTCAGCCTGCTCCTGCCCTCCGAACTCATCTCTGCATACCTCGACACGGTCCTGTCCCCCTTAGTCCAAGAACTCCCCACCTACGTTCGGGACACCACCCATGCCCTCCACCTCCTCCATGATTTTCGCTTCCTGGGTCCCCAATGCCTTATCTTCACCATGGACATCGAGTCCCTATACACCTCCATCCCCCATCATGAAGGACTTAAAGCCCTCCGCTTCTTCCTTTCCCACCGTACCAACCAATACCCTTCCACTGACACCCTCCTTCGACTGACTGAACTGGTCCTCACTCTGAATAACTTCTCTTTCCAATCCTCCCCCCTCCTCCAAACCAAAGGATTGGCCATGGGCACCCGCATGGGCCCCCTCATGGGCCCAGCTATGCCTGCCTCTTTGTAGGATATGTGGAACAGTCCATCTTCCGCAGCTACACGGGCACCACCCCCCACCTTTTCCTCCGGTACATCGATGACTGTATCGGCGCTGCCTTGTGCTCCCACGAGGAGGTTGAACAGTTCATCCACTTTACCAACACTTTCCACCCCGATCTCAAATTTACCTGGACCGTCTCAGACTCCTCCCTCCCCTTCCTAGACCTCTCCATTTCTATCTTGGGCGACCAAATCAACACGGACATTTACTATAAACCGATTGACTCCCACAGCTACCTAGATTACACCACCTCCCATCCTGACCCCTGTAAAAACGCCATCTCATATTCCCAATTCCTTCATCTCCGCCGCATCTGCTCCAGGAGGACCAGTTCTAATACTGAACAACCCAGCTGGCCTCCTTCTTCAAAGACCGCAATTTCCCCCCAGACGTGATCAACGAGGCTCTCCACCGCATCTCCTCCCCTTCACGCTCCTCCGCCCTTGAGCCCCACCCTTCCAATCGCCATCAGGACAAACCCCACTGGACCTCACCTACCACCCCACCAACCTCCATATACAGCGTATCATCCGCCGTCATTTCCACCACCTCCAAACGGACCCCACCACCGGGGATATATCTCCCTCCCTCCCCTATCAACATTCCGAAAAGACCACTCCCTCCGTGACTCCCTCGTCAGGTCCACACCCCCCACCAACCCAACCTCCACTCCCGGCACCTTCCCCTGCAACCGCAGGAAATGCAAAACTTGCGCCCACACCTCCCTCCTTACTTCCCTCCAAGGCCCCAAGGGATCCTTCCATATCCACCACAAATTCACCTGCACCTCCATACACATCACTTACTGTATCCGCTGCACCCGATGTGGCCTCCTCTATATTGGGGAGACAGGCCGCCTACTTGCGGAACGTTTCAGAAAACACTTCTGGGACACCTGGAGCAAACAACCCAACCATCCCGTGGCTCAACACTTCAACTCCCCCTCCCCCTCCACCAAGGACATGCAGGTCCTTGGACTCCTCCATCGCCAGACCATAGCAACTTGACGGCTGGAGGAAGAGCGCCTCATCTTCCGCCTAGGAACCCTCCAACCACAAGAGATGGACTCAGATTTCTCCAGTTTCCACAGTTCCCCTCCCCCACCTTGTCTCAGTTCCAACCCTCAAACTCAGCACCACCTTCCTAACCTGCAATTTTCTTCCTGACCTCTCCGCCCCCGCCCCCACTCCAGCCTATCACCCTCACCTTAACCTCCTTCCACCTATTGCAATTCCAACGCCCCTCCCCCAAGTCCCACCTTCCTACCTTTTATCTTAGCCTGCTTGGCATGCTTTCCTCATGCCTGAAGAAGGGCTCATGCCCGAAACATCGATTCTCCTGCTCCATGGATGCTGCCTGACCTGCTGCATTTTTCCAGCAACACATTTTCAGCTCTTATCTCCAGCATCTGCAGTCCTCACTTTCTCCTGGAAGACACTAACTATACCCAACGAGAAAATGCTGGAAAATCTCAGCAGGTCTGGCAGCATCTATAAGGAGAGAAAAGAGCTGACGTTTCAAGTCTATCTGACCCTTTGTCAAAGCTAAAAAAAGGGAGAAATAGGGAGGTATTTATACTAGGCTGAGAGAAGGTGAGTCATGGCTCCAGAAGTAAAGTTCAAAATTGACCAACATTAGATGATCTTTCATGATTGGCCCTTATTTGGTAAATAATCTGCATGCACAAATAATTATCCTGACAATTTCGGAGATCTACTCAAAAGTACCTTTAACGTACAGAGGGTACTGTTCTTTGCAGACAAAGAACATCTGTATTCATTGCCCTTATTTCAACTCAGCAGGACTGGTGACAATTAGTCATTCTCTGGTCAAGACATTGCCTTGAAAAATGAACCATATTAGTCAGTCTGCATAGCTTAAATTAGACAACACAAGGCAGTTAAATTCAGTCACCATCTACCATTCTCCATGGTAACACCTTTAAAACTTGGAGTCCACTTGGCAATGAATCAGCAGTCTCCTCTTGGAGCATTTGGAAAGCTGCAAATGCAGCTTTCCCTTTTTATTGGTATTTCACATGAACTACCCTAATGTGTGCAAGATAAAAGCCTCAATAAAATGTATTTTTTTAAAGCAACTTTCACGTTTTATACTACCAAAACTATTGAGATAGTTATTGAAAAAAGGATCCAGATGAGATTACTAACTTAACCTGCTTTATTGCACAATACCAAATCGAAGGGAGCTTTATTCCTAACTTATTTCCCAAGTTGTTCTCAGAAATGATCACAAATCCATTCAAAGAATTCATCTCTCAAATTAATTTGGCATAAGTTTCTAAGTCAATATACTATTTCCCTAAAACTATTTCATTGTATTTGCTGTTATGCTCCAAATAATTCTTGCTTAATTCCCTCTAACAGTATGGATACTGGTTGGGGCCTGAAGTCTACTTACATAGACTTTCTGATCCTTTTTTCTCACTTAATCTCCACCCATTATGTTTCTACTTCCTAAGGTTCTGATGGTACTTGCATCATCCTCTACTGTGAAGGCCATTCCTCCTCCTATTCCATTCTTTTTGCAATGTTATGCACTCTGGAATATTTATTTCCAATTATGGTACTGTTCCCAAGGGCTAGAGAGCTGAAATCAAATTCAAAGACAAAAAAAAAGTGTGAAATGGAGACTGACACAAAGAATGGGAGTAATAAATTCTGAACGGCAATATAGAGAAAACAAAAATATTTGAGGATCATATAGAAAGAAAATAAGTGATAGAAATAAGACAACTGGTGAAAAATAAACAAAAAGCAATAAATAAGTATAAGATGAAGTCAAGACAATGGACAGACAAAGAGAGGTTTCTTTTGATTTTTGAGAAACAATCAATCAGGTGATTAATCAACAATATTTTCAGATTTTCAATGCTGAAATTCTAACAATCCATATTATACGGTCACGAGTTTAAATGTAAATCTGTAATGAAATAATTGGTTTATTATGAAGAGATTGGCAGAGTGTGAATAGGTTGGTAAAATTTTATGCACAATATATTGGGATATCCAGATTTCTCAAAATCCATACTTTTTTGGAAGCAAGTTTCTCTATACTGTATCCACTCTGTAAAAGTTTAGGAAAATGACCGACATTACTGAGTTCATAGAATTGGATGCAATATTCCCAAGTTAAACATTTAATTTTTCTTTCCACTTTTATCCACCTTGCATTTCAGATGCAAAAACAAACTGGCAGAAAAACTCAGCAGGTCTGGCAGCATCTGTGGACAGAAAGCAGAGTTAACGTTTCGGGTCCAGTGACCTTTCTTCAGAATGTGTGATCTTCAGTGTTCTGACAAAGGATCACTGGACCGAAACATTAGCTCCACTTTCTTTCCACAGAAGCTGCCAGGCCTGCTGAGCTTTTTCAGTGATTGGTTTGTGTGTGTTTCGGACCCTCAACATCTTGTGTTCTTTGGGTTTTTTTCTGTATTTTATAAGATCTGATTGTTGATTTAATTGTTAAAGATATTGTGATGCAACCTCCAGGTCCTTCCAGTTGAATGTATGAGCTTGATTCGATGTACAACCCTCCACACCTTAATACTGTGAACGAGAAAACTCGAAGCTCGATTAAAAGGTAGACTGCGTGCAGAAAATAACGTTATTTTTTGTAGATCTATCATATTTGAAGATAATATTGAACAGTTTAAGAATTAGTTTGGCTTTGACAATATAAATATTTCCTGAAAAGTGATTTTCATTAAAGTTAAAAGAATTAAAACTTCAAACATTGCAGAAATTAGTGCACCATCCATACCATAGGATGCAGTTATCAGTTAATTTACTTACTGTCATTCTTTCCTTGGGTTGCTTAGCAACAGAGAATTTCTGGTCTATAACATAGGCACCTTCAAAACTTCCAGAAGCTGGATAAAAAGAATGCTAAGTTTAGAATACGACATTAATTGCCACAAAAATGACAGTCAGATAGAAATCAAGATGCAAATGAAAGCAGAAGACTTAAAATCAGTGTTGTCGTAAGGGATGGGAAGCAACGGAGTGAAGTACAAATTACCTAAACTGACAAAAAAAAAAGCTCAGTGGGGAGGAAATCTTTGTAAATTTTTTTTAAAATAAATTATTTCTTAAAAAAATACAAATGGAAAACATAATTGCATGTCAAGCAAGTTATACCTGAATATCTTGAAACACGAGAAATTAATATGAATGGATATCATGATGCAGGTTGCAACACTTTCCCACCAGCACACAGCAATTTATGCAAACTTTCACAATAAGAATTATGCCACCACTTCAAGGTTAAGACCACAGTACTTGCAAGCTTGTGCACGACAAGCATGTGTGATCATGACTGCTGTAGAAAGGAAAAATGAAAAGCACTGAGAATACAGATAAACTTGCAAAAGCCCAATGGCTGAACAAAAAAGAGTGCAAGGAAACAGCCAGTCGAGCAATGAAGTCCATGTTTGCCAGCCACATTGCAGGGTTCACACAGTCACCTGTCTGCTTCCGTTTAGTACAAGGAACGTGAGTTGGTCTATGATATCTTACAGCTGGTTTTAAAATGATTTTCCTGGAAGGAGATCGGGTCTGAATTTCTGATTTTTTAGTAAGTTCAGACTTCTTATAGGCTGTTAGAGGAAAAACAAAAGCAAATATGAGGACAGGAACAATGTGTTAGGTCAGGTGGAATGATCAATATCCACTTTCAATTTAAGAAATTAATCAGGAAGAATTTAGAAAATTAGATATTACTATTTCTTGTTATTGTTTATTGTTATCTAAAACTTCTACAGTCAAATTTCTCAGAACATAATATTCTTACATAGGCACAGTACAAACACCTCACGTCACAAAAATGCAAAACATAAAATGCTTCTTTTGTATGAACCTTTTCTCCTTTTCTTGTCTTCTTTGGAGACTGTACTGATATCTTTTTTAATTATTTTTCTCTCAGGTGTGGACACTCTGTTTTTCCCAGTTTTTAACACCTTGCCTTTCCTATGTTTGTCTGAAGACAGGCTGATGAATTCCTTCTCTGTCTTCTCCTGTTTAGTAACAGCAGCTGGTTGTGATTGTATGATACTCTCTTCATCTGCAGAATTAAAGTGCAAGAAATCACTAATAGCAACAGGGCTCAAATACAAAAAAAAATTCAAGTTTTTTTAAAATTCAGTAATATTAAGTAATATATTATAATAAAGTGCAATACTTATTTATTTTTTAAGAGAGATTTTATAATTTAGTCATAGCTGATAGCTATTAAGGCTTTATAGGCACCTTGAGTATCCATCCATAGACTGTCTGTGTCCATTACTGACTCATCAATACTTTCGTCTTCTTTCAAGTCTGTAGGGATTTCAATTTTCTCTGGGATAATCGCAATTTGGACAGCTTTTGCAGGCGATTCATTAGACTGTGCTTCTGTTGACCGGGTTTGTTCAGTAGGGGTAAAAATATCCTCCTCATCATCATCAGGCATGGCAAATCTCACATTATGCCCTACATCTTTTCCTCCTTCTAGTGTAGTCTGAACAACTGTAATAATGTCATCTTCTACTGTAATGACAGATTCCACAATTCCCCTCTCTTCTTCTACACGGGTACTTTCAGATGCTTCATAGTCACCCGGGTCCTCATGTAGAACAATTTCTGGCACAGGAACATCAAACAGCAAATTGGACTTAACTTCCTCTTTCATGGTTTGCTGAGCTTCAGCTGGTTCTTGCACTGAAACAACAAGGATTTGCTGATCACCAGATTCTGCTTCAGAAACTTTACCTGGTGCAGGTCCAGTTTTATATTCCATAGTTTGCTCAATTGGGGCTATTACATATTCAGCAATATCGCTGGACAAACTGAGCATTACATCATCTTTCACTCCCTTCTCAGTTTGAATAATTTCTTGCGCGGGAGATGATTTCTCAATAACTTTGTGATCATAATGCACGATTTCTATATCATCACTTGGTGCAATATCATTACTGGGAAGATGGGGCTTAGTGTCATCCTCCATGATATTGTTAAGCTGAACTGGTTCTGCTGTAGCCTTGCCAGGCAAATTAGGCTCAGTTGAAGCTATCATCGTTTCTGAGAGTTGAGTGATTTCTTTTTCAGGAGTTTTCTTAGTTATGACTTTATCAGCAGTCTCCATTTTTATACCAGTTTCCAATATGTCAGCCTTAGTGAGTGGACTGGATTTAGCTTCCACAGTCTCTTGATGTTGTGGAGCCTCTTGAGCGGACACCGTTTTCTCAGATCCTTCCTGAGAAAGGACTTCTGCCACAATCTCCTCAGCAGGCAATTTGGGCCTGGATTCGTCTTCTGAGATATTCTTAAATTGAACTGAGTCTTGAATAGGAGGGGTCTGCTGGAAAATTGTGTGATCTATGCTATCTATTTCTATATCTACATCTAGCACATTATCCTGCCTGGGCAATGTAGGCCTTGGCTTATCTTCCAAGACTTTCTTGGGTCGAGTTTGTTCTTGAATCAAAACACTTCTCTCAGGTTGCTGACGATCGGTAGTTTTAAGTTTGAAACTTTCCACAGTAACGTCGCTGGGCAAGCTAGGCCCTGGTTTATCTACCAAGTTTGATTGAACATGTTCCCGAGGAGAAGTCTCTTTCTCAGACAGTTTGTAATCAACAAATTCGGCTTTCAAAGATGTTTGCAAAACTACGTTACTCGGTAAATCAAACAGATCGTTAGATTCATTGACATTTTCAGTTTTATCATCTGGAAGCTTAATTGGAGAAACGTCTTTTGGAACCTTTTGAGCATCAATGGCAATGGATTCATTTTGAGTGCTAGATTGTCTCAGGGCAGGGTCTTCAGGTAAATGATCTGGTTCAGACTTGGCAATTTGGTTTGAAACACTTAACGAAACTGTTTCATCAGTCTTGACTTCTGACTGTGCTTCCAAAATAGTATCAATTTTTAGCTCCCTGTCTTCTGATAAGGTACTAATTCTAAAATGGGAATCTTCTTTCTGCTTATTTACATCCAATTGCCTTCTAATACTTTCCTCATCTATAGGCTGAGAAGCAGCGCGAATTTGATGCAGGAAAATGCTGCCGTCCTCCAGTGGACTTTTAACTTCCTCAGGAGTTGGTAAGGGAGCAGAGTATTCAAAAACACAGTAGCCCATTTCCTCTGATTGATTAACATTTTTAATAATCAATTTGATGCTTTCAGTTAAAGCCTCTGAGCCAGAAGCTATATTTTCGGTAGCAGATTCACAAGGCATGGATGCTCTTCGAACCACTTCTTTTTCTGTACCTTCTGAGCTCAGTCTCGTTCTAGTAACTCCTAAATCCAACATTTCAGGCAAGTCAGGAACCACAACAGTGTCATTTTTGTAATCATCTTTCAAAGCATGGGGATAAGCATACTGAGAGTCTAACTTTAGGCTTTCTTCAGTTGATTTTTCTTTAGAAACAGATACAGTTTTATCTTTTTCCACTTCAACAGGAAAATAAACATGTTTCTCCTCAGCAGGTGTAGTTACTGGAAAGAACTCTGCTGACTCCTCTAAACTCATTCCTCTGGTACAGGCAAGAATATCAGAGGCCAAGGGAGACAGAGATTCTGGGGGACCTTGGCTCTCAGTTTCCACCTCCAGCGCTATTGAATCTAAAGATGCTGTAGGCAAATTCAGCACTAGCTTTTGCAGTTCTTTATCAATATTTTCATCAGCACTAGAATTGGTTTGTTGAGATATTACTGTGGGGAGCTCCTCTTTGGCCAGATGGCTCCGCTGAATAGGTAAAGGAGTTTCATTTTCCACAGTGAATTTATCTTCAAGAGGCAGCGCTTTAGCCTGTACATCAGCAGGCAGTCCTTTAGCCTGTACATCAGCAGGCAGCGCTTTAGCCTGTTCATCAGCAGGCAGTGCTTTAGCCTGTTCATCAGCAGGCAGTGCTTTAGCCTGTTCATTAGCAGGAGGCACAGCTGTCTGGGCAAGAGTGCTATAATGAATTCCTTCAGCTGATACATCATTTTCAACTTTGTGGGCATCCACTTCTGATTTTTCATGTAGCGTGTCAGAGAATTGTGGCACCACATGAGGAAGCCTTGAATTCTTTTCATTAGTAATGGTCATTTCATAATAACCATCTTCAGGTGCTTTGGTACCATTTTCACCATCATCTTTCAGAACAAATGTTTCAAAATATTTTGATATTTCTGGTTGATCTTCCACCACCTTGTTTTTCAAGCACACAGTAAAGGTATCACATTGTTTGTTTTGGATTGTTGTACTAGTGAAGCTTTGGAAAGTTTTATCAGAATAAACATTCGAATCTGATAATGGGTACATATTTTGAGGTTCTATTTCTTTCTCTTTAGCTTTCTCTCGTTGAATACCTTTTCCTTCAGTTTTCGTAGGTGTATCATCAACTTTTTTGATATTTGAATCCATACTACATGGCTCTTGTTTAACCCTCTCAAGCATAGATTCATGACTTAAAAGGGAATCACTTGTAATGGGATGCATACCATGTTGTACATCTAGTTTAGATTCTGCCACATATGACTGGGCAGTCATAGCATCAGGCAACTGATAGACCTCTGATACCTCAACACTGGCTTTACCAATATCCTTAAACAGAAGGTTAGTTGGTTGTTGATCAGACACATGTTTGGAGTATTCAGTTTGGAATAAGTCTGTAGTAGTGTACATTGTCTCTACTGTTGGTTTTCCATTCAAATGTTCTAAATGATGTTGTGCACTGTCTGTGGAGCTGTATTCAACAGATTCTGATCTGTCCTCTGGCATTGAAAATACATCAGCTATATGTTCAACCAGCTTTATTGTATCAGGCGTAGTTTTCCTTTTATCACTTGAACTTTCTAAAGCTTTGTCTTCAATTGCACTGTGCGCAATTACAGGTAATTTGTCTTTATGCAATTCCTCATGCACTTGTTGGTTTTCCTGGAGCACATTTTGCACTTTGCTTTCAATGACTGAAGTGGTGGTTGCAACCAAATCTATTTTTGCCTCCAGAGGAGGTAACACATAATTATCGTTAGTAACTGTCATTCCTGTAGCCGACTGCTCTTTTTGCGAAACACCAGCGCTATCATTCAATGAATCTTGTGCAGCAGCTATTTCAACATCTTGTGCACAGATATCTGTATCTGAAATCCCCATACTGGACTGTTTTGATGAATCTGGAGTTTCAAAACTATCAAGAATCTTTTTACTGTGATCTAAAACAGATTTTCCAGGCAATGCGTCTTCAAGACTATTTTGTGGTTTGAAGATTTCATCTGCTTTCTTGGCAGAATCTGGTTGCATTTGGATAGCTTTATTCTCTGCTGCCACCATGGAAATGCATTCATCTTCACAAACACTGGATTGCAGTGAATTTGCATGATGACTAGTAGTGGTTTCAACATTAGAAGGTGCTAAGTCTTCTAGATGTTGTGCTTTCTTGAATGAAATAGGAACAGGTTCTGTTTGCAAATCAGCTGCTGAAGTTAAATCCTGCTTCTTGGAAGCAGCTTCCTCTGCTGTTTGAATGCCATCATCACTATATTTATTCAGTGTTGATAAAGGTGATTGGTCAGATATTTGCTGTTCAGGAATATTCTTATCTTTGACCTCTGTCACTGACACTTCTTGCAACGACGGTCTTTCCCCACAAGTAACAGAGGATTCTCCGCTTGTTGACAGCTTGTACATCTTCGTGGCTGAAAGCAGATCTAAAGTAGGTTGTTGCATGCATAGAGTTAACTGTTATTAATACGGAAAACCATTCCATTTCAAATATTTTTGACCCCAGTCAAAAGGGTGTGCATTGAATAAAAATGAAGTGTGCAAATTTGTTCAACTCTGCAGCATAACATTCAGCATTGGTGAAAATAGACTAAATATAGTGTTGGGCCTAAACTGTTATGAAGCTGCTACTAGTTCTCAGACCTGCTTAGTTAAAAGAAATGTAAGTTAGCAGTACGCTAATTCAGAGAAACAGGGCACAAACCAACCTCTAAACCTTCTAAAATTTAAAATTCTGTATTTGTTTTATTCTGTAAGATGAAAAAAAAACTGTACTATATTAATTGACCTGTGATTTATCTCAAGAATAAAAAGCACGTTTGTTTCTCGATTTATATTTTCAGATGCATCTCTTTGCTATCTTAGAAAATAGGTAAATAGCCTTTTCCTCATTCTTTCTTTTTAAAATGTGCATACTTGTGGCTGTCTTGTACTCTGCATTGTTAACATTCCTATTGCTGACTGACTTTTTTGTGTGAATGTCTCTCGGCCTCCATTTTTTAAAGAAAATACCCTTCTATCCTCTCTACAACACTTAGAATTCTGCTTTAATTTTATAATTGGTTTCTCATCTCTTTTGGAGACACAGATGCATTATGATTCTACTCAGAAGAATTCTTTGGTGTCTTCCTTGACACAGAAAGGATGTGGGTTGTGGAGTTCGAGGACAGAGAAGAATATATGCCGGGTGTACTTTTACACCAGGATAAATACTCTTACCATCACGCTTGGCACAAAAGTCTTTATACGGCTAAACACATTGTTCTCACAACAATTTTGGCAAAATCCGATTTATGTCTTCAACTGTACACTTGATTTAAAAAAAAGCTTCTCGCCAACGTCATTTTTGTTCTTACCCACTACCAGCCAATCATCTTAAAAACAGAAGTGATTAATTAATGGTAAGCAATTGCCATAGCCTGAATAAAATAATAAATGCAAGATGCCAGCACCAAAACACGAAACAAAACAATCTCTTTTCAAAATAACCCCAGAGGTAAGCTGAAAAATACAGAAATGCAACTTAAAAAAAAACTTTGGATCATGAGTAAGTCTACGAATTAGAAAGCAAGAGAATCAACTCTAAAATAATTAATACACACTAGCAATGTAGCTGGCAAACATTGAGGCAATGAAAAGCCTGTGCTTTTTTAGAAATAAAATCAACTTGGCTGCAAAGCATGTGACATCATGGAAACAAAACAACTCAAAATGTTAGGAGGAGTGGTGGGAAATTATTGTTGCTTCTGTCACCAGCATCAGTCAGCTAAAAGCAATTTATGCACAATTAAATTATCCTTAAAGCAAAATATCTACCAGTAAATATTTGGAAGAGATAAGATTCTCAAAAGGCACTTATTTTGTGGAAGTCAACAGGAAGACACACCTTCTACAGAAGGTGGCAGTTCTTCCAAGGACTCAACTTCCCTAAGAATCATTCCCTTTCCATTGGGAATCTCAGCTGGGACACTTTCTTCAGTTGATGATGTGGCCTCCATACATTTGGAATCGTGAGCCTGGGCTCCAGCTTCTGCTTGCACTAAGTGCTCAGCAGACCACTGCTCTTGAACATGCTCTTGCTTAAGAGCTAGTGCTGGCTCCTCTTCATCAGACGCTGGACTCTCAACAACTTTTTCTACTCAAAAGGAAGAAGTGGACATGTCAGGACAAGAGACAACACAGATGCTGTAACAAAACAGTTTTAATGGGACACTTTCAGCTCTGTTTTGAGAAGTAACCATGTCATTTAAATACAAATGACGAAGGGAATTTGATTAAGTAACGCTACCTGAAAGCATATTTGAGAGTAGCTTACAAGGTGGGAGGTGGGGCGTGGTGGGGGGGGGGGGGGGGGGGGAAGGAGGAGGTTGAACATAATGCTAAAGAAAGGTTTTTCAGGACTAAGAGGGAAAAGAGTAGAATGACTATCGGACAACACTTTCGAAGTACTAACATAGCATGAGTAAATAGTATCCTTTTCCTTGATTCCATGCACATATTTTCAATTTAGTAAATATTAATAGAAACAGTTTATTTCTTCTGATCAAGTACAATCCATCTAGGAATCTGTTTTCATTTTTAGTTTGTTTTGTTGGCAATTGCTATTGTCAATTTTCTTGGGAATTTAACATCTCTGAAAATGGCAGAAATTCATGATGACAGAGTCATGGCTCATAGCTGCTTTACTTAATTTCCTTTTAATGTTTCATTACAAATTACTTAATAATGAGTAAGCTGCTCCAGATTCAGATTATAAATGTATAGTTTTGGTGTGTTTTAAAGATTTATGGATATATCTACTTCTAGCATGATAAAATACTTGCAGGTCACTAACATTATATACAGTTGTAATCAGTTTTACATGTCACAAAATCACCTTCAGCTTTCTTTTAGTATCAATGATCAAATACATGATATAGACTCAAGGAAGACCTTTAACACACATTCTCAACATGGTGGACTTTACACGGCTTTTGCTGGATATGCTGACAAGTGTACATATTGCTGAGAAGGACAACGATGCCTGAAACTAACTTTATTTGCATTGTAAAGAGGGCACTTTGTTAAATAATTAATTTTTGCATGGTTTAACTGTGCTATAAATCCAGTTTGGTATATTTTTTGAGCAGAATTCAGCTTAAAATTATTAAATCTAAATTGTCAGGGACATTGGGATTCTTTAGTAAGGAAGAATTTTAAGAACTCACTGATTTTTCATGTTTATGACCTGTAGAGCGGATTCTGCAGTCTTCTTCATTGTATTTCAAATTTAAAGCAACTTCCAGCACTTTAGTTTAGAAATACTTGTGGCTTATTTAATAATTATACCATTTTAAAAGAACTTATGAAATTTGCAACAAAAAGCACAATATTTTAACAGCCATGCTTCATGTCATCAAAACACTGTATACAAATGAAAAAGATATTTGAATTGTAGTTTCTGATTTCATGGTGAATTCTTACATGAACTGACACTTTCTCCTGAGATATAGTACAGTACTTTGCCAGCTCAACACTGCAAATAAATTAGTGTCACAGGCCAAGAGCTGAAAGTGTTTCAGTGATTTACATCAATACTGGAATGAATATAATTTAGCATGCCAGAAATGAAAGCTATGTGGAGCACTCACATATTTAGTGCAGCATTAGGTGAAAGACATTGTGAATAAAATAACAGTTAAGTGCACTGAATTCATGATTCATGCACTGTTTTATCCAATGTAGGAAGTCCCCAGCTTAGTTCTGGTCACAGGTCGAATATTGTCAAAGCCAGAAAGCTTGTGTTGTAATTGTTTTAAGTTTGCTACTTTTTACATATAAAATAAATGATATGAAGTTAAAATAATTTCTCAATTAGGTAGTCAATTATTGTGAATATTTTGCTTTTACTTTCTTGAATTGTTTTGGGGATTTTGTGCTCAAATTGGGAGATGACACTGAAAGACAATGGAACCTGTTTTAACTTGATTCTGCTGAATTTATCATCAAGCAAATTTGGATGCAGAGTGAAACTGCCTTCTACATTACTCTGGTACCTGTCTATACTTCAAGTTGATTTTTCATATCAAAATTAATTTAGAGCAGCTTCGTATCACCAGTTACTCTCGCTAAGAACTGGAGTGAGACTTTTTTCATGCAACGGATCATAAAGCTGACAGTGTTAGCAATTTTGATGCAAGAATATAGTAATACACTTAAGACCAGAAACGTCCAGTTTTCAAAAGTTAACATTTCCCAAGAAGAAATTAGAAGCTACAGTCCATGTGGATTATTTATGGTACTCTCAATAGACTGCTAGATACTTTTAATCTACTTTGGGTACTATTCCTAAAAAATAATTAACTTATATGTGGCAAAGTTTGCAAATCTGAATGTCCCCATTGCATGAAAAGATATATTTTATGAAATATATAAAAATACTTCGCAAAAAGTTGCATCTTATAGCTAGTAAGATTAAAATCATTTAGATTCAATATTAGGATATTTGGTAAAATGCAATATTTTTGTCTACAGAATGGAGATATGCAGACTTTTCAAAGTGAACTTTTTTTTTTAAAGTAAGGAAGAGGTAATTTCTTCCTTGCTTTGATATGTTAGCTTCTTTTTTGGTTCTTACATTCACCAACCGGAGATGTTGCATTAAAATTTGTGGGATGGGGAATAGAACTGTGGGCTGATCAATACAAAATTGGAAGACCATAAACTCGAACTCTTAAGTCTGTATGATCTAAGTTTCATTGTGAAATTCTTAATGGGTATTTACACATGAGAAATGCAAATATGTGTAAAATTATGTATTAGGTATCCCCAATACAAAAGCAAATCAAAATTTAATCTAGATTCATGGGTATATTTCTATAAAATAGCTGATGTGTTTGCATGGTATCTTTTTATGTACTAATTCAGAACTTCGCCAAATATGTTTAGAAAATTAGCCCTTTTTGAAGTGATTTTGAGCAAGAGCGCAAGGGACTTCACTCCCATGTGGAACAAAACAACGGGACTAGTGAACTCATGCAAGACAAAAACAAAGGGGGAGGGAGGTGGAGAATAATAAATAAAAGGAACCATGCTTGGTTCACCTTTGTCCTGACTATACAACTCATCTGCCTGTTGAACTGTGGCACTGGGGAGTGTACTAGTGGCAGTCCATTGTGAACTGAATAAAGGATGCTCATAGTACTCCTCATCAGAATTGTAAGGCTCTTCATCGTGTACAGAAACAGAAATGGAGGGGGCTAGGAGTTTGCGCTTCTCCTGAGTGGTGGCAGGCTGATAGCTTGAGCACCTTTGGAGAGGTTTTGCCTTAACCTCAATCCCTACATCTATAAATAGACACAGGGATGATTCGACAAACAGACACAGGTTCACAACAAATACATCAGCTAAGTCAGTGTGATGAAACCAACCATGAAGCAAATACTCAAGTCCTCATAAATAGATCAGTGCTTGCCATACTATGTATTTAAAGATTCAAGGCCATAACAAGACTGAAACAAACACTGACAAAACAAAACTCCAAAAGTCACCTGATCCTTAAGCCTATGTTGCACACATTTGTTTGTAAAGAGCAGTGGTGAACTGTAGACACCAAACTTGGAAATATTGTGAACTTTGAGGAGGGTAATGGTAGACAGAGGCAGGCTAGTGCTATGAACAGATGCATGGAGGGTGAAGTTCAGTGCAAAGAATCATGAAATGAATCACTGTGGCAGAAAGAATGAGAAGTAATATGATATAAAAAATACATTTCAGAAAGTAATTCAGCACAACAGAGAGACCTGGAGTTTTAGGACCTTTGAAGGCAGCAGTTTAGCAAGAGAGTGATAATAAGGCACTTGGGATCCTAGGATATATAGATAGAGAGACTGGGAAGGATGTTACTGTAGGCTTTATGACCCCAAAGACATCCCAAATTCATGTGTGCCACCAAGGGGACTGGCTCAGCAATTTCTTTCTTTCTGGAAGCATTCAGCAGGGATCACTGTTCAATTAAGGTAGTGAGCCCCTGAGAAGTAGGTTCGGCTGAGGCAGTTCAGGGACCAAGAGGGCACCCCAACATGGAGGCATCTACAGACAGTAAATAAAAGGCTGCCTGCTCTGAACACCTCCTTTGAATTGTGATAAATAGCATTCCTTGCCTGCAGCGAATTTTAGCTTGACATGGTGCCACCAGCTCAAATTGCCTCCTGCACAGCCACAGGGATGTGTCTAACTGTGCATTTAAGAAACAACTAATCTAACTCACTGCCCAACACTATTTGGTGTTTAGCCACTCCAAATGTGATTCGATTGTTAATACATTCAAGACTCGATAATAGTTCCAGAGTGAGAGATTTCAGTTATCGTGGATAGGTTGTACTTATCCTACAAGTACCAATTGTAGGTACTTGTACAATTGGGCCAATTGTACTTCAAGGGCGGAAGTTTAAGAGATGATGTAATAGCAATGCTCAAAATCATGAGAGCTTGAGTCAGGGGAGGAAAAGAGAACTTGTTCCCATGGGCAGAAGCAGATAGTGATGTTAGGCATTTGGGAAAAAAAAATGGTGACACAGGACAAGTCTTCTCACAGAGCAAATGTTTCAGATCAGGAATGTACAGTCTGAAAGTGCAGCAGAATTACAATTGCGATTTGCAAAGGGAGTTGGAAATTCGCTGAAGAAAATTGTAGGGCTACAGGGAAAGGGAAGGGGTGTGTGAACAGTTGAGTCACTGTTTTAGGAAGTCAGTAAAGAACCTGAAATCCTAAATGGCCTGCAACTAAGCTGTAACTAATTTATAATTCTGTGTTTCTAAACTGCGATGGATTATATTTTATTGCATCATTTACATGTTATTAACACCAAATATTTTACTTGTAGCATAAGTTTATGTTCCTTCTACATATGAAACTTTAACTTCCCTCCATGAGTGCCAATTGTTACCCCAATGTTTTCTGTTTTTGTTACAGAATTCAAACTCCTATTCAACTGCGCACAGGAAGTACAAATTCTCAGATGTTATAATAGCTGCCCTTCTATTTTGAACAGTGAACAGATTTAATAGCAAGGGAGTCAAATTCAGAAATCAGAAACAGGTGGTCTGAAACACTACCTTTCACAGTTTAACTTTATTTAATCAAAACCTATTGCTCTAACTGACAGTTTTTTTTAAATCAGGGAAAACAAATCACAAAATAAAACTATATTAGAGCGAAGAAAATAAAAAGAAAAACATGACAACAGGATTTAAAAGAGCTTGCTTGGTCTTTCATTCCCTGATAAAGAACAAAATCTAACTAGCCCTCCTCACTCTTCAACCTTTTATTAAAATTATACAAATACCCAAGTTATATCTTGGAAGGTTCATAACTATATGTTCTGTTGATACATTACTCTCAATGGAAAGGAGGTACTTCAAATTGCTCATTAAACAAAAAACAGTATTTACTCAAGGAAATGTTGAATTGAAATGATAGCATAGATATGTTATTGTTTTGCCTTGTACATCTCAGGTATTGTCATTACATAATTACTGCATGCCCAGTTTCATCCACTGATGTAGTTCAAATGCCAATATGTTAAGCCTTGCAAATCATCCAAATGCTTCAATGAAAACATGGAAGCATTGAATAATCCAGTGGTTTAAAAAAAAAAACACATTTTATTCTAAAATTGGATTAGAATTCCTTCTAATCAACAATTTATACACTCACATGCACAAAAACAAACACAGTTTTCAACAGTCAAACAGAGTTACTTATTTCAGTGCCCAGAGGTACAACCACGCCATTCTCTTACCTTTCTCTGCTGGTCCAAAGTGCTCGGATGCTGGAGAAGGTGGTGGGGATGGTGGTAAGTTGGCAGAGTCTTCTACTATTCCATTAAAAAGAACAAACAAAAACAGACAACTGTTTTAATAGGAAACTATTAATAATTTGAACATCACTATATACTTTTTTAAAATCACAAGACAAAAATTCTTCATAAACCAAATGAGCTTGGTCAGAGCCAGCCTGTAGCAAGAGAGAAGTGTAATATTCGAGACGTTGGCAACCTGTATCACAAGGCTGAAGATTGTTGATGACGGTAAAGTCTCACCACTGATGAGGAAATCAGGACCAGATCCCACTTTGGCTGTTTGTAGGGTGCATTGGTAGCACTGTACCTGGAATGGGGCTCTGTTAAGGATGACAACTATCCTAAACAGCTCAGCAGCACCATAGCCAGTTGCAGCCATTATGGAGGCTGCATCACTGATGTGGGGATATCTCAATGGTAGGATGCCCTTGGTGACAGATTAGTGTGAATGAGGGAAGGAAGTGACCCAGAGGGGTTAGGGCGTAGAGCTCAGTAGACCATGGAGGATCAGTGAAGGGCAACACCCTCAGGAACCCACTGGGTCTCTCTTAGGATGTCTTCATGAGCACTTAAGAGCTTTCAATTGAGCACTTTAGAAGATTAGTTGACTGCCCAGTGGTCAGTTGAATCACTAGATTTCCCACCATTGACAATAAGGCTTAGTGGTGGCAAGACATCGGGCTTCCCTCCTGAAACCTCCTTCCACCTTCCAACTTGGCACCATTGAACAGAGAAAGCCCTGCCATAATGTGCTAACAAATGATCAATCCAGGACATGAATTTTGCTTCACTCTCTATGCATGCACCTCCAGTACTTCCTGATTTTATGAAGGGAGGTGGTAAGGAATCACGTTGACCATATATTAGCAGGCAGACATGGGAATAACATTGGTACCTTGCTGTTCTGCTCATTTCCAGTACGTTAATAATTAACTGCTTTCCTTCTGTTATTTCAAGTTGGGAATACCACTACAGGAAATGAATGGACATGATTCGAGCCAACAAACATCTGGCTAGAAGTGGGAGGTTGGGTGTGAGGTGTAGATGGGTTGCAAAATTATTTTGTCCATGTAAAGACACAGCAGAACTGTGAAGGTTTGTAGCTCAGGTTGAGGTTTAGGGTGTAGGTTTGCTCGCTGAGCTGTAGGTTTGATATCCAGACGTTTCATTACCTGGCTAGGTAACTTCATCAGTGGCGACCTCCAAGTGAAGTGAAGCTATTGTCTCCTGCTTTCTATTTATAGGTTTGTCCGGGATGGGGCTCCTGGGGTTTGTGGTGATGTCATTTCCTGTTCATTTTCTGAGGGGTTGATAGATGGTATCTAGATTTATGTGTTTGTTGATGGCGTTGTGGTTGGAGTGCCAGGCCTCTAGGAATTCTCTGGCATGTCTTTGCTTAGCCTGTCCCAGGATAAATGTTTGTCCCAGTCGAATTGGTGTTTTTTTTTCATCCGTGTATAGGGCTACGAGGGAGAGAGAGGGTCATGTCTTTTTGTGGCTAGCTGGTGTTTGTGTATCCTGGTGGCTAACTTTCTTCCTGTTTGTCCTACGTAGTGTTTGTGGCAGTCCTTGCATGGAATTTTGTAGATGACGTTGGTTTTGACCATGGGTTGTACTGGGTCTTCGGAAAACAGAGGAGAACCACCTATACAATGTATTCAAGAAGAACGGATACTCAAAAAATACAGTCTGCAGATTCCTCAAGAACAAACCACGACAAGCAGACCAAACATAGCCAGAAACCCTAACCACCTTACCATACAAAGAAGTTTCAGAAATGACAGCCAGACTACTAAGACCCCTCGGAATCCTAGTAGCACACAAACCCACCAACACTCTCAAACAAAAACTAACAAACTTAAAAGATCCAGTACAACCCACGGATAAAACCAACGTCATCTACAAAATTCCATGCAAGGACTGCCACAAACACTATGTAGGACAAACAGGAAGAAAGTTAGCCACCAGGATACACGAACACCAGCTAGCCACAAAAAGACATGACCCTCTTTCCCTTGTAGCCCTACACATGGATGAAAAAACCACCATTTCAACTGGGACAACATATCCATCCTGGGACAGGCTAAGCAAAGACATGCAAGCGAATTCCTAGAGGCCTGGCACTCCAACCACAATGCCATAAACAAACACATAGATCTAGATACCATCTATCAATCCCTCAGGAAATGAACAGGAAATAACATCACCACAAACCCCAGGAATCCCATCCAGGACAAACATATAAATAGAAAGCAGGAGATAACAGCTTCACTTCACTTGGAGGTCGCCACTGATGATGTTACCTAGCCAGGTAACGAAACATCTGGATATCCAACCTACAGCTCAGTGAGCAAACCCACACCCTAAACACAGCAGAACACTTAGCTTGTAAAGAAATTGAACAGTATAATGGATATACTGATAACAGAAAATGGTTAAATGATCATGGTTTTGTTCCCACATAATTAGGCTGGTGCGTAACCAGCAAAATTAAATGATGGTAAATTTATCCACCTGCCCTGATTATGTAGCGTGCTAAAAAGTGATACAATTGTTTAAAATTGCCTCAGAGGTCATTAGTAAAGAAGTCAGTTATACTAAATCATTCAAATTTATGATTTGTTAATTAATTCATGTGTTTTATGCTGAAAATTGTAGAGTATGGGGTCACTCACATAATAGAGAGAGAAGGAGAATTTATATTTCTCGGAGAATCACAAATTTATGGAATTCTTTACCTGTAGAGGCTGCATTATTGAGTATATTCAAGGCCGAGATAGACAACGTCTCAATCAGTTAAGGATTTGGGGAAATGGCAGGACAAGTGGAGCAAGGATTATCAGATTAGCCATGATTTTATTGAATGGCAGAACAGACTAGATGGGTGAATGGCCTACTTCAAATCCAACATTTTAAGGTCTAAGTAACGATACATTACAGTACAAAATAATTGCTATATTTCAGTTAAGAGGAAAGATATTTTTGGAAACAGAAAGTGACAGCATTAACATATTGGAGCAGAAGATAATTAAAAGCAAAGAAACAGTATTGGAGATATTTACAGGACTAAGACTCAACAGATTCCAGCACGTGGACTCATTCAGGGTGAAGAAGGTAGCCGCCATTCAGTATATCTAGTCCCTGCTATTCTCAGCAGATCAAAATAGCCAGGCCCACTGCCCTACTCGATTCCTGTAGCCCCGCAAGTTTATTTACTTCAAGTGCCTGTGTGCTCTTGTCTTTCACTTTCTTTTCTCAGGTTTTCTGTACCCACCTTCTCCGATTGTCCTAATCTTGTCATCAGTGGAAGTCCCTAAATTCATTGATGTTTACTCAGGATAGGGATCTCTGGTTATGGGTATTCACGTGGCTAAACAGACCAATTCTTGACTT
The DNA here is from genome assembly GCF_020745735.1 of Hemiscyllium ocellatum. Lineage (NCBI taxonomy): Eukaryota > Metazoa > Chordata > Chondrichthyes > Orectolobiformes > Hemiscylliidae > Hemiscyllium > Hemiscyllium ocellatum. The sequence goes on along the minus strand of NC_083407.1, from coordinate 90,412,509 downwards.
CCTTATCGTTGGGCACATGTGTTGTACAGCTCGAGAGATAATGGGAGCCAAAAAGGAGGATTTGTTCCCTTTCCTTTTCTTCTTTGTCACTGTTCTGCCTCATCATTAAGATATTGTCAAACCATGGTTAACTAGAAAAGTTAAAGATAGTATCAAACTAAAAGGAAAATCTTATAATTACACAGTCATAGGTTCCAGGCCAGAAAACTGAACAGAACATAAAAAGAAAGCAAAGAATGATTAAATATTAATGGGGAGGTAAAGTCAGGGAACAAGATAAAGCTAGCCAGTAATATAAAAACAAATGAGAGTTTCCATTAAAAAAAAGAAAAATAAAGTGCATCCTGAGAATTAATAATGCGAAATGAGGAGATGGCAACTGAGTTAAACATACATGTTGTGCAAGTATTTTCTTTAGACGACATAGGTAACGTCCAAGCAGTGACAAATCAGAAAATGGAAGACAAAGATGAACTCAGCTAAATTACAACCAGAGAAGTGGTACTGAGTAATTTCTGCAGCTGCAACAAGTGCTGAGTCCTTATGGATTTTATCCTAAAAGAAGTGGCCAGAGTTCACTGATGTAACGATTTTCATTTTCCAAAATACTGAGTTTGGAATCAAGAGGAATGTAATTCCTTTTATCCAAAATGAACAGGAGACTGAAAGTGGGAAATTGCAAGCAAGTTAGCTTAACGTTTGCCAAAGGGAAAATGTTAGAAACTATTGTAATGACAGCAAGGCACTTGGATCCATTCAACAGGGAGATCTGAATAACTCATATTTCATTAATCTATTAGAGTTTTTTGAGGAGGTAACGTGCTGTGGATAAGGGGAACAGATGAAAGCACTGTAGTTGATTTCCAGAGGGCATTTGACAAAATGCCACTTCAAGCGTTACAGGAGAAAATAAAACCTCATGGTGTACAGATAGCATACTGGCATAGACAGAAGTTTGAACATCTTATGGGAAGCTGCGGAGGCAGATATGGGTCTTTTTCATGTTAGCAAGATACAATATTTGCTATGCAACAGAGACCAGCGTTGGTCCTTGACTATTTATGACTTATCCAAATGGCTTGAGATGACGCTGCAGTTGCCAGGTTTGCAAATGACACAAATATAGTTAGGAAAGTAAGTGTGAGGAAGGCCTGAGATGACGACCAGAAATACAGATCAGTTCAGTAAGTGGACAAAAGCATGGAAAAGAGTATGGGGCAAAGTATGGAATTGTTGTGGTTCTGTTCGCCAAGCTGGGAATTTGTGTTGCAGACGTTTCGTCCCTGTCTAGGTGACATCCTCAGTGCTTGGGAGCCTCCTGTGAAGCACTTCTGTGATCTTTCCTCCGGCATTTGGAGTGGTTTGAATCTGCCACTTCCAGTTGTCGGTATATCGAGTCCAGGTCGATGTGCTTATTGATTGAATCTGTGGATGAGTGCCATGCCTCTAGGAATTCCCTGGCTGTTCTCTAATAGTCGGCTTGTCCTATAATAGTAGTGTTATCCCGTTCAAATTCATGTTGCTTGTCATCTGTGTGTGGCTACGAAGGATGTAGCCACACACACAGATGACAAACAACATGAATTCAACTGGGACAACACTACTATTATAGGACAAGCCAAACAGAGAACAGCCAGGGAGTTCCTAGAGGCATGGCACTCATCCACAGATTCAATCAATAAGCACATCGACCTGGACTCGATATACCGACCACTACAACGGACAGCTGGAACTGACAACAGGAAGCGGCAGGTTCAAACTACTACAAATGCCGGAGGAAAGATCACAGAAGTGCTTCACAGGAGGCTCCCAAGCACTGAGGATGTCACCTAGACAGGGACGAAACGTCTGCAACACAAATTCCCAGCTCGGTGAACAGAACCACAACGAGTACCCGAGCTACAAATCTTTTGAAAATATGGAATTGTCCATTTTGTCAAGGATAACATAGCATTATCAAATTAGTGAGAGATTGCAAAGCTGTGATTCAGTGGGATCTGGGTATCCTCAAACAATAACCACAGGCAGAGTAAATAAAAAGAAAAGCTAATAAAATATTAATGCTTATCATAATGGTTTAGGTTCTGCTTTAGTTATACAGGACCACATCTGGAGTATTGCACCAAACGGTGTCTTTCTGTTCTTTTTTCATATGCCACGAATGACATAGATGTTACCAGTCTTCATAATTCACAGAAAGCTTTTCCTAGTCATTAACTTCAATGCTGCAGTGCTTCAAGGAGAACTTCAGTGTGCGCTTGAAACTTTTTCTGTCCCTGTCTCTGAAATAATGGCCATTTGAGAAGTGACAGAACAGGTCACCCAGGTAAGAGCGCCCAGTTCGATTTTACAAGCGAGTTGTCTGAATGTTTGTGGAACTGGCTTCACAAAGGATGCAGGCATTTATTCAACAGCCTCCCATCATTGAACCTGAAGCATGTGGAAGATGTATTGCTGAAAACATTGACCAGCTTTTTTATATGTCAAGAATGCACAACCCAAGTGTGCCTGCAGTACAGGAGTATGGTGACAGCAACTGCACTGTACTCTCAGTCTTTCTATGACTTATACAAATCTTGGATGTCAAATAGTCACTGCTCTAGTTTGAAGAGGTGTTAGCATAGCTGCTCCATTGTGAGATCATCATCATCAATGGTGGCTACCAAGGGAAGTGTTCAACATATTCGAGAGTCTGTCTTTCAACATTACAGAAAGTGAAATGTTCGGCTGACCAGGAGAGGGTTGATATGAATTTTGATTTGGCACAATTCAAGGAACAGGCCACGTTTGTTGTGTGCAACACTGAAGAGATCAAGAGTGGCCTTCACATTGGGTACAGTGAGTAATGGCACTGCAGTTAGCTGCAGCACACTGCAAACCATGTATATTTAATTTGGATAAACGAGCTTTGGCATGAAAACAAGTGAGGTCAAAATGTTTTCCATCGAGATGGTTTTAGTACTGGTGGTAATTTTAGTCAGGTAGATTGTAAACATTGTTGGTGCTATCTCACAGCTTTGCTTAACTCCAGCCCAGATTTCAAAGGCATTTTGGATATCCTACTCAACCTTGTAAATCTTTAGCACAAGGAGACACTAATGGAGGACAATCCCAGCCTTTCTAATCTATCCGCAATATTCCATCTGTTCTGGTAAATTTCCTCTACACCCTCTCAAGGATATTCACAGCCTTCTTGTGATGACCAAAACTGGATGCAAAACTTCAGCTGGAGGTCTAACCAGAGCATTATAAAAGTTGGGCATAATTTCTCTGCTTCTGTATTCAATGCCTCTGGTTATGAAGTCCAGGAGCCCATACGTTTTGGTAATCTCTCTCAGTATGTTCTGTCATCTTCAAAGGTCAATATGCCTAATCCAGCTTCTTCCCCTTGTGCACACTTCAGAACTATGTCATTAACTCTATATTGCCTCTGCCTATCCCTCCTGTCAAAAAGCATCACCTCACAATACTGTTCTCAACTTCTTGTCACTTGTCTGCCCAATGTACTAGTCTGTGTCCTGTTGCAGGCAATTCATGACATGCTCACTGTTGTCCATGTCACTAAATTTATTATTTGCAAAGATTAAAATTACCCATGCATTTAAAGACCCAAGTTATTCCCATACTGCAATGTGATGATAGTATGGCTTTAAGAGGTGTATTTTGTCCTTTTTTATACAATAAAGGCTGAGACAGAGATGTCAAGCAGTCTGCTCCAAAGCAAATAAAGAGCTTGTGATGCCTTGGACATTTTTCGTAAAATTTGGAACAATGTAAACAGCCTGAATGAGTGGGGTCAAGCTCCCACAGAATCAGGAGTTTTAGTTTTAGTCTTCAGTTGCAATTGCTGGGATCTTGAAGCTGGATGTGGAAGCTGTTTTGCCTTTCTGTTATAGCTAAAAGCTGGAGTTTTCTTCCTGTTGTTAGGATTGCATGTGAGACAGTCTATTTTACTGATTTTGCCTTTGCCAAGGGTGTGTTTATAGGATGTAATTATATTGGAATAGCCACTGTTTAGTAGTTAAATCATCTATAATTCTTGTTAACGGGGTGGCACAGTGGCTCAGTGGTTAGCACTGCTGCCTCATAGCACCAGGGTCCCAGGTTCGATTTCAGCCTCAGGTGACTATGTGGAGTTTGCACATTCTCCCTGTATCTATGTGGGTTTCCTCCGGGTGCTCTGGTTTCCTCCCACAGTCCAAAGATATGCAGGTCAGGTGAATTGGCCATACTAAATTGCCCATAGTGTTAGGTGTATTAGTCAGAGGGAAATCAGTCTGGGTGAGTTACTCTTCAGAGGGTCAGTGTGAACTGGTTGGGCCGAAGGGCCTGTTTCCAATCCAATCTAATCTAATCCAAAAAAAGTTTTCCTATAGAATTTAGTTATTCTAATTTTCTTTTGTATTTTAAATATAATATGAATAAAGTGTGTTCTGCTTCAAGACTGGTAGTTTGACCAATCAAATTTCATCTGGAACGCAGTGCCTGGCACCTGCCTTTAAAATAAGAAAAAGTTGGGGTCCAGGCTATCATCTTAATATATTTTGAGGAGGTCTGGTCCATAATGGCAAAAAGGAAGCAGTGGCCCTAGCACTGCTCCTTGTGGAGCTTGACTACCTATCACTTTCTAGACTGAGAAATGACATCTACTACAACACGTTGTACGGTCATTAAGACTATTTTTAATCCAGTAGCATATTGGCCCTCTTATTTCATGAGATTCAATTTGGTTATTCAGCCTTTTCTTTTACTTTTCTGTTTTATCCTCATGTGCGTTCTTCAGACCTCTCCAAGTACCTGTTAATCATCTTCCCCTCCAAAAGTGTATCCCCTGGACACTAAACTAAACAGCCTAATATGGAAGTAAATCAAAGGAAATGCTGCATCATACTGACAGTGCTTTTCATTGCTTATCATTTACACTTAGTTTACCCCATTTCTTTAATTAAAAAAAAGCTTTCAATGTTTCTTTCGATAAATAATGATACCAATGCTTTCACGATATCCTTGAAACTTGTGACTGTCATTTTGGTTTGTGCGATGATACTTCTGGTCAACCTACCAACTACAAACTCCTACTACATAATTTGATCACAATGTTTAGCTTACACCTGGAGAAATCATAACCTTGCAATCCACACCTCTAAAATTGCCTATGAGTCAACGAACAAAGACCTCCAATGTGCCACTGAGACAGAGCGCTAAATGAAGCAATTTAAAATCATGAGGGGGTAATATCTTCCACTTCCAGCCACTGCTCTCAGTGATGAAAGGTCAGTGAGAAAGAAGATTGATGAAATTCATACTTGTAGAATAGTTTTGTTAGAGTTCAAGGATTTGAGCATGATCCATTTCATTGAAACCTGGCTAACCTCAGAAGTTGCAAGACAATCCAATTTATATTGCCAGATTTGATCTATCACACCAGGATAGGTCCATTACTGCTGCAAACAAATACACACACGAACAAATGATGCCTCTGATATTTCCAGATTAAGAAACATTTTGCTAAATTTCTCAAACCTATATTCTCTCTTTTTCTATCCGTAAAATGAAGACTGATATGTGCAATACTTGTAAAGGAGCTACTAATGGATCTATTGGGATCATAGTGTTGGAGCATTCTGATATTTCATAATTTTACATGCATTTATGACAATATTCATTTCCCACTTCCTGCATTTTTTTATTTTCTTTCTACTTCTCTCTTTCTTCATCCCTCATATTACCTTTCTCCCTTATCTTTTTATTATTCCCTCACGCCCATGGACAAATTTATGATATTACATTGTCCAGTCAGTTGATTTTGAATGTACTGCGTACTTTCAATAGTTTAACTGAGAAAACCCTTTTATGGAATAACAAAATTGCTAAACAAGAGATGTATCTGATGACAATGCAGTGTACAATTGGAAATATATCAGATTTCTCAAATCTTCCTTTCAATTTTTTTTTCTATATACCTCTAGCACACTTTATTTCTTCCTGGTTTCTCCCACGGTTACCATTACTATGCAACAGGTTCTCCTTTTTCCCTTGGGAGTGACATACGTTTTGAATTTTGGTCAGGTAATTAGGGTAAGTGGTGTCGTGACTTAGGGAAAGTGGGCTTCACTTCTTGGGATCTTGGGAATTTTTAAATGAACTGGTACTATGTAAGTGTTTTTTAATAGCTTTCTTGCCGCATTGCAAAGTACAAAGAATGATGTCAAGGATGGTAGGAGGATAGATTGGTTTGATTAATCCTGTATTCACCAGAGTTTACATGGATGACAGGTGATCGGATTTAAACAAAATTCTAAGTGGGCTGGACAGACGAGATGCATGGAAGATGTTTTCTGTGGTTGAGGACTCTAGAATGGAGGTGACAGTCTCAGGATATGGGTTAGGCCATTTCGGACTGAGATGAGGATGCACTGCTTCACTTAGAGAGTGGTCGACCTGCAGAATATCTGACATAAGTCTATGCAGGCCACGTCATTGAATATATTCAAAAAAGATCATCATCTTTTAAGATTGTATAGGCTTCAAGGGGTATGGGGGAGAAAGTAGGGTATGGCATTGAGATAGCCATGATCATACTGAATGACAGAGCAGGCTCAAAGAAACAAATTACCTGCACCTGATCCTAGCTTCTATGATAAATACGCTGGAGTAGTTTCAACAGAGGCAGATTTTTGTGATGTATTTTGCTTTTTCATTGTTAACTGTTCATTTTTTGAGATTTTAAATGAAAAACCTGTGCACTTAGAATCCAAGTGAGGAGGGAAGTCACAAGTCTACACCAACCCTCAGAAGAGCATCCAACCCAGACTCAGAACCCCACCCTATCCCCATTTACCATGGCTAATCCACTTAGCCTACATACCCCTGGTGTCCAATTCACCTAATCTGCACATCCTTGGGCTGTGGGATGAAACTAGAACACTTGGAGGAAACCCACGCAGATGCTGAGAGAATGTGCGAACTCCACACAGCCATCCAAGGCTAGAATCAAATCTGGTCCCTAGTGCTGTGAGGCAACAGTGCATACCACTGAACCAGTGCTGCCCAAATTACAATGAATTTCTGAATGGACAATGAAAAATTTGAACTGTTGCCAGGACTTACTTACAATCTTGAGTGAGTGTGCAACATTCACCTGATTGAGTGTTTGAAAGATGTATTGGATATACTGATTTTCTCCATCCCTCAGATTCTACAATGGTCCCAAGAAATTGGAGTTTAGCGTATGTAACATTACAATTCAGAAAAAAGGAGGCGGGTGGATCAGGGAAATACTGTTCAATAGTCTGACTCCTGTCATTGGGAAAATGCTAAAATTGATTACTAAAGAAAGGCTTAATGATTCATTTCAAAACCCACAATTTTAATCAGGAAAGGTGATTCTGGCTTGACAAAAGGGAATCATCGTTTGGCAAATGTGTCAGGATTTTTATGAAAGTAACTAGTAAAATAAAATTAAAGGACAACCATTAGATGTGACATATTTAGATTTTCCAAAGAGATCTGATAAGGTACTGCAGAAGAGGCTAATTGACAAGATAAAGGTTCACAGAATTGGAATTACTCATGGTTAGGGGATGAGCTAACAGACAGGAAGCAGAAGTTATGGATGAATGCAGCATGTTTGAGTAGAAAAGCTTTAAGTGGTTGAGTGCAGCAAGAATCAGTGCTGTGGCCTCACACATTTACAGGTTATACTATTCTTAGTTGGAGACCAAGAATAATCTACTTTAGGAAACTGACAATACAAAGTCAAGTAGGGTTGAAAATTGTGAAGATGACAAAGGTAATGCAACAATGATTCATTACATTGGTTGCTTGGATAAGAAAACTATCGTTGGATGAGCGATTGAATAAATTGGTCCTATAAATCTCTAAACTGCAGCGAGTATGAGTGGTTATATCATTTAAGCATTGAAGATTCTGAAGGCGCTTGACAAAGTGGATACAGATTGTTTTTGCTGGCTTAGGAAACTAGAACTTAATCCCAATCTCAGGATAAGAGGCCTGAGTTAAGGAGATTTTTTTAATCTTCAAAAATTGTGCATCTTTGGCATTTTCTATTCAAGGGGGCTGAGGATGCCCCATCACTGAGTCTTTTTTAAGAATGGAATAGATTTTCTTTTGTCTCTTGGAGAATCAAACAAAAGCAATAATATACTGGAAAGTGGGGTTGAGGTGGAAGATTAATTGTGACACTTGTGTGACAGAGCAGGCTAGAGGGTCCACATGGTTACTCCTGCTCCTATTTCCTAAGTTCCTGTATTCCTATGTGGCCTAGGGATTCCAGCTCAATCCTCAAACACATTATGTACCAGCCGATTGCTTACCATGACGACTGATGTTCTTGCATTCACACCCAAAGCTCTTCCCAGTTTCAGCCAGCAACTAAATTAATCTATTTTAAACTTATTTTGTGTTACATTGTAATGGCTGTCAAAGCAAGATTCAGCATCAACAATCTAAATCAGGACAAATCAAAAGTAAAAAGAGACGACAATCTTTGCCCTTAGGATAATGGAAACTATACCCATTGATTAAATGGTTTACAGCTTTAAGGTGCAGGGATACATTTCAAGTTCCTATTTTCAACAAAGCAACATCACTGTCTCATTATAAACATTATCAAGAATATAGTTTCTGTACCTGAAGTTTGCTCTCTTGGTAAAGTATCTTTCACTTGTTCTCCTTTCAGTACTGCCACTGCCTCCGCTGTGACCTCCTGTACAATCCTGGCAGAGATCACTTCTGCTGAACAGATATGAGAAAGGTTAGTCAGTTTGTGAATGTGATCAAATTTGTTTTGACACCTGAGCCTTCAAAATAAACATGAATACACATAAATAAGTGTTGATAAGTTATTAAAAAAACTCAATTCAATTAATCAAATAAGATCATAATAATTAGAGTATGAGTAGGATGTTGAACTCATTAAGCCTACTCTGCCATTATGATAATCTGACATTGGTCTTAAGATCAATTTCCTTTCGAGCCCTCCATCATCCTCTACTCCCTGGCAGATTAACAATCTGTATACCCTAGCCTTAAATAAATTCAAGAGTCAGTCTCCACTGTGCTCCATGGAAGAGAACACCAAAGGGTAATGACCATGAGATAAGAAATTTCTGATCTCCATCCTGAATGGGAGAGCACTTATTTTTGAACTATGCCCTTGAGTTCTAGATGTTTTATAGCTTAATACACAACAGGTGCCATATATGAAACTTTAATGTCCTAATACACAAGATAGTGAGAAAAATAATATTATTCTGCTTGCATTATTCCACTCATTTTAGTGATTTGTATGCTGACAATTATGTTTTGGGTGAATATGTAAAGTAGCGATATGAAATTGCTATAATGAACTGTGTTCAAATGTTATGTCACTTTTAATTTGCCAGTCAGGAACTAGCTGTGATAAATTGGGGTTAAATTGGAACATCATTTTGTTCAGTGGAAAATCATTTTTACTAATGCCAGGTTATCAATCAATGATGGGAAATATTTGTTTTCTGTTAGACTGACAGTTTGGCATTTATCAATTGTTTTCTTTATGAATTGTCAGTAGATACACAATCTATAATGACTAGATTATAAGATATCCTCTAATAAATTGAGGTGGTGGTAGAATTTGGCCATGTCACAAAACTAGTAATCCAGAGACACATCTAATGTTATAGGAACACAGGGTCAAATCCCACAATCGCAACTGGTAGAATTTAAATAAATTAATAAAATCTGTAATTGAAAATTAATCTTAGTGGCAACAATGAAACAATCATTGATGGTCATACAATCCATTCTGGCTCATGAATGTTCTTAAGGGAAGGAAATCTGTTATCCTTACTCTGGTCTAACCGACACATCACTCCAAAGCCCCAGTAATGTGGTCATTCTTAACTGCTCTCTGAAATGGCAGAGCAGGCCACTCTGTTCAATGGGTAAATAAATGCCACATTCCATAAAAGAAAGAAAAAGTATCCATATTGTTTTCTCCATAACAACTAAACATAGTGCTTTCTTCTACTTGCATTGGAATGAAAAGGAAAGATGATTGGATAAACTGGAAGGAAATGTTGACCATTAGGATGGTGCACCATAATAGAAACAGTCAAAGAAGAGATGGTATGGATAAAAAGAGCCCCAGAAAATTTGAAGCTAGTATAGGAAATGTTGGATGACTAGAGAGTTTAAACTAAAATGAGACTTTTCAAAATTTGTACCTGGGATGTAGATGCAATTGATTAGGCCTACATTAATTGCCCATCCCTATTTGCCCAGAGGGCAACTAAGAGTCAAATCATACATTGCTGCGGGTTTGGAATCACACATAGGCCAAACCAGGTAAGGAAGACAAATGCCCTTCCCCAATGGAATTAGTGAACCAGGTGGGTTTCTTCAACAATCTGACAGTGTTACATGGTTGCCATTACAATAGCTTTTTATTCCATATTTTCTCTTTATTGAATTCATATTCAATTATCTGCCATAGGAATTTGAACCCAAGTCCTCAGAACATTAGGCTGATATTCCAGCTTAAGAGTGACCATCACCATCATCACCACCACCACCACCACCCACCCCCCACCCTCACCACAACACTGTTGCCCACCACCAACCTCCACCCCCATTTTAACCTAGGTTTGATAATACAAAAGGAAAATCAAGTCTCAAACAACACGTAGACTGCAAGCAAAGCAAAATTTAAAAACTGATACAGGATCTAAATAGAGATCAGTGAGAAATATAAACAAAAAAGTGAAAGCTGTTAACATTAAAAAGTAAAATAATTCCAATGGATGCTCGTGATAAGGCAGAGAAAGGAAATCTTGTAGATAATGAGGAAGGAATAATGTTGAATGTGAACACAGTGTCTGTTTTCATAGAAATAAAAGGATACAGAAAGCTGTGGAAGAGGGAGTGGAGAAGCTTAGCAGATCCATCAATAATATTTCTGCCTGACCTGTGCGATGATACTCTGGCTTTAAGAGGGTTTTTGAAAAGAGATTTTAGGACAGAGGTGAGGAGCTGTATACCAGAGCTTTTAGAGTAAACAGCTTGTGTGGTCTTCAGTTTTTTTTAAAAAAATGTTGGAACAATAGAAGCAGCCTGAATGGCTGTGGTCAAGCTCCCAGGGAACAAAAAAAAGCTTTTAGTTTTCAGCAGTTGGGATCTTCAAGTAGTAGTTTATTGGTCAGCGCATTGCGTATAGGAGTTGAGAGGTCATGTTGTGGCTGTACAGGACATTGGTTAGACCCCTTTTGGCATACACTGTTCAATTCTGGTCTCTCTGCTATAGGAAGGACGTTGTGAAACTGGAAAAGGTTCAGAAAATATTTACAAGGATGCTGCCATGATTGGAAGGTTTGAGTTATGTAGGCTGAATAGGAGAGACTGAATAGATGGACTATTTTCCCTGGAGCAGAGGCTAAGGGGTGACCCTATAGAGGTTTATAAAATCATGACCAGCACGGATAAGGTAAAGAGACAAACACTTTTCCCCAGGGTAGAGGAGTCCAAAATTAGAAGGCGTAAGCTTAAGGGGAAAGATTTAAAAGGAACCTCAGAGACAATTATGTTCACACAGAGGTGGTGGTGGTGGAGACTGGTACAATTACAACATTTGAAAGGCATCTGAATGGGGACATGAATAGGAAAGGTTTGGGGGGATATTGACCAAATGGTGGAAAATGGGACTTGATTTAATTTAGGATATCGGGTCAGCATGAATGAATTGGACCGAAGGGTCTTTTTCCATGCTGTCAATCTCTATGACTAAGTGGAAGCTACTTTTCCCCTTCTCTTGGTTACAGCCAAAAGTTGGGGATTCTCTGCCTGTTATGGGAGTTGCTATCTGTTTTCTGAATTTGCCTTTTGCCAAGGGTATATTTATGAGATATTAATACATGGGAACAGTTAATTAGTAGTAGTTACCGTATCTATTATTCTGTTAGGTTTTCTAGTAAATTAAGTTATTCCAATTCCTTCCTTCTACTGCATTTTAGCTATTGTGGATGAATGAAGTATAACTTTGCTTTAAATCCAAAGATTTGACCAATTGAATTACATCTTTAACACAACACCTTACATTTATCTTTAAAATAAGAAAAGATTGGGTCTAGACTATGTTCTGAATATTTTTTTTGGGGGGGGGGTGCAGGTTTAGTCTGGCCCATAACACCTGTCTATTCAAACATTTGACAAGAACAATTTGTGGAGCTTCTGGATGGTTGTAGATAAGTTGATGCGGCTATAAGGAGAGACTAGATAGGCTTGGATTGTTTTCTTTAGAGCAAAGACGACTGGGGGGCTGGGGATGTGGAGAATAAGTGAAGTGTACGAGGGGTATGGCCACTGTAAATAGAGAACAGCTGTTCTCCTTGGCTGATGGCTCAATCACGAAAGGGCATAGTTTTGGGATAAGGTGCAGGAGATTCAGAGTGGATTTGGGCAAAAAACATATTCACTCAGCAGGTGGCAGGAATCTGAGAAGGTGCTGTGGGGTGAAAACCTTACAACCTTGAAAATATAATTTAATAACTACTTCAAATATCATAACATTCAAGGAAATTTGACAAGTACAGGAAATTAGGATTATTTGCTCTTTAGTGCGCTATTTAGTGGTAGTTACGTCGGTGTGGACTTGATGGGCCAAAGGGTCTTTTCTGAATTATATGAATCTATGAAATACAAAAGTAAAGTCAGACCTGAGCACAAGAAAGCAAGTCTATTAGTAATTTCTGTTAGCTGCATATTAAGAAATAAGTGCAAATTTTCAGAGCCTGTGAATTATTGGAGTCACATTCTAATCATGGTTATTATGTGTTTACAGTTAATCCATCTTTTCACAGCACAAAATAAATACATCAGACCAATTTTCTGCAAATTCCTGGATGATTTGCTCCTGTGTTCACCTTATCAGATCCAATTAAATACATTCTCTTTGAGACACTCTCTCTTTCAATTATCTGGATATCACAAAATTGCTGGACTTGGATTATTAATATAAATTATTCCCACCACAACCATTTGGGGCTGCTGCTTAACATATAGGAAACCCAGTTAGAGCTCATAAATGTTTAGGTCAATCTTGTCACCCACATTTTTGTTTAGCAATAATATTCAGGACTCAAAGATGTTTTGACGTTCAGAAATTATTTCCCCTGTTTCCATCTCTGCCACATGAACGTTTTCTTCCTGGAATTTATCTTTCTCTGGTTAAGGGGATAATCAATTGAGCCTGCTATTCACTTGGATACAGGTGCACTATTGACCTTAATGTCTTGTTATATATACTATTGACATTCCAACAGTGTGAAGTGCAAGTAAATCTTATTAACATCACTTGTCATTGCAGCAATTTCATGCATTTTTTTTCTATCATCCGTATACTTCTATAACCCATTTCCTCAACTTGGAGCTAGGAAAATCTCTACAATGTGGATGAAAAAGCCAGGAGTCAAACAATGAATACAAAGGATAGACAAGAAATTAGGCAAGAGAACAGAATGAAAAAGGCTCAAAAGCAAGTAAAGAAGAAAATAGCTTGAAAGAATACTATCAATTACAACTGAATGAACTAACCCAGAAAGGATGGATACAAATAATATTAAAAATTGAAATAGAGACAAGTACAAAACATATGGTGATAATTTTATTCATATTCAATTCTAACAACAAAAGCCAAAATATCTTATTGGAACTTCTAATGCTTTTGATATTATTACAAAACAAAATATGTCTAATTTAGGGCTGTAGCAAGGATTGTACTTCTGGATGAGTACCTGAAGTCCAGGCAAATGCTAACAGAGGCAGCATGAAAGACTTTGCATGTCTTATGCCATTAATTTTCTCCAGGTCATCAGGGCAGCAATTGCACAACTATGAAATTTACAAAAGGTGTCCATGGCAGCAGGACGGGTGTGAAAATCAGACCCATTTGATCCAGAACAGCCATCGAGGTCAGGGTAACTGACAGGATTAAGAGTTACATGGTCAGCTGCAGGTAGAAGCAGTCTATCATTAAAAGGGTGCTGCTGCTGCAGACTCAGCGGGTAATATTCAGCAACACTTACTGACACGTAGGATTCTTCCAATGTGCTTTGGTTAAGACTTCAGAAAAGCCCTGGCAACCCAGAACAAAAAAGAACCAATAATAGTTTGCTGCAGCTGTGAATGAGAAAGAAGCTCACTTCTTGGTGCAGCCACAGGAGAAACCCAGGCAAATTAGTGAAGTTAGGTACCTGTAGAAACGTGCCCATGACTGGATGCTAGAAGGCAGTTTCCAGAATTTACAGGAACATAGTCCCAAGAAGGAAGAGTGAACCACCAAAAAGTGAGTTGTCATTGAGGCAGTCCATGATGGATTGGCTTGAGGAATTCCAAAGCAGTTACCTCAACTGCTTGAACAGTTGATGTGGGATGCAGAATAACTTAAATAGTGCAAGGTTAATTCCCCCACTCGTTGAGGTCAACATAAAGTGGTTGTTTTCTCAACCTAATTCTTCACCTGAAGTATGGTAACTCTCATGTTAAATTCATAATCCTCTGCAATTATGACGACTTTCACTTCACTTCATCCATATTTATTCATGTTAATTCTGGATTTATAGAGTAGCAGTCATGAAATACTGTCCTAAATTTATACAGTAAAGCTTATTACTGTTCATTCAGAATTGTACATTCTATTTTCTTAGCAACCACCTGGGATCATAAACTTGACTATTTCTAAAACTGTTATTGCCTCTACCAGACTGTTACACAAATTGAGCAATCTGATCTAGAATCTTAACTAATCAAATATTTATTTATTCTCTTCTATACTCTCAATAACTAAAAATGAGCTTAAACATAATCCAAACCTCTAATGGAATTCAACTCCACCTAATTGAAGGAGTATCTTCTCTTTTTGACACTACCACTGTTTCCTTCTATAGAGCTTGTATGAAAATAAATGCTTGCTAGTTGAAACAAAGACATTTCCCACTTAAGGCCATTTCTGATTTTTGTGATTTTGGTAACAGTTTAGGAAAACCACAATGAACTCAGTTTGAATGCTGGAGACATGAATGTCCATTTGGACAACTTTCTGACCAACATTTCCTATCTCGCTCCTTCTGACAAGTATCTGGTTATTGTTCAGCATCTGTTTATATTAGTATAGTCAGGACTGCAAAGATGGTGCAGTGGAGAAACAGCAACTCTGTACTGGTGTAAAAATGAACATCAAATTGTTAGCAACATGCTGTATGTTTTACATATGGTCAAACAGTTATGACAATTTGTTTTACAGAATGATGAATTACACTCTATCTTCTCTGGTGATATAAATTCAAACTTGCTGTTGGATGTTATTGTGAAACAGAAAGCATCGGATTGAGCCAAGCAGTGAATTAAAAGCATTGTACACAGCCTTTTCTCCCCCATGGGGTTAAATCAAAGTTCAAGAGTGGAAAGGGATGAAGTCATGAGAACTAAGAACAGTCTAGAATGAAAAAGAGAAGATCATTGTGAATGTTGCAGGCAAATCTGACATTTATTACTTATCCTCATAATGGAGTTATTTGTTAGATTATTTATGACGACAGTCAGTGGGGATTACTCACATGTAGATCAGACCAGTGAAGCAACACAAGTTCCGTCCTTTATGAACAACTTGTTTTCTAATGACATTTTGACAACGTCATACTCATTTTTATGTGCTAGAAAAGTACTTCCATGTATTAAGTCAATACCAGCTTTTTATTTGGAAATTTTTAACAATATACCAATTAAAAGTAGGATTTGAACTCTGAGTCTGGATTACCAGCCCAGACATAGGACAGACTTTAATGACCATTCTGAAAGGTAGTGTAGAGATGGGAGATGTAGCATTTAATCACATGGGAAGGTACACCTTCTTGCCTCGAGCAGTGATAGTCAGGAGCAGAGAGGCTGATGTATGGTCTACAATGTATGATGACCTGAAGCCCTGAAGACAGCTACTGAAGTAATCTCTATTGAAGGTAATACTGCAAGTGTTCTGCCCAAAAATGTTACACTACCACACATATATGCTCGTTAAAAACTTCCGTCAGTTTCAGGGCAACTGTATTTGCCTGTGTGCTGATTTTAAGAACATAAATTAAAATGCACAAATGACATCAGTAGATATCAGAATGGGACTTTTCATTCATCAACAGAGCTACACAATGTTTAACTTCCCCATTACAATCAGAAGTTATTTGTTAAAGTCTGGCAATATTAGATAAAGATGAGGAGACATAAACGTGAGAAGCAAATTCTGAATATACAACCAGGACTCATATCAGCTACAACCAGGACAATATACAAGATAATGAAAAGTATTATGTAAAAGTTAAAACAGTTGTAACAAATAATTTGTCTGCATATCCCTACTAATCTTACAGGTAGGTATAATAATGAGCCTGATCTTTCAGTCGATCTTCCATATACAGGTCATGGAGAACAGAAGCAAGATCACAGTCAGCACTTCTCTGCATTGTGAAACCTTATTGCCCATTTGCAGTTGTATAGTTTTGACTACAGTAAATCAAATACACACCAGTTTATGATATGCATGAGATCCTTAAGTTATAATTGCAAAACACAAGTAACAATGATGCAGTACTGCAATGTAGTATCAACTAGAAATGGCCAAAGATCTGTCTTCATGGGTCACAAAGACATACGCAATTGAGGGATTGGATGTAAAGCTGAAATCCATGTTCCCATGACAGTAATAGCCCTCGATATTTACTTTATTAGTGAATATGTTTAAAATGTTTACCATTCCACTCTGAACCATTACAAAATTCAAACAGGACACTAAACAAATAATTGCCTGGACTTTGAAGGGAAAAAGTCTATATCTTATTCTTGGTATCATCAGCTTCACATCTTTATTTTTCTCATTTACATTGTTATGCCTTGGAGGCATTCTTCACAGACATGATTTAAAAAAAGGTTTCCATGACCAGTTATCATGTAAGAAGATGGCTCTATTACCATCTCACTGTTGCGAAATTGCACATGAAACATCAAGTCATTAAACCAGAACATCCTTCAATTGAACACAGAACATGTTAATGATATTCCGCTTACTTTCAGCCAAATTATATACACCATTGACACAGATACTATCTTGAAGAAAGTGAGGACTGTAGAATCTGAAGATGAGAGTTGAAGAGTGTGGTGTTGGAAAAGCACAGCTGGTCAGGCAGCATCCAAAGAGCAGGAGAGTCCATGTTTCGAGCACAAGCTTATGCTCGAAACGTCAACTCTCCTTTGGATGCTGCCTGACCAGCTGTGCTTTTCCAGCACCACACTCTTCGACATCAGGTACTATGTTGGTTTCTCTCTAAAGCTGAATTAACTTATGTATACTCTCAGCATCTTAACTGGTCCCAAGTTGAACACCATGTCTCATGTATCTTATCTACAGGAAATAATTTCTATTTCTGTCTTTGCAAAATCATTTGCCTTCATTTTTACTTCAACCTAACAGATCTAAAGGCACTTAAAATCTTTGAGTACTGCCTCCATACTCAGTGTATCTTTCACCTTTAACTGCTGAAATTTATCCTTCAGAAATTCCACTCATGCAGCACTTACATTATCTTAAATGTATATTATGAACACCAATTCTATACATCTCTGTACATGCAAAGGAAAAACACACTGTACTAAAGCCAAATAATGCGTCAGTCAACAATTTGTGAATGTAATATGAAAAATGTGATCTTGAATTATTTTTGAAATTTGAGCAATGTATCAATTCTTTTCATCATGGACATAATGTAAACCACATAATCTTACCTTCTGGTGCAGGAATTGATTGAATGTCAAAATTTCTTCCAGACGCTGCAAGAAAAAAAAATTAGAATAGGGTCAAAGCAAAAAGGTCAAGTTCAGGGCATATGAATATCACCTCAAAAGATTAAATTCTACAAATCCAATGTTATTTTGAAGAATTTTGATTTTTGTTCAGTGAGGTGCAAGAGATCCATCCTGTAAAATACGAAGAGGTTCTGGAGCATATTTTCCAATAATTTCTCTTTTCTTTGAGTGATTATTATTTTTCTAGGTATTACAATCTTATTACCACTTATCATCGTATTAACACATACATGTATTACCAATCAAGTCAAGATGAAAAAAGCTAACCTTTTGTGTTTAGCATCATTTTTAACTCATTGCAAGCATTGCATGGAAGATTTCTTGGATCATAAGTGAAGATAAGCGAGCAGTGTCCTAGATTGTCACGTTGTAACCAAATAAGTAATAGACATTATTATGTACGTTCGTACCTCATTTCAATACATTTATCAGGTAACCTGAAGTACACCCTAAATGCCAAGTTAGTTACCATGTGATTTTAATATTAACTCATATCTTTTCATTCCCCAGTCATTTCCTTCATGAGTGGCAGAAGTGTACAGCAGATACTTGGTTCCTGATAACCACAGGCAAATATTCTCTAGTTGCTGAAACAGAGAGTCATAAGTCCAAAAATGATCCTGAATGCAAGAATGATGATGGACAAAAGACCCTATGATACGCCCACCCATTATTCCTTAAATAACATTAAGATTTTCACTTAGATATTCAATAGGACAACTCATCAAGGATGACAAGCATATTTTTTGTATTCAAACATAGAACATAGAACATAGAAAGATACAGCGCAGTACAGGCCCTTCGGCCCTCGATGTTGCGCCGACCGAATCCTACCTAACCTACACTAGCCCAATAACTTCCAAATGCCTATCCAATGCCCGCTTAAATGACCATAAAGAAGGAGAGTTCACCACTGCTACTGGCAGGGCATTCCATGAACTCACAACCCGCTGTGTAAAGAATCTACCCCTAACATCTGTCCTATACCTACCACCCCTTAATTTAAAGCTGTGTCCCCTAGTAACACCTGACTCCATTAGCGGTAAAAGGTTCTCAGTGTCGACCCTATCTAAACCCCTAATCATCTTATACACCTCTATCAAATCTCCCCTAAACCTTCTCTTCTCCAATGAGAACAGCCCTAAGTGCCTCAGCCTTTCCTCATAAGATTTTCCTACCATTCCAGGCAACATCCTGGTAAACCTCCTCTGCACTCGTTCCAATGCCTCCACATCCTTCCTATAGTGTGGCGACCAAAACTGCACACAATACTCCAGATGAGGCCGCACCAGAGTCTTATACAGTTGCAACATGACCTCAGGACTCCGGAACTCAATTCCTCTACCAATAAAGCCCAGTACACCATATGCCTTCCTCACAGCACTATTTACCTGGGTGGCAACTTTCAGAGATCTGTGTACATGGACACCAAGATCCCTCTGCTCATCCACACTACCAAGTAGCCTACCATTAGCCCAGTAATCCATCTTCTTGTTACTCCTACCAAAGTGAATGACTTCACACTTAGCTACATTGAATTCCATTTGCCACATTTCTGCCCAGCTCTGCAACTTATCTATATCCCGCTGTAACCTACCACTTCCTTCCTCACTATCCACAACTCCACCGACCTTTGTGTCATCCGCAAACTTGCTTACCCAGCTTTCAAGCCCTTCCTCTAGATCATTTATAAAGATAACAAAAAGCAATGGTCCCAAAACAGATCCTTGTGGTACACTGCTAGTAACTGCACTCCAAGATGAACATAGTCCATCAACTACTACCCTCTGTCTCCTTCCAGCCAGCCAATTCCTAATCCAAACCTCTAATGTATCCTCAATGCCATACCTCCGTAGTTTTAGCATTAGCCTACCATGGGGAACCTTATCGAACGCCTTACTAAAATCCATATACACAACATCTACTGCTTTACCCTCGTCCACTTCCTTAGTCACCTTCTCAAAGAACTCAATAAGGTTTGTGAGGCACGACCTGCCCTTCACAAAACCATGCTGGCTATCCTTGATCACGTTATTCCTATCCAGATGTTCATAAATCTTATCCCTTACCATTCTCTCTAAGACTTTGCCCACCACTGAAGTCAGACTCACTGGCCTATAGTTACTAGGGCTATCCCTACTCCCTTTCTTGAACAAGGGGACCACATTCGCTATCCTCCAGTCCTCTGGTACTATTCCCGTTGACAATGACGACATAAAATCCAGGCCAATGGCTCTGCTATCTCCTCCCTAGCTTCCCATAGGATCCTAGGGTAAATGCCATCAGGCCCAGGAGACTTATCTATTTTCATCCTCTCCAATATTCCCAGAACCTCTTCCCTGCATATTTCCAGGCCATCCATTCTAATCATTTGTGACTCCATATTCACATCAGCAACAGTGTCCTGT
Source organism: Hemiscyllium ocellatum (assembly GCF_020745735.1). Lineage (NCBI taxonomy): Eukaryota > Metazoa > Chordata > Chondrichthyes > Orectolobiformes > Hemiscylliidae > Hemiscyllium > Hemiscyllium ocellatum. The sequence goes on along the minus strand of NC_083407.1, from coordinate 90,392,197 downwards.
TCCTGAGTGAATACTGATGAAAAGTATTGATTTAGTGTCTCTCCAATCTCCTCCGCCTCCACACACAACTTCCCACTACTATCCTTGACTGGACCGATACCTACCCTAGTCATCCTTTTATTCCTGAAATGAGCACCTCAATGAGCACATTTGATTAGTTAGTTATAAAGACAAATTGTGGAGATTAGATTTAGAATCAGAGAGTCATACAGATGTACAGCATGGAAACAGACCCTTCGGTTCAACTCGTCCATGCCAACCAGATATCCCAACCCAATCTAGTCCCACCTGCCAGCACCCAGCCCATATCCCTCCAAACCCTTCCTATTCATATATCCATCCAAATGCCTTTTAAATGTTGCAATTGTACCAGCCTCCACCACATCCTCTGGCAGCTCATTCCATACACGTACCACCCTCTGTGTGAAAAAGTTGCCCCTTCAGTCTCTCTCATATCTTTCCCCTCTCACCCTAAACCTATGCCGTCTAGTTCTGGACTCCCCGACCCCAGGGAAAAGACTTCGTCTATTTATCCTATCCGCCAGTCTTCCGGCACCTCACCTGTGACTATCAGTGATACAAATATCTCAGCAAGAGGCCCAGCAATCACTTCTCTAGCTTCCTACAGAGTCCTCGGGTACATCTGATCCAGTCCTGGGGATTTATCCACCTTTAACTATTTTAAGACATCCAGCACTTCCTCTTCTATAATCTGGACATTTTGTAAGGTGTTACCATCTATTTTCCTACAGTCTATATCTTCCATATCTGTTTCCACAGTAAATACTGATGCAAAATATTCATTTAGTATCTTCCCCATTTTCTGTGGCTCCACACAAAGGCTGCATTGCTGATCCTTGAGGGGCCCTATTCTCTCCCTAGTTACCCTTTTGTCCTTAATATATTTGTAAAAACCATTTGGATTCTCCTTAATTCTATTTGCCAAAGCTATCTCATGTCCCCGTTTGCCCTCCTGATTTCCCTCTTAAGTATACTCCTACTTTCTTTATACTCTTCTAAGGATTCACTCGATCTACCCTGTCTATACCTGACATATGCTTCCTTCTTTTTCTTAACCAAACCCTCAATTTCTTTAGTTATCCAGCATTCCCTATCACCCAACAGGAATATACTTTCTCTGGATTCTTGTTATCTCATTTCTGAAGGCTTCCCATTTTCCAACCGTCCCTTTACCTGCAAACATCTGCCTCCCATCAGCTTTCGAAAGTTCTTGCCTAATACTGTCAAAATTGGCCTTTCTCCAATTTAGAACTTCAACTTTTAGATCTGGTCTATCCTTTTCCATCACTATTTTAAAACGAATAGAATTATGGTCGCTGGCCCCAAAGTGCTCCCCCACTGACACCTCAGTCACCTGTCCTGCCTTATTTCCCAAGAGCAGGTCAAGTTTTGCACTTTCTCTAGTTGGTACATCCACATACTGAATCATAAAATTGTCTTGTACACACTTCAGAAATTCCTCTCCATCTAAACCTTTAACACTTGTGGCAGTCACAGTCGATGTTTGGAAAGTTAAAATACCCTACCATAACTACTCTATTATTCTTACAGATAGCTGAGATCTCCTTACAAGTTTGTTTCTCAATTCCCCTCTGACTATTGGGGGGTCTATAATACAATCCCAATAAGGTGGTCATCCCTTTCTTATTTCTCAGTTCCACCCAAATAACTTCCCTGGATGTATTTCCAGGAATATCCTCCCTCAGCACAGCTGTAATGCTATCCCTTATCAAAAATGCCACTTCCCCTCCTCTCTTGCCTTCCTTTCTCTCCTTCCTGTAGCATTTGTATCCTGGAACATTAAGCTGCCAGTCCTTCCTATCCCTGAGCCATGTTTCCGTAATTGCTATGATATCCCAGTCCCATGTTCCTAACCATGCCCTGAGTTCATCGACCTTCCATGTTAGGCTCCTTGCATTGAAATAAATGCAGTTTAATTTACTAGTCCTACCTTGTACCTGCCTGCCCTGACTGTTTGACTCACTTCTGTTCTCAGCTATACCTGCCTCAGATTGATCTCTTTCCTCAATATCTCCCTGAGTCCCACCCTCCCCACCTTACTAGTTTAAATCCTCCCAAGCAGTTCTAGCAAATTTCCCTGTCAGTATATTAGTCCCCTTCCAATTTAGGTGCAATCCGTCCTTCTTGTACAGGTCACTTCTACCCCAAAAGAGATTCCAATGATCCAAAAATGTGAATCCCTTCTCCCATAGACCAGCTCCTCAGCCATGCATTCATCTGCTCTATCCTCCTATTTCTGCCCTCACTAGCTCATAGCACTGGGAGTAATCCAGATATTACTACGCTTGAGGACCTCCTTTTTAAATTTCTGCCTAACTCTCTGTAATCTCCCTTCAGAATCTCAATCTCTTCCCTTCCAAAGTCAATGACCTCTTGCTGGCCCCTCTTCCCTGTGAGAGCATTCTGCACCCTCTCTGAGACGTCCTTGATCCTGGCACCAGGGAAACAACACACCATTCTGCTTTTTCTCTGCTGGCCACATTTGATAAAGTACAACAGCAAACATTAAAACTAATAATTATATCCTTTAAAAAGTTTCAGAATTTAAGCTAGTAGACATGTAATGAGCGAGAAATTAAAGTGAATTAAAACTGAAGCTATTAATGAGTTAGACAGGATTGATTTCTTATCCATTTTTGTTAACATTATCGTATTTCTATTAATCCAGTGAATCCTTCAGACGAAATAGATGAACTAAAGTGGCCATCAGCTACTGTAATAAATTATATCATAAGAGTTAGAGTGTTGTACAGTATGGAAACAACCTTTCAGTCCATGCCAACTATAATCCCAGACTAAACTAGTCCCACCTGCCAGCTCTTGGCTCATATCCCTCCAAATCTCTCCTATTCATGTACTTACCTAAGTGTCTTTTAAAGGTAACTATGCCCATATCTACCAATTTCTCAGGAATTTCATACCAGCCGTGAACCACATCTATGTAAAAATTTGTCCTTCATGTCTTCTCTAAATGTCTCTCCTCTCAGCTTAAAATTATGTTCCCTCATTTTGAAATCCCCCAACCTAAGGAGAAGACATCTACCATTAAGCTTTCATGAAGGAATCATAACCTTTATGATTTTATAAACCTCTATAATGTCATCTCTCAACCTCATATGCTCCAGTCAAAAAAGTCCCAGCCTAACTCTATAACTTAAACATTCCATACCTGTCAACATCCTGGTTGATCTCTTCTGAACCCTCTCCAGCTTAATAATATTCTTCCTATAACAGGATGACCAGAGCTAGACAAAGTAGTCCAGAAGAGGCCTCAACAATGTCCTGTATAAACTCAACATGACTTCCCAACTCCTATCCTCAAATATCTGAACAATGAAGGCAAGTGTGCAAATGCCTTTTAACCAGGATCTGACGCAAACTTCAAAGAATTATGTACTTGAATCACTAGGTTCCTCTGTTCTACAACACTACCCAAGGCTCTATCATTAATTGTATAAGTCATGCCCCTGTTTGATGTACCAAAATGCAAAACCTCGCATTTATTCAGATTGAATTCCATCTGCCATTTTTGAATCCATTGACCGTTTTGCTCAAAATCCCTTTGCAATTTGAGATCATTTTGGACTGCATGGTAGTTCAGTGGTTAGCACTGCTGCCAGGGACCTGGGTTCGATTCCATCCTCGGGTGACTATCTGTGTGGAGTTTGCACATTCTCCCCATGTCTGCGTGGGTTTCCTCCCATCATCCAAAGATGTGCAGGTTAGGTGAATTGGCCATGTCAAGTTGCCCATAGTGAAAGGCGCATTAGTCAGGGGTAAATGTAGGCTGGGGGAGTGGTCTGGGTGGGTTGCTCTTCGGAGGGTTGGTGTGGACATGTTGGGCCGAAAGGCCTATTTCCATACCGTAGGGAATCTAATCAAAAAACCTTCTTCACCGATTACTATGCCACCAATTTTTGTGTCGACCATGAACGTACTAACCATGCCTTCCACATACACATCCAAATTATTTATATAAACAACAATAAAAAGCCTGAGGGTTACATACAAAGACAAGATTCAAAACTTTTTTTTTTGGTTTAAAAACCACAGATTGGCCGAAGAATGGTTTTATAACCAGGACAAAACAATTCACATTCAAAACATGCACCTGCCAAAAAAAACAAAGAAGCTGCATCAAGCAGACTTAAACAGCAAAACTGATCTGATGTAACTTTGCATAAAAATGCATATCATCCTTTTGCAGACATCGCCAGTTATGCTGAAATTAAATAATATATAACACCTTAAAAATAGTAATTTAGAGAAATTATGAAGTATCATCAGGTATTGATCTAGTTGTCCATTCATCTGAAAATTAAGCCTGTGTGTCAATAAACAGCAAACTCCCAGGCCAGCTTATTAAGCTGCATCCCTTTACCTGCTGTTGTAAAAGTATCAGAGACTGGTGGTTGTATAATAAAGATACATCTTGTGCTGTATCCTTCACAGCAAAGAGATTTGCTTCTGCACATTCGGACGTAAGATGTGTGATTTTATATTTATTTTAATATAATTTACTTTACAGTTTGAATTTTTAATTAGTAACATGCACGTTTCCATCTGCGCGTGTGACGGGGTATAATGATTAACTTCCAGAGCCATTTTAAATAAAGAGCAAGGGACTAACTGGAGTGCTAAATGAATTTGTTTGTATTGGGAAAGTTTTTAAAACCAGAATAAACACAGAAGAGTATTTGCTTGTTTTTGGTTAGAAGAATTAGCAATTGTCATTTTATTTTGTTTAGGGGAAAACAACCGTATCATAGAAAGTTTTTTATTTCAGTTTGCAGATTTCCTGGCTCAAGTCTAATATTTGAAATACTTTCTCCTAGACAAAGGAGTTTATTCAGACAAGTTGTGCAATAGGTTGCTCCAGTGTAACTGTTTTAGTTTGAAAGTTTCAGACCAAAGTGTTTGGTTAGAACCTGGGAGATAATGTTCAAAGTTGGAAAAGTTTAAGCTCCGTTGTGGGAATATTCGAGAGAGAGTCTGTCAAGTTCTCCAGTTGGCAATTGAAAGTAACGAGTCCAGATCAGAGTGGTGCTGGAAAAGCACAGCAGGTCAGGCAGCATCCCAGGAGCAGGAAAATCGATGTTTTAGGCAAAAACCTTTCATCAGGAATAGATTTACCCGAAACGTCAATTTTCCTGCTCCTGGGATACTGCCTGACCTGCTGTGCTTTTCCAACACCACCCTGATCTATATTCTGGTTTCCAGCATCTGCAGTCCTCACTTTCACCTAATTGAAAGTAACAGTTAAGTCCAACCTATAGAAGTGATAAGAAAACTTACTCTGATGTCTGAGCTCTGTAAAGTGATGCTGTTGGAATAGATGGATGATTGTATTTTTACTGCATTTTGAAACCTTTCAAATAGTGCTAAGTAAGTGGCTTGGTTTATTCTAACTTGGCTTCTTGTGTGCAACAAACTTCTGTTTTATTGTTCGATGCAAGGATGATGTTGCAGCATTCCGTGCTTCAGCTTCATTAAAAGATCATCTTGTTAAATGAAAAAGAAAATATGTTCTATCAATCCAGATTTTAGTCTATGATCTGACTTATCCAGCATAGCATCAGTTGGAATCATAACAACATTCATTTTCATGGTATGAGTGTGCATGTGGGAGCATTGGCTTTCTCATGACCAACAGGCCTCATTCTAATTTTGGAGTTCCCAGGTCTTTTAAAAGATGTTTCACATTGGAGGGTGAGACTTTTGACCCCAAGTGCTCAGGAGTCAGATCTATAACATGACTCTCAAGTCAAATCTAGCTCTCTCACTTACTGTGTAAGCGAAACAATTGCGCAATGTCGTGAAAGGCTACTGTAAAAAAAAACACTTTATAAACCACAGTCCAGTTTTACCCTGGTGTAGTTTAGTTTCAGTATTTTGAACACATCATTAGTTATGACTGACTTTGGAAATCAATTCCCACTATTCCCAAAGTTGCCATAAATGTTAAAGATTTTCTGCAAGGATGGAAAATGCTCCAATTTACCAGATTTTCAGAGCAGGCTGACATAAATCACAAACCAGTTTGTGCACTTAAGAATTACTACTCATTAAGTAAGGTCTCCAGGAACAATAAATAATTATGAACCATTGGCATATTGATCTACTCGCTCAGGTTATTTGCTTTCAAAAACATGCAGGAATCAAAGCTTTAACAATCTGTGGTTTTTAAAGGAATTTTTAAAAATTATTTCAGTCTACAATCAAAACAACAGGAAAATCAAGGGACATAGTCTTCACATTTTCATAGAAATAATTAGTAAATGTGTTACACATAACTATGTGTTTAATTTAAAATTAACTAGCATAGGTTTAAAGTTCTAACAGCCATACATCACTGCCATTAAGACAAAGAAACAGTTATATACCGATGACTCAGACACCGAAAACGTGCTCCACAAAATCCAAGTCCATTACTAACAAATTGGTTATCAATCAGATGAGAAGTACTGTCAATCCAAAGGTAGCACGAAGGATAATGTTTTTGTTTCATTGATGGCTAGGCCAGCATTTATTATCAATTCCTAAACACAAGAATGAACCATGTGGGATGGAGTCAAAAGTAGGTCATAATTGCAGTTGCTTTCTCTGAAGGACATTAATGAGCCAGGTGGCTTTTTGTTTTGACAATTGACAATGGATTCATGAAGATTAGACTTTTAATTTCAAATTTTTTAACTGAAGTCCAATCACCGGGCTATTAATCTCTGGATTAATAGCCCGGCAATAATGCCACTGGGCCATCACCTCCCCACAAATGCTAATGTCTCTCTCTCTCCAGCCATAATATTGTGTTCTGCACTTTGTTCTGCTATCTGATGCACTTTGTATGGTACAATTTACCTGTAATGCACACAAAACAATACCTTTTACTGTATCTTGGTACATGTGACAACAGTAAATCAAACCAAATTAATCAGCACATTAGGGAAGGAAAAATGGACAATTGTCAGAGGCTTAGATCAAAATGTATGACAAAAACATCTTATTCTGTTGTATTTGGAAAGGTAGCTCGAATAATTAGATTTATTGAAATGTGTAGTTGAATAAAATGTTACCAGAAGTTACAACTTTAGATGGATTGATGAAATGCACACAATAAAGCAAAAAATGGCCGACAGCGGGAGCTCCACAACACTACTAAATTATGAAAATTTACAGGTCCCATCCAGGCTTTTCCAATTTTAAATCCACACAGCACCCCAAATTTCATAGATAAACTCCATACTTACGTTTTTTTTTTAATTTCAATATATCTATGGCAATATAATAAGGCCAGGGGCTTGAACTCCATATTGCTCAATTTTAAAAACAATCAATCAATAAAATGAAAAACAACGCTCACCCCACACACATTCCTATGCCACAGTGTGCGTCACATTATGCCTTCACACAGCCCTTGGCCCTACATATCAATCAATATCGATTCAACAATATCCCTTATTCTTTTACAGTCCCAATGCAACTTAGGTTCAACATATGCCAATGTATGCTCCATTCCTTCTGCCTTCACAACTACAATGACAATATCCAATGCCTACTATAGGTAAACTTCAGGAGCCAGGCGCAGATGCAATAAAATAAAGTTCTGAATTGCATTTGAAGAATCCACTATTAAAAATAAATTCACTCTGATAAAAAACCATTCACTACATTTAATTTTCTCAATCCCTTGTAAAAAAGGAAGGACTAGAATGCACGTCCCACAAGAAAGTTGTAAACACTCAGAGCTGTTAAAAGCATGAGGCAATAGCTGGTCATTGAATCATTTATGTGGCTCTAGTCCAGTAATCATAGATTTAGGTTAGTAATAAATTAAGACACTTTAAATACTTCAGACAGTTCTTTCAAATGTTTAAAGGGCAGGAGCTTCAAATGTGTCAATGGCTCAGTTTGAAATTTGAGACAGGTCTATTAACACTTCCAATAAACTTGACATTTCTGAAGAGTTAATTAACTTTTCACGCAGTTTTATCTATACATTTAGCAATTCCAAAGCAATGCTACTAAGGGCCTGCACGTCCATCCATATACCAAGCAATAGCAATCCCATTCCCGAAACTAACAGACCAACATCTGTTTAAATTCTAAGTGAGTTTCTCATTCACATGACACACATATTGGTGAATGTGGGTCTTTTTAAATGTTGGACCAAATACAAACTTCATAACAATCCCTTTCAGAGACATATGATGCAGCATATGTGTGTTACAAATTCAAAAAATAACTAATGCATACAAGGTGTGTATTAGAATTTGTGTGCCTTAGCATTTGCTATGCATCGTTTCAGTGAACAGTTACATGTAACAATTCTTTTGACAAAGGTCATTAGGTGCAGCAAGCATTTCTTAATGTCCAGCTAATGGCTCAACAGAAAGCCATAACTTTACAGATGTCTGTGGAAGTCGACATATGTCCCTGATGGAAAAGAGTGATTTGCAAAATGAAATTAGTTTATAAATTAATGCTACATTTTTATAACAACTGAAATATATTACTGCTCTGGGTCACCTTTAGAAGAAAGTAAAGTTTTAAGCACAATTGCAGAACTGACTAAAATTAATATAAAGTATTTACCAATACCCAACTACTTTTGGTGCAAACAGATCATTGGTATGAATAATTTAACCAGCGTTTATTTGTAAAATTGTGATTATGATCATGTAAAATCATCTGTTGACATTTTTTTTGATAAAATGGCCACACAATTTAGTACCTAATGTTCCATCATTGTTTAGCAAATAGCGCATAACATATATTGTTAATTTGTATCTCCACTGAATGTGATAATTATATTGATTTGCATCACTGAATCTTTATCTACTTCATTTAAACCTAATTCTAAAGGAAATTGGTCAATTCTTTTTAACTGAAATTGAGGCAAAATCTTGGACACCGCAAATAGCTGTGACAAACTAATATTGCAGTGAGTTCCAAGGAGAAGATCCATTAAAGGGATAAGAATTCTGTAAGAGGAGACACTGAAACAGGAAACATTCAGAGAGAGGCACTGGCTTCCTGCACCCTGGACCACTGGTTAGTGGGCCGAAAAATTGCAAATGTTGAACCCTTATTCACAAAAAGATATAAAGAAAAGCCCAAAAATGATTGACCAGTTAGTTGGGTGGACGGGTGGGGGGGAAGAGGCTAGCACTTCTAGAAGTAACAACTTAGGACAAAATTAATAGCCAGTAATGATGGGCTAATTAAAGAAAATAAGCTTGGAAGTTTCAGGAACTATTATGTTTATCTGACTCACTGGACCTTCTAAAAAGATCTACAGCAGCCATCTTAAACAAGGGGAATGCATTGATATGGCATATGTGGATTTCAAAATATTTGATGAAGTGTTACACAGACATATTATACCTACAAAAGAAAAATGGGATGGTAACAACATAGATATGGAGCAGACTGTAGTGCTTAACAAATTGTTTTTTCGTAGTAGTTTGCCATGGGTCAGTGTCATGACAGTGAGGTGAACCCCTTTGTTAACTAAACCAAACATTCAGAAAAGCTCACCTCGCCTCATAAGTTGAGTCACCGAGAACTCCTAAATTCCATTATTTAAAGAAAACATCAATCTTTTTTTAAACTCAAAGTGAACATTAAGCAACTATTTTCGCAACTATTTTCACAACTCTCAGCCCCCCCCTTTGTCTTAATTGCTTACGATCTGCCACCAACTCTGTAACAATATACTGTTTCAATCAACTTAATTTCAAAACTACATAGCTGTCTTCTTCTGTGTCTTTCTTCTTCCGGCTCAGGATCTCCCCGGGTCGTCATCTTTCTTTTTACTGCGAATATGTTTCACATAAAAAAGGTATCTCTAATAGAGAGTGTTTCCTAATTTCTTGGGGAATGCGATGTTAGCTCTCCATGCATTTCTGCCACAATGGCACTAGCTGTCGAACCAACTTTCAAAATGTCCGCATTTTACAGCCCCTCCCCCCACCCCACAACATCGATCGTCTTATTGGTTTAATGCAAAACCCCACTGGTTTTTAGTATGTTGGGACATACTTTAAAATGATTGACAACAATTCAAATTTAACCAAAGCAACAACCAAAACTCAGGAATCCATTTCACAGCCAAATGTTACATATTTTAGGGCAGCACGGTGGCTCAGTGGTTAGCACTGCTGCTTCACAGCACCAGGGCCCCAGGTTAGATTCCAGTCTTGGGTGACTGTCTGTGTGGAAACCGTCTCGGTGTGGGTTTCCTCCGGGTGCTCCGGTTTCCTCCCATAGTCCAAAGATGTGCAGGTCAGGTGAATTGGCCATGCTAAATTGTCCATAGTGTTAGGTGCATTTGTCAGAGGGAAATGGGTCTGGGGGGGGTTACTCTTCGGAGGGGCGGAGTGGACTGGTTGGGCCGAAGGGCCTGTTTCCACACTGTAGGGAACCTAATCTAAAAAAAATTTCAATTTTCCAGTACACTCTGGAACTGCCATCCACTCATATACACAGGTATTGTAATCTCAATTCAGAGTAGCATTCTGTCTCAAAGGGACGGTACATGCCTTCAACTTATTCATAGAATCCCTAAGGTTATTTGGCCCAACAAGCTCACACCAACCTTGCAAAGAGTAATCCACCCAGACCCATTCCCTTACCAGATTACTCTTCATTTTCCCTGACTAATGCACCTAACCTACACATCCCCGAATACTATGAGCAACTTAGCATGGCCAATTTGCCAACTGTTGTTCCTGATTTTAATGACCTTGACCTTGGTGTTCAGAGCATAATTTCGAGGGTTGTGAACTGTACAACACTTGGAAGTAGGACATTGTAGAATTTGAAAAGGACAGGTGCAAGTTGGTGGAATGGGTGAACATGTGACACATGATAATCAATGTAGGGAAATGGGATTCATTTTGGTAAAAAAAAACATAGACATACAGCATAAACTAATCAGCATAATCCTAAAGGCCCACAGGGTTAGGGAGAACTGGGTTTATATGTGAAGGTGGACAGATTAAGAGAGTGGATGATAAAGTGTACAGCATCCAAGGCTTCATCAACAGGGACAGGGAGCAAGGATATTATGTTGAACTTTCATAGGACATTAATCCAGCTTCAGCTGGAGTATTGCATCCGACCCTGCATGATGCACTTCAGTGAATATGAGAGGACGCAGAAAATATTCACAAAGACATTCCAGGGATGAGGAACTTGAGTTGTCAAGGTAGATTGGAGGAGTTAGGAATGCTTTCTTTGGAGAAGAGAAGACAGAGGAGATTTTATTGTGGTATTCAAAAACTTTGGGGGTGACAACTGGGGGGAGGAGGGGATGGAAGGGGAACGGTCAAGACACAGTAGACAGCCTTTGCCTTTAAATGAATAGATGAAGGATGAGATGACACAGACATGAAGTCATTGATAACAACAGCAAAAGCAATATGAGAACAAACATTTTCATGCAGCAAGTGGTTATGGTCTGGTTCCACTGCATTATAGGCCAATCGAAGCATTCAGACAGGAATTAGTCTGTTATAGAATCATAGGACCCTACAGTGTGGAAGCAGGATTTTCAGCCTATTGAGTCCATACCGACCCCCCAAACCGCATCTCACTCTGACCTGCAACCCTGCATATCCCATGCCTAATCCACTGAGCCTGCACATTCCTGGACACTATGGACAATTTAGCACTGTTAATTTATCTGACCTGCACATTCTTTGGACTGTGAATGGAGACTGGAGCATCCAGAGGAAATCCACGCAGTTGCCCAATGGTTGAATCGAATCTGGGTCCCCAGCTCTGTGAAGCAGCAGTGCTAACCACTAAGCTGCCATGCTGCCCTGTTATCTGAAAAGAATAAGTGTGTAGGGTTACAGAGACAAGGCAGCAAATGGCACTTAAGTGAATTGCTCCACTGCAGAGCCAATGGGCTAAATGGCCGCCTTCTGTGTTGCAGCAATTCTGTAATTCCAAGGAAAACCCAAAGACAATTTCTTTACCAGCTATGGTTTCTGTGCACAATTATTTTAGGATAGGAGACAGCTATCTTAGCATGCTTTTCATCCTGCTTTGAAATATTTAAAAGTAGGTGATATTGAACTGCAACCATCTGAAACGTTTTTGGTTTGTGTTATGCACTGCAACTTGTGGGAAATTTCTAGAATTTTGACTGTCTGAGCTTTCTTCAAAAACAGCTTGTTGCCAGGGAAAATATTAAATCTCATATTTAAATGTCATACGCCTATAGACTAGTAGGATTCTAAATAAAGACGGATTCTGATGTAAATTTTAAAATGCTGTATTGAATGAGAAAACTCTAGCTGGGCAAACACAAAAAATTTTGAATGTGCCATCAGATTTTATGACAGAAATATAATGTTTACCTGCATCTAATATATGAGATTTGTTTCTAACTTAGTTTCCTTCTTAGAATGCAAATTAATTTTGACCTATGCTATCAAATGTTACCAAGTACAATTTAAAATATTTCTGTGCCAAAATTAATATTCAACAACTAGAATTTCAGCCTATTAGGAACAATGTTAATCAAGCTGCTCGTTTCCCTATATTCATCTCAGTCTAGACTAAATGAGAAAACTGCGTCCTTTGTACTAACACTGCATATATGTGACAAAACCAACTCTGGAAATGGTATGGACACTAACATGTATTTGGAATACAAGGCAATTCATTTAATTTTTCTATATTGGCTATGTTTAGACCTCTATTATCCGAGAGATAATTTTATTTATATTTTCCTTGTGAAAACATTTAAGGGTTACAAGGGAAAAAAAAAGAGATGGCATTAGACAAGGTAGCTCAACTGTAGCTGGTACCATACAGCCATATTGAATCATATGGCCAGATCCATGCTGAAATGTCTGATTCATTTTCTTTGTCTTGATCAATTCTTCACTTCACTCCTGGTAAATCTTATTCACTGTATATTCACCTGAATCATTCCACTTAAAAAAAAAATCCTCATCAAAATATAGCTTTATTTTAAAAATGACTGCTGCACTTATTAGGACAAATATACCATTCAAATTTGGAGTGGGTGAAGCTTTTTTCTTTCCTAAATAGACAGTATGTATTAGACTAAGTAACCTTGCATCACCTATGTCAAATCAGGATAATTATTTGCATGTAAATCATGAGTTTTTTTTATATAAAAGCATATTATGCTGAAAAACCTTGTACCAATAATATCATGATAAAGCAACTGAGTAAACAGCTCTCATACAAAATAGAAAATCATATTTTACTTACGTTTCAGAATATGGCTAAAATGCATGGAATGAAGAGAAATCAATAGCTGTACAGGCAGATGTAGCAGCTGATGAAACTCACAAAGACACCACAGGAATGGACGATCTTAAAAAAGGCAGAATCGGGGTTGCTTTCTACATACAATAACCTGAATATTAATGAGTCTATCCGAGTACGCTTTCTTTCTCTTCGCCCTACTGTAGCTGTGCCAAGAATGTGCAATACATGCAGTATGCTGTAGTCATGGAAACATTGAGACAGAACTGAAAATAATATTGCTGTATGAAGTAAGCCATGACTATATCAAGTAGTTTAGTTATTTTCAATTATCAAACTTTCATTGTTGGAGCGTATTATTAAAGATGTGATAACAGAACATTTGGAAAGCATTGATGGGATTGGTCAAAGTCAGCAAGTGTTTATGAAAGGCAAATCACACTCCATTAATCTTCTAGAGTTTCTTATGGAGTCTACTAGTTCCATCCTCAAGATTGGACGCAGTGTTGTTGGATTTTGAGAAGGCTTTTGATAAGGTCCCTCGGAAGATTGTCTTCATTGCTGAGACATTTGAATATAGGAGTTGGGACATTATGTTGAAGGTGTACAAGCTGTTAGTGAGACCTCTTTTGGAGTACTGCATACAGTTCTGGCCACTGCGCAATTGGAAGAATGTTATTAAGCTGGAGGGGGTTTAGAAGAGATTTACCAGGATGTTGCTGGGACTGGAGGGTTTTAGGTATGAAGAGAGGCTGGATAGGCTGGGACTTTTGAAACTGCAACATAGAAGGTTGAGAGGTGACCTTACAGAAATTTATAAAATAAGGTGAATGGCAGGTATCTTTTCCATTGGGTGGAGAATTTTAAGACCAGAGGCATTTTTATTTAAGGAGAGAGGAGAAAGATTTTGTAAAAAATGAGGCACACTTTAAAAAAAAAATTACACACATAATGACTCATGTGGAATGAATTTTCAGAGGAAGTGGTGGATATGGGCACAGTTACATTTAAAAGACACTTAGATAAGTACATAAATAGGAAATGTTTTGAGGGATATGGGCCAAGCGCAGGCAGGTGGGACTAGTTTAGTTTGGGATTATGGTCAGCATGGACTGGTTGGACCAGAGTCTGTTTCTGTGCTGTATGACTGTATGAGTCTAAGAGGTTCATGAGTAAAGTTAAAGCACATTGGTTAGGGGTAACATATTAACATGGATCAAGAATTTTGATGGTGGACAGGAAATTACGAGTGGGAATAAATGGGTCTTTTTCTCCAAGTGGCAGGCAATATCTAGTTGGGTACTGCATGGCTCAGTGTTTGGTGTCTCAACCATAAACATACATAATGACCTAGGTAAGAAAACCAAATGCAACATTCCCAAATTTGCTGATGACACAAAACTGGATGGGATTATGAGTTGTGAGGAGGATAGAAGGGGGCTTCAGTGTTTTAGTCATGGTGAGGACGTGGAAAAACACATAGCAGAGGCAGCAACAATAGGAATTTTTTTTATAGAGAAAGGTTTTTTAAAAAAAGTGTCCAATTCACAATTAAATGAGATCAGGTAGATTGCTTCCCACTTCCCCAGAAATTATGTTAGCAGGAAAATTTATTGAAATAAATTGGCTCAATTAGCAACTCGATATCTCTTCTGGAGAAAGGTCTATAGACACATTACACAATGATAAGCTGTTTTGCAATAACACTTGGACAAAATATTTTGTGGGCTTTTAGCAGCTTGCTGGCAAGATGTAATTTTGTCCAGTGTTCCATGTTGGGTTTCCATCCATAATTCAAATGGGAGAAGTTGTTGTTCACTGATTTCAAATGACTGACCCATTCATTTACAATATCTGACTTTTCAAAAGACAAATGCAAATTGATATTGATAAATTTTATTCCTAGTAATCTCTGAAGTGAAGCTGTTTAAATATCAACATAAACACCTGAAGTTAATCAGGAATGTGACCAACATGAAGTATTAGAAATATCTGGCCAAAGATAGACAATAAAGCAATTCTATATCTTTACGTTTAACAGGAACGCCTCAGGTGTGATTGTGTACAGCTATATGCATATTCCTTATTGTTATAATGGTATGCATAGAGGGGGAAAGCTAGGTGGACCAAATGATCTTCATTATATTTAGTGCATTTTGTGCCCTTCATCATATCTAGTGTGCATTATCTTTTGTCTTTAGGGCAGCTTAAAAACCAACTACTATTTTACCTCATTAAATTGGTCTAACTTCATGTGAACAAAAGGAGTACATGGATTTCAAACTAGGAAATCTGGCTCAAAGCTGCAGCACAATAAACTTCTGGATTGGATCTTACTACTACACTAGAAAATACATGCAACAAGGCTGAAACCACAACACTGAGCCAGAATATACAAGGGTTGCAGATTCAATTTGTAATAAGGAGCAGAAATACAAGATATGAATAAGCATGAAAGAGAAACAGAAGAGGGGGAGCATTTGCTCTGTTCCTAACACTTTCTCTTTTTGTGTGCCCTCAACTAAGCCTGCAATCCGGAAGTACTGAAGCAGCCTTAGGCTCTTATACGAAGATATCACATAATTGTAACTTAAAACTTGAACTGCTTTCCACTTCTGGTGCACTGCAGTTCTCCAAATGAATGTTAAAAGCATTTAGCAAATTAGTAAATTTACAGCAGTATCACCACTTTTTGTGCAATTCCTGAAAATAGTATGCGTCTTAATAGAGGTTTTCAACCAGCAATTCCAAGGTTGCCCAGGAGTCAGTGGATACCTATTTCTAATTGATCCTGGATTAGGAGCTATGCCCCTGCCAATTATAAACTGCTTGTTTTTTTTGGTTCATATAAGTTGGCAATATCAGACAAATGAAAGGAGTTCACGCAGCTATTCCAATAGAAGTCCTCAACAGCTTAGATTTTTATTTCAAAAAATAATAAAACAATTAAAAAATAACCCTTTTGTTTAACTCATTCATTGGAGGTAGATGTCACTGGCTGGGCCATCACTTACTGCCCATCCCTAATTGGCCCTTGATCTGAATGCCTTGATGGTGGCATTTCAGAGGGCCGTTAAGAGTCGACCATTTTCTTTTTTGTGAATTAAGATTATGCTCTACTCAATATCTGCAGCCTTAGGTAAACGTGTTCCAGTGACTAACTACAAAATTAACCACTTACTGAATTAGAATTAGAAACAGGCCCTTCAGCCCAATAAGTCCACACTGACCATCCGAAGATTAACCCACCCAAACACACTCCCCTACATTTCCCCCTGATTAATTCACCTAACCTGCACATCTTTGATCTGTGGGAAGAAACCCACGCAGACATGGGGAGAGCGTGCAAACTCCATGCAGACAGTTATCTGAGGCTGGAATCAAACCCAGGGCTTGGTGCTGTGAGGCAGCAGCGCTAACCACTGAGCCATCATGCTGCCCCCAAAAAATAAATCTTTATCCTATCAGGTCAGATTTAATTCTTGGATTTGACTTACCCAGTATCATCAGCTACCACATTACACAGATGTAACTGGAATAAAAATTGTCCTTATAACAATGGCCTGGAATTTCCAGTATTGTTGGATGTGCACAAGAGGACCCTGTGGAATCTCAATCAAAATCTGCCAAAGCCAATACCTGGGACATTGAACTTCCTGCTGGGCAATTCCTCTCTGTCAGGAACTATCAAGTCTCCTATTTAAATAGATATTTTCAGTGTTCTGAAGAGATTAAGACAACTTATTACGTAGGACAAGTTGAACAAATAAAATATAGTATAACTCCCAAGTAACCATTTACCCACCCCACTCTCTCTCACACATAACCCTAAAGCTCCCATTACACACCTGAGATCACACACTGACCTAACAAGCCCCTAAGTCTCCTCCACTGGTCCCCCTTTTACCAAAATTAGGCCTGACCTGACATAACATGCCTGACAGCAGACGCATGACAAGCCCTCCACATGCTGAACCTGATCTGATACTCTAAACCCGGGCAGCACGGTGGCTCAGTGGTTAGCACTGCTAGGTAAAAACAATGACTGCAGACGCTGGAAACCAGTTTCTGGATTAGTGGTGCTGGAAGAGCACAGCAGTTCAGGCAGCATCCGACGAGCAGTAAAATCGACGTTTCGGGCAAAAGCTCTTCATCAGCACTGCTGCCTCACAGCGCCAAGGACCCAGGTTCAATTCCAGCCTTGGGAGGCTATTTGCGTGGAGTTTACACATTCTCCCAGTGTCTGTGTGTGTGTTTCCTCCGAGTGGTCAGGTTTCCTCCCAAAGATGTGCAGTTTAGATGGATTGGCCATGCTAAATTGCCCATAGTATTCAGGGTTAGGTAGGTTAGGTGCATTAGTCAGGGTACATGTGGAGTAATGGGGATGGGTCTGGGTGGGATACTCTTCGGAGGATTGGTGTGGACTTGTTGGGCTGAAGGGTCTGTTTCCACGCTGTAGGGATTCTAGGATACCCCATCCATTCACCCCTCACCCTCCTTCCCAAATATGGTCCCTTTGCCATCTAACACCCTTCCATATTGACACCTTACCCCCTTTCCATGGCATCCTACGCACTTACCTACTTGGCATCCTAACCCTGCATGGCTGGTATTCTCGGACCTTACTTACCTGCACCTGAACCCTCCCAAGCTGTCACTCAACCTAGCGATGTTTGTTTCCAGTTGATGACTTGAACAGTATGATAACACTCTTGCAGTTGCACAGTGGAAATCTCCGGTAAAGAACAATTCAATCAGTTACAATACAATTGCAGGGAGATACAGATCAAATTCTTGCCACAGAAATGGTAAGATTGCTCAGCAAAGTATACTTTGAGGCCAGTGACGAACACCCCGTGCTTCACCAGTGAACGAACATCCATGTCAATACTGTCTTATGGAGGTATACTCCAGTTATAAATCAATAACTTTCAACAGATTTCATACTCCAGTCATTGATTTGTAAGCATAACGATGGCTAGTTCATGTGTGTACTACCAATTGAGAACACTGTACTTCGAAGAAAAGATGCCTTGTTTCTACAGTAATAATTGGATACTATTATCTATGACCTATTATGGAAGAAGAAAGGCACAGAATTTGTTTTACCTGTTGTTGCTCCATCTCTAGCAGTCAATTTCCCATTGATCCCATTAGCTTGCGACACTGTGTACGCTGCCTGACCTCCAGCCTGTGCCTCTGTGAGGTTCTCTCTGAATGAGTAGCCATTCTCCGTTCTGGATATACATTCACCTGAAGCACTCTGCTCTTTAAAATCTGCAGCAAACGGATGCGATTGAGCCTCAAGGACAGTGCTCGAGGCCCACTGTGGTGCACTTCCCTCAGACTTCCCGTCTTCTGCCATTCTTCTTTGTTAAACTCTCAGCTGTAATTAAAATAATGGCATTGGTTATTGTAACTGACTGCTAACCACACAACATCACACAAATGGCATGTTGGGATTTATTGCAAAGGGATTTGAGTACAAGAGTAAAGAAAGTCTTGCTACAACTATATAGTATCTTGGTGAGACTGCACTTAAACTAGCGTATGATTTTCATCTCCTTATCTAAGGAATGATTTTCAGGCATAGAGGGAGTGTAGCAAACATTCACCAGAGTGCTTTCTGTGATAGCAGAATTATCCTGCGAGAAGACATTCAGGAGACCGGCCTATACATTCTAAATTTTAGAAGAAAAAGAAGTGATCCATTTAAACTATGCTCTTTTATCGAACTTTGAGTCAAAAAACAATTGCAGAATCTGGAAGAACACAGCAAGCCAGGCAGCATCAGGTGGTGGTGAAGTCAACATTTTGGGTAGAATCCTTCCTCAGATCTTGGACAATTTTAGCAAGGCCATTCCACCTAACCTGAACATCTTTGGACTGTGGGAGGAAACCCACGCTAACACAGGATGAATGTACAAACTCCACACAGTCGCCGATGCTGGGACCAAACCAGGTCCCAGGTGTTGTGAGGAAGCAGTGCTAACCACTGAACCACCATGCCACCCCAGTCACCTGTCCTGAAGGAGGGTTTGAGCCGAAACATTGACTTCTCCACCTCCTGATGTTGCCTGGCTGGCTGTGTTCTTCCAGCCTCCAGCTTGTCCACTTTAATGTAACTTGTCAGAGTCGGTAGTGAAATGATTTCCTAGTTGGAGATCTTGAACCAGGGACACTATCTTCGAATCAGGAGTAAGCCATTTAGGACTAGGATGAGGAGGAATTTGTCCATCCATAGGGTCACAAGACACCAAGTTACACTCCAACAGGTTTATTTGAAATCACAAGCTTTCGGAGCGCTGCTCCTTCGTCAGTTGAAGACCTGACTTCACCTCATGAAGGAGCAGCGCTTGAAACGCTTGTGATTTCGAATAGGTCTGTCTGTTTACAACGTGGTGGTGTGTGACCTCTGACACACACTGGTGTGGACAGAAACAGGGAGATAATGGACTTGAACGTGTGGTTGGGGAACTGGTGCAGGAAGCAAGGATTTAAGTTCTTGGATCACTGGGGTATATTTTGTGGTAAGCATAAATTCTACAAGAGACACGGCTGGACCTTAATAGATTTGGGACCAGCATTCTGGCGGGCAGGTTTTCTACTGCAATACCGTTACATTTAAACTAAGTAGCAGGGGGGAGGGGACAAACTGGATGTTTGCACACACAAACGAAGTTGCATCAGGACATTATTCAAAAGGGTCACAACACACTGCAGCACACCTGAACTACAAAAAGAGGAAGAAGTACACCTATACAAGGTATTCAACAAAAACGGATACCCGCGCAATTTCATCAACAGATGCCTCAGGGAAAGACAATGAAATGAGGACATGCCACAACCCAAAGGACTGGCCACACTCCCATACATCAGGAGCATTTCTGAACTGACAGCCAGACTGCTGCGACCACTAGGACTCATAACAGCACATAAACAAACAGCCACTCTCGGACAACAACTCACCAGGACAAAGGACCCGATACCCAGCGAGAGCAAAACCAACGTAGTGTACAAAATCCCATGCAAGGACTGCACAAAACACTACATAGGACAAACGGGAAGACAGCTAACAACCCGCATCCATGAACACCAACTAGCCACGAAACGACACGACCAGCTATCCCTAGTAGCCATACACTCTGATGACAAACAACATGAATTCGATTGGGACAACACCACTATTATAGGGCAGGCCAAACAGAAAACAGCCAGGGAATTCCTAGAAGCATGGCATTCATCCACGAATTCTATCAACAGACACATGGACCTAGACCCTATATACCGACCACTGCAGCGGACAGCAACTGACAACCAGAAGCGGCAGATGCAAACCAGTATAAATGCCGGAGGAATCAGCACAGAAGCGCTTCACAGGAGGCTCCCAAGCACTGAAGATGTCACCTAGAAAGGGGACGAAACGTTTGCAACAAAAACTCCCAGCTCGGCGAACAAAACCACAACAACGAGCACCCGAGCTACAAATTTTCTCACAAACTTTAAATACTATTTATGAATGCACGAAGCATTAGACATAAGATGGATGAGCTTGAGGCTCTTTTGGAAATTGGTAGATACAATATTGTGGGGATAACTGAGCCGTGGCTTCAAGCGGCAGGGCCTGGGAAATGAATATTCAAGGCTACACATGCTATCGTAAGGACAGACTGACAGACAGAGGGGGTGGGGTGGCCTTGTTGGTAAGGGAGGATATTCAGTCCCTTGCGCGGGGGGACCTAGAGTCAGGGGATGTAGAGTCAGTGTGGATAGAGCTGCGAAAGACTAAGGGTAAAAAGACCCTCTTGGGAGTCATCTACAGGCCCCCAAACAGTAGTCTGGATGTCAGATGTAAGATGAATCAGGAGCTGAAATTGGCCTGTCGCAAAGATGTTACTACAGTTGTTATGGGGGATTTTAACATGCAGGTAGACTGGGAGAATCAGGATGGTATTGGACCTCAAGAAAGAGACTTTGTGGAGTGCCTCAGAGATGGATTCTTAGAGCAGCTGGTGCTGGAGCCGACCAGGGAGCAGGCAATTCTGGATCTGGTATTGTGTAACGAATCAGAATTGGTTAGAGACCTCGAAGTGAAGTAGTCATTGGGAAGTAGTGACCATAATACAATCAGCTTCAATCTGCAATTTGAGAGGGAGAGTACAGTCGGAAGTGTTAGTACTTCTGTTGAATAAAGGGAACTATGGAGCTATGAGGGAGGAGCTGGCCAAAGTTCAATGGTGCAATACCTTAGCAGGGATGACTGTGGTGGAACAATGGCAGATATTTCTGTGTATAATGCAGAAGTTGCAGGATCAGTTCATTCCTAAAAGGAAGAAAGATCCCAGGAGGAGGCATGGGCAGCCGTGGCTGACGAGAGCAGTTAAAAACATATAAAGTTAAAAGAGAAAAAGTATAACATAGCAAAGATAAGTGGGAAAACTGAGGACTGGGAAGCTTTTAAAGAGCAACAGAGGATTACTAAGAAGGAAATACGCAGAGGAAAAATGAGGTATAAAGGTTAAACTGGCCAATAATATAAAGGAGGATAGTAAAAACTTTTTTAAGTATATACAAGGCAAAAAAAAATGGTTGAGACTAAAATTGGGCCTTTGAAGACAGAAACAGGGGAATATATTACGGGGAACAAAGAAATGGCAGAAGAATCAAATGGGTACTTCAGATCTGTGTTCACTGGGGAAGACACAAGCAATCTCCACGGTAACAGTGGCTGAAGGACCTGAACTTAAGGGAATCTACATTTGCCAGGATTTGGTGTCGGAGAGACTGTTAGGTCTGAAGGTTGCTAAGTCTCCGGGGCCTGATGGTCTACATCCCAGGGTAACGAAGGAGGTGGCTCTAGAAATCGTGGATGCGGTGGTGATTATTTTCCAGAATTCGATAGATTCAGGGTCGGTTCCTGAAGATTGGAGGGTGGTTAATGTTATACCACTTTTTAAGAAACGTGGGAGAGAGAAAGCAGGAAATTATAGACCAATTAGTCTGACCTCAGTGGTGGGAAAGATGCTGGAGTCTATTATAAAGGATGAAATTACGGCACATCTGGATAGTAGTAACAGGATAGGACAGAGTCAGCATGGATTTATGAAGGGGAAATCATGCTTGACTAATCATCTTGAATTTTTTGAGGATGTAACTCTGAAGATGGATGAGGGAGATCCAGTAGATGTAGTGTACCTGGAATTTCAGAAAGCTTTTGATAAAGTCCCACACAGGAGGTTAGTGAGTAAAATTAGGGCGCATGGTATTGGGGGCAAAGTACTAGATTCGATTGAAAATTGGTTGGCTGATAGGAAACAAAGAGTAGTGATAAACGGCTCCATTTCGGAATGGCAGGCAATGACCAGTGGGGTACTGCAGGGATCCGTGCTGGGACCGCAGCTTTTTACAATATATGTTAATGATATAGAAGATGGCACCAGCAATAACATTAGCAAATTTGCTGATGATATAAAGCTGGGTGGCAGGGTGAAATGTGATGAGGATGTTAGGAGATTACAGGGAGACCTGGACAAGTTAGGTGAGTGGGCAGATGCATGGCAGATGGAGTTTAATGTGGATAAATGTATGGTTATCCACTTTGGTGGCAAGAACAGGAAGGCAGATTCCTACCTCAATGGAAACAATTCAGGTAAAGGGGCAGTACAGAGAGATCTGGGAGTTCTTGTACACCACTCACTGAAGGCAAGCATGTAGGTACAGCAGGTAGTGAAGAAGGCTAATAGCATGCTGGCCTTCGTAACAAGAGGAATTGAATATAGAAGCAAAGAGGTGCTTCTGCAGCTGTACAAGGCCCTGGTGAGATCACACCTGGAGTACTGTGTGCAGTTCTGGTCTCCAAATTTGAGGAAAGACATTCCGGCTATTGAGTGAGTGCAGCGTAGGTTCATAAGGTCAATTCTTGGAATGGCGGGATTTCCTTACACTGAAAGACTGAAGCGACTGGACTTGTATACCCTTGAGTTTAGAAGACTGAGGGGGGATCTGGTTGAGACATACAAGATTATGAAAGGATTGGACACACTGGCAGCAGGAAACATGTTTCCGCTGATGGGTGAGTGCCGAACCAGAGGACACAGCTTAAAAATACGGGGTAGACCATTTAGGACAGAGATGAGGAGAGTGGTGGCTGTGTGGAATGCTCTGCCCCAGAGGGCAGTGGAGGCCCAGTCTCTGGATTCATTTAGGAAAGAGTTGGACAGAGCTCTTAAAGATAGTGGAATCAAGGGTTATGGAGATGAGGCAGGAAGAGGATACTAATTAGGAATGATCAGCCATGATCATATTAAATAGCGGTGCAGGTTCAAAGGGTTGAATGGCTTACACCTGCACCTATTGTCTATTGACTTTGTCCACCCCAGTCCATCAGCAGTACCTCCACATCCAGAGGTGGGCAAGTCTTTGGAATTCTCTTCCCCACAGGGTTTTGGAAACTCAACAAACAGAAAGACATATCAACATTTCTAGATATTAAATACGTGAAATGAACTGGGGATATCACAGAAAAATCACAGATAAGCCGTGATCTAGTTGAATGATGAAGTAGGCTTGAGGGGCCAAATTGCCTACTCCTCCTTCTATTTCCTTTGTTCCACAACAACCCTCATTCAATTTCACTTTCAGACAAATTTTAGTGTTTGAGTATTAAATGATCAAAAAAGGTAAAACCTTATCTGACAACTTAGAATCACTGAATCTCGATAGTGTGAAACCAGGTCAGCGAATCCATACTGCCCCTCTGAAGAGCACCCCACCCAGACCCACCTCATCCCTGTAACCCTGCATTTCCCATGGCTCATCCAATAGCCTGGACATCACGGGGCAATTTTTGCATGGCCAATCCACCTAACCTGCATATCTTTGGACTGTGGGAGGAAACTGGAGTATCCGACATCCAGACGCAGATGCAGGGAGAACATGCAAACTCCACAAAGACAGCCGCCCAAGGCTGGGATCAAACCAGATCTCTGGCACTGTGTGGCAGCAGTGCTAACCACAGAGCCACTATGCTGCCCCAGCTTCACAGACTATTTTCCCCCCCCATTGGAAACACATGTTTTCTGCAAAGTCATTGTCAGATGTACACCATTATTTATAGCCCATACATTGTTGAAGTTATTTTTGCAAATTTTAAGTAGGGTATTGTCTATCTAAAAAGTCCTTTTATTAGGAGAGATCTAAATAAATATTGACCCACATAGACTTTTTTTCATAAAGGCAAGTCATCCAATTTTCCACACCCCATCGCTGGTACATAAGTGCATAGTTCTGTTATTTTGATGTTCATATCCTTTGTAATGCTCTTAAAACAAGATGTGTTAAGCAAGTGAATGGCTGTTCAGTAAATTTATATTCCTCATTTGTCGTGTTTTCTCTTGTGGAGATGAATTGGCTACTTTGGAGATCTCCAGAGTCAGAACAATTCTTGCATGAATCAAAAGAAATCCAAAAATACTGAAAATAATCTGGCAAAGCTGCATTTGTTTTACTTCAGACTTCCAGCATCTACAATATTTTGGTTTTGTTTTAGTAGCATTCAGTCATTATATCTCTGGTTTAGTCTGCAATAAATTGCAGGATGCTTTGAAGATTATTTGGTTGAATAGTGCAATTATAAAAGTACAGTTATAGCATTCTCACGAGAATCCATCGTTTGTTTTTAAACAAATGGCTTGAGGGGTCCCCCATGTACATGCCAAGGCTTATTTATTCCAACTAAATTTATAACGTTGTCTCTGAATTTCAGATCGGCTGACGCTCAGTTCCTTCAGGGTATTTTAGGAAAACTAGGAACCCAGCTGTTGCTCTGCATTTCTCTTTTTTGTAATTGAGGTACAGGAGAATCATACCCACCTTCGCTGTGAAGGATGTGCATGAATTTGTGAAAATACTTATTACACTTTCACTCCACCACAAAAGGGTGTAGAGAAGCCAGGCAGGGTGTTGCTGTACAAATAGCTTTCGCTAGAACCTGGTGTGAGAATGCAACAATTCATTTTAACATCTTTTTCCACAAGCTTGATGGCAGTGCAAGATAATGGTACAGCAACAGCAACCAGGCATCTGGATCCTTGGCGAATGACCACTGGAAGTTATGTAACATCTATCAACATCACGAGTTGTCACAGGTTTTCTTGTGGAGACGAATTGGCGATCTCCAGAGTCAGAGCAATTCTTGCATGAATCAAAAGAAATCCAAAAGTGCTGAAAATAATCTGGTGAGGCTGCAACATCAATGCCATAAAAGAAGACATCTGGGAACATGATCAATTTTAAAATGAATTATTAAAAAAAGTGAGGCAGAGAAATGGAGAGGTTTATGCAGGATGCACCAGAGTTTGGTGCTTAGGCAGCTGAAGGCATGACCACCAAAGCCAGAGTGATTAAAATCTTGGATGCTCAAACAGTCAGAATGAGGAAAAAGTATCAGAGGGTTGTTGGCAGGGCGATGAAGAGGGACGAGGCCATACAGCAACTAAAGTAATACTGGTGTGGATTATATAGGTTTTGCTTCAGGAAAATCTGAGTACAATCTTTTAAGCGATGTGTAATTGATCACCACCTGCTGGTGAAAAATACTACTGCAGCAATAGCCCAACACAATGGCAATGAAAAATGGCATTGAAAAGTCAAGGAAAAAAAGCCAGATTTTAGCAACAAATAAACTGGCCCAAATTTAGAGGTCACGCCTTCAGTTGTCTAGGCACCAATCTTCCATAAACCTTCCCATCTCTCCCCCTCACTTTTCTTTTTCATATTCTTTTTTAAAATTGGTCATTTACCCAGATGTTTCCCTTCATGGAATTGATATTTTATTTTTACTTTTAATGACGCAGTCACTAAAACTCCCAAAGAAGTACATAAGTCTCCAAATTGATAGATACTGGAATATAAATTAAAATTTAATTAAACAGTAGGAGGAAATTTTCAAATATATTGACAGATGTGGTGCTAGAAAAGGCACAGCAGGTCAGGCAGCATCTGAAGAGCAGGAGAGTTGGCGGCATGTTGGTTAGCACTGCTGCCTCACAGCACCAGGATCACAGGTTTGATTCCAGTCTCAGGTGACTATCTGTTTGGAGTTTGCACATTCTCCCCTGCATGGGTTTGCTCTGGGTGCTCCGGTTTCCTCCCACAGTCTAAAGATGTGCAGGTCAGGTGAATTGGCCGCGCTAAATTGCCCAAAGTGTTAGGTATGTTAGTCAGAGGGAAAGGGTCTGGGTGGGGTTATTCTTCAAACGGTCAGTATGGACTTGTTGGGCCGTAGGCCTGTTTCTGCACTGCAGGGAATCTAATCTAAACTCTCTTGCTCCTGGGATGCTGCCTGGCGTACTGTCCCTTTTCCAATGCCCCACTTTATTGACTATGTCTCCAGCGTCTGCAGTCCTCACCATCTCCTATCAGATAGACATATCTCAATAAAGCAAAGTGGTACTTCAAAAAATAGGACTGCTTTCTCATTAGACAGAGACAACTGGTGATGGTTTAACCTGGGGGCCACCATGTCTCAGGTGAGGGGGAGAAGTTGAAAAGGAAAATTCTTCAGGGTAACCTCAGCCAGTCCAGGAATTGAACCCACACATTGAGTTGGCATCACAAACCAACTGTCCAGCCAACAGAGTAGAATTCAATGGATAAATAGGTAGATTCCAAAAGGCGGCACATGGTGAAATGCAGGCTAACAACACTTTAGAACATCTTGCAGAATACAGAACTTTTACTAAGTCCAAAAGCAGGTAAAATTGAATAGGAAGAACAAGTTTTTAAGTGCAAGTGTAAAGCAAAAGTAAAGGTTAAATACAATGGAAGATACAGAGCAAGTGTTAGATTACTGCAGAAAAATAACTGGTTGTTTAAAAGAACAGCATAACTCAAGATGAATGAGCCACCTGGCACCAACAGCAGGGATACTGTAATGTTGAAAGCAGACAGAGGTGGCAAAGGTCACCATTTTTCAAATCTCTTTAAATACATCAAATGTGTCAGTCTCCATGGGAACAGCCAATGTAACAGAATTTTTAAAAGTGACAGAAGGACAAACTGGGTACTGGCAGACCAGTTAATCAAAATGGGCACGATAGTTGTAACCAACTAATGGAATCAGCTACTGATTGAAACTTGAAAAGTTACAACTTCCATACTTGTTTTGTCAGTAAGTTCAGCAAGTAGCCGGGGTTCTTTCCTTCCCTTGCTCCATTCCTTTTCAAATACAGCTCATCTATAATTATTTCAATTCTGATAGATGGCCTATAGCTCAAATGTTAAGTGTTCCAGGCATATAGATGTTGCTTGAATGATTGAGGTTTGAAAGTGCAATATTGCAAGATTTAGTGCTGGGACACTTAGCACACTTTCAACATTAGCATTTGGTGAACCAGGAATCAAGTACAGAACCATTATATGAATTTTACAAGCAAGTTATTTTATATGGTATTCCATGAAGATTATGTTACTGTCATTATTGAACTCCCAATGAAGTGCGCATGTCTCCAAATCGATGGATATTGGAGGAGCAGAATTATTCATATTTCAGGAATAACAAGTTATTCTATGTTAGTATATGTTGTTTGTTGCACAGTTATTCATAGCATAATACACATGCCAAAACAACTAATGACACTGCCCCTATGTGATGTAACTTTTCTCAATTACTTGATGCACCAGCACCTTTATCCACACACACTACTCCACAGTTGGCTCAAAATTCTTAAGAGTGATATTTACCCAAAATAAACATGCCATTAATTATCATGAAATCCAATGCACACAACATATTTAGTGAATGTTTGAGACTTTTGGGTTCAATTTTTAAAAGTGATGTTTAGAATAAAAATCTGCCGACAATTGCAATTTAATGCAGGTCTGTTGCCCTGACTTGCCTTGTTACTGAACTGTAGTCAATGTTATCTGTTCCTATCATTCTCTCTAATTCTTAAATAAATCCGATTTTGTTGCAAACTCTCAATTCCTGTTGACAATTCCATTAAAATGCTAGAAAGTAAGAATATTTACTTTGTTTCAGAGCCTGCATATAGTAGCTACAAAATGTAGTTCAAAATATTGCAAATATTTTTATCACACACCAACAAACGTGCTATCGTACAGGTGGTTCAACCTCTGATGCTTAAATTAGGCATCACACAAAGATACATGATCTAGCAATCTAATGTATGCAGCTCCATTAATTTTGAATGAAAAACAACACTGCTGACAAGGAACCTTACCGTGTTACCCTGCTGATACATAAGAGGGGATAACCTGAAATTACTTATCTTGCACAAAGTAAGGGGAAAACATTCAAATCAGTTACTGTTCGCTTTCAAAATCAATGACCACTTTTTAAACAAGTTTTACAGGGATTAATAGCTGCAAAAGTTTTAATGCACAAGTAAAACATCACAAATTAAGGCCACATTAAAAACACTTCTATTTCAATTGCAATAACCCTGGGCTCAACACATCAACTAAAAAATGTCTCTTTAGCGATATGATGTGCCTCAGATAAAGTTTTCATTTTAAACAGCCAGTATACCCTGAGAACAGAGATATTTAGGAAGAATTGGCATAAAATTTTTTAAAAATTACATGCAAAAATGACAAGCCAAAAACTGTTTAATCAATCTACTGAACAATAGGCGTTAACATTTAGTGTAATTGACTCTGCACAGCTCCAAGATGCAATCGGCCTGTTCAATTTAATTGGATTGCAATAAAAGTTAAGCAGCTTCAATATCCATTATTCTGTACTCAAACATAAGTGAGAAATTTATGTTACTGAAGAGACCATTTTATACACAAGACTAAACATCAGATGAGAAGGGCCAATTGATTTACCTCAATTCTGAAAGACCATATATTTTCTCCATTAAGTTGATTGTTGTTCTAAGACCTCACAAACTGAGTTTTCACCAGATGTTCTACAATTAAGTTCAGTGTATTGAAGATGTGAAACAGATTCTGTTAGATATTAGAATCACAAAGTGAAGAAACTCAACATGAGGCAGCATCAGTGGAGAGAGTAACAGAGGGATAGCTCAGAGTTTCACATAACTCTTCTTGCTGTTTTGTAAATAAAGCATTAATGGTATATAGGTGTCACTGGCTGGATAAGTATTTATTGCACAATCCTAATTACCCTTGAACTGAGAAACTTGCGAGGCCACCACAGAGGAGAATTAAATCAACCATATTGCTGTAGGCCTACAGTTAAATGTAGGTCAGATCAGACAAGGAAATCATATACCCTTCTGTAAATAACATTAGTGAACCAAATAGATTTTTATGACAATCCACAAAGGCTACATGGCTGCCAAGCCAATAGGTCAGATTTTCATCGAAATTAAACTTCTTCATCACAAAATGGTGCAATTTGAAACTAGACACACACTCCCCATGCCCCCATCACATCATGTCTGATTGCCTCGATTACTAGACCAGTGACAATAACACCAAACTGCTGCTTGGATATTCATCTCTGCTTGTTGGGTGAACAACTCCCTCACCACTCGAAGCCTGAAAGAAGATCGCCTCCCCTTCTGCCTCGGAACACTTCAACCCCAGGGCATCAATGTGGACTTCACCAGTTTCCTCATTTCCCCTCCCCCCACCTTACCTCAGTTCCAACCTTCCAGCTCAGCACTGCCCTCGTGACCAGTCCTACCTGCCAATCTAGCTTCCCACCCGATCTGCTCCACCCTCCCCTCTGACCTATCACCTCCATCCCCACCCCCATTCACCTATTGTACTCTTTGCTACCTTCTCTCCAGCCCCACACACCCTCCCACAGCCTCCATTTATCTTTCCACCCTGGAGGCTTCCTGCCTCTATTCCTGATGAAGGGCTTTTGCCCCAAATGTCGATTTTCCTATTCCTCAAATGCTGCCTGACCTGTTGTGCTATTCCAGCACCATTCTGATCTAAACTCTGGTTTCCAGCATCTGCAGTCCTCACTTTTGCCTCATTGGGTGAGCAGTTAGCTACAGTTTGGAGCTGGGAGTGTTCTGATGCAGCAATGAGTCCAGTCAATACATGTGCTGCTGTTAGCTGACATGGACAGTTAGGGCTCAGAAGTCATCTAAGGAAGTGGAGGCACCATAACGTGGCAAAAGTTAGGGTTAAGAATCAGCATCTACACCCCCACCTCCTAGCCCTCTCCAACACTCAGAACTTTAGTCTGTTGCATAATGCTAAGAGTAGGATATATTAAGCCTGCAAGCTAGAGACGATAGACACTTGATAAACGCCAAAACTTGGATGTAATCTCAGAAATCCTGGGGACCTTGTGTCTCAGGAGAAGAGATTAAGTTATCAAGATGTGAGTACTGGTTGAGGCAGTCTCAGATCAAGAGGCACCCAAGTCTTGATCTTCAAAGAGAAAAATTGGAGCCCTTGCGGAGGAAACGTTACAATGAGATTTGGTTTAATCATGGTGATTATTTGAAATGTAATCTGTATGGTGCCTGACCACAGTTTGTGTTCTCATATTTACCTCATGTTGGTCATGATTGTTAGAGTTTAAATTGTATATAACAGTGTATGTGGTTTGGAATCATTATCTTCCCTGTTCAGCATACCTCATCAGTCATTAGTTCAGGAGTTGTTTTGTTCAATGTTATACGGCAAAGATACTTTTGGTGTTTCAATTTAATTATGAAAATTCTGCTATTTGCCAATTTTTCATTTTTCCACACATTCTGTTCCAAAAATTATGGTCTTTCAAGTCAGACCGTAACAAACGATCCAGCTTATTCAACATTCTCATAACTAGGATCATAACATCTTGCCAAGATATTTTCACTGCTCTGCCCTAAGATTCTGTCTTCTCATCCTTCGTGATTTCATGCACCAATCAAAATCATGTCTCTCCTGTCTAAATTTCGCCTGCCACACCCAACCCATGTGTGTGTGTGTGTGTGTGTGTGTGTGTGTGTGTGTGTGTGTGTGTATGTATGTATTCCTCCCTTGGATGTGCAATCTCTCAGTCTCTCCCCTCCCATTGTGTCAATCCAGAATAATGCCATCTTTAATCTTTTCTTTATACCGTACACCATTTCACATCCTTCTTCCACACCCTAATCCTCTCTCTTCTGTAAACTTATTTAAACTAGCACACCATGCTCTCAGACAGTTCATTTCAGATTCTAAACGCTAGTTGCGTGAAAAAGTTTTCTTTCTGTTGTCATTACTTCTTTGCCAATTTATATAAATCTGTGTACTCATATTCTCAATTGATCGTAAGTGGGAACAGTGTCTCCCCATCTACATTGCCAAACCTCTTCATAATTTTGAATATGTCTACTAAATATGCTCTTTAAGATGAATAGTACCAGTTTCTCTCAATCTACATAAGTGAACTTCTTCATCCCTCGGAACTTGTTCATGCATCTTTTCTGCACTTGGATGCCAAAAATTAGACACAATATAATTGAGACTAAACCTGTGTCTTATACAGGCTTTACATAACTTTCTTGCCCTTTTACTCTCTGCCTCAACTGAGAAAACTCAGGATCCTGAATGCTTTAGTTACCACACCCCTAACTTGACCTGTCACTTTCACTGATTTAGGTACAGATACATATAGGCCCTCTGATCCTATACACAATTTAGAGTTTTGCCTTTATTTAATATTGTCCTTCTGAGTCACCATATACTTCTCTGCATTAAATAGACATTTGTCTGTGCCGTCAAAATTCTACACTGTCCCATCACACCTTGTAATGCCTCAAAGCTGTGTGTTTCTCAAAAGTAAAAAAGGTTCTAAGTGCTAAGATCATCAACATTTGCCACTTATTCTCTCCTACCCTCCATATTACAGATCTTCATGAGCCCATCAGATTGAAAATACTGAGCAGAAAACATCATTACTGCATGTCTCACACTAGTTTATTGTGGACTATTGTCAGAGAAAATCTATTGAGAAAAATCAATTGTATTATGAGGTGGTTAATGCGTTACTAACCATTATAATAGTGGCATCCTTGGTTCGTCTCAGCAAAGAATGTGGTAAATAGTTAGCCACCAGAACATATTCATATGCTTGGACAAGGAAAATACCAGTTGCAATCTTGTGTGGAAACTTCTGTGCGATTAAGGTTTTGATTATTGTTGTTGAAGAAGTTGACACGTTTCACATGGCTTGATCAATCCTTGCCCTTTATAAACGGTGGGCTAATAGATGGATCACATCAAATGCTTGTGTTTTTCCTGCACCGATGTGATTTATGTTTCTATAGTCGAGGATAGTTTGATGTACAGCTGTTGGAACAATCACTGGTTTGCCTGTATAAATTACATTCCTAGAGAATTCTAGTTTGCCTTTGAACGACCAGAAAGAATGTTCTTCCAAAAGATATGCCATGTGTAATCAGGTCACCTACCGATGATCTTCTTGAGTTGTTGCAGTTGGGTATTATCGGTCATAACTTGCTGAATCTGTTGTCCTCTTTTATGACCAAAACAAACAAGATCAATGTGGAGATTATCACTTAACTGAAACTTGACAGTCTCCATCTGTAGGTTCAGAAGTATATTTTCATTCTTAGCAAGATTTGGAAGCTGAATAAGAGCATTGAGAATGTTCATCAAGCGGTCTGGTTTGTATTTTACTTCAAAATTGTAGTGTTTAATCTTCACAAGTGGAGGTTGGGACTATGGAGGTGCACTTGTGAGAGGTTTTCAACTGATGATTTCTTAGTTTGCAGTGGGTACAAACAATGAAATCTTTGCTAAATGTTTATACGTGGAATCTTTGTATTCCTAAAACAAGAGTTTCCCTAAGTTGGAGTAGCTGTTGAGCTGATGTAAGGACTTCAAAAACAAGCACAATAGGTTTGTAATAGACATGCTCCAACATCTTTCTGGGATGTATCTATTTCCAGTGAGATAAGGTTGGAGGGATCATTATATGATGAACTGACTGACAAAGTGTTTTTGAGAGTCTGAAAAATATGTTGCCGTCCTTCCTGCCATTGACTGGCAAACAGACTGGGCTGCTTGATTAACTGTAGAGAGAGCAACCTTCTACACTGAAGGGCATATTGTAACTTGTAACATCATTCAAATGTCATCAAGGTACAGTGCCTTTTTGACATCCTGCACAAATACACATAGGACATCTATGGAACTAGTCAACATTTTCAATGGCCAATGGAATATTGATCATTATCTCAAGTATGTTAAAATACAAGAGAGTAGAAGTTATGATGCATGTTGTGTAAAGTGTTTGTTGGATCCCATCCGAATATTGCATTCAATTCTCAGCATCACACCAGAGGTAGGATCATTGGCCTTCATAACGGATGCAATATCATCAGAATGATATTCGAAGCTAGAAGGGTTAAAATTACAAAGACAAATTGCAATGACTAAAATTGTATTCCCTGGAATACAGAAAATTCAGGCATAATCTAAATTTAAGTAGTGAAAGTAATTAAAGGATTCGATAGCGAAGATGGAGAGAAGGGATTTCCTCTGGTGGAAATGTCCAGAGCAAGAGACGAGACCTGAAAATTAGGGCAAGGCCACTGAGGGCAATGTCAGAAAACACTTTCCCCACAGCCTGAAATTAGTTCCCCAGTAAACTGAGTAGGCCAGGTTAATTATAAATTTGAAAATTGAGATAGATTTTTTTTTCCACAATAAGGGTATTTCAGGATATAGAATCAAAGCAGGCAATTGCAGTTAGGATGCAAAACTGAATGCTGGAACAGATGACAGGAGTTAAATGGCCCATTCTTTTTTAAATGTTCCCAGCATAATTACGATTAAATGCATGCTTAGAACCAACAAACTGGCTCTAAATAGAGGAACTAGAAGATTCAAAGTGAAAAAAGAAAATTAGCATTTAGGAATTAGGAAAAATGACTCAGTTGGATGGTTATGGGAACTTACAGCAATCACTTTGAAGGATATACACAAAACCGTGAAAAAACAGCTGCAGATGTATAGTAGTTGAATCCTTTAAAGGATATATTCAGATGGAATGAAAAGTAAAGAAACTATGCTAAACCTAGACTAGAACACACTTTGAGTAAGGTGTCTTGTTTTAAAGGACAAAGAGAACAAAGAAGAATGAAGAAAATTTACAGCCCAGGAACAGGCGCTTCGGCCCTCCAAGCCTGAGCCAATCCAAATGTACTGTCTAAACCTGTCAGTCAATTCCTAAGCATCTGCGTCCCTCTGCTCCTCACCTACTCACGCATCTGTCCAGACGCATCTTAAATGAATCTACCGTGCCTGCCTCTACCACCTATGCTGGCAAGGCATTCCAAATGCTCACCACCCTCTGTGTGGAGGACTTGCCACCTTAAACGTTCCATCTCTCACCTTGAAAGCGTGACCTCTTGTTATTGAATCCTTCACTCTGGGAAAAAGCTTGTCTCTATCCACCTTGTCTATACCCTTTATGATTTTGTAAACATCAAATAGGTCCCCCCTCAATCTCCTTTTTCTAATGAAAATAAACCTAACCTACTCAACCTCTCTTCATAGCTAGCACCTTCCATACCAGGCAACATCATCTTAAACCTTCTCTGTATCCTGTCCAAAGTGTCCACATCCTTTTAGTAATGTGGCGACCAGAACTGTACACAGTATTCTAAATGTGGCTGAACCAATATTTGAAATATTGGCTGCAATATTTTGCAATGGACAGAGGCAAATGGAAAAAGAGTGCAAAATAGATTTAAGAATGATACCATCAATGAAAGGGTATACCACTCAAGAAAGGATGAACAGTCAGCCTTTTTACATTGGAAGAGAGGAGTCTGAGGGGTGACCTAGTAAAGGTTTTTACAATTATGGAAGTTTGTTATGTAGCTATCGAGGTTTACTGAACCTTTGAGAGAGTTGAAAAGCCAGCAAGGACTGACAAAGCACAGAGAGTCCTGAACTAAGCAAGAATGCAACACTTGGGAAATAAATAGCTGCAGCTCAGTTGCCATGAAACAAAAGAAAATTGACCAGTTTAAATTATGCTCCAAGATACCAAAATCCAATCAAATATGAAGTATTTTGATCATATTAAAACCAATGAAATGATCCAATGTTTTGTGGTATAAAACCAGACATTTTGAACAGTTAGAAGAACAGCCAAGGACATCCACAAACATAGACTGCTAGTTGAAGAGCTCTCTGAAAGGTACCAGTTTATAAGAAGTTTGTGCAGCAGAACATCAAAACTGACCTAGAGAAAACCTGCATAGGAGGATCAACAAAGCTGACTGGTTTTTGAAATGTAACTTTTTATTGTAAATTTTAATCAGATTAGATTAGTCCACACCGACCAGCCAAAGCGCAACCCACCCTTACCCCTACATTTACCCCTTGCCTAACACTACGGACAATTTAGCATGGCCAATTCACCTGACCCGCACATCTTTGGACTGTGGGAGGAAACCGGAGCACCCGGAGGAAACCCACGCAGCCACGGGGAGAACGTGCAAACTCCACACAGTCTGTTGCCTGAGTCAGGAATTGAACCCAGGTCTCTGGCGCTGTGAGGCAGCAGTGCTAACCACTGTGCCACCGTGCCGCCCACAAATCAGGAATTCTTTTATTTAAATTGGTCCAATATTGTAAAGTGGGAGGGAAAAGATAGATTTAAGAGAAGGGAATTGTAAACAATTGTTTTTAATATTCTCTGTTGGACTTAAATAATAAAATTGTTAATGTTTACTTTAAAGTGACCTCGGATAATTCTTTGCTTCTCAAATTTTAAGATTACCGGCTTCAGGTGAACTTTTTGTGTGGCTGCTTTAAATTAGCATGGGGTTTACCCCGTGTTGTAACAATTTGGATGATAATGCATCCACTTGTGGAGGAAAATAAGAGAGTCACTAATATGTCACAGAGAATTTAGAAGAGATCTCTTTACCAAGAGAATTCTGACACTGTGGAGATTGCTACCACAGGCATTAGCTGCAGTGATTTCTGGATGCATTTAAAAGGGAAGCGAGATAGCATATATGGGAGAAAGAAAACTACTGGCTAGTTAGCTTAACAACTGATATTCGAAAAATGTTAAGAGTCCATCATGAAGGAAGAAATAGCAGGACATTTAGAAAACCTTAGCACTTTTCAGAGTTAAGAGTCAGCAAAGTCCAGCAAAATGGAAAT
The DNA here is from genome assembly GCF_020745735.1 of Hemiscyllium ocellatum. Taxonomy (NCBI): domain Eukaryota; kingdom Metazoa; phylum Chordata; class Chondrichthyes; order Orectolobiformes; family Hemiscylliidae; genus Hemiscyllium; species Hemiscyllium ocellatum. Next base: position 90,355,771 of record NC_083407.1, on the reverse strand, counting down.
CATGTCTGACAAGCTTACTGGAGTTCTTTTAGGATATAACAAGCAGAGCTGATAAAGAAGAACCAGTAGACGTATTACATTTGGATTTCTAGAAGGCATTCAAGCAAGGTGCCATGTAAAAGGTTATTGTATAAGAAAGGATCTCATGGTAATGGGGGTAATGTTTTAGCATAGATTGAGGATTTGTTTACATGCAGAAGACAGTCAGAGTTAATGTCTTCCCAGCCTGAAAAAGGCCTAACTAATGCAGTGCCACGAAGAGCTTTACCATCCATATTAGTGACTTGGAGGAGGGGGAAAAATGTGATGTATACAAATTTGCTGATAATACAAAGATAGGTGGGACAGCATGCTGTGCTACGGATTTAAGGAATCTGCAGGGAACTGTAGAAAAATGGAGTGAGTGGACAAAACCTGCCTGGAGTTTAATATAGGAAAGTGTGAAGTCTCTTTGGTAGTAACAATCATAAGACAGACTATTATTTAAATGGAGAGAGATTCAAACACTGCAGGGCAGAGGTATCTGGCTGCTCTTGTGCACAGAACAATAGTCTAGCTTGCAGATGCAGCAACTAATTGAGAGCGCAAATGGAATTGCGGACTTTGTTGCTGGGGTTCAAGTTTAAAAATAGAGAAGTCTTATTACAACTGTGCAAAGTGTTGGAGAGATCACACCCAGAGTACTGGGTACAGTTTTACTCCCCACACTTAAAGGTTATTCCAGACAGTTCAAAACAGATTCATAACGTTCATTCCTGGGTTGAAAGGATTGACTTATCAAGATCACCTGAACAGTTTAGGCTTTTATTCATTAGAGTTTAGAAGAATCACAGACGATCTTCTTGAATCATTGAAGATATTGAGGGGCCTTGACATGTTTGACATTGAGATGATGATTCGACCATTGGGGCAATGCTGAACTTGAGGACAAAGTAACAGTATAAGGAAACATTCATTCAAAACTAAGAGGTAAAGGCATTTCTTCTTCCAGAGGATAAGGAGTGCCTGGAATTCTCTACTCCAGTTGTAGACAAATTTATAGAATAGCAAAGAGTTGAGAGCTATGAGAAGTTTGCACAAAAGAAGAGTTCAAGGCCAAGCAGATTCGTCATGGTCGCAAAATGGTGGGGCAAGCTTAAAGGGATGAATTTTGTATTCCTGCTCCTTATGCAATACAGGGTTATACAAAGAAGAGCTAGTTGATGGAGGATGGGAGAATGCTCAAGTAGAAGAAAGTGAGGATTGCAATTGCTGGAGATCAGAGTTTAAGAGTGTGGAACTGGAAAAGCACAGGCAAGGAGATGAACCGATATTTCAGGCAGAAGCCCTGCATCAGGAATGAGGCTTGTGGGCCAAAGGGGACTGAGAGATAAATGGGACGGGGGTGGGGGAAGAGAGAAGGTAGCTGGAAATGGATAAGTAAATGCACTAGTGAAGTAGTGCATGACTTAAAAAGGGACCATGCAGGTGTTTACATTCTCAAGCATTTAGGATTTTTAGTTTTTCGAAGTGTTAGAGTTCATGGGCTCTGAAGGTACTGTCAGAGGTGTCCTGTTCAGTCGATTGGAGGGCTGATCTGTGATAGAGCGATACCAACAGTGTGGTCTCAAATCCAACACCAGTCATCTCTCTCTAATGATGGGTAGGACTACGATTACTTTTTAAACACTGTACAATTGCTGCAGTGCTATACTGTGTTATGATGCACCTGTGGCAGGAAAGAGGGGAGTAAATGATTAATGTAGTGGATGAAGTACAAGCAAATGTGCTATCTTGTTTAAGGGAACTTTAAGCCTGTTGAATATTGGAGCTGCACTTATCCAAACAATCAGAAATATTCTACTACACTCTTGACTTGTGCCTTGTAGAAGGTAGGAACACTTTGGTGAGTTCAGGAGTGAGATGCATGTTCTGAACTTCTTCTGAAGGGTCACTGGACCCAAAATATCAACTGCTTTTTCTCTCCATCGTTGCTGCCAGACCGGCTGAATTTTTCTAGCAATTTCTGATTTGGTTTGCTTTCCACATCCATAGTTTTATTTTACTTTTATTTATACGTCTGATCCACTTATTTTTCCAATCAGTGGTTATACCAACGATGTTGTAACAATAGACCTGAATGACTAGGCTCAACTGTGAGATTCTCTTTTATTGGATTTAGCCATCATAAATCATTAGCATACTGTTAACGCTATTCAATACTTATTGAAATTAAACTAGAATACTATCCATTTCTGACTACATGCAGATAAGGCTGCTCAAGTAATTGAGCAGTCACAAATAGAAATGAACACCAGCCCCACTTCTGACCTTATGATGGAGGAAAGGTCATTCACGAATCAGCCGAAGACAGGTAGGCCTAAGGCCTGAGGAACTCCAGGAGCTAGGACTGAGAAGTGTATTCCAACAGCCCCAACAATCTTCATTTCTATTAACTTTGACTCCAAATACTGGAGAATTTTCCCTTTGATTTTCCTTGACTTCAACTCTACTACTTGATTTCTGTGCTCCAACAGTTAATTGTTACGTTGATGTCAAGGACAGTCACTTTGATTTCACCTCTGTACACTTTGAATCTGGTGCAATGTGTAAAATCTATCCGTTTACTTTGGCCCGAATAGGTGACTGCCTTATGTTAAATGACATTGGGTTCTCTTCACCAAGTTACGTTAATGTTTAATGAACTCAGTAAGCAGGTGAGTTCAATGTAAAATGTAAACAAGTGGTAACTGTGTTGTGATGAAGAGAGAACTACAACTCAGGAGCTGGAGGAGAACTCTTCTGAATTCAATAAATTCTATCAAGGTGAAACATAGGGCCACCATTTCTAATTCACCTACAAATTTGGTTCCAATTAATATGCTATATTTCTCAACTATCCACATAATACTCTGCAAGCCACAGAAGATGCTTTGTTCTGAGTTGTGACTGATAAGAAAAATAATTGTCTAAAGTACAGATCACTTATGTGCCCTGAAGACAGACATTGACAGCACAAAAAAAAAGACATTTCAGCTCACCTTCCCTTTGCCAACTAAAACTGTATTCTAAATTTGTCCTCAGTATTTTCTTGCATAAATTTATTTGCTTTCATTTTCCATGTGGTTTCATGACATTAATTACTTCCATCACACTTTAATCCCCAAGTTTTCTGTACATTTACACCATTCAGCATTTGTCATTGATTCATATAACCCAGGAAATACACCAACTCTAACAATTCTGTATTAAATTGTTTGCACCACCTTATTTTTCTATTCACTGCCCTTGTCATCCTGCAGTCTTCCATAATCAGCTCATTATTTGTCAAAGCTTGCTTTTTATGCAGTTTCAGATTTTTAGTTTTGTACTCCATATATTATAGTCCATATTATACAGTTGAAAGAATGGCTCACTCTTAGTATTCTTAAATTAAGGTAGTTCATTATAAAAGACTACTTTTATCAAAAATGTATAATCTTTTGTTCATTTGATGTAGCATATATAAGCTACATACCTCATTAGGCAATACACGAAGAATCATTAGGTTCAGAAATTTTAAGTCTTCAGTGAAAAAGGCAATGGCGCCTCAAAACGCAGAAGAACAATAAAACTTTGTGATTAGTGATCAACACTGAGCAAACCTGAAAGCCTGCACCAATCATCTTTAAAGACATATTCAATCATAAGATGCTACCTAACATATGCATGGATTTTAAGAAAAAAAACCCAAGACTGAACACAGTAGTAATACTGAATGTTTAATTAGCTACCAAAATTCACTCTGTGAACAATAGACAATGGGCAACATATCGGATGTCTGATGCTCTCTATTAAATTTTACAATAGCGAGAAGCATCAGTTTCCCCTAAGGAAGACTAATCTATTTTTTGGCATCCAGTAGTTCAATAGTTTAGAAAAATTCTATCACATTCCAGTATTATAAAATCATATTAAGTTAGCTTTGGAAATGTTCCTCTCTTTGCAATCAACAAACCTTAACCAGCCAAAGCCACATTTAAATTACTATGGGCTCCTCCCCTCCTCCCAGTCTTCACAGATAACCTGTCTGTCAATTTAAATTACAGTCCAGGTTATCAGCTCAATATTATAACCATACTTCAGGTACATAAAATGGGACTAGGGATTAGCTAGTATTGTTCACAACAAAAAGTGCACCCAAACCACTAAATTATACTTAGTGTTTAATTACAGAGAGCTATTTCCGCTTAGAAAGTGGAAATGAATGTAATTTATTTTTAATAATAGACTTTGTACAAGTGTTGGTAGAAAAGCAATAGTGCTCTTTTGTAATGATTGAGGCTATTTGAATACATTAATTCTGACAAGCATTCTAGAAAGCTTTTGCCTTCCACCTAAGTTACTGTTTGAAATGTTGAAAGGATATTCATCAGATGTCATTATGTTTCCTTCACACAAGGGAAATGAGTTGCTGGGACACTCAGCTCATCAGGATGAAAAAGAATTCAAAGCGTTTTTGAATAAGCAAAATTAACTGAACATTTTCAAAAAGATAGCCAGTTAAATAATATACTTTGCCATAAAACAGAATTTCCTTTCAAAATCTCCAGAATATTTTTATATTTATAAGTATACCCAAAAGCCTTATTCAGTTCTGTTGTAGATATAAGGGATTACCAATGATTTCCACGGGGCATATCAGGATCACTCTCAGCAAATTAATTGGGGATATTTTTGTGCCATTTCTCCACAGTTTCTGACATTCTGGGGGATCCACTTGGAAGTGATGCTAAACAACTCAAAAAGCTTACTAATAATATGTTCTTGCTACGTTATGACATGCTACTGATTGCAATAGCTCCACAGGCTGTTCATTCTAATCAGGATTATAAACAAACTAACTTCAGAAAAGCTTTGGGGCTTCTAGAGATCTATGTATTAAAGTAAAGGGACCATTACTGGGTCTGGTTCGGACAGGTCCCCCTAATTTTGTTCACAAAAGCTACAGCTGCTTTGAATTGCTGTTCCTGCCACAGGATATTTCCAAACTCCTTCTACAATTATACTAGCATGTGGAGCGCACAATATCCAGTTATATTAATATAATAATCAAGGCAGATTATGATCTACATCTATTGCAGGATATGCACATCAATAAGACAGAGTGCGAAAGCTGTCTGCTACACATCTACAGTAAAAGGGTTGCATTTCCTGAAGAGACACTGCATAGGACTGGCTCTCTCAAACATTGATCCTTGAAATTTTACCAGAAGTGGTTTGGGGAGTCTATAATTAGAGTTCAAAGTATTATAATGACTTAACATTACATTTAGTTACAAACAATGTCGAATTTCAAACAGCTTACCCTAGGGCACCATGTTTTGGCAACACCAACCTATTACATGATGCAAAATGTCTCCATGCCAATACATTGAATTTTTGAAAAACTATTATTCTTGTGCCATTTACTAAAATTACACTGCTCATAATGATAGATAATAAATGTGCTGTGATAAATGAAGCATTTTTGTCTTACATCTCTTGGATTCATTCATGCTGAACACAACACACAGATTCAAGATTAGTCACTGATTTGAATACATATTAAAGTCTGGCTAATTTTATACCTCAGAGACATGAGTAGTTCAGCAAGTTATTTGTATGGTTTTGAATTATCTTTAGACTTGGATGGGGGCCCAAGAGTACTGCTGATATGTTTAATTGAACAAGTCAGTTCATTCAAATATACCCAAGAATTTCTCCAGGGGATTGTCTGATAGATGACAACAGTAAGCCTACTATATCCTTTGTCAACATATTACTTATAGAATGATGTATAGTAGATAGTTGCACAGATATTGATTCTACTCTCATATCAAACAGTGCATCCATTTCATAGAAAATGCAATTTATCCATTGGTCTCTGAGGTAAACTCACTAAAAACAAATTAATAATATGTCCAAACATTAAACCTGCAATGTATAAAGATTGATTAAAATACAAAGACTTTTAGGTTAGGTGGATTGGCAATGCTAAATTTTCTGTAATGTCTTGGGCTGTGTAGGTTAGGTGCATCAGCTACTGTAAATGCAGGGTTACAAGGATAGGGTGAGGGAGCTGGGTTTGTGTGGGGTGCTGTTCAGGGAGGTCGGTGCAGACTCAATGGCCCCTTTCTGCACTGCAGGAATTCTCTAATTCTATAGAATGGCCAACTATGTGCAACAGCTCTTCCATATTCTGAGAGATTTTCTCCAATAACCAATACATTCTGAGATCCATCAGGCATGCCTTCAGTTTGGATGCCATTGGGTCAGTAATGCAATCCAGGATCAGTGCCATCAGTATTTAATTCCTTAGGCACCATAACTTGCACAAGCTGCTCAGCTCTCCATCAGATCATTATTAATTTGTCCTTCAACATTATTTACTTGCCTTTAAAGGCAAGTTCTCTGTTTTGATGGCAATGGCAGAGTGGAGCAGGCCATGAGGTTACAGATTGCGGCTGGAAACTATTTTGCTGCTGCTAATGGCCCCCAGTGCTTCACAGATCCTGTCTTTGAAGTGTTAGGTTAGTTCTGAATCTTTCCCATTTAGCATGACTGTGTCTATCCTTGCTGTGAAAATGGGACTTAAATCTCCACAACAACACGTGAAAGAGACAATGGAATTTTGTCTCCACAATGATGATATGGTGATTACTCCTGTCACTGTCACGGACAGATACATTTGTGACAGGAAACAATGATGACAACAAGTAGACATTTTCTCTCATTGGTTCTCTCACCTGTTTCAATCCCAATCTGGCAGGTGTCATTCAGAACTTAATCGCATGGTTAGAAGTGGCCTTTTCAAACCACATTAAATGAGTGGCATTGAAACCCCTAACCCAGAGTGCATTCTATACCCTTCCCATTCTTACTTTCCAGAACAAGTAGTGTTCAGCATGGAGGAGGAGGAGGAGGAGGAGGAGGAGGAGGAAATGGGGAAGTAGCAGCTGATGAACAGTTTGGAATTTCTTCACCTGCGCTTGACCTGATAGCAGTTGGCATGGGATCTGAAGTCAATGATGAGGATTCGCAGGACAGCTCCTGTCCAATTGTATACCTACTCTACCATTTCCTTCTGGGGTGCTATCCTGATGATTGGACAGGAGATGTCCAGAGATGGTGATGTAGGAATCTGATTCATTAGCTGTAAGGTTTGATTTGGTGAGTTCTGTCTTTGTTGTTTGAGTTTGTTGCTCAATGCATGGGACAATTCTCTCAATTTTCACAATTATTGCTAGAACCTGCTAGAACATCAGGGCAACAGACTCCAGAACATCCTGTACTTTACCCTTTCATCTTTAAGAATAATCCAATACAGTTTTTTTTCAAAAAGACAACTTATTTTCCTGAAGAATGCATTTGTGTGCGGCTGTATGTGCACATCTGTCTCGTTTGGGTCAGGAACCCAGGTTTGATTCCAGCCTGTGGTGACAGTCCAAATGGATTTTGCACATTCCGTGTCTGTGTGGATCTTTGTCAGGTGCTCCAGCTTCCTCCTAACCTGCAAAAATGTGCAGGTTAGGTGGATTGGCCATGGTACATGCAGGGTTATAGGGATAGGTTAAGGAGGCTGGGACTGGATAGGAATGCTCTGAGGGGTGGTGAAGACTTGATGAGCTGAATAGCTTATTTCTGCACTGTAGGAATTTTAAGATTTCTTCAGAAAAACTAGATGCAAATTGATATTAATTTTAAAAACTTTACTATGAAAATGAAGCAGTGATGCATATTGGCAGTCTAAAATTTCCAACAATTGCAAGCTCCATTCATTCAAAACCGACATTACTAAATCCCTCTACAATGGCAGTTTGCCTCAGTCCAATGGCTAAATTAAAAAAAAGTAACAAACAAGAAACTGTCAGAGGTTCTGAGCAAGTCTAGCTAATCTGTGGGGAAGGAAAGAGAACTAACATTCCAAGACCATGGTTTATCTTCAGAAAGTAACCAACTTTGACCAAGTGAAAGAGAGGGGGTGTGAAATAGACTAAAGAGAGGGAATGTAAGAGGGTAGGGCACTAGAGAGATTAAATTGTCAAAAGTTTTCATGATGAACAAAGGAAGTGCAAATGGAACAATAAAAGAAACAAAAGATGTGATGATAGGATAAAAGCAAAATATTGCAGATGCTGAAGAAGCTCAGTTGGATGCAAAAAAACTTAACTTGTTTTCTCCCTCCACAGATGCTGCCAGATCTGCTGAGTTTTTGTTTTAAACAGTTTCCATTTTTAATAATGTGATAAGAAATGGCGTGAATGGCATGATCTAGCATAGCTGCCCATTTGAGTACAAATTAAAGAAAATGACTAAAATAAATGAACAAAACAAGATTTTTTTTTCAACAAGTGGAGTAGTTTCAATTTCAAGTTGTAAATTCAAGGCTGAGTCCTCAACAGCCAGGTGAAAGATGACATGTTGTTCATCCAGCTTGAGTGTGGAAAATTAAAATGACAGCTGCCTGCATAGTTACGAATGAAAGCAGGTATTCCTCAAAGCAGTCATGCCGTGCAGAGATCGTGGTTGGTGAACACTGAAAGGAAATTGAATGAAAGTTCACTTTGGAAGAGTTTGTGGAGCCCTGGACAGTAAGAGGAACAGTGTTCCATTTCTGGTGCTTGCAAGAAAGGAGTCTTAGCAACGGGAGAAGACTATTATTGAGATGACCAGTTTACCAGAGAAGGGACAGTTCTTTCAGAATGCAGGAAAGGGAAGAGGACCAGACAGGAAGATGTTCTTGAAGGTTCCAGAAGGGTAAGGTGTGGAATGTTCAGATTGCTGTCAACTTGATATTCAAGCACATATAAATAGGACATGAGACGTGAAAGTTGCCTCTGGAATCTTCACAGATAAAGCTTGCTCAGAAAACATAGTATTATGAAGATTACAATTGCCCCTTAAGACAATAATCAGGTTTCATGCTGTATTCACAATAAGGGTTCTACAGAAACAGCAGACATGAACTGAGTATCCTATATTTCAGCAGGCTTCCTTCAACTAAAACAAATCCTCCAACTTACTGACAAAAAAACTGTTTAAGCCTAACAGTCATAAAATCCAATCAGATGACCTCCAGCCATCATTCAAAACTGTGCAGTTTTCAAGAATATCTTGATTTTTTAAAAAAAATTCTAGTGTGCTTCATTAAATGATTTATTAAAATCTGGGTATTTCCAGAAAACAAGCAAGTATTTAATTTTTCCACAGTCATTCAAAATATAGGTCTTCAACTACGATGACCCATTTGTAAAAGCACAGAACACATTCAATACTGTGTTTTTTTTCAAGCATTCACAGGATCCAAGAGTCACTGGCTAGGCCAGTACTTGTGGCTTTTCCCTAATTGCACAAGAGGTGGTGTTAGTAAGCTGCCTTCTTGAAATTCTGAAGGGTAGGTTACCAATGGTGTTATTAGAAAGGAAGTTTCAGGATTTGACCAAGCGATACCGAAGGAATAGCAAGAGTGCTAAATCAAGATGACATCTGGTTTGGAGGGCAACATGCCGGTGGTGGTGGTGTGGTGTAGTGTATCTGCTGCCTTTGTTCTTTTAGGTGATAGAGGCTATAGGATTGGAAGATACTGTGATGATTTGCTGCAGTGTATTTTGAATATTGTACACACGGTTGCTATGTCTTTGACTTGTGTCTTATAGATGGCAAACAGGTTTGGAAATCATGGAGTTACTCACTGCAGGATTCCTTACCTCTGACTAGCACTTGAAGCTACAATAGTGGGGCCTGAGGCCATTATCTTTAATTTGCTACTGTTTCATGCTGTTTGTGAAGAATAGTTCATTTATTTTGGGTTATAACTGAAACTGCACTTAAACGCTCAAGTGATACAGGATTTACTGTATATACTCGAGTAACAGTTAATCTCATGTCAAAGTTGACCCCTATTTTTTGGCCAAATAGTCTTGAATTTTCCATATACCTCATGTAAAAGTCTATCCCAGTTCTTCACAGATAACAGATCAATGTTTATGAGTCAGTATGCCAGCCGTCATATCCCGCTCCGACTTTCCAGTCTGCCGGTTGTTCTGCTCCGTTCCCTGTTTTCCAGTCTGCTGGCTGTTGTGTTCTGCTCTGGGTTGGCTGAATTCCCTAATTCATTTCTTTTCCCTCCATTTGTTTAGAGATCAATTGACCTTCTGCTAATGATACAGTATGAATTTCGACCAGCATGAATTTCAGCCCCTCAAAAGTAGTATCCATGTAACAGTTGACCCCATAAATTTAACCTTAAAGAGTTGTCATAAGAATTTGACTATTATTCAAGTACATATGGTACCTTCAGTTGATTGCGAATATGTCTGTTACAAGCCTTTGCCATATTATAGGTTGAACTCCTCATTCCTGCTAAAAGAAAAGACTTACACAAAACTAGGATGAATATTTAAGCATTGAGCTTGTAAATTAATAACATCCTTCCAGACTTTACAGTAAATTCAGGGAACTGCAAGTTAAGACAGTATCAACATGCATGTTGATGCGATGTCCGTGAAAGCCTTGAAGCAAGGATCTAACGTTCAATTTTTCTGAAGTTATAAATAGACATTTCTTCAAAAGTGGATCTTCACAGCCTCAAATATACATTAATTGAGTTAAGTCTTCATAATACAGCTAATCATTGTGATCTTGTAAAGTGGCAGTGTTTTTAATATTCCTTGTCACTTCCCATTAATGCATACATTTGCTGTGTCAGTTGAGGGGGTTATGCCTTGACAACACATATAAAATGCCCAGTTCCATTATCACTATCTCCTAACATCTTCCTTCCTGGGTTTGTGAAAATAGAATATGGTGATGTATTTAATTATACATTGTCAATACTTTAAAATTAATAATTAAATTGCCAGAAATTGGAGAACAAAGAGGATGTAAGGCTGTAACAGGACTCACGGTCAGCAGTTTGGATGAAAGGGAAGACACAAGGGCCAACCAACAGCTTTGAGTCAATAGTGTTGGGTCGAAGATGGAAAAATATCATAATTTTCAATGAGGCACTTTAGGAGGGAATGGGGTCACTGGACCTGAAACATTAACTTTTCTCTCCACAAACACTGCCATACCTGCTTAGTTTTCCCAGCAATTTCTGTGTGATTTTTGATTTCACACTCTTATTTGGAATCGGACCTATAAATCAAGAATTCCTAACAACATGCGACAACCATATGCCTAGAACTCTGTTTGATGTGAGGCTGATTACCTGTATCTCAAAACAAAACAAGCAGAACATTTTGCATTTTGCAACTTCCATATTCAACTGGCTTGATGCAAAGTCAAAGAATTTAGCAGTTCAATGGGCTTTGATACCATCTTCAGGGGTGTTAATTGATGAAAAATAAAAACATTGCATCACATTGCAGTTGCTTTCTGTTTTGTCAAAGTGATTGTGAAGATGGTTTAATCACAATGTCCAGGAGCAACTATATTTTTCAGATATGGTCCTACTCTTGAAACATATGGCAATGGAACTTGGTAAAAGCATTAGGTAGATTTTCTCTTTGAACACTCAAATATATTTTCCCTTTGACACTGCACATGAGTCTACTGACCACCTGAATTATTTACTTTGCCACATCAATGTTTCACTTACTGAAGCTGCAGGGTGTGATGCTTTAAATAGTCGAATATCAAACTTCTACCACATACCTACCAATAATGTGATATAAAAATGCACTAATTGGCATAATATCTAACTATAGAAAATAAACACAATATTTTAATTAAAAATATTTTAAAAGCAGCACTTGAACAACATTGCTGTCATTTTTGTGATCATAAATTAGATTCAATTCAATAGCACAACTTTACTCAACAAATACTATAATTTCAATACTAAATTTAGGATACACAGCTAATCTTTAACGGGGCTAAATAAACATTAATTAAATTACATCAGAAAAAAAGGGAACGCTGGACGTACTTAACAGGTATGTTGTTGTATCCAAATGTGGCAGCTGAAGATGCTGAACTTCAGAACTCCCTTCTCAGACATGGCATCAAAAGTTTTCCCGGTAGGGGAGGGGGAAATAGAGTAGGAGTTCCAAATTACACTCCTACAGGCATTAATGTCTGTTTTATATTAACCATGAATGCAGACAGAACGTATGGAACTAAAGGCGGCCTAAACTTTACAGGATTGCTTGGAAACCTTGGTATCCTTTTGGATCAAGCTCCTGAATTCGTTGAAAAAGTCTCATATCCTATGGGAGAAGTGAACTGCACTTTTGGGAGTGTTAAAAATAGATGTGAATGCATGCAAAAACAAAATGCACCAACATATTTGAATTTTTAAAAGTAGCCAAAGTCAACTGTCAAAGGCAGCCATCAAAATGTCAAGACATTTAAAACTTTTGCAATTTAAATATTTGAAGAAACCTGTCCAGAGTGTTGAAACTATCACTTTTTGTTATTTCATGCTGTTCAATGACAAAGTCTGATCATCATCACTGCAAGTTTAGTGCTACATGAGTAATTTTACTGCTCTCCACTATCACAATCTTTCAGCTTCAAGCCTTTATCAACTTTTTGAAGTGGCACTACAAAGTCAAATGTTTGTTTTTTTGAGGGCTTCAAGGAAGTTAAATGTCGTGAATGTTTTTTTAAAAATCAATGAGTATGTTTTCTTTGCATAGACACTCTCAGTTATGAACATGATAAATACTGGGCGAGTTGGAAAAATTAGAAAAATGTTTTCAGAGATGGTCACACTACATGTATGCAGTGTGCAGGCAGATAGTCTCAGGGACTCCTGCATTATCTTGTTCACAAATCCATTTTCTGCTTTGGTTAGTTGAGGATGAATGGCTACCTCAGAAGACTGCATTCAAAGTCAGTGACACTAGGGGCTTCTCAGCTGTACAGAAAGGGAGGAAAGAGAATGAAAGAGCAATGCTGATAGGGGGTCCTTTAGTAAGGGGAACAGACAAACATTTCTGCATCTGCAAACAGAAAAACAGATTTTTGGATGGCACGTTGCCTTCCTGTTGCAAGGGTTAAGGATACCAGAGTATGGTTGCAGGTCACTCTTCTGAGGAAGGGTGCACAGCCAGAGATTATGGTTCATTTGGTACCATTGTTGAAAGGGAATTGAGGTTCTGAAAGCAGATTCTAGGGTGCTGGGAACGAGATGGAAAACAAGACCTCCAAAGTAGTAATCTCAGTTTTACTCCCAATCCCTCAGGCTAATGAGCATAGAATCATGACAGCTGAGATATTGAAGGCATGGTTGGAAAACTAGTGTAGGTGGGAGATAATCTTCTGGGGCAGGTGAAAGCTATGAAAAATAGACAACTCATACCTTGGCAGGGCCAGATCAACATCCTTGTAGGGAGACTTGCTTGTGCTGGTGAGGAGGTTTAAACTAGTTTGGCAGGAATAAGCGAATCTAAGAAGTGATGCAGATTCAACAAAAGCATAACCAGTAAACGGAAATAGAAAATATGAGTAAGCAAATCTAGAAAGACAGACAAAAGCTCAATTAAAGGCTGTCTCTGTGAATGCATGTCGCATTCATTAAAGGGCTGACAATTTGAATGCATAAATTGAGGCAAACAGATATCACAATGTTGTTACAGAGACTGGCAACAGGGTTACTAAGGCTAGAAATTAGATAGCCAAAAGATACTGTACATTTAGGAGGGACAAACAAAAAGGAAAAAGGAGGTGCAGTAGCATTCCTAATAAGCGATGACTTTAGCACATTAGTAAGATTGAATCTTCAATCGAAGAGATAGTACTGAAAAATTAGCTCGATTAAGGGTTAGTACATTTCCTGGACCAGTTTCATCACAAATGTTGAAAGAAATAGCTACTAAAACAATGGATGCGGTTATTATTATTTTTCTTTATTCTATAGATTCTGGAAACATTTCCATCGACTGGAAAGGTGGTAAATATAAACCCAATACTATATGGAAGTAGGAAGAGGGAAAGAGGGGAACTACAGACCTGTTGGTTTGATTGTAGGGAAAGTGTTAGAATCTATTTGGAATGAACATTTAGAAAATGGTAACATTGGGCAGAATCAATAAGAATTTATAAAAGAGAAACCATGTGTGATAAACTGGAGTATTTTTAAAGATTCTTTTTGTAACATTGAACAGAAAACTAGTGAATGTTGTGTAGAAGGTATTTGATAAGGTCCTGCACAGGTAAATATATAAAATTAGAGCAATTCAACATGGCTGAGAATTAAATAATTGATCGAAAGCAAATAATAGATTCTTTGCAATTATTCTCAGAATGGCAGGCCATTATTAGTGGGAATACCAAAAGGGGCACTGCACCTCACACAATTATTCAAAACGTACATAAACAATTTGGATGTGGGGACATGTTGTAATGTTACCAAATTTACTGACGGTGCCAGAGTGGAAATGCAAATCGTGCAGAGGACGCAAAGAGGTTTAAAAAAAAATTGGCCGACCAAGTAAATGAGATGGAATGTGACTGATGGAATGTAATTAGATTAGATTAGATTAGATTACAGTGTGGAAACAGGTCCTTTGTCCCACACCGACCCGCCGAAGCCCAACCCACCCATACCCTTACATTTACTCCTTACCTAACGCTACGGGCAATTTATCGTGGCCAATTTACCTGACCCGCACATCTTTGGACTGTGGGAGGAAACCGGAGCACCCGGAGGGAAGAACTTGCAAACTCCACACAGTCAGTCGCCTGAGGTGGGAATTGAACCCGAGTCTCAGGCGCTGTGAGGCAGCAGTGCTAACCACTGTGCCACCGTGCCACCCACAATTAATCTAAATTAGTATGAAGTTATTCAAAAATGAAAAAAAGTTTTCACTTTGGTTTAAAAAGGAGGAATATTTCTTAATTGGATGGATGTTGGAATGTGCATGAGTCCATGAGTTATGAAGACTTAGCATTCAGGTACAGCAAGCAATTAAAAGGTAAATAGAATGCTAACTTTCATTTCAAGGGGATTTGAATATAGAAACGAAGATGTCTTGCAGCAGTTTACAGGATGTTGATGCCGCCACACCTGGAGTATTGTTTAAGCTTTGGTCTCATTATCTTGGGGATACCATAGAGGTCGTTCAAATGAAGTTCACCAGATTAATCCCTGAGGTAGGAGGATTATTTTAGAAGGACAGATGAGGAAATTGGGTCTTAATGCTCAGAGGTTTTGAGAAATGAGGGGTGATCCCATTGAACCTTTTAGAATTTGTACAGGGTGTCTCCTATGATTGGTGACTCCAGAACCAGGCGCCATGATCTCAGGATAACGGGTAGGCATTTAAAACTGAAATGAGGTGGTATTTCTTCAACCAGAAGGGGGTCAAATCATTGGAATTCTCTACCCCAAAGAGTGGTGGAAGCTCAATCATTGGGTATGGTCAAAGCAGAAATTGGTGTTTCTGGAAACTAATGATATTAAGGGATTTGGAGAGTGTGGAAAATTGGCAATGAGGACATGTAGAACCATGACCTAGCATGGTAGGATTGGCTTGATGGGCTGAATGGCCTATTCTTGGTCTTTTTTTCCCCCTATATCAATGTTGTGAAAGGAGAGACAGTGAAAAAGAATAAATGCACAAATAATCTTTTGTAGCCTCAGTGATGGTTTCTGACATTACCCCAGTGGGATGTGGTATTGAAAATAGCTCTGTTGACACAGTGCTGAAGATGTAGCAAAGTGAAATTTTAACATCAAGCAGCAATAGTGGTTTCTCACCACAAGATTCAGTTAACCAAAGTTCAAGTCATTATTACATAGCATTATTTAACTAATAGGATTTTCAAATTCTCGTAAGCAGGACTTTAAAACAAGGGGGAAATGAGAGAAAAGAGATGGTAAAGTAGATGAGTGGAGTAAGTGGGGTTGGGGGACTAAGAGAGAGGGAGGGAAAGGGAAATAAATGGAAAGGGAAGGTCAGGTAAGAGGTAAGAAGAACTATTGAAAGGCTCTTGATTTAAATCTGGAAAATAGGAGCAGGGATTTTCTTTCAGCTGGCAGTCTCACACTCAGAGCTAACAAAACATTGCAAAATATTTTACTCCATCTATTCCAGGATTCTTTCTGACTAAATAGCAGAATCACAAGTGGACATATTTGGGAAGCTGCAGCAGTTGAAGGAGCATACACAAGCATTCGACCTTATTTGCTTTTGTTATGTGAAGTGATTCCACTTTGATCACTTCTCATCTCTTCCTTCTAACTTAATGTCCTGAGTTCTGGGATTTGTAATTAGAAATTACAGAATGCCACTACAGAAACATTTGAGAATGCAACTGAGCAGAATATGCAGTCTATGATTTAAAGTTTTTAGCTTTGATCAGCTCAAAGTCTTTTCAGGGCAACATACCAGGGTTCCTTTGGCGAGACCTTTGGACATGATACACATTGTGACATCAAGTACTCCTGTCTGTGCTTTCATCTTTGAATGCTGGGAGCTTGAACTAAATGGGGTCATTTCTGCAAACTTCAAATAAAGCTCCAGAAATCAATTGCTTCAGTTTGTCACCTTTGGGCAAGATTGCACATTTGAAGTGAACATAAATTTCAAAGTTAGTTATTAGGATACTAAACAACAAATGCTTAAAAATCAGTATACAGAATTCTTCAGTAGCAGCTAATGGAAGCATTTAACATGAGAGTGTAACAGGTCAGTACTTAAGTATCAAGGCTGGTTTGAAACTTCAGCAATATATGCTTTAAGGAGATGAAAAAAGCAGCCAATTGTTACATTGCAAAATTGGTAATTAAGGATGATTCCCTAATAGCATAATCAAACGAAAACCTGAAATTTTATACCAACCCCTTCCATATTTAAATATATTGCTTGTGATTTCTTCCTTTGTGTGTTTCTTTATATTTTCCTCATTGTAAGGGGAGTACATGATCATAACCAGGAGATCTATAATTAAAATGAAACACAAAAATGATGCACTTTCAGGTTTCCTCTCCTGGTTGCAATGGCTGTTGTTTTGTTAACCCCGCATTGCTCCTCATGTTCCACAGTTTATTGAGCAGCGGTTCAAAGAATGGCCATTTGGATTAGAAAAGCTGTTCCTTTCACAATCTGACCCATGACATACTGAACACAGCTGATTTAATGTTCCCCAGTCAGATTTTGCAAAGTTGGTCCCTTCCTCAAAAAGTTAAAAAAATCTAAAACTTACATTCCACCCTTGACTGGTTATTTTTTCCTATGCAATATTTCTGTCAGTTTGGAATCATCACATAGCATACCTGTTTAGAAACTGCAATTTCAAAGCACTCTCACAAATAGCAAACCTTTCTTCTTCAACTATTGTTGAAAGTGAAATCGTAAAAAAATAAACTTGCTGGAAATGTCAGACTTCAGAAACACAAGTCTGATTAGCCTACTTCCTGGCTGTGAGCACAAATGTTCAGTGGAGCGCTGATTTCCAAGAATAGCATATTTAAAATGAGAACTTTAAAAGAAATGCATTGTGAGGAGTGTACTGGGACTTCCACCAAAATTTTAATTACCTAGATTTCCTGGACAGCACTCAGCAGTTACTTGTAAACAGTGACTGGTTGAAGATTAAAATCACTGCTGTGCAACCTGCTATTTAAGCCAAGTGACTATCCTCATTGAACATAATTGAGAATTTCTCACTAGCATCTCTGTGTACTTACAGCCTCTTGAAATACAGTCCAACGAATCATGAGACACTATAATAATGACATCATTGCGAGAATATTAAGGCACCCCTTGACACACACAATGTGGGCAGCAATAAAGGAATCAAAATGCTAATGAGCCTATCAAACAACATGGCTCCACTGAAAACAAAGATGGCAATACACAGTTGGATAGATGGTGAATCACTACTTTGAGAAGGACATCACCAATGAAAAATCTTGACAATGTAGTAAGCTTGTCTGTTGGAACAGAGCTATGTAATCGCACCCAGAGTGGAGAAGCTCAGAACAGTTACCATGGGCAAATTTCTTGGTGCTGATACTCTACCACCTTACGCTTTCAGGTTCAGGAAACTGGCACATCTATATCACCTATACAAGCTTCTCTGTCTCTGCTGGAGGGAGGGTGCAGTGTTATAGGGTGCGTATGATTAAGATTGCAACTTTCTACAAGATCAAGGGCAAACAGTGATTGCAACAATTAAGGCATTGCCCTTCTGAGCATTGTAGGAAAAATATTGCCCACCTTGCTCTCGTCAAACTGCATCCACCCCAAATTCCAGTGTGAATTCAAATCAAAAGATCTGCATGTGACATGACCTTCTCAGTCCAGTCGTCACAAGAGAATGGCCATAAACAAAGGAGGCCACTAAACATTGACTTCATAGACTTCACCAAGGCAGTGCACCATGAGCAGAGATGGTCTGCCTAAAGGTGCTAGAGAAACGTGGCTACTATAGTCAAACCAGAGTTGATAGAAAAGCTGTTCAGACTTGCTTGTCTGATACCCAAGAAAAAGATGTGTTAAATCTTCAACAATTTTACTGCACTGATACTGCCAACTTAACATTTCATATTGAGGACAACCTATAGAGGAAATGGACCCTCACGAGTGATTTGTCCATCATCTCAGGAACAGAAATGCCATGGAATAAGTTGTCACCATTTTGTCCTAACTCTGCAATATTGGCATTGCCCACATCACTGCAAGCAAACATCGTTTTCTTTTTGCAACGAAGTTTCAAAGCCTTTAAATAATTAACTTGTTCTTTTATCGAAATACATTTAAATTTAAATATGAGTCCACAAACTTACAAATCATAAAGACTTATCGATTAGATAAGCGCTATCCAATTCACTTTTAGATTTTAGGGATGGTCCATTGTCTAGCAGGCACAATGCACTCGATTGGCATGGTATCCTGTATATTATATTATAAAACTAGCACTTTTTCAATATGGAATGCCTGACTAGTATTGGATTATCGCCATTATATAATATCAGGATTCTGGACTCCAATATTCACAATATTCTTTATCCATTTCTAGCAAGTACCTGCTGAACCCCTCAGATCTGAATCATCAAACAGTTTTAATCAGAAATCTCAGCTAAGATCTCATCACAATTAAGACCTTGAAGTGCACAGTAGACTGAGCATGTTACTTCTTGTTTTATGATGTTAAAACATCAGATGCCAAATCTTTAAAATTCTCAGTGTGATTTGGCTAATCTTAGCAGAAAAATCATCTTGGATTTGCTCAACAAGCATAAATAAATGGCTACAGATTCAAATATCTATGGTTACAAGGAACAGTCACCTAACACAAAGGAATTATACTTTTGCCCTGAACATTTAAGCAGATACTGTGACTGACAATGGGTTACCACAAAATCCATTAAGAACATTATACTCCGTTCTTCAACAAATTCTTGCTCTATTCCCAGCGACCTCCCACTTCAAGTTCTTATGCGAAACTCCCCATATAGTCATTCCAAAAGCTTTGCACTGGCACTATGTATTAAAGCAAAAGAATAACAGAGCAGATAGATGTAATGCAGGGTGTTATTATCACTATTAGAAACACTGCATATTCTTTGCTGCTGATTGAAGTTCCACAGAAAATATTAAATGGAAAAAATTGGTTCACTTACAAGTGTCCAGACTGACTAATTAAAAAACTAAAATTGTTGAGTCCAAAATTCAAATACATGTAAAAGAGATGTGTCACCTTGGGCTGCTGTGCAAACTTTCTGCAACAGTCACACGCAGAGGCTTAAATGGCATGGAGCATATCTGCTTACCTGGCTGGCAGAATTGTGCAGAGAGTCAAGCATCTTTATAACTTAGAAGTTAGAAAAGAAATTAGAGGATTGTGATTCTCACACAAGAGTTGGTATTAAACAATTCAAGAGGATTAAAAAAAATGAGATTTAAAAGAATGAACTTTCCAAACATTTGTTATTGGTTCCTTTTAAACAACAAAGAAACCCTAGGCTTTTACAGAACATTTTTACTACTGCAATTTTGTTTGCATCAAAGTTTTCAAAATTACACTGTAAAGTGTGCAGTACACTGATTTGTTACTCACTTGAAAACAGATTCACCACAAATGATAAGTGAATATAATACAGCATTGAAGGTAATGATTCAACTAACTGTTTAAAAGAACTGATTCAAAACATAATGCTGAGGCCTTTATTTCAAGCTCACTGACATTGCAATTGCACAGGTACTCAGTTTATATGAACATTTTTAATGAACTTAAAACATACTTGGTTGTATATAAATTTCAATTTGTAAATTGTCTGTTTTGAGCTAGTATGTGAACATATTTCAAATTGAGAAACAAAAGATGGTACACTTTAAGCCAAGACAAGCAACTGCAGAAAGAAATGTCAACAACTTGTATCAACAAAGTACTTTCAATCTTGAAACCAGTGTTTCATAAAGATATAAGGAGGAAACCGAAAGAGTAACTAAATGCTTGATCAAAAAGTTGTGCTTTGTGCTGAGTTTAAATGAAGATGGGAGTAGTGGTGGACGCATAGCCATTTGCAATCAAAAAGAGACCAGAATCGGGGCTTGAAATTTTAATTGTTTAGTGGACCATTTACACAAAATTAAAATCCCACTTATGTTCCCAGTCACTCTAGCACTCATTCCAACTTGTGCTGTACACACAAGCTAACAGTATGGATTGAATCTAAACTCTGATTTACTGTTGTTAAGGAGGCATAAACTTAAATTTTCAAATTATACTTGCGAAAGTCTCTTAAGATGCAAATATAATTCTCAAATGTCGAGTAGTAACTGCTAAATTAAGTAAAAATTTAAAATTCTAATTGGCTTTAATGAATTATTTTACACAAGCATGTGCAGGTAGGAACAGGAAGTTTAATTACACTTGATTATTGCAATATAATATTGGCAGAGATAATACTTCAGTTAGCATTAAGGTTGCAATTTCACCTGCTAACCAATTGAACAGTCAAAACTGCAATGTTATTGTGCTGACATATAAAACCAAATGACCTTTCACTTTTACAGCTTTTTAATGGCAAACAGAATTTAATAATTCTGTAGCATTTCCCTGAAGACTAACCAACTTTCCTAACACTTATACGAAAGGCATGTTCATATCAAAACGCCAAGGTGTGGAGGTGCCAGTGTTAGACTGGGGTCGATGAAGTCAGGAGTCACACGACACCAGGTTATCGTCGAACAGATTTATTTCAAATCACAAACTTTGAGCGCTGCTTCTTCACTTCACTCGAAGAAAGAGTAGGGCTCCAAAAGTTTGAGATTTCAAATAAATCTGCTCGATTATAACCCGGTGTTGTGTGACTTCTGAATATATCAAAATGTGTTATGAACCTATTGGCTGAACATTGCTAAGTTTTAAAATAGCAGCCCAAAGATTGCCATTAACACAGATGGCTTTTGTAATTTCTGAAGAGACTCAGAATTACATCAAACTTACAAAATGTATGAAACTGAATAGCCATGGTTGGAGTTCATTCACCACTCTCACCATTCTCTCCCCTCACTACTAATGCATAAGGGCAGTATCTATAAGTTGTTCTGCAACAACTCAGTAAGATTCTCAACCTCTACCACTTAGATGGAGAAAGACTGTAAATGCATGGGAACACGTTGGAGTTCTTCTCCAAACTGCACATCATCCTGCAATTGGGTCTATTGAAAATATTGAGCCTTCTTTCAAAAATCTGTGAATACCCATCTAGTAAAAGCAGCATCTCTGGTATAATTTTACAGGGGTTTAAACTGCTCATTCCTGCAATGAAGTTGGCAGGTGAAGAGCTGCTGCAAACAGACCTTGATGCAAAATGGCTAGAAGTAGGAATGGTGATAGGAATCCTGGAATTGGGTTCCCCATGTCTTTGTTACAAGTCTGGACCAGCCTGACTGGGTGAAAATCTGGGCTTTCATCCCACATTAAGAAAACTGACTGCCCTCCACTCAATATTTTCACATAATACATTTAAGAAAAACATAAAATAATGATGCTACTTCAACATCAGTACTTTCTATAGCACTTACAACACTGAGCTATCACAACAGACAGGTAACATAGAATCCCTGCAGGTGGAGGCCATTTGTCCCACTGAGACTGCCAATCCTTTGAAGGACATTCCACTCCTCCCTCCCCCTATACTCGTAACCCCACAATTCCCGTGGCTAATCCACATAGCCTACAGATCTTTGGACAGTGGGAGGAAACCAACTGGTGAAAACCAAATCAGAATGTGCAATTCTCCACAGAGACAGTCACCCAAGGCTGGAATTGTACCCGGGTCCCTCGTGCTGTGACGTAACAGTACTAAACACTGTTTCCCCAAACAACTTGCTGCTATTACTACCAATTAAAGGAACAAATATGCAGTGTACAAACTAATGTGACTAGACCTCTTTCATAGTCTCATACAGTATTAAGCTACGGCTAAGTAGTACATTTCAGATGGAAATGCTAGCCCCACTCTTGTAATGCTAAAAACAGTTTTTAAATCAACTGAATGCTATGACTAAATCTTCAATTAGACTACATGCCTGGATCTTCTGAGGTGTGGCAATCATTACTGGATAGCTACTCCATTTAAACTTTGCAGTCTCGAACGTGCATCACATTTCTTCACATCCAGCTTCTCCAGAAATGTGGAGCACACTGTCAGCATTATAAAGTTGGGGGGAGACATTAGCTGCCACATGCCATGTTTAAAGGATCAGTGCGAATACTGGTGAATGGGAGATAGCGAGTGGGTGAGTGGATAAATGGATAAATGAGTAGGGTCAGCAGGCTAAGTGGGTAGAGTAAGGTGGGTGTTGTGCATTTGGGTGAAGAAGGGCTTATGCCCGAAACGTTGAATCTCCTGTTCCTTGGATGCTGCCTGACCTGCTGCGTTTTCCAGCAACACATTTTCAGCTCTGATCTCCAGCATCTGCAGACCTCACTTTCTCCTCAGGACTAGGTAGCCAGGTTAAGGCGGGAGGCGGGGCAACAGTTTGGATTGGGATTTAGCTCATTATAATAGTTAGGATTGTCTCTGAAGTGAACCTTAATCAGAAAAGGTGTTTTTGATGGTTTTGGTATTCTATCCACAAAACAGCTATTAGCTCACCTTTAAAGTGAAATTGCTACCCCCATGCAGTTTCCAATAAGCTTATTTCCCTTTCTGAACAAGGAAGTGGTGTTCATGCTGATTCCAATATTCCATATTGTATGTTGACACCGTGATTTTCAAACATGCTTGCTTTAGAATGATCCAGAAACATAGTGGACTAAAAGCTGACAAAGCCCTAATGCTGGATGGCCTACATCCTACTGTTCAGAAGGAGCATGTAGTGGTTATGGCTTTCAAACTTCTCTAGATTCCAGACAGTCTCAGTTGATTTGAAGTTAGGAAATGTAACATCATTCAAGGAAGTGAGGAATGGAACTACTAGCGAGTTTGGTTGGCAGGTCAACAGGAAATCTATAATGAAAGAAGTCTTTGCAATGTAGCTAGAAAATCACAGCAAGATCTAACAAACTTAATAGAAGGGAAATCATGTTTGACAGATTTAATATAGATAATTAGTGGGTAAAAAGGCAGTCTGAAGTACTGTGGTCAGTTTTAGCCTCCATATCCAAGGGAGGAATTATTTGCCTTTGAGATGGACAAATTGGATTAGTTCCAGCGATGAGAGTTTGAGTAAATTGGGTCTGTACTCTCTGGAGTTTAAAAGAATGAAAAAGTGACATCGTTGAAACATAGATTCTGAAGAGGCTTGACAGGATGTGCACCAAAAGGTTGTTTCACCGATTGAGGAATCAAGAACTCTGGATCATGGAGGCGGGGTAGCAATTATTTGGGACTTGTAAGAATTGTTTTTTTTCATAGAAATTAAGTTGTCCACAGAAAAGGACTGTGCTTTTTTTTTCCCATTTACAAATTATGGGATTAAAGGAGATGGGGAATTGGCAGCAAAATAGTTTGAGGCAGATCAATACAATCCTGTTGAACGGTACAGCAGTCTCAAAGGACACAATGGTCTTCTAGTTCTTACACTCATATTTGAGAGAGTAAAATAATTTGTAGGTAAGTGCATTTCAGAAGTATAGCATCACAATGCTATTTGTAATAAGCAGCTCTCCACAAAGCCATTTCAGTTTAGTAATCTTTAGAAGTCTATAAAATGGTATTTCTTTAATGGTTTACCTGCTAATACAATGAATAGTTGAGTCAAATGGACCAGCAAGATCCAAGGTTCAGTCCCATTTTACACCTAGTGAATTGATGCCCATTGATGGGCACTACCATTAGTCTGTGTCCTTGCATTAGGGAGCATGCCATGAATCTCAATTCCTCCACCCATTCGTATGTAGTAACCCTTGAGTGGAGTTTTGTGTGTGTAAATATTAGTTTGGAAAGCTTGGTTTTGATACTCTCATTCACCAAAAAACCTCTGTTGATAGCCTTCAGCTAACCTCAATGTTATTCCATTGAGGAGCTTCTTGTTTTTCAAATGGTTACAATTAGTGTGAAATATTCAAAATGCACAATTAATTTAATTCAGTTTGATGTGTATTCAAAGAACAAGTTGGAATGGTCACTTAGAGTCAGCTAGAAATTTCAGTTTTCACTGCTTATTCCAAGGACATTTGCATGAACTTGATTTGCCCATTGTGCACAGTAGCTAGGATAACTGAAAAATGTATACAGTTTAAAAATTATAGTTTATGAACTTATAAAAGTATCCATGCAAATCTTAGGATTATTCCTTCTACTAAATTGTTCCCAGGCCATGAGAACAGGACAAAGATTAAATCTAATTAACTTCATTTGAAAAGCAATTTATGAAATTCCCAGAGATTCTGACTTGTGGGAAAGATTCCATGGTTTTTGGATCAGTTTCTATTTGCATGGTGTTTTGCCTCTTTTTAACTATTGTACAATAAATTTATAATTCTTGCACACAGCTTCAGATGTCAAACCACAGGTATCTGGTGTTGAGCAGGGTCAGTGTGAACGTTTGGCAAGCTTTATTGTCGATAGACATTGCCATTCCTTAATGGGATTGTTGCCTGCCATACTTTTGAAATCTCCAACTAAATGCTGCTGAAACATTCAGCTTTGACATTAAAGCTACTCTGTGTTGCAGCAGATAAAGTAATTGAGAAAAACCCAAACCCATAATCTGGGATGTTTCAGTCCCATACTACCAGATAGTTGAACAACTTGTGGTGGTGAATGTTCAGTCAGAAATCTTCAGAAAGTGGTGCCCTTTCCTCCACAGTCAAAGAAAAACCTGAATCATAGATAGATCCAGTATTTCCCCTCACCAGGCACTGCAAGCTGTGGCTTTTAACTAATCAAGACTTTACAACTGTGAACCCATCACTCTGTGCCTACTGCAAACAAGTACAAGTACCTGGAGTAGCAAGATCAGGGAACAACAAATCTTGACAAGCTGAAAGGATCATCTCTGCAAACATTGTGGAGAGATACCACTGAACTGCTTTTCCAGTCTTCCTCTCTGCCTATAATATTCAGTTTTTGAGACTATTCTATAAGGTAGTTAGTATCTTGAGTTATAAACCAAGTGTTCATAATTGCTTATCTGCAGCCAGAATGTATTTGTAATAAATAGTAATTCCTGTCAAGTTTAGAAATCGGGTCCGCTCTGTCAAGTGGGTCTAATCATCAGCTAAAATGGAGGAATCTTACCTAGTTTTATAAAATTTGTAATGTTTGCAGCAACAGTGGGGTTAGCAAGACTTAATTTTTAGTGCAATACCCAGTGAATGAATAATTTTGTTGTCATGTGTATTTTACAGTGAAATACTACAAAATACAGTGAAAAGGTTTTGTCTGTCACCATAATCTGGCACAATTTTGATAGTCTAGTTTAGGGATATAGTTTAGGGAGAAGTCTGGGTTCTGAGCCTCGCAACACCCACCTAATGACAGAATCGCCAATCCTCAGGTGCCATCTTTCACCACTGGGCTGATTCACCTTCACTACCGCCTGCGTGAAGCACAGCAAAGATGGAGACAATTACCACGGTCGATGCTACCGTGGTGCCCTCCAGCCACTCATTTCACCGCTGTGACCAACAATCAAACAGCTGATCCCCAGGCACCGTCTTTCACTGCCAGGTCTGCCTTGCTGACATTGCTTCAGGGCTGGCTCTCCTCCCAGAGGCTCAACACCACCATTGCTGGGAGTAGCCAATTCTGTTGCCACCCACCTGCTGAAGACGCTGAAAAAGGTTTTAAAGAAAGCAAACATAAAAAAGAGCAAAAGTTAAAAGAAAAAAACAGAAAGCAAGCAGAAGTGAACAAGCCCCAAACCAGGAGCCAAAGGCAGCACTGCTACTCTGCCTCTATCTTGACAACTGACCCCACACAATAAACACAAGGATGGTATAACCAACTCTTAAATTAGAGAAATTTGTTTTCTAATTTCCAGAGAATGCTGCGTACTGACCTGGAAATATTGCTGCCATATGGTGAATAAATATGAACCATAGTCTGCCACTCCCTGTTAAATCAGATGTAATTTCAGTTTATTACATGTTTTAAAAAATGAGGTGGCAGGGTTGGAATTCAACAAACGATAACTCCCAACATCCCCTCAGCAAGGCCTACAATTCAATAGAGTGTTTTCCTAGATTTAGTCTACAGATCTGGAAATTATCTTGAGATTTGTCTGCACATTTTAACACAAGTGTGCAATAAATTAGACCTATTTTAAATAATTATCCCATCAGTATGTTTTATAAATTTCATCATCAGGGTCTCCGAATCTTCTTTGTGTGTGTTGCACACAGCCATCTACTGTCTCTTTAATTACTTTTAGGCCTGTCCTCAGACAAGTGAAGAAAGGCTTTATACTAAATGATAAAGGAAATGCATAAATATATGTTTAAGTTAGCCAGTGTTGGGTAATGCTGCTTTTATAGAGAAATTTACCATAACTATAGTTTTAATCATGGAAGGGAAATCGTGTCCCTTAAATGAAGGGCTAATAAGTAGCTTGGGAGCTAAGTTCATGATAGAATTCTGCAAAGTTCAAGACAACCAATTTAAAAGACTAAGGTCCCTAAGCAACAATTAGATATGGGCCTAGCTTTTTTTAAAAAAAATAGTTATGGAGAGCAAACTGTTGTCTAGGCAACGAGAGAATTACCTTGTTTTTTTGAATAGACTTAAGAGGTCTTATTTGCCTATCTCAGAAGGGAAATACTGGTTTAAAGTTGCACCCACAAAATAATACTTCTAAGAGTACAGCAATCTTTCAGTACTGTACAGTACAGACCACAAAACAAAGCAGAAATAGGCCATTTGGCCCATCGAGTTTTCTCCACCATTCAACAAAATCATGGCTGATCTTATAACCAACGACTCCACTTTCTTGTCTTTTCCCCATAACCATTCGTTCCTTTGATGATTGAAAAGCTAATTCAGCATTTAATATAATTACTGACCTTGCTTCTACAGCTTTCTGAGGTAAAGAATTCTGTAAATTCATTGCCCAAGAAATTCCTCCTCTATGTCTTAAGTGGACAACTATGTTATGCCATTTGGTCCTACTCCCTCAAGGGGAAACAATCTTTCCACATCTATCCTGTCGAGCACCTTAAGAATCTTGTATGTTACAATGAGGACAGCCTTAAACTACTCAATATCTCCCCATAATAAATTCCCTCCATACCCAGGATCAACCTAGTGAGCCTTCTATAGACTCAATGCGAGTATCTCTCCTAGGTAAGGGGACCAAAGTTGTGCACAGTATTCCAAGTGTGGTATAACTATTGCTTTGTATACGTTAAGCAAGACTTTCCTACTTTCATAATTCATTCCCTTTGAATTAAATGCCAACATTCCATTTGCTTTCCCTATTATTAACTGCTGAACTTGTATATTATTATTTTGTGATTTCATTACAAGGACTCCCAAACCCTGTTGTTATGCAGTTTTGACCATTCAAATAAGATTTACCTCCTCTATTCTTCCTATTCAAGAAGATCTTATATTTTCCCACATTATATTCCATTTGCCAATTTTTGAATAACACGTCATTACCTTTCTGTAGACTCCGTCATTCTCACCATTTGTACTCAGACCTATTTTTGAATCATCTGCAAACTTTAGTGAATTCGTCATGCACGACTTCCCCCTTGGAGCCATCTGCTTGATTACATTATGCATTTCAAAATGCTCTATTCCATTCTTTATGGCAGACCTGAATATCTGTCATTAGGAAAACATTAACATGACTGACCTAGAGTTACTATTTTTGTGACTCCTTCCTATTTGAATTAGGGTGCAACATCCCCAAGAGCTTTTCTAGAATCCAAGGATTTTTGGAAGGCTATTTAAAGTGCATTCACTTCCCTTAACATCTGACAAAGCAACCAACCAGGTGCAAAGGAGTTGGGACCCTCAGCATAATAAATTTCTACAATGCTTTTTCTCAAGTGCTTGTTATTCCATTTATTTCCATGATTTGGTATTCCTGGAATGTGATTAGTAACCTTAATCACAATGACTAATGTGTAGTATTTAATCAACTTCATTTCCCAGTTTCCCACTTTTAATTTTATTTTTAATTCTACCTCTTGCTTCCTTTCTATATGTTTAAGGAAGCGCTTACTGAAGTTTTTATATTACTTACTAGTTTACACTCAGTTTATTTTCTCTCTTTTCATTTGGTCTTTTTTTGGTGGTTCTTAAAAGTTTCCCAATCATCTGGTTTACCACTAATTTTTGCCTCTGTGTCATTTTTTCTATCCATCTGGTGCTGTTCTTAATTTCTTTGGTTTACCATGGTTGCCTTATCCCCTTCGTAGGATCCTTCTCACTAGAATATATATTTGCTGTAAGGCAGAAATTATTTTATTATATGTCTGCTATTGTTCAATCACCATTTTATGCTAAACACATTTCCTAGTTCACTCCCGTTAACTCTCTCCTTATTTCTTGGTAATTACATTTACTTGAGTTTAGCACAGTTCTTTCCAAACAAGTTTTGTCTTTCAAAATAAATGCTAAATTCAAGGGTTATGGAGATAAGGCAGGAAGCGGATACTGATTAGGAATGATCAGCCATGATCATACTGAATGGCGGTGCAGGCTCGAAGGGCTCAATGGCCTACTCCTGCACCTATTGTCCATTTATTAAACCTGCCATATGACCAGAATAAAAATAGCCTGATCCCTGCTTGGATCCACAATATATTGTTCGAGGAAACTATCCCAAATGCACACTATGACTTCTTCCTTGTGACTACCTTTCAATGTGGCTTTCCTAATCAACAAGGTGGTTAACTCATCCAAAACTAATATACTTTTTAAAAATATGCCATCATTATGTCCTGATATATTCTGTTGTACAGTATACCTATTGTTAGGGGACCTACAGACAACTCCAACCAGGGCCTTCCTCACCTTTTGATTTACACCTACCAATATGGATTTCCCAAATTGCAATCAAAGATACTTTTGTGCTGTCATATTTTTCCCATCTTTTACTAACAAAGCTACCCTACCATTCTTCCTTTCCCACTTGCCCTTTTGAAAAGTCACATAACATTGAGCCTTGAAGAAGTTTTCCTCCTCTCTCTGATTTTACTGCTCCTCGGATGCTGCCTGAACTGCTATGCTCTTCCAGCACCACTAATCTAGAATTGAGTATTTATTCCCAGTTTTGTTCTCCTTGTATATCATACTTATTAACCTCTAAAGCTATTAATTCACACTGTATTTTGAATACTACGTGCTTTAAAAGATGAGACACACAATTATTGTTTCTTCTTCATTGTTTTCTTCCATTTATCCCATTTTTTTTTCATGTTTGCACACTGTCCCTTCCTGCCCCATCCTCAATATCATTACTCTAATAACTGTCCTACAATGTTGCCATATCCTTTTGGTTTTTGGCAGTTTGCAACTCCTCCCCAGAACATTTCCCCCTCTATATTAAGTTTAAATTCCTCTCTGTGACATTAGTTATGGGATGACAGAACAATAGACTCTGCATGTGCCAGCCTAAATTACACATTATACAAATAATACAAGATACTGAGGAAAGGTTGGTATCAAAGCTAAATCCTTCCACAATCAAGGAAAAGACTTTCTCATGTCTTCTTTGCAGAAATATCCTGAAGGCTGTACAATATAAATTACAGATGTTATTATCATTTAAGCATAGAGTATTAAGATTAAAGAAGGTTGAAAGTATCGATGTAACCAGGAACCTAGGCAAGTATTTGAAAAAAAAGAGTGCTGAAGTGGTTCTTAAAACATAAATTTGATTGACGATTTACGGCAGGAGTTAGCTAACCTTGCAAATGATGGTTTACACTTGAAGTAACATCAATTAACTTTTGGACTAACTTTCTTTCTCAGCTCATTTCTACTCCTTAATCTGCAACTAAGGCTGGAACTTTCTAATCTGGATCACGATCTCTATTTTCGATCTACGTCAGATCAAATGTCACTTCTAATGGCCTTTGGTGGAGTTGTTTTTAGTCAAAGTTTTCAGCCATGAGCTTTCCCCTGCATCTACAAACCCAAGAATCCATGAAGGAGGCAATGGAAAAGACTGATGCTAAAACCAAGCTCCCCTTTTCAGCAGCATATACTGTACTTTGTGGTTCAAAGGTCTGTAAGCCATTTTGGCAGTTAAATGCGTTAGTTAAGTGAGGGCCACAGCGGACCTGCCTGGATCAGGGAGGTGGGGGTATTGGGTCTCCAAGCGATTTAGGTGGGGGATAATTTGGGAAAGAGTCAGGTTTGGGTCAGGTGGATCAGAAGACTTGGACTTATTTGTGATGTTAATAGTGACTCAGAGTTGGGAGGGGAGGGGGGAGGGTTTCAGTTTTATTGTTAGCTAGGATTTAGAGCAGGTTTTGATTTCTCTAACTATTCAACTAAGTGAACCAGAAATCTCTGAAGTGTATTGACTCTAGCTCAGATTTAGGGACTGCTCCTGGATGGTTCCAGACACTGGGTAATTATCCACTGGATGTTTCAACTTCCCAGGCAATTCCCAGAGTCAGTTGCATTGGAATTTCCATGTGATCCCAATATGTAACTCCAATTTATGCTGCTCAAACAATTACCTTCTAGTCGGAAGATCTGGGCCTAAAAATTCAACATGGTGGATGTTTTGCTTTTGTTTACAAACAGGACTGTAGCAAAACTCATCCTAAACTACTTGGCTTTGTTTGCAGATTAATTCAGGCTTCTCATGTCTGCAGGGCGTAAAAAGGATATTTCACCTTAATTCCTGACTGCATTACATATCTGTCGTATCTGTTGATGACCTCATCAGTAGGAAGGTAAAGGAAATTTCTTTATTTATTTTGCCTAAGTCTGATGCCAACCATTGGTGCATCAGAACCACATTTCAGGTCACCTCCCACTAAGAAGGTCAAAAATCAATTTGTAGACTCTTGTTGGAGGTAGGGGCAGGTATATGCTGCCCTCTTCTGAGAGGAATTTTAAGTGTCTCCTTAGCCTCTGTTGAAAATGGATTGCTTTGAAATTTATTGAAGAAATGTGCACTGCTAAATATTCAGAGAACTGAGGTCATGATCCTCACTTAGGCCCTTGTTGTTGCACCACACATTCAGTGCTCAAAGATGGTCACCAGAGCTGACCAGGTACTTCTGTGGGCCACACCCAAATTCCCAAGGGGACTTAGGGAACAGGAACATCTCATTTAGAACGTTTCATCTCAGCCTTGTGCTCCCAGCCCATATGAAACATTTTTTTTTCCTTGATACCACCACAAAGCTGTATTCTTAAGTACATGGCCAGGACACAGCATATAGATTCCCAGGAATTCAAATGCATTTTCTCAATTAACAAAACAAAACTTCTGACTGAACCCAGTCAAGTGGTAAAACATTACCAATCCAACAGAGTCTAGTCAGCAAAGTCTACAAATTATATTTAGCCCCACACTGGAAAAGACATCTTGCATTTCAACAGTCACTTCGTTTCAGTGATTTCATCAGTTCTCAACAATATTAAATCATTTGAGAGAGTAACAATGCAATTAATGTAGTATGATTTAGGCACAAAATGCATTTTAACGGACACATCATAATCTCTTTTCTCTGTATTGCATTTGAAAATTCATGAATGAATACCCTGAAAGCCATTTAATTTGAACACTTGTGCTAAATTTAGCCAGCCACTTTTGCCCCTGAAATGAATAATATAATAATTATGATAAT
Source organism: Hemiscyllium ocellatum (assembly GCF_020745735.1). Lineage (NCBI taxonomy): Eukaryota > Metazoa > Chordata > Chondrichthyes > Orectolobiformes > Hemiscylliidae > Hemiscyllium > Hemiscyllium ocellatum. Next base: position 90,323,593 of record NC_083407.1, on the reverse strand, counting down.
TTGAAATGACACTGTTACAAATCAGCTGTCAGAAGATGAGCAGTTTCATTGCAAGGATCTGGACATCCATCACGTTAAATTGCTGATGCAGCTCTGCAGTGCATCATCACATATACTCTGGCACAACACACAATTTACAATTGAATCATTAAAACAAGGGTGACAGGAAACAATTTCTTTCAAGAATAATACTCAATGCGAAATATTGCTTCCAGAGGGTCCAAAGATATCAGAGATGTAACCAAATGTGCATTTTAAATATAGATCACAGAAGATTTTTAAAAATGTGAACTGCACAATAGTTCTGTCACCAAAGATATCATCTTAGTGCAGCACTGACTCTGACAAATGCAGTTCACTTCTTAGTTTTTGCAAGTTCAGTTCTTTTGAGCTAAAACAGCAGTAGAATTACTATGAATAACATTCCCAGTGGACTAAGGAGGGTTTACAATAAAGGTCAATCAAATTTCCCATAACCACCTCCTGAAGTGCAGGGAAGTGTAGATTTTGAATTAAAAAGTTTAAAGTCCTTCCATCCCATAATGGAATACTTTGCGAACACACAAAACCAACTCTTGGCTGTGGTACTAGAGGGCAGTTCATATCCAAGGAATTGCATCCAAACTCAATTAGAAATAGCAACGGGTAAAAAAAATTAACTCACTGTTAACAGGCTTACAATCCCAGAAAAAAAAAGAACGTAGAAGAAATATTTTAGATATTTCCATAATTCACTGCTATACCAGTACTGAAACAAAAAGCACATTGCTGCTGAACACGAATGTGAAACACTGATTATGACTTGCTCCATTAAATAGCCCTTCATATCAGGCACATCATAATTAAAAGTTACCATTGTCCTTGAACTGCAGAGAGGAATATTTATCCAATATCAGCAGACCACACATGTTGCAAATTCGATAGTATTCATATGTACAGAGACAAAGCAATGATTATGCTTATACAATGATGCACAGATATTTATGGTTAAACTTTTGGTGAAATCAGTCCATGAAATCCCGCTTGTGAACAATTTTTTACAAGATTTTAAAAGTTAATGGTGGGCTGGCCTTTGATTATATTTATTCTTGTAAGTACCTATTTATTGAAAGTGACAGTGCTTCCTGTTGCCTAATGTTTACTTTCAGCCAGATATCAACAAAACACCATCTAACGTCAGAATTCAAAGTAAGCAAACAAGCACAACTGCACAGGAAGCCATTAAATTCAGTAATGCTGTTGGACATTTCCTGGATGAGTTTATACAGTCAGATAAAAGTGGTGGCATGACAAATTACATCAACTTCTTACGGATCATCAAAATAATGGGAAGAATGCAACTTATTGTAATATTACGAATATATCAGACAGCTACGTTTACAATTAAAACAGACTCAACATTCTTCAGTGCTTAACATGAAAAACATAATTCCAGATCAATGTTATAGAACTTCAATGGGACCAGATAAATGATATTGGTCAGCATTGTGCTCTGTTTTATAAGCCACTAATAAATCTTTAAAAATGAACTTATTGCTTAGTTGTAAAAGAGATGCACATTTCACTTTTAGTTTTGCTGTACTTAATACATTTTCTTCTATGAAAATAAGTTACCTTCATAGAACTAAAGGATTTATTTCTGGAATTTTTGAGGTTAAAAATGGATCTTTGTCTTTTTTGTTTTAAAAATAGGTGCCAGAGCACACAGTTTTCTATGCTTTCTTTTGGTAAATTAACCTCCTAAAATGAAGGTCTGCATGTGCTGACTAAGGATGACTTGCAAGTGATCTAAAAATGCTGGTGGATGAGTCTAATTTCCAGGGTTCCTGACCCCATTCCTGGGTTTTCCAATTTCAGCAAAGTCTATGAAGTCATAAGCCATGATATTAGACAAGGCCAGCTCCATTGCAGCAATTGAAGTGGTCCACCCTCCCTCAAGTGGTGTGGAATCAGGCCTGATTTAAACAAACAGTCATTGGTCATGGCACCTCAGAGGTGCTGTCCCCCTTGGCCTGCATCACAGAGGTTGGGGGGGGTTCCTGAAAAGTAAATTCAAATGCTCTTCCTTGTGCGGCCACCACCATCACCCCACCCACTCCCCGTGCCAGGCAGTGACTCTTCAAACACCAACTATGCCTCACCACTTCCTTACTTACTCATGGCCCCCTCATACTTCACTATGGCACTTCCATGACCATTTATCTATATGGTGTATCGAAGAAAATTCTATATAGTGCTATTTGTGTGCGCACAATAAAACATAGAAAGAATCATTCTTTGATAACTTGCCATTATGTTCAAAAGAAACCTTTAACTACAGTCCAGAAGTGTCAGTCATTCAAAGATGTTGAGGTTTCGATAACAAATTTCAAAAGCAGTAAACCTTCTGTAAATAACACTGAAACTGATAGATGTCAGAGAGCTCAGAGCTGCAAGTCAAGCAGGGGCTCAGGTGCTTAGAGAACAACGAATTTCTGGGCTCTCAGCCAAGGTTTATATGCATTCTTGACCCTGCCCATCACAGAGGGGAGGGAAGGGGAGGGAAGGAAGGTAGCACCAATGCACTAGTCTAGAACCATGCATCATTAGAACTGATCCAAGAATGAACAAACTGGGAATGGGGTCCTTTCACAACACAGGGTGTAAGGAAGTAAAGTCAAGATAGCTGTAGGACTCTAAGGGTTTTACTGGACATTATTAGATAGCCTCTTTCCAGAAATGGAGACAAAAACTGAGCAAGGGAAGAGACTATTATCGAAGTCACCAAAATACATTGTTCATAATTCAGATAGTAACTTTGCCAGTGCTACCTTCTAATGTGCCAGAATGGAAGCTGAGGGAGGGTACCAGAATAAGAGTGAAATAATAAATGTTTGACATATCCCAAAAAACATATACTACTGGTACCCCTGCAGGTATTTTATTTGGAAGAAGTGGAATTGAAGGAATTGTTGCTCAGAGTAGGGACAAGCACAGTCAAATGAAGGAGGATGGTAGTGGATGAGGATTGATTGGGCCTATGCTCAAGGAAGAAGCAAAGGCCATCCTTGTGGGGAAGCTTAGATATCAATAATGCAGGTTACTATCAAGAGACTGGAAAACTGTTGAAGTGACACAATGCATCAGAAGAGATGTGAATGTAGAGAGGAAGATTTTGTACAAGTGGAGAAATAAATGGAGTCAAGAGAAGAAGAAAAGTTCAGCAGGACAGAAACAAGCTAAAGCAATCCGTTAACCAAGGCAGATTTGATCATAGATCTTGGGAAGGGGTTAGAAGCCATACAGGAATTGGGAATTATGATATTGGATGCAGTGGAGGAAAGTTCTCAAGAATATGAGTAGTGTGCCTCTACTGAATGCAATAATTTGATGTTCAGTAATGGGTCATGGCTTAGGAAAGGATAAGAGGAAGTGAAGAGTTAGCATTTTGCCTCTGCTGGGTAGAGGTCTGTGCATCAGTTATCAATAATGCAGCTCTTGTCAGTGGGTTTGATGGCAATCACTGTCTTTAGGCACTGCACTTCAATATCCTTTCGTATTCACCCTGTCACAGACTTTTCCCTTTGTTCTTCGAACCAGTTCTACAGGACTGCTCTGAAGAAGGGTCACTGGACACAAAACATTAACTCTGAGGTCCTTCCACAGATGCTGCCAGACTTGCTGAGTTTATCCAGCAATTTCTGGTTTTGTTTAGGATTATGATTTCCAGCATTCACAGTTCTTTCAGGGTGTCATTTAGAGTAATAAAGATTTAAGTCTACAATTTATTAAATGCAGTTAAATCTATAATGAAAAATTCCATTTCTTCTCGCTACTTTTTTTGCCCCTTGATCAAATGGTAGAGTTTCAAGAATTCCTTTTCTTCACAAATATTGTAATTTTCTAAATGCCACTAAGTGCTGTCAGTGTTTGATTACGTCATAACATAATTCTGCTCTCACATAAACATGCAATGCTGCAGATCAGAGGCACTATTGCATTTGAAAAGTAAACGAATGCTTTGAATGGGTGAAGGAAAGGATATCATAAGCCATACCAAAAATATTAGGGGATGAAATGGAAAAAAATACACAACCATCAAAATTTGGCGCAAACCAAGATCAGAATTTATTTAAAGAAATTACAGAAAATAACTTTCAAGAGGCTTAACTGATGCATGGAAATTCATGTTATGTAAAATATTGTGCATTTCTGCAAAACAAGACCTTTCTGACGCAAGCAATTTAATACAGTTAGTTAATGGTCTCATATCTCACAGACAAACTATTGCATTTAACAAACTGAAAAAAGTCCTATCGCAAACTAATTTCTCCACTGAATTGTGGCGGTAACATTACAGCTTTAGATGATGTTTAAAATGTTTGCAGGGGGGGAAATAGCACTTTACAATCTAGTCACAGTATTTAGTTAACTAGACAATATCCCATTTAGTTTTGCAGTGACAGCAAATGTGTGAAATTGCCAAATAATGTCAATCAGGTTTGCTTCTCAAAACTATAGACTGCCAGATTTGAAAATGTAATCAGACATATTCACCGTTAAATACAAAATGAATAAATAAATAACACTTTAGGTTTAAATGGCAGTGAATGAAATAGCAATTACTTTATTCTCATGATGCAGAAGTGAAGAGCATACCTCTGAAGGAGATCTTTCACGTTTTCTAATTTGAGAAATCAATCGAACTCTGAAAAACAAATAATTTCAGTCATTTACAACCCAAAATTACTTTTCATCATCATACATGGAACTGTTTCTCGAACTAATGTTCTAACCGATCTTTCGAATTCAAAAAGTCACTTCAAAATAGTCTTAACTTGCTGATGCACTGAATTGCATAATTTCTATTCTTAAATGACTGCATGATTCTAATGTAGCCTGATTAAGGCCCTTCACACAAAAATAAACTCAATTGACGCCGTCGGATCAGAAACTACTGCCAGTGAAAACTGTCTTGCAGGAGAGTTAACAGTTCAGCAACCTCAAAACTCCAAGCCTGGTGGGTGGTGAAAGGAATCAATAGTTAGACAGTTATGATAATTCAAAAGGATGCTGCTGCATTCTCATCTGTTTAAGGGCATGTTGGGAGTTGGCAATACATCCTCCCTGACGAGGATTTTAATTGCAACCAGTGAAGCATATCCCTTGCATCAAAGCCATAAATCTTTACAATGTCATGCCAGGAAACCAAGGAACACAAGCTCAGCAAATTCAGGCTGACAAAGGCCTTACTGTCCCTTATTCTCAATTGATTTTTTTTTTAAACTTGTACACTTTTATGAGAAGTATTATAATACAAAGTCTCAGACAAAAATATTCATATCTTCAGCTAGTGTTGAAGCAGTAAATTATTTCTCTACTTGTTGTGAAGGAATTGTGGACAGGGGAGCAGCTACTTGGCTACACATCTGGCACATTATTGAGAAATGACACAAATGGATGGTTTTGATTAAGCATTAAATATGGCAGAGGTCAATGAAGCACTTCTACCCAGAAAAGTAGGTCATGAATCTTCAGAGGTTTCAAATTACGAAGAGGATCCAGAATATTTTCTTTTAAACATATGTAGGAGAATGAGCTATAAAACTGAACTAAGTATCTCTACTGTCTATGCATCTACACTCTAGGTTCCCAGGAGTAGGAACTTGTCAGATTCAGCAGATGTGTAGGAAAAGGCGTGTTGGGGAACTTTGGGAAGGAGGAAGTATGGTCAGTCACAACAAGGGGGGCGGGGGGGGGGGGGTAAATGGAGTGTCAGTTCTGAAAGGTGGAGATGTAATTGGAGGTATATTTGCTAAATTGGGCAGCCAGTTTAATAATCATGCAGGAGTTAGATAAGGGTTTTAAACTCCTTTGATGTAAGTGGGTACTATCAGAGGTTTCTAGGCACTGGGAAATTGCCCAACAGGCTCTTCAATCCCCTCTGACACATCAGGCATTCCCAGGTTCTCATGTGCAATCCCCATCTTTGCATTGGAAACGAATACCTGGCCATCAGAAATTCTATGCCCATACCTCTCCCCATTGGTGATTCCAATGAAGGAAAGAATTTCAATTTGAATTGAGAAAAGCATTTAGTTCTATCCCTCAGTTCTTGGAAACAGTGTTCAGAGCATATGCAGTTTGAAACTACCACACAATGTGGATTTTTGTACTGTAACAGTGCCAGAATAGTTGAGCACAGCATTCAGGGTCTTTCGGCACTGATTTACTATCTTGATACTGTCTGTGAAAGAACAAATGGTGTCCCCTGATTTGCTTTATTCTCCACAAAAAGCCTTCAATTATTTATGCACATTGAGAAAAGTTACATCTCTCTCAAGAGCAACTTTGACTTTTCCCATTATCTTATTAGGGTAGCGCCTTAAAATAACATGTGACAACTTAGTTTTTAAAAAAAAAGCTCAGCTAAGCCAAATGCACTTTTTTGGCACATAAAATATTTAAGCAGTTGCCATTTTGGCTCTTCAAGCCTGCTCAATCAATTGATAAATTCTCTGATTAGGGAGGTAACTCCACTTTGTCTGTCTCCCACAGTTCTCAAGTCCAACAATCAAAAATCCATCGAAGTTAGCCTTGAATATATTCAAAGACCTTTCTCGGGTGAAGAGAATTGCACAGATCAATGATCCTCAGAAAAAGATTTCTTTGCACGTCAGTTTTAAATGGGAAACCTCCAATTTTAAAACAGTGACTCCTAGCTTTAGACTCACCCATAAGATCAAACCCCCTCAAGATCTTGTATGCCTCAAAAATATTTCTTCCTCCTTTTCTAAATATCAGTGGATATAATTCAAATGTGAAATTTTCCTCATAAGATAACCCTTCATCCTTGAAAACACTCCAGGCAATATTCTCTGAACTGTTCCTAATACAATAATAATCTTGAGGCGACCAGGACTGCATAGAAGTCTTCAGATTCAGTCTCAAGGAGACTCATACAGCATCAACAATTAACACTCCCTTTCCTTTTAAATACTCTATTTCCCAAGCAAAAAATACCAACATTCCATTTGTCCTCCTAATCACTTGCTGTATTTGTGCACCAATGGTTGTAATTCATGTACCAGAATATCCAGATCCTTCTGTACAGTAGAGCTTTGCTCTCCTCATCTATTCAATTAACACTGTTCTATTCCTCCTGCCAAAATGGACAATTTCACGTTTCCCACATCGCATTTTGCTAAGTTTTCAAGTATTCACTTAATTTACATTTTTATCTTTGTTGACTCTTCATCCCTATTCACAACATGTTATCTTTGTGTCATCAGCAAATTTAGCCACCATATTATCTGCTCTTTCATCCAGTTTACTGATATAATTGTAAATAATTGAGGCCCCAACAACAGGCCCTATAATGCAGTTTTGTATAGTAACCTGTGTGGCACCCTATAGAATCCCTTCAGGCTCCCCTTAATCCACTGTGCATATTACTTTCTCATAATAACTGTAATAAATCAGTCAAAGATGATCTCCCTTTCACAAAACTATGTTGACTCTGCCTGATCCCATCATCTGCTAAATGTCTTATTATTTAAAGAATAAAATTTCCAGTAGCATTCTCTTACAGGTGAAAAGATAACTGTAGTTTCCAGCTTCATGTATTTCTCCTTTCCCAAAAAGAGGTGCTGCAATAGTGATTTTCCAAACCACAGAAACAAGATCATGACCAATGCACATACCACCTTCACCACCACTGTTTTAAATTTCTGATGTAATCCACTATGTCCAGTGAAACTGACTTTAATTTTAAAGTTTTTCTAAAACCTTTTTCCTAGTGAATGTCTCAAGTACCCTTTCCTTTTTACCTGCATACCCTCTCATTTGTCTGTTCCTACCCCATTTTGGTTACCATTAGCTACAGTGTTAGCTTTCTCTGCTGCCTTATCCCATCTCTTTAACTTACCTCATCTCCCCTCACACAAAACTTTACGCCCCAGTATTGTAGTTCATTGCCCTCCCTGCCAATTGAAATGAAGACTGTCCTAACAGTGCAGCTTCCACTTTTTCCTGTTGGTGTAAATGCCCCATGAAACAGAATCCATTTCTTTCACACTATTGTTTGATAAACACATACAATTCTGATCTCTTTTTACCCTGTGCCAACTTGCTCAGGGACAGGTAGCAATAAATAAATTATTACTTCTAACGATCTGTTTTCTTAATTTAACCATCAGCTCCTCATAATTTGCAACCAGAGTCTCTTTCCTAGTCCTTTGTGTATCATTAGTACACATGTGGGGATACCAATGACAGCTGGATCTCCTAACCATTGCACTACAAGTTCTTTGCCTGCCCCTAGCAGATATTCTCTAACCCTAGCTCCAGGAAGGCAACACAGCTGAACTTTCATCACAACTGCAAATCACTGTCTCCGTCCCCTGACCAAACTGTCCCCGACATGTGCATTTACTTCCCTCCCTTAAACGATTCCCTGCACTATGGTTTTTTTTTTGCTCATCCTCTCGGCGGCCTATGGGTAATCACAAAGCAAAAATTACTAACATAATATTAACTGTGACAAAATCACATTCGTGAATTCCAGTCTAAATTGAATGAATTATATCAGATTCATCTTTATAACCAGGCAATTGCTGTACAAAGACAGCTTGAAAAATTCTACTAATTCACAATTGTGGCATGAGAAATTTGGCTAAAACAGCTGATTGTGACAAATTTGTTACCTCAAATTTTGACTTTTCAATTAGAATTAAAACAATTGACTCACTGTCCTTGCATAGTAGAATGGATCAGGAGCTAAACATCACGGTTGGTCAGCATGTGTTCAATTCATACACTTTGCTGAATAAGTGAAGCCAGAAACAGCCCACACAACTTCTTGCTGAGAGGTCTGACAATGATTGGTTAAATCTTGTGGGAGGCAGATTGGCCCTTTGCTTTTGTTGCCCAACCTCTTGTTCACTGCCTGTCAATGAACTAAATGTTTTGATCACTTGCTACAAGCAAAACAATATTCCCCGAAACCTGGTACCAAGGTTCCCGTCCCATTCCCTGTTTTTTTTTAATTAGTGCCTTACTTGACACAGCTCAGCTTCAAATTTCACATACAGATTGTTTGCCAAATATATTTACATCTATCTCCATTAAGCTGCATCTCAAAACCTTCAAACATCTTTGACATCTCGAGGATTAGGCTCTTTTAAGTCTCCATTATTTCATTAGGGCACAAGCATCAACTCGTCCAGAATTCCATTACCCAAATCTTAAGCTTTTACTATCTCCACTGTCACCCTCAATATTATGATCTCCCATTCCTTTGTCATTGAGCCTTGTGCTTTCTCACCTCACTGTCCCTCAAATCTTGTATCAGTACAAGATCAACAATGGAGTACCATCCACTACAATTCCTGCATTCCTTCCCATTTTTCGATTTCTTCCAGCAGACCATTCTTTCAGCACACCTTTTAATTCTGAATTGGATTTCTGAACAAAATTCTGCATTACCATTGTCCCTTCATTTTCAAAATCTTTCTCAGAACGTATCCCTGCAACCACACATTTTTGGTCACCTCCCTGGTCGTCTTTTCAAACTCCCACTCAGTGTTTTGATCTGTCATACTTTTAGTATGAAATGCAAACTCAACGCTTAAAATTTGTCTGCTGCTGACAGTTCTGTACTTAGTGCATTCATTTTTCCCCCCTTCCTAAAACATCTTTGACCACAATGATTATGATAAAAAAGACCAAAAGCTGAATGACTCATGAACTGATGACACAAACTGTCAACATTTGTTCCAAATTAGAGAAATTTACATCATATGGGCCAAGCCACATCAGATTTCAAGTCAACATTTAAGTAGCACAATATTGGGTCATAAATCTACCGTCGTCAGTCTCTTACCCAGAAACATTCACCCTCCACTTCTCTGTCCTCACTACCATCATGCCATCTGCAGCTTTTCTCTCAAGATCCTTGAATGTGCTGTCATTTCCCAGATCCATACCTGACGCAACCATAACTCATTACTTAAATCCCCTCACACAGAACAAAAACAAACTTACATTTTTATGACAAAACCTCAGCAGTACATTAACTGAAGTTAATCTGTAACACAGAACCTGCTTGCTTTTCTCGCATAGTGGCAACTGGTGCCCTTGCACCTCTCTTTGCAATTTTCACTCTGTTTATTGCACGCTTTCATTGTTTCCCCTATGTGTATCTCTCTCTGCCAGTTGACACAAGAAACTTCTTTTTAAATGCAAGCACTGCTTAGGATTTGGAATGCCTGATAATGTTGTAAAAATAGACTCAGCTGGAGCGTTTGAAAGAAAATTGAACGAATACCCAGACACCTACAAGTTGCAGAGACATCAAAGAAGAGCAGGGGAGTGGGATTGATTGGATTGCCCTTCAAAAGCATCAGTACAGACTTGATGGGCCAAATAACTACTCTGCATCTGCTTAGAATTTTCTGCAGCTTATAGTGAATCTCACCGTCCTCCTTTAACACATCTGTTACCAGCAAAAGGACAACCTCATTTTGTTTGACAGGTGACCTTATAAAGGTTTATAAAATCATGAGTATGCATAGGATAAATAGACAAGGTCTTTTCCATGGATGGGCAAGCCCAGAACTAGAGGGCATAGTTTTAGGGTGAGATGGTAAAAATTTAAAAGGGACCTAAGGGGTAACTTTTTCATGCAGAGAGTGGTACGTGTATGGAATGAGCTGCCAGAGGAAGTGGTGGAGGCTTGTGCAATTACAACATTTAAAAGGCATCTGAATAGGTACATGAATACGAAGGGTTCAGAGGGATATGGGCCAAGTGCTGGCAAATAGGACTAGATTAGAGGAGGATATCTGGTTGGCATGGACGAGTTGGACTGAAGGGTCTGTTTCCGTGCTGTACATCTTTATGACTCTATGACATTCAACTGAGTTTTGCCAATGATTTCTTTTCTCATTTTTAATATATCACCAATATCATCACCCAAAGGCCAATGACCTGAAAGGTCAACTCTGATTCTCCCTTTCCACAGCCTGACATTCAATACTTCCAGAACTTTCCGCTTTTGTTTTAGATTTTGAGCACTTGTAGTATTTTGCTTTTGACCTTGAGGTGATGTCGGATGAATAGGCTTGTCTCATGAATGCACTGGAATGAAATAACAGCAAAGTCATAACTAATACCTGGGCTTTCTCATTCATTACTGACAACTTCTTTCCACATATTTGCGAAAACAAAGTTAACAAAGTGGAATTTAAATGTGTTGATAAAATGCATTATGTTCAAAGGGTATAATTACAATATTGCAAATATTTATTGAGACTCCTTGGGGAGCGTTCTAGTTTTGTTGGTTGAATAACCAATTAGCAGTGAAAGAAACTTTCAGATCCTGATGAGAGCCCTTTGTAAATGAATTGTGAAGGTATAATTAGCACCTATATCCTATATACACTGATTATGAAGGATTGGATGTTATTATCTCAGTAACTTGTTTTATGATTCCAACTATTTTACAAATCTAAACCGTCTTTTCCCCCTCTCAGGAGCAACTGTGTTCCAAATCTCTCTTTAGTTAAGTGAAAGGCGAAGTTGCCATAGTCTTAGCAGACAATAGGGTTGATCTCTCATTCAAGAGCCATAAATGATGACCATCTAAGCAAGAGTCCCCACACTTTGGTGTGAGGCAAGGGGAGAGATTGAGAGGAACATCTTCCATGATAACTTCAGCCAGTGCAGGAATTGAATCCAAGTTCTTAGCATCACTCTGCATTGCAAACCAGCTATCTAGCCAACTGAGCTAAACCAAACCCCCTTCAGCTCAGAATGCTACAGAACTGCTCCAAACTCAAACCAAGATGGAGATTTATATCCACACTTTGGGTATTTATTTACTTCTAAGTTTAAAAGTAAAATCTAGAATCTTCCAACACAAACCTTTACACTATGTACTTTGATCATTCATGAACTCTTCCAATATTAACAAAAACAGATTAGCTCTGAGGTTCTCTCTCTCTCCAGCTGTTTTCAAAGAAATCACCATGGCTACAGAAATACTTACAAAGTTAATCATGAAATGCCTTCCAATACACAGAAAACCCCATATGCCCTTTATTTAAAATGCAAAAATCCAACTCCAAAATAAAATTGTATTAAAGTATCTATGAATTACACACTCGATATCATTCTTAACAAAAGATAATAAAAGAATGTTAATATTTCATTCTTCGAACTTTATTAGAGGTAAATGATGTAGGCATATAGTTATAAATGCAACAGCTTATATAACCCCAATCTTGGTGCACAGCAAGTTACTACTGTATGATCAGATACCAAGCTGATAATTTCACTTCCAAGAATTCAACATTGTTTCGAAACATCTCAAGCCCCTGGGCAAAAATCTGCCAAAATACCTTTTTGGGCTAGTCAAAGCTGCCACATTAACATCGTTCTTGTCATGTCAATTTCACACCCCTTAGGAACTTCCTGTTTGGTATATCACCATGCAATCTAAAACTCCACATAGCTTTTAAGTTTCTACAAATAAAAACAGTCACCTTCATGTTCCACACTGCATAGGATGGCAACAAGAGAAGTAACAAATTAGCCAGGCTGATGACTGACAAGTCCTGTTTGTCTGTATTCAAGGATCTTAGAGATAGAGACATCCTATTGTGTTGGAAGTCTGAAAATGTAATACCCTATTCAAGTAAGATGATCAAAAGCAAAAATCTAAAGGCCAGTTAGCCTAACATCTGTCATTGGCAAATTGCTGGAGTTCGGTATTGAGGAAATGACAAACTTAGAAAAATCTCAAATATGCAGAAGTACAATGGCTTCATGAAAGAAAAGTTATACTTGACAAAGTTATTTGAAGACAGAATAAGCAGAGATATAGAGGAACCAGTAGATTATTTGTTTTCCCAAAAGGCATTTGATAAGATGCCTTCAAAGTTTACCATGCAAGATAAGTCATGGTGTTGACAGTAGTATATTAGCATGGAGAGAAAATTGGCTAACTTATAGCAAACAATCTGCAGCACTGGATCATTTTAAGGTTGGCAATTTGCAACTAGTCGACTGCCAAAAGGATCAGTGCTAATTCCTCAGTTACGTACAAATCAATTGCAAAGAAGGGCCATCAACTGGAAACATTAACTCCTTATCTCCGTAGATGCTGCCTGACATGCTGTGTATTTCTAGCATTTTCTGTTTGTATTTCAGATTTATAACATCTGCAGCATTTTACTTTTGTATGAGCCACTTACAAGTCAGCTTTCTTGCTATTGGACCTTTGCTGGTGATTAAACAAGGTTGATGTAAGTTGAGAGATGAAACATGCCCAAGTAATTACTCAGCAATACAGCAATGGTGTAATGGTCTGCTCAAAAGAAGTGCAACAGTGCGGAATTTCCTTCAAGATTCAAGCACCAAGCCACAGAAAGCACTGGTTGTTCCTCAAATGGAACACTACGTAATCCCATTTGTCTCAGTAGAATTATTTCAATGGTTGTTCATGGGTAAACTCAAATAACTGTTCATAGATTTCTTAAGTCAATGACCTGCTGTTTCTTTTACTTCAGTGATTTTCTGTATGCAAACTACTCCGCTGTATCTGGTCTGCAATTAACCCAGTGAACTGCTCAGTGACAGATTCACATTGTAACCTCCAGGCAAGAAAGGAAGCATGATAAACCGTCCATGCAGAATTTCAGTTCCAGCTAAAATGTTAAAGGGAGACAATGCTGAACTCAGAACATCAGGTGAAGGAGGAATGCTGGTCAACTTCAGTTGGGTGGAGGCAGATGTCAGGTTCAGTGAATGGAAATTAGGTCAGAGGCTGCTTTTCAGGTGTCTCAGAGAATAAGAGGTTTGATAAAGTGCGGTTAGGGGTCTCAGTGCCAAGTCAGTTTAACAGCTGCTGAAGAGTGTCAGAGCATTTTTATAAATCCTCTCATTTTTCCTGAAACAACTCATTCAGAAATGCCCAAATTCATTGATTTTAATGGCCTGTGAGCAATCCATATGCAGGGAATTGCCAACGAGAAAATTCAACCACCTGGACAATTCTTATGAAGATTTGACAAAGTGCTAATGTGCAACCCAAGTATACACTGTTCAAACAGCTTTCTGGTCATCAGAATATCTGGGCCAATGACTCATAAAAGAGTTAATGCAATTACCAATGAGTCACATTTCCCTAAAATTGACAACAGCGATGTCAAACTGAAGGGCAACGACACGGATTCTCAGGGAGTGTCTCAGTTAAACTTTTATCATCATGCAACAAGAATGATAGAAGCCACATTAGGATTGATGCGCTTTGCAACCCTTAAAGTAAGCTGTCTGAAGTTATTGCGCTCATTAGCCATCTTCGAAATGAGTAATTATGTATCTTAAGCTTAACTGCAAAGGCACAATTTCCTCAAGATATTTTTTTTCTTATTTTAAAAGTTCATTCTGCATTTTTGCTTCAAGTGTGAAGGCCAGGTCTTTGCAAGTCTTGAAAACAGCCTGTAGGACCCAGGGTATGAGCCCTCTCTCCACCCAAAGATCCCATTTTTGCTAGCAAGGGAAAGGATGCAATTCACATAGGAGGTAAACCCATGCTCAGCGGGGCCATTGGATTCAGTGATTTTAAACAAATCACATTATAGCAGTTACAACTGCCTTAGCCCACAGTGCACAGTAGATATAAACACTCAAATGTCTGATGAGGAGAAAATGAGGACTGCAGATGCTGGAGTTCAGAGTCAGTTGTGTGGGGTGCTGGAAAAGCACAGCAGGTCAGGCAGCATCAGAGGAGCAGGAGAATCGACGTTTCGGGCATAAGCCCTTTATCAGGAGTTCCAAATGCCTGATGACCCCTGTATGATTGAAAAGGACCTAAAGATCATGACAATTATCAGCCCCTCAAACCTTTAAAACTAGCTGCAGCTGTTAATTAAGGTGTAAATTAGAACCTCTTCTGGAATGATTTGATTTACAGTCATAGGTTAGAAACCAAAAGTGGCACCTGTTCAACAGTTTCAATTGAGCTTTATGTTGACATGCACCCCTTCCCCCCACCTCCAGATTATCATTAAGTCATTATGAACACTTAACTGAGTTTCAAAAAAAGACAATTTCAAACATTCAAATATTCAAGTTCTCAGCTACTGGCCCAGATTTTATAGTTTGATTGACAGCTTAAAGAGATATGAGAAACCTTTGATGTGATTTCTGACAGGAAGTTCATTTTTATAAGAGCTTAACCACTTCAGGTGTGTCAGAACTTTTGAATGGATTTTATAAATGGATTAATTTTTTGCTATGGAGTAACATGAGACTATTTCAAGGTCAATTTTTTTCCAAATGTAAAATTGCTAAGATGTGGCCTTGAATAAAGAGTGGCTTGAAGGGTCTGAGAAGCTGGGCTGGAAAAGGGTGCATGACTTGCAACTGAGCTCACACAGAGGTATGGGAGTACCATTTAGCATTGCGTTGACATAGAGGCACAAGTGGTGTGAAAGACATGACTTAATTTGACTCATGGACAGAGAAGATTGGACAAAATGTATGGTGGCTGGTGGGCTCAATCAGGGACCAAATTAGTTTGCCTCCAGGAAACAATACTCTTAAATGAGTCTATATAAATAGAGCAAATTTGATAAAAACATTTAGGTAGTTCTAAGATGTTGCATAAATTGACTGCTGGGCTATTGTTAACATTCCTTGAATGGATGATATTTTGTTTGGGTTGTACTTTTTCAAAAAAAAACCCCTCCTTACTTAACTGAGTTCAGTTCATGGTCACCTCTTGCTGCAGAGAAGTGTGTCAATTCAATGGGAACTGATGTCTTATGATATTCAGTTGCATATTCAATGCTGCACTTCGAGTGCCTTTAAGTAGGTCAGAAACCTGTGATTCACTTCTTGCATTATTTACTAATGCAAATAATTAATGGTGTGTTTAAAAAGTAAAAGCACTGAAACAGAAACTAGTTTTTAGGGCTTTAACTGACCATTTATTTCAATAAATAAGACAGTTACAGAAAGAAACCACCCATTTTGAAGGGTTAAAGAGGGTACTAGGCATTGGGTCCATAAACTAAAATGGAACAATATTCTGTGCATCTTTATTGGTGTTATCGAAATACAATTCCTCTACCACAAGAAGCCATTCTTTTATTCATGTAACTCGCAAGGTGAATTATCATATAATATACTGGCACAGAGATCAATGACAATATAGTTTCTGAGCTGCATGTCTAAGCGATTTCAACCTGAAGATTGGTTCAAATTTCAAATTACCTGTTCTCTGCACAGATCCCGAATGGCCTTTGCAATTGGCAAAACATTTTTTTTCCATTTTATGGACTGCAATCTAGGTTTGTTCAATATATCATTTCAATTTCATGACACTGTAATCTTTTGCTATTAATTCTGTGTCTTATGATCCTGTTCCACAGCAACCTGATGAAGAAGCGTCATCCGAAAGCTAGTGCTTCCAAAAAAACCTGTTGGACTATAACCCGGTGTTGTAAGATTTTTAACTTTGTACACCCCAGTCCAACACAGGCACCTCCATATCATGGTAAGATTAAAGTATGCTTTGCTTAAAGCCAAGCAGTGTAAACAACTGAATTATATCTGGAACACAGAACCTTACACTTGCCTTTAAATAAGAAAAAGTTAGGGTCTAAGCTGTCTCCTTGATATATTTGAAGTGTGTTTGGTCTGGTCCATAATACTAGCAACAATGCAATATTAGGTAGTCCATTTCCATTCTCCTTGCCTGTTTTTCTCGTCATCTTGCAAGTCACCACCATTCAAACAGCAACTTGGAAAAACAACCATTACCTTAGACTTAACAACTAATCAGCTGTGACCTCAAGTTGCAAATCCAATACCTTCAAGCACTGTCTAACTGTGTAATCTATATCTTCCTCGATCAGCACCAGGCACTCTCCTTGTTAAACTTAACACCTACATATGATGACGCATGTTTGTTATTTTCTTGGTGTTAGTAGATAATAAAATTGATCTATCTTTTATTCAAAAAACCCTTGGTAATTGGCTCCTTCATTTTTTAGCTAATGATGCTTGAAGTGTGATAGCTGCATGCTGAAAAGAAATAAAAAGAATTTATTCTGACCAATGGAGAGGATGTTAAAAAGGGAGCCAATACAACACCTCATTTAGTCCTAACACTCAGACTCATTGGTACAGTTCAAAGAGACGAATGAAAGTACTAGAGTAGGGGAACTGCGTTGTTCCTTCAGAAGCTTTTTCTTTTGGAGTCGCTAAAATTAAAAGTGCTGATGTTACTGATTTTGTAGAGCAGGAATAAGTATTATGAAAAACTAAAAACCTTGTCCTTAGAGGATTTAAAACGTGGCTAGGCATTTTAGAGTTCTTGTTTCACCTGAAAAAATGGGACAGTGAAATGTCTAAAGGTGAATCCTGAAGTTGGTGATGCTGATTAAAGTTCCAACAGCTAAGAGTAGATTATCTGGAATTCCAGCAATGGAGAAGATAGAAAGGAATGAGAACAGAAAGGGGGAAGGAGAAAATAAATTCCCAGAAAGAGAAAACAAAGGAGACAGCTTGCACCGAAAAGGGGAAATAGCTCTAACTCAGACTTAAGGATTGAAGTTTTAGTTTGCTCATTATTGTTTGAAGAGGAGATGGAGATTTTCTCTACCTCAGTACAATCATTCAAGTAGTCAGGCAAAAGTGAGGACTGCACATGCTGGAGATTAGAGTCAAGATTCGAATGGTGCTGGAAAAGCACAGATCAGGCAGCATCCAAGGAACAGGAAAATTGATGTTTCAGGTCAAAGTGCTTCATCAAATGGTCAGTCAAGTAGACCTTCCTTGCAGAAGATTCAGTGAGAGTATTACAAATGATAACCAAACCAGCAGCAAAGCACATGAGCCTGTAGATCCAGGAGGTGGACAGCAAAGGATTGGCAGATGTAGGTGAGAAAAATGATCAGAAGTATCATTATGATTTCTTCCAAGTAGCAACGGTCTCTGAAGCACTTAGTCCCACAGCAATATAATTTGGTTGCAGTGGGAATTTGGGGGAAAAAAAATCAGGATCGTTTATAGGTAGAGATGAATCAAGGTTCTGGTTCAAAATGTAATCTGAATACACTATAGAACCTGATTATCACATTATAAAAGCAGTTAAATTGGAAGGGTTCCACATTAGATACATTTCATTGTTCAGTTTGATAATTTTTTTTGCATATAACACCAATTGCAAAGGCAACATGGCTTTAAATTACTGGCTCTCAACATACCGTGTATTTGGACAGGGATGGATAAAACAGGAACTAACCAAGCTGTTCAGGAGGTAAAAACTACTTGGTGATATTTAGTTTTCATGGTAATGACACATGGCAATAATCCAAATAAACACAAAATATACTCTCAGACTCTTGCTATCTAAATCTACACATAAAGGACAGTTACTTGTGTAAGGTATCTGAAGGAGTCCAATGTCTATTGAACAGCCAGGAGTCAAGTGTTTCAGCAGAAAAGATGGAAAAAAGTATGCTTTAAAAAAAAAATGGATGCAGACTCAAATTTCATCTGAATCACTGGACCTGGCTCTAACATTGCAGACTGATAGTTCAGTCAGTTCAGCCAGCAAGATCTGGGGACTGCCTCCAGCCATGGAGTGTGTGGAAAGCCTGCACACGGCCAATCACATCAGCTGGGCAGGACAAAATTGACAGATTGAATACAGATTTGGAAATGAACCATAAAAGGCTCAGCCTTCACATGGAAAAATAATTCTGTACAATGGAAAAAATACCATGCCATTGCACTTAAGCTAGATTTCCTTTGAAAACAACTGCAGATTATTTGAATTATACAAATTTCAACAGTCTTTCACTGATCAAAGCTCATTTATATAATTCATGAAGCATTTAATGGGTGTTATTTTCAGATTCCACTCCTCTCTTCTGGCTACAGCAGGAATTACATTTGACTACAGTCACATAATTGCTTTGGATAGGCATATCAAACTTTGCCCATTCAACCATCAATGTAAACACAGACATAACATTTAGAGTTGATTGCCAACATTTCCAATCATTGATCTCATTGTGGATTAACATGGGGCTCCACTTTATCTGTCTCCCTGGTAAATCGAAGATCAAGGGGACCTGATTTAGCACAATAAATTGCAGCCAAAGACACCTGCTCATAGCTAGAAGAGACCCCCCCCCACCCTTAAATATGCAGTTCAGACAAATATTGCCCTGCTCAATCTGTGATTTTATACTGGAGGGTTGAGCAGCAAGCAGTAGCATTTGCACCAGGTCAGACATACCAGGAACAAAAATAATGCCAAAAGGGCTCATTTGGGTAATTAAAAACAATATCTTTTCAGGCAAATTGGGGCTCCCTAATCAGAATTTCTCACCCCTTGGTCTAGATTCTCCAAAGTAACAGTCATCATATCAGACACCACCCTCTATTAATTTCTGTCCACTTGCCATCATGCCAGCAATGACTTGCAATGGCAGCATAATTTCAACAGCTGGAAAACAGCTTCCTCTCAACTTCCTGTTCATTTTTGCCAGGAGCCCCAGTATTTGCGGATAAGTAGGAAAGGAAGATGGGCAAGGAAAAACTGACACCCAAGAACCCAGAAAGACATGTTTTAATGGAAGAATTTACACAACCATTTTAACTGGACATTCCAGCTGCCAGGAGAGAGAGGTAGAACGGGATTGAAAGGTTGCTATGGTGTGGTGGAAGCATCACAAGACTATTAACCAGAGCTTTAACAGAAATTTCAATTTAATCAAATCTAGAATTAAAAGCTAGCATTTGACAACCAAGTACTCACTGTTGATCCATCTGGTTTATTAAAGTCCTTTAGGAAAGCAAAACTGCCACCGTTACCCAGTCTCATCCATAAGCATCTCCAGACCCACAGCAAGGTGGCTGACTCTTAATTGACCTCTAAACCAGCCTAAAGAGCCAATCTGTTCAAGAACCATGAGGGATGAGCAACAAATGCCTTGTCAGCAATGCCCACATCCTATACAAAGATGTAGCAACTGGCAACCCTTGTGAACCCCAAAAATCGAGTGGGATATGGTTAGCTGAAGGCATCCTCGAGAAGCAGCAGTGTCAAAGAGACACTTACTACATCGAGATGCAGCTCTCACCTTACTATTTTTCTCAACCCATGCAGTAGTCAAGAATGTTAAATCAGGCTTCCACTTGTATATGAACCTGATTTAAATATGTTAATAAAGTGTCCCATCTATTCATCATGGGATACCAGGACATCCAGACAACCATCGCCAAAGAGGGCTACTGCAACAAGTTAACACTGCTGACCTGCACTTCAGTTGTTAACCACCCTGACATCGAGGCCTTGATCCTTTTCCAAGAAATGAAACAAACATTTTCTTCCAATTTACATATCAACTTTCCAATATTTCCACCGTCTCCGATGGCTCCTCTTTCTGAGCATAAAGCCTGAAAATCAAATCGAAGCTTACTGAACATAATTAATATTCTCTCTCACAGATAACAGGGCAAGAAATTTCAATCTCCGCCCCAGTGCCCCAGCCGTAGCAAATATAGAGTCCCATACTACTTGGCATGGGTGTTTCATACCACAAGTTACATTAAATGGTTATATCAAAGGGCCTACAGGCCTCTCAGGGATCTGCGGTAGCTGTGGGTATTCCTCCACCGAGGCTCCTCAAGGCACTGTGCCTCATTAGAATTCAGCTGAATGGGATTTTGAATTACACTATTTTGTCACACATATTATACGTCTGCCCTCTTCTCCAGCACCACTCGTCTCCACTAGTAGGGCTGCTATCTAGTTATTGCTAACAGCCTTCTATTAGGTATAATGCATCCCTGCTCCATCTGTCTGTCTTAATTGAAAGGAGCAGCCGAAGGAAACTTTAATTGGCCGTTATCAGGAGGATTGCAATGGATGTTCCCCTCACAGGCTCCTGATTGAACATTGAGGCACATATCAGGACAGTGACCAAACTACAGTAATTCAGCCCCAAAATGTTGACCCCAGATTTGGGGTCAGTGGTAGCAAAAGAAGTAAAAATTAAGGAACTTAATTAAGCTTAGCTCTGATCAGGCTAATTGGAAAATGTGCAATAGAGGTAATATAAAGCATTACTGAAATTAAATTGAAAAATCTTCAAAATAGTTGAGGTCAGCTTTGTTATATTGTATAGATACTAGGGCAACAATGAGAAAAGAAGAACAAGAAATGTGGTGTAACAACAAGATCAACCACCAACAAATCAGGGGTCAACTAAATTTATGGAAGCATTGAAGAAAGTTGCCAATAAGAGACTGAAATGGTGTAGTCTTCGGTTACAGAGAAAGGACAATGCAAGTGATGAAAATGGTACTGACAGGAAGAGAAATTGGAAGGACTATGACCAGACAAGATGGTATTGTGGTGAGAGACTTAAACACAGCAGAATTAGAAGAGTTATGACTGATGGACAGGAGGAGGGGTGAAGGAAGGTGATCTGCGAGTATTGAGTTTACCTCCAAGTAAAATCAGAGAAGCAAAAGTATAGAATGTAACTATCCATGGAAATACAAAGGTTAAAGGAGTAAAAAACCTATTTAGCATCACTGATTTCAGTAAAATGGTATTCGTTACATTCTTCAAAATGGACTCAATTGGTACCAAGTCCAAAAAAGATGCCATTTCCATCTGTGTTAACTATTGTTTTTATTTCAAAATGCTATTAAACACATAACCTTATCAAACAACAATTAATTTTGAAGCTTATTGCTGCTTGTAAATAAAAATGAGAGACTAACTAGATCTCAGAATAATTGGAAGGAAAATATATTTGATGTACTACATAGCAAAGTCAATAAAAATTCTCACTTCTGCCATATAAACCAATTTTTTTTATGCAAGTCAATGACATAAAAAAGATGTTCGACTTTACACGATGAGTATTTTCTGACTCATGAAAGCAAAGCCACAAAATCTTTGAAATTATTTTGTAGCTTTAGCTCAAATGTTAATTAAAGGCACGACTGAATTGTTTTAATTTAAGTTTCAAATTGGGAAAAGGTGGAAGCAAAACATGTTTAGTCATATGTTAAATCATATTTTAAACACTAATATGTTGAGCACATTGGAGATGCATTCAAACAAATCTCAAAGTATAGCTGGCCTTCTTTTTGAAATTCTGGAAAGTATCAACTTTACATCAATTATGAGGAAATCTAAGTTCATTTTGATGGGATCTATTAACTAGAATGTCCTTTTGAGGGCAGCAGTATAGCCCAAGCTTTCACCCAGATAATATTTTGCAAATGCTGCATGAAAACCAACCAAGGAGCAAGCTGAGGTGTCACCCTCCCAGGATAATGGTACTGTAAGAGGAGTGGTACCTTGTTGCCAAGAACCATTTCCCCACAAGAACAGGCAATGACATCTTACACTGACAATCAGGCTGCATCTCGAAAAATAAAGAAACATTCCAACAAAGTGGTCTTCAGGGAGAATGTACAATGGTTCACATTTAATCTGCTTGAGAAACGTGAACTTATTTTGCACGCTTTCACACGTGGTGCCTAGTTGTATTAGAAAAGGGTGCACTTATTTCCTGTTCACTTCTTGGACTATATCAATGAAAACTGCATTTTGGGATTGGTATTATTTATTTTTTTTAAACAAAAAATTTGAGAGCAAAGAAAGAGCTGTGGCAATGAACGCTGACAAATGTAGACTGCATTTAACAAAGAGCTTATGATTGTTAAGTTTGAATTCTTAGTCACTGAGGAATTCTCTAATTGCAATGATTTACATGCACAATTCTACATCTTCCGTGTCCAAGCCACACAAACTATTTCACACCTAGGTTACTGTTCTTACAGCTTTTAGTGGGCTCATAACTCATCCACCCGAGGAAGATTTACTGAAAGCAATTGATGATTCTTAAATAGAAGCTTTTCTCATACCCAATAAATCAGGACTATAAATATTGAATTTGTCATGACTCTATAAAACTAACAGTACGTTACAATGATGACGATACCTCTCGAAATGTTTCATTGGCAATAAAGATCTTTGGGACATCCTGTGAACATAATTAGGCAGACTCACACTAAGAATGAGTATATTGAGGCAACCTTCAGAAAAATGGTCATTACACACAAGAATTCTTTTTTGTAGCTACACATGCATAATCTTTACATTCAGCAGGTGGTACCCTTTCTATTAAAGAACATTGGTATAATTTCACTACTGGATTGGTGCAGAAGCAAAAATTAGGATAACAGTTAGGAAGCCAGAATAGTTAAAGTAGCATGCACATTGTAATAAGGCCTGCACAATTCTGAGCTGAAAATGTACTGCTGGAAAAGTGCAGGTCAGGCAGCATCTAAGGAGCAGGAGAGTTGATGATTCGGGCATGAGCCCTTCTTCAGGAATTTGAACGTGGAGTTTGCACGTTCTCCCCGTGTCTGCGTGGGTTTCCTCCGGGTGCTCCGGTTTCCTCCCACAGTCCAAAGACGTGCGGGTTAGGTGAATTGGCCATGCTAAATTGCCCGTAGTGTTAGGTGGGGGGTAAATGTAGGGGTATGGGTGGGTTGCGCTTCGGCGGGTCGGTGTGGACTTGTTGGGCCGAAGGGCCTGTTTCCACACTGTAAGTAATCTAATCTAAGGATCTTCAAATGGGGCTTGGAAATCTTCAAGGATGGGTCACATTTCATACACATAGGGTTATCTCATTCCCTTTCCTTCATCCAGTGCTGTTCTCTTCAAAACAAATTAATATCTTCTTTAAAATGACACAATTGATTCTCAGCTATTCTTGTGGGGGTGTCTAGGAGCCACCACAAGTACTTTGATAGGGGTACAGCAATCTGACATCAAACTAGCTGGCTGGTTAGGTCATTTCAGAGAGCAGTTAAGAATCAACTATATCGCTGTCGAGTGCAGAGACGTGCAGGCTAGACCAAGTAAGGGTGGCAAATTTCCTTCCGTAACAGAAAACGAACAAATGTATATTTACAACAATTGACAACAATCGTCAAGACCACCAGTGAAACAAGCTCCCAGTTAAATTGAATTTAAATTTCACTATCTGCTATGGTGGGATCTGAATCAATATCAATGTTAACAGACCAGAGCCACCACCTCCCCTTTCCGAAGTGAAGGGCTTCTTCCAGTCTTTGACTTCTGCACTGGGCGGATAGTTCAAAGATTTTAGGGACCTTGGTGCCAGTCATTCACATTTACTTCTATGTAAATCAGCCTCCAGCAGTACCAGCACACTCATCGCTGCAACAGAACTTGGAGCACAGCTTTTCCAGAGCAGGAACTTTACTCACCCCAATTCATAGGCTTCAGAAATTAGAATTATTATGGTGTAGATGCAGCTTAAGGGCTAATGCTTCTTAAAACTTAGCCACAACTCAATTTGAAATAGCTGTTATAAACTCTGACACCAATGATATATTTATCTTTTAATTGAAAAGTGCTTTTTGCTTTCAGCAAGAGAAAATACAGGTAAAAATGACTGTGGGTTTAAATTCATTGAATGCCTGGAAAGGAATCCTAAAATATTCAAGGTATTAAGTTTCAAACAGAGTAAATCACTTGAAACTAGACTATAATCCCCTGTATGTCAAATGTTGAACATAATGGGAGAAAGGATAGCAGTATGGGCAAAAGATATATTTGCATTTTCCACATTCGAAAATAAGTGAGGACCCTGGTTTCAACCGTGGTGTGGGCTGAGGAACTTGAATGCTGGCTTACATTCTAGCTTGGTTAGAGACAAAAAAAACCTGCAGACGCTGGAATCCAAAAGTAGGCAGGCAGGAGGCTGGATGAACACAGCAAAGTTATACCCGAAACAGTGACTTCTCCACGTCCTGATGCTGCCTGGCTTGTGGTGGTCTTCCAGCCTCCTCCCTGTCTACTTTGCATTCAAACTCTAGCATGCAGTGAAAGTCACAGTGGAGAAACAATTCACTAGTTAACATTGTATTGCAGGTAAAGGATTTTCTTATTGAATGCTGGAACCCAGTTCAAAAGAAAACATTACTGAGAATTTCAGCTAACCTGAAAAGTCAAGAATATTCAAGTTGACTACTCAACTAATATTCCGACTATCTATTCTCATGAACAGCCCTGAAACTGATGCATGTATCTTTCATCTTCTGTTTTCATTTCTCTTCTGTGCACATGTGTGTTGTGCTATTATTTCTTCTTTTATTTTGTAACTATTAAATTCTCACTCCTGTTAAGACCAGACAATCTGGTTAAATTGGCTCCCTTTAAAAAAATAAATTCATCTGGTTTGGGAGAAAGGTATCCACAAGATATTGGCTCATTTTAAAGACATGGAGATATACAGCAAAGTAACAGACCCTTCAGTCCAAATCATCAATGATAACTAAATATCCTAAATTAATTTCGTCCCATTGCTGGCATTTAGCCCATATCCCTCTAAACCCTTCCTGTTCATATAACTATCAAGATGCCTTTTGAATGCTGTAATTGTACCAGTCTCCACCACCTTCTCTTGCAGCACCCTCTGCGCGAAATTGTTGTCCCTTAGATCCATTTGATATCCTTCCCTTCTCACCTTAAACATATGCCCTCTAGTTCTTGATTCCCGTACCCCAGGGAGAAGATCTTGACTATTCATCCTATCCATGCCCCTTACGATTTTATAAACGTGTCTAATGTCACCCCTCAGCTTCCAATACTCCAGGGAAAACAACCCCAGCCTATTCAGCCTCTCCCTTCAGCTCAAACCCTCCAAACCCTGGCAACATCCTTGTAAATCTTTTCTGAACCATTTCAAAATGCACAGCTTCTTTCTTATATCAGGGAGACCACAATTGTACGCAGTACTCCAAAAGAGGCCGAACCAATGTCCTGTACAGCCGCAACATGACCTCCTACTCATACTCAAACTGACCAACTAACCTTGTTGTAACTAACCAGGTGGACAGTGAATTAAGGAGGACAGCCAGTTAATCCACCCTTATAATTAGGTGCACACCATCTGGAATCGTTATAAATTGAGAAACCTCGCTGCAGAATAGTTATAACACAGCTTACTGGAGTTATTTTTTTTAAAAAAAACATAATCGAAAGTATCAAAGCAGAAAACAGAAACTGAAACCAAAGACTTTAAGTATGGCTTAAATCAATGTTTTGGCGATATTAGTCAGATTCTCAATTGCTTCCAAGAAGGTTTTCACTTCAAAACCATGAGTCAAACAAATGAGCCTATATAATCAAATTAGTGTTCACAATTCATTAATGGCACAATCATTTGAGAATATGCAAGTTCTAAGTATCTATTATAAAATTTTTGTTTAAAATATGCTTAAAGATATATTTTAAAATAAAACTTTAAAAGTACAATATTTTTAACAATAAAACCACAATATTCAGCTGAACAACCAATTCAAATCCATTCCCGAAGGCATCTCAAGATGAATTAATACAGTGAACCCTCCATCAGTTGCGTACATTGCTTAGCAGTATAGAGATGTAAATGCAAATATTAACTGACAGCTTTCAGCATTCAACATTCATACAATTTTATGAATGACCTTGAAGGATAAACCTTTCAATAACAGGCTGACGTGCACAAGTCATATATTTTACAACAGATTATGAATAGACCAGACATACACTGGTGGACGTTTACAAACTGAAAACTGTGTTGCTGGAAAAGCGCAGCAGGTCAGGCAACATCAAAGGAACAGGAGAATTGATGAAGAGGCAGGCATAACTGTGGCCCACGCGGGTGATCATGGCTACTCCTGTGGTTTGGAGGAAGTGGGAGGATTGGAAAGAGAAGTTGTTCAGAGTGAGGACCAGTTCAGTCAATCGAAGGAGGGGTGTTAGTGGAAGGGTATTGGTTGGTTCAGTGGGAAAGGAAGAAGCAGAGGGCTTTGAGGCCTTGGTGATGGGGGATGGAGGTGTACAGGGACTGGATGTCCATAGTGAAGATAAGGCGTTGGGGGCTGGGGAAGCAAAAATCATGGAGGTGTGGAGGGTGTGGGTGGTGTCCTGAACATAGATGGGGAGTTCTTGGACTAAGGGGGACAGGACCATGTGCAGAGATGAGTTCGGTGGGGCAGGAGCAGGTTGAGATGGTGGGTCGGCCGGGGCAATCAGGTTTGTGGATTTTGGGCAGGAGGTAGAAACGGGCGGTGCGGGGTTGTGGGACTATGAGGTTGGAGGCTGTAGATGGGAGATCCCCTGAGGTGATGAGGTTATGGATGGTCTGAGAGATGATGGTTTGGTGGTGGGAGATGGGGTCATGGTCAAAGGGGCAGTAGGTGGAGGTGCCCACGAGCTGGCATTTAGCCTCAGCAATGTAGAGATCAGTGCGTCAAACTACCAGCACGCCTCCCTTGTCTGCCGGTTTGATAGTGAGGTTGGGATTGGAGCAGAGAGAGTGGAGAACTGCACGTTGCGAGGGTGAGAGGTTGGAGTGGGTGAGAGGAGTGGACAGGTTGAGGTGGTCAATGTCGCGGCGGCAGTTGGCTATGCAGAGATCGAGGGTGGATAAGAGGCCAGCACGGGGTGTCCAGGTGGATGGGGTGTGTTGGAGGTGGGAGAAGGGGTCGTCAGAGGGTAGGCAGGAGTCTTGGTTGAAGTAGTAGGCGTGGAGGCAGCGGAAAAATTGTTTGATGTCGCGCCATGTGTTGATCTCGTTAATCCAGGAGCGTAGGGGGATGAAAGGCCTCTGCTGAGGACTGATCTTTCATCCTCAGGGGGAGGTCTGGAGGGATGGTGAAAATATGGCAGGGCAGGGAGCTAGGACCTGGTGTGGGGGTGGAGTTAGGCATGGGGGAAGGGTTAGGCTAGATTTTCTAGTAAACAGTAATTTCACACAGATTATTATGCAGTCCCAGTGACAAAGGGAGGAAGCTCCGCATTTCTGAGATGTATATTCCACTCAGCCCTCACTCAGAAATGTGGAGCCAAACTCCCATTCTGACAGTTATCTCATAGGGTAGACTGTCAGAGGAAGGCTAATGACATCCCTGTTTCACAGCAGTCAACCCATATTCCGAAATGTAAACGTCATGACAGCCACTTTGTCAGTTCCTGTCAAATCCTAAGTACATAAGGCAAGTGCAATGTTAGGATGCAGAAAGGGTAGGATGCCAGCTAAGTAGGGTGCCAAACAGCTAGGGGGCAAAGGTAATAGGTCTGTAAGCTTAGTAGGGTTGCCAGCATGAAAGGTAACATGGAGCTAAGTAACTGTTTGGGTTGGTCAGAACGAACTAAATCACACTGGTGGAGGGATTCTGGTGTGGGTGCGTGTGTGTGTGTGGGGTTATGTCCCCAGGGAATGGAGGATCAGGGGTTGGGTTTTTTTTAAAAGGGGTGAGGGAATTGTGCGCGAGTTACAAATTAAGTAAGCTTCTTAGCTACCCTGTAGTTAGACTATAACTAGTAGCCCAACTTTATCCAAGTGATTATTTTACTTAATTTCATCAGAACAATATGAAGTCTGATGTCTATGGAAACTTTATTAGGGCTCCAGGCATAGTGGAATCATGCAGGTTGAGTCCGTGATTAAGAAAGCGAATGCAATGTTGTCTCTTATCTCAAGAGGGTTGGAATATAAAAGCAGAGATGTGCTACTCAGACTTCATAAAGCTCTGGTTAGGCCCCATTTAGAGTACTGTGTCCAGTTTTGGTCCCCACACCTCAGGAAGGACATACTGGCACTAGAACGTGTCCAGCGGAGATTCACACGGATGATCCCTGGAATGGTAGGTCTAACATATGAGGAACGGCTGAGGATCCTGGGATTGTATTCATTGGAGTTTAGAAGATTAAGGGGAGACTTAATAGAGACGTACAAGATAATACAGGGCTTGGAAAGGGTGGACGCTAGGAAATTGTTTCCATCAGGCGAGGAGACTAGGACCCGTGACACAGCCTTAGAATTAGAGGGGGTCAATTCAGAACAGGAATGCGGAGACATTTCTTCAGCCAGAGGGTGGTGGGCCTGTGGAATTCATTGCCACGGAGTGCAGTGGAGGCCGGGATGCTAAATGTCTTCAAGGCAGAGATTGATAGATTCTTGTTGTCTCAAGGAATTAAGGGCTACAGGGAGAACGCTGGTAAGTGGAGTTGAAATGCCCATCAGCCATGATTGAATGGCGGAGTGGACTCGATGGGCCGAATGGCCTTACTTCCACTCCTATGTCTTATGGTCTTATCACCCAGCAGAGAATTCAGCATCCCAGGCAATTCCTTCAGACTGTGCTACTGTCTATCCGTGCTCAAGTTCCATCTACGCTGGAGTAACAATTGGTTTGTGCCCAGGTTTCTAGGAAATATCTGGTACTAAGAAACCAACATTGAAGAATGGAAACAGTAAATAGAGATCTCAAATTTCAGAATTTCAACTTTGTGTGAATTATTTAGTTATTAGTTCACTACATTAAGCATCTCACAACATTATTTGAAACAAGTTTTTGATGTATTTTTCTAATCTAAGCCTTTTTTTGGACCTTATGAACAAGGAATATGATGCAGTATAATTAATACATGTTATTTTAAGTAAAATTACGGAAAATTACGAAGTTTTGCATTTCTGCTTAAGTTGTTTATTAATGTTAGTTCATTAAGTTCAAAAAAATCAATAATATCAATGTATGTTTTTTTAAAATGGAAACAAGCTGGAATTGTAGCTTGTGATCTGCTAAGAATTGCAATGATAAAGTAATGATCACCATTCTGAATTTTCCCATCCCTAGAGATAATCAGGTGAGTTGGTGATGAGCAAGGTATTTGTTCCCTTCTCACCACTTCACAATTGAGTGATGCACTGGGGACCCAACTTAGCTTTCTGTCAATTAGGCCCTTGATGGTCAAATAACAGCCATTTAAGAGTCTCTTGTACCACCACAGTGACCTGCCTGCCTAGCAAACGGGGGAACCATAGTGACCTGCCTACTGAATTCAGGATTGTGTACATTCTTCTCAAATTTGCATTCCAGTGACTGCAATAGACTGAAACATAGTTTTTGGTACACTTTTGTTCAATCTGCAAGCACAACCCTTAGTTTCCTGTAGTTTTTCATTTGAATTATCCATCTCGCTTCCAACTCAAACATTTTTGTTCATGATCTACATTAGCATTGTAATGAAGCTCAATGCAAGCTCATGAAACATCACCTTATCTTTCAACTTAGCTGTAGCTTTCTGGACTCAACAGCAAGTTCAACAATTTCAGATCATACCCACTGCCTCCATCTTATTCTGAAGGTTCTGTTTTGAATTGGCTCTTTCCATATCCCTTCATATGAATGCTATATCACCATTCCCACCTCACCGGAATATATCTTTAATCTCTTTGTAATATTCATCACTACTCCAGCCTTTGCTGCATGAAATATTTAGCCATTTAGTCACCTTCTTCTCCATTGTCACGTGCTTCTCCTTTTATTCTTCCTACTCCCCCATCTCTTCCTATAATTTAAAACCTTTTTATGTTTATTTTTGACGAACAGTCATCTGAACTTAAAATGTTAAATCAATTTCTCTCCACTGATGTTACCTCAGATGTTGTGTATTTTTAGCATTTTTTCTGTTTTTATTTAAGCTGGAAAAAGCTCATATACAAGTTAATGGCAAATATATTGTATGGGTTGTAGCAAGAAAAATGACTAGAAGACGAGATCGAGGAGAAAGTGAGGTCTGCAGATGCTGGAGATCAGAGCTGAAAATGTTTTGCTGGAAAAGCGCAGCAGGTCAGGCAGCATCCAAGGAACAGGAAAATCGACGTTTCGGGCATAGGTTTACATAAGTGATAGTCACATCTGGAGCCAAAATGAAGCTTTTCCTTTCCTCACCGCACTGAACTCTTACTCTTCTTAAATTCTAAATGCCCCTCAATATGAAAGCAGTATACTGCAGATGTGGAAAATCTGAAACAGAAACACAAAATGCTACAAAGGTTTGGGTCTGGCACCTTCATAAATATGATGAAAGATTACAAATTTAAAACATTAACTGTGTTTCTCTCTCCATGGATGCTGCCAGATCTGAGTTTATCAAGCATTTGTTTTAATTTTAAACTTCTCACTCTAATAATGCTTCACTTTGTTAAACATTGCTACTTATGGCCTTTTTTTGTGGCACGTTTCAAAAGTTTTCTGAAGTGATAAATGTTAATATTTTATAAAATATACAACATTGTTAATGTTATTCTTAATGGCAAGTGTATTTCAAGATTTTCCTCCTGAATTGTAATTAGTTACAACTTTTAATAGAACAGGAGGATGGAGGAAAGACTTGGCTTAAACATGTTGAGAAAATGACTGTCCAAAATCAT
Organism: Hemiscyllium ocellatum; assembly: GCF_020745735.1. Classification (NCBI taxonomy): domain Eukaryota; kingdom Metazoa; phylum Chordata; class Chondrichthyes; order Orectolobiformes; family Hemiscylliidae; genus Hemiscyllium; species Hemiscyllium ocellatum. Next base: position 90,292,268 of record NC_083407.1, on the reverse strand, counting down.
CAGCTCAAAAGGAGCAAAATGCAAATTTGAATTTACAGCCAACATGGAGTAAGCCAGAAAACAAAACAAAAGGCAGAACAATTTCTGAGCAGAGAAGGGTAGAATGATATAACTTGGGTAAAGAATCACAAAATAGGGCAGAATAGAGATTTGCAAATTTCAGTTCCATCGATGAAAGCTCAAGGAATATCCATCGATAGAAGAGATGGTGGAAGTTGCTGATCCAACAAATGCACCTTTGGGACTTTCAGTAGGTTCCTGTGAAGTTTTCAAGCCAACTGGATAATCCTGCCAGATATATCCCATTGCATAAGTTTATACAGGTTCCAATTTGGCCCAAAGGGGATTCCAGAACAAAAAATAGTAATCAATCTTGAAAGAGTCACATGCATTCAGGATTTACAGACCAGAACATTAAACCATTCATTGCAATATCTGCAGGGAGAGTACCATCACCGGAAAGTATAAGTGTATGTTCTTTATAATATATATATATATATTACCCCCATCCCTTGAATACGTAATGGTTTCATAAGCCAGACCAGCTGGAGGTTCAACCCTGAGATGTTTCTAGCAGGGCAACGATTCAGTGCAAAGCTTTTGTTTTCTTCTCAAATATTTGAAAGGAAACTGTACTAAATACTGATTCGTTGCCTTTCCATTGGCTTATTCCACATATTATTCTGAATTTCATGCCAATTTCCAAACTCCTGCAGAGCTATATTGAAGTGACTGCTCAGTGTATCTTAGATGTGACACTAAATAGTTGACTACTTTTGCAATCATGCCAAATGTCTGAAGGAAAAGGCAATAAAACTACACAAGCAAGTCATGCATTATAATGGCCAGTCACAGCAAAGGAGGATGGCCGAGTCAGTGAAAAGCCAGCTCTTTACTTATTCACGCCTTCATCTCACACAAAATGGAGAAAAGCAGAAATGTGTAGCAATCTTACAAATGCAACTTTTACATTAATTCTAGATTACTCAATAATTAGAGCAACTAATCAATTGAACATTCTGAACATCAGTTCCTTCATTAACCAGTACTGGGACACAAATCCCATTAAATTCCAGAAACTCAGACACAAACAGAAGTACAGAATACAATTTATAAATTGCACATTTAACAACTTCCTGAAACTTGAAAATAGTTACATTGCGTAAATAAGCATACCTAACTGTCATATCTAAACAAGAAAACAGACCACATGAAAATTCTAAACATTTCCTCAATTTGGCTCAAATAAATTATACAGACTCTTGTATTTATTACTTTTTCATTAAAGTATGGCACACTGCACTTCAACTTAAAGGAACAATGTACTTCCACTCATATTCGTATAACGATTAAACCTGTTTGAAAACAGCCAAACAGGAATTTAATTGTGCTGTTAAACGTACTCTTAAGCATGGGTCTTTGTTCCAGAGGTGAATGTGGAGAGCCAGGAAATCGTCCAGCTCGCTCCATTTTTTAGCGGGGGGGGGGGGGGGAAGGTGGGAGAGAGAAAGTGGGAATTTCAGGACGAAGTCAGGTCCATGGGGTTTGAACACAGATCGGATGCAGCCACAGCCATTACTGAAAGCTAAGGCAGGCTTGTTGAAAGCTCTGCCTTGGTTCTGTGGGACACTGCCCCAATTATTCCTTAAATGTTAAACCCTCTAGCCATTATACTCTTAACACCTCCACCCACTTCCCATGTCCATAGATGGAAACGCTTTCCCCTCTCACTCATACAAACAACCCACCCCCGCTCTCCTATGGCTCTGTGGTAACCTAATGCCAACTCATGTCCCCAGCCACCACTCTTTGCCTTTACACCTTCCATGCCAATTCACTCAGTATCCAATCAAGGTGAGACATCAGCCAACACGCTGAGGTGAATTAAAACAAACTCTAATAATCTACTACAGATTTCAAATATATCAAGTCCTTATTGCCAAGTCACAGAAAATTCCAATCATGGCAGATAGGATGTAGCAGCCTCCAGGTTGCTAAACCACAGGTTGCTTACTTGGTGAAACAGCAAGAGATGCTGGGGACATTGCCCAAGAAAAACTCAAATCACAATACCACCTACAAGACAAACTGCAAACAAAGCACCTTGGTGCTAATGATCTTAGTATAATGTAAAAGGTAACAGTTATTCTGGACAGACATATCCCTAACAACTTATCCACTAAACAATGAAGAGCACAGACAGAAAGAAATCTGGGTCCTACTACACAAAGAAACTAACAGTTGCATGACATCTAAATCATTGACTCTAGTTTCAAACCATTAAGTATCTCCCTTATTGGCCAGAACTCCAGAAAACCATCTAAAAAGTGTTGACTTGCAGACCTCTCTTGGAACTGCTCTTGGAATCACCTGAAGCCTTTGAGGAGACCAACATGGCAAGAGGCAGAGACCAGGTGACCATCCGGAGGGAGAGGAAGAAAGCAGCTTCACAGACCCAGAGACAAAGCCACAGAGAGCGACTGCATAAATGTACAAGAGACTCAGGAAGTATTATAACCTTAAGGGACCAAACAAGATTAGAGTTACTATATTTAATATTAAAAACCATTGTTGTAACTTTGCTCTTAATGAAGTTAGGACTGTTTTGTATTGGTACCGGTTTGTGCTGTGTGATTTGATCACTTTTGTATTGTAGAACACCTGGGCAAATTCATTCATAACATTCTGGTTGGAGTTGTCTAAATTGTTTTGAGAGAGAAAGACAACAGTAAAGTAAACCTTTTCTTAGATTTAGAATTGGCTTAGTGGTTAGCATTGATGTCTCACAGCTCAAAGGACCCAGGTTCCATTCCAGCCTTGGGTATCTGTGTAAAGTTTGAACATTCTTTCAGTGCCTGTGCGGGTTTCCTCCCACAGTCCAAAGTTACGTCATGCTAAATCGCTCTATATCATGTGAAGGCTAGATGGATTAGCCATGTTAAATGTGGGCCTAACAGGGATGGTTTGGAGTAGGGGGTGGGGGATCAGGTCTGGGTGCGATGCTCTTTCAAGGGTCAGTGCAGACTCATGGGCTGAACGGCCTCTTTCTGCACTGTAGGGATTCTATCAGCAAAAATGCAAGGTCTTTTTTTTAAATCCTTTTTCAAAACCTGTCTAATTAACGCAAGTTCCACTTTAATCCTCATCATGATTTTTGTTTCAAAATAACTTTCCAACAAAAACGTGCTCCTCTGGACGACTTCACATACAACTCAAATTACACTGATTAAATTAGAAATGTGGGTATGTCATGACAATTTTCTGAAGCAATTTGTGTTGTTTGTGCAAGGAATCGAGGTCATTTACTTCTAGCGTTAAGCTCCCATTAAAGTACAAGGCTCGTGTTTTTCAAACATACAGGAAATACCTCACTATTAAAGTATGCATGTACAGCGCCAATCCTATTCAACACACGTCTTACTGTGTTAACCTAAACTCTGTAAATGTATGGCCTATTTTCAAACATTAAACAATCCATTATACTACCTCATTTAAAAAAAAATGCAAAAAAGATCTATACACACATTTGCTAATTTGATGAGCTGTAAAACAGCATCAGTACTATTATTAGGATATACAGTGCTTTGGAGCTGAAGTTTAGGCTTCTTTAATACATATCAGAATAAAATATGGGTGATAAATTTGATAACTACTGAAAAATGGGTGCAGTGATTGCATTGCGAGATTCACTCGTGTCCTATGATTACAACTGAGCACACAACTCTTGAGCTGCCTGCTTGATTCAATGATTTCAGCGCTTAATCCTCATTAACTATTGACTGGTTGGATTCTGAGCAGAGGGCAATATCATAACTTGTTAACACCACTTAAATGAACCTTGCCCCTTTTAAAAACAGGAAATGCATTCTGCCTGAAGCTACTGCTGGCAGTTGTGTGGAAAGCAATCTGAACTTGGGAAACACCGACAGCAGAGCACTGGGAGAGGGTGGGTTTTCACAATCTGCACTGAGCTTTTGATGGTGGAGGCAGAATAGAGGTGACATGGCCTATAGTTAGAGGATGCCAGCTATCACATGGTTAAACAGTGCAGGAGGTAAACATAGCCATTGATATCAATGCTTGGTACAGGCACAGTCACCTCAGATGCAGAGCTGTAAGAACTTCTATGACTTTACACAAGTGTTTAAACTCAGCAACACATCAGCTGTACCTTTTGAGCTTGTTCAACCATTCTAGGTGATGGTGAATTGTTTACCTCAATGTCCCTCCCCCTCCCCATACACACGTTCCCCATACCCTTTGAGTTCATCATCTAGGTATCCATTGACCTTGGTCTTGAAAACCCCCAATGTCTGAGTTCCACAGTTAATTCCAAAATTCTGAGTGCAGACATTCTTCATCTCAATCCTAAATGGCTTTCCACTTATTTTAAGATGGTATCCCCTGCTTCGACACTTGCCTTCTCCAACCAGCCAGTGGAAAACATTCTTTCTGCATCTACTCTAACTAGGCTTTTAATGAAATTCTAACTTTTAGAGAATGAAGGCACAGTCTCATTTAAAGGATAGGCCTGTCATCCCAGGAGATTGCCTGGAGAAACTCCACTACATTCTCCAGACGGAAAATATATCCTTCCTTAGCTAAAGGGATGAATACCACACAAGGCACAGGTTCTCTGAGGTTCTATATGATTGAACAAAGTCATCTTTAGTTCCATGAACTCAGTGAATATAACTTTAAATACCTTGCCCTATTAAGCTGCAAGATAGAGCCTCTCACTAATTAGGAGAGAGTGAGGACTGCAGGTGCTGGAGACCAGAGTTGAAAAATGTGGTGCTGGAAAACACAGCAGGCCAGGCAGCATCCAAGGAGCAGGAGCAAAAGAAGGGCTTATGCCCGAAACGTCGATTCTCCTGCTCCTCGGATGTTGCCTGGCTTGCTGTGTTTTCCTCTCACTAATTAACCATCCTGAACATTCATTCACACTAAACGGGGAATGTGGAATGGTTAGACAGTGATGCAGTGGTAATTTTACTGGACTAAATCTGGAAAGCCAGACTAATGCTCCAGAGATGGAGTCAAATCACACCAATTCAATTAATCAAAAAAAAGTTTGAAACGAAAATATATCCAATAACAGTGACCACGAAAAAGTCATTGATTCTTGTAATAAATCCATCTGGCTCACTAATTATTCTTTAGGGAGGGAAATGAGTTTTATAATTTAGACCCATAGCGATGTGATTGACTTGACTGCCCTCAAAAGGCATTTAGAGCTGGACAAATACTGACATCGCCAGTGACACGCACATTCCATGAAAAAATTTAAAATAATATTTGTCAGTCAGGACTTTGCCTGATATTCACAGCATCACCACACCCTCACAGTATTAAAGTTGCTGCATGCCTCACACCTAGAACTCCCAACGCAGACATTCTACTTCATCATGAGAACCACAGCAGCCAAATAGAATGGATCACACTCACTGGCACACTTCCATCTCTCCCACACGAGTTAACCCAAGGAGTAAATGGAATCTTGAAAAGATGAAACAGAGTGCACTGTGGCACCCATTGATAAGGGTAATCATCAGAGATAAGTAAAGACAACAGTGTTCTCAGTCCTATCCTTCCTTTTCATATCCTACCCCGCCCCCCAGCTTTGTCCCACACATATTGATTCACGAACTCCATACGGTGTTGCCGTGTACTTATTTCACATCAACTCTACCTTATATTTTTCTCCTTTCAGTAACCAGGAAATGCAATAAGGTAACAATTGCAAACAGGCAACTGAGGAACCATGAGGCAGTGATGATTAAGACCAACTGGCTTTTACAATTGCTTCACAGGCCCAAACACTGAGGTTGCAAGTGATTCAGAGAGCACCATGGATCCAGAGCTAGTTAGTAGAACACTGAGTAAGAATGGTCTACAGGTAGTGACTAGCACTAGCGCAAGTTCAGAGGGTGAGAATTTGGTCCATTTCTCACTGGAAAAGAACTTGGATGAAAAATTTGATGACAGTCTACAAAAGGTATCTGTTCTGACGGGTCACGTAGCCCGAAACACACTGCTTTCTTTCCACAGATGCTGCCAGACCAGAGTCTCTCCAGCAATTTCTGCTTGCATTTCTGATTTCTAGCATCTGCATTTGTCTTTTCCCCCCAAAAGGTGGTTGATACAAATGACCTACTCCTTCACAACACCTAAGGTGTTTTCTGGATGACTACAATTTCAAGGTTTTTTTTAAGAAAAGGGAGCAGTCCCTAACAGGGATGGAACTAAAACAAGATTTTTCAGGAAAGGGTGCTATAATTTGGCACTCCTGTCCATGTCATTAAACTTGTGTGAATTCAGTTTGTGATCTTCAATTGCTAAGAATATGGATGATGATTGGGGCTTGGGGAGGGACAAATGGAAGACCAAATTTTAACCAACAGTCAGAACAGTATGCGACTATGGTGAAGCTATGTACGCTTAGGAAAGAACCGGATGGTACAGCTGGTAAGGCTGGTTTTTTTGAGCAGAACCGAGGCTCTCCAGAAAGATGTGTTTTTCAGTGGACTTCCTACTTGCGCAACTAGGGAGGATGTAATGCTGCTTTGTAGCCAAGTGTTGTATGAATAAAAGTACTGGCAGTACCTGGTGAAAGATCAGATTTTGAGGGAGTAGTATTAATACATATAGGCTAAAGAGTCCACTTAGGATGATTAAAAGGTACCATTATAGCTTCAGCTATGTAAAAATGTTCAATATTATTTTCTTCAATTGACAGCTTGCCAAAATTGTCCATTTCTTTTTCTGATGAGGATTAGTTCTTAGTTCTTTCCCATCATGACCACAGAGCAATATCATAATCTGTTATCAATATTAAAGAACATAAAGGAGTCTGGCATCAGGCAGAGTTTTGCGTAAACTTCAAAGCCAACCCTTTCCATCATAGAAATGTTGGAGCATTTCATTTCCTCATTTGTGAAGCTAACCAAGAGGCAAGGTCTGACAGATGATGTCACAGGTTCCATTGTCAGAAAGACCAGCCACTCAACATCTGGATGTGGCACTGGGTGTTATGATGAGTAATGAGAAAAGCAATGAGATCATTCAACATACAAAAAAGAACAAATAGAGGGATAAACTAAAAAAATCAGATTAAGAGAAAGCAAAAGCAAAAACAGGTAGAATAGAGTCAGAGTTATACAGCACAGAAACAGACCCGTTAGCCCAAATCATCCTTACTAACCAGATTTCCTAAACTAAACTAGTCTGATAAGCCTACATCCCTCTAAACCTTTTCTACCAGTGTATCTGTCCAAACACATTTGAACTGCTGCAATTGTACTTTCCTCCACTACTTCCTCTGGCAGCTTTTCCATATATGCACCCCCTTGAGAGAGAAAAAAACTGCCTCTTAGGTCTCATTTAAACCTTTCTCCTCTGACCTCAAACTTATGGCCATAATTTTGGACTTCCCTACCCTGGGGAAAAGACCTTGGCTATTCACCTTATACAGTCATAGAGATGTACAGCTTCAGTCCAACCCGCCCATGCCAACCAGATATCCCAACCCAATCTAGTCCCATCTGCCAGCACCCAGCCCATATCCCTCCAAACTCTTCCTATTCATATACTCATCCAAATGCCTTTTAAATGTAATTGTACCAGCCCCCACCACTTCCTCTGGCAGCTCATTCCATACACATACCACCCTCCCCTTAGGTCCCTTTTATATCTTTCCCCTCTCACCCTAAACCAATGCCCTCTAGTTCTGGACTCCCACACCCCAGGGAAAAGACTTTGCCTATTTATCCTATCTATGCCCCACAATTTTGTAAACCTCTATAAAGGTCACCCCTCAACCTCTGACACTCCAGGGAAAACAGACCCAGCCTGTTCAGCATCTCCCCATAGCTCAAATCCTCAAACCCTGACAACATCCTTGTAAACCTTTTCTGAACCCCTTCAAGTTTCACAACATCTTTCTTATAGGAAGGAGATCAGAATTGCATGCAATATTCCAACAATGGCCTAACCAATGTCCTGTACATCTGCAACATGACCTCCCAACTCCTGTACTCAATACTCTGACCAAAAAAGGAAAGCATACCAAACGCCTTCTTCACTATCCTATCTACCTGCAACTCCACTTTCAAGGAGCTATGAACCTACACTCCAAGGTCTGTTTGTTCAGCCACACTGTCTAGGACCTTACCATTAAGTCCTGCTAAGAATTGCTTTCACAAAATGCAGCACCTTTCACTTATCTGAATTAAACTCCATCTTCCACTCCTTGCCCCAGTGGCCTATCTGATCAAGATCCTATTGTAAACAGAGGTAACCTTCTTCACTGTCCACTAAACCTCCAATTTTGATGTAATCTGCAAACTAAACTATTCCTCGTATGCTCACATCCAAATAATATCCTGACTTTACAAACCTCTATAAGGTCACATCTCAGCCTGCTATGCTCCAGGAAAAATTGTCCCAATCTATTCAGTGTCTCCATATAATTCAAACCTTCCAGTCTCGGTAATATCCTTGAAATGTTTTTTGCACCTTTCCCAGTTTAATAACACCCTTCTTACAGCAAGGCACAATGCAGTACTCCAAATGTGGCCTTACCAATGTCTTGTACAGCCATAACATGATGTCCCAACCCCTGTACTCAATGCTCTGACTGATGATGAAGGAAAGCATGCCAAATGCCGCCTTCACCACCCTGTCTACCTGGGAAACCACTTTGAGGCACCCTAAGTCTCTCTATTCGACAACACTCATCAGGTCCTAACATTAACTATAAGTCCTGCCCTGATTTGTGTTACCAATATGCAACACTTCACATTTATCTGAAATAAATTCCTTGGCCCACTAGCCCTGTTGATCAAGATCCTGTTGTGCTCTTAGATAACCTTCTTCACTGTCCACTATACTACCAATTGTGGTGTCATCCACAATCTTATTAACCAAGCCTCCTATATTCTAATTCAAATTGTTGATATATGATTAAAAAAACACCTAACACCAATCCTTGTGGTACACTGATGGTCACAGGTATCCAGTCTGAACAACACCCTCTGTCTCCTAACTTCAAGCCAATTTTGTATCCAATTGGCCAAGTCTCCCTGAATCCCATTTAATTAACTATTCTAACCAGTCTACCATGCAAACCTTATTAAAGGCCTTGCTAATGTCCATGTTGGCAATGTCTACCACTTACCTTTATCTATCATCTTGGTCACCTCTGCAAAAAACTCAAAATCAAAGTCATGAGACAGAATTTCCAAAGCACAAAGCCATGTAGACTATCCCTAATCAGTCCTTACTTTTCCAAATGCATGTAGGTCCGATCTCTCAGAAACCACTGCAACAACTTATCTACCACTGAAATAAGGCTCACTGGTCTGTAGTTCCCTGGCTTTTCTTTGCATCCTTTCTTAAATAACGGCACAATATTAACCACCTTCCAGTCTTCCGTCACCTCACCCATGGCTTTCGATACAAACATCTCTGCGAGGGACATACCACAATGTTCTGGGATACACTTGATCAGGTCCCAGGAATTTATCTACCTTTATGCATTTTAAGATCTCCAGCACCTATTTTTCTGCAATGTGGACTCTTTTCAATACATCACTATTTATTTGCTCGAGTTCACTAGCTTTCATATCTTTCCCCATAGCAAATACTGATGCAAAATATTTGTTTAGGATCTCACCCACCTCCTGTGGTTCCACATATAGAAAACTGCATTGATCTTTAAAGGGCCCTATTCTGTCTCTAGTTACTCTTTTGCCCTTAATATACTTGTAGAATCTTTGAATTTTTCTTAACCTTATCTGCCAAAACTATCATCTTTTTGCCCTTCTGATTCCCTCAAGTGTATTCCTATACCCTCTATACCAGGGGATTCACTTGAAGCCAGTTGTCTGTAGCTGACATATGCTTCTTTTTTCTTGACAAGAGCCTCAATATCTCCAGTCAGTGTTCTCTACTCCTGCCAGCCCTGCCCTTCACACTAAAACAGGAGCATGTTGCCCCTGAGCTCTCATTAACATATTTTTGAAAGCCTCCCACTTGCCAGAAATTCCTTCACTTCGAACAATCTCTCAAATTAACTTTGGAAATTTCCTATCAAAAATGATAAAAATTGGCCTTGCCACAATTTAGAACTTTAACTTGTGACAATCCTTTCCCACAAATGTTTTAAACTAATAGAATTATAATGAATGGTCCTGAAGCGCTCCCCCACTAGCACGTCAGTCATTTGTCCTGCCTCATTTCTCAACAGGAGGTACAGCTCTGCCCCTCTCTCGTAGGTACATCCACACATTGATTGAGAATGTTTTCTTGAACACACATTCTCACACATCCAAGCACTTAACATTATGACTAGTGTACGTTTAGAAAGTTAAAATCCCCTATCACAACTGATTATTCTTACAGCAGTGACCTCTCTATATATTTGCTCCTCGATTTCTTGCTGACTACTGGGGGCACCTACAGTACAATCCCAAAGTGGCCATCCCCTTATTTCTCAGTTCCACTCTTCACTAAATGATCCCCTAGGAATCTCTCTCCAAGTACTGCTGTGATGTCTTCCCCAATCAAAAATGTTGCTACACCTCCTCTAATCTTCCCTTCTATTCTTCTTCCAGCATTTATACCTCGGAACATTGAACTGTCAGTCCGGTCCCTCCCTCAGCCATGTTTCTGCAAGAGCGATGATTTCCTAGTCCCATGTTCTCATCCATGCCCTGGGTTAATATGCCTTCCCTGTCAGGCCTCTTGTGATAAAATAAATGCGTTTTAATTCATCAGTCTTCCTTTGTTCTCTACTGTGCTCTTGCCTGCCTGGTCTATTTTACTTGCTCTCTAATTGCTGTACCAGCCTCAACCCTCTCTCATCTCACGACTGCTTAGAATCCCACCCCCACCCCCCCATTAGTCTAGTTTAAACAATAAAACTGGACCCCTCGGGACAGAGACCAGATTTTGAATATCCAATCTCAACATGACCAGGCGCCATTTCAGAAATATTACTAAATTGATTTGTTTTGTTTTCTTTACAAACAACATGGTTGAAGCTAGCCTCAAAGTAACCTAATATATGACAACAAGCCAATACCAGCCTTTCAGCATGGCTGCTTCTGTTCAAGAATTAGCAAGCATTTTCCGAGCAGACAAAAAACAGCGTGTAATGGCTCAGACAATAACGTTCTTTATCACAACATGCCTAGTTTTCAGACAGCTGGGTTTTGGCTTTTGTACCTGTATAAAGAGGAGGAGAAAAGGCAAACATTGCCAAATACAATTGCAAGTCACAATTCAGTCTTTGTAAACTGCCAGATGTGAGCAGCTGGTGAACACTAATCAATTAAAGTGGTGATTTGGAGGCAATGTCATTCAAAGATCTGGACTGATAGTCTGGGGACACAGGTTCGAATCCCATCTTTGGAGCTGGTGGAACTTTAATAAACCTGTAATATGACATGAAGCCAAAAATATATTCTACCTATCAAACAAATTAATATCATGACATATGAACATTAGTGCCAGTATTATGCTGTATATAGAAGGCATACATCCCAAAGACTGGTATTTGTATTCTTCAGCATATACTTGCAGCTTTTCACATCAAATAAGGTATTCACCACAAAGTACTAGCTTGCAAAACTCTTAGCTGTGTCTAATGTTAGATGAGATTTCATTATTTGACATTTGCTGAAACAGAAATAAAATAGTAACCAAAAATATTTTTTAAGGGACAGAAGACCTATTTGACCAAATAAACTGACCTAAAGATGGAAGGAAGAAATATTAAAAGCTAAAGGACAAAAAAACAACAAATTAAACACTAGACCCTGTTGCACTTGATACAAAAGCTCAAGAAAAAGTAACAAAATAGATAGGGCTACAAAAAAGCATGAAAAGAACATTTTAAGGGACATTAAAATTAATGCAAGAGATTTCGACAATTATATTGAAAAAGAGTGGGTGTTCAGTCGCAATATGATTGCCTTGGAATGGATAATAGTGATGCTGTAATGAAAGGAATGAAATGGCAGAGATGTCAAATAATTACACTGCATCAGTGAGAAAAGATCACCATGAAATAATTCCCAAAGAAAACAGTATTGAATCAGGGAGAAAGTCTCAACAACATTATTTAAACCAAAGCAATAGTAATGTAGAATACAACATAACTAAAAAGTGACAAACCCCAGACTGAATGCTTTCTGCCCCAGTGTTTAGACAATATGGACACAAACATTGCATACGCCCAAACTACAATCCTCCAAAATTCTCATTTTAGAAACCATTTCTGTATTTTGGAAATAACACATCATTCCACTACTTGAGAGCAACGAGGGAATTATAGACCAGTTAGACTAACATCTGTCGTCAGGAAATTAGTGAAGTCTATAATTAAGGATAGGGTGATTGAACATCGTTAACATTTACAGTTGATCAGAGACCCAGCATGAATTGTCACAACTGATAAACCTGATTGAATTAGTGCACAGAGGGAAGTCTATATATGTTATTTACATAGTCATTCGGAAGGAATATAATAAAATTTCTAAAGTTGAAGCTAAGGGAACTACAGGCGTATTATTGATTTGATTGGGATGTTACCTGACGAGTAAGACAGACAGCAGGGATAAAGGGCATGCCCTCTAATGGCAGGATGCCATTAGCAGAGTTCAGAACTCATTTTTGTTGGAGTGAGCTATTCATTGTATTTATCGACAACTTCAAATGATGGGAGAGAAAGCCATTACTATACATTTCACTTTGACACACTGATAAAATGTATTCTGTAGCCGTATTCTGCCATGCATGGCTCAATTTCTTTTAATGTGCATGCATACATTCCATCTGGAGCAGTGTCACATCCTCTCTTTAATAAGTTCAATGATCACCACCATTTTTGTGTCAAATATCTTTAGATCATTTCGATTGCTTTTTCTAAAGTCACATTCACTATGTTAGCATTCTTGGTAAATACTTGAGAGTAATTCAACATTTCATTACCCATCTATGTTACCTAATGCATGGTTTGTAGCCTGCCCCAACTTGACTTTTCCTTTTTTTTAAAAAATGTCCCACATTATTTTGTTAGGTCTTTTGATAATTGTGCAGTACCTTTGTGCTTTCTCAGTTTTTAGCTCTTCTTTCATACGATTTTTATATTTGCTTTTGTGTTCCTCCATCCTACTTAGAGTAAGGATTTTTTTTTGATTATGCCCATATATCTTCATTCATCCTTCCACTGTGTTATTTCTTGTGAAGGAAAAAAGTTTCTTCTAAATTTGACCAATTACAGATTTAAATATGTCCAAATATTACCAGCCTCAGTCTTCTTTAGATCCATTCTTACTCTTCAAAAGAATATTTTCTCCAATTTGGTATTTAGGAAAAGCACATGTAGGAAAATTATTTTAAATTTTATGACTTAAGGATGGCCTAGGCGGTCCCTAGTGCTTACTTCTCTTACTAGTTCTGGTGTGTTTTCCATTACTAGATCCAGAACTAAACTTCTCATTGGGCTTCTCAAATCTAGATGAGAAAAGAACCTTGAACAAGCTATAAAACTACATTTCATTTCCCAATTGTACAAGGTGGTGGTTTTTAAGTCTTATATAGTATTTAAAAATATGTTTCCTTCTGTTTATACAATTAAGAGTAAACAGATTTAATAATAGCAGTCATTTTTTTTGCCAAAAAAGTTGTTAGCTAGTCAAACATTGAACCCTGAAACACTGTGCCTGTGTATACACACACATCTGATAAGACCTTACATCAACATATTTCAAACAAAAAGATAAAGTCTTTTGAAGATAAGCAAAATCATTTCAAGGGATGATCTAGGCCAGGAGTGTCCCTGCACCTTGGATGTCTGTTCTCTGGTAACTAAATGGGATGATGTGATTGAATGAGTGCCCAAATTTAAGTGTAATAGGTGACCAAAAATTTAGAGGGGGGGGGGGGGGGGGAGAGAGGGGAGATAATAAAACAAAACACAAGGCTCTTTATAGTATCTCAACAGGCTGAAAAGGCCTAAAAAAGACCGTCAGAGGAGCTGCAGAAATCAGGCCATTCTACTTGTTGACCCAGTATTGGTCTACCTTCTCGCCTGTCACAGATTAGATGTTCGGGTAAAAACTGAGGTCTGCAGATGCTGGAGATCAGAGCTGAAAATGTGTTGCTGGTTAAAGCACAGCAGGTTAGGCAGCATCCAAGGAACAGGAAATTCGACGTTTCGGGCATAAGCCCACCATATCTATTCTGATTACATGTTGCATTTATAAACTGTAGCTTTTCAAAAGGTACTTCAACTGCTACTGCTCCAACCAACCCTCTAACTCCACTACTTTTTTAGGTAATTTATGAACTCACATTAAAACTTATTCAGACTCATTTCTTCCCCACTGAGTGTGAGTACTAAAGTCAGCCATGCATGTTTTTCAATTGATCTTATTTCACAGATTTGCCAACATATTTCTTCCACCACTGTTCCACTATTAGATAGTCTGAAGGGTAGGCCAATGACCATTACTTTTCCATCCTTTGCATCAGGGAGGAGAAAGTGAGGACTGCAGATGCTGGAGATCAGAGCTGAAAATGTGTTGCTGGAAAAGCGCAGGCCAGGCAGCATCCAAGGAGCAGGAGAATCGACGTTTCGCGCATAAGCCCTTCTTCAGGAATGAGGAAGGTGTGCCACGCAGGCTAAGATAAAAGGTAGGGAGGAGGGACTTGGGGGAGAGGCGTTGGGAATGCGATAGGTGGAAGGAGGTCAAGGTGAGGGTGATAGGCCGGAGAGGGTGTGGGAGGGGGCAGAGAAGATGGGAAAACGATTGCAGGTCAAGAAGGCGGTGCTGAGTCCAAGGGTTGGGACTGAGATAAGGTGGGTGGTGGGGAAATGAGGAAGCTGGAGAAATCTGCATTCATCCCTTGTGGTTGGAGGGTTCCTAGGCGAAAGATGAGGCACCCTTCCTCCAGGCGTCGCGTTGCCATGGTCTGGCGATGGAGGAAGCCAAGGACCTGCATGTCCTGGGTGGAGTGGGAGGGGGAGTTAAAGTGTTCAGCCACGGGGCGGTTGGGTTGATTGGTCCGGGTATCCCAGAGGGGTTCTCTGAAACGTTCCGCAAGTAGGCGGCCTGTCTCCCCAATGTAGAGGAGGCCACATCGGGTGCAGCGGATACAGTAAATGATGTGTGTGGAGGTGCAGGTGAATTTGTGACGGATATGGAAGGATCCATTGGGGCCTTGGAGGGAAGTGAGGGGGGAGGTGTGGGCGCAAGTTTTGCATTTCTTGCGATTGCAGGGGAAGGTGCCAGGATTGGAGGTTGGGTTGGTGGGGGGTGTGGACCAGATGAGGGAGTCACGGAGGGAGTGGTCTTTCCGGAACGCTGATAGGGGAGGGGAGGGAAGGGAAATATATCCTTGGTGGTGGGGTCTGTTTGGAGGTGGCGGAAATGATGAAGGATGATACGATGTATCTGGAGGTTGGTGAGGTGAAGACCAGTGGGGTTCTGTCCTGGTGGCGATTGGAGCAGTGGGAAGTAGAGGAGATGCGGTGGAGAGCATTGTCAACCACATCTGAGGGGAAATTGCGGTCTTTGAAGGAGGCCGCCATCTGGGTTGTTCGGTATTGGAATTGGTATGCCTGGGAGCAGATGCGGCGGAGGCAAAGGAATTGGGAATATGGGAAGGCGTTTTTACAGGGGGCAGGGTGGGAGGAGGTGCAATCTAGGTAGCTATGGGAGTCGGTCGGTTTATAGTAAATGTCCGTGTTGAGTGGGTCGCCCGAGGTAGAAATGGAAAGGTCTAGGAAGGGGAGGGAGGAGTCTGAGATGGTCCAGGTAAATTTGAGACTACACTGGCACCACCCCCACCTTTTCCTCCACTACATCGATAACTGTATCGGCGCTAACTCGTGGTCCCATGAGGAGGTTGAACTGTTCATCCACTTTAGTAACACCTTTCACCCCAACCTCAAATTTACCTGGACTGTCTCTGTAAAAATTTGAAGTATTTAAAATAATGTAATTGGCAGAAGGACTTCAAAATATTTAAAATGAAAACTTACATAGAAATATTTATTTTTTTCTAAAATCCAGAATCTATCAAATTTCCAAAGAGGAAAAAGTACTACAGCAGCTATAAATTGGATTTATTACTTAAGTGTTACATTCCACAATGGAACTATAAATTGAAGTAAAATACAAAAGTATCCCTTTAGCAATTTAAGCATTTTACAAGGACGAGTTTTTCCCCCCTCTCAGGGCACTACCCTGTTCACACATTACAAAAGCAGGGCTCATAATGGCAAAACTCAGATTCAGGAATTTCAATTGTCTTGTCTGAGAGAGTATGGCTTTGTTCCATCATAAGCACTTCTAATTTATTATTCTATATATCACAAACATGAGAAGCAGTGACACTGTTATCCTACTAACAAATTTGATCCCAAATTAAACTAAGAGCTGTATTCAATGCCCTCCTTCTTCATCTCTTCCTCACCTCCAAGTGAATTAGTTTCATGAGCCCTTAGCTGAATAAGTCAAGTTCAAGGGTGCTTTGCATTAGAATCTTGTTAAAAAATGAAATCAACCGACTTGAATAAGCAGCGGATAAGTAACAGCAGATTGGGGAAGCGTATCATAGAACAAGTAAAATATATTTCGCTAATTTAGCCTCCAGCAAGATTCATGTGGGACAATTTACAGTTTGAGTGCAAGCAGAATTGTACCAGATGAGGATTATACAATTTCTATTTTTGTTGACTTCAACTGAATCAAAACTTAAACAGTGCTTATAACATGCAGCCAATCCATAATGGATAGTTTTAGGCTTATGTCCAATTGTAAACTCCTCACACTGTCCTTCTCTGCTACCAGTAAGAACAGAGAGACATCTCATGTGGACCAAAATTGTCAATTTGACTTCTATCAACACTGAGCTAAGTGACAGGGAGAAAAACTAGGATCCATTAGCTGGGCTATAATGATCCATTTGTTCTTCCTTATTTACTTTTTAAGGAAGGAATCAAATTTTGGTGCAATGCACATATTAATCTATGATGCCAACACAATTAAATTAGTATTGTAATGGAGTTTTTTTTAAAATAGTAGGTTCAACATAGTGGATAATGTTTGGTTATCCCATAAACACGTGTGTTCAAAATGGCTAAATAACATTATATGAGCTTAATGTTGCAATGCTATAATGAGGATTATTATTTCATTGATTTTTTTAATAAAACCAACAGTTGACACAGTACTTAAAAGAATAAAACACCACAGTTCAATGCAGTAATCTTTCTCAGCTACCTTTTGCTTTTCAACTTCGCAATGTTTTCAATTTATTATTTGATGGTGCCTCAGTTACAAAGTATAATTAATTAAATAAGTATTTTAATCAGTTGGAATGTCTGCCATTACAATCATCAATACGTGATAAAACATATTGAAGGTGGTAGAGCAGTGGATGTGGTGTAAATCGATTATAGTAAGACATTTGATAAGGTTTCCCAAGATAGACTGATTCAGAAAATAAGGAGGCATGGGTTACAGGGAAATTTGGCTGTGTGGATACAGAGTTGGTTGGCCCATAGAAGACAGAGGGTGGTAGTAGATGGAAAGCATTCAGTATGGAGCTCTGCGACCAGTGGTGTCTGCAGGGATCTGTTCTGGGACCTCTGCTCTGTGATTTTTATAAACAACTTAGATGAGGAAGTGGAAGGATGGGTTTGTAAATTTGCCAATGACACAAATGTTGGAGGAGTGGTGGATAATGTGAAAGGCTTTTGTAGACTGCAATGGGATATTGACAGAATGCAAAGCTGGGCTGAGAAGTGGCAGATAAAGTTCAACCTGGGAAAGTGTGAAGTGATTCATTTTGGAAGGTTGAATTCGAATGCTGAATCCAGGGTTAAAGGCAGGATTCTTGGCAGTGTAGAGGAACAGAAAGATCTTTGTGTCCACATTCATTGATCCCTCAAAGTTGCCACCCATGTTGATAGGGTAGTTAAAAAGATGTATGACGTGTTGGCTTTCATGAGCAGTGGGAGTGAGTCTAAGAGCCACGAGGTTATGCTGCAGCTCTGTAAAGCCCTGGTTAGACCACACTTGGAATACTGCATTCAGTTCTGGTTGCCTCATTATAGGAAGGAAGCTTTAGAGAGGGTGCAGAGGGGATTTACCAGGATGCTACCTGGACTGGAGGACGTGTCTTACGAGGAAAGGTTGAGTGAGCTAGAGCAAAGAAGGGTGAGCGGTGACTTGATAGAGGTGTACAAAATGACAAGGGGCAAAGAAAGAGTGGATAACGAGAGACTTTTTTCCCATGATGGAAATGGCTATCACAAGGGGACATAATTTTAAAGTGATTGGACGAAGGTCTAGGGGAGATGTCAGAGGTAGGCTCTTTACACAGAGTGATGGGTGTGTGGAATGCACTGCCAGTAGTAGTAGTAGAGTCAGATATGTCAGGGACATTTAAACAACTCTTGGATAAGCACATGGATGACAGTAAAATGAAGGGTATGTATATCAGTTTGATCTTAGATTAGGTTAAAAGGTTAGCACAACATCAGGGCTGAAGGGCTTGTACTGTTCAATGATCTATTAATATATACAGAGATTATTCAAATATTTGCACTTTACCTTGTGGAAGACACTTTTTTTTTAAACCGGGGCAAAATTTGGCTAATTTGAATGAAATGATTTTATGACTGTAGGGATTGGGACCAAGTTGACCTTGTTAACTACAATATTGTTAACCTGGTCCAATCAGGAAAGCTTTGCTGACCAAGAGAATCTCCTCAGTTGAACATGGACTCCGAGCCTGTATACTAATAAATAAGAGGGTTACATGGTGATGGGACATGGCATCTGTGCAGTTATTTCAATGATAATGGAGTCAAATGTCACAAGCGATCTACATTTTAGCCAAACGTATTCAGCATTTGATCCTACAGCAATATGTATATTCTCCCCTACAAAAATGTAAGTTTCAAAGTAGCAGCAATAAACTTGAACAAGCTGGTGTGCAAGTCTTGTACTCATACCTGGAGCGTTCAAGTCTTGTACTCATACCTGGGATGAAAGTAAATGTTAAAAGTTGTAGAAATAAATTCAGAAGTTACATTTCAAGCAGACAAAAGGCAATGTAAATTTAATCTGTAAAACAATTAAGAACAGGGTGTAGGTATTGAGAACATTCAAATAGAACTAGCACATAGCCATACATCTCACGTTAAACAGAGAGGACTATATTGCAAAAAAATTAAGACAGCCTAGAAGGATTTGTGCAAACAAGTATTATCTTATGATAGAATCAGTCTAATCTACTGTTTACATTGCTTCTTTCCACCTATCCTGTATTAAGTATACTGAAAACTGTAATTAAAAATTTACTTACCAAAAAATGCACAGGACAGAAAAGGTTACAATCACACGCTTGCCAAAGTTTAAAAAATTCTATGCAAAATCTCTTTCATTTATACCTCTAACCAGAAACTCTGAACTTTTGAACAACACCCTGCCTCCACTATTTCAGAAATTGTACAAGATTAATCTCACAAATTAATGAATACCTCAATGCGCAATTCAATATTCTCAGAAAAATGCCATCAAATTACTGTCATTTTTTAAAAATGATGATTTTCCTAGACATTTGCTCCTCTACCTTTCTTCTTCTTAAGGACATGTTCCATTCTAGCAGTACAAATGAGTATAGCTACACCATCTCCTCTTTTTGTATCCTTGGATACAATGGATGAACATTGCTCCTGCTATCTGCCAAAAGTTGACAACTTACCTTTTTTATTGCGATGAATTTCAAGTGAAAGAGTATTGCAATTAATTGTTAAATGAAGAATTTTCAAAACTGAAATTATATGTAGATATCCTTTTAATGCCAAAGAGTTAAATTGTACATTAATGATGCTATGGTAATAACTTCAGGTGCAGCGGTGTAGATTTTCCACATTTATTTTCAACTCCATTTTCCATTGAGTTTCCTAAGGTGGTGTCCAAGGCCCATGCTTCTTTACTTGCTTTGACCTTCCCAAGTTCAGAATTATGGACAATTACTGATGAGTGCGTAGAATCCACTGCCAGTCACAACCTAAACATACTGAAGGAGTCGATGCCTATATGCAACAATACCTGGAAAACATCCAGGCTTGGGATGGTAATTGAGAAGTGACACCTGCACCACAAAAGTGCCAGAAAATTATCACCAACAAGGGGGAAACTCACCAGCTCCTTTTTACATTCAACTGCATCACCATTGCTGAATTTACCCAAAATCAACGTCCCAGTGTTTACTACTGACCAGAAACTTAACTGGCTCACCAGACTTGATTCCAGGATGGGATGCTTACCCAATGAAGTGAGACTGGGCAAACTGGGCCAATACTATGCTGGGTTTCGAAGAATATTAAATGATCCCATTGAAACATGTACAAGACATTACGATGATAATGGGGTAAATGTGGGTAAGCTGCTCTCCCTAAGATGGAGACTAGGAGCAAGATGCACATTTAAAAACAGGGTTGGGGGGGGGGGGGGGGTTCGCACTTTGGTACGAGATTATGACATTGTTTTTGTAACTCAGAATTGTGAACCTTTATTCTTCTCTACCACAGAGGCTAGTCTGTGTTTGTGGTCAAGATTGGCAAATTTCTGATTACCAATGACGTACAGGTTCATGGAGATGGAGCAAACAAAAATGGCATTGTTGTGCTTTATCAGCCATGATCACTTTGAATGGTGGGCCAGGTTCAATGGGTTGAATGGTTTAATCCTGTCCTTACGTTCATGATTGGAGCAGCCACATACACAAAGAACTGATCAGAAGCTAGGAATTCTGCAGCACCTCCTGATACCCAAAACCTGTCCAGCAACAAGGTGCAAGTTAGGAGCATGGTACAATGCTCTGTACTTCCACACACAGGTGCAACTCCAATAACATTCAGGAAGCTTGATGTTACTAGGACAAAGCAGCCTGCTTGATTAGCACTTCACCTGTCGCCTCAAACATCCTTTCTTTCAATTGTTGCTGCATACTGGCATTTCGGATATTCCTCAAGGTTCATTTAACAGCAGTTTCCAAACCAATGCACCCTATCATAAGAATGGCAGCTGAAGCACTATCACCATTGGCAAGTTCTCCTTCTAATCACAAATCACCTTGCCTTGGAACTGCATCACAATTCCTTCATAATCATGGGGTCAACATCTTTGATCGCCTTTTCAAAACAACAATTATGTTTTGATGAAAGGTGTGTGGGTGTGTTAGTTACACACAACTACATTTTAAGATCATTTCTAAGAGTTTGCACTTCACACTAGTGGCATATGGGTGGTGGTTCATTCTGTATAGGGTTTAAAACTAAACAAGGTCAGAGTTCCCTTCCAGAACTGTGACAAATCCAGTGCATGTTCAAGGTCAGACAATTACAGAATCCTTGAGGTAAGAAAGATTGTTGGTACTTTGGAGTTTAAAGCATGGAAAGTAAATAGTGAAAGGCATTAGGTTACTTTTGGTTTAAATAAGTCAATGACTGATTTTCTCTGAGAAACCCCAGAGACTGAAGGCTTCTAGGGCAGTTTTTGGAGGAGACTGGACATGGAACAGAAGCAAATATAGTTTCTCTTCTCCAAAGGAGTGTTCAGGACGAGCACTGGTACCCTGGTGTAAATAGTTAGCTTGTGAAGACCAGGAGTGTTCAGTTAGAAACTCGTAGATTATTAAGACAGAAAAGTCTCAGCCTTCACTTAAGTATTCATAAAGACTTCACAATTCACCGAACAGAGCACTGCATGGTTAGGAATTGAGTCTGTGCTAAGTATTTGATATACAGGGGTAATTCTTCTAAAATTTGGATTGCTGTGATATGAGTTTGTTGGAGAATAGAGGAAATTTGTCTTGCCTTCAGATCAAAGCAAGCAAGTGTATGGCACAATTTCATGATGAGCAGCAAGTTCTCATTCTGGTCAATATTCCTCTTAAACACAAAAAAAACTGCTCAAATATCTCACTTGCTATTTGAGAGGTCTTGCAGTGCACAAATTGGCTTCTGAATTACAATAATCGTAACATTTGCGTCAGAAAGAAAACTAATCAGATCTGATTTGGAGATGTCGGTGTTGGACTGGGGTGTACAAAAGTTCAAAATCACAACACCAGGTTAGCTCCATAGCCACCTGATGAAGGAGCGTCGCTCCAAAAGTTAGTGTGCTTCCAATTAAACCTGTTGGACTATAACCTGGTGTTGTGAGATTATTAACTTAATCAGATCTGAAATATTTTCAGATAACAAGAGATAATTTGTGGCACTATTAACAGGTTAATTTTTTCCCCCCAATTTAAAAGGAATGTGAGGTAAAAACAAGTTTGAAGAAGCGATGCCAAAGTAATATTGATAAAATTACAGTGACAAGAGAAATCACAGAAGCAGGTAGCAGACAGATGTTGGAAATAAGGGTAAACTGATAAGAAAGATCACATCAGACAAAGGTTTTTACTACAGACTGTCCAAGAATGCAAATACCAGAATAGAATGTGCAAATAAAAATGCAATATCCAAGTTTTGGACGGATGTAAGCTTTGTGGAAAGCTCAGAACTGCTCCAAGAGAAAAGAAACACTTGGCACATACGATAAGAACTGGCTGTGTGAATACAGCTTAGCTTTAGAAAATGGTGGAACAAAGATTAACTAATGAAAAAGGGATAGAGACAAGATTAGTAGAAGCTACTAGTTGAACCTTATCTCATTTACATAATGCAATTATGTTATAAAGCCAAATTTAGATCATAAGACAACATTTTCAGGAAAATATCACATTCATTATTATGACTATAAGCCATATAGTGAGGTTCCTGGGGATCACATTGATTGACAATTCCATAAAGTTTTAGAATCATTACATTACAACACAAACACTTACTGATAAGTTGTGGGAATGATTTGTGACCTGCCTGGTGCAAAAGTGGCCTATAAGCCAAATGCAAGCCATTCTGTCCTTCCATATAGCGGGCAATGAAGTCAGGACCGTCAGCTCACATTTTAACATTTGGGCATCTTGATTGATGTTGCTCGAGCCAAGAATTGACAAGCATCAGTTCCAGTCCTCCAGTTTAATTTGCTGACTTCTGCTCCCATTTCAGTGCAGATGTAACACAGACATTTGCACTTTGAATTTTGAAGTTTTGGCCATGTGACCAAATTTCACGCCTCAGCTACAAATAGCAGATGGCTGTGTATTAACATTTAAAACAGGGATTTCCTCTGCTTAATACCACTAGGCTTCAAACAGCTGACAAGACATGGAGAATACTAAATCTAGCATGCCACAATCTGTTCTGCACTAAGCCTCCACTTTGAGAGTAATAACTATAACCAGCTAATGTCTGTTTCCTCCATGCTTCAGTTTAAAGACAGCCAGATGGTTCAAGCATTTTTACAAAGGGCTGTGTTAAATTCTCTTGGTCACTGTCTTCGAATAGATAGAAGAAATAAGAGATTGGGTATTATACCCTTCTTTAAGGCTAAAGGAAGGAAGAGTGTTTAATAAGAAGAAATGTGTAAACCCAAAAAGGAAGAATCAAACCCATGATGTAGCATTTCAGGTAAAGATAAGCATGGCAGGAAGAAACAACAGGTTTTGATGCATTGGTGTGAATACTCAATCAGAAAAAATTGACAAACAGTTTAATTTAAAAAGGGTGTGAAGTCAGAATCTTTAAATTAAATAAAGGTGATTACAAGGAAATGATGGCTGCATTGACAAAGGGTTTGGAAAAATTTGTTGAAAGCTGAGACAGTAGACAGCTATAGAAGACATTCAAGATATTTGATTAATACTCAAGGCAAAAAAAATATTGCTGATAAAGATATTTTGTCAAAACTTTACATCATGCACCTCATCAGGACAATAAACAAGAATACTAATTTAATTGCAAACCAACATGTATAGTATGAAAGAAGAATGCTGACTGGTTAGCATGTGGGCTCTGGTTGGTAGAAATGTTGCCATGAGAATTTTATTAATTGCCAAGCTTTGGTTAAATTTTAAACCAGACAGGTTGACTGATTAGTCAAAGCTCCATATGTACAAGTAAACCAGCAAATGGCTGTCACCTAACTTGTTAAGTTGAAACAAGCACAGTGCATATATATGCTCTGTCTGCAAAGAACAGGGCCTTGTGAATTAATATATGTAGCTGCCAGGACATAACTGTCAGCCATACTGCAAAAATTATATTCAATTGGGAAGAAATACATCAAGAAGCCTCTTCTCCCTTTATCCACACTTTTGTTAAAGAACTCAAATGAATTTATCCAAAATTTATATTTGATAAACAATTTGACTCCACTTGATTGAAGAGATTAGATAGAGACAAATAATGGAAACTAACTTTCAATTCTGAAATTCTGCCCGCTATTGTGGGACTTGAATCCCTGCACCCAGAATATTAACCATGTTCTGGATTACTAGCCCAGTGACATTATCAATACAGCACTATCTCCTTAGTTTAATAAATTGGTTTTAGACATTTCTCACCGCCAAACTGAAATTTTATCGTGCCGTTATTGCTCTCACCTAGAAGATACATTAAATTATTTAGTCCTGTCACATTATATATTACTGGATCTAAAGTAACCTTGAACCTGATGCTCTCAGACTCTATTATTCCACAAAACAATCCTGTTTACACTCTATAAATGCATCCTGAAAGCTTTCTTTGACTGCTTGAACAACTTAATGTAAGATTAAAATCAGCCATAATATTTCTTGATTTATATTCTGTTTACTGTTTATCTATTATTAAAAAGGGACCAATAAACAACTCTCACCAGTGATTTATTTCATTTGCCATTCTTTATATACACCAAAATTGATATACTACTTGCTTTTCTGAACCAAGATAATTTCTCAAGCCTATGTTGATATCATCTTTTGTTAACAGAGCTACTCCACCTCCATTTTTTTTCTATCAGTCCAAATGTCAAATATCCTTAAATGTCACATCCCAGCCATGGGTATTTGCAACCATGTTTCTTTCATGGTTATATAAATACATTTAATTCTATATCTGTGCTATGAATTCATTCATTCTTTTAAGAATATTGCATTGAGAGAAAGTGCCTTTAATACTGGGCAGCCCGGTGGCTCAGTGGTTAGCACTGTTGCTTCACAGCACCAGGGTCCCAGTTTTGATTCCGGCCTCGACTGTCTGTGTGGAGTTTGCACATTCTCCCAGTGTCTGCGTGAATTTCTTCTCGGTGCTCTGGTTTCCTCCCACAGTCCAAAGATGTGCAGGTCAGGTGAGTTGGCAATGCTAAATTGCCCATAGTGTTAAGTGCATTAGTCAGAGGGAAATGGGTCTGGGTAGGTTGCTCTTTGGAGAGTCAGTGTGGACTTGTTGGGCTGAAGGGCCTGTTTCCACACTGTAGGCAATCTAATTTTATAGTTTTAATATGTTTTGCTATTCTGCTCCTATTTGCTCATGTGCTTATAATGGTAGGCTTTGTCCCTTCCTGTTCTTAATCCTTGCAACGGTCAGACAATACAGCATTTGGAATTCTTCTTGGGCACTGCAAAGATCAGCATCTATCCCAAGTATGTAATCTTCTGCTACTACTACATTCCTGTTTACTTTTCCTCCGTTTTACGGTCTGGTCTACCACAGTACTGTCATCACTTTGCTCATTATCCCTATCACTTTGATCATCCCTGCAACCCGTGCCCTTCCACACAAATGGTAAGAACCTCAAAATTGTTGAAGTGCAATGCCAAGGTTCCTTCAATGATACTTTCTAAATCCCCACAGTGGCTTCATACAAAGTCACATGCTCCTGTCCCTAACCATTGAGTAAATCTAACAAAGGGTTTTGACTGTCTCGTGATTCCTGATACTTCACTGCTCAGACTTCAGTTTATCAACTCTGAGTCAATGTTTCTTGAGTTATTGAAATTTACTGCAGACATGATTGCTGCAGATTACACTGGTTACCATGAGCTCCCAAATGTGACAGCTAGAACACAATTGACCTGCCTTTTCTTTTGCATTTTGTTCTACTAACTATGGTTGCAAATTTAGAAATACTGCTCAATAAAAACATGCACTTACAATTAACAAGTTTGACTGTAATAATACCATACTAATATCTGGTAACATGGAGACAGATAGGAGAAAGATAATCTTTGGAGAAAGATAGGAGGCTTAAGACTCACTGGCCCGCTAATCTAGTTACTGCTTCTGTTCTCAGGTCTTGTTGGCTTTCACTTCCTCTGGCAGACGTTTTGTAGAAGATCAATATAGTATCTTTTTCCCCACATCTTGAATGCCCTCACTCACATTTCCAATTTAGTACTATGTCAAACTAGTCTCTGTGCTACTTTCTGTTAATGAGCAAAAACCTCCTTTATTTATACTGGCTGAAATACCCACAATCTAATTTCAGGCTCTGCGGGCTTAGACACTGGTTCTAACTAGCTAGCTAATTCACTGCTCAGCTGGAAGAAACTACGAGTTGGATACTGAAGTTAATTTAACTTTTTTTAAAAATTACCAAACAGTTGAGACACAATCTCCAGTTCACTATACTGTCTGGCAATATTCCATTGAGCTGGATAATTGGAAGGTATTAAACATAGCCCTGCTATTGTTAGTAAGAGGGGAAGGGAAAATTGATAATTGTAGGCCAATTAGCATAGCATTTGTCATTTGGAAAATTCCAGATCCATTATTAAGTAATAATAGAGCATTTAGGATGGAGTCAGCAATTATTTTATGAAATGGAAATCATGTTGAACAAGTGAGGCTAGTGAGGCCACGTTTAGAATACTGCTTACAATTCTTGTTGGCCTTCAATAGAAAGGATGTTGTTAAACTTGAGAGGATGCAGACAAGGGTGGTGGCTCAGTGGCTAGCACTGCTGCCTCAGTGCCAGGGACCTGGGATTGATTCCAGCCTAGGGCGACTGTCTGTGTGGAGTTTGCACATTCTCGCAGTGTCTGTGTGGGTTTCCTCCAGGTGCTTCGGTTTCCTCCCACAATCAAAGATTAGGTGAATTGGCAATGCTAAATTCTCCATAGTGCTCAGGGATGTGTAGGTTAGGTGCATTAGTGAGGCGTAAATGTAGAGTAATAGGGCGGGGGAGTGGGTCTGAGTGTGTTGCTCTTCAGAGGGTTTGTGTGGACCTGTTGGGCTGAAGGGCCTGTTTCCACACTGTAGGGATTCAGTGAAAAGATTTACAAGGATGCTGTTGGGTCTGGTGCAGTTGAGTTGTAGGGAGAGGTTGAATAGACTAGGTCGTTTTCCTAGGATGGGGGAGTCTAAAATTAGAGAGCATAGGTTTAAGGAGAGGGGAAAGATTTAAAAGGGACCTTTTCATGTAGAGGGTGGCCCATGTATGGAATGAGCTAACTGAAGACGTGGTTGAGGAGAGTACAATTACAACAGCTAAAAAGCTTCTGGAACATGAATAGGAAGGACTTAGAGGGATATGGGGCAAATACTAATAAATTGGACTGGGTCAGATTGGGAGGTCTGGTCAGTGCAGAGAAGTTGGACTGAAGGGTCTGTTTCTATGCTGTATGACTCCATGTCCTTGTGCAAGGAACATTTTTAGCATGAGGTACAGAAAGCAACTAAGAAAGCAAGGAAGCTTGATTTTGAGGGATTTGTATAAAAGTGTAAACGTATCTTATTCCAACTGTGTAGTGTTGTGCAGAGACCACAACTTCAATATTGTGTGCAGGTCTAGACTCATAGCCAGGAAGAGAGAGAGAGAATAGCTGGAGAACATAGATTGAATGGTCTCAGCCTCAGACTAAGGGTCAGTCATTTCAAATGGAGCCAAGCAGAATTTTCTTTCCTCAGTGGATTGTGAACCTTTGGAGGGCTGTGCCTCTGAGGACTATACTGGAGTATATTCCAACGCTGCAATCAACAGATTGTGGACTCCATGGAAATCAAGTGATTATGGAGATCAGGCAGGAAAGTGGAATGGAGGTTCAGAGTCAGCATGATCTTATTAACTAATGGAGCAGGTCGAATGTTATTACGCCCTCTCTTTCCCCTGCCAAAACATGGATTTTATTTACTTAGCTTTTTAAAAACTTTTTTGGTACTGTTTTAGTACTTACCCCTCTAAGATTGGCTTTTCAGGACATTTCTGTTGTACATAGCTGGGTTCTGACCCTGCAAACTTTTTATTCTCAGAATTAAAATTATGTTTGTTTCATTTTGATCAAATACATTGTGAAAATAGAGTATGCTCATTCCATGTGAAACTACAGTTCTTACTCAAAATAAACAGTGGGAATATTGATGGGTTGTAAATCTCTCCGAGTGGAGAAGTTCTTCTTAACAAAATGTCCGGAACCCTTTGGGTTAATGTAAAACAAAAGCATCAGAACTTGGCAGGATGCATTAAATAATCCTGGGAGACAAGGGGGAGGAAATTGTCAGAGCCCTAGAGATATTTCAAAGCTGTACTAACTGAATATATGCCAGAGGACAGAAAATGGCCTATGCTTTTACTCAAAAAAGGGAGACAGCACTAATTCAAATAATTATATACCACTTACTTTGACATCAGTGTACAGTCTTTAATTACCGTTGAAATTGCCACCTATGCGAAGAGAGAAAATAGTTGCAAGTAACCAGCTTGAATTTCAAAAGGATGATCAGATGTGATAAATCCTAGCCTTCTTTGAGGAGGTAACATGAAAGAAAAAGAATAAGAAATGAAGGATTAGGACAAATAGGTTACTTTCAGGACAATAAATTATAAGTACTGCGATGGCATAGGGATCAGTGCTACTGCCTCAGCTATTTACAATCCATATTATCAAGTTGAAAATAAAGGACTCACTGTCTTACTCACGATATGAAGCAAGTTGTGAGGATTCCACAAAGAGATATTGATAAGGTAGGTGATTAGATTTGAAAGAGAGATGGAGCAGAATGTAGGAAACAGAGGTGGGAATAGAATAGTAGAATTTTATTTAAATGGAGAAACACTGTAATACAGAAATGTATTCCTGCTTTGTACATATGCCACAAAGTATCAACATGCAAAGATAGATTGTTGACCTTTACTGTAAAGTTTATAAAGATAAAGATATGCAACTGTACAGAGCACTGGTGAGACTGCATAGTATTATGTGTAGTCTTAGTCAACTAACTTAAGGATCATATGTGCACAGGAAGCAGTTCAGAAAAGGTACTGCAGACCAATTCTTGGGATGAAAGGTTTATTTTAGAGGAAAGGTTGAGCCTATACTCACTGGAGTTTAGAAGAATGAGAGGTGATCACATTGAAACTGGTTTGACAGAGCAGATGCTGAGTGTTTCCCCTCATGAATGTAGCATGGGGGAAGCAGCTCAAACACTAGAGGTTGCTAATTTAAGACAGGGACAAGAATGATTTTCTCTCTCTCCCAGTGGGCCACTATGTATGAAATTCACTTCTCCAGTGAGCAGTAAAGGCAGAGTCATCTCATGAATACGAAGTTTTTATCATTTCTCAGTCTATCGCATGTAGTACGGTGTGTGCAGCACGAGGGCAGGACTTCATCATTAAAGGCTAATCCAAAAACACTGTCACTGTACAATAGGTAGATTAGTAAAGCCAGTAAACGTTTCTCTTCATGCTTCTGATCAGTTGTCACACATCCAGACAGATGTTTACCATTGGGATTCAGTTTTGTCAGCTTTGGTGCTACAAGCTTCTCTTGATGTCCTGCATTGATGTTCCCCCATTCGGTTCATCTTGCTCCCTTGCTGACCTCAATGCTTTTTCCAAGTAGTATTATACAATAATGAGCATCAATTAATTGGCCAGTGGCCAAGACTAGATGTGGTGATCAGGAATATTCTTTGCCCATATTTAGCCTGCAGTTTAAAGACTTCGTGGAGTCTAGAGTCAATGAGAGCCCATTCACAAGCCCACTCCCTCCTGATTGTATCTCAAGATGCTGCCAATACTGGTGGGCCTGCCTTGCCAGTGCATACATACCCAGGGATATTGTTACAGGATGCTGAGATCTTGACTTTAAGGTATGAATCAATGAGTATGGCCATGTTAGGTTATTGCTTGTGTAACAGCTCTCTCAATGCGTGGCAAAATTCCATAAACATTAGTGAAGATCGACCAGCCTGAGAATTTTTATGAAAACTGGACTTTTTTTTGAGAGTACCTCTATCATCTCTAATGATGGTTTTCACTAAGTTCTTCACCATTGAGACTGAAGTCTAAACGCTTATTAAAATTACAACCTGGCAAGTCTGGATAAGGGCAGATGGAACATTTTGTTAGTTGCCAATGAACCAGTGAGGATATTTATTATGACATCAACAACAACTTTAGCTACTCCTGTAGTACACAATGACAACTTAACCTGGTCCTGGTGAATTTTCCACCTCAAATCATTTCAATTTAGCTTATTGTACTTTCCTCATTCTAATGAAAGTAGCACACTTTAAATACTGGCCGGATTTTCACTGTAAACATAACAGATCAGGATAAGATTTTCCCATCGCTTCCATGGAAATTAAAAGCAACATCTGACAATTACATGTACAGTGAGAGTCAGAAATCTGGCCAATGGTGGGAACTAAACATGCTGGAAATTGTTGGAGTTTATAAAATATAGTGTAAGGACCTTTTAAATAACATCTTTATTATTGCCAAATAACCCATCTGGTACTGAAAATGAATTGAGTGTGGTTTCATTCCACAATTAAAATCTGTAGATAACATTTTCTTTTATTTGTCCTTTGTCTCTTTCTCCTCTCTCTTAATTATGTGTTTCTTCCCATCTTGAATTGTTTCTATACTAGATTTGACAGAGAATTCAATATGCCAAATGACTTTCTAGATAAAACTTCAGGGTTCCTCATCAACAATTCTTGAAACAGACCAATCAGGGATTGATTGCTTACCATATTTACAATATCTCCTGTTGAAGGCACTATACTATGATGGCCCTCTAACTTGCCACACATTTCAGAGCAAAATTCTATGGGAAGTCATTGGGCATGTATAAGCACAGCAAACAGCTGATGCTATTCATTCAGCCCAGTAAAATCTAGCCTCGGACTGTACACGTTCCACAAAGAGATGATCCAATGCACTCAGCAATAGGCCCATGTCTTCAGCTATACCAGAGTTGTCATCATTAGTTTTATATCACTTGCTCTGCAAATGGTCTTCTTTGCTCTGTAACTGATTTTTAACATCCAAAATTATTTTTCAGTTACTTCACCTGACGAAGGAGCAGTGCTCCGAAAGCTTCAGATTTCAAATAAACCTGGTGGACTATAACCTGATGTCATTAGATTTCTGACCTTGCTCACTCTAGTCAAACACCAGCACTTCCATTAATTTTGAAATTCAGTTTAGTTTATGTGGTACTGCATTTTAGCTTCCCAGAGCTGAAAGAGAAGACTTTCCTGCTCTTCCTGATGCTGCTTGACCTGCTGCGCTTTTTCCAGCACCACATATTATCAACTGACTTTCTAGCACCTGCAGCCTTCACTATCTCCAACAAACCTCTCTTACACTTAAGTTACCTAAATCACCAAAAATCCACCATATGTTTGGCAGTTGGTGGAATTTGAATTTAAGAGGAACAAAAAAAAATCTGGGATTAAGAGTCTAATGATGACAACGAAACCATCAGTTTACTGATGTCCTTCGGAGAAGGTAATTTGCCATCCTTACTGTGTGGCCAGCATGCGACTCCAGATCCAAAACAATGTGGTTGATCCTCATCAGCTTTCAGGGCAGTTAAGGAGAGGCCACAAATACTAGCCTGGCCAGTAATGTCCACATCCCATGAACAAATAATTTTTTTAAAAAAATGCAAATTCTAAAGTTCCAAAGGAGAACAATCTTTAAACAGCTCAAAAGTCTAAAGTTTGATTACAGCCAGAACACAGAACATGCTCTGCTAAGCATAAGAAAATCTCAACTAAAATTGGAAGCAGCATAAGCACCTTGTGTGAACCCATGCCTCCATGCCTGAGAGAAATCAGCAAATTCTTATAAGAAATGAGATTTTTTTTAACAAAAAGTGAGAATTTTCCCTCCCATTTACGCCTTATTTTTCTTGTCCGTCCACTCATGAAACTTAATTTACATAAAAACAAATTTTTAGGCATCAGCTTCAGTTACAGGTGCACATCTTACTGACGTAGTATTTTGACAACAAATGTTCTTCCAATTCAGTCAAGAAAATCTCGCTTATACAGTTTTAAAAATGATTTTAAAATTACTGAACATTTTCCAACAAATTTCACAGAAATAAAAAGTGTTGGGCGCAGAAAGAAACCATTCATCAAATTACTTGTGTCAATTTTCTGCTTTTCCTCAATCTTGCACATTATTTTTATTCAAATAATGTTTCAATTCTCTCTTGAATACCTTGATGAACCTACGTCCATCACATTTCCAGGCAATTCATTTTATATGCTAACTACCTGCTCAGTGAAAATGTTATTCGTCACTTCACTCTTCCTTCTTTTGCAAATCATTTTAAATCTATGCCCTCTTGTGCTTTTTCCCCATTTATGAGCAGGAAGCATTTCTTCCTATCTCCTCTCATGATTTTGAAAACCTCTATTAGATCTGTTTGTGACCTTCTTCTCGCCAAAGAGAACACTCCACATAAACTCTTCAATCTACCCTCATAATTGAAATTCCTTCTCCTTGGAATCATTCTTGTTAACTGCCTCTGCATTTTCTCCAATGCCTGCACACCCTTTTTTTCTAAAAATGTGAAACTTAAGAAATGTACACAATTCTCCAGGTGAGATCTAACAGGTGTCTTATCAAAGTTCATCATCACCTTTGCTCTTGTATTATATGCCCCTGTTAATAAAGCTACAAATACTGTATGCTTTATTAATTGGTCTCCCCACTTGTCCTGCCACTTTCAATGATCTGTGCACATATGCATTTGGTCCTTCTACTCCTGCATTCCCCTTTAGAATTACATCCTTATTTTATATTGTCTTTCAATGTTTTTCGTACCAAAATGCATAACTTCATACTCTGCTTTGAAATTTATTTGCCACATATCTACTCACTCAATCAACCTATCTGTTTACATCAGGAGTCCTATACTGTTCACCTCAGTTTACAACTATTCCAAATGTAGCGTCATCTACAAATTTGAAATTGACCCCCTATACATAATTATCTAGATTGTTAATCTACATCAGAAAAAAATCAAGATCCTAATATTGATCCCTGGGGAACTCCACCACAAATCCTCCTCTAGCCTGAAAAATATCCATCGATTGTTCCACCATTTCCTACCATTCAATTAATTTTGCAACCATGTTGCTACTGACAAATAAATTTTCTCAGGTCTGTGTGTAGCCA
This sequence comes from Hemiscyllium ocellatum, assembly GCF_020745735.1. NCBI lineage: Eukaryota > Metazoa > Chordata > Chondrichthyes > Orectolobiformes > Hemiscylliidae > Hemiscyllium > Hemiscyllium ocellatum. Next base: position 90,258,885 of record NC_083407.1, on the reverse strand, counting down.
ATTCAACACTTGTTTTGACTGAGTCCTTGCTTCTGCCACCATAGCCTGGGGTAGCATTCCTGCCTTCAGTAAAGAGATGCAATAATTAATTTAACACCTCAGTTGTGGCCCCTCATCCAGGTGTAAATCCCATTTTTGGTACCTAACCAGCCCTCTGACTACTTTTGCCACCATTTACTGTTCATCTGCCCTTGGAAGACTTTCAACCACCTCTATCTTCGCTGCCTGTCTTTTCTCATAAGTTCTCTTGGCTTTTTTTCCATGTCTGCTCTCAACCTTCAATATTCTTGTTGATCCTCAATTCCATTTATTACCTGACACTTGTCATGTGCACACCTTTTCTTCTTTATCTTAATTTCCACCTCCTTTGTGATTCAGGGAACTGGATTTGTGTGCTCCTTCAAATGGGAAAGGTAGGGCATTGCCTGTACCCAAATCATCTCTCCGTTAAACGTAGCCCAGTGTTCAGTTACTGTTTTTCCTGCTCACCTCTTGTTTTCTCAATACTGGCTAGCTGTGTTCTTGCAGAGTCTGCTTTCTGCTACCTGATTTTCCTCACTCTGGTTTATTCCATGTCATTTTCCAAAATCATTGTAAACCTTACAAGACAACAAGCAATGACTCCTAAATGCTCACTGCCTGACACTTTATTCATGCCATTTCTAAGAACCAGGTGCAACAGTGGATCCTTCCTTGTTGGATTGAAAACATACTGCGATAGGAAGCTCTCCTGCATTCAATCAAGGAACACATGCCCTTCACTTCCTTGTACATAAATTACCTAAATACTGATATTTGCATCCCCTCATTGTAACTACTCTACAATATTGGCATCTCCAACTTCCCTTCAGATTTCTTCTTCCACACCCTTTCCACTAGTTGGTTATCTACATCTAGCAATGCAATTGTACCATTTTGATCCTTAGTTCTCACCAAATTAATTGTGTGCTTAGAACCTCAGACATCCTCTTCTTCCATCAATCCAAAGAACTTCTTAACCAATTATGCCACCCCTCCTCATTTCCTATTTTTTAGATATTTTCTGAATACTGAAATTAGCTAGGAACATTTAATAATTTCATCTTGGTTTGATTACTGTTTTTTTTCTGCTTATATTGAGTAAATGCCTTCAAAGATTTGGCATTTGGAAGGATAAAAATATCTTTATAAGTCTATTCGAAAAAGGTCTAAAGGATAAATCTCATTATGTATAAAACAACTGTATTCATTTCATGACCAGTCCTGACATAGAATGTTGTTTATAGCCACACTTAAGTTTTCAATCTGGTTCAAGATTTTCTGCTGATAAAACTCATGCAAAAAAGTAAAACAATTTTAATTCTGCAACCATTCTACAAACCCGAAATGCTACATAAAAACACCAGTTGTTAGAAGCAATTGAATAAATGCTAGTGTACATTTGTATGCAAATCAGGTGAATGGAAACAGAGACTCAACTGAATTGCATTATGTCTGTTCAGCATTTAATTTCCTAGCAATTTGCTTCACTTGATGAATAGCATTCAAATAAATACAGAACTTCTTTCAGCATTATTGCAGCCCCTACATTACTACAAAAATGAAACACACAAAATTAATAGAAACTGCTGCAGCTAACTTTACATATTTCTGCCAAGCTAAGAGCAATGCTTTCACACAGAACTAAAATGAGGCAATTGTATTTATGCCATTCAGCAAGTTCAGTCACTGGAAATGCTTGTAAGGAGTAGTCAGTTAAAGCAGAACTGTACACTCAGGATTATGCCCTACATTCATTCTAAAATTTCATTTTTCCACGACTTGCCATAAACTAGTGTTGGATGAACTGCAGCTTCCTTATTTGTATATTATCTCTCCACCCTTCCGGCTCTCTGCCTGTATTCCTGATGAAGGGCTTTTGCCCGAAACATCGATTTTACTGCTCTTTGGATGCAGCCTGAACTGCTGCACTTTTCCAGTACCTCTCTAATCTAGACTCTGGTTTCCAGCAACTGCAGTCATTGTTTTTATCTTATTTGTATATTGGTCAAACAAAATGGTTACAATTAGCCCACAGGTCAAACTCCACTCAGTTTATCTATTCCATCCTCCTCTTCGGTTAGATATCTCAATATTGTCAGGCTCTATATATCCTATTTACCAGTGAGTTTCTAATCCCATGTTATCTCCAAATACAATGTCTACCTGTTAGCTCCAGATCACATACCCCGCCACTGAAACCCTAATCTCTTCCACATTCCTAATGAAGGGCTTATGCCAGAAACATTGATTCTCCTGCTCCTCGGATGCTGCCTGTTGGCAGTGCTTTTCCAACACCACACTTTTTGACTCCATTCAATTAATGACCACCTGGCTGACCATCTGCCTTCGCCAAACTTTGGATCATGCAAAATTCTCCTGCTTACATCCAGTCCCACAGTAAGTTCCACTCAGCCATCACCATTATTCAAAGTCACTGTTCTAACACCATGTTAAAAATTCTCTTCCTGCCCAAAACCCTGTATACCTCAGATTTTGACCTGCTTTGCATCAGTCCAGGAACACCACCATCACAACACGCTTGCATTTATCTAGCTCCTACAACACTGAAAGTTTCTCCCTTAACCTGTCAACCCTCCTAATTTCTCCCTCAATGCCCAAGAGGTCTATTTTTCTATAAATATGCTACAAATGACAGTTTGCTATCTAGAGATAATATATAAATCCCAATTATGATCCTTAAATTCAAAGTAACAAAGACATTCGCTCAGCACTTTTTAAACTGAAACACAGCATGCTGAACAAAAGTCATACCTTATTAAGTTTAATCTCCAAGCATTTCTTGGGTCTGCTAATTTCCACTTGCTGGGGCCTTCATCTGGAGGCTCTAAGCATTGCCAACACAAAGTATATTGGGTAGGATCAACAATGCTGGCCAATCAGAGGCATTTAGCACTGCACATCAAGCTGATGGTTGAAAATTGAAAACTGACCACTGACTTTACCACTGCCAGTAAAGCAGAAATATTATTAGCTATAACCTTGCAACAGAATCCAAGTATTATTGAAATGGTCAATGTTAAAGAGCTCTCAAGGATAGTGGAGTCAAGGGTTATAGAGATAAGGCAGGAACAGGATACTGATTGAGGATGATCAGCTATGATCATAATGAATGGTGGTGCAGGCTCGAAGGACAGAACGGCCTACTCCTGCACCTATTGTCTAAATGCTTCTAAAGTGAATGTAGATTTTTTAAAAACAATAAAGGAATTAAGGGATACAGTGAGAGCTGAGTCCATGAAAAGATCAGCCATGATCTTATTGAATGGCGGATCAGGCTACAAGGGCCAGACGTCCTATTCCTGCTCCTAGTTCTTATGTTCTTCTGTAATGATTTGCATCTTCCTCCAGGTTCCAGCACAGAAGACATATTGCCCAGAGCATGCTTTTCTCTTCAGAAGCAGTCTCTCTCAGTCTCGTGTGCTGAAGCTAGTAAATAAAGAATATCCATAATGCTCCATTTGATTCTAAACAGTTGATTCCATATTTGAGCCATTGCCATTACCAACATTTGAGGAATCTCTCTCAAGAATTCAGCATTAATCATGCACATAAACGTTTATGATTACACAACCACAATGTGTATTATTCATTGAAGGCAGTTGGGATTAGGAATGGGGGCAGCAGACAATTGATATGTTGAATTGTGCAATCATGCTGTTAAAGTTTGTCTTGAAAAGCAATGGCTCAGTGCAATGATGTTGTGTATGAATTTCATTGGCAACTGGACAAACTATTGGGGTAACCTTATAAACATTTTAATTTGACAATTTTAAAACAAGGCATGTTAATGTCAATACGGCAAACTTGCACGTAATGACCCAAACCTTCTGATCAGCCTCAAAGTTCCTTTTCTCAAATCAGACTAAAAAAATCTATGTACCTGTATTACCGTGATTTATCTGGCTAATCTTCCAACATCAGATCCTTCCAAACTCAGTCAATGTAGGATTCCTCAGAGTGAGTGGGGAGGAAGCTAGAAGAGGATCAGGGACTGGGATGGGAGGGAGATCAGAACGTTTGAGTGAATGGAGTACATGGACTGGGGGATCAGAGGGTTGGGGAGCAGATTGGAAGAATAGAGGATTGGAGTTTGGGCATAGAATCAGAGATCAGAGGGTCAGGATGGTGATGTGGGGGCACAGGAGCAAGGAATGGAGTTTGAGATTTGGTAAAGCGCTTGCACTGGTAGTTCAGGAGAGAGAGAGCCGGATTGCCAGAGAGTTAGAGATTGCAGAGTCAGCAGTTTAAAGCGGAGCCAGTGGTGAGAATCTGAAGGTGGGATCCAAAATAAAAGGTAGCAGAATCAGAGTATTGTACATCAATTCTATCATTTCCCAGGAATTAGGCATGGTTTTAATCTCACATTTTCTGAGTAATCATGCAAGTAAACCAAAATTCTCCCAAGCCTTCAGATCTTAGAGAAGTATAAAGGCAGTGGGATGTCAGGAGGGCAAAAAGGGGCCATGAGATAGCTTTGACAAATACAGTTAAGGAGACTTCAAAGGATTTATTTAAATACATTAAGGACAAACGGGTAATTAGGGGTCCTGTAAGTTCAGCAAGGCAGCTGACGTGTGGAGCCGCAGGAAATGAGGGAGATATTAAACTAGTATTTTGCATCAGTGTTTACTGTGGAGAAGGACATGGAAGGTACAGAATGTGGGGAAATAGATGGTGACATCTTGAAAAACGCCCGTATTATAGAGGTGGTGGTGCTGGATGTCTTGAAAAGCAAGAAGGTGGATAAATCTCCAGGACCTGATCAGGTGTACCCTAAAATTCAGTGGGAAGCGATTGCTGGGCCCCTTGCTGAGATATTTGGATCAACGATAGTCGTAAGACTAGAGGTTTGCTATTTAAGACAGACTGCAAGGAAAAGCCAAGGATCTATAGACCGGTGAGCCTGACATTGGTGATGGGCAAGTTGTTGGAGGGAATCCTGACGAACAGGATTTATATGTATTTGGAAAGGCAAGGACTGATTAGGGATAGTCAGCATGGCTTTGTTTATGGGAAATCACGTCTCATGAATTTAATTGAGTTTTTTGAGGAAGTTAGGAAGAGGATTGATGAGGGCAGAGTGGTGGATGTTATCAATATGGACTTCAATAAGCCATTCAACCAGGTTGCTCATGGGAGGCTGGTTAGTAAGATTAGATCTCATGGAATACGGGGAGAACTAGCCATTTGGATACAGAACTGGCTCAAAGACAGAAAATAGCGGGTGGTGGTAGAAGGCTGCTTTTCACACTGGAGGGTTGTGATCAGTGGCAAGCCACAAGGATTGGTGCTGGGTCCACTACATTTCATCATTTATATAAATGATTTGGATGTGAACATAGGAGGTATAGTTAATAAGTTTCCAGTTCACATCAAAATTGGAGGTGTAGTGGACAGCCAAGAATGTTACCTCAGATTACAACGGGATCTTGATCAGATCTGCCATTAGGCTGAGGAGTGGCAGATGGAGTTTAATTCAGATAAGTCTAAGGTGCTGCATTCTGGAAAAGAAAATCAGAACAGTACTGATACACTTAATGCTAAGGACCTGGGGAGTGTTGCTGAACAAAGAGACTTTGGAGTGTAGGTTCATAGTTTCTTGGAAGTATAGTCGCAGGTAGATAGTATAGTGAAGGCGGCGTTTGGTATGCCTTGTTATTGGTTAGAGCATTGAGCATAGAAGATAAAAATAACGACTGCAGATGCTGGAAACCAGGTTCTAGATTAGAGTAGTGCTGGAAAAACACAGCAATTCAGGCAGCATCCGAGGAACAGTAAAATCGACGTTTCGGGCAAAAGCCCTTCATCAGGAAAACAGGCAGAGAGCCTGAAGGGTGGAGAGATAAGTGCGAGGAGGGTGGGGGTGGGTAGCAAGTAGCACAGAGCACAACAGGTGATTGGGGGAGGCAATGAAGGTGATAGGTCGGGGGGGGGGGAAGAGGAGGGTGGAGTGGATAGGTGGAAAAGAAGATAGGCAGTTAGGACAAGTCAGGGGGACAGTGCTGAGCTGGAAGTTTGGAACTGGGGTGAAGTGGGGGAAGGGGAAATGAGGAAACTGGTGAAGGCCACATTGATGCCCTGGGGTTGAAGTGTTCTGAGGTGGAAGATGAGGCGTTCTTCCTCCAGGCATCGGGTGGTGAGGGAACGGCGTGAAGGAGGTCCAGGACCTCCGTGTCCTCGGCTGAGTGGGAGGGGGAGTTGAAATGTTGGGCCACAGGGTGGTGTGTTTGATTGGTCCGGGTGTACCGGAGATATTCCCTGAAGCGCTCTGCTAGGAGGCGTCCAGTCTCCCCAATGCAGAGGAGACCGCATCGATATTAGTCGATGTGCAGGTAAAACTTTGATGGATGTGGAAGGCTCCTTTAGGGCCTTAGATGGAGGTGAGGGAGGTGGTGTAGGCGCAAGTTTTGCGATTCCTGCAGTGACAGGGGAAGGTGCCAGGACGGGAGGGTGGGTTGTAGGGGAGCGTGGACCTGACCAAGTAGTCAGAGGGAACGGTCTTTGTGGGGAGGGAAATATATCCCTGGTGGTGGGGTCTTTTTGGAGGTGGCGGAAATGTCTGCGTATGATTTGGTTTATGCGAAGGTTGGTAGGGTGGAAGGTGAGCACCAGGGGTGTTCTGTCCTTGTTATGGTTGGAGGGGTGGGGTCTGAGGGCGGAGGTGCGGGATGTGGATGAGATGCATCAGAGGACATCTTTAGCCACGTGGGGAGGAAAATTGCGGTCTCTAAAGGAGGAGGCCATCTGGTGTGTTCTGTGGTGGAACTGGTCCTCCTGGGAGCAGATACGGCGGAGGCGGAGGAATTGGAAATACGGGATGGCATTTTTGCAGGAGGTAGGGTGGGAAGAGGTGTAACCCAGGTAGCTGTGGGAGTCGGTGGGTTTGTAAAAAAAAATGTCGGTGTTGAGCATAGAAGTAAGGAGGTCATGTTGCGATTGTACAGGACATTGGTTAGGCCACTTTTGGAATTTTGCATGCAAGCCTGGTCTCCTTCCTATCAGAATGATGTTTTGAAACTTGAAAGGGTTCAGAAAAGATTTACAAGGATGTTGCCAGGGTTGGAGAATTTGAGCGAAAGGGAGATGCTGAACAAGCTGAGCCTATTTTCCCTGGAGAGTCAGAGGTTTATAAAATCATGAGATGGTGGAGTCTTGAACTCAAGGGCATAGGTTTAGGGTGAGGGGGGAAAGATATAAAAGGGGCCTTTTCACGCAGAGGGTGGTGTGTGTACGGAATGAGCTGCCAGAGGAAGTGGTAGAGGCTGGTACAATTACAACATTTAAAAGGCATGTGGGTCAAGTGCTGACAAATGGACTAGATTAAGTTAGGATATCTGGTCAGCATGGATGAGTTGGATCAAAGGGCCTGTTTCTGTCTGTACACCTTTGACTCTAACTTAGGACAAGAGACCTCTAAGGAGCTAGCAAATTATCCATCTTGGGCAAAACCAAAAGCTTGTTGTATCAGGACGCCCGAGAGCATCTCGGGATAAATCCAGTCTGGCTACCTGGAGACCAGAAAATCTGGGTCATTTATGTTTGTGGAAATCTTTCCAGAAGATTTTGCTTGTCTAGGATAAAAATTACCCTGCAATTAACCAAACTTGCACCACTGTGATAATGGCTGTCTTGGAATGTACCATTAACAAAGAGAGGCACTCCTCCTGGTTATCCTGCACCAGATACAAATCTACAAGGTTTGCAATCAGTCTCAACTACCAGCTACAAAGTGGGAATTACAACTATTTTATTTCATTACTCCTAGGTGGCAGAAAGCAGATATAATGCAGAGATTGCACTGATCATTAATGAAAACAACTAAAGGGACACTACCTAATTTCAAGCTACAGTGGTGTTTTTTCCTTACACTTACCACATACTGACATGAGCTGTGGGTTGGAAAAATAATAGTATGACATAAAACATATCAATACTAAACATTATCAAATTCAGGATTAAGATATGTCTTGTGTAGTGAATCTCCAGAACTTGTTGCGTGATTTACATAATCCCATTTTTGCTTCACACAAATATCTCCCCTTAACCACTATTATTAATAAACAGTTAGATTTTTGCTTGAACTGTCAATTAAACACAAAGTATAATTAATAGCACATGTATGTTTTAACAAAGCAATAATAGTCAATCCATTCTCAATCAACCCTTTGGCCAGAATGTGAGCTATTTAAATGGTGAAGTGATATTCCTTTAGCTAGTAAGGAGTTAAACTGTTCTTAGAAATTCTAAATGTCAGATTTTTTTTTCTGTCTTTTTTTGTCCCTAATCTTCTTAACACTGAGTACAGAAAGAGAAATAACTTGACTCAAACTCACCTTCTTTCTTTGTTTGATTCTGAATCTCTTTCTTGCCACAGGTTGCAAATTGCTTTACACAATATCAGAACTCATTCAGATGTGATTTGGAGGTGCCAGTGTCGGACTGGGGTGTACAAAGTTAAAAATCATACAACGCCAGGGTATAGTCCAACAGGTTTATTTGGAAGCACTAGCTTTTAGAGTGCTACTCCTTCATCAACTGGACAACCATCTAATGCAGGAGCAACGTTCCAAAAGCTAGTGCTTCGAATACACCTGTTGGACTATAACCTGGTGTTGAGAGATTTTTAAACTTGTCAATTCAGATGCAACTTTTCAAAAAAGTCTGCACCACTAGGTTGGGCCAGATTATCTATACATTGAGACTTGGGTGCATCATAACTGGCTAGCATAGATCATGGTTGCCTTTGGCAATAAGCCAATTGGAACTTACAAAAAAGATTGATGAAATTTTTATATGATGCTGTTACTGAGGGACGCAGTGAAAAGATGAGTTGAGTGAGTGTAAAATGAGCCACAAAGAACTGTATGGTCCAAAGATTTTCTTGCATTCTTAGTAAAAGTAACTTCATTGAGAAACAGCTTGCAGCTGTTAACAAAATAAAACTACATTGCAAGTGACATGCTTAAAAAATTGCTCACATAAGCACTTGCAGCAGAATTAGAGGTTATATGATTACAACAAGTCAGCCCATCCATCAAACACATTTCACCTTTGCCATTCTACTATTATGCTACAGAGGTATGTGGCTATAAATGAATCCATTTTAACACTAAATATTGCTTTATTACATAGTACAGCACCACGTCACTATCTTGTACAATAGTACCAGCTGGCAACATTGATTTATCAGTGCTCCCTCTCTTGTTCCTCATGCTGATTACCTCAGCAGTTTTAAACCATTGAAAACTTTTTGGAAGTTTGTTGCATGGGAGATATTAGTTTCATTTCACATAAGTTTCTACTTAAAATGCATCTTCTGTACAAAATGTATATCCAACCACAGCTGCTAAGGAATTTAAACTAAAAACTTATTAAACATAGCTGGAATAAAAAGGATAGTTTCAGCAATAGTGACCATGAAACGGTTAAATTGTCTCACAAACTCATTTGGTTCATTAGTACCTAATAGGGAAAGATGTTTGCTGTCCTTAGACTGTCTGACCCATGTGAGAGGAAGACATGAGGGCTGCAGATGCTGAAGATCAGAGTAGAGTGCGCAGTGCTGGAAAAGCACAGCAGATCAGGCAGCTTCCGAGAAGCAGGAGAATCGACATTTTGGGCATAAGCCCTTCATCAAGCCCAGGGCATGAAGAACTGCTTATGCCTGAAACGTCGATTCCCCTGCACTTCGGATGCTGCCTGACTTGCTGTAGTGACCCATGAGAGAGTTAAGGCTCACAACTATATATTTTGTTCTGTATTGCCTTCTCCAAATGCCTTGCAAGCCACTCAAGTGTATTCAAGTTCTCACCATGACTTAAAGAGACAAAAACACTGCAGATGCAGGAATCCAATGTGGACAGACAGACGGCTGGAAAAACACAGCAAGCCAGGCAGCATCAGGTGGTGTAGAAGTGTTACATCTGGAACGTCACCTTCTCCACCGCCTGATGCGCTGTGCTCTTCCAGCCTCCTGCCCATCACTTCAAGGGCAATTAAGGATAGATAATAAATTCTGGCCTTACTAGCAATGCCCATACTCCAGAAACTAATTAATATGTATTTTGCAATTTAATAAGTTACATCACCATTCAGAAAGTACTAAATTGGCAAACAACAATATGACTTTGAAAAAAAAAGCATTTCTTGGGATTTGAGGGTCACTGGGAAGGCTGAAATTCTGCTCATTCTTCGTTTTCTTTCCTGACATATTGCACAGCACCCTTTGAACTATTGCTAATAAAACTTGCTAAACTACTTCAGAAGGTAGTGAAAAGTTATTCACTTTGATATGGGGCTGGAATCATATTCATGTCCAAATAAGCAAGGATGCCAGTCTCCATTCCTCAAGATTCTGCATTTACAGGATTTATTTTCCCTATAAACTACATTCGAATTTTTGACCCATCATAAAAGGATTATCATATTTCCAGTATTATTAGCCCAGGTTCAGTAGCGTAATCTCAAGAGTACTGCATCCACAGTGAAAACCCATTGATCACAGATTTTAGAATTTTGTTTTCAAAATTCTAGAACTTGTTCAACTTCACAGAATGACAGAAATTTACAGCACAAAGAAGTTATTTAATTCAGCCTATCGAATCCAGTCGATAAGTAGCCAATATCACCTTCAAATGTTTGCGCCATAATCTTGTTAGATTAGACTATTTCAGATGTAAATCTAGGTATTTTTAAATGTTGTGAGTTCTACCTAAAACACCTTTTCAGATCCCAAATTCCAATGAAATTTCTTCCTCAAACCCCTTTGGACCTCCTACCTCTTGACCCCTGATTATGGACTCCTCAAACAAAGAGAATAGGACCTTTCAATCCACTCTAAATCAGAGATAGAATTTTAAAGCACAGATGGAGGCCTGTTGACCCGGTGTCTGCACTGGCTTCCAAAACAGCTACTCAGCTAATCACAGTCTCTAGCCCAATCTCCATTGTCCTCTAAATTCATCACTTTCAAATATATATTTAGATCTTTTTGGGAACAATGAAATCTGCCTCCACCACTCTCTTAGGAAGCACATTCCAAATCCTAACAACTCTGAGTAAAGACATTTCTCCTCATTTCACTCCTAACAATCTTGGAGTTGTAACCCTAGTTACAGACATACCTACAAGTGGAAATAGGTTATCCTTCTTTCCCCTGTCAAAACCGTTCATAATTTTGAACACATCAATAAAGTCACCTCTTATTCTTTTGTGCTAAACTCTAAAATTCTTCAAATCCGAGTAGCATTCTAGTAAATCTCCTTTGAACTCTTTCCAGGGCTTTAACATGCTTCATTAAATAAGGTGCCCAGAACTGAACACAATATTCCAAACGTCATCTAACCAATGATTTGTAGAGCGTAGCATCACTTCCTTGCCTTTATAATCTATGCCTCTATTTACAGACCCAAGGATCCTTCAAGTCTTCTTAACAACTGTTTCAACCTGCCTGGCCACCTTCAGAGAATCAGGTATGTGACCTCCACTCTTGCACTTCTTCCAAAGTTGTACCATTCAGCCTGTATTAACTCTCAATGATTCTCCTACCAAAATGCATTTACCTTATTTCCCTGCACTGAATTTCATCTGCAATGTGTCTGCTTATTTGGCCACTTGTCAGTGTCTCTCTGAAGTTGCTCAGTGGCATCGTCACAAATCACTATTCTCCCTGGCGTACTATCATCTGTAAGTTTAGAGATTTTTGCTTGAACCTGGCATCTCCAAACAGTTTGTACAAATAAAAAGAAAAGCAAGGACCCCAATACCACCCCTGGTGAACAGCACTTTCAACTCATCTCCAATCTGAGAAATGCCCATCTATGAAGAGAAAGTGAGGACTGCAGATACTGGAGATCAGAGTCAAGAGTGGGGTGCTGGCAAAGCACAGCCGGCCAGGCAGCATCCGAGGAGCAGGAGAATCGACGCTTCAAGCATAAGCTCTTCATCGGGAATGTAGAGGTGGGTGGGTGGGGGTGGGTGGGCGGAGGTGGGGTGGGCATGCCTAAGAGGGGCAGTGAGATAAATGGGAGGGGGTGGGGCTGGGGCAAAGTGGCTGGGAATCCAATTGGTAGATGAAAGTGGGGGGGAGGGACGCGCGATGATGGTGCTAGGTCAGAGTGGAGGGGGTCTCTTCCACCCCCACCTTATCCCAGATCCAGTCCTCCAACTCGGCACTGCCCTCATGAACTGTCCTACCTGTCCATCATCTCTCGCATCTATCAGCTCCACCCTCCACTCTGACCTATCACCATCACTTCCATCTTCATTTACCAATTGCATTCCCACCTACTTTCGCCCCAGCCCTCTCTTGAGCGCCCCCCCCCCCCCCCCTCCTTTATCTCTCAGCTCCCTTGGGAACCCTCCAATATTCCTGATGAAGGGCTTATGCTCGAAATATCGATTCTCCTGCTCCTCGGATGCTGCTGCACTGGCTGCACTTTTCCAGTACCACACTTTTTGACTATATCTATACCTACTGTGTTTCCTATCCTTTAGCCCCTTCTAATCCCTGCTGCCAAGAGCCCATCAATCCTAAACATTCATAATTTGCTAATCTATGTGCCATGTGACCCTGTATCAAATGCTTTCTGTTAGTCCAAATATACAAGATGCAGAAAATGTGTTGCTGGAAAAGCGCAGATCAGGCAGCATCCAAAGAGCAGGAGAATCGACGTTTCAGGCATGAGCCCTTCTTCAGGAATGAGGAAATATACAAGATCCACTTACTGCCTGTGTCACCTCAATTACATTTGTCAGACATGCCCTTGACAAAGCCATGTTGACCATATGGCATTATTTTTCTCTAAGTGTATATTTACCTTATTTGTATTATGGTCTCCATCGACTTCCCCAAAACTGGTGACCCTATTGATATAGATCTGTTTTCAATCAGATATAACAATCCTCTACCTGTTGCTCCCCCAACCTTTCGCAATGTCCTCTATGCCAAATATAATAACCTTAGACAATCCATTGTTTGCTCCTGCTAAAACTCTGTAGTCCAGACAATCCTCTTAAATCTCCTCTGTACTCTCTCTCCAGCGTAATCGCATCTGTCCAATTGAATAGTGACCAGAACGGCACAAAATACTTCAACTTAGCATTTTATACAGTTCTAACACAAATTTCCACCTCATACATTCCATACCGTGTTTCCCTTATTCCTTCTTGACCACATTACATACCTACCCAACCAACTTCAAAGATCTATTAACATGCAGATCAAAGTGCTACACACTTAAGTATCCTGCCATTTGCTGTATATCATTTGTTGACCTTCTCCAAAAGCACTGCCTTACACTTTTCCAGTCTGAACTCCATTCACTATCGACTGATACCTTCTGACACTATGCAGTTATTTACCCCCATTATCAATGACATGAGCTATTTTTGAATAACTGCAAATGTTTTTATCAGATGCCCTACGTTCCAGTTCAAATCATGAATATATATCCAAAAAGCAAGATAGTACTTAGCTTTGTAGACTCCCAATGGAAATAGGCTTCCAGCAACTATAATCCTTTGCTTCCTGGCCTGGTTAGTCAGACAATACTTTCCCTTCATGAATCCACGGTAATAGTTTTTGATTAAACTGTGCATTCCCAGATGAAGATTATCCTGTCACTTATAATATTTTTCCAAATAGTCTTCCAACTAACCAGGTTCAAATCTGGATTGCATCTATTCCATGCTCATGTTTTGAGCGGTGATGCAGCATTCTCCAGTCCTCTGACACCATACTCAGCCAAGATGGATTGGAAAATGGTCAGAATCACCAACTGTCCTTTGTTTAATGTCTTGAACAGCAGAGTTATATTCCTTCTAGGCTAAGGGGTTTACGCACTTTCAAAAATGTGACACCCGTTAGTGTTTCCATTTTTATGATATTAATTTCATGTAATTTTTCATACTCTTCTTCCATTTCTCTTATAAAAGCAGACATATGGTATTTATTTTTAAGAACCATGCCACTATCCTCCACCTACACAAACTACTTTGTGGTCCTTAATAGCATCGACTGTTTGATTAATTTTCCTGTCCTTTATGCATCAATAACAACATCTATGGATTTTTCTTGATTTAATTTCCAACACTTTGTTCATGTGCACTTTCCAAATTTCCTCAGTTGAACCCCTATACTTTTTATACTCCATTATGACATTGAACCAATGATCTCCCAACTAGCCCCCCGAAGAGACTTGTGTGTTTTTATATCACCCACTTTTTCTGGCAGGAGTGGGTGGCTGTAAAACACTCCCAGAAGTGTTAATGCCTCTTTTTGTTCTTCAGTTCAGTCCATTTGATTTCACTTGATGGGAATTGTACAATTTGCCATAATCACTTTCCCAAATATCCTCACAGATGGAGCTGTCTCTTTAATCAATACCTTCTCTTTTATTAACCACTTACCATCTCATTTGAAAACCCTGTAACCAGAAATAGAGTTCCCATTCATAATCTTTGTTTAGCCCCGCTTCTGAAATAGCTATAATAGCATATTCCTCATGTCAATCAAACTTGGTTGATGGAATGAAACGAGGGCAAGATACAGAAATACCTGAATTTGGGTATACAGCTTTTTGACAGGTAATTAGGATAAGAGTGATGTGAGGACATGAATGAATATCATGTTGTACCGGAAATGCTATTTAATGGAAACAAAGTTATAAATTACTGCCTGATTTCTCTAGATCAGATTCCACCTTCCCTCCTTTTGAGAGCACACGCTTGCTGTTCTTGATCATCATTGATTTAGACATCTGATGTAGCAACACATTACAAATGAAATGAGTCACACGTTTTAAATCCAAAGAAAACCATTGTAGTTTCATACATCTAAGCAGTAACACACTTAATTTGCAAGACTAAAGCATTCGTATACCACTGGAAATGAAATGTTTAGTTTTTAAGTAGTATGAGTCATCGGTACAGGTAAGAGGATGAAAATAGTGAAGAAAACATCTCTAACATCTTGACTTTGTTTTGTTCACTTCATTATTTTGTAAAATTGAAGAACACTTTCTGTAAAATCACTTATATAAATGCTGACCTTGCCACCAACGCCCACATCCAGGCAAATGGTTTTATAAAATTGTAGGTTAAAAACAATGACTGCAGATGCTGGAAACCAGATTCTGGATTAGTGGTGCTGGAAGAGCACAGCAGTTCAGGCAGCATCCGACTGCTCCTCGGCCGTTGCCTGAACTGCTGTGCTCTTCCAACACCACTCATCCAGAATTTTATAAAATTGTACCTACTTGAAAGGCAGAGGATCCCACGTTTTCGCCGTTGACTCAGGAGTCGATCTTCCAAACTATCTATTCCTTTATGTAACAGTTACCTATATTAACAAAAAAGCATTTCACAAAGAAATAGCACACCCAACCACACATAATTGAAGTAAAAGTAGGCACATCAATCCTCACAGACATCTTTGTCACTAAAACTGAAATCATTTTTCAGCTTTCGCTTCAACTTGTCCACAAAATCAAATTTCCACAAGGCTTCCCAATCAGTACACATGAATGCTAATTGTATTTGAATTGATCACTCGTTATTTCAAGAAGGCTTACTAGATTGATACTTGCACGGATGGATACTTGTCTTCACTAGAGCTGGAGTGACTTGATTAAAGGATAAAAGATCTTGAATGGCCCTTGACATGACAGTAGAACCAGAGGACATTATTTTAAAATTATAGGTCACCCTTTTAAACAAAGACGACTTTTTTTTTCTTGAGAGCTGTGCACCTCTGAAACACTCTACAGCTAACGGTGGGATGGTGACTCAGTGGTTAGCACTGATGTCTCACAGCACCAGGGTCCCAGGTTCGATTCCAGACCTCGGGTGAATGTGTGGAGTTTGCATGTTATTCCCGTATCTGCGTGGGTTTCCTCCGGGTGCTCCAGTTTCCTCCCATCGTCCAAACATGTGCAGTTCAGGTGAATTGGCCATGTTAAATTGTCCATAGTGTTAGGTACATTAGTTAGAGGGAAATGGGTCTGGGTGGGTTACTCTTTGGAGGGTCGGTGTGGACTTGTTGGGCCGAAGGGCCTGTTTACACACTGTAGGGAATCTAACCTAAATATCTAAACAGCTATTCACCTACTCCCTTAAACTGATTGATAGCATTCTGCATTGATATTTCTTTCAGAACAGGTTATTGTTTGGAAAGTTGTCCCAGCAGTGCTTGGCTGAGTTTCAGGTGCTAATGGATTACTGCACAGTACATATTCTGGCCATCTGAGAACAAACGACAATTCAAGAAGTTTGTGGTAACAGACTGTCTTTGAGATAGTTTATGCTTTGCTGGTGTAAACTGATAATTTGAATACTATTTCAAGTTTATTTTCCCTTAGAGCAGAATGCACTTTTCCTCTCTGATTCAATGATATGTAATCTTTTATGAGACAGCGAGATATTTATTTTCCCATAATGGAATATAATTTGGTTTTTTTCATTAATATTACATGAAATCAGATGCTGTACCCTCAGTGATTATGGAGAATAAATTGGACAAAGAGGTTTTAGGGATGATCTGAAATGTCATGAAGGTTGTAAGTTTGCTCGCTGAGCAGACTCCCCCTCCTAGATGTCATTGTGGAATGAACAGTCAGTGGAGAATTGCAGACCAGTGTCCACAGGAAAGCAACACACACAGACCAGATACTCAACCAGAGGAGCAATCATCCCAACAGACACAAACGGAACTGCATCAGGACATTATTTAAACTGGCTACACACACTGCAGCACTCAGGAACTACAAGCAGCAGAAGAAAACTACCAACACAGCATGTTTAAGAAAAGTAGGTACCCAATGAACACTGTCTGCTGATTCTTAAACAAACCCAAACAAGGCGACACAACATGCCCAGAAACTCTAGCCACACTACTATACATCAAATATATCTCTGAGATGACGACCAGACTACTCTAACCCCTTGGTATCATGGTAGCTCACAAACCTACCAACACACAAACAGCTACTGACGAACCTAAAAGGATTCAACCAACAACCAGCAAAATGAATGTCATTAACAAATTATCCTGCAAGAAACACTGCATTGGACAGACAGGCAGGAAATTAGCCATCAGGATACACTAACACCAACTAGCCACGAAAGGACATAACCAGCTGTTACTAGTATCCTTATACACACTTCAACTGGGACATCTTAGGACAGGCTAAACCGAGACACTCACGGGAATTCTGAAAGGCCTGGAATTCAAACCAGAACTCCATCAATAAACACATGAATTTGGACCCCATTTGCCAACTTCTGAGAACAAGAAAAGATATCACCCACCTTAACAGACCAAAACACATAAATAGAAAGTGGGACAGAGCACCAGCACTCCAACAGAGTTCACTGATATTATTTAGCATGGCGACAAAAATGAGAACAAACCTACCACCTCAGCAAGCAAACTTACAACCTGAACTTCAATCAGAGCTACAAATATTCTCAAAAATTGCAGATCATGAAGGTTTGGGAATGGGGTAGAGCTTACATAGGATGAAAATAATTTTCTAAAAAGGGCATGAACTGACAATGTTGTGAAGTGGGGACAGAGAGAATTGATGTCAAGGTTTAAGGAGACTTGAAGCACAGTTGTGAGTTGGAATAACAGATTGGACAACCAAGGTGGACTTTCTAACAGGCTCACTTCTGCACCAGTACATTTCACATCTTCAATACAGCTTGCAAACTGCACAGCAAATCTCATGCAAAAGCTCAATATCAGACATGATTTGAGTGTGTAGTTTGTGACTACAAAAGTTCAGCGTTTTGTTTTCCTGAGCCCACAGAAAGATTTAGTCCTTGTTTTTATAAAAACTTAATTAATTGTATCCAACACTTTTACAAACCACTCCCTTCTCTATTTTCTTCCTGTCCTTTAGAAGCTTCCATAAAATTACCCTCTTGGACTCAGCTTTCAGTCATCCTTTCTGATCTCTTTTCTGACTCAGTGGTAAATATTCTACTGATGCAGGATGGAATCCTAAACAAAAAGACTAAGAGGTGAAATCATTGATAATTACATAAATCTTTAAAATACTTTAAAATAACTATGTCTAGTATAGTAGACTAGCTAAAGTTTAACTGGTGTGCTAAATATCAAAATAACTCATTTACAATTACACACAGTAGAGGGGAAAGTAATTAACGCCTGATTTTAACTCAATTACCTGTAGTTCAATTAGTAAAACCAACAGAATACTAAGCTATATTCCCAAATCATAATGGACAGCTTGGTAGTAATGATGTTAAAATAATACCATTCTCTGTTCTGGCCAAACCATTGATGTTCTTCACTGAAGTGCAAGCTTCCAAGCTCCAGAACCAATAAAGGATGTTGGTCCCTCCGTCTCTTTCAAGTGTCAAAGAAGTGAATTAGCATTTCTAAAATTGACAAGCTCAGACGCCTTAGTAACATGACAGCTAAGCATCAATTTGACATTAATATTGTTTCACCAACCTTTTGAGTCAAAAATCCAGTTATAGTACAATGTGATCCTTAGCACTGGCACCATGTACATTCTGGTGCTTGGCTACCAACCACTGAGGTCAGGATTGACTGCTGTCACCCATCCTCTCTCTCAGGAAAGTCTAAGCAGCTTCCTGTTATCAATGGTGGAGGATGGACCATAAACTAATGCAAAGTAGCTCATCTTTCATAACATCACATATTTTCTTACAGTAACAATATACAAGTTACACTAAATTGTAGCAATATTAACTGTAAATGCAGATAAGCTGTACATCTCTATGACTCTATAAACCTATCAATCCCAGTCTTGAATATACTCAATGTTGGACCATCCACAACCCTCTAGAGAAGGTAGTTCCAAAGATTAACAAATATCCATCGACTCTAAAATGCCTGTCTCCATTTGGAGACTGAGTGGAAAATCAGCTGAAGTATGGCAGAGGCGACATGACTTCATATTGGGCAGAACTCAAACACTAGCACTTTCAGAACTATAACCTTATACAGCAAATCCTACTCTAAGACTTGAGCTCATAATTTAGACAGATACCAATATAACGATGACTTGGCTGAAATGAACTATAATCACAGACATTTAGGAAAGGTCAGAAGCTCTGCTGAAGGAAACCCAGTATCGATTATACATTAAGATTATAACATGCAATCTTAAACTTGCATATGAAAGGAGTGACCTTAAAGTACAATCAGTTACATTGGTTAGGCATTTTCAATGTGAAAAGCACAAAGTTAATACCAAGACGTACTAAAGACTATCAGTAGTATGATCCCAGACCAGACTACCAAGTTATGATATGATCTTATCAGAAATTTTTTTAAATTAGACAAAGCATGAGATCCAGGGAACTTGCTAGGAGAATGAAGCCACAAGATTCCACTGTTTTAAACAAAGAGTTAAATTTTACAACCCAAGTTCAAATAGTGATATAATCAAAGACACATGTTCATTCTGTGTTGGAAAGATGATGTACATGAGGTAATAAACTACCATCAAATACCATACACATCAACTATGATCAAAACTGACTACACAAATTTCTCAGCAACTCCCCCAAACATTAATGAGACAGTTATTAAATCTCATTAAGGGATTACAATTTTTCATTTCTGCTGACCTAGTCACGAAACTCCTTCTAAAAAGCCATTCTTCCCATGCTGCCGGAATGACAGCTCCTCTTCCAGCTGATCACATTCTTTTCCTGAGTCCTTATTCTCCTGGATTCTGAAAATGCAGTTGCCCACTTATTTGCACCTAACTACACAGCCTTAGTGGCCTTCTGTTTCCTTTTCAGCAATATAACTTTGCTCATTTCTGTATGGAGCTTGCTTCTCTCTTGCCTGGAACTTCTGAGCCCCAGTCACTTAGAGCTATTCAACTGTCCCAAGACTTCCCTAAGCATCCCAACTACACATAATGCATGTAGCTCAGTTGTCTTACTGCAGTATAGTTAAAGGTCAGCAGTGTCTGGCATCTGCCCCCTTACTTTCACTTTTTCCGCTGGCAGAGGTACCAACAGCTTCAGCTTCTAAGCCCTCCTTAGTCACAGCTATTCAACTGTAGGCCATCACAGAGTTCTAGCCATACAGAATCTGTGTAATTTTTCTATCTTTAGCTGCACTGCCGAACATGGAGTGTCTGTCGGTCTCTCCTTCTCCATCTGTGATTCCAAAACACACTTTAGTGATACCTGAACTGTCCTAATTCAACTTCTATAAAACCTAACAACAAACACCACCCCAATCACCAATTAAAATTAAATGCTTCCACATAGCAATTCCGAAACAGAGTATACTACAAATGTTACATTTCACAAAAAAAGACAGCTTACTCAGTATATAAAAAAAAAGACGACTAGAGGATATCATCTCACAAATTTAGTAGTTTGTTCTATAACGCATTCAGAAAAGCACATGAAGTCTGATGAGATATATTAATGGACAACTTTATCATACATGAATATATTGACAAAGCTCAAGTGATTCCGAGTTTGAATTAGCATAATGGCCCATTGTTTCAGGGAAGCTATACAACAGGTACTTTGCAAGTTGACTGAATAATGGCCAGCAGCCCAAATATACAAGGAAATGGATGACATTCTGGCCATCAGCCACCATAGAATGATCATGACCTGGTGCTGAAATACCAAAATGTGTATGTAATTTTCAAAAGGTCACCTTCAAAGAAATGAGGGTAACAGTTGAGCAAACTGATATGCAGGTGGCGTGGGGGTGGGGAGAGGGGTTGGTGGTGTTGTGCGGGAAAAGGAGAGAGTTGTTCAACAATGCTTCAATTGAGGGAAGGTGAAATACCATGATAGTTTTAACTACAAACCCACAGAATAAACAAACTTTGTGTAAATAAGGGTACCAAACACATACACTTTAATTGTCCATGCTAATTTATTCAAAGTTGCTCAATTTAATTTAATTTGAATCAAAATTGTGAAGAGAAGTGCATTAAGTTTAACTTACTTTTCTGGATTATTTTAAAATAATGCATAAAATGACTTCCCTTAAAACTAATGGTACCCTATGAAAAATTAATTGCAACTAAATTTTGGATGAAAAGTTGTTACCGGTAACACTGAACAGAAAATAGAGTTTACTCAACTGAAGGAAATCTAAAAGCACAGTCAGCACTAAATAACCAGAGTAAAAAGATTTTGGAAGTATATGCTCACACTAAACATAATAGAAAAGAAATTCTTTTACTAGTTCAACACTACGATAGCATTTAAAGAGACAAGAACCACTCAAAATATAAACCGGGCACCAAGAGTGAGTACAATATAGGTAGTGATCTAATGAATTAGATCACCCCATTGCTCATAAGAAAATCGTCCCATAATCCAGATAGCAATAAGGGTTTGTAGACGAGCAATATGAAAATCCTAACAAGCTCAAATAGTTTTTTTGTAAACATTTTTGAGAAAAAAGATTTCAACTTTTTTTTACAAAATTACAAAATCACTGCAAAATAGTGTAACAATTTTATAATATAATGACAATAACAGAAAACAACTACTCTACTCCACCAACCACTGAGGAGAGAGAGAAAAAAAACCCTACAAAAACATCAAATTAATAAATATCTAAGAAAAGAAAACATACCGAGTTATACCAAGTTAACTTAAGTTACATTCAGTTAAATTACTACACTCAGCGCAATCCCACCGAAGCTCCCCACCACCAGGAGCATTAGTAAGCAAACCCATATTTGTTCAGGATTCTTCCTCCCAGTGGCCCCCCGACCGCCAGACATAGCCTTTATGACTACACAAAGGCCCTGATCAATATAGCCGACAAGTCTGTATCTATATAATTCAGAAAGGGCTGCCATGTTCTATAAAAAAGTTCCATTTTCTGGTGTACCATATTTGTAAGGAAGTCCAGGGGGATGTGCTCCATAACTAATCTATGCCAGCCCGAAGGTCCCGGGGGATTCTCCGACACCCAGCTCATTAGAATGCTCTTCCTCGCACAGATCGAAAGAGTATTAAACAATTTCTTCCCATGCACGTCCAAAGAGGGGAGATTTTGAAGACTCAAGAGGATGAACACCAAATTCAACTTAACCTCAGTTCCCAAAACCTCTTCCAAAACGCTCGTTATGGCATCCAAACACCTATGAAGCTTGTGGCATGACCACAAGTAATGAGTAAGAGTACCAACATCTGTTTTACATTTAGGGCACATTTAAATTTTGCAAGCCACTCTGGTGCCAGATGAGCCCTGTCGAGTACCTTCAGTTGCATAGCCTGCGACCTGTTACAGATCGAAATCTTCCTTATGTTCTCCTAAATATCCTCCCCAATGAGATTTTCATCCCCAATTCCCGAGTCCAGAAAATGCATAGCCGCTCAATGTCCTTCAAAACTTTACTTCCTAACAAGTGAAAGAGGGTACTGACTCAGAGAGCCCATTGACCGGAGCGCACTCCTCTCCATATCTGACTTATAGAGACTAACCATCAATGTAGTCTTTTTTTTGGATAAAGTCCCTAACCTAAAAGTAACGAAAGAGGCCCCTCCTAGATAGCTCATATTTCTGGCTCAGCTGCTCAAAAGACATCATGACCTCCACGTCAAATAAATCGCCCAAACAGGAAACTCTTCTAAACTCCCAGAACTTAAAGCTGAAAATGTGTTACTGGTTAAAGCGCTGCAGGTCAGGCAGCATCCAAGGAACAGGAAATTCGACGTTTTGGGCATAAGCCCTTCATCAGGAACTTAAAGCCAGAGTCCAACGATTGCAGCCGGAATCCTAACATTCCCACTCTGGGAGTGAAAGAGGAAATGCTTTGGAAGTTGCCCTCACCTTGCTGCATCATTCTCCAAGCTTTAACTGCGTTAAGGACAATCGAGTTTCTGCAATGGTCCATAACAGTCCTCATCTTGTCCATAAGTAACAAATTGATGAGGGGGCATTTAGTCTGGGAGGCCTCGATATCCAACCAAATTGTTCACGGATCCTAGCAGGCCCAGTCAGCCACATAGGATAGTAAGGCATTGAATTGATATTTCTTAAAGTCCGGGAAATCCAAACCTCCCAACCCCTGCAGAAGCTGAAGCTTAATAAGAGGCTGCCTATAATGCCAGATGAAAGATCCAAGCCAATGGTAAAGCCTCCGTAGTGCTTGCCTGGGCATCAAAGGGAGCATTCGCATGGGATATAATAAGTGAGGAAGAACATTCATTTTGACCAGAGCTACTTTACCCAACCAAGATATCGGAAGATCCTCCCTGCACCGAATGTCCTGCCTTAATTTCTCTAGCAACTGCACAAAGTTAGCTTTATATAATTGATCAAAGGCTGGGGTGATAAAAATGCCGAAGTAAAGGAAGCCTCCCTGTAACCACCTGAAAGGGAAATGGGTTCCATCTCTAAAATCGGATATTCTAGTAAGGCTCCCCATAGGAATGGTCTCCAACTTCATGGGATTAATTTTATACCCCGAGAACAAACCAAATAGATTAATCACTTGTATTAAACGGGACACAGATGTCATCGGATCAGTTAAAAAGAGAAGGACGTCATCCGCATAGAGGGTGATCTTATGCCTGCCTGACCGTACCTCCAGGACAATTATGCTGGAATCCCTCTGGATTGCCTCCACCAGCGGCTCGATCACCAATGTAAATAATAGTGGCGAGAGCAGGCACCTTTGTCAGCTGACTCTGCCGATATTAAAATTATCTGACTTTGTGTCATTAGTGAGAACCTCTGCTTTTGGGTCACTATATAACACTGTCATTTACTTGGCAAAAACCCCTCCAAGACCAAGCTGCACTCGTACATAAAAGATGTTCGGCCTCCCCATCTGATCAAACGCTTTCTCTGCATTAAGGGAGACTACCAAACCCAGAATCGATCCTTGCTGGCATACTTGGACCATGTTTAAATGCTCTTCTAATATTACTGGCATACCTACAACAATTGATAAAATCTGTCTAGTCCGCCTTTACAATGAAAGGCAAAACCCTCTCCAACCTTACTGCCAGCACTTTCAACAGTTATAAAATCCACAGTTGGTAACGATATGAAGTGCAATCCTCTGGGGCCTTTCCTTTCTTAAGAATAAGAGAAATATTTGCTTCTCTCAAAGAGGATGTGAGGAAGTCCTGTAAGAGTAGTTGTACATATCCAAGAATGGCCCGGCCGGCATGTCTATAAACTACTTCTAAAACACTTTGAAATCCATCTGGACTGGGCGCTTTATCACTCTTTAGCTGCCTCACCACCTCCTGTATTTCCTGGATGGTCAAGGGGGCATTCAGAAAGGACGCCTGTTCTGAAATTACACCCAGAAGGTCCAGGGTCTTAAAAAAAAGGATTCCATCTTCATCAATCTGTCCTCACAGCCCTCTGACTGGTACAGCTCAGAGTAAAACTTCCTAAATGCTGCATTAATCTTTTTAGCATTGCAAATAAGAGTACCAGCACTCTCTCTGATGGATGTGATAGATTGAAGGACATTCTTCTTTCTGGCTAGGTACGCTATATATCTACCCTGTTTACCACCGTATTCAAATAACCTCTGTTTCACAAAAGAGACTTCCCTCATTGCTGTCTGGGTGAGCACAGCATTCAAAGTAGCCCTAAGGACTGTAATCCACTGCAATTTGGTTACAGATGGTCTGTCAAAGTATGCTAACTCAGCTGCCTTCAGGCCAGCCTCCAGCAAACTCTGCTGCTCTCCCCTCTGCTACTTCTACGTCGCTGAGTAAGAAGTAATCAAATCCCATGCATAGGCCATGGCAGTCTCCGAGAGCACTGATGGATTACTGGCCATACCCAAATCAATGTCGTTAAAGATTTTAAATTCCCACAAAAATTACTCTATAAACTTGCTATCTTTCATGAGGAAAGAATCCACGTGCCAGCACCAGAAGCCTATCCCATTACCACCAGCCTTGACCTCCATGTATACTGCCACAAGATCAGAAATGGCTACGTTCTCTATTCTGCAAAACAGAACCAAAGTCAAGGAGGTCAATGGGACAAAAAAAATGTCAATTCTGGTATAGCACTTCTGTGGATTAGGAACAGAGGTGAAATTCCTATCTTCAGGGTGAGGACATCTCCACACGTCTACCAACTGCCAGGATTGTGGGTACATACCCACAAGGCCCCTAGGCATCCTGTCCATTCTGGGGTCAATAAGAGGATTAAAGTGTCTCCCTGTATTTGTATGACGTGCCCCAAGGGCCATCAACCTGGAAAGCGCATCCGTTAAAAGAAATTTAAGGTGGTGTGTGTGGGGGGGACAATATACATTCAAAATCCCATATTTCTCTCATGTGAGCTGCAAAATACTCGAGTCTATAGCCCACGTCTGTTTTAGTTTTGTTGGTGGGAATTGTGGACTAATATAGCAAAAGGACTATTTTAAGCCAAGGAAAGGAGTTGCTGCACTTGAAAAACAAAGTCACCATGTGATGGAATACCCTCCACACTGCCTGAATGAAACAGCTCTAACACCACAAATTTCAACACAATAGGACAAAGCAGTCATTTGATTAGAACTTTGTCCATCCTTTTGATCATTCACTCCCTCCATCAATGGTGTACACACTGCTGATGCTGTACCATCTTCAAGCTGCACTGTAATAACTCACCAAGGCTGCTTTGACAGCAGCTATGAAAACCTTTGTTCTCTACCACCCAGAACGACAAGTTAGCAAGAACACAGAAACTACCACCTGTAAGATCCCCTCCAAGCCACGCCTTGACTCAGAACTATATCAGGATGTTGTGAAACTTGAAAACATTCACAGAAGATTTACAAGGGTGTTGCCAGGCCTGGAGGGTTTGAGCTATAGGGAGAGGCTGAATCTGCAGGGGTTGGTTTCCCTGGAGCATCGGAGGTTGAGGGGGTGATCTTGTAGACTCTTATAAAGTGAGGGATATGGAGAGTCTAGGTCTTTTCCCTGGGGTGGGGGAGTGCAGAACTAGAAGGCATAGCTTTAGGGTGAGAGGGGAAGATATGAAAAGGGACCTAAGGGGCAACGTTTTCACGCAAGGGTGTTGCATGTATGGCTGAGCTGCCAGAGGAAATGGTGGAGGCTGGTCCAATACAACATTTAAAAGACGTCTGGACGGGTACATGAAAAAGAAATGATTCGAGGGATAAGGGCCAAGATTAGTTTAGGATATTTGAGCAGCATGGACGAGTTGGACCAAAGAGTCCGTTTCCATGGTGCACATCTGTATGACTCTACTGGTGAGACGAAATCTGGAAATAGCCCAATACCACCTGGATATACCTACTCCATAAACAGTAGCTCAAGGAGGCAGCTCATCACCTCTTCAATGGCAAGTAGGTATGTATAAGAAATGCTGGCCCAGCCAGCAACACACACATTCCATGAATGAATTAACTGAAGAAAACTTTAGAAGTATTGCATCAAAAACAACTTGAATAAACTCAAAGCTGTGGAAGCCTTGGCAAAACCTTGGGAAAATGTGGTAGAAAACAGGGGAGTACAGTGATTTATCTCCAAGATGCAGTGCAGTAACTCACCAATGTTTCATTGTCAATACATTCAAAACTGCAATCTCTACACACACATGGTAATACCACGACCACTAGCAATTTCCCATTCAAATCACATATATACATAAATATGAATTAGGAGCAGGAGAAGGTCACTCAGCCACTCAAGACAAAAGTGAGGATTGCAGATGGAGATTAGAGTAGAGAATAGAGTGGTGCTGGAAAAGCACAGGTCAGGCAGCATCCGAGGAGCAAGAAAATCAATGTTTCAGGCAGGAATCGCTCCTGCCCGAAACGTTGATCTTCCTGCTCCTTGGATGCTGCCTGACCTGCTGTGCTTTTCCAGCACCACTAATCTCCACTCAGCTGCTCAAGTCTGCTTTATCAATAAGATCATGGTTGATCTGATCACTTCACATTTTCACTTTCCCTGATTAGCTTTTATCCCCATGCTTATCAAATACCATTTTTACTTGGAACTATTTTTCTATTCATCAAATGTCCTTGGGTCAAAATGCTAGAACACCTTTAACAAAACTGTGCTATTACACTTTAGACCACAGCGATTCAAAATTAAAAATAAACAGAAGCAGTACATGCATTTGGCCTCAAGAGCCCTTTCGGTCATGCCAGATGACATGGTTAACCTGCTGTCTCAGCTCCATCTTTTCATGCACTCCTCATATTTCTCAATTTGACAGAGACCAACTGAATATCACCAATGGGACAGCCTACTAAAGTAGAGAATTTGTATCAATCTAAATAAAAAAAAGGATTTCCTTAATTCACTCTTAAATGATTAGCCCCTTACCCTGTGACAGATTTCCAAGTGAGAGAAAAAAAACAGCAACCCAGTATCTAAACTAACAATTATCTGATACTTAGACCACCATTATTGTCTTTACATGGGGCCTAACTATGGAGCTTCATCGTAATCATTGGCCTATTGTGATTTCTTATTGGTATATGGTTAGATTTTTAGAAAAGGTATTTATAGGTGGTCTGTTAGATTTCAATTTAAGTACTGTCATTAACTGTCTTAATTAATGCATTTATGTCTAAATATAACATATCTTTTCATGGCCACTGTCACATTGTTTACCCTCCTGTTAAGTTAATGACATTCTGGTGTTTGTATTTTGACTGCTGTGGCTCACCTTCATTGTCCGTCCTGTGGGAACCAATAAAACGCTGTTGATACGTTCCACTGGGCGGAGTGGTGAGATCTGATTGATAAGAAACAGGAGACCTGGTAACTGACGTCTACACGAAATTCATTACAAAAATTTGAAAGCTGAGTTACATTCCACATGGGATTCTCTCCTTTCTGTACAGGGAGAAATAATTTCCTCTGTGCTTGTGAACAACCTCAATGATTGGAATATAATCTGTTGGATTTTTGCCATCTATTTTAAATGAAGTTCGCCTGCTCTCTTAAGTGTTTAAGTTGATTCTCAACTTTCCCCATGATAGATGATAAAAAGCCAAACATTGGTACAAAACGTTATATGCTGGATGCCAAGCAAATAGCTTCCTTGATTGGGCATTTCTTCAAGCTGATCGTAGACAGGGCCAAAGACAGGGTGTATGGGCCCTGCTGTTTTTCCTGTTTCCAGGCTGCTTATTCTCCTCTCCCTTTTCACCTTTTAATCATGAACAGCTTCAGTGAGCAGCTTGGCAATACATTTTGGATCCAATAGAATAATGTAGCAAACAAAGATGCCATTTCACCCATTGGGTCTGGGCCAGTCAGTCCTACAAGTGTCTACTCCTTGGTTTTTTTCCTCTAATTTTTTCTCTAAATATTTATCTAATTTCCTTTGAATATTAATTTTAATCGTTAGCCATCACAATGTTAAAGAGAGATTGCATTCCAATCCTAACTGTTTGTATAAAGCGTTTTCCTCATGCCAGCTTTCGTTCTTTTCCTAATCAGTTTGAATGAAACTGAATCTGGGTTATCTGATTATCAGTACTACACCCATTAGAAATAATTTCTATTTATTCTACTGAAACCTTTCATAATTTCATGCACCTTCATCAAATCCCCTTAAACTTCTTGGTTCACAGAAGAGCAATCTCAGCTTCTCTGTAAATACCTCATCTGTGGAGACATTCTAGAAAATACCTTCTGAACCTTCTACAAAGCTTTCACCTCCTTTTGGTGTACAGAAATGGAAACCATAGCCTCAGTGAAGTTGAACTGTTTTATCTAGGCTCAGCAAAACTGCTTTTTTTACTGTATACATCTATTTATAAATCCCAGACAAATTTCAGTTTGATATACTTTGGTATCACAGCTATGAACACAACTGAACACAACCTGCTTCAAATTGTGCAAACAACTTTGTTTCTTTGATCTTCATGTAATATCAGAACTTTTTTGTTTGAGAGCCCTTGCTCAGGTTTTCTCAAGGGTTACTTGATCGTTTTGAGGCTACTTATTTTGGTTTTCAGAGGCACCTTTTTCATTGTCAATATCTCATTTATTATGTTGTGCAGTCATACAGCAAGAATGCCTTCTGTATTTGCATTCATATATACGATATTTGAACTCCTATATGAGTAAGATGAGAAGAATCCATCAATATGCCCAATTACCAGCCATTAAACTTAAAGCATGACACACAAGAAAAGCTTAAATTTCCCAGACACTAATCTATTTAAATTGACACAAGACAACAGACGTAAGCAAACAAAAATGCACTTTCCAAAATAACTAACAGACACTTCTACACACAAAATAGAAAGGAATCACCTTTAAGACACCTTCCACAGACTAGCGTCACAGCTATTGTGTTCCCATCATATATACACAAAACTAGAACATTTTAACTAAGCAGTAAAAAGTGAGGTCTGCAGATGCTGGAGATCAGAGCTGAAAATGTGTTGCTGGTTAAAGCACAGCAGGTTAGGCAGCATCCAAGGAACAGGAAATTCGACGTTTCGGGCCAGAGCCCTTCATCAGGAATATAAACTTTAACTAAGCAGCCAATATCCTATTTACTGCATCTCAGATCTCATTGGCAAATAGAAATTTAATAATTGCCAGGGTTGATAATAACAGCATCCCTAATATTCCTCACATAATAGCACCTTGATCATATGCAACCCGAAGCTAGAGATTCCACACAAGTTTTCGAAGAATTAATTATCTCAGTGATTTCCAGTTTCCATTGTTGAGACTGAAAGATGTTCTCGCCTTTCCAGTCTCCTTTCTCCACTTCCACACCTAACCTTAGGCTCCGCCTTCTTCCCACTTTGCAGTTGAAGCCTCTATCTTCATCCCACTTCCTGCAGCGTCACCTTACCTCTTGTAGCCTACTTTCTTCCTACCTCCTTCAAACCTCAGCCTGCCTCTTAACCCCACCAAGACCATAGCAAGCAACTAGTTGCTGCTGAATTCCAAAAAGAAATAGGTGACTGGTGCTTTAATTGAACACTGTTCAGATCAACAGAGATACAATATAGACAAGCAGCGCACATTATGAACTCTTGATAGTCAGTTGAAGTTACCATTTGTTCTGAATTAGATGGGTGTTCTAATATTTCTATGAAAATGTCCCAGAAACTATGGTAAAGAATTTACTGAAGGGCAAGGGACATGACACCTACCAGTAACATATAGGAGTCAATCTAATCACCAGTGACTGATCATCATTTCATTATGAAAATGTGGTGTCAGATTTACAGTTCCATCAAGACATCCAAGTTTGGATGAGATTTTCCACAAGGCCTCATTATATACTATGTGACAAAGGCAGAGTCAAGTCCCATAAGTTGTCCATGGCATTTCTCTTGTGTCTGCTGAAGGGTGAAAATCAAGGTGCCTTTCCTGAACCCACTCATTTTCTAGAAATACATGACCTGGTAAGTGACTTATGAGCTTAATGATTAGAAATCTTTTGCACAAATCCTACCAGCTATCAGAAGCAGTTTGATTCCTTTGGAATACTATACTTAACCCAAACAAGAATGCAAAGCACATGTATTATTCGATGAAACAAAATCAGTAATTTATGACTTAGTGCATCTTAAATAAATTTCCTAACTGATACCATTCATTATGTCAACAGTAAAATAGAGATCAAAAACATCATTAAGAGTCCATATGGCATAAAGCTGGCTTCAAACATGAGATAATAAACGAGTTTCTCAATCAACCGAATCGTCTTTGAATTCCTGAGAAATTACCTGCTGTGGAACCCATAGATTAAAAGATTTAAATCTGGCATCTTCTTTGAAAAATGTTCCATCTGATTTTGCCAGAAAACAGCAAGTGAATGACAACGCTTCTTCTACGACAATTTTTTTTGTAAAGAATCCAACTTGTTCAGCAGACGTTCCAACAGCTCTGCTGCAGCACATTGCATTTTGGAAGATACCTTTGCCTTAACTGTGCCATCATGATGTTGCTTGTCCTCATTATCTTCATGCCTTCAAGTGAGATGTGATCACCCGGTTGAGAACGGATGTGTGATGCTAGGCACCAGCTGGTGGAAGAATCCATCAGGTCAGAAAATTGTGGTGGCTTGTAGGTCACACTTGGTGGATCATCTCTGTCTGTGGTCTGGCATTCGAAATTGCCAGAACTGGAGAAACCATTATCCATGGCAATTGCAATGAGAATTTCATTCCCTTAACACTCATGCCATGGACTGCACAGCATCCTAACCAGGACTCAATACCTACTTGAAACTAAAACTTATCACCATAAGTTAATTCCTTCATGATATTGAAGTCATGAAAGGGCCAAGACCCCCTGTTATTTACACGCTCTAAGCTTTGCTTCAAATTATCTAGTCAGACACAATTCAGAAATCAAGACATACACGTCAGTTCAAAATCCAGATTTAATCTGATGTCATTCACTACGTCAGCTTTTCACACTCATAAGGCACAAAATAAATTATAAGAATGCACCTACAGATACTTTGTTTTTAAATTGCTGATGCTCAGTTTGGAAGTTTGTGCTGGAGTAAATGTGGTAGAGTGGCTGATTAATCTGTGTCTGAGCCAGTGGCTCCAGGTTCAAGTCACAACCCAGGACTTGATACCAAACAGATCGTGTATCAACCAGCAACACCGTCAGACATATGCTAATGGCAGGCAGCAAGAGTGGGCGAGATTCTTGGCCAACCATGTGGTGGACACACAATGTCTATCTCATTACCCATAATTCGAGAGGACAATGCCCAAGCAAAGGAATGCATAGTGCCACAGATATTTGTACTGAGTGAATGTTAACACACCAGAGTAAATGTTGACCACAATATTGTGCAAAC